>NC_136381.1:130669015-132044015 GCF_965140285.1 Lepidochelys kempii | reverse complement strand
TGAAAAAATCTACTTAAAAACTTACACAAAGATTTTATTTTAATTTACATCAGTATTCTTTAAAGCATCTCAAGATCAGGAGAGAAAGTATTTGTGAAATGGGGAGAAATACTTAAGTTTACAAATGTATATATTTTTATTTTCTGCTCCTATCTCTCATTGCTGGGTTTTCTTGTTTTGTTTTGTTTTTGTTTTTTTTGCTTGAGGAAGCTCTGAATTTGATTATGAGTTTTCTACCTCCTTCACTCTGAAATACACAATCCTTCATATATTGTCTGAATGTAGTAGGCTTCGCATTTTATCACTACTTTTTCCCCTCTCCTGGCACCTGCTTTCTATCATCTCTCCACACAATCTCATTGCTGTCAGTTACCAGTGTGAAACAATGCTTAGGCAAGACTGAATCATAATTTTAAACAGAAATTCACAGTAGGAAAAGTTAATGATCACAACCAGGGGCTTCAATTCCATAAAATGAACTAAAGCTCAATGAAGGGTTTGAGTCCATGTGGTGGTGGATGCCCTCAACTCCATTGAAATTAGTGTGGGAGAGGATATTCAGCTCTTCATAGGACTGATTTCTTCAGTAAGTTTGAAGTTTCTTAAACTTTATCTGTTTTTGTTTCCTGAATGTCACTAGAGAGCTGCTCAACAAACGAACAACTCCTGAGGAGCAACATGATATCAGAACCGAATGTTAGCATGAGAAAAAATGGTGCGGTATGTTGAATACAACCTAAGGCCATCTTGTGATCCTCCAAAGAACCAACTGCTAAAGAACCAAGTGTATTATTGGTATGATGATAACTAAGAAACCAACACCTTTTCCCAAATGTTACAGAAGCACAGTACCATATAACACTTCAATGCCAGATAAACCATCCATAATGATACAAAATCAACAGAAGGGGGAAAATAGGAGGTATGCAAAACATCTAAACTATTGTAGAGAAATATTTTCCCTTTCTCTTCTCTCTTCAAAACAAAGTCCTAAGCAAGTAAGTTCTTAGTCATGCACCTGATTTTTAGTTATACAAATAGTCCCATCTAAGCCAATGAATTTATTCGCATGTTTAAGGACTACCTGAGGGCACAATTTTGCTATTTTGGCACACTCTGTGGAAAAATAAGGCCTTGATCTCCTGGGCATGCAGAGGCTGCTTTGGTGGAGTCTAACCTAAGTCTAACCTGTATGTCTTTGCAGCTTCAATGGTCAGTGACTACAAGGTGCCTATCTAGTCCCCATTTCCACCCTGACTCTATAGTGTGCTCTGTGCCCCCAGAGGAGAGGAAATGGAGCAGTCTCTGTGCTCCTCACAGCATAACCCCAATGTAGATTGCACAAAGATTACAGAAAAGCTATGCCCTCTCCAATCTAGTCCTAAACACACAAAAATCTGCTGGATCTAGCACTCTTTAGACTTTTCTTCTACAATACTGTTCAATTTTTTGCAGTACTATTGAATCTACCATTCAAAAGATGCAACATATCTGTTCTATTTTACTAAGGGCTGGTTAAAATGAGGATCAATTAGAGGGAAAGTGCACAATGAAAAAGTAGCATCGCTCTCTTATGTCTCTCTTTTCAAGTCTTCAGCTTTTCATCTGGTTGATGGTGCCACAAGGGAGGCTCAATCAACATTTGAGATAACAAGATAACCAAATGTGGTATTAAGAGTTGTTGAAAGGTGTGATCTCTATTTTTATTTGATACCACCTCATTTTTCCTACTTTTGATTTTTCAGTCTCTAGTTACTTGCCAGGCCCTTCCTCTCCAGCCCCCAGCATCTAATAAATTGGCAACGTAAGTCAGGGATTGATAACATTAGTTTTGACTGAGGTCCTAAAAGATTTCTGAAATGAAAAGCCTCTCTGTATTTATTAGCAAAGAAACACAGAAATAATGACAAATAGTAAAACACACATGCTTTTAAATATATGTATATATAATATTTATGTATGTTCTTCCTTTCTAAACATTAATTTTACACTTAATTGTAGTGCTCATATTAGTGGAAACATTTTAATTAGCATTTAGGACCACGGGCCTCTCTCTGCAATGAAGAGTTAGCTTTTCCCTCAGATATAATCTCTCTATTTTTTACCAATTAAAAGGTTTTGTGGGTCTCCCCCCGCGCTATTTTAGAAACACCTACAAAAGATTTCACAGTAACAAAGAACCCTCCCTATGCCATGGCATTTGCAAGGAGTGTGATTCTTTGGAATAGTATTAATATTTATGAAGGAGAACAAATGATTAAATAAATAATTAAAATAAGAACCTTTTAAGCAACAGAACAAAAGTATTTTTTTCATATTACATTCTGATCTGTCTTAAAGCAAGATCTTCTAAAAAAGGATAACACTGTGACAAGAATTCTGACATTTCTATATTATTATTTTTTAAACAGTAACATGAAGAACAATACAAAAACTACCTGATAATTTTGATGTGAGCCTCTGGTGCAACCCTTTTTAGAATCTCTCTCTGTTCCAAAATGTCTTCTCTTTTGAAATCTTCTAAAAGAAAGAATAGAGCCTTTTGGTTTACACGATTTCCTTCTTATAGGTTTTAAATATTCAAGACATTTGTTTACAAAGAAGGCCTATAGAAGTTGTGATACAGGAGGGCCAGGAAGGAATAGTAAAAAGTTAGAGGGGAAATATATAAGCCCTAGGCTAATTAAGGCGTGGTTTCCTGTAGACTAGGGAGGGTTCCTACAGGTCAATTAGAGCACCTGTTGTCAATTAAGACCCTGTCAGGAACCTAATAACCCCCCCCCCCCCCCTTGCTTCAGGCAGTTAGGGGAAGAGGAGGAAGAAAAGAGGACTGGAGTTTGGAGATGTGTTCTGAAAAAACAGAGAAATGAAGTAGGAGACTCTCTTCCCTAGCATCTAAGGACTGAAGGTACCCCCCTGAAAGGGGAAAAGCATAAGAATCTGTAGGGGTTGAGAGGGGTTGGGGCTCAGAGTGAGGAGCAAACCCAGACCACTAACCTGCTTCCCTCCTCTACCACTTTCCTGGCCCATTAGTGGGGCCCTAAGAGCATGGGCAAGGGGTGGCATCTTAGCCCCCCACCAAGAAAAGTGCAGGACCCACCATATGGCAGGAACTGGTTACATATAAAGTGGACTTTATTGGGACTCCCATACTGTATACTGCACTGTTAAGTTCACCATATATTTTTTTAAATGGTGCAGTAACAATCTATTTTGTAGATTTAAAAAAAATCTCCATACTTTTCATGCAGTTTAACTAACCAGCCCCATTTATGCTTTGTGGATTGGGGGGAAGCAGTAGACTTGGTATATCTGGACTGTAGTAAATCTTTTGATATTGTCTCGCATGATCTTCCCCTAAACAAACAAGGGGAATGCAGCCTAGGTGGAACTACTATAAGGTTGGTGCATAACTTGTTGGAAAACCTTTCCCAGAGGGTAGTTATCAGTGGTTCACAGTCAAGCTGGAAGAGCATAATGAGTGGGATCCCCCAGGGATCAGTTCTGGGTCTGGTTCTGTTCAATATCTTCATCCATTATTTAGATAATGGCAAAGAGAGTATACTTATAAAGTCTGCAGATGCTACCAAGCTGGGAGAGGTTGCAAGTGCTTTGGAGGACAAGATTATAATTCAAAATGATCTGGAGTAAATAGGATGAAATTCAATAAGGACAAATGCAAAGTACTCCCCTTAGAAAGAAACAAATCAGTTGCACACATATGAAATGGGAAATGCCTGACTAGGAAGGAGTAATGTGGAAAGAGATCAGGGGGGTGATAGCTAACCACAAGCTAAATATGAGTCAACAGTGTAACACTGTTGCAAAAAACACATCATTCTGGGATGTATTACCAGGAGTGCTGTAAGCAAGACACAAGAAGTAATTCTTCTGCTCTACTCTGCACTGATTAGGCCTCAACTGGAGTGTTGTGTCCAGTTCTGGGTGCCAAATTTCAGGAAAGACATGGACAAATTGGAGAAAATCCAGAGAAGAGCAACAAAAATGATTAAAGATCTAGAAAACATGACCTATGAGGGAAGATTCAAAAAGTTGGGCTTGTTTAGGCTGGTGAAGAGAAGACTGAGCGGGGATGTGATAAGTTTTCAAGTACATAAAAGATTGTTACAAGGAGGAGGGAGAAAAAAAAATGTTCTTCTTAGCCACTGCTGCTAGGACAAGAAGCGATGGGCTTAAAGGGCAGCAAACGAGGCTTAGGCTGGACATTAGGAAAAACTTCCTAACTGTCAGGGTGGTTAAGCACTGAAATTGCCACCCCTGCTCTGCCGCAGCCCTCCACCACTTCCCCAAAGCCCCCACCCTTGCTCCACCACCACTCCCTTGAGAACTGCAGCAAGGCCAGGCCTGCACTCACTGGCGGTGAAAAGTGCAGCAACCCAGCCCCAGCCGCACCGCTGGTGAGTGCTGGGAGGCAGTTCCTCCCTTCCCCGCAAGCCATCTCTCTTGCCACCCATGGAGGCCTGGGGCCCCACACTCCCCACCCATCGGGGGGCTGTGTAGGGCTCCAGAATAGCAAGGGACAGCCCTGCTCCCCATTCATTGTATAGGAAGCCTACATGCCTCACTGCGGCTTTGTGGTTCACAGTGATTTTTCTAAGTGCCTATAAGTTAGGTGCTGTGATGCTAAGTCTTGCAACATCTAAGACTACACCTACACTGCACACCACTTTCAGGGGCATGTAGGGTAAATGTAGCTACATGCTGCAGTGAAAATCAAGCTGTGTCTATGCTGCAGTGTACAACTACATGTATCAGGGAAAGGCTCCAGCAGCTGGGAGGCAGTGGGACACTATACAGCTAAAAGTAGAAGTGTAGACAGGAAGGCAGCGCTTGGGCAAGTACAGAGCTTATAGGGTATGTTCTGTAGTACACATGCACACCCTTCAGGCCTATCTGCACTTGATATACCTAAGCCATGCCTTCCCATCTACACTGTTATTTATACCTGTGCTACAAGGGCTCCCCAAGTACGTACTCTACACTCTGCCAAAAGAAACATTCAGTGCAGATGTAGTCTGAGTCCCTTCCTGGATCTGAACCTATAAGTCTAACCACACAGGAGTTTGATGGCAGAAAAATTTTAGCTAACAAATTTTAGGAATTACACAATATTATCACCTTCTAATCTCATACTTTGGGTCCTTCTGGGGGCTAGAAGTAAGTATCCCACTAGACAGTTGAGCATCTCTCCTTTCCACTGGTGTAAAGCTCCTGATTTTAGCTATACAGGGTCACAATGTCAGACCTCATGGCTGTCACTGAACATTTCCCATCCTGTGCGACAGAACAAGGTAATTTTTAGGGGAAAATTCTACCTAATTTTGGGGACAGAAGGACATATTTCTTTGGCAGGATTATATGAAGAAAAGGGGACTGGCACCAATCCAAGTCTTAAAATGTTAGAATCTGTTTGGCTAGATGGATTAGTGGGCACAGTACAGTTGAGATTCATAAAGGTAGGATAAATGCAATTTATCACAAGGCTCTGAGATTATCACCTCCCAGTGATAAATATCTGCTGAATTGCATAATCATGTGATAAACTGCAAAGTTGCCTTAGAAGCTTAAAGCAGTAGCAATACAATCTCACCAAACAATGTTCCAGCTACAGCAGAGGATTTAAAGACTCCTCCAAAAGCACCCTTAATTGATGAGCCACTATCAGTAAGGTGACTTAAATTTTGATGCAGAGCCAATTTTGTGAGGTGAGTGGTTTGGGAAAGGAAGGAGCTTTTTCTGTCCTTAAACATAGCTAAGCAGAGTTCACCATGGAGCACAAGAGCCTGCAAGCATGCCAGCTCTACTAACATACATCCTGAGGGAACAATCTCTGTGGTGTAGGATTGTCCTATTTTAAGCCAGATTCAGCTGGTAAGGGTAGGGTTTAGCCATTAGGATTCTGTTGATTTTTTTGAAAAGATAGGTACCATGAAAGGACAACAGATGCTTTCTGCTGTCTGGAGTATATTACTGAGTTATAAAAATGAAAATGGAAGTTTATTGCCTGGTTCACTTGTGTGCATGCTGCAGTGACAGATTTTTTTTTAAATTTCTCTGCCTACTGTACAGAAGAGAGTTGACTCTGTGGCCCTTAAAGTCAAACCAAAAAAAAAGTAATGACATTCAATAATGAAATACTATTTTAAAAGGAGAATTCTTGTATAATGCAGACTTTCAAGAGGAAAAGAAATTTCCTAAATACTCTAACTACAAAGTATTCAGAAAGAAATCCTATCGGTTTCAAGCCTTGTCCATGGTATGCAAAAAGAGTACCTGTAAAACAGCCACTAGCACTTACAGTTGTAACTGTCTTAAGCACTAGTGTAGAGAGACTGGGGTGAAATCCTGGTGCCAGCTTAATGGATCCAAGATTTTACCCTAGGTACTTTTACCACAACATGGTACTAAAACCATCTGATATCTGTTTACACAAGCACTTTTGCTGGTTGACACTGTAGCCCAAAAGGTACGTACCTGCATGTTTAAGTTAGGCCCCTGCATCTATTTTTACATACAAAAACAAAAAACAGAACACCTTCAACTCCCCTCAAAGTCAGTGCTAATTACATACATGCTTAAATGCTTTGGTGAATTGGGGCCTACAGTTATGGACTGCACACTTCAAAAAGAAAGGGTACATATTTCTACTACACTTTTGCCTCTTATTGTACAGTTACTTAATCATTTTTTAACTAAGTAAACCACTCAAAATTTTACTAAGATTAAATGTCTTGACAATTTCAAACTTTAGAACTAGGATGCATTTTAAACTGAAGCACAAAGATGCACACTAATTTATTATTTATCCTATTACATTTTCAGTATTTTTAATGTATATTTTGGGCTACAGTCTCATTTATTAAAAAATCCCCATTTTGCTGCTGTGGCAAAGGTCCTTAAAGTAAGTGTAAATTACTGTTCCACTCATTTTGAGGCCCTTTACATTGCCCTTGGACATTAATATAAATGAGATTCAGGCCCTTTAAGTTTATTTAGATGTTTCTTCCCCTGAAATGGATAAAAGTTTGCGCAACAACAAATTAGTTTTGAAAAGCAGTATTTTTAAGCACTGACATTTTCTGTACTTTGCTACTGAAACACATTTCCAAAACCAGTCAAGAGGGAACTATCCCGTAGACTTGGTTATTAATATTTATGGACACATTCTGCTAAGGCCTATCTTACATTAGAGCTACATAATTCTGTGAAAAAATCCAGAATTAAATCCACATACACCATTAGCTGGAAGCAACTGGATGATCAACATCAGTCTGACCTGAGCACTAAATAAATAAAAATAACCCCTTGCTATTGAACTGACTGCAAACACTCACAATGGCAAAAGTAAGGATGGCAGTTTGCTCTTGTCAGGTTTCCCTCCCCACTCTGAACTCTAGGGTATAGATGTGGGGATCTGCATGAAAGACCCCCTAAGATTATTTCTACCAGCTTAGCGTAAAACTTCCCCAAGGCACAAACTTTTTGCACTTGGAGAGTATGCTGCCACCACCAAGTGATTTAACAAAGAATTAGGGAAGAGACCACTTGGAGTTTGGCTTCCCCCCCAGGCCTTACACCCCCTTTCCTGGGGAGGCTTGAGAATAAACAAGATGAGCACAGACAAGCCTTGGGTTTTTAGGGTCCTAAAAACCCATCAGATTCTTAAACAGAACTTTATTAGAAGAACAAAACAAATAAAAACTCTGCAGGATTGGAATGGAAGATAATCTCACAGGCAGTCAGATTCAAAACATAGAGCTCCCTCTAGGCAAAACCTTAAGTTACAAAAAGACACACAAACAGGAATACACAGTCCCTCCAGCATAGCAAATTTCACAAGCCAAAAAACAAAAAACTATAGATTTAGTAAGTAAGCTAGCTAGAAAATGCTTTAGGAGTTGGATTGCTTGCTTTCTTGATCTGTCCCCAGCAGAGGCATTCCACAGACAAAGCCTTTCTTTCTCTCCTGCCCCCCCGCCCCAGATTTGAAAGTGTCTTGTCCCCTTATTGGTCATTTTGGTCAGGTGCGAGCCAGGTTACTTGAGCTTCTTAACCCTTTACCGGTAAGAGGATTTTGCCTCTGGCCAGGAGAAATTTTTATAGCACTGTATACAGAAAGGTGGTTACCGGTCCCTTTATTTTTATGACAGCTCTTCTGACTAGTCAGTATTCAACTTGACTTCAATGGACAGTGGCTTCATGCTTAAATAATCCAGGTTTTATGCAGTTTTGATTTTTTTGATAGTCAAGAAAACTAATCTTTATTTAAATATATATATATTTGTGTAGTCAAGTAACATTCAGTCAATTATTTATATGTATTTGATTAGTCAATAAACTGACCTGCCATCCAATCTTGTTGCAAGACTGACATTTTCAACATATTCTCGATATATTATTCTGAAAATATCAAACACTTACTACACACACATTAACCGTACTTTCTCATATAATACTGTAGTGCACCAGACTCAGTTTTACTAAATACACATTTCTTGGTGGACACAAGTCCACAGCATAAAAACTGATATCACAACTGAAATCTTGGTTGGGAATTTCATTACTGGCATGTCTACATTAGGGTAATTTACAAAAGACCCCACCTTAGTGTGATGGAATAAACCCCTGTGTTCAGACCCTACACAGTACTGTAATTTTGTAAAAGGTATGGCTTGTGACATATCATTTGAAAACTCATAACTTGTTGAACAATAATACTATGGTAAGGTGCATGTAGCAACATTATATGTAAAGTTATGAACATAATCTGAAATGACTGAAGTAGATTTCCCAGATAAATCTGGGGAGTGATTAAACCAGTTTCTCAAAGACAAAGGTAAAGCTGATGTCCCAGGCAGGTGTCAACAAAGCTAAAGGGCCATCACCTACCAAGTGGCCGTTCTTCGGTAAGAAACGGGGGCAGGCACAAAGATCTGCATCTTAGCAAGGAAACAGCATGGAGTCTCCTTCCTCCAGCAGACTGCCTATCTCCTGGTTCTCAGATAAAAATGCTTTTCAAAGAGGAACTAGAACACTATAAAAGGGAAGAGCAAACACCCACCTCTCTTGCCCTGATTATCTAATTCTTTTCACCTGAGAAGAAAAAGGAAAGAGTCAATGGACTCTGGGGGAAGGGTCCTGACAAAGTTTCGTCAGCTGGAAGCATGTGGTAAGAAACTTTGCTTTGAATCTAATAGTTTGTGAAACTAGGCACTAGAAAGCATTTTTTCTTATTTTCTTGTAAAAAATTGACTTTCATGTCTCATTGCTTGTACTCACTTAAAATCTCTTTTTGTAGTTAATTTGTTTTACTGTTTTATCTAATCCAGTGGAGTTACCCAGACACTTTAATTTAAACACATTGAAGTTGGTAAACTAGTATATATTATTCACTTAAAGGAACAACAGACTTAATATATTTGGACGGTCCAGGAGAGAGCTGGGCAGTGCAAGACAAATTTCTGGGAGGAAATCCATGACTGGAATTGTGTTGGGGTCACCCTGCACTATAACCAAGGCTTGTGCACTCCAGAGTGTAAACCAAGTGTGGCTGGCAGGCTTCAGTTAAACAGACATTCAGAGTGTTATTTGCTTGCTGGGAGGCTGTTAGCAAGCAGACCAAGTTGGAGCTAGTATCAGCAAGATAGTATAAGTCATCCGAGGTTGCAGGGCAGGCGTTACGTGGCCCCTCACTTGTCTGATTTGTACCCAGGTATGTCACATTTAGCTCATAATGGTTGAGAAGGAGCTGGATTAGACAAAGGTCCAGGAGCCAAACCCATTTTACAACTTCTACACTCTCTGAACTTCCTGTGAGTGTCACTGACAGCATCCCAGTGCTTCTCTTTCTGCATTAGAATTGCCTTTTGTATAAAAATGCTGTGACAGGCACAGAATAGCCAACCTGTGTATTACCCTAACAACCTAACAAAGAGGCATTGAAATGCAATCAAGACAATCTACTTGTATGTGAACTTAAAAGGTGTACTAGACCAGCAATAATCAATCCATTTATTTCTAATAATAGAAATCAAGGGTAGATGTCTGTATTTACCAATATGCTGATAAGGTTAAAAGTGTAACCAAATTAGCTTGTAATTCCCTTTCATGTCTTAATCACCTTAATTATGTATGTAACTGTGTCCAGTTAACCTTAAGATCAAAGATGTGAGACATTGTAGGAAACTAATATTATCTATGTTGTCTTCAGCTTAACTATCTAAGCTATAATGAAGGACTGGCTAATGGACTTATGTGAATAAATGCAACTAGTTTACCTGTGCATGCATAGGAAATAGAAGATTAGTTTCAAAGCAAAGATCTGCATTGCCTATTCTTTCTTGGGGGAGGCCCTCCTGTGACATTACTGTGAGGAGGCTTGTCAGCTTGCTATGGAGCTCTAAAGGAAAGCCCTGGGCCTGATCTTTTCATCTCAGGTCTGCTTAAACTTTAACGGGGAGATCTAAACCATAAAACTGACATCTCCAGATAGGCAGTTCAGGCATCTATCGGAATATAACCCTTTGAACTGATTCCAGAGAGACTTCTACAAATCAGCAGCCTCACCATCTCTGCCATGAAAGTGACATAAGGACTTTACATATATGTATATGTAAATTGACCTCGTAATAACCATACATAACTCTCTTCTTTCTTTTTCCTTTTATTAATAAATCTTACATTTAGCTATTAAGGATTGGCCATAAGTGTGTATTTGGGTAAGATTTGAAATATTCATAGACCTGGGGAGTAATGTGTCTGATCCTTTGGGATTGGAAGAACTTGATATATGGTGAATAGGGTTTTAATAACCTCTCACTTTATTAGTCTTAGCTGTCTAGATGGGAGCCAAGAGCTGGAATGCCTAAAGTAGATTGGTTAACAAGAAGCCAAAACCAATGTGGTATTACGAAAGCTATTTTGTCACTGGGTTGGTGAATCTAATTATAGAACAAACTATCAGTTTGAGGGTTTGTTTGCCCTATTTCTTGCAGTGGGTCCCAAGTGTGGCATTCTCAGTGTGGCCCCTCTAGGCACCTGGTCACAAATGCATATATTCAAATTCTACAAAGTGAATTTGTAAGAGTCATAGTACAAAATACAGCACCTACCTTCCAAAGATCTTAAATCACTTTGCAAATAGTAATAAGTTACTCTCCACAACAAGGTAGGTATTAACAATACATAGCATCTATAGAACATGATTAAGTGTCACACTGTACCATTTACAAAAGTGAAACTGAACACACACATGTTGATTTCCTATTCTGAGCTTTAACTAGTGCACCATGCTTTCATTCTAGGCCATCTTACATTTTGCTTGTGCCCAGAAAAGGGAAAATTAATATTGAGCAATTTACAAGGCAGCAATGTCTTTTTAAAAGACATCTGTTCTTACCCATATCCCTGAAACAGTCCTATTCCCTTATCTTTCCATAGCAGAATAAAAGTTTTCTTTTCTCACCAAATTTCTTTTAAGACATGTTTTCAAAAAACAGCAATTTTTCCTTTCATTTTCAATTTAGATATGTAGAAAGGCAGATACTTTAATTGGAGTTCAGAAAACAGTTAAAGCTTGTTAAACAGATTTATTCTGCATGAAGCAATACATATATAAAGAAAACATAGGAATGTTTACCTGTAAACTATTTTTGTATCTGACCGTAACTATAACATTCATGTTCTTTTGTATCACACAAGTGGCAAGCCAAAGTTTATAAAAATGGCATTATTTTTTTTGGTGGTGGGGACTCTATGTTCCAAATTAAGCAACCTCATTGTATTCAGAATAAAAGAGAAAAGGAGTACTTGTGGCACCTTAGAGACTAACCAATTTATTAGAGCATAAGCTTTCGTGAGCTACAGCTCACTTGATCAGATGCATATCGTGGAAACTGCAGCAGACTTTATATATACACAGAATATGAAACAATACCTCCTCCCACTCCACTGTCCTGCTGGTAATAGCTTATCTAAAGTGATCATCAGGTGGCCCATTTCCAGCACAAATCCAGGTTCTCTCACCCTCCACACCCCCACACAAATTCACTCTCCTGCTGGTGATAGCCCATCCAAAGTGACAACTCTGTCATGCACATTGTGTAATATCAAGTTGGGCTATTTCCTGCACAAATCCAGGTTCTCTCACATCCCCCCCACCCCCATACACACACAAACTCACTCTCCTGCTGGTAATAGCTCATCCAAACTGACCACTCTTCAAGTTTAAATCCAAGTTAAACCAGAACATCTGGGGGGGGGGTAGGAAAAAACAAGAGGAAATAGGCTACCTTGCATAATGACTTAGCCACTCCCAGTCTCTATTTAAGCCTAAATTAATAGTATCCAATTTGCAAATGAATTCCAATTCAGCAGTTTCTCGCTGGAGTCTGGATTTGAAGTTTTTTTGTTTTAAGATAGCGACCTTCATGTCTGTGATTGCGTGACCAGAGAGATTGAAGTGTTCTCCAACTGGTTTATGAATATTATAATTCTTGACATCTGATTTGTGTCCATTTAGTCTTTTATGTAGAGACTGTCCAGTTTGACCAATGTACATGGCAGAGGGGCATTGCTGGCACATGATGGCATATATCACATTGGTGGATGTGCAGGTGAACGAGCCTCTGATAGTGTGGCTGATGTTATTAGGCCCTGTGATGGTGTCCCCTGAATAGATATGTGGGCACAATTGGCAACGGGCTTTGTTGCAAGGATAAGTTCCTGGGTTAGTGGTTCTGTTGTGTGGTATGTGATTGTTGGTGAGTATTTGCTTCAGGTTGCAGGGCTGTCTGTAGGCAAGGACTGGCCTGTCTCCCAAGATTTGTGAGTGTTGGGTCATCCTTTAGGATAGGTTGTAGATCCTTAATGCGTTGGAGGGGTTTTAGTTGGGGGTTGAAGGTGACGGCTAGTGGCGTTCTGTTATTTTCTTTGTTAGGCCTGTCCTGTAGTAGGTGACTTCTGGGAACTCTTCTGGCTCTATCAATCTGTTTCTTCACTTCTGCAGGTGGGTATTGTAGTTGTAAGAAAGCTTGACAGAGATCTTGTAGGTGTTTGTCTGAGGGGTTGGCGCAAATGCGGTTGTATCGCAGAGCTTGGCTGTAGACGATGGATCGTGTGGTGTGGTCAGGGTGAAAGCTGGAGGCATGCAGGTAGGAATAGCAGAGACAAACACCTACAAGATCTCTGTCAAGCTTTCTTACAACTACAATACCCACCTGCAGAAGTGAAGAAACAGATTGATAGAGCCAGAAGAGTTCCCAGAAGTCACCTACTACAGGACAGGCCTAACAAAGAAAATAACAGAACGCCACTAGCCGTCACCTTCAGCCCCCAACTAAAACCCCTCCAACGCATTATTAAGGATCTACAACCTATCCTAAAGGATGACCCAACACTCACAAATCTTGGGAGACAGGCCAGTCCTTGCCTACAGACAGCCCCGCAACCTGAAGCAAATACTCACCAACAATCACATACCACACAACAGAACCACTAATCCAGGAACTTATCCTTGCAACAAAGCCCGTTGCCAATTGTGCCCACATATCTATTCAGGGGATACCATCACAGGGCCTAATAACATCAGCCACACTATCAGAGGCTCGTTCACCTGCACATCCACCAATGTGATATATGCCATCATGTGCCAGCAATGCCCCTCTGCCATGTACATTGGTCAAACTGGACAGTCTCTACGTAAAAGAATAAATGGACACAAATCAGATGTCAAGAATTATAATATTCATAAACCAGTCGGAGAACACTTCAATCTCTCTGGTCACGCAATCACAGACATGAAGGTCGCTATCTTAAAACAAAAAAACTTCAAATCCAGACTCCAGCGAGAAACTGCTGAATTGGAATTCATTTGCAAATTGGATACTATTAATTTAGGCTTAAATAGAGACTGGGAGTGGCTAAGTCATTATGCAAGGTAGCCTGTTTCCTCTTGTTTTTTCCTACCCCCCCCCCCCCAGATGTTCTGGTTTAACTTGGATTTAAACTTGAAGAGTGGTCAGTTTGGATGAGCTATTACCAGCAGGAGAGTGAGTTTGTGTGTGTATGGGGGTGGGGGGGATGTGAGAGAACCTGGATTTGTGCAGGAAATAGCCCAACTTGATTATCATGCACATTGTGTAAAGAGTTGTCACTTTGGATGGGCTATCACCAGCAGGAGAGTGAATTTGTGTGGGGGGGTGGAGGGTGAGAGAACCTGGATTTGTGCTGGAAATGGCCCACCTGATGATCACTTTAGATAAGCTATTACCAGCAGGACAGTGGAGTGGGAGGAGGTATTGTTTCATATTCTGTGTATATATAAAGTCTGCTGCAGTTTCCACGATATGCATCTGATGAAGTGAGCTGTAGCTCACAAAAGCTCATGCTCAAATAAATTGGTTAGTCTCTAAGGTGCCACAAGTACTCCTTTTTCTTTTTGCGAATACAGACTAACACAGCTGTTACTCTGAAACTTCTCAGAATAAAAGAGAAGGCTTAAGATGAGCTGGAAGTCCTGTCTACTGATGCATGCATATCAATCTGCTAACATCTGAAGGAATGTAAGGAAAACTATATACTTTGGACTTGCATCTCTCCTCAGCAGAAGATAACCCTCTCTCCATCAAAGACAAGGCTATTGCATGAGAGAAATTGTCCTTGACGTTCAATGGACATTGAAACCCTTCCGCATCCTGGAAAGCACTGACTCTGAACAAGATTTAGGGGTCATAGTAGATAATCAATTGAGCATGAACTTATGGTGTGATTCTGGAGCTAGGAGGGTGAATGCAATCTTTGGATAGATTAGCAGGGGAATATCCAGTAGGAATAGGGAGGTAGTATTACCTCTGTAGTGAGTCCATTACCAGAATTATATGTCCTGTTTGTCTATCCACACTGCCTGCCCCCCCCCCCAAAAAAACCCTGAAAAATTGGATGGTTGAGACAATAGCTACAAGAATGATTAGAGGTCTGGAAAACGTGTGATAGTGTCAGACATAAGACCAATCTATTTTGCTTATCCAAGGAAAGTTTAAGCAGTGACTTTGCCAGAGTCTACACTTGGAAGAGATTTCTGATAGTTGACAGCTCTTTAACATGGCAGAAACAGGCATAATAAATCCAGTGATTGGAAACTGAAGCAAGACAAATCAGATTAGAAACAAGGTGCACATTTTTTTCAGTGCAAGTAATTAACCAATAGAACAATTACCTAGGGACTTGGTGGTTTCTGTATCAGCTTTTAGCTGCATTTATTCTTTCTAAAAGATAGCTCAAATAGAATTTATGGGCTTGATCCAGAAATTATTGGATTTAGAGGCCAAAAGAACTTTTCAGGTTAGACTAGACGAGTATATAATTAACCCTTGTGGCCTGAATCTATAGTTAAGTAGCATTTAAAAATATAAGCATTAATTCAAAGTGTTAGGAGTGCTAGTGACAATGTAGGATTCAGGCCTGTATATTCATCTGAGATAGACTTTTGGGTCGTCTTTGCCCATTTGAATATTTTTATATACTTGTATCATTACTAATATGTGTGAACAAAGACACGGTATGTTGCGTCTGCATAGCCAGATAGGTTTGTTAGTATACTGGGAACATATAGTAACAGTTAAATTGTACTGGGGCATGGTGGGGGTATAATGTACAAGCACACACTCATATTGCCTCAACTTCTCTCTCAAGGCAAGGTTAAGCAACCAGTTGGGAGAGGCAAGGGCAATGGGGTGGGGAGGTATAAAACACTAAAGCCAAATAAATGCCTCTCCCTGATCATGGCACAACCTCACCCCTCCCATGGGATACAAAAGAGGTAGGTTGAAGACCCCAGACTCATGACCCCCTAAAATGGAACATGACCATAAATTGTAAGAGATGTGATCAGGGGCATGTATTACAGGTATATGTATGCTTGCTAAGGAGGCGGGTGGATGGGACACTGTTAAACAAGGCTCTGCAGCATGAGAGCTATGGTATGTTTGCTTGAAACTAACCTCAATAAACATTGCATTGTGTCCACTTTGGACTTCTGGTCTTCTGCTTTCTGTCTGCGTGACAAGAACCAGGGGAGGGGGTGAAGGGAAAGCCCTCTAACACAAAGACTTAAGACAGTACCTTGGCATTCCTCCTATTCAAGAGGCTCACAAATAGAGGAAAGAAAATAAAACATGGCTAAAGAGTTTACAAAGGGCTGGACTCAGGATCCAGATGAAACCTCAAAGTAAATTCTCATGTCAGAAAATGGGCCACTAAATTTGAGAATCTACTGGGTAAGGTGAAATTATCCCCAAAGGGCCCCAAAGCCTGGACTCCAAGATGCATCTCCTGAAGGCCAGTCTCCTACTATCTGAGGAGATAATTGTTTTATCTTGAAGATGCTCTGAAGATGTTAAGAAAACATGGAGTAGATAGAGGTAATTATCTTTGCTGCTTCCTTTACTCAAAGGAAAAGCTCAAAAAATCTCTGGAAGATAGGGGTCTGTCTTGTCATCTCTGGGTAGTCCTTAGAATATTTTTCTACCATATTGATCTGTTTTCCTCCAGGATATTTCAGCTGGAGGAAGTTTGTTCAGTGCCTTAGACATTTGGTTCAAGGACTTCTACAAAGCCCAATCTTTGAAAGTGTGGGGTTGATCAACCAATATGGGGTTGATTCTTATTACAGGCTGTCAGTGCATTCTGACTAGTTATGCATTACTATTGGGGACTTGCCCATAATCAGCATATTAATTTCAATAAGGATCTTTGATCCTATCGAAACAGGAACTTCAAAAACCAAAAACTTACACAATGCACACACTATTCTACTAGCATAAATTTAAGCGTGCCAGGCTCAAGAGATGTTTTAAAAGCAGAGTTTGACTGTTCTACAAGGAATTTGAAAACTTGAATTTCTGTAATTTTCCTATTTTTTTAAATGGTTGAAACCATATTCAACTTTAACACTTAAACACAGACATGATTATGCACTGTAGCAAGGACTGGATCAGATCATCTACTCCCAGTCTGCATATGGTAGTGTCCTACCCATCCAGATCTCCCTTGTTCTATGTGGAGGTGCTTCGAGCCTTCTCTAACAGTCCTCAAGTGGACCCAGCTGGGATCATCTGGGGCCTGCATTGGAAAAGGGGGAGGAGGCTGTGCAGGATGGGACCACACTTTGGTGTTCTCCTTCTCCACACCCCCCATTCACTTGTGCACCTGACTAAGAAACAGGGGCCACATTCCCAAACTGGATTACCTTTTACAACCTAGCCCCTTCTGGAGAGTTCCTGCCATTCATGTTGCCAGAGTGTTAATACCAATGGGAGGAATACAGCCAATCACAATGGTGGGTCTGCAGGAAGTGAGGACCACCTGTTTTGAGGACAGAGCCTTACACGTTTATTACATGGCAGCAGGCTCAGCATCCCAGCTAAGATGAAAACTTCCATGAAGAGGTTTCCTCCCAAGAAAGCTCTCTTCCTTGAGTGCAGAAGAGGAAAATCTTGCCCATTATCACTAATACTCATTGTAACCAATTAATGTGTTTTATTAACCTCCCAATCTTCCTATTTATAGTGTTAGAAATATAAACAACAAGGGACAACTTCAGGCCTGGTGAAACCAAGTGAATTTGTCTGCTGGTAGCCAAATAGGTGTGTTTAGGTTTTTTTTAAATTCTTGCCAATATTCTTGTTAGGAAACAACTAGAAAGTAAAGATCCTAAAACAACTTAACATTTGCAAATGAGGTAACAAGCTGACCCTACCATTAAATTAGTATGATCTGTGTTTCTGTGCAGCCGTATTACTTTTCTTTGAGATCTGTCCTTGTAAATTAATAAAAACAATAACTTAAGGAAAGCAGATGACATGGCTCAAGAACATTCTCAGTATGCCTTACAAGTTTTCCCTTTTACAGCTGCTGCTTACATGACATTTTTTGCTTCCACCTCTCCCAGTGCTTGACTCAAATCTGGCATGTAAGATGCCAAATTCTGAATAGCAATGCTCATCTTTTAGGTTAATTTGCAATGAATTATACAATGTTAATTAAAATGGTTTAATATTAATGAGTAGACATTGCAACCTGTTTACCTTCCTTTCAGAAAATTAAGTAAATAGCAGCATCTGTTAAACAATAATTTCCAGTGTAACGGGGACAAAACATGCAAGATGATGAACGTTGTATATTTGTGGTACAAAAGAGGAATTACTTTATTTAGCAAAACACTACAAGAAGATTTACTTTTTTCCTCCTGAATTAAATCTACAAATGAAGTTAAATTTTGCTCTCACCACTTCATTAATTTTGGTAATTCTGTCCTTTATTGAATTCCTTGAATATTGTTATTTAATTCTGAATGCTCTGTAGAACTTGCTACTTAAACAAAATAACATAACATTAATGAATCTTAAAGGCCTACCATAAACTAGAAATTAAGACTGTTCTGTGCATTAAAGCCTCTCAGAAAGCATTGATAATGTTGAACACAACACAGAGCCATTCCTGACTATGTTAATTTGATAGTTACCACCAAGAAACCTGCTATACGTTATATAATCAGCAAACCAATGTATGAACAGCCCTTTTCTCCTTGCTACAATGTGCTGCTCTTTCTCTAGCACCGTGGTCATTTGTGGACCAATTTTGTCATTTGCTAAAGCAGGATAAAGGGAAAATGATAAATAAGAAATACTTTTAATGGACATTATTTAAATTAGATAGAGCAAAGGTATGTTAAAATGCCTGTGACTTAGTATCCTTTCACAATAATACTTAAGGACCCACACAGGGGTAGAAAGACTTTGCCACCTCTTTAATGTTCCCTTTAACAAGGTCAGGGAAATCACAGAAATTGATTGGAAGTCTAAATTTAATTATCTACATAGTTTTCATTAAAAAGGAAAGGAGTACTTGTGGCACCTTAGAGACTAGCAAATTTATTTGAGCATAAGCTTTCGTGAGCTACAGCTCACTTCACAGATGCATTCAGTGGAAAAAGCAGCAGGGAGATTTATATACATGGAGAACATGAAACAATGGGTGTTACCATACACATTGTAAGGAGAGTAATCAGGTAAGGAGAGCTATTACCAGCAGGAGAGCCGCCAGGGAAAAAACCTTTTGTAGTGATGATCAAGGTGGGCCATTTCCAGCAGTTGACAAGAACGTCTGAGGAACAGTTGGGGGGTGGGGGGGGATAAACCATGAAGAAATAGTTTTACTTTGTATAATGACCCATCCACTCCCAGTCTCTCGTTACAGTGTGTATGGTAACACCCACTGTTTCATGTTCTTTATGTGTATAAATCGCCCCACTGTATTTTCTACTGGATGCATCCGATGAAGTGAGCTGTAGCTCACGAAAGTTTGCTCAAATAAATGTGTTAGTCTCTAAGGTACCACAAGTACTCCTTTTCTTTTTGCGGATACAGACTGACACAGCTGCTACTCTGAAACATAGTATTCATTAGCATTTTGGGGCATTTCAGAACAGAGATTATGCTGTCATCCATAGCAACACACTTTTAGCTAGAGCGTTGTCAGTTACTGAAATACAACCAAGTTGGTCCAACTTCCCACAAGTCATGAATGATGTTGATGTACAAAATATAGCTAAAAATAAAAAAAAAAAAACTTTTGTTAAGGAGGCTGATGTCAAAAGAAACAACAATATTAGGCAAACACGATACTAAAAGAAAAAGGCAATTAGAACTTGGAGGATTTATCTCACTCATAAAAAAATATGAACTTTGTAAACTGCAGACAGCCTTTGAATAGAGAACCAATGCTTATGGATGTGATCAGTGTTTGCTCTAGATTTTCAAGTCTGAACTGGAAAATTCTATTAATGTTGTGCACTTGTCAGGCAGAGACACATTAGACAAAAGAAATACCAGCACAACAAATTTAGTAATGCTAGTGAGGAATATCTGCCTACACCACAAAAATGAAGCAAACCTTTACAAACCATCCCCAGGGCAAGGAGAATGTAGGAAAAGGAGTTTATGGATAATTAGGTATTCATAAGTATTCTGCTATACTGCTACAAACTGGTTTAAGATTATGGGTCTAGAGAGTAAAACAGAAGGTCAAAGTATGAAATTTAGTAGAAAATTTAAAAAAAAAATGGTTAGACCCTGAAGGAAAACATTCTGTGATTACACAGCTTAAAAGATTTTTTTCACAATGCCTTTTTTGTGTTTCATTTATATAAATTCATGCATTAACATTTCCTAGTTTCATTATAAGGAGCCAATATTTATGAATATCCACAAATTATTCTTGTGTGTAACCATGAATACACATTAAACCAAGAATGATAAATGAGATAGTTTAACCATAAATATTTATGGCCTATATGAAATTCATCATGAAACCGTTAATGATCTATTATCCTATCTACATTGACAGTTCTCTTATTATGGGGTTAGTGATGCAATATCCTAAAGAAATCACCACGATTTACCCTGGGTTTTGGTGCTGAACTATGTACACCTTCAGACTTACCGGTCCTTTCCATTCCAAAAAAAGTGATTCCTTTTAAAGGTTAAGGGAGAGGGCAGTCTAACTTTCCAAAACACTTTCCTCAACCCTATATCCTACAGTCCCAGAAACCAAACTAATATAAACCTGCTTCAAGAAGAACAAACAACCAACAACAAATATTCTCCATCTTGATTGGGGGAAAAAATAGTCTTACATAATACATAACCTTGCTAAGCATTTTAAACCTTTTGTTCAGATTTTGCTGCTCAGGAATCAAATAACAATATGTCAAGTTTATGAAACCAGCATCATACAGGGAAATCCTCTGGTATAACTTTGCACCAAGTTAAATGGAAAAATATGATAAAGATGATCATATATATATATATATATGTGCCTGCACACATACAAACACACCAGTTTGCAGGAGATATGAGCTATTGACTGAGAGACTATAAGAACTTTCACCTGTAGATGAACTCTTACGTTAATGGAGTATTTAGAAAGCATGAAGTTGCTTTCTAAGAAGAGCAATGTGTCCTTAGTTATCTATTTGTAACTGTGGTCCTTTCCTACACAGAAGTAATGGCAAGTACTCCTATGTACTCCTTTCTCCTCTGAGATACAACTTTAAACAAATAATGACCTCAGTTAGACCAGTGAAAATATGGAGTAACTCCACTTAAATCAACAGTTACTTCCGTTTAAGATTATAATCTGGGTCCTGTGGTTCAATAACAAAGGCCTTGTCTACAGGGTAAACTAGTGCAGTGTAAGATAGGAGGTGAATTTAAAATGCTCGTTATTCCACACTAACTCCCAGTGTAGACACTCTTACTGTGCGTTAAAAGTGGCTATGTGTGTGCTTTAGCTTAAACCACATGGGGCACTTTTAGCATGCAGTAAGAGTGTGCACATTGGGAGTTAATGTGGAATGTCTAGTGCTCTTTAAATTCAGAGGTTATCTTACATTGCACTAACTTCTCTATGTAGACAAATACTAAGTAACAGGCTTATAAACATATGGTGACAGATACTGCTCTCACTTACATTGGTGCTACCATACTGAAGCCGATAGAGTTGGAAGCATGGAGATAGGGTACAAGATGACCCAGAGTAAAAGAACTATTAGTATGATCCTGCCCTTGTTTGTAAGACAAAACTACTTTTGTTCCTATCCTCAAAAAAGTTTTTCATATTGACTGGTGTTTGAAAGTATATAATAACTACCTTATTACACTGAAAGATCTAGCTGCATAATACTGTATGCAAATTCCAATTATTAAATACATGCTGTGATGTTCAAAAATAGCACTCCAGATATATATACCTTTCTAACTTCAGTAATTTTCTTTTAATTCAAGTGTGTATTGAAATTAATATAAAATCTCTGTTCTAAATGGACTCTTGAGAACTTCATTCAAGTGTTATCCAATAGAACTCTGCCATTGCAATTTTTTAATATTTATATTTTTATTATTTTTTACAAGTAATACATATACTAAAATACCAGATTCATCATCATGTTCAAAATAAGTAAATAAGTTTAGGATAAAGGTAGAGGAGGTGAAGTGACAAATCTATGTTCAAAGTCTACAGTAATCATACCTTTGCTTTGAATTTTTGGGGCATTCCCTTTCTGAAAAATGCTAGTTCTTTAGCTGTGAGGTCTGCCATATCACTAAGTTAGTCATCAGTGTTTGGTGGGGATTGACTTTTCAATTTTTGCAGGATTCATTTTGTAGTGACCAATGCTCCACATTAGAACCATACCATCTAATTACTAGGTAACTTCCAGGTATCAGGAATATATCTAAGAATGAATATTAAGGGGGAGGGCCCCAATTTAGCATCCAATATCAAATTGGTCTTTTGACCCACATCATACCAGAGATTCTTGAGGCACTCCCAAAACATATGAGCTAATGTAGCACCCAGGGAATTACACTTCCAACAGTAGTCAGCATTTATGCAGCCCCTAACTATTAACCTATGTGGGAACAAGTATATTCAAAGCAGTGTGTCTTTTGGTGAATAAGCTGTGGTCTCAAGTCTATAGTTGCTTTTTTAACATTAACATTTTAAATATTCCGATCCATTGGGTTGGAGATAGTTGAGTATCCAAATCCCTATCCCAAGCAACTCTCCAATTATCAATCTTTGGCACAGTTTTTTGGGCCAGAAGATTTTTAAAGGATACCACTGGCCAAGTAAATCCAGGAAGTTTCCTCCAAAATAATAAAACTTCTCGATATTCTGGAGCTCCCAATGAATCTAATCCAAATAACTCTGTAAGCAAATGCTTTAATTAGAGATATTTCCATGCTCTGGAGCAGGGCCAGCCAAATTGTTGCTGCAGAGCCACAAATGGTTTAAATTTATCATTGTCAATCAGCTTAGATGGTCATAATTCCTTTTCCCATCCAATCAACACCAAGGTTTTTCCACTAGTATTAAGGATAGGATTGCTCCATGGTTCCTTCCATTTCTTTTTAAAGGTGGCATAAGAGAGGATATGACTTCTGATGAAGTGTGGCAGCTGATGAAGCAGTGGGGGTGTTAACTCTATCCAGCAGGAGTTAGATTTTTTTTTAACAAATGATGTATCAAACAGCAGAGAAATACTTAATTTCCACATCTTAATTGGGGATGCATACCCTGGTGGCCTATAAGATGTGTATATATAAGAGCATAGTCAGATATAACAATAGAACTGATGCCATAATCAGTGACAGAATGGATCCAGTCTTGTGCCACTAAGAAATAGTCCAATCTTTAATATGTTAAATGAGCTGCAGGAAAAGGGGGAAATAAAAAACAAACACTAGAATCTCTGGCCATAGGATGACCCACTCTCCACACATCCTGTAAGCCTAAATCAGACATGTATTTATGAAGTACCGAATGTGTTTTTTTAAAGAGATAGAGAAGACGTATCAAGAAGTGGTCTACAGTTTTGTTAAAGTCTCCACTATAATAATATGATAGTGACCCAGGTCATTTATACTCCAAAAATTTACGGAAAAAGTTGGGATCATTCTGGTTTGGCTGGTAGAGATTGGCAAAGATGACTATAGAATTCCTAATTTCAGCCTGGAGGACAGTAAATCTGTCCTCATTGTCAGATCTTGTGCTCAAAATATTAACATATAACGTTATATGCAATAGTATAGTAATGCCCCTGACTTTACATTCAAACCAACTAGAAACTGAGAACTACCCAATCTCTATTCAGTTTACAAGCTTCAAGAGATGTGTCTCCTGGAGCATGGCAATGTCGAGAGTCTCTTTTTTTAGGCATTGAGTATATATTTTTCTTTTAATAGGGTTATTAAAACCCCTTATATTCCAGCAGACACATTTAACTACCATTGTTAAAATATTAACCATATAATATACATATAAAGTTGTTTTGTGAATAAATAAAATTGCAAATTTTCCTATATAGCATACAGTTCTTGCATATCTAATCAGCAAAAGTTATGTAATCCAGGAGTAGGATGTTTCCTGGTACCCATTTACAGGAGTGTGAAGGAAATTCCCAGCATGCAAGGCAATGGGAAGATGGCAGAAAGAGGAATGAAATACATTAAGAAAGATCATGGATAAAGAAATACTTTAATACCATACAATCAAAAAAGAAGAATCCATTTAAATAATCCAAAAATACACTTGACAGATGGGATGTGGGGGTGTGGGCTGGATCAGATAAAACTTGAAGATCCTCACAGACCCTGGGGCCCCAAACATAACAAATACACTAATTATCTACTACCAATAGAACCTTGATACATTAGTCCATAAGGAACCACAATCTAATAAAGCAATGATAAATATTATTACGAATCACATGATAGATTTTACACTGATGCTCTTTTTCCAATGAGTTAAGGCAAGAGGAAGTAAATTGATAACCCTTTAGCCCCAGTGAGAGAGGA
Organism: Lepidochelys kempii; assembly: GCF_965140285.1. Taxonomy (NCBI): domain Eukaryota; kingdom Metazoa; phylum Chordata; order Testudines; family Cheloniidae; genus Lepidochelys; species Lepidochelys kempii. The sequence continues at coordinate 132,019,578 of NC_136381.1, read as the reverse complement.
GAAATAAAAGAAAACCAACTAATGTATCAGAATCAACTATTGCCAATCAACTTGTTTAGAGGTGCCATCTGAGAGCAATATATAAATTCCATACAAGTCAAATTATTCCACACATATCTCCTCTTGAAAGGGAGGAGTTTGCAGATTTTTGAGGTATTTTTTGCCTCCTGAGGGAAAATGAATGATACTATCTTTGCAGCATTCTTAATATGCAGCAGTGTCAGGTACTTAATAAGATATGTCAAAGTCCATCTTGCTGGCCAATTGTTTTTCTCTGTTAAAAGCTGCCCTCCTTTCAAGCACATCACAGGCACAATCCTGAAAGAGCTGTCTTTTAATGGCTGGTTCTCCCCATAACAGATTATTTTTTCGCTTGGATTTCTCCAATATACAATTCTTAACTCTGAGGAGCTTCACAATCATTGCTCTAAGCCAACGTCCTGGAGCTGGTGTAGGGGGCAAGGGCTTGGTGTGCCCATTCTATATCAAAACAAAAATCCTATGAGCAGGTCCAACTACTTAAGTCGCAGTTTAGGGAGAGAAGGTTTACCTTTCTCTATTCCTTCAAGAACACACACAATCCTGATGTTACATTTCCATGAGTGGCTTTCCAGATCTGTTAATTTGGTCTAATCATTTTGATAACATTACAGTTCTTCATGATCTGTAATGTGTTCTCTTTGAAATAATCTTCTGCTTCAGAAATTCCGTGTTCTGCTTCACCCAATCATCTGGACAGAGCTTCTAGTACACACTGAATCTCAATCATGGTAATTTAATTTAATTTCAATGGTATGTGAAGCCACCTATCCTAGTACAGCCATCAGTTATGTTCCACCAGGTTCAGGTGCCATTTTGATTCTAGAGGGGAAGCGAGGGAGATCTCCTGTGGTTGTGTGTGGTTTTTGTTGTTTTTTATTTGTGCTTTCAGATTCGGAGAGGTAGATGCAGAGCTAGAGGGCATCTTCGGGATTTCAGTAGTTGGGAGCAATATTTCTCAGAGTTGGATGGTGTGTTTTAGGGGACAATGTTTGGGGATTGCCCATGGGCTGCTTCAGAGCTCAGTAAATCTGCATCCACCTCAGCTGCAGTGCTGTCTGGTGTTCATCACTCTCATTTGAAAAAATTGTGCAGGATGTTACCTGCCTGCCTCTTGTTAAAGTACCAAGGCAAGTTGAGTGAGCTTTGCCAGACATTTCTTCTTTCTTATGCTCTCCATCATCTCACCTAGCTGATGATGTAGTCAAAATCCAGCACTTTGTACTACTCCCAATTGTATTACTTTTTCACCAGCAGAAAATTTGGACAGTAGAATTAATTGAGTTTTTGAAGCATTCCGTTATATCTTGAAGACAACTTCAGTGAATTCAATGAAGTTGAGCCAGTTTTCACTAGGAGAGAATTTGGCCCTATGATGAATCCTTTTTGCAAGTCCAGAAGCCTGAAGGCTTTGCAATGGTTTGGGGGGAAAGCAGTAGTGGTAACATTTTTATGGAAACTCTGGGAGTATCACAGATCCTGGAGATATATTATGTTAAGGAATGGGAGCATATGTTGCACTGCTTTCCAAGGACAGATCAGGATCAATCGTATAGCAATATGAAACAATGTGTTTCTTTGTAAATTTTTTCAAGCTTCATCTAAAAGTTCTATTATACATATTTTAGTTGACGTGAAAAGGGAGACAGTGTCAGGGAGGAATATGAGAGAGCATATGAGGGATATGGGAGAAAATCTAGCACCTGTAATATGGAAAAGGAAAATGCTTCACTAAATAGCCCAGCAACCAAGCAAAGCACCATGGGATAAGCACGCGGAATTCTGGGTGGGTAATATACAAAAAGTACCTACTTTGTTGACACACACCGATTCATATTGGAGCCAAAAATAGTTGACTAGTGCATGCAGTTGTTGTGGACTAATAGTGTACAAAAGCTCAATGTGAATTGAGCTCCTGCCCCCCATACACAAGACAAAAAATGACTGATTTTACAATTGTAACTCCTGTCCCCACTTCTGTGGCAAGAGCTAATAAGTTCGAGTGGCTGTGTTTTTAGTTTGTGGTGGTTTCAACCTGCTTTATGCAACTGTCTGTTTAATGGCAACTGGATCTGATGTCATCAGTTAATGTTTTTACTCAATGCCTCCAGTTGTCTTGAGGATATGAACAATATAGGTGTCACTCTGCCTCTGTGAACAATATCAGTTTACAACACTTACTCAGAACTCTGAGTGAATGGAGCAGCCAGCACAAAAACAGGAAGAACTCCTAATGAGAAGCACAAAGGGAAAAAGATGGGAAATGAAATATTTTTGAAGGAAACAGAAACAGTCAATTTACCCATCAACATCTTGCATCCCCAAACTGCCATTGTCCTAGGTCTCTGTGGCATCTGTTTGTGACAGTAGTATTCTTGCTAGAATACATTTGTACAACTGATCGTTCTGAGAGCCCTAATTTTCTCCAGGCCCAGTTGGTGTGGCTGAAAGTTGCAGTTAGTATATGAAGGTTTCAGAGTAGCAGCTGTGTTAGTCTGTATCAGCAAAAAGAACAGGAGTACTTGTGGCACCTTAGAGGCTAAGAAATTTATTAGAGAATAAGCTTTTGTTGGCTACAGCCCACTTCATCGGATGCATAGAATGGAGCATATAGTAAGAAGATATATACATACAGATAAGTTGGAAGTTGCCATACAAACTGTGAGAGGCTAATTAGTTAAGATGAGCTATTTTCAGCCGGAGAAAAAAACTTTTGTAGTGATAATCAAGATGGCCAATTTAGACAGTTGACAAGAAGGAGTGAGGATACTTAACTTTAGGGATACAATTAACTTAGGCTTGAATAAAGACTGGGAGTGGATGGGTCATTACATAAAGTAAAACTATTTCCCCATGTTTTTCGCTTCCCCCCGCCCCGCCCCATTCCTCAGACCTTCTTGTCAACTGCTGGAAATAGCCCACCTCGATTATCACTACCAAAGGTCCCCTCTCCCCTGGCTCTCCTGCTGGTAATAGCTCGCCTTACCTGATCACTCTTGTTATAGTGTGTATGGTAACACCCATTGTTTCATGTTCTCTGTGTATATAAATCTCCCCACTGTATTTTCCACTGAATGCATCTGATGAAGTGAGCTGTAGCTCACAAAAGCTTATGTTCAAATAAATTTGTTAGTCTCTAAGGTGCCACAAGTACTCCTGTTCTTTATTTAGTATATGAAGAACGGCTGTATACCAGAGCAGGAATCTGAACATAATGCTAATAGAAATCTTAGTGTTTCTTATAGACACATAGTCCAGTACATCATGAAGATCCAATGCCAAAGTTTCACAGTGTTTGAGTCTATTATGGAAAACAACAACAACAAAACAGTCCCACCCCCCATAGGCTGCCCTTTTCCAGAAGCTTCTCTGAACTTAACTAGCTAACTAAATAGATAATAGTCCCTCAAGCATCCCTTGGGTTACTCACAAAAGCAGCCACAGTGTAGATGGGGCTCCACGAGGTGTCTCAGAAATACATTGGTCAGCCAGCCCCAAATAAATAATCCCTATCAACCCCCCCTCCAGGAGTAAAAAATAATGCTCTAATTGTACAAACACTTAGAAAATTAGAACAGTGATACCACCTCTGTGCCACCAGGAGATTTCCCCTGTGCTGGAGGAATTCCCAGTGCAAATGGCCAATGGTGGATCCATGTACCAGACTCCCTAATGATATGTATCAGGGTGTGGAATAATCACAGTTCAGATGTAGTGAAAGACTCTTCTTTGGGGGACTAAACTTAATACACTATTAGAATATATACCCAAGGAAACAACTCTGCATTGGCAAGGAGATGCACTGGATGATCTAAAAAATATTTTTCATCTCTAACTTCTATTAGTCTATTCAGTTAGTTAATTTTTAGATGCTAGGATAATCTTCAATACTTGGACGTTTCATCCTTTAGGCATGTTAAATATTGCAAAAATCCAATATGAAATATTATCAGCCCAAGTACATTATGTAGAACTATAGTTGGATAGCACCTAATATTCCCCATCTACTCTTTACATCCTTATTCTTTGTAATAATTTAGCCTAGTGATTCTGTAGCAATTAAAACATTATATAATGCACCCTTTGTGACTACAGAGTTTAGTAAAAAGTGCACATTATATTTTCATGTTTCTACAGGGATCAAAATGAACGTCCATCTGTTTGTCCATATGTTGATAGAAGGTGAATTTTTGTCATTTGTACAAGGTGAGAGTCCACTGACTGCTTGTCTCCTGCTTTAGGATGAATATACAGTTCTTACCCTTTACTTTATCTAATTAAGCACGTGGCAACCTACACAAAAATGTTTGGTCATACAGTATGCTGCAGCAATGTAAATGCTCTGTTTTTCCAGCAACTTAAGTTTGTGTCTTTTTTATATGTATATGTCTTTGGGAATCCCATAGTTGTTATCACAATAGCTTCAACCACCCACATAATGGCAGGGAAAAATATGCTACTTAATTGGCTTTTGCCATTATTGGAAAAGTCATACAGAATGAGTTCAACCAAACACTCATTAAGACATTTGCATAAATATATATTTTGGTTGTATTTTTCTGTGCTGGGGAATAAAAATATACAAGTCACAGAGGTAATTAAACCACACCTGTTTTTTTTCTTATACATCACCAGTAATTTTGCAGACTCTTAATATTTCTAACTGTTAAAAATCCAATGTGCAAAGTTCACTCAAGTTTCTGGGCCCACTTCATGCATTAAGTATTCAAAACACATAGTCACTAATGAGTTTGTGGTGGATTATATTTTTCGTTCACAATGTCATGTTTTCAGTAATATCAAATAGCTTCTGTGATGATGGGGAATATCAGTAGTTATTGCAATCCAATGATGTGGGAACTGAACTATATGGCAGATGCCAGGATAATAGTACTGTGATGGAGAAGTATATTACATATTTTTATTATGGGTGCAGATTATTATTAAGGTTGCCTGACACTTTGTGTTATAAGAATCTATTTTTAGTTGCTTATAAATTTAACAAAATTTAATCATGTGGGTTGATACTTTCTATGCTGCACTGATTTTTTTGGAAAATTTCAGCCAAAATGTTTCAGTTGTTTCTGAAAACAAGGCTAGGAAGAAATATATTGCTTTGCCCATGTTGAAATATTCTGGCAACCTTTTATCTGAAGAGCTCTAGAGCCCCCATGTTTTGGGGGTAGGGATTTGAAATTTGGTGTGAAGGGTAGTGCGGGGTGGTGGTTTTGAGTCAGAGATTTTCCCATGAAAATCTGCCCAGATTTGGCCAAGTTATAACTCTTTAAAGAACTGCAATTCACACATGCTCAGTATAGTCTTGCTACAGTTTTGTGTTAAGATTCCAGGCTCCCTGAGCATGCTTGAGCCTCTCAGCTCCTAGTGACAATCTGATTGTAGATGTACCATCCTGAGATGATGCATCCGACAAAGTGAGCTATAGCTCACAAAAGCTCATGCTCAAATAAATCTCTTAGTCTCTAAGATGCCACAAGTCCTCCTTTTGTTTTTTTCATTCTGAGAGACTGACTGAGCATGCTCCAATTTAGGGTGCCTACAAAAGGGTCAGAAGTGTGTTTTTTTTTCCTGAAATGGGTGTTCTGGGCTGGACTGGGGCTGGCGCAACAACCAAGAGCAGGGAGCCTTTCTCTCCTTTGCTTTCAACAACCCTCCTTGCTGCTGCCAAGGCAGCACAGAAGAGGAAGTCACCTGAGTCTAATGCAGAGGGTACAAGAGCCACTCCATGAGGGAAAGAAAGAGAAGATTGGGATAAGAAGTCTGATGAGACTGGGACTAGAGGGGAGAGAACTGTGACTGGGAGCTGGAAGGGAAGACTGGGAGCTGGGGATGGAAGACAGGCTGGGCCTGGTTGGGCAAGGAGACTGGGAGCTGTAGGGGTGGTGGGAGACTGAAAATGGGAGCCATTAAAGAAAAAGTGGGGTGGGTGTAGTGAATTAGGCAGTGTATTGCAGGGGGGGAAAAGGACAGTCTCATGGTTAAGATAGTTAAATGATGCCCTGAAGAACTGAATTCTAAGCCTACTCTATACAAGAGTTCCTGTACGATGCTGGGCAAGTCACTTAAACCAGACTTTTCACAGGTGGTCACCAATTGTGTATTCATCATTTTCTGGGTGCCCAACATGAGATGTTGGGCTGTGATTTGCAGAAGCTCCGAGCACTCACAGCTGCAGTTGAAATCAATGGGACCTATGCTTTCAACATTTGAGATGTTATATAATGCTAAGTCCTCTGAAAAATCAAGTACTTGTTGTCTCAAATTGGACACCTGGAATTATTTTGACCTTAAGCTCTTTGACCCTCAGCTCCCCATCTGTAAAATCATCTCACAACCGTTTGGTGAAGATAAATTAATGCTTGTGAAGCACATGGATATTATAATGATGAGCGTCATAGAAAAGCCCATGGGGATTTGAATAATTCTGTCTTCAGAGAAGGTTGTAAATATTATGCAGTAAAAAGGCCTATGGCAATATATTGAACAAGGAGGATATAAAATATCGCAAGGCTGCTCATTGAGCATTGTCCGTTCCGTGCACTGAATGAGGCAGGGCTACCGTGGAAAAAAACAGTATATGCAATCATGTAATTAAAGACTGCACAATAATGTATAAGCACAAGGAACCGAATTAAGGTTGCACAGGAAAACTTAATTCTAGCATTTCCTACTTTTTGAGTGTTTTACTCTGCAACCATAATAATATTTTAACAGTTTTTGTGTGTAATGGTAAATAGATTATAGGGCATATTCTTCTCGTTGTTACACCAGTGCAACTTCATACAAGTGCATAATGTGACTGAGGGGAGAATGCAGATGTATGTGTATTCTATCAAGAGCACCTTAAAAGAATTCTTATACAAATGCATGTCTAATTCTGTATTATATTTGTGCTAATACCTCTGTTAACAAGCATATAAAATATTTGGAAGTCTACTGTTAAATATGTTTCTCTGATGCCTGATTTTTTCCATCTTACTTGAAATCAATTCTGCACTGACAGGGGATTTTAAAAAGGAAGTGAACATTGGGAGTGCACAGAGGAGACAAAGAAGTAGATTGAGATACTTTGAAGACAGCTGTGCAAATCTTCCATTACAAACTCTGAAACCACATGAAAATTGGCCTTTAATTGGATGAGCCAGGTAGGAAAGGGGAAAGTACAAAAAGACAAACCCTTCCTCGAAAGACAGATATATCCTCTGCAATTTGGACAGTTTACATTCTTAAGACCTGAATTACTCTGTGTGGGTGGGTGGGTAGATATGTGTGTGTTTTAAATTAGCTAAAGCTAAGGAAAGACCAGCTGAGCAGCTACCATTTTCACTACTTAGGGTTCCAGTTTCAGATTCAAAGCTTTTAGTCTTAAAACCCTCGTCGGCAGAGAGCACTGCAAAGCAGCATACTGAGCCCTCGCAGAAAGGAAACTGTGGCACATTTCAATGGCAATCCCAGGTAGATGCATACAGTGAATTTGGAAAGATGGTCACTTTTGAGTAGCTGGGGTATGTCCGAACTTTCCAATATGAACTTTACTGACAGTATATTGAGGATTTTAATAACATGTGTCAAGTTAATTTCCAAAATCAAGTAGGTTTAATATGGGTCATTATTACATTTATTCTGTGGGGGAAACTATTAATTGCATTTTAGTTACTAAAAATGAATGTTACTACAAGTCTGTTTCTCAAAACATTGTGTTTTCACAGTTTAGAGCATTAGAACTTCACATCCAGTAAACTCCCTCCTCAAAGTGAACAGATTAGACTCTGGAGAACAAAACAGTGGGGTAGCTTTAAATACCATAGAATTCAAGCTAATAAAGAAGTCTGTTTGTCAGGAACTTAAATATCACCTGTACAGAAGGGTTGCAGAACCAGGGACATGGTACATCTAGCTTTATGTATATATGACTACTGGCTTTCCTGACTGGGAGGAAGAACACCCTCCAATCCCATCTGTTCCAATGAGGAATGGAATGGGGGTAGACCTAGGAGCTATCTTACTCCATCTACAAAACAAGGAAATGAGTTTCCGCCCATGGCTACACTGAGCTCAGGCACAACAGCTCTTTACCTCCATTCCCATCTGATGGATGGTTAAAGACTGGATGTTAAAGACAACATTTAAGCTGAGGCAGATGAGATAAGAGGCAGTGGAAGCAACAAAGTGATGGACAGCTGTGATAGGCTTATGATAATTTGGGAGAGAGTCACTGGGTGAAACCCACCTTACTCATATAACCTTTGAATTACTGGGCTTTGTGTGCAGCCTGGGATTTGTTTATCCTGATACCGCAGGTGTAGTACTTGGAGAAGAATACACCTCTGGCCACAGAATTGTGCTCCAGATCCTCAACTTTCATTTGGAAAACATTGTTTCTAGCCCACATGATTATAAAAACAACTCAGAAAATGGGAACAGAGACTAGACAGCGCTGCCTTTCTGACTTTGCAGAGAACCTGACTCTGAGAGACGTGAGCTGACCTTTTTATCTCAAAGGGGGGTTAGCTCTGAACATGAAGGCGGCGATTTAAATGTCAACATTGTAAATTATTACATCAAAATGGCCTACATGAAATGTATTTTTACTGAATTGTGATACTCCTATACAGTGGCTTTCTCTTCCTCCACTGTCATGCAATATTTTGTCACTCAGTATTTTGTCAGCTGGCCAAAAGATATTGCATAGGCCAATTTGTACTGGCCAGTCCGATCTTATAAACCTCATCTACAACCTGAATTTCAACAGCACCACCAGCAATAGTGAAATGGGCGAGAGCAAAAAAGCCCATTTTCATTAACCATTTCAATAGTGTTCGACAGGTGTACCTCTGAGTTTGAAATAAATGAGTAAGTGGTTTCTGATCAGCAAGAGGTTTAATAGGCATACCAAGGGCCTGACCCAAAACTTTCTATAATCAAAAGGTATCTTTTCATTGACTTTAATGTGCTTTGAACCAGACACCGAGTTACTTTTTATTATCATGTGTGTAGATCTAGCATAAACAAATACAGACATCCATCTTCACTGGGACTCTAAGTAATGGCATGTCAAGCTACTGGTGTCAATATGTCTCCTATTAATTTCCCATTTGCACCATGACCAACCAACCCTTTTAACTTTTAATCTGCAGAGTGAAGCTGCCCTAACTTCAGAGTCAAAATGTGATTTAACAGGGCCAGTACAATATTTCTTCATTCCCTGCCTTTCATCTCCAGTGACCAAGTTTATGTTCTGACTCAATGAAAACATTGAGTCCATTGTGTACCCCCAATACAGTTGGAGCTCAGCAGTGAAGAGACCATGATTAGACTCAATTAAAAAAAAAAAAACCTGGCAGATGTGACCCACTGTTTACTAAAGAGCTTCAGACTTGAATTCATTAACATTTTCACTGCTACTATATATAAACATGTATTTCAATAAAGGTCTTGAAGACTTTCATTTGAATCATACCTTCAGTATACATTTTTAGACTGTGTGAGGCATTAAAATATAATGGTCATGAACACAATATAAGTATCCTACATTAGTACATTACTCCTTCTGCTACTCATTCGGCCTTATCTCATTAGGGCAAAAGCTTAAACATAATAATGGACTAATCACCATTATCTCTTCTGAATTATTATTATTGTCATTATTTACAGAATAACTATAATAGGCCTTAAAGTTATTGAAATTCAAATACACAACCTGTTCTCCCTGAAGTCCTTCAACTCAGAAATCACTTTTTATTTGAAATGAACATGGCCTTGGATTGAGTGAAGCAACATTAACTGGACAGGAATGTTCACTGCCTCCATAGAACTTTATAAACTTAAAAAAAAATTACTCAACTAGTATTTTTATTTTATCTAAAGGACAGATTCTGATACCAGTGAAAAGTTAATGAAATTACTCTGGATTTATGCCTAAGTGAAATTAGAAACTGGCCCAGTTCACTATGGAATTATTAATTCACAAAAGATTTGGTGAACATTTAGCTGAGCTGATAGGTTGTATAAAAGTCAAGCCTTTTTTCTGTTTTAACTGTTGTAGCTATTATGCCAGACATTTACACCCTACAAGTGAGGGAAAAGATTATTAATCTTTTCCTCCATTTTATGTTCTGTATTAACTTTTTGCTTGAATTATCAAGTTCCACATTAAAAGTACACAAATGGAACCAATGACTATTTCTGTCTGTGTGTCTTTTTTGTAACTTAAGGTTTTGCCTAGAGGGGTTCTCTATGTTTTGAATCTAATTACCCTGTAAGGTACCTACCATCCTGATTTTACAGGGGTGATTCCTTTACTCCTATTTACTTCTATTTCTATTAAAAGTCTTCTTGTAAGAAAACTGAATGCTTTTTCATTGTTCTCAGATCCAAGGGTTTGGGTCTGTGGTCACCAATGCAAATTGGTGAGGATTTTTCCCAAACCTTTTCCAGGAAGTGGGGTGCAAGGGTTGGGAGGATTTTGGGGGGAAAGACGTGTCCAAACTACGTTTCCCAGTAAACCCAGTTAGAGTTTGGTGGTGGCAGTGGTTATTCCAAGGACAAAAGATAAAATTAATTTGTACCTTGGGGAAGTTTTAACCTAAGCTGGTAAAAGTAAGCTTAGGAGGTTTTCATGCAGGTCCCCACATCTGTACCTTAGAGTTCAGAGTGGGGGAGGAACCTTGACAGATCTGGGTTTGCAGCGGGCTAGTGGATCTGCCTCAAACCAGGCAGGGAACTGAAGTCCTAAGCTGGGAGGGCAGGGAAAGCAGGGGCAGAAGTAGTCTTGGCACATCAGGTGACAATTCCCAAGGGTTTCTGTGATCCAACCCATCACACCAGTGTCCTGATGAAGTTTCATACTGGCAAAATGGCACCTTATAAATAAAATCCTCTTCTAGTTTCAGTTGATTTCAGTATTTACTTCCTATCTAACATGTTGCATTGCAGTTATATTGTATCAATAAAGTACTGCCAACCCCAAGCATTCAATAATTGAGTCGAGCCTCAGAAAGTGATGAAATTGAATTAAAAATGTTGAGATTTAAAAATAAAGTTAAGGAGTACTTGTGGCACCTTAGAGACTAACCAATTTATTTGAGCATAAGCTTTCTTGAGCTACAGCTCACTTCATTGCATGCATACTGTGGAAAATACAGAAGATGTTTGTTTTTATACACACAAATCGTGAAAAAAATGGGTGTTTATCACTACAAAAGGTTTTCTCTCCCCGCACCCCACTTTCCTGCTAGTAATAGCTTATGTAAAGTGATCACTCTCCTTACAATGTGTATGATAATCAAGGTGGGCCATTTCCAGCACAAATCCAGGTTTTCTCCCCCCCCCCCCCCAGGAGAGTGCTGGAAATGGCCCACCTTAATTATCATACACATTGTAAGGAGAGTGATCACTTTACATAAGCTATTACCAGCGGGAGAGTGGAGTGGGGGGAGAGAAAACCTTTTGTAGTGATAAACACCCAATTTTTCACGATTTGTGTGTATAAAAACAAACTTCTTCTTCTGTATTTTCCACAGTATGCATGCAATGAAGTGAGCTGTAGCTCAAGAAAGCTTATGCTCAAATAAATTGGTTAGTCTCTAAGGTGCCACAAGTACTCCTTTTCTTTTTGCGAATACAAACTAACACGGCTGTTACTCTGAAACCTGTCAAAAATAAAGTTGGTTTCTTTCTCTTTGCCTTCCGGTTTCTGAGCCTGCAAGGAACACTCAGGTCATGTTTTTAAGCTCATTTATCAACAAAGAGGAACTAGAATCTTGTTTTGTTTTTAAATTAAAGCTGAGATTTTCACATAATCACATGACACCAGGAGCTGGGGCTTTAAAATAACAAGTATTGAGTGACGTATGATAATATCATGATTGTTTGCACCACAGCCTCTAGATTCTGCATTTTTTTGGTAAACGACATGTTTACCTTACAGTTAGTGACATTCTGTCTCCTCGTCACATGTTTGTATGCAACACTCCTATTGACTCTGATGGGAAAAAATATTCCTATTGTTTTATATAATACTTTGGGATGTAAGCATGGAAGGAGCTATATAAATGAAGTGTATTATTTCTGAGTCTCACACTGGAAAATTTCAGTTGAATGCTGTAAAAATACAAGTAATCTAAATGGCAGACATTAGCAGGTTTGCTGATGTTCTGCACATCTTGAACTTTATTCTGTAAAGCTCAATATTCATGTCTCTTGCTGATCCTATTCAGAAAAGATATATCTGGCAAGGTTTAGTAGATGTTTATGATGCACTATGCACTACACAACAAATGGAAAAACATACCTCCATGATCAGGAAGCTTGGGGCAACAGAGGAGACATTTATTTTTCATAGGTAAATGCATGTGGTTTGCATAGATTTTCTTGAATTCCACAGATTGAGATATGAATATTTTAATATTATCCATAGTGAAGACCAATAGAAAAAGAAACCCTCTTGAGGTTGCATACTTGCATATTTGTAAGTGTAAGCTATCCTTTATTTGAACTGGCATATTGTCACCAAACCTGTCACAAGATTTCTCTTTGCCAAAGCAATCATTGCAAGAGAAATGCCAAGTGAAAGACTGCCAAGAGAGGACAAAAGAAGCAATAAAGAATTATTGTCATGTGCCCAAGAATTAATGGATGCCAAAGGAAGAGTCTGTTATATTCTACGGGAAGGGGGATATCACAGAATGACAAAACTTACTGTGTTTGAGCAATCTACTGAAGTATGACTAGGATTATCCAATCATAATAACAAGGACAGATTCACTATTTCTCAACATCCAACAATTTATTTACAGAACTACCTTACCACAGCTGGTTTTAAGTATTCTGATCTGGAGCCTATAAATGTCTGCTGGCATGTTCTTAACAAGAATGAGCAGACAAGAAAAAGAAAAAACCCTTTTCAACCACTCACATGTCACTATCTGCTATTATCATTAAGCTTGTAACAAATTACCCACTGAGCTTGAGAATGCAGAAGGGTTGATTTTTTTTTTTTAACAGTTAGGAATATAGTTGAGATTTGTTGTTCCATAAAACTATTTCAGGTTACCGTCTAAAAATATGTTGTTCTATGGGTTTTTAAAAGGTTGAATCAATTGAGGCTGTCAGTGTCTCAAGATGGACAACCAAAACTTGAGGAATCCCAAGTTGGTAGACAATTTCGAAAACTGCTATGTGTGTTTCCCCATTTGCAAAATCAGAATTTATAATCCTCTCTTATCCCATAGGGATAATTTGGGTTAATTTGGATAAATTGATTTAAAGTTGTAAAGTGCTTTGTCAAATTTACTGCCAATTTGTATTTTTATGTCTACAGATTGATTGTAAATAGTTTGCAGGGAATGCTCAGTAATCAACACTTAAAAACTGAGTTGTGTTTCTTCAAGCCAGAAGAGACCATTATGATCATCTAGTATGACGTGAGCCATGGAATTTCACCCAGTAATTTTTGCATCATACCCAATAACTTGGTTAGTTGAGATTAGTCACATAGTATTGTTTCCATTCCCTAAGTGGACAAGCACAAATCTTACAATAAGGAGGACTTGATGAAGCCACTATGGCTCCAAGTCACTCAGAGAGAAGCAGGAGTTAGAGTAAGGCAGTTCACAAGCACAACTAAGGAATTTTATAAAATTTAACTCTGTTTCTTGCCTGGGTTAGACAGTCCTTCTCCAAGCACCATTCCAGAAAGCAACAAGATTTGTTAATAATGTAAACCAGATCAGTCATTTTATTTCTAACTGGGGCTCAGACAATCTCCCCAAAACAATATTTGTTAACTTTGCTTTGTGTTAATTGTGTCACAATGGTTTCCAGATCAGATCTTCTCAGCTCATAAACAGCAATGTACTTTTCTAACTACCAGCTCTGAGGATCCACCTCCAGATACAGAACAGGCTCTGAATTTCAAATCCCTTTGTAGTTCTGTGTTTGGATCTGGGATGCACTCACTATCGTAACAGGGAACTTCCATGAAAGCTGAATCCAAAGTTTTGGTCCAACTCTATTTTTATATATAATGGTAGGTTTAGACAGTAAAGTAAGCAGATATGGTCCATTAAAATGGGGGAAAAGAGTCAAGCAGATCATAATTTAACTTTGAATATAGGTATGATTCTGCATTCTTTTCGCAGGGTACCCAGAACTGGGCCAGTAGAATGCAGTAAGTTACATTACATTGTCTCTATTTGAACGTGAGTGGTAGTTTTGACTCTTACAAAGGGGAGATGGAAATGGAGAGGGAAGTTTATGGGGAACCCGTAAGTCAAAATTGTGACAAAGTTCCTCCTCTGCCTTGGTGGGTCCTGCGCTTATTGGGGGATTTGCTCGCCTCAGAGATTCACAGCAGCCCTCAGTTTGGCCACTTTTGCTAGTGGCTTAAACCTGCCGTCCACTCAGCTAACCTCATCACTGGGAATGGCATGGGAAATGGCCAGCACTCTCATAATTAAAAAAAAATTAGAACATACTTGTTTTTAAACAAATCAACTTTCCTTGCACTTCAGAGAATGCACACATACACAAAATCATGTATCCTGGGAAATATTTTAAAATGTCACAGACACATTTCATTCTCCTGTAGTGGAAATGCTGCAAATGTTTAATAGGGAAGACTGGAACATAATGCACTGGTGCATAAAGAGATGTAAATCTTGGGTTCAACACCTCCAAACTTCAAAAGTAGTCAGGGAGAGGTGGTATATATATTGTGCTTTCCATTTCTGTATTGTTTCATGAAGAAACTAATATGGTTCAGACACAAAACCACATATTTGTGCTCAGTTTTTATATACCCTTATAATTTATAGTTACATGTATGGAATATGGTTGAATCTACATTCATTATATTAACAAAATTTATTCTGCTGAAAGTATGGCAGCAAAAAAAAATAGACAGTAAGGATTTTACAATGCATAGGATATTCAAAAAAAAGGATGACCAAAATATGATATTTCTTGCTTTTGGATTACATTACATTCGAACAGTAATTACTAAGCAATTAGATGTTAGTACTTTTGGGGGGTTTTCTTTCCCTTCTGCAGAAAGGCAAATGATTTGGGTGAAAGAGTGCAAGCGCACTATTTTTCACTAATTGCATCATATGGCTCAGTCTGATAATATGTTTTGGTGGGTCTAATGTGATGATACATACACCAGCAATTGTAAATTTTCCATTCTAATCACTTGTGTCATGTGTCATGAAACAACTGGCTTTGGTGGTATAGCTTTCACATTAAAATGTGAGAACCTTACTGCACAAATCCATAACAAATGGGTAGTAGCGTGTACCATGAAATATGAAATCGCAGTCCATCTTAAATAAAAGGCATTTACATAAAAAAGAAAAACAATAATTACACGTTATAGAGATAGCAACAAATGGGCTTCCATATTGCTTGATTTCAACTTTTTCCAGTGACCGCACCCTATCTGGAACTCGATGCAGTCCACAGAGACACCTCGTGGATGAACAATATACTACTAATTTATGTATCATTACAGGGTGTGTGTATTTGAAGAGAGTAGCTGATTGGTCCAGGAATGTGGGTGGAGTGGTCAAGCCAAGAGCAGGTAGTCCCATTGATGGAAGAGTGTGGGAGGAAGGCTCTCTCAATAGCAAATCATGCAAAGCCTAAGATGACTGGTAACCAAAAGGTCTGAACACCAAATCCTGCCCCACAGTGTGAACCCTCAACTCAATTTAAGGTGCCAATTTGCACAAGGATTCAGTACTGCTGCAGCCAGATGACACATGTAAGCAGACATTATGACATTCTGGGGTGCAATCCAGACCAGTGAGGGACTGTGTCACCTCTGCCTTGCAACCTGGGGTGCCTCACAATGCTTTGTTGCTGTAGCACCCAACCTGGGATCCTCACAAACAGACAAATAGCATACAGGTTACAGCCTGCGTCTCTGTGTATAGCCACAGCTCTGGTCCAGCAACTCTGACCCTAGCAGCCTGTTTTAGCAGGAAGAGGACCTGAGACATAAGCCCTTGTATCAGAGGCCTGATATGAGGCCTGAGGCCTGGGCAAAAGTAGTGGTCAAAGCTTTGCTGATATAAAGCAAAATCAGGCTGTGAGCTATAGGCAGGCCCTGCTCACAGAATCTGGCAAGAACAGGGCTGATATTTCAAAAACACACATTCCCAAGAGGTGCTAGGCACAGAGCACTCATGCAAACACATTCCAAAAGGGTGGTATTAGAACACCTCAATACCAACACATTTCCTAAAGATAATAGGAATATGCTGACCCATCCTAAAGATAAGTTCAGGATGACAGTGTGATGGATAGAGAAGTACAAGGCGATGGGTGGTAACTGGCTATGTCAGAGGGTGTGAACTAACTATGTCAGAGGGGAAGTATGTAATTTGTTGAACTGATGTATAAAATGGAGTCTGAGAGGGAGTGTTTCTGTGTGGCTGAGGGTACAGTGGAAAGTCCCACCACTGACTTAGCCGGTACATTGTCACAAGCATCCATGTGTTAGTCTACCTGTAACCATTGAGCCAGGGCATGAGCACTGTGCTTCATCAGCAATATACCAAGTCTGTGGATTTATCGGGTAGTTCGCTTGGAGCCTGCTGTATGGGCTATCTGGCCAGAGTCAGTACAGCATGCAGAGAGAACACAAATACAGCCAAACATCTGACCACACTGGTAACCCCCAACCGCTGATCTGGTAAGTAAGCAAGCTGCCCTCTGTAGGAATCATGATCTAACATGGCAGAAAACTGTTAGGGAACTCCCTTAACTGCTCCCTAAAAATCCCCACAGAATTTAATAAGGTATGGATGTGCTGGGTTGCTATCAAAACAGTTCCATCTGAATTTAAAAAAAATATAGTGGGGAAGAAACATGGAATGGAATCTGTAAGGCTATGACAGAGACTGTAGCCTTTAAATGAAGAATATTGCAAACTATAATCACGGCTGCTAAATGGTTAAGACAACACACCATTAGATAGATTTTAAGTAAGTAATTAAAGTCAGAAATGGTTATAAGATAAAATACTTTCTAAACTTAACAAACTAGACTTGTGTGACAGGGTCAGGCCAGATGGCTACAGGAGTGTGATAGAAGGTAGATATATTAGCCCCAGATTAAGCAGGTCCCTTTTCCCTTAGTAAGATAATGGGATGTTCCAGAACAATCAGGAAGTTGCTGGAACCAATTAAGGCAGGCTAATTAGGACACCTGGAGCCAATTAAGAAGCTACCAGAATCAGTTAGGAGAGGCAGGCTAATCAATTCACCTGGTTTTAAAAAGGACCTCACTTCAGTTAGTAAAGTGCATGCAAGGAGCTGGGATCAAGAGGGCACAAGGAGCTTAGAGTGAGAAGGCATACTGCTGGAGGACGGAGAAGTACAAGCCTTATCAGACATCAGGAGGAAGGTCCTGTGGTGAGGATAAAGAAGGTGTTGGGAGGAGACCATGGGGAAGTAGCCCAGGGAGTTGTAGCTGTCACAAAGCTGTTACAAGAAACCCTGTAGACAGCTGTGATCCACAGGGTCCTCGGCTGGAACCTGGAGTAGAGGGTGGGCCCGGGTTCCGCCCATCCTCCCAACTCCCTACTGGATACAAGAGAAGTTGACCTGGACTGTGGGATTCCACCAGAGAGAAGGTCCCTGGCCTGTCCCACGACCCACTAGGTGGACCAGTAGAGACTGAGGGAATTGTTCTCCTTCCTTTTCCCCATGCTGGCAAGTGATGAGGTTAGCTGAGTGGACGGCAGGTTTGAGCCACTAGCAAAAGTGGCCAAACTGAGGGCTTCTGTGAATCTCTAAGGTGAGCAAATCCCCCAATAAGCGCAGGACCCACCAAGGCAGAGGAGGAATTTTATCACACTTGGTTTAAAGTTAAATTCTCACCACAGGTTCCCAGTAACATTTGGAGTAGATCCTGACCTGAAACTTGGTCTGCAAAGTCCATAGGCTGTTTCTTTTTGTCTTCTTAGGTGAACAAGAGAGATGGGGGAGAGGGAGAGATGAGCTGGAGTGTTTTTGTCCCTCACTTTATGGTTCAGTCACCCTCTGAAATGCATTTTCCTGAGGGATGCTGCTAGTTAAAGTTTATTCAAAAAGTAAAGAAGGTGACATGGTGTCTGGTGGTGAAAAGAGGTTGAATGCCATTCCTTCTCACTTCTGTTTGCTGAAATGTAGATTTTCCATGTCTTCCCCCTCTTGCTGTCTAAGGACCCTGTTTACCAATAAGTAAATTGAGGTAAACCCACTTTCCTTTGTTTAGGGTTTAACAACTTTCCCATAGGCAGGGCTGTGTGATTTTGAACATGTGCTAATAACATCATAAATGGGGATTTCATAACTGCACACATAATGTTGCTACATACATTTCACCATGATATTATTGACCAGCAAGGAATTAGTTTTCAGATGATACCTCACAGGAATATTCTTCCCAAAGATTATTACAATAGTGCATAGGCCAGAGGTCCCCAAACTGTGGAGTGTGCATGGATGAATGTCCACGGGGCATGGATGAGGTCTGGGCCAGCCCCCATGTAGGATGGGGAGGGGAGGAAGCGCCACCCAGCTCTGCTTCTAGACCCGTCCCTGGCTGCTGCCCCATGCCCTGGGTCCCCGGCTGTTGGTTTTGGCCCCAGCTGAGGCTCCACTCCCAGCTCTGCCCCCAGCTGTGTCCCCAGCCCTTTCCACGTTTCCACCTCCCAGAGCCACAGTCATGCCCCCAGCCCAGCTCCCAGAGCAGGGGGAGGAGGCATGGACAGGGGCAAAAGGGGGCATGAGGTAAAATGTGTGGGGACAACAGGTGTAGAGTGTGAATATTGGGTGACTTTGGTCAGAGACCTATTTAATCAAATATGTCACAAGTCCTTCACTCAGAATTCTGTTTGGAAACAGTCCAGAATGGTGCTAAGGATGATGCACAGGAGGAAAGCTTTTGTGAATTAAAAATGTCATAAAAACAATGGTACTGATACTGAAATATACTGGGATGTGGTTCATGCAGTCTTGGGGCAATGATTTTCTCTTTATTTATTTACAGTTCCACATTGCACTAATCTATGCTCACACCGTGTGTAAGAATACAAATAAATATTAAACTTCCCTACAATCCCAAACTCATCTCTATCTCCCCTGCCATAGTCACCAAAAGTATAATCTATTCCTTTCTGTTCACAGGCCGCTTTTCACACCTCCTAAAAAGCTGCTTGTAGATACATATCATAGCCCATTGTCTGTGCAATTACTGATACAACTTTCCCGTATTCCCACTTTTATGAACAGAATAGGATGATTGGAAACTATTAGTTTGACAGTTTCTCCCCTCTCTCAACTGATTATTTAAGAAGTTTTCATAATATATCTCCATTGTACTTTCTGCCACCTAGGCATTTTATGAAACACAGTTCCTAGAATTCTTTCTTCATAAATAGGACAAGTAATATTTGTAAAGCAGAAAATGCCATAAATCGTAATGTTTCCATTTTGCACAGATGAAATTAGAAAGCAATATGACAATTTAATGAAATTGGAATTAAACTAACATTTAGAAATAGTTTCATATTCTTACTGAGAGTTAAAAAATGACTCTTTGATATGCATAGCAAGCTCAGTCTGCAGTAAAACAAATTATTTTCTCTGTTCTTAAATATTGTTCCTCCAAATTGATTCTTTGGGACAGAAGAAAGCATTTTTGCTGTTGCTCTCAGAGCTTCATCTTTCTTTGCTGTAGATGGTGTAAATGTAATAATTGTCTGGCTATTCAGAAAGAAGGACAGGAGACATTTGATATGGGTTTAATCAGGCTTCAACTTCATTATTAGATGTCTGGGACTACCCGGTAGATAAGTGTACAGTGCAGGTAACCCCATGTTTATTCGTTAATTATCCAGGGGGCTTTTACCAGCTCCCCCTCTTCTTCCATCCAGGTCCCTCCAGAAAATCCATTGCCGGGACCTTACAATCCAACCCCACTGCCCCCAGTAGGAGAGTTAAGGTGGGTTATAAGAATAAGGGGTTGGCTCCCTGCTGTACCAATTATAGGAGTCCCCAACCACTGCCCATTCATTCCTTTAAAGAACAACTCTTTTTAAGTCCTTTTCCAAAGCATTTATCTGGTCACTATATACCTTTCCTATGGGGTACCTGCACTGGACATCCACCCTACACTTAATGAGTCATGACATATGGTCTACTGCCCATCATGCCATGCATGAACAGAGCCCTTTCTGAATCTGCTATGGGAAAAGCGAAAAAAACCCTAACTGCACCCAAGCCAATACGGTGGTAAGGGAAAAATTCTTTCCCTCTAAAACCTGGATGGCTAGCGCAATGCCCACAGCAGGTGTTGACCAAACCTGGTATTTTACCACCTAAAACGGAGGGAGGGTGGGTCCTACTTGAGCCTTGGTCCGTGTAAAAAGGACGGCTTGAGGCGATGAACTGCCCCTTTTAAACCCTGCATTCCCAGGGGATGAATCAGCAATCACATTGACCACTTTTTGCAGCAGTTTTCATCTTACACCCCCACCCCCAGCCATAAATCACCATTCCCTTCACTCGGCCAGCCAGCCAACACCCCCCCCACCCCACTTAAAGGTGCAGGGTGGTCAGTGTCCATGCACATCTTTTAAATGTCAGTAAATAATGCAGAGTAAATTCTAGGTGAGACATCAGTCGGTGCTGATAGCTGTGTAAAATAGCATTTATTTTAATATATATTCATGGTCTAAAATTTGGTAGTGGGCACAGAGATTATCCAAGGCTCAGCTACCTCTAAAATACCTTATTTGCCACAGGTGTAAAACCCTTTCCTCATCTTAAGGGAGGGAATGCATTTTCTGTGTCCAGATGTATTTATTACAAAAACTTGATAAAGTCTTTTATTATAAATCCAAGGCTTAAGGGAGAGATTTCAAATGCTGAAAAATAACTTTTTAATCTTAAAAAAGTATATTTGGCTATTACTATAGTGTGCCCAAGACGAACGGACAAAATTGATTTAGTTCATTTTGACCCACTCGAACACCGTTTATCTATTTATATGGATATTTTCATTGATCTAAAAGCTACTAGAGTCAAGGACAAGTTTTAGATTAAATTAACTAATATACACAGATAAAAGTGTAGGTTTAATTCTATTTCAGTGTTTCACTTTACTTGTATAACACAGTACTTCAAAGACATTATAATAAAAGGGAACAAAAAGAGAAACAGAGAAAAAAACAGGATGCAATATGTGGTAGAGAATGAGCAGAATTCTTTTAAAAAACAGGGAAACAGAAATTCTAGTTAAGCAAACAGAAATGCTCATGAAAAAACCTGATCTCTTAAAAACATTTTATTGAGAAATTTCATGTAATTTATAGATTTTTAAAGCCAGATGGCACCAATATGGTCACACAGTGTGAGCACCTACACAACACAGGTCACAGAATTTCACCAATAATTAATGTATCTTAGTGGTTGAGCTGGAGCATATTTTTTTAGGAAGACATCCCATATTAATTTGAAGACTTCAGGTGATGGAGAATTCACCGTATTCCTTGGTAAATTGAACTGATTCCAAATACAGATAGACTTAAGTATAGAGTTGTGGTGTGGTAAGTTTTCAAAACCAGTGTTTCTCAAAATGTGTGGTGCACCCCCATGCAGGGGTGCAAAAGACTTTTGGGGTCTGTGTATGTGTGTGTGGACAGACGTCTTAAATGTCCAATTTTATTTTTGAAAGATTTTTATAACTGTTAAGGATGCAAAGAAACATTAACATCTGACTAGAGTTTAACTGATGCAGCAATGTTTGCTAGAGATTACAATATCTCTAAGAAATATGACTTGCCACATTCATCTCAACTGGGGATAACTCAGATCCCAATTACGATACTTTATATCAACATTGCTAATTATTTCACTGATGATCAAAACTTGGAAGAAAGGAAAAGAAGGATCTTGTTACAGAGATATACACAATCTACTCTAATTCCTTATGTTGCGTAGGTCTTTCGAACCAGATGGTGAGGATGAAGGGTGGATGATTGATTTTATTTTCCTGAAGGGGGTGCTCAATTTCTAGAAGTTAAGGAAATGCTGCCATAAAAACTAATCAGTGGGAGCTAGGCACCTAAATGAATGAGCATTTGGAGAATGTTCATAGAAGTTATTAATGCTGTTAGAATTCCCCTTAAATTGAGCTGCATCTCCCTTAAATTAATCTAAGTGACAAATAAATAAAAACATAAAACAAAGATTTTAAAAAATTTGTCTTGGTCTGAAGTTAATATCTATGCTCAGTACCAAAATTTAGACCATGAAATATAGATCAGGGTGTCTTGCTTCCAATGGAAGTTTCAAGACTGATCGTTGAGCAAACAAATTAGCCTTATACTTTCATTTTTAAAAAACTGCCAAAAATGACTGTATCTTTTGTGCTTTTCTGAAAGCTGGGATAGTCTGTCAGAGAATTTTTGCTGCTGTGTAATAATAAAAAAAACAATGGGGTGAGATTCCATTATTTTTCTCCTCTTCTTCTTTTCATCCCAGAGCATCTTTGCAGATAGGGAGTGAGCATTGCCATTTTTGAGCCAGTCCATGGCTTGTTCTTCCATTAAGCCCAGATTAGTCATATGTCTGTGTAAAATGCCATCTATGCCAAAATGCCATCTGCCATCTAGTTGGTGGTCAGCCTCTAGGTAAGACTGACCTTGGCTGTGTTTGAATTATTTCTGTTGGCATCATATCATCTGTTTGTTTTTTGCAATGCTCACACTTTCAATATCTTTTCAGTTGTAGCAAGTCCCCTACGTTGATTTCATATCCTTCTCTCCTTCCAACATCATCATTTGTCTTAATACCATTCCATTTTACACGTGCCATCTTTTAAGGAATGCTCGCTGTTACTGCTTCAAGCCTTCTGATGTCTTTCCTTTAACACAGCTGCTTCCAGATCATACAGTAATATTGTCAGTGCATTGGTTTTATAGTTTCTCACTTTGGCACCAAACAATGTTTTTATTGGTTCATAATGTCATTGATTTCTGTGCTTGTATTTGTAGCTAAAGCAGATCTCTATGACAGAATGTCATATTCACACCCTAAACATTATTGTAATAATCTTTGTACAAAGTATTCTTTGTAAGGTATCATCTGAAAACTCATTATTTGCTGGTCATTATTGTCCTGATAAAATATGCATGCCAACATTGTATGTGACGCTATAAGAGTCTGCTGTATGGTTATTAAAACATGTTCCAAACTGAGGTTGGCAAACAGGTCAGTCTTAAACAAGGGAATGTGCGCTCTGCTTAATTTGCATTTAAGCAGTAAACAAAGTTATCAGATCGGAAGGGAAAAATGGAAGCTCAAACAGGTGAGAAAAAAACATCAAGGAACATCCTTCCATGTAAACTTTTTGTCTCCTAGTACCCAGCTGGAAGTGGTTTTCAAGAGGGAGACTGAACCTATAAAAGGGAGGGACAAACAGTCACATTGATGGGCATTCTCTCAATGCCCATTGATTCACTGCACCTGAAGAGAAAAAGGAAGCAGCCATTGGACTGGGGAAGGAGGCCTGACAAAAGAAGTTTGGTCAGTAAGACTGCTGAAAGCATGTGGTGAGAAAACTTTACATTGAATTTAACATAGTTTGTTAAGTTAGGCGCTAATAAGCATTTTATCTTTATTTTTCTTGTAAACATTTCTGACTTTTATGCCTCATTACTTGTACTCACTTAAAATCTCTCTTTTTGTAGATAATAAACTTGTTTTATTGTTTTATCTAATCCAGTGTGTTTAAACGGAAGTGTCTAGGAAACTCCATTTGTGGTGGCAAGTTGTGTGCATCTTTTTCCTTTTAAAGAAATAACAGACCTGATATAACGTGTATTGTCCAGGAGAGGGCTGGCCAGCACAGGGCATGTGTTTCTGGGGGGGAATTTAAGACTGGAGGTGGTTGGGGTCACCCTCAAAATAACCAAGACTAGTGAGAGCCAGAGTGTAACCCAAAAGTGATTGGCAGGCTGCAGCTACATACAGACACTCAAGGTGTGGCTTGCATGCTGGAAAGCTGTTTGTGAGTGGCCCAGGTGGGAGCTACTTCAGCAAGGCACCCAAAGTTCCAGGGCAGGGATGACACAGATCCTCCTTAGTTTGTATTCTACCCTGATGTAGTCACAATCTCCTTTTAACCTCATCCTTGATGGAACTGTTGGCACTGGTCAAGCTTCCTAGGTACACAAGTCTTTACTTATTCTATGACTTCACTGATACTGAATTTCAACATTTTATCTATTGTCCTTTTCCAAGATACAAACACTTCATTGTTTAGCATTTATTGGAAGTCCAAGTCGATTACACCATTTTTCCAAGGTAACAAAAAATATCATCATAAATGCAAACATGTCTGCCAGTTGTGCAATGTCATCTGCATAAACTCAAGAGTTTAACTCCAGATCACCTTATGTCACACCCTTCAACTTGTTTAGAATTCTTGTCAGTGTTCAATTTAAGAACACGGTCAAAAGAGATGATGATTCCATGCCCTCTTGTCTTACACTAAACTTCAACTTAAACCAGTTGCTTAATCTTTCCCTAGAAATTCAGTTTCTCAAAATGGCCTGCATTTAAAAAGAATTCCATACATATGAAAAAGATTGGTCTATTTTGCATATTATAGCCAAGCAAAAGGAAAATTAACATCTTTGTTTTAGGAAGGTTTTCAATGGTTTCTGTCTTTCATTTGAAAATCTTGTAATACTTCTATCTGAATTGAATTTAGATGCAATCTTAACGTGATTTGAATTCTAGGTGAATGTTTAGTCAGTGGTGCTGAGCACCATGTAAAACTGTGTTGCAACACAGCTGTGCTTGTTGTGCCACTCTGTAAGGTGTGGAGTTTTTTGGTTTTGTCATTAGTTTTGCCTCTTCCTTTAATTAGGCTTCCCGTTACTATGACAGTTTGTGTTTTTTGAAGACTAAGCTAAAATGTAAAGGAATTTCTTTTTATTTACATTTAGTGGTATCAAATGACACCCAAGGGGCATTTATTTTAAAAATTTACTTTAACTGGTTTGAAGTTTGGTACATGAATATTTAGGTATTTCCACTTTATGTTTCATTTAACATAACTCACTAGAAAAAAAAAAGTAAAAATAAAAAATCATGCTCATCTGATCCCGTGATTGACTCAAACCATCATTTCATACATTATACAATATACTGGGTTCAGCAGAGCTATGCTAATTTACACCAGCTGACCATTGGACAGAATTAAATTTGTTGTACCATTCACTGATTTGGGGGCAGAAAAATACATTAATGGAGTTATTCTGAAACAGGTTCTGAAGGCTCAATAAGATTGAGAACTATGAAATGGCATATAAAGAGCAGCAAAAAAAATATGCCAAGGTTAGTTCTAGTAATTTCAAAAAAATAATGTGTTATCCTAGTACTAGTCACTTGATTGAACAGTTCAATGTTACGCTTCTCTTCTGTTAGTCTGCCTATACTAATCAAAGCAGCAGAGTTCACAAAGCTTTTATTTTTTTACTTTTACAACTTTTTATTTGCATTATGAAGATATAATTACAGAAATAAACTGTTCTTGAAGAGCTGGTTTGTAAAGCCACTACCCTCTATTTATATCACTTCCAAAAATCCATTTGTTCCATGACACCCAAAGAACCCTACGTCATTTTCCTACCTGTTTCATTTAACTTATGAATTAACCGGTCATTTATATGATGGGAAAGGGTTTGATTTTTGGCTGCGAGAGAGGGGGAAAAAAAGACAGATACTGGAAACTGAGAACTTCTGTGCTGGATTGTGAGTCAATTGCATTGTGGAGGAAGAAAGAAGGGAGGGGAAATTAGTATCTAACTCAGAAAACAAACAAACGTATACCTTATACAAATGGTAAAAAAATGCAAAATGTCCATGGAAATAGACATTTTTTTCTTTTTTTGCCACATTTTGGCTAGCACTAGTAAATAATATTATACATGCCATCATCATCATTTATTTGTCAGTTGGATCCTTTTTTCCCCAGTGCCACCCTTCGCTGTCATCCAGGTGTTCTTATAGGGCAACTGTAGCAGTGGTGTGGTACTGGCCTATGATGCTTCCCCCTCAACAACCTCAAAAGGCCTATATTATACTTTATTACACACCACTACACATAAAGAGAAACAGTGTTAGCAAATTATTGTTAGATAATCACCTTTAGAGAGTAGGGAGCAAATTCAGCCTGGCTGAGGCAGAAAAAGTCCATCTCACTCAACCAGAATAATTTTGGCTCATTTTGAAATTAGCCTACTGACTGGAGCCAGATTCCTAAACAAAATTAGAATAACTCAGCCCTGCCAGATGATGCTATGTGAAGGCCCTACCACTTGTCATACCAAACCAGAACAATGGTCTATTTAGTTCAATATCCTGACAGGGGCCAGAGCATGATGCTTGTGCAGAAGTACCAAAGACATCTGTGGAATGACCTTCCCTTCTTCTCCCAAAACATGCTGGGTGTCAAATATTAATAATGAAAACTGCTTCCTGAAATGGGAAAGTATTTGTTCAGTGTGGCCACAGTAGGGACTGATGAAACAAGATATTGGTGGGAAAAGAAGAGACAAAGTTTGAAATTAAGAAAAAAAAATAGGATAGAGTCAAATAAAGGGAGACATCACCTTCACCTACATGAGAGAAACAAATGAAGAAAGGAAAGAAGAAGAAAAAAGAAGTATCATTAAAACCAAATCACAGTGGCGGGAGTGAGAAAGAAAAGCTAGTAGTAAGGTGAAGATGCTACTGTCACTCGGTAATCAACAAAAACAGACTGCAATGCTAATTTTCATGATATTGCACAGCTGGAGTGAGTCACACATTTTTGACTTTATTTTAAGGCACTTTTGAAGTCTCACACTCCAATGATGAAGGAATCTGCAATGTATATCCATGAGTCCTTTCCCTTCTTTCTTCCCCTTACCCCATTCTCACTGATTTTAATTTGTCATAGCTTGTCAACTCTGAGTTACTAAGCAGTAAACATAGGTTACCATTGTAGTTCATTATATCACATATAATAATACAGAATATAAAACTGTTTTGAATGACAACTCTTCTTTGCAAAAGAGGATGTCCCACATTCTCCACATAATCAGTTAGACAACTTGAAATTCAAACACCACTCAATAAAGGATTCACTGACTAAACTCTTTGGGCTAGATCTTCAGCTTTTCTGAGTGGTACAGATGCACAGAAGCCACAAAAGTTACACGCATTTACACTAGCTGAGGAAAAGGCCTTTTGAACAGAGTATAATGCACCTTTATTCGGTGCAGCTGTTTCAAAGTGAAAACAATTTTGAGTTACTGTTAAAGTTAAATGATACAGTTAAAGAGACTGATAACATAGTTGAAAAAAGCATAAGGCGAGATAAGTTAAGACAGTATTTCTCAATTAGTGGGTCGACATCTCCAAGAGGGTCATGAAAAGCAATTGGGGAGTTGTGAGGCATTGAAAATTGCATTACAATTCTAAAAGAAGGAAAATAAAGTTTCCAGAGTAAGTTAAGGGCAGCCAAAACGTTCAAACTTTGTGAGGTCAAATGTAGTAATTGTATTACGTAGTCTTATCTTTGATACATTCTTAATTCTTACACTAAATATAAAGGGGTAGATCATACAAATGTTTGACTTTGAATACAGCGTTGCCACCTGGAAAAAGTTGAGAAACACCAAGTTAAAAAATACAATCTAAGGAGAGAATATATGTTGCATCTGATTTTTATGAAATGACCGTTTATGACTGAGAAATACAGGAAGAATGTTTTATGTGTAAGGAATCCATATACCAAGTGATAAACATGAGGTAGACACATTAGATTAGATAGATGTAATGAAATTCAGAGAAGAATCCCACTCACCATCATTGGTCACATTATATGGAGGAACAAAGAAGAACGAATGTTGGATGTGTGAAGGGAACAAGAAGGGGAATTGAGAAAATCAAGAAACTAGATTATTCAAATATATTCATGTATATAGTGCCCATTTCCATGCTATCTGGATAATGGGCTTCCCCGCATCACCACACAGAAAGCTGATGCAGTTGCATCTATTTTTTGCCAGTACTGATCCATGAGACTGATAGTGGCAAAGTCTATGAAGGGTTTTGAAAACAAAGGAAGGCAGTTGGGGACTGGATCCTGAAATGAATACTGAGAGGCTAGAATTGTTCAAGGATGGAAGTGTTATTGCACTTGGTGGAATCTGGGATGACAGAACTTGGGGAAGATGATTGGGGCATAAGTACCCCACACCTTGTGTTATAAATATAAAGGGAAGGGTAACAAACTTTATGTATGCAGGTTTCAGAGTAACAGCCGTGTTAGTCTGTATTCGCAAAAAGAAAAGGAGTACTTGTGGCACCTTAGAGACTAACCGATTTATTTGAGCATGAGCTTTCGTGAGCTACAGCTCACTTCATCGGATGCATACCGTGGAAACTGCAGCAGACATTATATACACACAGAGATCATGAAACAATACCTCCTCCCACCCCACTGTCCTGCTGGTAATAGCTTATTTAAAGTGATCATCAAGTTGGGCCATTTCCAGCACAAATCCAGGTTTTCTCACCCTCCGCCCCCCCCCCCCCCCCAAACTCACTCTCCTGCTGGTAATAGCCCATCCAAAGTAACAACTCTCTTCACAATGTGTATGATAATCAAGGTGGGCCATTTCCTGCACAAATCCAGGTTCTCTCAGCCCCTCACCCCCCTCCAAAAACCACACACACAAACTCACTCTCCTGCTGGTAATAGCTTATCCAAAGTGACCACTCTCCCTACAATGTGCATGGTAATCAAGGTGGGCCATTTCCAGCACAAATCCAGGTTTTCTCACCCCCCCACCCACCGCCATACACACACAAACTCAGTCTCCTGCTGGTAATAGCTCATCCAAAGTGACCACTCTCCCTACAATGTGCATGGTAATCAAGGTGGGCCATTTCCAGCACAAATCCAGGCTTTCTCACCCCCCGCCTTTTCCCGGACACACACACACAAACTCAGTCTCCTGCTGGCAATAGCTCATCCAAACTGACCACTCTCCAAGTTTAAATCCAAGTTTAAACTTGGAGAGTGAGCTATTGCCAGCAGGAGACTGAGTTTGTGTGTGTGTGTGTGTGTCCCCAGGAAAAGGGGGGAAGGGGGAAAGCCTGGATTTGTGCTGGAAATGGCCCACCTTGATTACCATGCACATTGTAGGGAGAGTGGTCACTTTGGATGAGCTATTACCAGCAGGAGACTGAGTTTGTGTGTGTATGGGGGTGGGGGGGGTGAGAAAACCTGGATTTGTGCTGGAAATGGCCCAACTTGATGATCACTTTAAATAAGCTATTACCAGCAGGACAGTGGGGTGGGAGGAGGTATTGTTTCATGATCTCTGTGTGTATATAATGTCTGCTGCAGTTTCCACGGTATGCATCCGATGAAGTGAGCTGTAGCTCACGAAAGCTCATGCTCAAATAAATTCGTTAGTCTCTAAGGTGCCAAAAGTACTCCTTTTCTTTTTATGTATGCAGTAACATCAAATCCCTCCTGGCCAGAGGTACAGAATCACTTACCTGTAAGGGGTTAGTCGGTTCAATTAACCTAGCTGGCACATGACCAGAAGGACCAATGGGGAAAGAAGATACGTTCAAATCGGGGGGAGGGGGCGGGGGGAAAGGGTTTGTAAGTGCTTTTTGTTTTGTTCCCTCTTGGGACAAAGAGAGAGACCAAGCCAGTAATCCAGCTCCTACTGTAATGATACATCTAAAATTACAGAAATTGTAAGTAATAGCAAGGAAATGTGTAGTGTTTATCTTTTCTTTTAGCTTGTTAATTTTCCCCATGCTAGGAGGGAGGTTTATTCCTGTTTTTGTAACTGTTTGAAGTTGAGCCTAAAGGTGAATCCTCTGTGCTTTAAATCTTTTTACTACCCTGTAAAATTACCTTCCATCATGATTTTACAGAGGTGCTTCTTTTACTTTTTTTTTTTATAATAAAGTTCTTCTTTTAAGAACCTGATTGGTTTTTAGTGTCCTAAACCTACTGGGTCTGGTCTATACTTTTATTAAAGACAATTGGTTGGTATATTACTCTCAAACCTCCCCAGGAAAGGGGGTGAAAGGGCTTGGGGGGATATTTTGGGGAAATAGGAACTTCAAAAGGTCCTTTTCCTGAATCTTTGTCTAAATCACTTGGTGGTGGCAGCAATACTGTCCAAGGACAAGGGAAGGAATTTGTGCCTTGGGGAAGTTTTTAACTTAAGCTGGTGGAATATAAGCTTGGGGGTCTTTCATGCGGGTCCCCACATCTGTATCCCAGAGTTCACAGTGGGGAGGAAACCCTGACACCTTGTGAAGACAGGGAAGATTTAATGGGCTGCACTAGGACTACGGAAGTACAACATCCCTACAGTTCTCTCTCTACATTTGAGATCCTATGGGAGGAGAGGCTCCTAGTCAATACTTGGGCTCCAGGAGTTGGAACATCTAAATACCAGTCCTGTAGCCAGGACTACCATGGAATTAAATGCAGATAGACCATAAATCTCCCTCCCCTGACACACACACACACAGAAAAAGATTTGACTGAGGGTGCAAAAACCACAGGTAAATCTTCCTTCCTACCCTAAATCTGCACAGTTTGATGGAGGGTATCCCTGGCTGTCCTGCATAATCCAGTGGAAAGAATTATCCTACAGGAGCTAGGACAAGAGGATCTTTGAATGGGTGGTGCCTTGATCAGGTAAGCACAGATACGCCTTGCTTGCAGCAGCAGAACTGCCCAGACAGTTGTCTTAGGGGGCTCATGTGAAGATCTGGCCAGGAAAACTAATGCAGAAATGCTGTGTATCTAGCCACAGTCAAATAAGTAATTAACTTTAACAACACCGGCTGCACAGAATTTGTCAAGGCTCCAAAATAAGTTGTTTGAAAGCTTTAAAAAATCCCGTAAAGGAACCTGTCAAGGGATTTTTTTAAAAACAAATAATGATGATTCAGTAGACATATTTTACAGTTCAAAAAATGAGAGAAAAGGCAGGAAATTAAACAGTCTGCTGAATACTTGGGAAAAAGCTTTAAAATATCATAGACCTACTCCAACTGAAACAGTGCACCTAACTCTACTGCCACTTTGTATCCTGAGTGTACTCACTACTCCTAGGGTCACAATGAAGAACAAAAAAAAAAAAAACAGTAAAGATCATGCCATTGGCTAGGCAGGAGATTCAAACTCCTCTATTATTAAATGCAGAAGTAAAATATCATTGTGATGGGGCACCTGCCTCACATTGAACTCTAAGGTGTAATAGAGCCCTAGGAAGGCTGTGCAGGAGGCAGCCAATTAGAGAAGGGCTAAAGGGAGTAACCAAGCAAGGCCAAGCAGGCCTGTATAAAAAGAGAGCTGCCAGGCAGAGGAGGGCAGTTCACTGCTGGGAACCCAGGGAGGAAAGACTGTGTCTCTGGAGGACTGAGAGAACTGCCAACATCCTGGACAGAGCAGTGCTGCAAGCAGGGACCAGAGGAGCGAGAGACAGCTCCTGACTGGCTGCTGGGGTTTGCAGGCTTAGGCCCTGTGGCAAGGGCAAAGAGGATGCTGGGACCATGAGGAAGTAGCCAGACAATTTGCTGCAGTAGCCACTAAGGGAAGTGCCTGAACAATGGATTGAAGGTCCCCCAGAAGGGGCGAGCACAGTGTGTGGCATGGCTGGAGGGCTGTGTCATTGAAGAGGATGCCAGAGGCCTTGAAAAGGCATGGGTCCTGGAACAAAAGTGACGGCAGTGAGGCACTACCAGGGAAGGGTTCATTGTCAAACAGAGCTAATCCCCAGGACAGCCATCAGGAAGTGGCAAAGTGGTAAGTGAACTCCATTACAATCATGCTTAAACAAATTGATAATATTTCAATGTGAGATTTATTTTTCCCTTTATTGGTATATGTCAGATTAATCCTTAAGTCGGATGTATCATGGATACATATAAAATAAAGTTAGGTTCACTTTAGTTTTGGTAAGCCTTCAAAAGTCTGGCTGCTTTGCTTTGATACCAGCTGCTTGATTTTGTAATATTGAGGCCTGATCCTGCCAACCCTTATTTACACGAGTAATTTTATGCACAAGAGAGGACCAGGTTTGTATCTGGAAATCTCAGGAGAGCACAATCTCTTGTGATATTTCCAGTATTTTTTGCATCTGCTTGAGCAAGAAATACCACGAGATAAGACTTTCTTTAGTCTTTAGTATATCCACTTCCAGGCGCCTAGGTTCCCAGTTACTTCAGTTATCATCGGATCAGGTTCTAGACACAAACACACACACACACAAGAAATTAAAAGCCTCATCCAAACATTTTTAACCGGCTGGAGAGTTTGGCTATGGTTCAATTTGAGCTTTGTGAGAAGATCCACTTCTCTTCTTATGTTATTCAAACCACTGCAGCTATCTCTGGATCAGAGATATAAGGGGGCAAAGAAAAACAAATGTGAAGACTAACATAATGAGTTTGCTTAAATCTATGACTCCTAAAGAGCACTTTTCTTGAATATTTTAAAAATGGATATAAAGCGATAGAAAGGTGACACCCCGACACAAGTCTTGTCTTTTGAGTATTCTTAATTCACTGTCAGAAAGAACCTTTAAGAACACCTTCCACTTGTTAACTAACCCACCTCCTCTCCTGAAAATCAATCTTGATATGAAATAGATTGAATATAGAATAACAGTGATGTGTAACAAGTGCAGAATTGCCTTATGCTCCAGGCTCATTCAAGACAATGCACCGCAATAGAACTGTTGTTTGGCTATGCCTAAAAGAGAACAGGAGACACTGGATGTGGTTTAATTAGGCTTCAACTTTATTCTTAAATGTCCGAGAATACCAGCAGAGAAAAGTATACGGTAAAGGTAATTTCCTAATCATTTGAGCATGTACCTGGGGGGCTTCCATCATCCCTCCTCTTTACCCATTCTGGTCCACAGTGAACCCGATGCTGGGACTTCACCATCCACCTTGAAAGAAGGTTAAAGGGGGATACAAAGAAGAGGAGGTGTAGGCTTCCTGCCATACCAGTCATAGGAGCCCCCAAACCGCAGTTTCATCTTTTTTAAAAATACTTCCTTTAAATCCTTTACCAATCCATTTTATCTGATCACTGTATCCCTTCTGTATGGAGCAACTGCACTGGAATCTGCCCCAAGTTTCCATAATTAGTTGCAAAATCATAGACTAATTCCTATTTCGTGTTTGCCCAACTAAGCCCCACCCCCCAAAACCACTTTGGGAAAGGCAAAAAACCCCCGACAAACCGCTTTCACCTTGGCCAATTTAATGGTGAAGGAAAAATTCCTTCCCAGCCTCCCAGAAAGGAGCGACTAACACAATGCCCACAGCAGGTCCTCACAAAACCTGGTATTTCACCACTTCAGTGCATGGAAGGGTGGGTGCTGCTCCACTTGGTCCAGACACAAGAGGGCTTTTCCTGCACCAGCATGAACCTATATAATCCTTTCTCTCTTTCTGTCACCTGGGGTGGTGATGGATCAGCATCCCAGGCTGTCCTGGTTTGCCACTGCAGCTAAAAGTCACTCCCGGGCTCTCTAGCCCTGAAAGGGGTCACACACCTTTTTCAACAAACCAGACAATGACCCTGTCTGCACAATGTGCAGTGAGGTCATTCTGCAAGAGAGATATACCAAGAACATCCTTCCACTTACTCCACTGAATAAACTTTTACTATGCTCAGAACACTTATGTAATTACAACAAATGTCATTAGTTGCACAGAAGAGTAGATTATGGGATTGCAATTTAAAGATATGTTAATTGAAGAATGGAAGTGGTGCCTCTCCTTTAAGCATTGACCCTTTTGTGGAGGTAGTTTGAATATGAGATATGTGTCTTCCCCCTCCCCTCCCAAGAGGGTAATCAAAATGCACAGACTTCTGTTAGAAATGCCTGAAGTCCTGCATTTTCCACTTCTAGTTCTTTTGAAGAATATGTAATTTGTTTTATCTCGGGTGGACTTGGGAGGAGGATAATTTAGAAAGAAAATCTACAAATTTCATTAGAGAAAAAGGCAACAGTTGATCTACATATACAAATATAGATTTAGAGACGGATCTTCTCACTTGCATACAATTATTGATGGAGTTTACATATGCCTATGGTTTACATTAACATCTAACTGAGAAAAACTTTGTATATATATGTTATATATGTATGCACATCTCTAAAAAGCACAGTTCTGCATATACCTACATACAGTCCAGTTATAATAAAACAAATGTGCACTCAGAAAAAGACAATGGAAAACAACATCTGTT
The DNA here is from genome assembly GCF_965140285.1 of Lepidochelys kempii. Taxonomy (NCBI): domain Eukaryota; kingdom Metazoa; phylum Chordata; order Testudines; family Cheloniidae; genus Lepidochelys; species Lepidochelys kempii. Next base: position 131,985,159 of record NC_136381.1, on the reverse strand, counting down.
CATTCTTCTTCATCTATGTGTCATGTTTTGAGGAAACAAATAATACACAAAGCTGGTAATTACTGAAATCAAATTGAAGGGGGAAACATTTTGATTCACCACCTTATGAACAATTCTTATTTGTATCCTTGACATTTATTAAACTAATAGGGCATCATACTGTGAGAATCTTGCATTCTGCCAGATACTATGATAATAATCAGTGGGAGGCTTTCAAAAGCCATACTTAGCCTTGCACACACTGTTCATTAAAATTATATAATCATTAAAGTTTGTATTTCTCACTAATGGAGGGGAGTAACTTTTATATTCTTCCTGCATCAGTTTTCATATGTTTGCTAAATTAGTCTTGTGGCATTTCAGCATGAATAATTAGTCAAGGTTTGTTGTTAGATCAAAGCAATAAAAGCTACAGGTCCAGAAAATTTACTGTCTTCCAGACAAAGAATTTGGAAACTCAGTGTCATCACCTGAGATTGCCTCTTCATCACATTCAAGGGGATGATTAAATTAACATTAAAAAATGAGAGGAGAATATTCTCCCGTATTTCTTGTTTAGCTAACATCATGCTTACCTTACAGATATACAACATAATTCCTCTTAGAAGAGAAGGATAAATGAATCCTTTATTTAGCATTCTTTAGCCTAAATTTACTATTACTTGTGTGCTGTAAAGAAAAAAGAAAAACTAACTACCAGAGGAACAATGAGTGGGAGAGGATCCACTGAAGGAAACCAAAATGGAATGAAAAGATCTTACTCTTTGTTTATCTATTTCCAAAGTATGCTGTAGTGCAGTGGTTCCCAAACTTGTTCTGCTGCTTGTGCAGGGAAAGCCTCTGGTGGGCCGGGCTGGTTTGTTTACCTGCAGCGTCCGCAGGTTCGGGTGATCGTGGTTCCCAGTGGCCGCGGTTCACTGCTCCGGGCCAATGGGAGCTACTGGAAGCGGCGGCCAGTATGTCCCTTGGCCCGCGCCGCTTCCAGCAGCTCCCATTGGCCCGGGGCAGTGAACCATGGCCACTGGGACCCGCGATCGGCTTAACCTGCGGACGCGGCTGGTAAACAAACCAGCCCGACCCGCCAGGGGCTTTCCCTGCACAAGCAGCGGAACAAGTTTGGGAACCACTGCTGCAGTATATTTTAATTAGATTTTTCTAATTCTGTATTCTAAAATGAAGAGTTCCTGAAAACTAAAAAGAAAAGGAGTACTTGTGGCACCTTAGAGACTAACCAATTTATCTGAGCATGAGCTTTCGTGAGCTACAGCTCACTTCATCGGATGCATGCCGTGGAAACTGCAGCAGACTTTATTTATACACAGAGAATATGAAAAAATACCTCCACCCACCCCACTGTCCTGCTGGTAATAGCTTATCTAAAGTGATCATCAGGTGGGCCATTTCCAGCACAAATCCAGGTTTTCTCACCCTCCACCCCCCCACACAAATTCACTCTCCTGCTGGTGATAGCCCATCCAAAGTGACAATTCTTTACACAATGTGCATGATAATAAAGTTGGGCCATTTCCTGCAGAAATCCAGGTTCTCTCATCCCCTCACCCCCCTCCCAAAAACCACACACACAAACTCTCTATCCTGCTGGTAATAGCTCATCCAAAGTGACCATTCTCCCTACAATGTGCATAATTAAGGTGGGCCATTTCCAGCACAAATCCAGGTTTTCTCACATCCCCCCACCCCCATACACACACAAACTCACTCTCCTGCTGGTTTAACTTGGATTTAAACTTGGAGAGTGGTCAGTTTGGATGAGCTATTACCAGCAGGAGAGTGAGTTTGTGTGTGTATGGGGGTGGGGGGAATGTGAGAAAACCTGGATTTGTGCTGGAAATGGCCCACCTGATGATCACTTTAGATAAGCTATTACCAGCAGGACAGTGGGGTGGGAGGAGGTATTTTTTCATATTCTCTGTGTATAAATAAAGTCTGCTGCAGTTTCCACGGCATGCATCCGATGAAGTGAGCTGTAGCTCACGAAAGCTCATGCTCAAATAAATTGGTTAGTCTCTAAGGTGCCACAAGTACTCCTTTTCTTTTTGCGAATACAGACTAACACGGCTGTTACTCTGAAACCTGAAAACTAAAATTCACTTGCAAACTACTAACAGTGCATTTTCCCCAGGCAATAAAAAATAATACCATATATGGTTAGGCTGTCCACAAAAGTGCCCTTATTACTTTTCTAGGGTCATGCAATCTGATTAACTGTGCAAGAACAAAGCTTGCTACACATTTCAATTTAATTAATCTTTGCATTTGTATGTTTTCTTTCTGGTAAAGTCCCAAGACCAAAGTGGGGTTGGGTTGGTCATCATCAGGCATTACATAAGAAGAGGTCATAATTAAAACATTTATAATGGTTCACCTGACGTGTGAACAGCTGAAGACTGATTACAGTCAATAAAATTGAGCCTGAAGTTTGTAGCAGAGGGATTGATTTTGCAGAAGTGAGGCTCTGTTTGTGATGAATAGAAATGTGTAAAAGCAGTTTCATTTTCCTTAATTTTTTATCTGTATGGGTTTACACTTCCAGAGCTTGACTTTGAGTTTCAGGTTTGCTTCAAATGAATACTCAGAAATTTGAATACTCATCATGAGTATCTAATCCCAACCTTTTGGGCCACTCTGTAAAATCAGTCTGGAAATCTCGTTAGATTAGGGATTTCTTCTGAGAATTCTGGAACTGCCTTCTTCAAGTTGGAGTAGAAATAGTGAAAGCAGATTTCCTCTTTTGGCTCCAGAAAAAGTGAAGAGTAACAGGGAACCAAAATGAACCAAACCCTTTCATATGAAAAAAAAGTGTTTGCAAGAGGTTTGGGTGAAGAGGGAATTTCTTTTATATGAACTAATTCACCATCTAGAAAAAGAAAAACAATTTATGAGCTGTAGCTCACGAAAGCTCATGCTCAAATAAATTGGTTAGTCTCTAAGGTGCCACAAGTACTCCTTTTCTTTTTGCGAATACAGACTAACACGGCTGTTACTCTGCAATTTACACCCTCTACTGCAGCTCTTTGGGCAAAGCAACATTAAAAAAAATGCAACTCAAATGCTTGGCAAAAGCTGAGGAAAGTGTGTGTGGTTTTTTTTTTTTTTTTTAATGTGTAGTCAGTGTTGCTGGAAGGTTGGCTGGAAGACAGAGAATTGATGGGAGAAATGTTGGCCCCATTGAAATCAATGGGAGTTTTGCCACTGACTTCAGTTAGGCCAGGATTTCACTCAAAATGTTTTTCACTATCGCTGATGATGTGAATACACATCCTGGAATATGTGTTACTTGATGAAGAATCTGTAAGATTTTTAGGTGGGTAACATCCGGTAAAACAATCACACTGGTCACCAGACATGAACTTACAATATATTATTGTTTGTTATAATTATATTGCATGCTATAATCTACAGACTTGAAGGACACCCATGCCATATTCAGTAGAAATACAATTATCTGATCCCAATTATTGGAAAGGTGGGTATCCAAAGCAGGATCATGTGCCCTGATGCCTATTAATCACAGAAAAAAATACCTTAGTTATCCACAGATATTCACTGTCCCACATGACATTCAGATAATTGAAGCTGTACTGTATATCAAGCATTGCATTAAACTAAAGTACAAAGCCATAAATCTATACTTTCTATGTACTTACTGATTTATCTGATGGATGAACCCTAAAGCTTATTAGATCCAACATTGCCATGCATAATTTCACTGAATAGGATCTTTGGCATGGATTGTGCTTAGCCTCGTGAACACTCACAAGGCATGGCAAGAAAGAACCAGGAGTCAACCTCACCACTATATAGGGATCAGGCATAATTTTAATTCATGTGGAAAACTCCTATAGAACTTTATAAGGATGAACCAATAGGTTTCTCTGGAAATTACCCAAACAACCAAGTGAATTTACTATTTTATGTTATGTTAATTATTTAGAGAATGTCTCAGCAGTATAAGTCTATAGTTTGGTTTGAAAATGAAATAAAAAGGTTATAAGTCTCTATTAAATTTTCTAGGATGAACAAAGGCAATAGAAAACTTATTGGAGCAGAGAGGAGCGAGACGAAAACTAGGGAATATCTCCTTCACACCAGTCAGCCGAGGTGAACTGGTAAAAGCAGATCACATGCTACAGCCTGTTGACTGGCATGGCAAATTACATTGCTGTGCACATTTCTTCAGCATTAACTCTTCCTCAGGCTTCTGGTAGTTTCTCCTCATCACTAGCAATAAAGCAGTGGTGTTCAGATTGGTGTGAGATATAATATATCTTTTCATCTATATATGTGTTAAGTATTATTTAGTGTCATTTGTGCTATAGCTCTTTGTGGGTTTGTTTTTCTTAATTTTAAATCCTTTAGCATAACAGTTAAGCAAATACTAACAAAAATGCATAAAACCATTAGATAGTTTATCCCTATTTATAAAAGGGCAAGGGTTTCAAATGGTCAGTTTACCTGTACTCTATTGGGATAAGTGAGGAAAACTAACTTTAATAACATTCTGGGGGGGAAAAAAGGCATTGTAAGTGTTTCTTGTACATATTTGACTACTGATTACTGACAGTTGCAGGATCGGTTCTAATTTAGTTAACGCTACAAATAGCTCATTTGTGATTCAGTCCACATCACATTTAAACTTTCAGAGTGTCTTTAGTTCTAATATAGCTGCTGATAAAGTAGAGATATGCAAAAAATCTCAGACTGTCACATTTGAACTGCAGTCTTTGAGATTTATTTTTTTTTCATTTTGCCAGATTCAGAGTTTATATTGTTAGAGTAAATGTACCGGTAGTTATTATTGAGGAGACCATTTGGAAAAAGACCCCATTTAAGTGTTTGTGGAAAAAACAAACCAAAACAAAAAAAACATACTTTTGGCTGAAATTTCTTATGCTTGTTCTCAGCCCAAAGGCAAATATTTTTGGAACGATTGGTAAAATTCTGTTTAGCTGTTTATAAATTATGCAAGAATGGAAAAAATGTGGGTTTTATGCTTTAAGAAAAATCAGATTTTAATTAACATTAGTGTCTCAATATCACTTCATTTTTAAGATATCAGACCTACCAGGGATGCCTTAATGAGGAAAAATGGAACCGATATGTTTAAAGAAAACTGGTTTAGAAGTAATATGGAAGTCATATGTTGTACATGTGCAGTACAAGATTTTTCACTACATTTTTAGCACGTAACTAATAGGCAGAATTCAAACATACACACTCCTTGTTAGTGTTCTTCACATTTACACCATACAGATGTATGCATTCTTTGCCTTTATTGCAATGATACATACTGTATTCAAATAAGCTCAGTTGCAATACTCTTTTTATAATCTCTTTAAAAAGTCCCAGCTAAAAAAACAAGTAGACAAAAAGGGACTGTTTTAATGCATCTTTACAGCTGAGGCTTTAAGATGGACATGTCAGGAATTTCTATGGCTTAGACTGTGAACCCCTTTCATGGCATGGGCCTGATCCAAAGCCCATTGACTTCAGTGGGAGCTGGATCAGATCCAAGATTAATGAGTAGTGGACCACTTGTGTGAGCAGCTGCCCACCAATGAGGGTCAAGTGTTCACAATCTGTCCATATATTACAATTCTCAAACCAATTCATGGTGATAAGTGGCCTGACCAATGATCCATGTATCTGTTGTGAGTTCATCACAGAGCTGGGTGAAATTTTAGTATAATTTATAGTCAGTCTCTTTCCCTGGCCCTATTCATTGCAGTTATGAATGATTATGAAGAGTCATTATGAATGACAATGAATTGTGCCAGGGCAAGAGACTGAGAATGACTTTACAGTTTGGTAGTTAGGACACTCACATAGGATGCGAGAGACTCAAGTCCCTGCTCCAATGACCATTTAACTATTTTTACACAGTGGAAAAGCTTCAACAGGAGGAAGGGAGACTTTCCCTATAGCCTAGTGACTAGGGCACTCTCTTGCAAGTTCTCACATCAGGCAGAGGTGGGCACTGACACTGGATTTTCCATATTGCGCGTGAGCGCCCTCGCGAGAGGCTAAAGGTTAAAAGGGAGGTTGCCTCGTTCTCTGCCACTTCCCAGAAAAATCCATTTCAGGTCAAACAAAACATGGATCCAACAAAACCAAATTTTGTCCCCCAGATTTTTCAGAGCTGCCAGCTAATGGAAAAATTCACCCAAATCTGGAGAATTGTCCTTCCATCTTAGTCATCAAATAAGAATGTGAATATATAAAGTGCCATCATTTTTGCCAGTTTTGCATTAAGCAGGGTGTTGAGGAGTTAGTGTACAATGGAATTTAAGACATGCAAGGCAGGACAGAGGTTTAAAACCAAACCAAACCAAAAACAAAAAACCACACCCCAGTAATGGTTGAACAATTTGGCTGAAAAGTATACGTGCAGTTCCATACTTGATTCCCAAACACTACTTAATCAGACCTGCTCACTGCACAGTCACAATATTGCTGCAGATAAATGAGTCTTGTACAATAAAATAATAGGATCGCTAGTTTTCCATTTGGATCCAAACACCTCTAAATCTTTGCAGAGTTTGGGGGCAGGAAAATTCATATTGTAAATCTGAATATGGGTGATATTTTCACAGCTGGTCCTTATCTCTAGAATGGACTGAACCCCAACCCTCAGCTCTGAACACCATCATACTGTGTGTATGTGTGTGAATCCAAAACATGGCTTCAAATTAAAATGTACTGACTGGTCCCAGCTCTAATATAAGGTTATTTATATTTCTTTCTACTTGTTTTTACAGCTTACTATTTTACTCTGCTTTACACAAAATAAAAAGGGATTCTATTTTATTGCTGAGCTTACTTTACTCCTGTCAGTGCATGGGTAAAAATAAAGCCTACCAGTTGTGAGCTAATTTTGGTCCTCTTCAAAATCCCATCCTAGTGGTGTCACATAAAATTATAGTCTCTTCCAGCAGCTGAGTTCTGTGGCCCCTGCAATTTTGATGGGGATCCCCAGTTTATTATAATGCACACTTGGGGGGGGGGGGCTGCTTTGACAGAAGTCCTCAGAAAATGTGACTTCTTTCTCAGAAATCTTTATGGCATTTTTCAGAGTAGTTCTTTTGACAGCGGTGGGGGGTGGGGGGAAACCCAGCCGCGCTAGGCTGTTCACTGCGTGGCTCCGATCAAGCTCTCTCTCACCAGAAGTGCCTTCTCCAGGGTCATGGTCTGGGAGAATGCCTTGGGAGTTGGGGGAAGCTATTGGCTCCAGCGTTAAGAATAGTTCCTGGCTAGGGGGGAAAACAGATTCCCCACTTGCCACCTCTGCAGTGTCGTTGTCCTCCTCCTCTTCTTCCTCCAAAAACTCATCCTCCTCACTCCGTGCTACTCCCCCCTTGAAGGTGTCCATGGATAGCGGTGGGGTAGTGGTGGCGTTACCCCCCATAATTGCATGCAGCTCATGGTAGAAGTGGCATGTATGGGGCTGTGACCCAGAGCGCACGTTCACCTCCCTGGCTTTTTGGTAAGCTTGCCTGAGCACCTTGATTTTTGTACAACACTGCTCTGTGTTATTTGAATGCAGGTTTTTTGTTTTTTTTTTACATAATTCCACATCTGTAAGTTCAACTTTCCTGATAAAGAGATTGCACTACAGTACTTATATTAGGTGAATTGAAAAATAGTTTCTTTTGGTTTTTTTTTACAGTGCAAATACTTGTAATCAAAAATAAATATTGTATAAAGTAAGCACTGTACACTTTGTATTCTCCGTTGTAATTGAAATTAATATATTTCCAAGTGTAGAAAACATCCAAAAATATTTAAATAAGTGGTATTATATTGATTAATTGTGTGATTAATCATTATTATTTTTAATTGCTTGACAGCCCTAGTAATTATTAAACTGATATACTCCCTTACAAAATTCTGATCAGAACTCAGTCAGGACTATCCAAAAATGATCATAGTGGGGGAAAAAATGAAGAGTGAGAAATACATCTGATAACACTATCAAATTTATTAATCATAAAATAGATGATCCACAGAAAGTTTTATATTTAAATTGCTCCAAAGTAGAAGAAGACAATCAGGGTGGACATAGAAATATGAACTGATGGCCTGGTCTAAAGCTTCTCCTTGAAGTTTGTCAACGAACTTCAATGGGATCATATACTCACAGTTTATTTTTACTAACAAGGGCCTATGAATACATGCTTCAAAAGGTTACTTATTATGTTCCATTAGATTCCGCTAGGACCAATTTGTACTTCTGAATAGTTTGAGTCATATATTTTAATTTCAGCAAGGCAAACATTTTATGGTTTCAAACACACACAGTCGTCATAGTTTTGAATGTTTAACACTTTCTGTTCGGACGGAATCAGGCTGAAATGGAAAGGTGTCCTAAATCAATTGATGATGACATCCAAAAATCTCATTCCACAATTTTATAACACGGATCCTCCCCCTTGCTGAGAGTTTGTAATAAAATAACCCAGTTAACCCCAATCTGATTGTGATTTGAAAAAAAAATATGGAAAAGGAAACTATTAAAAATGAAATAGGGATACAATTAGAAGCTTAGACAATCAAAAAGAAGATGCTAATTGTTGATCCCTGCTCCAGTGAAGGCAGAGAAAGGTAAACCACTCCAAACAAGCCACTTGGCCCTTTACCAACAATCCTCTCTATCCAATATCTGTGTTTCTTCCTTGTACCTTTCCTGAGGAAGGTGGAGTAGTGAACCCAGCTGGATGATGGCAAGTAGCAGGTCTGGAGTACCTGATCTCATATGTACAGAGATTCAAAAAAAATCACACAATCAATAGCCCTCTAACCCCCAAATCTAGCATCACTAAAAATCCTCTCAGCTGGAAAAGAATTGAAATCATACCCACCAATAACATACAGTTTATGATGGTGTGCTACATGCTAGCAGGCAAAACAGTGGAGCAGAAGGGATTTGAGACTGTCACCTGCAGTGGAATCAGCGGTGTTGAACCATTTAAAAAAAAAAAAAAACTGATTGAATTGAAGGGCTTCTTTTTCTTTAAGTATGTATATATATCTATAGCTATATATCTATATAAAGAAAAAACAAACTAATGGAAGTTCATTAAAATACAAATGATTTCTCCAGTCCATAACTTCTGTATGCTTTACTAACTACATTTTCTTCGATGTTTCATAGTCCATTTCAAATTTAAGAAAGCCTAATACATATTATTTCAACAGTTGATCTTTCAGCTCTACTGGAAACGTTACTCAAGGAAGATCAAAAGGTCTCTAAATTGAATTGTTCCCTCATACTTTACTAAATTTTTCATTGTTATGTGTTCATACATAAAGGTTTAATTGTACGTCCAAGGTCACTGCTACAGATGAACTATCTTGCATTTTTTCACTAATTGTTTTATTATTATTTCTATTCAAAGCAGGAGTAAAAGAAATGAAAAGGAAAACTGACAAGGTTGAAAATACAACCCTTTGAACCAAGTTCTACCTTTTGGTTTTCATATGAAAAGATGAATTACCACTTTTTTTTCTATGCCCTTTTTGTTGTTGGATTTGTTCTCCAGAAAAACTGTAGTTCTCCTGCTATGAACACTGTAAAGGATTTTGCTCCTCTGAATACATAGATCTCATTTTAAACTGCAGTCTTAAACACTTAACATTCTGTGCACTTGAGTGCACTTATCATTTGCTTTTTTGCTGCAGCTATAAATAATGTTAGGGGAATGTCAGTGTCTAGATGTTCTAACCACACATATGCAACAGGATCAGCAGGTTTCACAATACATTTGTCAAGACGATGCTTGGAATTTTCATTCAACTTACTTTACTAAAAGTAAACAACTGCTGCAAGTGGTTCTCGCTAGGTAAAGTGCTACTCAATTATTCAAACAGCTTTAAACTGTATTGGTTTTGTTATGCATTATTCTTTTTATTACAATAATGTTGAATGTTAACATGTTTAATATTTTATGATCAAAGATAATTGTATTCACAATTAAGATAATATATAGGAGTAAATGTAAAATGTTAAACATATTACAATTTGCTAATTTATGAAGACTAAGCAAGAGTACAGGTAGTTTACTAAATCTATGACTCATGTATTTTAACTGGATTTAAATAATTCTATTGTACCCCATATAAAACATCCTTTAACATAACGTCTGCTTATTCTTTGACAATAATGTAAAAAAGGCTCCAAAAGAGCTGGGCACTGCTGCTGTTAAATAGAAATATATAAAATGTGAACACATAGAATGTGCCGCTTGTTATTTAGAACAAATGGTAAACAGATCAAACTGAATCATTTGTAAGATCAGCTCAGCATGAATTTAAGTGGCCTGCAAGGTGGATCAGATTGGGTTTGTAGAGTGAATGCACCGCAAGTATGGGGAGGAAGGATTAGCCAAAAGTCAGAACACAGGATTTGGTGTCAGAACTCAGTTCTATTCCTTGTTCACTACTGACTGGGAGTGTAATCGTAGGCCACACACCTGATCTATCTGCATCATTTTACCCTTCTGCAAAACGGAGATAATACCATCTTCCTCTGGAAAAGCATCTTCCAAGACAGGCAATACATTTTACAAGTTACAATGATTTACTTGAACCCAGATTTTGCCACAGTTACTCACATGTAGCAAAATCTTACTCCAGGAATAGTTTCCACTGAAATAAATTGGTGAGATTATATGATGCACATCTAAGAAGCACAGAACTCACAGCCCAGAAGGAGAGGATGCTAACATAGTTATAATCCAATTTTGTGCTTTCCCAGTTCTTGGCTATTTCAATAGTCAATGTGGCCCACAACATAATTTAGACAGATTGGGGCTGCAAGACCCATCTCTGAAACACATCCTGTGTTGGAGCTTGCTTGGCCGTTTCTCAGTAGACAGGCTGTGGCTGTCTCCGTTCCTATGCTGCAGTAATCTTCTCATGGCTTTTAGAGCCTCTTTATCCCACCACTCTGGCCCCTCTACCCAGTATTCAGAGACTGGAAGGAGGATGAGACTCTCACTCAAAGGGCGATAAATGAAGGTAATACTCAGTGTGAGTAAGGAGGATAGAATCGGGCCCTGAAGTGGAAAATGTCATATTTCCAAGATTTTTCTCCCCTTTTCATGAGGCAGAGAACTACATTAAATCCATGTTACCTTATGGCCAAAAATCACGAGGAACTTTTTTTAAAAAAATATGTACCGTTATATTAAAAAACCCTAAAGAAGTTCTGAAATTTGTAAAGATTGAAAAGGAGAAAACTTAAGTCTTAGGACACATTTTTTGTGTATGATAAGCTAATGCTGATATGTCATTAAAAGACCAATACTATTTTCTAAATCAAAGATCTTCAAATAATTATTTGTAAATAATAATTTTCACTGTGGAAAAATAGAACCACCACTTTTGGCAACAATCATTGTAAACAGGAGAGTACTACTGAGAAAGGGCACACAAGTAGAATCTCATGGTTGAAAACAGCACTGGGAAATAAATGTAACTAACCTTTTATTCCAAAGACTAGGTATATTCTTAACATTCTGCCCTCACCACACTTGAGGAAGCGTAAAAATGACTGGCCTATAAAGGTGAAGATTGCACTTTTCGTTTTTTGGAAAAGCAAATTAGGGTGGCCAGGTGGCCAGTTTTTGACAGGAAAGTCCATTCGAAAAGGGGACCTGACAGTAACTGGTCAGATCTACTGACACCAAAAGTCTGGTTAATGCAGGTGGGGAAACACCAGGTCATCACCTCCGCCAGCCCCTACTCAGCTGGGGCTGCCTCCTACCTGCATTGGCTGGCTGCAGCTCCACACCGCAGCTCTGCAGGCGAGTTCCTCCCAACTTGAGCAGAGGGGGAAAGAAAGGGGGGAGAGAGGGGAAAAACTGCGAGCAATGGGGGCAGTGGCCTTAGAGGGAAGAGGTAGGACAGGGGAGGTTCTGGCACTCCTGCTGTAGTGTCCGGTTTTTAAATATTACTAAGTTGGCAACCCTAAAGGAAACACTTGCTAAACTATCTGTTGACAACATACATATATGTAATGAATCAAAATAAAAAAAATATAAGGATATAAAATGAAGAACATTTTTCAATAACCCACTTTCAAAATTATTCTTTGGATAGTTGCTCTCTAACCATTACCATTTGCGTACCTTTTAAAAAATAGTATTTATTTATGACGTATTAACAGGTTTTAAAATTCTTGCCACTAAATATCAGAAATAAAGCAATAATGATTTCAACTATAAGTGTTTTGATTATATATATATATTTCCACTTGTGTGACTGTGTCTGTTAGGAAGCCCTGTAAGTATTACAAAAGGCTTATTTGGTAATAAACATCCAGTAATTTGTGATACTTGGTTACAGATTGCATCTCAGTACTCTAATGACTGGACATGTCCACCACAAATGCATAAAATCTTCTCTTTCCTCACAATTTCTCCAACATGGATCCTCATTCAATGTGTAGCTATACATTTAACCTGACAGGTCTGAAGTAGGACTGAAATGTTCTCTGAAAGACATTTGATTTTATTGTGCTACAGATTGAGGCTGCTGGTCCTCTTTTCCAGATCAAACCCCAATTGGTCTGTTTAGGTCCTTTTCTTGGCATCTCACATGTGGACTTTTTTGTTAGAAACATTGTCTACAAAGACTGATATAAATTAATTATTTTTTTTTTGTTGTTTTGTTTTCTAACTGACCAGATGCCATTGCTTCCATTGAAGTTAGCTTTCTGTGTCAAACATTCTTTCTAGAAAAATGAGAAACGTAATGCCTAACTTGAAAGTAGTGGTACCATGAGAGAGTGGACCAGTAAATTTTGATAAAAATTCCAAATAAATTAGAAAATTTCTTTACTGAATAGCTGGACAACCATATGTATTCCATGGCTCTCCCAATCTTTAAAGTTCTCTTGTTCATGATTTGGGTTAAAATCTGGATTATTTGCAATAGGTACCATTAGTGAGGGAAAATAACTTCTCTCTAGTTCTAGTCCAAACTCATCACAGTAGCCTTTGCTAAAGGATGTGTATACATTTCTAGAGGATGTGTGTGTGTGTGTGTTTTGTTTGTTTGTTTTTTAACCCATGGCCTAGCCATGTTAACATTGCCACAATTTTCTTGTTCATGTTTAAGTACTTTTTATTGGTTACTTGAAGTTCATTGCCTTTCTGAATACGATTGTATAGTGCCTTCTTTAATGCAGTTAACATCTAAAATCTAAGAAACTTAATTTTTGAATTGTTGAAAGTTAAAGGCTTTATACAATGAATACTTCTACAACTGATATAAAGTGTTGTTGGCTACAGGTTCCCTTTACAACTGACTCATGTACATACAGATTTACAGCATGATTCTCCACTCAGTTGCCCCTGGGGTAGCCATACACAAACTGAGAACAAATCTGTATAAACTGAGTGCAAAAGGCATTTTGATTTAGTAGAGTTTTGCTCTCACTTTGCTCAGGTGTACACAAGTGGCATGGTGGTGGAGAATAAGGGCCTTAACACTGATCTATGTGTTGTAGCTGGAGTAGCAAAAATATAAGACATATAAAAGGATACTGAAAATGTGAATACAATCTTTTAAAATGGGGAGCTGACACCATTACAGTGTCATTCAGAAACAAGCTTGGCTTACACAGCTGATATTTGAGATAACTGGAGGGGCTACTGACTTTGTATGAAAAATCCTTTTAGAAATAATAGACAGTAAGTGATATCAAAATCTTTGGGTCTCTAAGTAACTCTGATCCTATTGCAGAACCACCAGGATGAGTGCCCTAGATAGAATGCTTCTGTAAGCATATGTCTGAACACAAAATAAAGGGAAAGGAGGGCTAATATGTATTTAGGGAGGAGCTAAACACAAAGGGCCAGTGAAATTGTCCTGGAAATGAATTTGGGTTGGAGCCTTCCAAACAGAGAAAGTGACCTTTACAAGTCAAGTTGTGCAGGGAAAAACCATCTGGGCTCTGCTAGAAGAAAGACATGCAGAGTATTGTCAGAGGACTGTGGTGAAAAAATCCTTGGCTGCTCTCCTGGTTCTGCAAGCTTGAACTGTGCTGCTTTTGCTACTAAATCTCATTTCTGTTCAGAAACATCTGCAAGAATTATACATTTGTAAATAAAAGTAGGTTAGGATAATTTAATAATCCTGTTTTGGCTGTCCATTCATTCTCTCTCCTAAAAGTAATAATCCACTTCTCAGGTCCCCCTGGGTGCTACATGTGCAGCATCATGACTGTATGTAAAGTGGCTCTTTCCCAAGAACATGTTGCAGCGCTTGTTTGTAAAAATTAGGAATTTTATTGAGAAAAGTTGCTGGCAGTACGTAAAACCAAAAGTAGTCAAAAACATGGTGCAAATGTGTTTTATGAAATCATAATATGTATTGTATGTCAGCCTGAATGAAGATATGGACTTCCTCTATAGAACTATAAAAGTTAGAAAGGGAAAAGGTCTATTCAGCTATCCAAGCTATCTCCTAAAAATATGTTAAAATAGAATATTTCAAAAATATTTTCATGTTATTATAGTTAGGGCTGGGGGGTCCAGGAGATATGTTTTTTTTTTTTTAATTGTGAGCCATTCACAAAATAATGGAGAAAATAATGGAGCTTCTATGTGTAGAATGACAAGATGGTATTTCCCAGTTCTGGGGGCTCGGTGTACCCATTGCAAAGCTTTTCATTTAACAATTAAAAGGCAACATGTCAGACACTTCTACACATTTAAAGAGATGGGGAAGAAAAGCACTGAAAAATGGGAAAGACCTTATCTTTAATATCATGATACCTGATTAGGACAAGCAGGAAGTATCAAATTGACTATTCTTTTTCACCCTCTCACACAGTGTGCTGTCATATCAAAGTATATTAGACACACAGCCACTCCAGTTTAAGAAAATACTGCATTTCCCAGAAGGTCAGACATGTATAATGTGACCCTACTGGTTTCTGCAATCTTACATGGATTTGAAGTTCACTTTGGAACATTCCAAAAGTCTGTATTGCTTATCCAGACTTTGTCAGAGCCTCCTGAACTTGCAAGAAACAGAATGAAAGTCTTAAAAGAACAGTCTTTCACAAATGATTTCCAGTGCTACCTGAATCCTGACATGTAAGAGATTCTTACATTGCAAAAGAAGTCTTACCTGCACTATTTCAACATTTCTGCTTCTGCCTTGCTGGACCCATGAAGTTAGGAAACGGATTAAAATAAATAAAAAATAATTTAATTAAAAGTCCTCCAGACTTATTAGGTTTTCAGATATTTTGGGCTGAAATTTGAAAGAAGTTTCAGGTCAGTTCTTATCTGAGCTTACTAACCCCTCTCTATTTATGTAACCTTAATTATAGTTGAATGGCAATGTAAACAAATTAGTTTATTTTGCCAATGGCATTCTTCCACTAAACTACATTTATACAAAAATGTTACAGCTTTAGAATCAAAATGCTATAGCTTTATATACTTTTAAAAGGGCTTGTCTACAGAGGACCAGGATAATTACAGACCAGGCAGCCTAGTTTTGATACCTGGGAACATATGAGAAAAAAAAATATTAAAACAATCACTTTGTAAGCACCTAGAGGATAATAGGTCTAGGTTTACCAGGTCCTGCCTCAGCACAAGGGGGCTGGACTTGATGACGTCTCATGATCCATCTTTCTAGCCTTACATTTCTATGATTCTGAATATTAAGTATACGTATGGCCTCCGTCGTAGTATCTGAGAGCCTCTGTCTCAAGACGACATTGACACTTTAAGAAGGAGCAGAGCAAGTGCACCTGTACCTCATGAGCTGACCAAGATTAGGCTTTAAAAGAGGACACCTGGGCCTGGTGCAGAGAGAGACTGGTGAGTCAGAGCTAGGAAGCTACAGGAAGGAAGACTGCCAGAGTCCCAAGGGAGGGGAAGCAGTGAGAACCTGATATGAACTGTTCTGAAAACAGGGCCTTCAGGGAGAAAGCAGGACTCCCAGAGTCCTTGAGGACTGGGGCAGCCTAAAAGTTAAAGGGAAAAAATCTTGTGGGGTGAGCTGAATAACTGTTTTTGTTTGCTTTGCAATGTTTGAGAAATAAAAATTGCCTAAAAGAGACTGTGGACATGACAGTAGGTCCTTTGCAAGCTGGGGAGAAGCCCTGCTTTGTTACAGACTCATAATCATGTGACTGTATTGATCCATACATCTCCCTTGTGAGGTAAGAAAGTGTTGTTATCCCCATTTTACAGATGGGGAATAATTAATCTAAGTGACATGCCCAGTGTGACACAAGAGCTCTTTAACAGGGCAAGGAATTGAAGCCGGGTCTACCGAGTTCTAGGTTGGCACTGTAACCACAGGACCACCCTTCCTCTCTTCATTAGGAATGTATCTTTCCAACTGGATTAGCATGATTCTTAAGAATCAAGTTTCCCCTGGGAATACTCATGATTATGTATTATTTGCTGCCCACAAATATTCTGGAATAAATGTTTAAATTAATTCCTTTACTGGTTTAAATATTCACCAAACTTGTTTACTTGATTATTAGTAGAAAGTGAGCACAAAAGGGGGCACAAACATAATCAAACCAAATCCTTTTTTAAAAAACCCAGACCTATATTTATGGTTAATTTGTGCAGTATTCACTCAGCTCTAATTCTCTGGCTGCAAAAACCTGGGCGGGGGTGGGGTGGGGGGAATAGTTTTTCTCCTTGGTTTGCACAGCCTTACGTAGGGTTCCATGGTGCGAAAGATTAACAGATTTTTGTCACTGACTATGGTACAAATATATCAAGCTGTCGCACAAAGTAAACAAAAAGTGCAGAGTAAACACAAATTTTGCCTGTGTCAATATATATTCTAATTGGAACATTCCGTAAGGAAAGCAGCAAAAATCAGAAGCATGCATGGTGCAATCTTCATGGAAAGACAGTTTAACAGGGACATGGGTTCCTGCTAATCTATTTCCAACAAGTGTTGAAAAACACAGAGAACTTGCCCAGATCCTAGCTTTAGACAGACTTCTCTGTTTCTACAAACAGGAGGAATAGTTGGGGAAAAAAGCAAAGAAAAACTTCTTCTGAAGTGCCCCTCGCCTCCACTGTCCACACACTTTGCTAATTAACATTCACTATGTGTGTGTATGTGTTTCACACCATATCCTCTGCAAACTCTTCAAACAGCTTTTTAATGAATCCTGCAGTCTGCATTGATACACTATTGCTTTCTTTGTATTTCTAGCAAAAGCTAAAAAAAAATTATAACAGAGCAAAATGTAAGGTGTGTTAACATAAGATAAGTTATTTTCAGAATTGTCATTTCAATTATTAACAGTCTATGGTTGTGTAGGCTTCAAATAATACTTGTATGAGCAAAGAATGCTTTTTTCCCCAGTATCAGCAATGTTAGTTGTGAATAAATGAGCTGATCTGAGCCACTGTTATAAATGAAAATGGTATTTAGGTTGGGATGTGCACAAGGCTCTGAGATACCCAGCTACCTACATTAGCTGAATTAAGTTTCCCATTAGTCTCAGTAGACATTGTGAGCACTGTGTTGTTTTTATCATTAGAATTAGAAGAGACCTCAGGAGGTCATCTAGTCCAACCCTCTGCTCAAAGCAGGAGCAACACCAACTAAATTATCCCAGCCAGGGCTTTGTTAAGCCAGGCCTTAAAAAACTCTAAGGATGGAGATTTCACCACCTCCCCAGGTAACCCATTCCAGTGCTTCGCCAGCTACCTAGTGAAATAGTTTTTCTTAATATCCAACCTAGCCCTCCTCAACTGCAACTTGAGACCAGTTCTCCTTGTTCCGTCATCTGCCACCACTGGGAACAGCCTAGCTCCATCCTTTTTGGAACCCCCCTCCAGGTAGGGGTTTTGCCCTCAAATCCCCCCTTACTCTTCTCTTCTGAAGACTAAACATGCCCAGTTCCCTCACCCTCTCCTCATAAGTCATGTGCCCCAGCCCCCGATCATTTTTGTTGCCCTCCGCTGGACTCTGTCCAATTTGTCCACAGCCTTTCTGTAGTGGGAGGCCCAAAACTGGACGCAGTACTCCAGGTGTGGCCTCACCAGTGCTGAATAGAGGGGAATAATCACTTCCCTCGATCTGCTGGCAATGCTCCTACTAATGCTTTGTGTTACATTGTGTTACACTCCTACTTTGTGTTACATTGGGAAGAGAAACAAAAAACAAAGCAATGGAAGGCTTCTGTATTTGTCAGTCTTGTGTCCATTTCTTTATACAATGGTCTACAGAGATGTATGATCTGCAGCATATTTACAGTAATGTTTGCCATTATTTCCTCACATTCATACCAGCAGTAATTTCACAGCAGGTTGTTACTATAAAAGTTTGAGCCCAGCTGTGAAAATGTTTTCTTAAATGTACATATTGTATTCATTCTGCTTTAGATTAAAACGTGCGCTCACACACACACAATCTAAAACTAGTAGAATCTTGTGTTAAAATCTAAATTTAGTAGAACCTCACTAGTTCACTGGTTCCCTTTAGGAGGAGGTGGACATGAGTGGGGACCAGAAAGAGTTCCTACCGTGGGGGGGGAGGGGGGTTAATGGGGAGGGAGAGACTGGAATTTGCCCCTTCCTCAAGAAATATCTGAGTTGGCATCACTACCAGGTAACTGTCCTCCAGGAACATCTTTGCCAAATATATTTAAGAAAACCACTTGATCCAATCTTACATGTTTAGATGCTGCATTGCATTAATAAGCAAATGACAAAAACAACAACAACAACAAACCCACTAAAATTTTGATCCAGACTAGTTTGCCAGAAAGCATAGAATGATATTCTTCTACTTCTAAAAATTACGTTAAGTTATGCATATTTATTCTTTCCTAACCTTTGATCATTAAGTTTTTTTTTTTTGCATACCTTGTTTCTTTGAAGAAACTTCTATATACGTACATAAGATACATAATCCGTTTCTGGACATATGCCTTTCAGACACATCACTTCCTTTGCTTTGATATATAACAAAATGTCAAAACCAGTTTCCACTCTCACTTTCCATTATGCTCCAGCTCTGGGGACATTGATTTAATTGAAACCCAACTTACATCGGCTGTTTCTACCCCAATCACAATTAATCAGTGTAGTTTTTATTCATTTTACATGTTAAAGTGTTCAAACTTCTTCACAGGAAAACAGCACTATGCATTTAATTGGCCAGATCTCAGCCCACTGCTAATGAACCTTTGTGTTGCTTATAGGACCTTAAAATTGCCCTGTCATAAATATAAAGGGAAGGGTAAACCCCTTTGAAATCCCTCCTGGCCAGGGGAAAGCTCCTCTCACCTGTAAAGGGTTAAGAAGCTAAAGGTAACCTCGCTGGCACCTGACCAAAATGACCAATGAGGAGACAAGATACTTTCAAAAGCTGGGAGGAGGGAGAGAAACAAAGGGTCTGTGTCTGTCTGTAGTCGTCTTGGCCAGGGACAGAACAGGAATGGAGTCTTAGAACTTTTAGTAAGTAATCTAGCTAGGTATGTGTTAGATTATGATTTCTTTAAATGGCTGAGAAAAGAATTGTGCTGAATAGAATAACTATTTCTGTCTGTGTATCTTTTTTGTAACTTAAGGTTTTGCCTAGAGGGGTTCTCTATGTTTTTGAATCTAATTACCCTGTAAGATATCTACCATCCTGATTTTACAGGGGGGATTTCTTTATTTCTATTTACTTCTATTTTTTATTAAAAGTCCTCTTGTAAAACACTGAATGCTTTTTCATTGTTCTCAGATCCAAGGGTTTGGGTCTGTGGTCACCTATGCAAATTGGTGAGGCTTTTTATCCAACATTTCCCAGGAAAGGGGGGGTGCAAGTGTTGGGAGGATTGTTCATTGTTCTTAAGATCCAAGGGTCTGGGTCTGTAGTCACCTAGGCAAATTGGTGAGGCTTTTTACCAAACCTTGTCCAGGAAGTGGGGTGCAAGGTTTTGGGAAGTATTTTGGGGGGAAGGACGCATCCAAACAGCTCTTCCCCAGTAACCAGTATTAGTTTGGTGGTGGTAGCGGCCAGTCCAAGGATAACGGATGTAATATTTTGTACCTTGGGGAAGTTTTGACCTAAGCTGGTAAAGATAAGCTTAGGAGGTTTTCCATGCAGGTCCCCACATCTGTACCCTAGAGTTCAGAGTGGGGGAGGAACCTTGACATGCCCTAAGTAGGAAGCTGAGAATTCTGTGCTATGGGGGAATCCTGGTCTACAGTAAGGCCAGCAGAGTGGCTCTGTGCCAACCTCTCCTGGCCCTCCAGCATAGGGTTTACCTTTACACTGGTCTGCTCTTCTGTAAGATATGATGGGGTACCAGGAATGGAAGGCACAGAATGCTGGAAGACCAGTCAGAGCAGTAACATTGAAATGGCTGCCACAGAGCCAGTCCTACTAACCTCCGCCCTTCCCAGCTCTGAGAATCAGGGGAAAATGCTGAATGTGCCTGTAAAATGTTCAAACAGCAATTTCAACTGTACAACGAACGCCACAGTTGAAAATAAACTGGAGGATGAGCAGAAGATTGCCCTGCTCTTAACGGTGGCAGGTACAAATGCAACTAGATGTATATAATACATTCTATGTAGATGATGGTGGAGAAAGAGAGGAAAACTTTGGAGAAAAAGAAAATGTTTGAGGATCATTGTGTCTCTGGAAAAAATGTTATTTTTGAGAGACCTATGTTCAGGATGAGAACATGGAATGTAGGGGAAACAGAGGAGTTTGTCACACACACACAAAAGTATCAGTCCCATGAATTTGGAATGTTAACAGACTCTCTCATTAAAACCCAGTTTGTGCCAGGGTGTAACAATAAAATGTCCATGAATGATTACTAAGGAAAAGGGATCTGACACTAGATATGGCAATATGTATATGTCAAGCAGCAGAACATAATGAAACACAGATAAAAATCCTAGGGAAAAGGCAGAGAGCACAACTATGAGTACTACAGCTGAGTTAGCAAGGGAAAAGTTCACAGAAATTAAATTGGCAAGGACAGAAACATGGAAAGCAGGAAACAATGCCAGTAATGTGGCAACCAGCATGAGTAAAGGAAATACCCAGCATTCAGGTGAATGTGTAAAAACTGTAAAAAGCCCAACCATTATGCTAAAATGTGCAAAGAAAGCAGTAAAGTGAATGTATTAACGCAGAAAGGGATTTCCCCCAAGTGAAGAGGAAGAGCTATTCTTAAGCATAATAATGGAGGAGGCTGAAAACTCAGAAGAATAGCTAATTAAAATGTGCACAAATGACACTTATGTGATAGATAAATGATAGACACTGGGGCATAAATAAATGTTACAAGAGAAACTGGAATAAAGAAATATATGGAGCACATAAAAGTGGAAGAATCTAAAGTGTCTGTGAAAGTCTATAATGGAAAAACAATTAAAGTGTTGGGAGAGTGTACACTGACATTAAATACAAAGGCAAATGATAAAACAAGTTTGCAGTGCTACACAGAAGCAAGCAACCAGTCTTGGGCTTACACATGTGTTAGGTGCTTGGTCTTGTTAAGAGGATGTATTACCATAGAGCAGGGGTCGGCAACCTTCGGCCCATCAGGGTAATTCGCTGGTGGGACATGAGACATTTTGCTTACATTGACCGTCCGCAGGCACAGCCCCCTGCAGCTCCCAGTGGCCACAGGGATGTGCTGACAGCTGCTTTCTGCAGCTCCCGTTGGCCAGGAACAGCCACTGGGAGCTGCAGGGGTCATGCCTGCGGGCGGTCAACATAAACAAAATGTCTCGTGGCCGGCCAGCAGATTACCCTGATGGGCCATGTGCTGAAGGTTGCTGACCCCTGCCATAGAGAGACAGAAAGCTATACAGAACCGGATATGAAAGTATTAATAATATCATATGAAGATGTATTCACAGGAAATGGATTCCTTTCAATAATATACAAGAAATGTTTAAGGGAAGATGGAGAACCTGTGCTACACAAAAAGTTCCACAAGTCTTAAGAAAGAGACTAGAAGAGCTTCAAAACATGACAAACGGTATCATTTGGAGAACAGAAAAACCAAGAGATTGGATTCACTCTTCAGTGACTGTAAAAAAAAGAGAAGAAGGATGATTACAACTGTGTATGGATCCTAAAGGGCTGAAGAAAAATATAAAAAGAACACTTCCACTTGCCCACAAGTGAACTGTTTTCTGAGATGGCATGAACCAAATGCTTCAGCATGAGCCAGATAAGATGCATTGGCAGGATATTGGCAGATCCCCGTAGACAGTCAGAAATTCAAGATCTACACTTTCAACAAACCATTTGACAGATACTGTTTCTAAGACTGCCTTTTGGAATATGTTTGGCTCCAGGAGTATTTCACTGCAAAATGAACCAGATGCTAAAGGGTCTAGTAGGTATGAAAGTGTAAATTGATGACATAATAATTTGGGGCAGGACTTCCTTTGAATATGAGGAATGACTAAGAAGAGTACTGGAAATTGTGACAGGTAGAAACCTTAAACTGCACAAGGGCAAATAACAATTCCAAACAACAGAAACAACATAGTTGGAAGAGAGATTGACCTCCAAGGGAATCTTGCCTGATGAATCAAAGATTGAAGCAACACTCAACATGCTGAGACTTTAAGATAAATAGGGAATTCTAAAGGCTGTAGGTATGTTGAATTATGTCAGCAATTTCATACATAACCATATATCTCATCTAAGGCACCTCTTCCACAAGCTCATTCAATGGCCTTGGATGCCAAAACATGTAAGGGATTTCAGTGATTTAAGGCACTTTTTGATACCAGCTTCAGTGTGGCAATTTTTTTACCCATTGAAAGACAAACTCTCCACAAATACCTTGAAAGGAGGGCTGGGAGCAGTACTATCACAGTGTTATGGAACTAACTGCCACTTTTATATACAACTAGGGCTATGACAGCCAAAGAGAAGACATATGAACAAACTGAAAAAGAGACTAGCTCTGGTGTAAGGTTGTACAAGATTTCACAAATTTCTCTATGGATGTAGCTTCAAAGCAGAAACTGGTCACAAACCACTGACTCCAATACACAAATAAGGACTTGGAGAAGCACCAAAAGGGATACAGTAACTACTGTTGAAAATACAGAAGTATGATGTGACCTGGAGGTCCAACCTGGATGCCACTTAGTAACGGCAGACTCTCTTTCAAGTGTAACCCTTCTGCCCATCAGAGTTGGCAGCAACAAGGGCCGGGTTCAGTATCTAGGGGTTCCATTCCAATAACACAATGCAAACCGGCTCGAGCCCCCACCCAGTGACCTGGGACAAATATATACCACCCCCACTGGGCGCCTCTAAGAGGCAATACTTCCCCTCTCGCAAGCACATAGTCTGAGTGTAGCAAAAGTCTTTTAATAACAGAGAGAAACAATGTGGCATTATGTTGGGGAAACACCACCAACAGGATTCATAACACAACCCATGAGCAAAAACAACCCCACCCCAGGCAAATTGGGGCATGCCCTTTCCCTTTGGTTCTTGAGTCCAGCAACCCCAAATCACCCAAAGTCCCAAAAGTCCAACAACCCAAAAATATCTGTCCCTGGTCAGTACAGCCCCAGAGTTTGAAAGTTTATCTGCAGTGTTTTACCTCCCAACCTGAGTGGAAATGGGGGGGAGGGGGTTTAAGGGGCACCTTATGTGGTCTAAAGCCGACTTTCCAACCTCTCTGTGGGACTCCGCTCCACCAGCTGCCCCACAAATTGCTCTGCTCTGCCAACCGCTCCGCCAGCCATCCCGCAAACTGCTCCGCAATATATCTTCAGCCCCCCCCCCCCCTACTTAACACAATGCTCAGTGATTTCAGCTCTTAGTAATTTTAGCTCTTTAGTGATTTCAGCTTGTAGTAGGGGAGCCTCAGTGCTGGTACACCATTGGCCCAAAGTGAATTCAGCTTAGCGGTCTAACTCGACTCCTAGTGGAATCAAAACTAGCTCTGATATTCCACTGTGGACAGAGGAAACGGTGTAATTGGCATGTAGGGCCCTCACCAAGAGCCCATACAAGCAGGTATTCGGCCCCGGCCGCTCCCTCTCTCTCTCTATCTCTCTCAATTCACTGGGTTTTGGAACCCATGATGCTTGCCTAGCGAGTGCTGCTAAGTTGATGGCGAGTCCCTCCATCATAACAAAAGGCCAAGTACAGTTCAACTGTCCTTGATTCACATAACCAGGATAATAACAGTTTATTCTTCCTGCACGAATAACAGAGAAACTGGGGCTTCTGCAGCAGCCAAAGTGGCCATCGAGGCGGGGTGGGTGTGCCTATGCAAACAAGATCAGCCCCTGAAGTTCTTTTCCATAACCCACCATGACTCGCCACCAGATGTCAGGGTAGAGCTCATCCTGACTCTGCTTACACAAGAAACGTGCTCCATCTGACAATACACAGCCTGATGATGTGGAACAAGCAGTAAACATACATGTGAATATGATAAAAGTGTTACATGCTGTATCTCCAGGCATTTGTAATAAACTGGGGACAGAAACAGCTCAAGATGAAATGTTCCGAACAGTGATACAAGTGATAAGTAAAGGAGAAAACAAAACAAAACAAAAAATACTCCCGACCTGTGTATTCACACTATAAATATAAGGTTTCAGTGATCTCAGGAGTGCTTCTGAAGAGAACACATATTGTGGTTCCCACAGTGATGAAAGAATAATGTTGGAATTAATACACAAAAGCCACCTGGGAATGACAATCAAAAAGGAGAGCTGGAGAAGCTGTATTCTGGCCATAGATGAATAGTGATATCAAAGAAATGGTGAGCAGGTTTGGAACATTTCAGAAGTACAGAGATTCCCAGCAGAAAGAACCAATGTTACCACACGAATAACTTGCAGTTCCACCGGACAAAGCTGGAATTGACATATTCAGTTTTGGAAGACATAATCACCTGGTTATAATGGACTACTTAAACAATTTCCCAAAAGTAGTCACACTGGAGGATTCTAATTGATTCTCTCTGAGACTTCTTTTCCCCACAGTTTCCCAAGAACTCAGTTTGACTCCAGATTTCATTACTACAGTATTTTTATTTGTTATACAACAAAGCTATGCTGAGTTGATCAGATTCAAGCGTATGGGGTGGGTATAGGGGTTGGGATTGGCCTGGTTACTTTGTAGAAGCCAATCCCTGTACAGCATGCTGTCACACATTGTCCATGCACAACTTACTCAGCCTTATTTTGAGATCCAGGCTTATCGTGTTCATTGTAAATGGTTCCCAGCATGCTTCTCCTTATCTTAGCTAGTACAGACATTCTGTTTCCAGCCTGACTATCCATTTAACTCCCTAATCCTGTTTCCCAAGAAATGAGACCGCAAACATGTGTACTTACTCATATAAAACCAAGCCTACAGATGTCATAGCAGTAACAGTTGTCAGAAACATTAAATCTCTATTTGCATTGTCATGGAATTCCAAGAAAAGTAATAATTGACATCAGATCACAGTTCAAGAATAGGAAATTCCTGAACTTTATTAAAATGTGCAACTTTCATCAGGAGACATCTAGATATTGTCAAACCTGTTACTAAGGCACATGTGATAGTGAGGAAAAGACTGTGAAAGTACAATTAGACAAAATATTACAATAAAGGAGCATGACCATTTCCACAGCTCAATAAACAAAGCCCCAATGAGAATTTGGCAGGATATAGATACTGGCCAGTCAAAGCCACAGGGATCAAAGAATAATAACCTTTCTCATACTTACTGATCATAGATGAAGGCAAAATATTGTTAAGTAATCATAATAATCTGCTCAAGATACTTAACACCTTGGCCAAGACAACTGAAGTTAGACCAGATACACAAGTTGAAAAGTATTCAGACTGACCCTGTTACTGACCAGGAGACTGAAGTATTATGGACAAGGATTTACCTGAAGAGGGTTTGCAATACAGCAGTTCAGACAAATAGCTGAAATACCATAAAAGACTGAGCAAGGTATATTAGGGTTGTGTTTCAAGCAACCTGAAGAGTTAATTCCATTGTAGTATTTGTAATAGTTCAATAGTTTAGTTTAACTGTTTAAATTCAATAAGTAAATTTTAAAAAAGGATCCAAAAAAGGGAAGATGTGATACAGAGTAAATTCTCTAGGAAGTGTGGAGAAGCCACACTTCCTGTGTACTCTTCATGCAGTCTTTAGTTTTCTGGGAGACTTCCTACTGGGGCAGAAAGAAAGAAGTGCATGAGAGGGCAGTTGCAGGCTAAAGCTATGTGTGTTTCCTCATTGTTATGAACAGGAACTATGTACAGCAAAGAATTTATCTTGAAACTGGTCTGCTTCTCAGTAAGATATAGAGGCATGATCTAGTATCAGTGTCATTCAGTCAATACCCAAGCACCTGATCGCAGTGTAGGATTGGAAGAACCTTTCAGAACAGTACAGCTCAAATGCTTGAATGAGTGAACCCAGCTAATTCCTCAATCACTGATTTTAAACTAATTACCCTGGTGTTTACTTACCATTTTTTTACAAAATAATTCAATACAAGAGTCTTTTCTTTTCAAATCTTCCAGACTTGCTACTTTCTTCACAGTCCACTCTTGTAGAAAAGTTATTGTTAGGAGCTTATGCACAAGGGAGGAAGAGGACAATGAAGAGAATCTAAATAAATGAAAGTATCAGGGAGTACCCATGTTAGTCTGTATCCACAAAAACAACAAGGAGTCTGGTAGCACCTTAAAGACTAACAGATTTATTTGAGCATAAGCTTTCGTGGGTAAAAACATAAATCTGTTAGTCTTTAAGGTGCCACCAGACTCCTTGTTGTTTTTTGTAAATAAATGGAAGACATTCTTTATACTCTGGTGATGCAGAGACTGCCTAGCACAATGATGTCCTGGTCTTGTCTGGAATGTACACATAGTAAGACACAATCTACGCCCACAAGAGCCTACAATCTAAATGAAGTAGGAGAAAGGAAGTATGAGCCTCATTTTACTGTTAAACTGAGGCAAAGAGACTTGCTCAAGGTCACATAGGGAGCATGCGGCAGAGCTGCGACTGTATTCAGATCTCCTGAGTCCTACTACAGTGCCTCAGTAACAAGACCATTCTTCCACTCTATGCATTAGTTCTCATCTATTCCACAAGTGATTAATTTTATTTTTCTACTTTAAATGACAGAGTAGTACACAGGCAGTCACAATTACCTGTTATTCAACTGGATAGAGTAAAATTTCAAAAGCTTTGAGACCATGAAATCCCGTTTCATGGTTCCTGAGTTTCTCACTTCATGTGGGTTTATGTGAATTTGTTGTACATTTTAAGTGTTTACTCTGTAGTTTCTTTACATAATATTTAAGGAAATTTTATCAAGGTTTCTTGCAATGAAAAACTATGAACTATAAATTGCCATTTAACAACTGCTAAACATGAAAAAAAAAATACATACTTTGAAAATGTACCATGAAGCATGCAGAGAATTCAACTTTATACAAAAGTCCCTACTGCATTTGGTACTGTGGTCACAGTGTTCTAAATAGAATAGTCATGCCTGTGTAACTACCAGCACTCTTATTAACTCTGATTTGGAAATTTTCCACAATCAAACTTTAGCTGAGCCCTAAATGTTAGGGAAAGTGTTATACAGTACTCACAAAATGAGCCATGAAATACAAAAATACAGTTTTACAAATTGTAGTGGCTCTAGCTAATTTAACATGGATGATCACCTAATGTATTATATGCAGGTCTTTATATGCAGTTTTCCCTTCCCATGAAAATTTTTGAGATTATGACAATTTTCCCACATAGAATTGTGACTAATTGTTGAAATCTCAAAAATTTTCATAAACCAAAAACTGGGGTGCGGGGGGGGGGGGGGGAAAGGGAGGGAAGGGAGGTTAAGTTCAGGTCAATCAAAAACGTTTTGTTTCACTAATTTTGAAATGTTTTGTTTTGAGTTCAATCTTTTTTATTTTTAACTATAACATTAACTCAAAATAAAAAGTAATTTTGAAGCCCCAAACCAGAACGACCAACTCTACTTCACAGTAACAAGGTCAGTTTAAACCTGCCAGGATTAGAGATACTAGCTTTGTCACTAGTAAAGTGTTTGAGCTTCTAACTTGTGCAAAAATATTTGAGTTATCTTCTTCAAATAATTCCACTGATAGTACACATTTTGGTACTTTTAAAAGCAGGAAGAGTTCCTTATTTCTATCTGTCAAACTATAGTACTTCACATCACATATTATTAAAGAAATCTGGGGTTGGGGGGAAAGGCTCTATGGGGACCTAAGGACTGGGGAGGTAATAGTTGTTTTGGGGTCGTTTAACTCAAACAAATGGGCATGAAAAATGTAGTCAGGAAACTATTACCTGAATTTTTGTTGACAGATGCATTTAAAATGAAAATTATGCTTGGAACTGTTACATCCAGAACAACCAGGTTTCTAAGTAACGTTGGAAATCTTGCTCACTAATACATTTGATATAAAGATCTTAAGATACATCATGCTGAAAACAAATTCCATGGCCTACAGCAGAGCTCTTCAGCAGCCCCATCAAGATGACTATGGAGCAGCATATAGGAGTACATCAGTCACAGGAGACACTGTGCATTCTTATGCCTATTTATTATTTATAGCGTGGTAGTACCCACAGGTCAACAATCAGACATCAAGGCTCAGTGCAATAGATGTTGTACAGACATATAATGAAAACGTGCCCCCTGCCTCAGAGTGCAGAATCTAAGCATTCTGTTTTCCCGACCAAAAATGTAAAAAGCCTAAAGCAGGAAAAAGAGGGGAGGGTTTAGAACAGCAAGGAGAAATGTCAAAAGTTAAATAAATTAATAAATTGCACAAGCCAATCAAGTTTTTCATGAGAGGTGATTGAATTAAAAAAAAAAAAAAGGTAAAATACCTTTTATTTGATGAGTAGCCCACAGCTCAGAAATGCATGTTGGTTAAACAATCTTGAGCATCTCCCATGAAGATATCAAGAGGTGGATGTGGAAGGCTCACAAACTTTCACTGAAACAGAATAATACTGCTTTCAATATGCCTATCAGATAACAATGTGCCTATTGGATCACATTTTGCCAGCATGATACCGAAATGAAAAATAGCAATATACCTAAAATGCTGCACTTGGGACAGATAGATGATGAGATATTTACTTTCAGCAAATATATCAAATTATCGAGTTCCGATAGTAATAGCACATGCTTTTTAAAACAAACAAACAAAAATAGACAGCTGTCCATAACAGCAACTTCAGATCACAACAAATGGATAGTGGGGATGTTTCCAGGCTTGTAAGTAGCTCAGGAATTTTCCTGCCCATACATCGCATTCCAGCTTGGAAAATTGGTTAGACAATCAGCTTTTTTAAAAACAAAAATGAAAAACTATTATAGAAAGAATGATTATGATTTGTAAAGAGTTTTATGAGTATTTAATAGCAAAAGTGTAGAAAAAACATCCATAACAAAGGAATAGAGCCTATACTCTATCCAGGCAATTTAGATAATATCTCATGCTCCTTCATATTTTCTTAGCTTCACTGATTGTTAGCTCTGTGCCATGCTGTAATATTTTAATTAAAGCTGATCAAAAAATGGAATTTCCATACCCATAGGAAGTTCAGAGATATCAATATTTGGTTTTGTCCCAAATTATAAAAGTCTAAATGAAGCTTTTCAACCTTATCAAAACAAAATATTTCAATAATTTCCCAGGACAATCTAAATATTCCTGTGAAAGGTTTTGACTTCTTTGAACCAGCATTTTCAGGAAACAAACTGTTCCATCAGAAAAATTTTGATCAGCTCTAATTTTAATGATGGCAGCAGCGGTTTGAGAGAAAACATGTTTAGTCATATATTGGGTTTTACCATGCATGACTGATAAACTTTGTACTCTATTGCACATTGCAATATACTACCACATCCCAGGCTAGCTATCAAATGGAAAGGGCTATGAGGTAATAATTACGACTTATATAGTGTTTCATATTTAAAGAAAAACACTGTTAAATCATCAGAGCACCACTGTGAGTTACTTCTCCCATGTTTAAGAAAGATAAATTTAAATTGTAACAGGTGTAGAAAAGGGCTACTAGGATGATCAGAGGAATTGAAAACCCATCTTATGAGAGGAGACTCAAGGAGCTTGGCTTGTTTATCCTTATCAAAATAAGGCAGAGGGGAGATATGAATGTTCTCTATAAATACATCAGAGGGATCAATACCAGGGAGGGAGAGACGTTAAGTGCTAATGTTGACACAAGAACAAATGTATGTAAACTGGCAATCAGCAAGTTTATGCTTGAAATTAGAGGAATGTTTCTAACCATAAAAGGAGTGAAGTTCTAGAACAGCCTTCCAAGGGGAGCAGTGGGTGCAAAAAAACAAACAAACAAACCCCTAACTGGTTTCAAGACTGAGCTTGGTAAGTTTATGGAGGCGATGGTATGATGGGATTGTCTATAATGTCATGTGGCCAATCTGTGACTTTTGTTAACAAATATCCCCAATGGCCAGAGATGGGACACTAGATGGGCAGGGCTCTGAGTTACTACAGATAATTCTTTCCCGGGTGTCTGGCTAGTGGGTCTTGCTGACATGCTCAGGGTATAACTGGTCACCATATTTGGAGTTGGGAAAGAATTTTCTCCCTGGTCAGATTGACAGAGACCCTGGGGTTTTTTTTCAGCTTCCCGCAGAGCATGGGGCATGGGCCACATGCTAGTTTAAACTAGTGTAAATGGTGGATTCTCTGTAACTTGAAGT
Source organism: Lepidochelys kempii (assembly GCF_965140285.1). Classification (NCBI taxonomy): domain Eukaryota; kingdom Metazoa; phylum Chordata; order Testudines; family Cheloniidae; genus Lepidochelys; species Lepidochelys kempii. The sequence goes on along the minus strand of NC_136381.1, from coordinate 131,954,380 downwards.
CTTTACATCATGATTTGAATAAGTCAGCCAGAGGTTATGGAGTGGCTATTACAGGAGTGGCTGGGTGAGGTTCTGTGGCCTGTTATGTGCAGGAGGTCAGACCAGATGATCATGATGGTCCCTTCTGGCCTAAAAATCTATGAAATAATTATCCTGTTTTACACAGTGAAGGAAACTGAAGCAGATTTATTGTTATAATTATTCTTTAAGTGATATGATCAAGGCCACACAATGGTCTTGATCCTCCACAGCCTTATGCCCTAAGTTATACCTGTAGAAAATGAATACAAAGTTGGTATACAACAAACGGTAGTATTTTAAATCCACTTTACACATGCATAAATTACTACACCAGGAGCAAGACACAGGGAAATCAGATCCAGTTAGTTTGTGACACACTCAGTATTAGGTTCCTAGAGTTCCTACCCACATTCAGTTCAGTGGAGCATAGCCCTGTTCAACAGACTGAAATAATACATCAGCTGACCAGGGATTCTGGGACCTGCATATAAGGGCAAGGCAAGGATTAGAAAATGGTATACTATCAACAACCATCTCTAACACTTCAAAGAGAAATTAAGAAAACAAATTCTTAAGGCCTGGGCATCTGAGGTCTATTAGGCCCTAGATAAGTAAGATTTTACAGTAAAGCCAAGAAAGTTACATGTGGAGGAATAAAGCCCTTTGTAAGTTTCAAAAACTATTGTATTATTGCCCGAAATTTTGTATTCAGAAAGAAGGACAAAGAGCCCCAACAGTTAGTTTTGCTTTGCGCTTGATTTTTTTTCACAGTTCTCTATAAAATATTTCTCTTTGTTTGGGTTCCAACTTCTGGAGTGCCAGCTTATGTTTTATATTTGACTTTTTTTAAAGTTGTGGTTTGGTGTAAGTTTTATGTAACTTGTCCTTTATGCACCCTTACTGATTTCTAAGTAAGCTTTAATTAGCCTTTCAGAGTAGCAGCCGTGTTAGTCTGTATTCGCAAAAAGAAAAGGAGGACTTGTGGCACCTTAGAGATGAAAGCTCCTGCTCAAATAAATTGGTTAGTCTCTAAGGTGCCACAAGTCCTCCTTTTCTTTTTAATTAGCCTATAAGTATTGCACTATATGCTTAAATATATTCTATTAAGGTCAGTGCTGTTTATGAACACTGGCAGTGCCATACTAACTCTAACCAGTGGATCATCTGTTAGTTCAGTGTCTTGACATCAATAGGGAGTAGTACTAGCTGGTTGTGGGGCAGTTGGAAGTAACCCCTCCCATGAGGAACATTTCTAACACCTCATTAGCTTCTGCCCAAAAGCATGAGGCTTCATATGCCTTCAAAAACCTGTTATAACTCTGGATATCCTCTTGTTATCCATAAATTCCAAACCGTGTTTGGAACCTGTTAAATTCCTGGCCTTGATAATATCATGCGACAGGAAGTTCTGCAAGCTAATTCCTTTGTTTTGTTATAATTCAAGCAGATTACTTTTGTGTGCTCTGTTAGTAATTTGTTAGCAAATATTAACAACTTTTAGTCCTTTACTTTCTGTACATTTGGTTAATGTATTAACTGTTCTTTAGACTCTTTAGGATATTAACAAAGAGTATATTGAGTTCGAAAGACCCACTGAAATATATTATCTTGTTAGTCCTCTTGACTGTTAATCATGTTTTTACACACAAATCAGGTAAACTGAGAATGTATAGAAATTACATCAAAACATGTTTCTTTTGGCAAAAGTTCATTTGTTTGGAAATCCTACATAATGACATTGGTATGGGAACTTAGTTGGGGAATGAAATCTACCACATTCCTCCAGACACAGTGGAGGAGGGACACACAGAAAGCTCTTTATCATCATCATCATCACCGCCACCACCACCACCAAGGTGGTAATGTATCTATTCTTTCTATCGCTGATTGATAATCTGTGAATAACTAATTCCAATTGAGCCTGTTATTTGACAATCTTGAGTCATCATTAACTCAGACATGCAACAGCTCCTTAGTAAATTTCTTGTTTCATGTGCTCCCCTTCTAAGGAAATAAAACGCACATAAAAGTAAAAAAATGAAACAATTGTTAAATTTGCACCACTTTTTCTCCCATTGTTGGAGGAATTACAGGCAATGGAAAATAGGGCTAAAGATCTGCGGTAAGCGCTCGTTCCAGTCTCACAGCTCTTGGGTAATTCACAGGAAATGCCTGCCCCTCCAGTTACCATCCTTCCAAACCAGCACTGACAGCACATCTGATTCAGTGGCCATACAGTTGTTTTGTTTCCCTATCACAGCTCTCCACTTGTTCCACCTCTGCAGGGAAGAAGTCTGTAGATAGAGATTTCATGCTGCTATGATACTTGTGGCAGCAGAAAGCCTGTGTTAAAGGCCATTGCTACAGAAGTGTGCCACTTATGGTAAATTCTGCCAGGCATGGCCCTAATTCATGCTAACCATTCCCCCATAATGCCATATGGATTTAATATACACAAATTTGTTACTATGTATTGTGTGCAGGGGGGCAACATGTTATGTGTTTACTGTTTTGATTTTTGCCACCGTAAACAGGATTAACCTAAATTTGCTGCCCTCAGTGCCATTTAACAGAGAGGAGATTATGGTTCTTTCTGGGCTAGCTCTAACAGAGGTATAGAACATGCTGTTTCTTAGGGCAGAAAAGTGTTAAGTGGCTGCTTTATGTGAGTGGCTACACAGGAAGGACAGTTAGGGAAACTGGGCTGGAAGGGGATGGCGTTTGTGGTTTGCTTAGGGCAGCAAAAGCCTTAGAGAAGGCCCTGGCTCTTAAAAACAATAGGTGGTGGGTAGGTAGTAGAATGTCAGACTCACCAAAACACACTTCCTCCAACAGTTCAGCTACCTCTATTTTTATAATGAGCTTGTAAAGAGAGAAGCGGAGGAAAAAAGTTGGCACCTTATATACAAGACCTTGTACTGAAAAGACCATGAATTATGTAAGCTGCTATTATTACTGAAAGCTAAAACAATTTAAGATGTAATAAAAGACTGCAGAAAATGTATTTGATGCCAGAGTCATCAGAGTTATCATCAGCTAACCAATCTGAAGGGTAATGTTCTTATTAACTGCCAATAATATTAATCCATTAAAATATTAAACAAACATATTAGACTATTAAGTAACAATTTATGCCTTCAATGATGCTTTTGTATCACCGTTGGTGTATTAAAGCTTTCTAGTGATGCATAAACAGATTCCTAATTAATGAACAAACATAAAAGACCCAGGATTTATGAATACAGTGCAAAAACTGCATAATTCTTTTGATCTTATTCTTTCTCCTTGATCAGCATGTCAGTGTCTATAGATCTGGCTCTGGATGAGTGCTGAGTAAAAATGTGAGAAGTAACATTACTCGGTGCACTGTATATTACACCGGGAGAAGTAAAACACTGCTGTATTTTATCTGTGCATGTTATACTGAAGCTTTGTTAGGCTTTTAAAAATGCAATACTCATTTTTGTCATTCATGAAATATTCATGAAACCAAACCAAACAAACACAGAACCAAAGTCCTGCCCTCTGTTTCATGCACAAGATGCTCCTTTCTGCCATTGCACCAGTGCAGCATGTTCCACCATGCTCAGAGTACACTCCTATTTCCAAACAGGGGACCCCTTGGAATGTAGTCCACACACCCCAAGGAAATTTGATATGTTGATCTGTGGTATTGTCATGCAAACAGATCCACAGGGCAGACGTTTGGCATGAAGTATGCACTAAAGGGAAGAACATGCACTAAGGTACCCCCATTCCTTTCAACTACCTGAGAGGTGGTTCCAAAGAGGATGGTTCTAGACTATTCTCAGTGGTGGAAGAGGACAGGACAAGGAGTAATGGTCTCAAGTTGCAGTGGGGGAGGTTTAGGTTGGATATTAGGAAAAACTTTTTCACTAGGAGGGTGGTGAAACACTGGAATGCGTTGCCTAGGGAGGTGGTGGAATCTCCTTCCTTAGAAGTTTTTAAGGTCAGGCTTGAAAAAGCCCTGGCTGGGATGATTTAATTGGGGATGGGTCCTGCTTTTGAGCAGGGGGTTGGACTAGATGACCTCCTGAGGTCCCTTCCAACCCTGATATTCTATGATTCTATGATTTTTCCTCCGCATCTGTCATAAATATAAAGGGAAGGGTAAACCCCTTTGAAATCCTTCCTGGCCAGGTGAAAGCTCCTCTCACCTGTAAAGGGTTAAGAAGCTAAAGGTAACCTCGCTGGCACCTGACCAAAATGACCAATGAGGAGACAAGATACTTTCAAAAGCTGGGAGGAGGGAGAGAAACAAAGGGTCTGTGTGTCTGTCTATATGCTGGTCTTTACCGGAGATAGACCAGGAATGGAGTCTTAGAACTTGTAGTAAGTAATCTAGCTAGGTATGTGTTAGATTATGATTTCTTTAAATGGCTGAGAAAAGAATTGTGCTGAATAGAATAACTATTTCTGTCTGTGTATCTTTTTTGTAACTTAAGGTTTTGCCTAGAGGGGTTCTCTATGTTTTTGAATCTAATTACCCTGTAAGATATCTACCATCCTGATTTTACAGGGGGGATTTCTTCATTTCTATTTACTTCTATTTTTATTAAAAGTCTTCTTGTAAGAAACTGAATGCTTTTTCATTGTTCTCAGATCCAAGGGTCTGGGTCTGTAGTCACCTAGGCAAATTGGTGAGGCTTTTTACCAAACCTTGTCCAGGAAGTGGGGTGCAAGTATTTTGGGGGGAAGGACGCGTCCAAACAGCTCTTCCCCAGTAACCAGTATTAGTTTGGTGGTGGTAGCAGCCAGTCCAAGGACAACGGGTGGAATATTTTGTACCTTGGGGAAGTTTTGACCTAAGCTGGTAAAGATAAGCTTAGGAGGTTTTTCATGCAGGTCCCCACATCTGTACCCTAGAGTTCAGAGTGGGGGAGGAACCTTGACAGCATCAGTCTTCCTGAACCACCACAGATACACCACCTGCATGGCAGGAATTCCCCCTCACTCAAGAGGGACTATGAGTAATAACTGGGATAGAGGGCAATTTCCTGCAATAGCCTGGAAAAACTTTATTTAATTAAACTTAATTAAATAAAGTTTAATTTAATACCTTTGGGGTCCATTGTATTAAAAATGCAATTGTTTATGTGTTACTGGGGGATTGCACATAACTTTTCTAGGACATTTACTAATGTAAACCTTGGGGGATATGTCCGGAACTTCAAAGAACTGCTTGGGAAAATATGTGAAATGGGTTTCCTAGGAGGTATTGTGAGTTCATTTGAAGTTACACCCTGGGAGAAAAAGTCATTATCTACTGATGTCCTGCTCCTGAAAACTCCAGGCCAGAGACCCCTGAACAGTATAAAGGATGGACTAAACTTGTCCTGGGTGCACATAACAGGTAGGGCTGTTATGAACTTGTGACCATAGAACAGACTCTTTTGTAGAGTGTGGAGGACTAATCACCTGCCAGAGCTCATACTGGCATCAGACTGATCTCTGATTAGCTTAATAGCCAGGTCTACACGAGAGAGCTCACAGCAGCACAGCTGTACTGATGCAATTAAACCACCCACAACGAGCAGTTGTAACTATGTCAGCAGCAGAGCAGCTCCTGCCGACATAGCGTGGTCCAAACCGGCGCTTCTGTTGGTGTAACTTATGTCATTTGTGGCAAGTTTTTTTTCACACCCCGAAGCAACTATAAGTTCTACCAACAAAATGGTTAGTGTAGACATAGCCTTAGTAAGTATGTAGATTCTTTTATTGTTTTAATATGTCTTCTCCATAGTCTTAAGGTAAAAACATTACATAAGTTTGCATAGAAAGAGCAGTGTGGTAGCTTAACTCTAGGCAGTTAAACTGTTATTAGTCTCTGAAATGAAAGCAAGAGGAGTGCTTAGGCAGATTCTCTTTTGCTGGAAATGAGAGAGAGCAGGCAAGGCACTATTCTGCCTGGTGATATCCTGGTCAGAAAGGAGAGAGACATGGGTCTCCCCCAGAGAGAGGTGACAGGTAAGGAAGCTGGAGGCCTGAGAGTCTGTGCCCGTGCCAGACCACTGAGAGGAAATACAGACACAGTTGCCATGAACTGTGACACTAACAGCTGGATTTTACTTAGTGTCTGATATTTAAACTTTGAAAAAGCACTTCCAATATTGTGCATGTTAAAAGCTAATATGAAGAGCGGTACACTGGAAGCCATGTGCAGCGCACAACAAGTTGTATCAGTACTGCAAAACCAAGGAACTGTGCTGCATATTCTTGAGTGCCATATCAATTGTCTGTTTACATGTAAACAGACAGAGGACACACTTACTATGTCTCATCCTCTACTAAAAACTGAGTAATTTCAAGTAGCTGTTGTCTTTGAAGTTACAAAGTAACTATACCGTTGTTCTTTTGGGAGTCCCTTCCCTCTCTTCTCAGTTGCCCTCCAGAGATTTATGGGCCACTAGATTTTCTGCATCAGCTTTGCCAATTTCTGTGAAGCACTAGTAGGTGAACTCCCCTCACAAACTTCCCTACATCCACATATGGGAGGACTCCTAGATCATCCCTTCAGGATAATCGTTCCTTTGTTGTTAGGAAAGATGAGATGTACTGGGCTGCTGCACATGCCTTGTGTTAGTGCATTTGTCTGGTAGAGCAACACTGTTTGTGGGGTTTTATTTAGTATGTGTTTTTAATTGTTTCTTTACACCTGTTTCTGCTTTGCCATTAGACTGGCTGTGATGTGGGGAGGAGGAAGGTGATGTGATATCTTTCTATTCAGCTAATGCTGAAAACTATACAACAAATTCCCAATAGGAAAACAGAGACCCATTAATTATAATGAGCATCTGAAATTTCATGCTGGGCAAACTGAGCTTTGCAGCACTCTCTGACAAAAATTTCTGCTCTTGCATATAAGGGGTCTAATTCCCAATAATCCAAATGGTAATCAGGCATCAAAAGGTAAAATTTGTTTTGCCATGTACATAAATCCATTTCTAGCTTGCTCCATGGCTGATAAGATATTTTGTGTGCTTCTCCTTGCAGACTGGCTAAAAACATATTGCAGCTATGTCCCTGGCTTATGTCGTCTTTCACCTCACTTCTCATGTTTGGCTAATACAGGATGTCTCAGGCATTGGTACATATGATTCAGCACCAGTGTGGCTTGTGTGTGTATGTGGATTAGCATTAGCAGACATATCTTTATGCATTGTGACCCCATAGCCTTTATAAAGCCTTGTACTGTCAGTTCTTCTATATGTCCCACTATTCATGAATATTAAATGGCACCTTTCCCATCCCTAACTGGATGACCATTCTGAATGCTTGAACAGCATAGAATCATAGATGATTAGGGTTGGAAGAGACCTGTTTGGATTTATCTCTATCTGCAGCTTGACTGTATCTGTCACAAGAAGGAATTCTGCTTAGTTGATATGTTCAAGTTCCTGATGAAACTTCCCCTTTGTGCATATGCTGAAGATTTCATAATCAAATGTCTCAGCAATCACAGTCCTTTATGGTAATGCTGCCTGTCATAAATATAAAGGGAAGGGTAAACCCCTTTGAAATCTCTCCTGGCCAGGGGAAAGCTCCTCTCACCTGTAAAGGGTTAAGAAGCTAAAGGTAACCTCGCTGGCACCTGACCAAAATGACCAATGAGGAGACAAGATACTTTCAAAAGCTGGGAGGAGAGAGAGAAACAAAGGGTCTGTGTGTCTGTCTATATTCTGTCTTTGTCGGGGATAGACCAGGAATGGAGTCTTAGAATTTTTAGTAAGTAATCTAACTAGGTACATGTTAGATTAGGATTTCTTTAAATGGCTGAGAAAAGAACTGTGCTGAATAGAATAACTATTTCTGTCTGTGTATCTTTTTTGTAACTTAAGGTTTTGCCGAGAGGAGTTCTCTATGTTTTTGAATCTAATTACCCTGTAAGGTATCTACCATCCTGATTTTACAGGGGGGATTTCTTTATTTCTATTTACTTCTATTTTTATTAAAAGTCTTCTTGTAAGAAAACTGAATGCTTTTTCATTGTTCTCAGATCCAAGGGTTTGGGTCTGTGGTCACCTATGCAAATTGGTGAGGCTTTTTATCCAACATTTCCCAGAAAAGGGGGGGGGTGCAAGTGTTGGGAGGATTGTTCATTGTTCTTAAGATCCAAGGGTCTGGGTCTGTAGTCACCTTGGCAAATTGGTGAGGCTTTTTACCAAACCTTGTCCAGGAAGTGGGGTGCAAGGTTTTGGGAAGTATTTTGGGGGAAAGACGTATTAGTTTGGTGGTGGTAGCGGCCAATCCAAGGACAAAGGGTGGAATATTTTGTACCTTGGGGAAGTTTTGACCTAAGCTGGTAAAGATAAGCTTAGGAGGTTTTTCATGCAGGTCCCCACATCTGTACCCTAGAGTTCAGAGTGGGGGAGGAACCTTGACACTGCCCTAGACAAAAAATCTACAATGAACACGAGACACTTTGTACAGCCAACCAATGTTGTTAATTTTCATTAACATTGTTTGAAGAAATTTTGGAGCTGATAACAAATTTATTCCAAAGGTTTTTGTTCTGTATCTATGTACAACGACACCCCAGGAGACCCTGGTCATGCTTGGTGCATGAACCACAAAGGCTAAGCATTCCTTCTCTATTTGAGCACAGTTTTGTTCTGTTGGATATAGTGCCCTGGAGGCAAATATAGGATGACCATTTTGTGAAAACTCTGATCCCAATCGGTATTCACGAGCATCACATTAGGTTACAGGTTCTTTTACAGCACAATATTTTAGGCATGAATGTCTAGTAACTAACTTTTGGACAGACACAGTCTCAAGGGCTGGCAAATTAGGATGTAGTCATTATCCATTGCTGTATTCAGTGCAGCCACTCGGATTGCCATACTTTCTTTGTCCAGACTTTCAGCTACTTCATAGTTTGTCACAGGCTCTGAAGAAGCTCCACTTTTCATAGGTATCCCTGCCTGCACTGCAGCAGGGAATGGAAAGTTGCTCAGAGTCATTGCTGAAGTGACTCAGTGTCTCAGGTCAGACATAATGAAGAATTAAAGCAATTGAAAAAAAAACAAAAAACCTTTTGGTTCTGCCATGATAATAAGAACTGACATAAAGAGCTGCTGCCAGGAAGCCCCAGTGCACAACAAGATTTATTGATCCTATAAAGCGCAGAAACTTTGCTACATATTGTCAAGCAGCATCTACTGGAATCTTATCTAAAACTATTTATTAGGGTTGTCAAACGATTGAAAAAAGTAATCACTATTAATCACGTGATTAATTGTGCCGTTAAACAATAATAGAATAATATTTATGGTGCTTTTATGAGGTGAATTGAAAAATACTATTTCTTTTGTTTATCAAGTGAGTACTGTACACTTTATATTGTGTTGTAATTGAAATAAATGTATTTGAAAATGTAGAAAAACATCCAAAATATTTAATACATTTCAATTAGTATTCTATTGTTTAACAGTGCAATTAAAACTGTGATTAATTTTTTGAGTTAATTTGTTAATGTGATGAATTGACAGCCCTACTATTTATATATAGGCAAAGCATTTACATAACATTCTGCTTTGGGATAAACTCCTTGAATTCATAAGAGAACAGTTACTGCCATGGTCACCAGAATGTGTTACCATCCTGATGGGAGATTTCTACCCCAAAGGAGAATTTACCTTATGTTATAACTAAAGCTGATCAGGAATTCTCTGTCAAAAGAAAAAGGAAAAAAAAAAAAGACAGAAAACACAGTTTCCACAATATTAAAATTTTCCATGGGGAATTTCAAATTTTGTCATTCTTTTTCAAGTTTTGGTCAGGAAAATCAAAATCAAATATTTTGTACTGGGTGAGGACAACTCAAATTAGAACATTTTATTTTAGTGAATTAACCTGAAATATTTTGCTTTGAATGAGTTAAAATAAATAAAAACATAATCCCTGCATTTTCCTTGCAGATTGGGTAATTGTAGTTCAGGTACCTATTTCTCCTGAAACTAAGCATATTTCTTCTAGGATGTACGCAGAATCGTGTGGCTCCCTGACGATCCATGCAGTTTGATCAGGTGGGTCCACACTGCATCTTGATAGAGTTTCCTGAAAGACTAAACCTATCATATGAAACCACGGGGGCCCAAACTACAACTCCCATGAGGCAATAGATATGCAGTATCATGTTTAATGGTTGAAACATTTTATTTAGAACAAAAATGCCCAAATGAAATGTTTGAACATTTCTGAATTGAATTTTTTTTCAGAATCTATATTTCAACTTTTTTCTTCTGGGATGGAAACAAGTGTTGAAGTGTCAATTTCCTGCAGGATAAATATTCCAAATTTTGATCAGCTCTAGTTCTTTCTCACACAATATTTTCCTCAGTTGGCAGTAATATATTCAAGTGACTGTGACTATGTGTGCTGAAGGAAGCATGTGGAAGGCGTTTGAGAGGGTGACTGAGAACTAAATCATATTTAAAATGGCAAAATTCACCTCAGAGACTTAGGGAACTAGCTGAAGCAATCTTGGAATCATTAGCTATTATCTTCAAGAACTCATGGAGGACAGGTGAGGTCCTGAAGGACTGGAAAAGGGCAAACATAGTACTTAACTTTTATTAGGGAAACTAAGAGAACTTGAGGAATTCTAGAACAAGGAACATACCTTTGATACCTGGAAATATACTGAAACAAATTATTAAACAATCAGTTTGTAAGCACTTCAAGGATAATAGGGAGATATATAATAGCCAACATGGCTTTGTCAAGAACAAATAATGCCAAACCAACTTAGTTTCCTTCTTTGATAGAGTTACTGCCCTATTGGATAAGAGGGAAACAGTAGATGGGCTATATCTTGATTTTAGTAAGGCTTGAACACTGTCATTGAACACTGACATTGTCATAAGCAAACTAGAAAAAAAATTGATCTAGATATGAAATTACTATAAAGTGGGTGCATAAGCAGTTCAAAGATTGTACTCAGTAGATATCAATTGCTCACTGCCCAACTGGGAGATGTATCACATGAGGTCCCACTGAGGTCCATCCTGGATCTTGAACTATTCAATATTTTCATTTATGACTTGTTTAATGGAGTGGAGAATAAACTTATAAAATCTGCAGATTACACCAGGTTAGGTGGGGTTGCAAACACTGTGGAGGACAGGATTAGAACCAAAAAGGACCTTTATAGATGGGAGAACTGGTCTAAAATCCACATGATGAAACACAGACAAGCACTAAGTACTACTTTTAGGAAGGAAATACCAAATACAAAATGGGGAATAACTGGCTAGGTTGTAATACTGCTAAGAAAGGATCTGGAGGTTCCACTGGATCACAGACTGAATGAGTCAACAATGTGATGCATCTGAGAAAAAGAGTAATGTTCCAGTATACAGGAGCATTGAATGCAAGACCTAGGAGATAACTGTTCTGCAGCATTCAGCACTAGTAAGCCCTCAACTCTGTTGCCAAAAAGACAATTCACAGACCAATTCAATTGCAAGCAAAAGCCTGCATGCTTCATTTTCACTTGGTCCCTGCCAGAAAACTTATGCATGACCTAACCCTAAATTAAAAAAAAAATCCCTAAAAATATTTTCTCATTGGGATCTTTCTTTGGCTACTGAATAAATTACAACTCTAAATCTAGAAATAGCTTTAGAAAAGGGGAGGTATACCATGCTTCTTTTGAGGGCACATCCCTTAAGATCATTAAGACAGTCTGCTGCCTCAGTGTTTGCCTGAACTCTTCAATGCTACTCAAACAGCCATAGTTAAATAGATGCCATTTTCCATCTGTTGCTGCAGAAATGCCATTTCTCCCTCCTATAGGATTCAGAGTTAACTACAGTGATACACATATTCATGACTGCTGAGATTCTCTGTAACTAAAAAATAAGTGCTGACCTTTTAAAAGCTACATTTATGTCAAAGAACAGCAACAGGATTCTTAAGGCAGATCATCTCAGCACTCTGCTCTCTCCTCCAGACTCCCATTTGCTATGAGATAATAGAATTATCTATTTAATTACACCTCTACATCTTCAGAACAAATCAGGTGTTCCATTTTTGCTCTATACTTTTCCTTTACTACTTTTCGCATTTTCTGATGCTAAGTATTCCTTGCTAATTTTGATAAAAAATGAAATTCTAAAATTATTTTAAAAGGTTTCAAAAATGCCATTTTTCTTGTTTCTGGAATTATATTATACTGTTGCATTAATTTCAGAACATCATATTGGTTTAATTTCTTTCATGTGTTTCTCCATCTAATATAATTCCTTTTGCAGTACATGAAAACTAATTAGGGAATATTAAATTGTATCAAAGCTCAGTGGGAGTTGATGGTACTCATCACTTCTGAAAAATCAGCCCACTTATTTAAAAACCTAAATATGGATCCAGATGCCTATTTTTAGACATCCACATTTGAGAATTATAGCTGTAACTTATATTAAGACACACGTAATGAAATGTATATGTATATAAAATAAAATCTTTCATTCTAAAGGCCAAACAATTACTTTGTATTGTAAATGTACTATACAGCCACCTCTCCATGGTATCTGAGTTTACCACTATTTTTCACTATACTTAGAATAGCAGACAACTGTAGTAATAGATGGGAATTGTTGTTTTTTGTGACTTCCATTGTCGGAATCATTAATCTGAAACTAAAATGTAACAGCAGACCACATTGCACGATCCATTGTCTACAGCCAAGCTCTAAGATACATTTGCATTTGCTCCAGTCCCTCAGACAGAGACAAACAGCTACAAGATCTCTATCAAGCTTTCTTAAAACTGCATTACCCGCCTGCTGAAATGAAGAAACAGATTGACAGAGCCAGAAGAATACCCAGAAGTCACCTACTCCAGGACAGTCCCAACAAAGAAAGTAACAGAACGCTACTAGCCGTCACCTTCAGCCCCCAACTAAAACCTCTCCAGCGCATCATCAAGGATTTACAACCTATCCTGAATGACGATCCCTCACTCTCACAGATCTTGAGAGACACGCCAGTCCTCACTTACAGACAGCCCCCCCACCTGAAGCAAATACTCACCAGCAACCTCAGACCACACAACAAAAGCACTAACCCAGGAACCTATCCTTGCAACAAAGCCAGTTGCCAACTGTGTCCACATCTCTATTCAGGGGATACCAACATAGGACCTAATCACATCAGCCACATCATAAGAGGCTCATTCACCTGCACATCTACCAATGTGATATATGCCATCATGTGCCAGCAATGCCCTTCTGCCATGTACATTGGCCAAACCGGACAATCTCAACACAAAGAATAAATGGACACAAATGAGACATCAAGAATTATAACATTCAAAAACCAGTCGGAGAATACTTCAACCTCCCTTGTCACTATTCTCCAACAAAAAAACCTTCAAAAAAACAGACTCCAACAAGAAACTGCAGAATTGCAATTAATTTGCAAACTGGACACCATTAAATTAGGCTTGAATAAAGACTGGGAGTGGATGGGTCATTACACAAAGTGAAAACTATTTCCCCATGGTAATTTTTCCCTACTGTTACTCACACCTTCTTGTCAACTATTTGAAATGGGCCATCCTGATTATCACTACAAAAGTTTTTTTTTCTCCTGCTGATAATAGTCCACCTTAATTGATTAGTCTTGTTACAATTGATATGGCAACACCCATTTTTTCATGTCCTCTGTGTATATATATCTCCCTACTGTACATTCCACTGCATGCATCCGATGATGTGGGTTTTAGCCCATGAAAGCTTATGCCCAAATAAATTTGTTAGTCTCTAGGTGCCACAAGTACTCCTTGTCTTTTTAGTAGCTATTCTGCCCCAGTAATGCTAGTCAAGGTTGCTGGAAAGGAAATGAAAAGTAGCATTTCCAACAGTAACCACCAGGGGGAATTTTAATGGATCCAAATTGGAATTAAACTAAGAAACCAGGGAAGTCAACTCTACTCTTGTGAAAAATATCATGGAATCTTGTTACTTCAAGTGTTCATGGCCTCAATTTTATATCTTATGCAACTGTTATCCTCTCCCTCTCCCCCCAAAACAAACAATTCAGCTAATACCATTCATTTTTTCTGCCTTAGCGGGAAAGTCATATACTGTAAAAAAGCACAGATATAAAGAGGAAAAAATAAGCAAAGTGTCTGAAAAACAGTAAAGTCACAATTAAAACAACAATTATACACAAAAAAACACATCTCAAAGAGGTACATGACATTTGTTTTTTCTACTTTCCTAATCCACAAGGTTGATACAGTTGCTCAATGGTGGAGCAAGCAAACAGATTAAACAGTATCTATTGATTGAAACTGGGAATTCAAAATAACACAAGTTGCTCTTCAACTACACCCTACTTCAATGTAAGTGACACAGATTACTCCAGATAAACTTTTGGACACTAGGCAGGTTATAGAAGTAATGTCATTATATGCCATAGGCATGGAAAACTATGTACAAGTTGTGTTTATTAAAAAGGCTTGAAATGTGCATAGCTTACAGGCCAAATCTCAAAATGCAAGAGTGGGTCTCAACACTGAAAGATAATCAGTTTGCCCACCATTTGAATTCTATAAATATGGAAAGGGGAAAAAATGGTTATTGATACAATTTGTGACCAAATGGACTAATTCCCACCCAATACAGGGAAAAGAAAATTCATCCACCATGTATGAGGGAGACAAATAGGGTGACCAGACAGCAAGTGTGAAAAATCGGGATGGGGTGGGGGGTAATAGGTGCCTATATAAGACAAAGCCCCAAATAGCGGGACTGTCCCTATAAAATTGTGACATCTGGTCACCCTACATATAGCCAATATGTGAGAACTTCAAGATAGTAGGCAATGGCTGCACAAGAAAACAACATTGACTTGGGGGAAACTGAACACATACATACCTGGAAGACAGCTTCCAGCCTGTTGGAACTGCAGTGCTCTGAAAGCAGTAGAAGGAGAAGAGGAGAAAGTGATCTCTCAGGAATTCCAACAGTATTATCTAGAACAGTGGTTTTCAAACTTTGTTCATTTGTGGACCCCTAAAAAAAACTTCAAATGGAAGTGCAGACCCCTTTGGAAATCTTAGACATAGTTAGTGGGCCTCCAGATTGAAAACCACTGATCTAGAATATATTTTGTGCAAAGAAGAATGTACAAAAGTGATTCTAAAAGGAGGAAACTGTAAGAAGTCAAAGTGAAGGTGGTGAAAGGGGCTTTGATAAAGCTACATCAAGACATCAAGCAGCTGCAGACTGAAAAAAGTGTTTGAGAAAACTCCGGAAGGTGCAAGAAAGAAACTGTCAGATTTACAAAAGAGACAACTTTAAAATATTAAAATATTGAGGGATTCAAGAGTGCAAATGAAGATCTGATGGCAAAAAAGATCAAACTGATTTCACAGGAACTTTGGATGTACCTTGGCAGTAAAACAGACAAAAGCCAGAACCAGCAAGAAAAATACTTTCTGCCTTCCATTTTTGGTGATTCAGACACCAGAACTGAAAATAAGCAGGGGAAACAGTTGAACAAAACCACGAAGAAAACAGTTGTCAATAAAATGCCTTCAAATAATAGTAATTCAGAGGAAACCCAAACCTCCTTAACAATAAGCAATCTTTTGAAATAACCATAGTAAGAACAAACTGTAACTAGGGCAGAAGGTCTGCAAGACTATAATAATGATGGTGCTTTGCATGAGAACTAGGAACAGAAAACTACAGAAGAATATATTTATTAGATATTGTTGTGTTTGTAAGTGATTGGAGGAATAATGTAACTGTGTCCCACCAACTGTAACCTGAGCATTCCAGCATTGCTCAATTTGGCGCACAAAGTGTTCGAGTGTCCAGCAGCCTGCTGGAGCTCTGCTTAAAAAAGATTTAATTCTGTATGAGTGTCCTGAATTAATGGTCAAACACAATACACTAACTAGACAGAAGCTAGACATGGACTTTTTAACCACCTTGTAGTTGGGTACGAATTGAAAATAGAACCTGAACACAAACTGTCATCTGGAGTTTTGGACCAAAATCCACATTTCCAGATCAAGAAGGAGAAAACTGCTGGTAGAGGGAGAAGAAAAGGAAAACAAACCCTTTCTGTGGAAAGGGAGAGCAAACGTTTCACCCTTGGCTACTTTTATTTGCACAGGGAACAGTGCACATCAAAGTGACCAGGAGAAGGCCACAGGAAGATAGGGCAAGCTCCAGCACAGAAGAAAGCACCCAACCTTCAAAACTTCTTAACCCCACCCCTTTCCTTCTAACAGCCAGGAAAGAATCTCTGTCCTGATGCATTGTTTCATTCTCCTGTGAAATTTAGCCTTATTCCTTCTCTTCATGCATTTTTGTTATCTTGTACCTGCCTTCTTTAGCATACTGAATAGATACAGTATCGGGGGAGGGTTAGCTCAGTGGTTTGAGCATTGGCCTGCTAAACCCAGGGTTGTGAGTTCAATCCTTGAGTGGGCCATTTAGGGATCTGGGCCAAAAATTGGGGATTAGTCCTGCTTTGAGCAGGGGGTTGGACTAGATGACCTCCCGAGGTCCTTTCCAACCCTGATATTCTATGATACACAGTCATATTGCTTTGACCTGTTTCACTTTGCAGCAAGTACCACAAATGTAATCCCACAAGCTGATGTAAACACTGGATATCTATTCCACTTAACCTGATGACTAAAAATATCAAGGATCTTCACCCCAACTATTACTGCTTCCTCTGCAACTCTGCTTCAAGTATTGACTGTAATCAGACACAAGACTGAGAGCTAACAATACTGCTCACACAACTCATTCTATCCAGAACCTTGTCGAACCAAAAGCTAACACCATCACAACATGTCTTCCCAAGACAAAAACTTGCAAAGAAAAATGATGCAGAAAGCTTGTAACAGTGTCACCTGGTGATCTGCGCCATACCAGTATAGGGATATAAATTCTCCCTCCATCAATGAGCAGCACTCAAAAGACAATGAAACTCCATTCTTCCCTTCTCCCATCAGGAGTAAAGAGTGAGGAGCACTTCCTCTAGCACTAGAAACAAGCTCAGCAGCTGCATCCCTGGGCCTCAGGACTTGGAAGACCTAAACATATCTGAGCCCTTCATTTCAAGAAATGGCTCTAATTTTAGTCACCAAATTCCCAGAACATTCAATATGAAACTGTTTTTTTCTCTTTTATTGCTATAAGTACTAAAAAAAAAAAAAAAAATCACAAAAGAGTTATCATAAAAGGTTTAGAGAATGAATAAAGGAATTAACCCCACAGCATTTTAAGCAAAGCTGGTTACATTTTCCCCCCATCAAAATGCTTTTTAAAAAACGAAAATTGGCTTTTCAACCAAAACAGTGTGTTTAAAATTTTCATGTTGATAGACATTCTCTCTTCCATACAAAAATGAGAACCAGAAAAGTTTCAGATTAAATTGTTGTTTTCTTGAGTAAAATGAATTTTCAGTAAAAAAAAAAATGGGTTTTTTTGGTTAATTTTTGGATAAAATAGTCTCTTTATCTTTCAAAGACCTATTTTTGTTAATTTTCCTTTTTTTAAAGCAGAAAACTCACTTTTTTTATTGAAAACTGTTTCCCAGAACCAGATTGTTTTTGACAAAAACAATGTAGTGGGAAATTAATAAACAAATATTTTTAAATATTTCCCATGGAAAATAATTGTCATTCAACCAGATCTAATGTAAATTTCCCACATGGATACACTTTTTGTGTGTGTCTCATTGTGAATCTTTTTCACATATTGCATCCCGAGATATGGCTCTAACCAAGGCAGAAACATGTCACCTACTTCCCCTTTTTCCTTGAAAGAAGAAAAACAGCACCGTCCCATCCTTCCTACCAGGATCAAGCACTATATCACAGCATGGATGAATTACAAGTTCCGTACCAGTCTTTTTTTTAAAAAAAGGGCCCCCCATTTGCAATGCCACTTTCTGTTACTCTGTAGCAAAGCTTCACCGCTTATCCATCACACAGTTCTTAGTCCTCCCTCCCTCCTCCCCATTATCCAACATCTATATGAAGCATTTGGGAAAGCTGGTGAGGCGATACAAGTTGAAATTTCAGAAAAATGCAGATAATACTCAGTGCAATATCTCCTTTACATCCAACGTAAACAGTAGCACATTCAGTTTCCTCAATGCCTTGCTGAAGTCACCCCTGGATGAATTGCAGAGGGCATGGACTCCTGAATGGTATTAGATGTCCAGATAGCCATGGCAGCAAAAAACTATCGACACTGAAAAAACACCACCACAGAGAGGCTTGTCAGTGCAGAAGACAGAACTTTTCACAGGATATGGGTCTAGAGTATGGAACTCATTGCCAGAAGATGAGAACAAGCAGTTTCAGAACTGAATGCAAATCTTATTTCTCGGACGTAAAATTTTACATAATAATGTTGTCACGCACACTTTCAAACCCATCCTATAGTAGCATCACATAGTGTACTTTGCATATATCTTCAACAGGGATACAGCATACATATGTCATTATGCCATTTCTGTGTATTTTATTACATGCATTTTGTTGTGTTGTATGCTTTTGTGGTCTACCGTAGACAATTGGACCTTCATGTATTTTCAGTAAATGTTTTCCTCTCCAATATTTATGCATTAATCCAGACACTGACAGTAATAAACCAGATTCATGACTCATTTTCATTAGCAGATCATTTAACAGCATGATGTAGACAATTATACTTAATTTTATATCTAAACATCAATATTTCATCCTATCTAGAAAGCAGCAGCAGTAACACCTGCAGAGCTTGGTCAAGGGCAAATAAGGCTAACTTTGAAAGTAATGAATATTTGTACTACCAACTGCATTTGTTTTTCTATGCACTTTACTGCAGGCTAATTTTCTTGCAGAAATATTTGTAAAGCTTGCTTGCTAAGACCTCTATGTCAGCAAGTACCATTACTGCCTCATTAGCTGTCTTTGATTTTCACGACAAAGTTTTTGCTTGTTTTTTCATGGCCATCTTGTCTATATCAAAATTGTAATATCAGGAGTTTTGAGCAGCCACTGGGTGGATTTTGTAGGTTATGAAATATATGAAAAGTTTCTTCATGAATATGAAGAAAAATTTAAACCTGCTAAACTTCGGAGCTGGCCTCCTTATGCAAAAAACCACGATTAATAAAGCAGTGATTTATAAAAGAGGCGCCCACAAAAAATCTCTTTTTGTCTGTGGTAAACTCTGTAGCAATGGCACATGTGCCACAGTAGGGAGACAATGAAACACTTAGAAATCTATTAGATTTCTTTTCCTCTATAAGCAAAAATATCCATTCCACCTCATATATTGGGGATGAGGAAGATCTCTTGATCTTCTTGATCAGATCTTGATCACAGATCTTGATCTGTGAGGAAGATCTCTTGATCACTCTGTGGCTTGACTGTGGCAATATAAGAGTTTAGGGATGGTGGGACATGGGCTGCCCCCTTCGTCAGATCCTGCACCTCCCAGTCGGTTGGGGCAGGGGGTCAGCAGATTGGCTCTCAGATGTGACATCCCCCACAACTCCCCCGCTGCTCTACAGCATGCCTAAGCTCAACTGGGCTTTTCAAAAGACTTGTGCTCCTGGAAATCTCTAAACTTGTTTTTTTTTTCCCGTTTAAGCAAAAATCCTCTGTTATAACAGTGATTGAGGAGGGAAACAGCAATGCTTGGCAAACAAATGCATGTGGCATATGCTTGCTGGAAAATTTCATACTTTACTCCTGAAAATACACTGAGGGTGAGATCCTGGTTCCATTGAAGTCAGTGGCAAAATTCCTATTCTCTTTAGTGGGGGCAGGATTTCACCCAGAGTGTATAAATAGTATAAATATATTTGATATTCATAAGTTGAAATAGGGAGTAAAGACTGACAAAGGAGTCTACTAGTATTCTCCCTGTCACAGCTAGATAGATATATCCCAGTTCAGTATGGCAAGGAACCCTCTCCTGTTAACTAGATCGTTACATGTCCTGCGTGCAGGATTTGCAAATTAGTACAACTGAGACAGCCCTGGGGGATTACTTAATTCCACTCAGCGATCTATGGGTCCAATTACGTTAACTGACCAGTGTTTACTAACACTACTCTTTTGTGTAATAACTACTCAGGGTAAGTAAGGGATGTGAAGTTTGGCCCCATACGTCGGCCTAAAAACCCACTATCTGGAAATAAAGATATTACACAGACGTTTTTTTTATTTTCCTGCCCCAGTTACGTGAAGAAATGATGACTGGCCTCAGTCACATGACAGGGAACAATATCTACTAGCTATTGTTATAGGAAGTGAGTGTGCCTCTGCCAGGAAGTCATCCCTCACAAAGAGGGATGTAATCAGAGAAGAACAAGTGTTTTCCTTTACCTCTGAGGAATTTGCCTGCAGAAATCTACACTTTGCATTCTATCTGTGGGAAGCCCTGTTTCCTTTTCCATTTTTACCATAAACAGAGAGGACATTCTTTACATTTTTAATTCTGTTTTACAGTAAAGCAAACAAAGGTATTTAAACTCCTCCTAGGCACATTAGAAAGTTGTCGTGTACTAATCAGAGAGTAATCTCACACTCCCCAGAGAAACTTATTTTGAAAATATCTGAAACATAGTGTAGTATACTCCAAAGGCAAAAACATTGTTCTTCAAAAGTACTTTTATCAGAACCATGGAGAAGTCATCTTGTTGGATCATATTAAAGAAGTTCTATATTAAAATCACAAATGAGTTTGATTCCCCATAGTTTAAATTCCAGGGTATTACTAATTAAGAGGTCTCTTGGTTTTTGGTACTGTTTCTCTCCCTCTCCCTGTGAAACTTGCAAGCTGCTAATTGTGTTAGTACATCCTAAGACAGAGTCTGTTCTCAAAGCAATACTTTGTAACAACAGAAACAGCACACAGAGACTCCCTGCCCTTTTGTTGTATTTATCTCACTTTGTTAACAACTGTGATTAAAATGGAGATAGAGGATGTATGTGGATGGATGCTTGGTGTGGATAATAACTGAATGATCAGGGAGGTGCCAGCCTAAGAATCCAGTGTCCATCAGCTGAAGAAGGCGTCAAGTGGAAACGACCAGAGGACCCCGGAGGGCAGATTGGAATCTACCCATCAGCCTCAAGGATGGGAGAACCGAAGAACAACACAGAGCCATCAGGAATGTGCCATCTGCTGATTGATTCAGCAACAGCATGATGAAGCAATTCCCATAGACTGGCATAGGAATACATTCCTATAAAAATGGACTCTAGAAACTGAGAACTTTGGGGTCTGATTCTGTAAACTAACTTCCAGGAGCATCAGATGTGCATCTGACAAGGCCCTGCTTCTTCCTCGTGTCCAAGCCACCTGGCCAGTGGCTTGGCATGATCAACTCTAAAGCTGGTAACTATGATAACAACCTTGCAGAACCTCTGTGTGTGTGAGTATGTGTATATGAATGAATGTGTGAATAAATATGAAATTGAATGGACTGTTATAGCTATAACTAACTGCTTACTATGATTCTTTCTGTATTCACAATAAATGTGGTATTTTGCCTTTTCCCCTTTAAAAAGATCCTGCTGGTTTTTACTTTATTGGGATAACAATCTCTGGCAGGTATGATTCAGAAGTGACATGAGAGGGCTTACATTCCATTAGCAGAAACAAAATTATCCCACCATCCCTTCCATTTGTTACAAGAATTTTAACAGGGGTCTCCTCTGAATGCTGATTCTTTTTTTTGCCAGGACCTCTTTGTGCTGTTCTGCCAAGAGGCTGGAAATCCAATGGATCTGGTCAGCTGAAAATTATCCCTCTGTAGTGGGGAAGCCTGGATGGCTTAAGAACTACCGCATATATAGGGGACAAAACCAGGGGAAAGGCAATATTGTCAGAATGTCTCTAGGGTCCAGTGATTGCTGGATTACTGGAATGGCCTGTTGGAACCAAAAGGGTAAATTTGAGTAGTATTTCACACTGCTATCCAAGGAGTGATGCATTTGTTCCTGGGCAGCTGCATGCTGCTCTTGGTCATGTATGATCTAGGGCTGATATTAGTCCATTAGTAGCAAAACTCTTATATAAGAAAATGACTTTTCTTCTGTGTTGCTGATATAGAACTCCTACAACCTTTAAACAGACACAAGCACCAAGTGCATGTGATATTAACACATAGCCTACTGCCTACCAGTTCTACAGTGTTTTAAGGGAATGTGAAATTACTTGATTCAGTTTTTACCTTCCATCAGAAAAGTCATGATCAGTATGTCTTGGGAAGTAGAAAATCTGCATATTCATGAATAAGAGATCAGTGATTAATATAAAATTGTCTGCAGAGATCAGACTGTTCCTTTCGTTTACAACAATGAAAGAAACATTGCAACATTAAAAAAAGATCGAGTTCAGTGAGGACAACTAAGTGTGCAACAGCCGACAACACCACTAGCTCAAAGGGAAGACAGCAGTGCATCATTTGTACCAGGGTTGAGCCCTGGCACCTCTAAATTTGGGAGTTCATAGCCCCAGAACCTCTGGGATTTCTGCATCAGTTATGAAAGAAATTTTTAAAGAATTGCTTGAGGCTTGGCACCACTTTCATTACAAATTAAGCACTGGAAAACAATTATCAATCTGTGATATATGTAATAAATATATCTATATAGGTACTTCTGCGAACCCCAGTGTTGTATTGTCTGAGGATCTCACAAACATTAATGACTTCAGCCTCATAGCACTCCTGGGAAGTCGGGAGGTATGCGGAACTCACAGTCTGATCCCAAGTGCATTGCAGTAAATGGAAAGACTCCCACTGACTTCAGTGGCCATTGGATCACGCTTTTAGAGCTTAAGGATATATCTACACTCCAGTTGTAGTGGTACCAGTCAAGTGAAGCCACAGCAGCACTGACTTCCGCGCAGGCTAGCTGCTTGAATACATATCCTGGGTGGGCTTGTGTAGCCCATGCTGAAGCTTTTGCGGCTGTAACTTCACTGCTAGCGGTGCCTGAGCTATCTAGATTAAAGTTAGCTCAGATATGCCTATATGTGGTGCAACCACACACTACAATTGCAGCGCAGAAATCCTTTAGAGTCCTTACCCAGCATCACAAAGGACATATGTGTCCAAGATGAATCCAGAGCTTTTCAGTCCTCATTCAGTATCCATATATAAATATATGTAATTCATCTGTAGCAAATTAAGAAAACTTAAGTCTCTGCAGACTGGTAAGCCTACACACTTCTTACTTTCAGAAGACTGACGATATTTGCTTTGCCTTACCACTACAATAAAGTAAAAGCTTCTCCATTAGTTGAAAGAACAGCAGTTAATCCCTCTCCATCTTTGCCCTCTGAAAGAATATTTGCTGATTGAGCAGCCAATAATTGTTTCCAAGAACAATTTAAAAAGACAACTCAAATAAATTATGTATCATATATCTATGTTTAGAAGCTTGAAAATGATAATGGATTGTATTAAAACAGTGTTATTTCTATTAAAAGTTAAGTCTCAGAAACAGAAATACAGCTGCATTGTTTCATGTGGCTAAATGTACAACATTAGGTTTACAATTTAAAGTGATGGTACTACAAAGAACTAAAAATAATAGACCTGTCACACACACATTAAAAATCAAGGTAAAGCAGGTTGAGAGAATGGCATGTGGAAACCAAAAAGACTGATGAAAAAAAGGTGAAATGGAGAATGGATCATATATGAAAATGTAAAATGCTGATGCTTTGGCAGTACAGATTTGAACCATGACCTACTCATTAAGGGCCTGATCCTGTTGTCTTTAAATCCATGAGCTTTTTCCACTGACTTTAGTCTGAGAGCTGTCAAGTCGAAATGGAGACTTCTAGTTACATGGATTATATAACAGCATTAGCAATACATTGTTCAATATCACAAAAGTTCATGTTTTTTTTCCATTTGTTTATATTTTATCATATAAGTTATGTTCAAAATTCTTCTATTTAAAAGACGGTTTCCTTTAAAAAAAATTCCAAAATATCATATTAAGAATTGCAACACAGCCCTGTAACTTTATGGCTTTTTTACCCTCTTTTGACAAAACAGTATTTGCAAGATTTTTTTGGCACTGGTTTTGATGAAAGCCTGAAGCCTTCTTAATGTCCACATCCCTATATATAATATTGGCTTCCTTAAGAAAATGGAGACTTGTTCCCTTTGAGAACACCAGTCATCATGTTCCTCAAGATACAAAAGGCATACCCAGCTCAGATTAGATACAAGTATGAAACTGCAGAAATACCTGAGAGTCTCTGGATTAAGTTTAGAAGTGTGAGCAACAAGGGTGATGTCGTGGTGGGAGTCTGCTATAGACCACCGGACCAGGGGGATGAGGTGGACGAGGCTTTCTTCCGGCAACTCGCAGAAGCTACTAGATCGCACGCCCTGGTTCTAATGGGCGACTTCAATCATCCTGATATCTGCTGGGAGAGCAATACAGCAGTGCACAGACAATCCAGGAAGTTTTTGGAAACTGTAGGGGACAATTTCCTGGTGCAAGTGCTGGAGGAACCAACTAGGGGTGGAACTCTTCTTGACCTGCTGCTCACAAACCGGGAAGAATTAGTAGGGGAAGCAAAAGTGGATGGGAACCTGGGAGGCAGTGACCATGAGATGGTCGAGTTCAGGATCCTGACACAAGGAAGAAAGGAAAGCAGCAGAATACGGACCCTGGACTTCAGAAAAGCAGACTTTGACTCCCTCCGGGATCTGATGGACAGGATCCCCTGGGAGAATAACATGAGGGGGAAAGGAGTCCAGGAGAGCTGGCTGTATTTTAAAGAATCCTTATTGTGGTTACAGGGACAAACCATCCTGATATGTAGAAAGAATAATAAATATGGCAGGCTTGGCTTAACAGTGAAATCCTTGCTGATCTTAAACACAAAAAAGAGGCTTACAAGTAGTGGAAGATTGGACATATGACCAGGGATGAGTATATAAATATTGTTCGGGCATGTAGGAATGAAATCAGGAAGGCTAAATCACACCTGGAGTTGCAGCTAGCGATGGATGTTAAGAGTAACAAGAAGGGTTTCTTCAGGTATGTTGGCAACAAGAAGAAAGCCAAGGAAAGTGTGGGCCCCTTACTGAATGAGGGAGGCAACCTAGTGACAGAGAATGTGGAAAAAGCTAATGTACTCAATGCTTTTTTGCCTCTGTCTTCACGAACAAGGTCAGCTCCCAGACTATTGAACTGGGCAGCACAGCATGGGGAGGAAGTGGCCAGCCCTCTGTAAAGAAAGAAGTGGTTCGGTACTATTTAGAAAAAACTGGTGTCAAGGTTCCTCCCCCACTCTGAACTCTAGGGTACAGATGTGCGGACCTGCATGAAAAACCTCCTAAGCTTATCTTTACCAGCTTAGGTCAAAACTTCCCCAAGGTACAAAATATTACACCTTGGACTGACCGCTACCACCACCAAACTAATACTGGTTACTGGGGAAGAGCTGTTTGGACGCGTCCTTCCCCCCAAAATACTTCCCAAAACCTTGCACCCCACTTCCCGGACAAGGTTTGGTAAAAAGCCTCACCAATTTGCCTAGGTGACTACAGACCCAGACCCTTGGATCTTAAGAATAATGAACAATCCTCCCAACACTTGCACCCCCCACTTTCCTGGGAAATGTTGGATAAAAAGCCTCACCAATTTGCATAGGTGACCACAGACCCAAACCCTTGGATCTGAGAACAATGAAAAAGCATTCAGTGTTTTACAAGAAGACTTTTAATAAAAAATAGAAGTAAATAGAAATAAAGAAATCCCCCCTGTAAAATCAGGATGGTAGATATCTTACAGGGTAATTAGATTCAAAAACATAGAGAACCCCTCTAGGCAAAACCTTAAGTTACAAAAAAGATACACAGACAGAAGTAGTTATTCTATTCAGCACAATTCTTTTCTCAGCCATTTAAAGAAATCATAATCTAACACATACCTAGCTAGATTACTTACTAAAAGTTCTAAGACTCCATTCCTGGTCTATCCCTGGCCAAAACGACTACAGACAGACACAGACCCTTTGTTTCTCTCCCTCCTCCCAGCTTTTGAAAGTATCTTGTCTCCTCATTGGTCATTTTGGTCAGGTGCCAGCGAGGTTACCTTTAGCTTCTTAACCCTTTACAGGTGAGAGGAGCTTTCCCCTGGCCAGGAGGGATTTCAAAGGGGTTTACCCTTCCCTTTATATTTATGACAACTGGACATGCACAAGTCCATGGGGTCAGATGCGTTGCATTCAAGAGTGCTAAAGGAATTGGCGGATGTGATTGCAGAGCCATTGGCCATTATCTTTGAAAACTCATGGTGATCGGGGGAAGTCCTGGAAGACTGGAAAAAGGCTAATGTAGTGCCAATCTTTAAAAAAGGGAAGAAGGAGGATCCTGGGAACTACAGGCCAGTCAGCCTCACCTCAGTCCCTGGAAAAATCATGGAGCAGGTCCTCAAGGAATCAATTCTGAAGCACTTAGACAAGAGGAAAGTGATCAGGAACAGTCAGCATGGATTCACCAAGGGAAAGTCATGCCTGACTAATCTAATTGCCTTCTATGATGAGATAACTGGTTCTGTGGATGAAGGGAAAACAGTGGACGTGTTATTCCTTGACTTTAGCAAAACTTTTGGCACAGTCTCCCACAGTATTCTTGTCAGCAAGTTAAAGAAGTATGGGCTGGATGGATACACTACAAGGTGGGTAGAAAGTTGGCTAGATTGTCGGGCTCAATGGGTAGTGATCAATGGCTCCATGTCTATTTGGCAGCCGGTATCTAGCAGAGTGCCCCAAGGGTCGGTCCTGGGGCCGGTTTTCTTCAATATCTTCATTACTGATCTGGAGGATGGTGTGGATTGCACTCTCAGCAAGTTTGTGGATGACACTAAACTGGGAGGAGTGGTAGATACACTGCAGGGTAGGGATAGGATACAGAGGGACCTAAACAAATTGGAGGATTGGGCCAAAAGAAATCTGATGAGGTTCAACAAGGACAAGTGCAGAGTCCTGCACTTAGGACGGAAGAATCCAATGCATCGCTACAGACTAGGGACCGAATGGCTAGGCAGCAGTCCTGCAGAGAAGGACCTAGAGGTGACAGTGGACGAGAAGCTGGATATGAGTCAACAGTGTGCCCTTGTTGCCAAGAAGGCCAATGGCATTTTGGGGTGTATAAGTAGGGCCATTGCCAGCAGATCTAGGGACGTGATCGTTCCCCTCTATTCGACATTGGTGAGGCCTCATTTGGAGTACTGTGTCCAGTTTTGGGCCCCACACTACAAGAAGCATGTGGAGAAATTGGAGAGAGGCCAGCGAAGGGCAACAAAAATGATTAGGGGTCTGGAACATATGACTTATGAGGAGAGGCTGAGGGAACTGGGATTGTTTAGTCTACAGAAGAGAAGAATGAGGGGGGATTTGATAGCTGCTTTTAACTACCTGAAAGGTGGATCCAAAGAGGATGGATCTAGACTATTCTCAGTGATAGCAGATGACAGGACAAGGAGTAATGGTCTCAAGTTGCAGTGGGGGAGATTTAGGTTGGATATTAGGAAAAACGTTTTCACTAGGAGGGTGGTGAAACACTGGAATGTGTTACCTAGGGAGGTGGTGGAATCCCCTTCCTTAGAAGTTTTTAAGGTCAGGCTTGACAAAGCCCTGGCTGGGATGATTTAGTTGGGGATTGGTCCTGTTCTGGGCAGTGGGTTGGACTAGATGACCTCAGAGGTCCCTTCCAACTCTGATATTCTATGATTCTATGAACAAAAGAAGTGGTGTTTGGAACTCAATATTAGGGAAACAGAAAACAAAGAGTTAAATATTGTGCACCTGTTATGGGTATTGCAGAAAGTGATTTCAAGTGAACACATAATTTAGTTACATAGGAAAGACACACCCCTCCCAAAGAAACCCATCATTTCACAGCTCCTGCTTCCCTCTACCACAATGTCTAATGGTTTACCTTTAAATTCAACTATTTTCAAATCCTGTCTCTCTGATGGATTGGCCTAGGGAAAATTCTAAGGGCGGGGTGGGGCGGGGGTGGGGGCTCAAGTTAAAAGCTGGTGAAATCAGAAGGGAATCTAGCCACTTCATTTTTTATGGCACAGGGCAATCTGACCCTATGTTCAGATACTGGGCTTGATCCTGTAAGCAGGGGCACCATTTCAGATTTTGGTGAAAGAAAGAAAATTAAATAAATATTAGACCCACTCATCTCCAACAACAACGTGTTTTGACATCTTGTTGCAAGTCACTTAAGGGACACTGGTTAGGTTTAATATTTTAATGTATATTCTTGCTTTATTACTAACTCTGTGGAGGGATTTCAGAGTAGCAGCCATGTTAGTCCGTGTCTGCAAAAAGAAAAGGAGTACTTGTGGCACCTTAGAGACTAATACATTTATTTGAGCATAAGCTTTTGTGAGCTACCTTTTCTTTCTGTGGAGAGAGAGACCCCATCAGGACTCCTGGGTTCTATCCCAGCTCTGAGAGGACAGCGAGGTCTAGTGGGTTACAGCTGGGAGCAGACATATGTGGGTTCTATATAATAACATCATAATGGCCATACTGTTTAAGACCATTGGGCCATCTAGCCCAGTATCCTGTTTTCCAACAGTGGCCAATGCCAGGTGCTTCAGAGGGCATGAACAGAACAGGTAATCATCAAGTTGCCCTGTTGCCCACTCCCAGCTTCTGGCAAACAGAGGCGAGGGACATGCAGAACATGGTGTTGGATCTCTGCCCACCCTGGCTAATAGCCATTGATGGACCTATCCTCCATGAACTTGTCTAGTCCTTATTGGAACCCTGCTATAGTTCTGGCCTTCACAACATCCCCTGGCAAAGAGTTCCACAGGTTGACTGTGAAGAAATATTTTGTTTGTTTTAAATCTGCTTTAAATCTTAATTTCATTGGGTGACCCCTAGTTCTTGTGTTATGTGAAGGAGTAAATAACATTTGCTTATTCAATTTTTCCATACCATTCATAATTTTATAGACCTCTATCATATCTCACCTTAGTCATCTCTTTTCCAAGCTGAAAAGTCCCAGTCTTTTTAATCTTTCCTCAAATGGAATCTGTTCCATACCCTAGGCACCATCTTCCCCTCTGCCCCTTGGGTGTTCGACCCCCACCCCCGGCCCCACCCCTGCCCGTCCCTGCACCGCCCTTGACCAGCCCCAATTCCACCCCCTTCTCCCAAGTCCCCACCCCTGCCCTGCCTCTTTTCCGCCTCCTCCCCTGAGTGTGCCGCATCCCCACTCTTCCCCTTCCCTCCCGGAAAGTCCTAAGCACCACAAAACAGATGTTAGGCAGCAGGCAGGAAGCACGGGGAGGGGGAGGGGGAGGAGTGGGGACACGGTGCTCGGGGGAGCAGGAGGCTAGGAAGAGGGGGTGGGGGAAGCTTGGCTGCTGGTGGTCCCACTAATTTTTCCCTGTAAGTACTCCAGCCCCGCAGCACCCATAGAGTCAGTGGCTATGTTCCATACCCATAATCATTTCTGTTGCCCTTCTTTGTACCTTTTCCAAATCCAATATATTGAGATGGGGTGACCAAAACTTCACACACTACTCAATATGTTGGCGTACTGTGGATTTATATAGAGGTAATACGGTATTTTTCTCTCATTATCTAACCCTTTTGTAATGATTCCCAACATTCTGTTTGCTTTTTTGATTGCCACGGCATATTGAGCGGATGTGTTCAGAGAACTACCCCCGACTCCAAGATTTCTTTATTGACGGATTCAGCGAATTTAGATCCCATCATTTTATATGCATAGTTGGGATTATATTTTGCCATGTGCATTACTTTGCATTTATCAACATTGAATTTCTTCTACCACTGTGTCACCCAGTTTTGTGAGATCTCTTTGTAACTCTTCACAATCTGCTTTGGACTTAATTATCTTGAGTAGTTTTGTATCATATGCAAATTGTACCACCTCACTATGTACCCCTTTTTCCAGATCATTTATGAATATGTTGAATAGGACTGATCCCAGTACAGACCCCTGGGGGACACCACTATTTATCTCTCTCCATTCTCACCTTTTATTCCTATCCTTTGTTTCCTATCTTTTAACTGACATGCCTGGCAATGCTTTCAGGATCATCTAATGATCCTTAATTTACTTTAATGATAATCCTTTTGTTAGCTTAATCACCCTGCCTCTGTTTATAAACAAACTCCCTGCCCCAAAGGCTGTGCTGCTCCCAGCTTCTGAACTCAACACACTCAAGTTGCTGCAGTTAAGAACTCTGTCTGGGGCTCGGGTGAGTAGACCCCCCCTATGAATCTCGGGGAGGAGGGGGTAGAGCCTTCCCCTGCACCCCTCTCCCCCCCGCCCAAATGGCACCCCTGCGTGTAAGGTGCTGAGCATCTCCAACTCTCACTGAAGCCAATGGATGGGAAGACAACAAGAACCTAACAGGATCGGGCTCATAACCCCTACTACTTTTGAGGTATCTCATTCACAAAAACGGTATGTCTTCAATAGAAAGCATGATTTCCCTAATAGTTGGGCCAAAGCACATATACATTTTGATTAAGACATCCTCCAAATTGGAGGCATAGTTATAGAACAATTACTATTTCCATTCTCCCTTTTTACAAAATAATGACTTAATATATTGAATTTCCTATGAGAGAGAGGGAGACCTCTCTCCCCTTTACTGTTCCTTCCCCATGTGGTTAAACAAAATTTAATGGGATTTGAAACAAAGTATATCATTAGCTGCCATGTTTTTCTTCCAGCACTCAAAACACTTTGCATGTTTTCAGATTGACTTTTTTCTTTGCATTGCTAAAGATTTTATTTAGCACCTCTCTGGAAGGAAGGTTCCATTAACATGCAAATGACCAGATCACACTGTGAGCTCCTTTTTGCAAGACAAAGTATCCCTTCCTGTAGTGAGGACACAAGTTCTTTATTAGAGGTGGGGTTCATAGTTCCACTGATTATTCAGGTTGCCTGACATTTCCCGCATTTTAAGACCCAGTTTTTAGTTTCTCATAGCTTTGCCAAAATAATTGTTTGGGCTGAATTTTTCCTTGCTGCCTCAGGGTGAAGATTTCTGGAAAATTTCAGTCCAAACAGTTCAGCCATTCTGAGAACAAGTCAAGGAAAAATAATGTTTTTTCCAATGTCAAAAAATTCCTTAGAGCAAGGATCTTAAATTTTGCAGGTGGTGGCCTTTCTATTGGAGATGTGGCTTTTGCCATACTCTGAAAACCTGCCCAAATTTGTCCAAGTTATAATCCTCTGAAAAAAAATGACAATTCTCTAGTAGAGCTTAACAGCTAAAGTCTCCAAGGAATCTGTTATCACTGAGCATTCTCCATACAGCTCCTAGTGCTGAGCAGACTGTGCATGCACCGTCCTCACACAGTAGAGGAGCTTGCTTCCTCCAGCCCAGCACTCTGGTGGCTCAGAAGGACTTTCCATGTAATGGCTGGTCCTGGCTGGGGTTGGGCCAGTCACTGTAACTGAGAGCAGGCAACCTGTCTCTGCAGAGCGACTCCCCCACCACACACACACCCCAGCTGGCAACCAGGCAGCATGGAGGAGGAAACCAACTCACTCACATGGAGTGAGGGATAGAGTGAGGAGGGTAACCAGTAGGTGGCAGGGCTTAGGAACCAGAGAGGAAACTGGGACTGGTAGGACAAGGAGACTGGGAATTGGAAACTGCGGGACAGGGGAAGAATGTGGTGGGAAGGGAAGACAGATAGGTCAAGGAGCTGAGGTGAGACAGAAGAATTGGTCTGGCTAGGCAAAAACACTGGGAAAGGAATCAGGGGAAGTGAGGATAGTAGAAATGGATGAAAAACCTGAAAAGGGAAACTGGGACCAGGAGTCAGTAGGGATTAAGAATGATAGATAGGGAATCTGAGGAGGAAATTTGGACTGGCTGGGCAAGGACACTGCGAACATGGAGCCAGAAGGCTGGGGGTGACTTGGAATGTCCGGGTAAGCCAACTAGGAGTAGGAGCAGATGGGAGACTGGAACAATGATGGAAAGTCTGGAGGGATGAGACTGGGACTTACCAGGCAAAGAGGCTGGGGTCTGAAGCCTGAGGGGTGTAGATAGGATTATTTAGGCGAGGAAAATGGGACTGGGAGAAGAAGCCAGGAATAGGGAAGGAACTGAACTGGGACAGGTTGGAGGGAAAGGGACAGAAGGGGTTAGTTAGGCTTGCGGGGAAAGAGCAGAAGAGTTTGTACCGACTAGAGCACATGCCCCTCCCGCTTCCCAGGGTAGAGTCCCTCACCCTGTAAATATTGCCTACATTCTTTGTTCTTAAAATGTATACATTTACATTTAGCCATATTGAAAACAAATTGTTTTATTGCATCTCCTGGTAGTATAGAGAGAAATAGGGACCACCAAATTAAAAAGAAAAAAAAGAATAGAGATTAAAATGATTAAGAAACATGGGACATGAAGGTTTACACTCTCACAGTAATACATAATACAGACAATGGCCTGATTTTCAGAGGTGCTGAACACTCAGCTTCCATTGATTTCAGCGGTGACTGCCAGCATTCAGCTCATCTGAAAATGAGGACAAATTGAAGCTATGGTATGACATCAGGACTAATGGCACTTGTCCTTCACTCCATGGAATTTCAGAGACCATGTGTTATACATTTTTCACAGAGAAGCATAATAAATAATATCCTCCCTAATAGCTCAAGAACCAGCTGGAAGCAGAGACTGGCATTGTGTGATTGCTTGTCTGCTGGTTGCTTTCTCTGTAAACCTGCAGCTGCTCCAAGAATGTTGAGTCAGCAGCTTACTCAGCAAAGTGAATCTCCCCAGAGATGTTCACCCAGTCTATTCCTTGTGTAGGTTTTATTTAAAACTAATGGAGAGTGCTGACTGGCAGTGAAGTCTGTCAGCAAACACTGTTCCTTTAAGTAAAATATACCCAAGCTTTCACTACAGACGTCGGGATGGAAAACCTCACTGACCTTTCTGGTATGAAACAATTCTGAAGTGTGTTGATTGCTAATACTGCCAGCTTGTTTTTGATGAGGCCTGCAACCCACTAACAATCCTCATGAAATTGCATTCCTTATATTGCTCTCTGCACCAGTCTCCCAGCATGAGCTCTGAAATAATCACAGATTATTTTAGAATGCAGTCCATCTGTATGCATCAGTGCATATGTCGTAGCAAGTTCCTCCTGCACATTAAACAGCTTTCACAACAGTTTTCTGGAGGAAAATAAAAGTAGTCAAAGAAAATAAAGCAAACACTAGATATGGATATTCACCCACGTGGGACCCAGCCTTTTCCCTTGAGTATCCTGGCTTCAGATCTCGCATATTCTTTGTCAAACAAGGAAATGGGTTTGTGCTCTCAGCAAATTCCTTAGAGAGTGTATATTCATATCATGAAACTACCAGGCACACTGGTGCTATCAACAGTCTCTACTTATAAGAGTCCCGGGATTGGAACAGAAGCAGTTTTGTAGGCCAGGGCTTGTGTATAATTGGAGACGTAAGAAAGTGTATCTCATAAGAGCCTGCCCACTGTAGCTGTCTTTTACCAACACTAACAGTCTCACTTTAATGAATATTAAATTCATTTAATTGAAAATAGTCGTTTTGGCAGTTGTAGTGGCATTTATTAGTTTTCATTCCAGAAACTAACATACTTGATAATAAAGACAGCTAGAATAGGGTTATAACTCTCTGATCCTGGCCACAGTTATGGATTCTATTTGCAAAAATTAATCCTCACAATAATCTGTAAAACAATCATTCCTGATTCAACAACTTTTTACCCACATCCAAAAAAGAAGCACTGCTTTGGCCTTTCCATTTGCCCTTGCCAATGGCTCCTTATGTGGGTACGGTAGTCCGGACTGAGCTGACCTATAGATTTAGTTTTAAAAGTCTGTACTGAGATGAGCCTTACAGTTATACATACCTGCAATGAAGCCACCTTGGTATGTGATCTCAGAGGTCATAAGCATATTGACCAACATTTTCAAATTAACTTCAGGGAGATTTGTTGTCATGACAGAGGGGTGGCCAGTCCAAACCTAAGCAGTGCTTCAACCTCCACGTGCCAGCTCACAATGCCACTCACTGAAATTTCTCCCAGTCCCTTTGTGCCAAACCTGATAAAAATAATTAAATGAGATAGGTTTTTTGTTTGTAAATGACCTACCGGGACATTTGGTCAGTCTGGTCATAGGCTATGTAGGATTAAACCTGATCCCTGTTTGGATGGGGAGCCTTTACAAATAACTAGGTGCTGCAGCGTGTAGGTGTGGTAATTCAGCATGTGGATCTCTTCCATCTGAGTTGATGCTTGGACCGATGATCAAGCATGTAATTAGAGGAAACTGTGCTGGCAGAGCTGCCATCTCTCAGTGATGCACTAAAGCAGAGTCCCAACCATTTCTGATTAATAAATATCCCCTAGTGTTTTTAAAGGAGTATTTAACTTTGATGTCCTGGCTGAACTATCTTTTGAATTATTACTGTGATGCTGGCAGACCCAGGTGCCGGATCATGCCAAAGTTCCTATAGCTCAGCTAAACACTAACAAACACATAAAGTGGAATAAGTCTGGCTCACCTGTGTGCTAGTAGCATTAACATAGCTATTAGACTTAAAAGTGTGTTTCATGTTTAGACTCTATTGAATGCTTCCATTAATCTTACTTATAACATCTATATCCCATACTGTAAGGTAATATTTGAGTGGTTGTATTGGAGCCTCTGAGACTGTGTAGATCACCAGACAGGGAGAGACATAAACTAGCATAAAGTGTTGATCTCCAATAGGAGGTATTACGTCCTGGAAGAGTCCATCGACACCAGATGGACTACTGTGGGATGATAAAGAGGACAAAGGCATTGCATTGTTCTGCCCTCCACCCCCTGCAGATCAGGAAGCAAGTGGATTCCTCCCATCAGCTGAGTTTGCAGCTCAGACCACCAAGAAGTGTATCCCTGTGACACTTGGACTCTGTGGGGCAATGTGCCCTAGGCATTCGCAAAAGATCCCCAGCTACTTAGCCTGGGTTAGCCCTAAAGTACATATAGATCTTGCTTACTATGGAAGCTTCTATTACCTTTGGAAATTTAAAAATGTAACTTATTTGTGTATATTATATATATGTATGTTTACCTGCTCTAACCTTGTAAATAACTCCCTTGTTTCTTTTTCTTATTTAATAAGTATTTATATAATTTGTTATTGGATTAGCTACAAACATTATTTTTGGTGTGAGATCTAAGGTGCAATTGATCCAGGGTAATGAACTG
Organism: Lepidochelys kempii; assembly: GCF_965140285.1. Taxonomy (NCBI): domain Eukaryota; kingdom Metazoa; phylum Chordata; order Testudines; family Cheloniidae; genus Lepidochelys; species Lepidochelys kempii. The sequence continues at coordinate 131,919,051 of NC_136381.1, read as the reverse complement.
GTCCTTTGGGACTGGGAGTAACCTCAATATTGTTGTAATTCTTAGTGTAAGAGACCATCTATCACAAAGGTAAACTCGCATGATTGGCAAGATAGATCAGAGTACCCAAGCAGGCTGTCTGTGACTCCATATTTAGGCTGTTATACTGACTGAGGAACTTACGCTTGATAATGTGTTTATGCCCTGGTTTTTAACAGTCTGTCCAGAGAGTGGTATTCACACTCTTGAGTCACTGCAGGTAGCATTGCAATTACATTCCCCCTACACTTTTAATAGGATGTGAGAGTCTTATTCACTTCCTAAATTGTTGTGTAACGTAACTATACCTTATTAATTAGCAAAACAAATTGTACACTAATGTTATTGCTGTGCACTACTCCATTTCGCTATAGGAAGCGGCTCAAGTAACTCCTGTAATGTGAAGGGTTCTGAAATCCTTTGAGATGAAAGGTGCTATGTAAAGCTTTATCACCACCATCAGATGAATCTGATCCAATATGCTTTAACAGATGCTGTCGAAGAAGAAGCTGTCTTCAGTGCAACTGACATATAAACTTGTCAGCTTTGTAGCTAGAACAGAACTTTGAAAGTTTCAGCCTAAAAGCAATTTTGGTGGTTGGGATGTGGGGGCCAAGGAGATATGAGAGAAACCATACCCCACCTTAAGCATCGTGTTCATTACTCAAATACCTTACTATAGTCTAAGTGAATTAAAAATAAATAGAATAAGCTCCCAACAAATGCAGGTGAACAAGTATTTTTTTAAGGATCCTATTCTTATACCCTTATTCTGGGGTACTATCTGCTTGCTCCATGACAATAATGGGACTACAACAGCAAGCAGGTAATACACCAGAATAAGGCACTCTTAGATAAAGCAAAGGATATTGGATCTCAGTTGTTAGATCTGTTTCCTGATCTGTTGTTACCACTTTTAAACAATAGCTCACCTGCAAATAAAAAAAAAGAACAGTGATCCCAGGTCCTTGGCTGTAACTAATGATCATAAAATCAATACCAAAGAAGTCTTATAACAGATTGAAAACAATACAAACAGAACTGAAAGAAAAACAAATAAAATAAAAACAAACAAACACAGACAAGTGTACTTACAGCAACAAAGGAAGAAAAATATATCTTGAAAAAATAATCTTATAGATGTATAAGAATATTCAGTTTAGAGCAGATAGACTACAAGACACTGCAACTTGTAACATTTAGATCCAGCATTAATCTTAAATGTCTGACAAACTTTGATTTTTCAAATTTAAGTGTGGATCAAAAGTTGTGAGCATGCAGTTACGTACTGTCTCACTTTTTACAGCAGAGTCCGTCAAACAATTTTTTTTTTATATTTTCCTTGGATTTATTACTTATACCCAAAGATCTTTTAGGAACATTTCTGTAACTAAAATTTGATCAGAACCTATTGCAGCACTATTCCTTTTGCGGCACTGACATCACAATGTCTAGTCTCCTGTGTGACCTGTTACCCCATCGACTGTTGCTGAGGCAACATACAGAAGAAAGATTGTAAATGACTAAGTGAAATACACACGGCACAATTCACCAAATGATGCAAACAGTTTGTGTTTTTCATTTGCTGCTTTCCTCATCTGTTCATTTTCAAACCTATTGCTGTTGCCCTGTTAAGCTGACCTTGCATAAAAATGTCTGTAGCCAAACAATAGCAACAGCAAAGGCATAAACCATAAACTATTAACTTCTGAGGTGTGAATTCTCCTCTCCAGCAGCCCTTTCATTATAGGATGTGATAGGCAAAATAAACTTTGTACCATTTACACTCTACCATGTGTGGGCAATAGCCTTTTCTATTTTATTCCTAACCTTTGGTTTCCTTTTTTTTTTTAAATCGCCACTGGAGCCCTGGGGTAGTGGTAGGAGCCAGGAGTCCTGCGCCCTTTAAATCACTGCCGGTGCCCTGGGGTAGTGGTGGCGGCGGCTGGGAGCCCAGCGGCGATTTAAAGGGCCCACCCCATATCAGCGGTCCTGCCGGTACGGCGGCTACTTTCTTACCATTATGCCGTTCTGGACCACACTGGTTTACTTTCACCTCTGGTTGGTGCAGACAGCAGCTACAACTGGTGCAGAGTGCAACTACTCTAAGTTGGCCACACCCACATGAGGAAAAAAAAAATCAGTCAGTACTAACACTAGTTCTGCCACAGTAGCGGAAACCCTTTGTAGAGAAGGCTCCAGGACACCTAGTTAGCTAAATAGAACCTCAAATGTGGGAGCAGCTACTTGCTCTGACTATAAATAGTTCTGGTGACTTCTGATGTTTCTACGACTAAGCTAGTTAAACCTGCTCACGAGCAGGTTTAATTAATTGATACAATGGGAAACATGACAGAAGCTACCAGACAACTACTCCCAGAGCCTTATCTATTCTTAGGTTCCCACGAGGTAAGATTAGTGGTGTAAGGTAGAGGGTTTAGGTTCTGCAGAATGTTGGTGCCCCCTTCTACTGAAATAGAGGCCATCCAAACTACACAGCTTCCTCTACCAATAGACGTTGGACCAATCTCCTCAGGGACCGGCTGGGTAGAGTAGTCAGGAGTGGTTTAAACTAATAGTAAAATCAGTGAGTGAAAAGAGGGACTATATGAATACTCAGCACAGAATTGAGATCTTGAGAACAAAATCAATTAAGGAACTAAAGAAGAAGGAGGGAATAAATTACTGAATTGCCTATACACCAATGCTAGGAGCCTGCGTAACAAACAACAGGAATTGGAATTGCTCATTTATGAGCATAAATTAGAACTAACTGGTATCACTGAAACCGGGTGGGATGAGTCACACACTTGTAAAGTTAACATCAATGGTTATAACTTATTTAGAAAAGATGGGGTAGACAAAAGGGAAGAAGGGGTGACGCTACATCAGAAATGGCATTACCTGTTTCTGAATCACTGAAAATCATCTTAAATGTTTATGAATCAATATCTGAATAGATAAAGCACAAGATGGGGTACTGCTACAGATCACCCTATAATTTCAGGGAACAGGAAGACTGCCTCCAGTCCTTACGCACCTGTCTATAGTGTGCAGGGGGGGGGGGAAAGTTGCATGAGCATGGAGGCCTTCAATATGAGTGACATGTGCCAATATTAAAACATCCTTGGAATTCCTAAACATTATAGATGACAATTTCCTAACTGAAAAAACATTGAAGCCAATACAAGGGAATTTTATATTAGATGTTTTCCTAACAAATAAAGAGGCACTGCTTACAGATTTAAAAAAATCATGGTAGCTTAGGTACAAGTGATCATGATTTATAATGTGCAAGCAGAATAAAGTCCAGACCAGTAATATATATATAACTGGTGCTTTAATGGAGACTGTTTCACAAAGCTGACAACAGCTTTAAGTAAAATCAGATGGGAGGAAGAACTTAATCAGAAAAGTGTGAATGATAATTAGGAATAATTTAAGAACACCTTATGAGAAACCCCAAGAGCCACAATTGTGGTTAAAAAAACTGACCTTATTTAGAGGGGAAGTGCAGGAAGATGTAAATTGAAAAATAATACTTTACAAATGGAAGAAAGTAATGAATATAAAACAGAAGTTAAGGATTGATAAAATTGATAAGGAAAACAAAGGGAAACCAGGAGAAATCTATGGCCAGCAGAGTGTAAGACAATAAGGTGCTTTTGTTTGTTTGTTTGTTTAAATATATCAGGAACAAAAAAACCCTGACAATGTTATTGGTACATTATTAGACAAAAATAATAGAATTATCAATAATAATGCAGAAGGAGCAGAAGAGTTCAATAAATATTTGTTCTGTATGGGGGTGGGAAGGAGAGAAACAGATGGTATAGTCTCATAATATGGTGACAACACTCTTTCCATTCCACTAGAATCTCAGGAGGATGTTAAACAACAGCTAACAATTTTTAAAATCAGCATGTCCAGATAACTTACATGCCAAGAGTTTTATAAGAACTGGCTGAGGAGCTTGTTGGGCCATTAATGTGGATTTTCAACGAGACTTGGATCACTGGGGAAGTTTCAGAAGATTGGAAGAAAGCTAATGTGCCAATTTTTAAAAAGGGGAAATGGATGGCTGCGGTAATTATACGCCTGTCAGTCTGACATTGATCCCAGGCAAGATAATGGAGTGGCTGATTCAGGACTCGATTAATAGAGAATTAAAGTAAGGTAATGCTATTAATGCAAATAAACATGGGTTTATGGAAAATAGATCCTGACAAACTAACTTGATATAATTTTAGAAGAAATTATAAGTTTGGTTGATAAAGGTAATAATGTTGATATAATATACTTAGAATTCTGTAAGATGTTCCACTTGGTACGTGACACTTTGATTAAAATAACTGGAACTATATAAAATAACATGGCACACATTAAATAGATTAAAAACTGGCTAACTGATAGGTCTCAAAATGTAACGAAATGGGGAACCATGGAGTGGGTGTTTCCAGTGAAGTTCCTCAGTGCTCACCTCTTGGCCCTATGCTATTTTACATTTTTATCAATGACCTAGAACAAAACACACAATCATCACTGATAAAATTGGCAGATGACACAGAAATAGAGGAGTGGTAATAATGAAGAGGACAGATCACTGCTTAAGAGCAGTGTGGATTGCTTGGTAAACTGGATGCAAGCAAAGAAGGGGGGAGGGATAGCTCAGTGGTTTGAGCATTGGTCTGCTAAATGCAGGGTTGTGAGTTCAATCCTTGAAGGGGCCATTTAGGGATCTGGGACAAAAAATGGGGATTGATCCTGCTTTGAGCAGGGGGTTGGACTAGATGACCTCTTGACATCCCTTCCAACCCTGATATTCTACGATTCTATGATATGTTTTAATACGGCTGAATGTAAATGCATACATCTGGGAACAAAGAATGTAGGTCATACTTACAGAATAGGGGACTCTATCCTGGGAAGCAGTGTCTCTGAAAAAGATTTGAGGGTTGTGGTGGATAATCAGCTGTACATGAGCTCCCAGTGTAACACTGAGGCCAAAATGAGCTAATGTGATCCTGGAATACATAAACAAAGGAATCTGGAGGAGTAGAGAGGTTATTTACCTCTGTATTTGGAAATGTTGTGACTGCTGCTGGAATACTGTGTCCAGTTCTGGTGCCCACAGTTCAAGAAGGATGTTGATAAATTGGAGAGAATTCAGAGAAGAACCGCAAGAATGATTAAAGGATTAGAAAATATGCCTTATAATGGTAGACTCAAGGAGCTCAATCTATTTAACTAACGAAGATAGGACTAAGGGGGACTTGATTACAGTCTATAACTATCTACATGGGAAACAAATATTTAATAATAGGTTTTTCAATCTAGGAGAGAAAGGGATAACATTATCCAATGGTTGGAAGCTGAAGCTGGAGAAATTAAGACTGGAAATAAGGTGTAAATATTTAACAGTGAGAGTAATTAGAACCATTTACAAAAGTCATGGTGGATTCTCCTTCACCGAATTTTTAAATCAAGATTTAATGTTTTTCTAAAAGATATCTCCTGGGAATTATTTTGAGGAAGTTTTCAGGACTAGGTTATACAGGAAATCATCTGGCCTGAACACAGTGGTCTCTTCTGATCTTGGAATGTATGAAAAACCACCACCACCACCGATGGGATTTTTCTAAAATGTCCTAGAGTAGACCTGGCCTTACAAAATATTAACTGACAAATTGTAATAGGAACTATACCAGCTTCCTTTTCATTTCATTAACATGGAGCAAGGTGAAGTAAAAGTCAAAAAACAATCAATTTAATTTCACTTCCAGAAAATGAAGTAACATTTCAAATTGCTAGAAAACACTTGTTTTTAATTGCCTCTATTGATTGCTTCAGTTCTGTTGTTGCATTCTAGATCCCCTCCTGATATTCCACTGCACTGTAAAATGAGACATTATTTGATTCATTCATTCTTAAATTGAAATTGAAACCAAAACTCTAACCATTAAGCCCCTGTGTATACCTCACTGCTCTCCTCTTAGCCCAGCATTATTTAACTTCCTTTCACCATTGTAACTAACAAATGTTGTTGCTATTTCCTTTTAACATAACCAGTCAATGAAAAGAACAGGAACACATTCTTTATCTTTCTTTCCCTTTCTTCTTTCCAGAAGGATATTTTATCCTGAAGACTGATGCCTACAGCAAAACAAACTGACATTCAGTAATGATATTCATTTAAAAACGTTATTCCTTGATGCAAAATTGCTTTGAATTTTTTATGATTTCTCTCCTCACTAAACATTGATCTAAGCTCGAAAAAAACCCTCCTAATATATTTTCTTACTTCATTTCTAAAAGTGACAGACTCATGGGTCCAAAGATTATTGCCTGGTCAGGGAGTGTCAAAGTTAGATCTGGGCAAAGTTTTGGGGACAATTCCGCACCCCACCCCACCCCCCCACCCCAAAAAAAAAAAGATTTAGGTCAACTGGAACATTTGGTGAACTCGTGTAGATTTTGGCAAATGGTTTTGGTTGAAATTTAAAAAAAAATGAAGCATTGAAACAACTCATTCTGACAGTATCAAAATATCAAAACATTAAGCAGATTTCGGCAACATTCCAGAGGTGGGGAATTAGTAATTAGAGTGTTCACCTGGGATGTGGAAAACTCAGGTTCAAATCCCTTTGCCAAAGCAGCAACTTGAACACAGGTCTCTTCCTCTTAGGTGGACACCCACCTAGGAGGGGAATACCTGGGTTGAACATCTGCTCCAAAGGAACTGTGGCCAATGGGGGCTGCGGGGGCAGCGCCTGCAGGCAGGGGCAGCATGTGGAGACCCTTGGCCATCCCTCCGTTTAGGAGCCGGAGGGATATGCCGCCACTTCCTGGGAGCCACGCGGACTTCCTCCATTCCCAGCAAATGCTGGGGCCACCTGAGGTCAGTAAGCACCGCCCAGAGCCTGCACCCCAAACCCCCTCATGTGCCCCAACCCCCTACCCCAGCTCAGAACCCCTTCCCACACCCAAACTCCCTCCCGGAGCTCACCCCAGACCCCGCCCCAGCCCTGAGTCCCCTCCCACACTCCAAATCCCTGGGCCCCAGCCCAGAGCTCCTTTCTTCACCCCAAACCCCTAATCCCCACCCTCAGCTGGAGCCCTTGCTGGACCCGCACTGAACCCCCTGCCCTCACCTGGAGCCCCCTCCTACATCCCAAACCCCTCATCCCTGGCCCCACCCCAGAGCCCACAGCCCCAGACAGATCCCACACTCCAACCCCCTGCCCCAGGCTGGTAAAAATGAGCAAGTGAGCAAGAGTGAGGGAGAGGGAGCAATGGAGGGACGGGACCTCAGAGAAGGGGCAGGGGAGGGGTAAGGGGCGGAGGAAGGGTATTTGTTTTTCTACAGTTAGAAAGTTTGGCAATGCTACCCTTTGGGTCCAATTCAGTAAAACATGACAATGTTACATTACTTAAGATTTTTTTTCAGAGCTTATGTTGTACAAAAGCTGATGATACATTTTCTAAATTGGGTCTTCACAAAAAATTGAACAGTAAATATACATCAGAGGAATGTGATGAAAGGATGAATAAACCCACATTTAAAAATAAATACATACATAAATGTAATTAGAAATAAAATTGAAACAGAACCCCAGATTATAATAGCCCTAACATTTTGGGGAGCCAAATACAAATATGGATCCAAATTTTGCAAGTTGGGCCTCTCTCTATTTTTAATAATGCAAAAATTGTTTGTCCTTATAAAATATTGAGCAGGTGACATTTTAAGACTACAGGAATACACTTCGTATCCTTGCTTTGGTAAAATAATTGCAGCTGTATCATACCTGACCAATATTTTGAATTCTTTGATGGCATGGAAGGAAAATGCCATCTCCACATTTGCTATTCCAGAACAGTGAAGTAAAATGTTAAAGTACTTCCAGTATGGCTGAGTAGATTTACTTAGGATTTCAGAATAGCTGAAATGATAATAGAACTAACTTCTTATTTATGAATATACCACTTGCTTACAAAGGAAATAGCAATTGTCAAGCTAGTCAGTGCGAAACTGAGTTTTAAATTTAATCATCCAAATCCAATGTTCCGTAAGTGAATGGCTCTATAATAAATGTATGTTTTGCTAGTAGCAATGAACTTCAAAGCTGATTTATTTTATACATAAATCAAAAAACTCAGTAGTTTCATGAAAAAAAAAAAAAGATGAATTTTCATTCCTGCTTCATGGACAAGGATTAATACTGCACTATATTTTTTTTAAGGAAGACATATCAATTACCAGAACACAAAACTGTACCCATGTACTAAAATGTATCGTAGGTTTTCTTTTTTTTTTTGAAGTGTAAAATAGTTTCCCCTGTGTTCCTGCTGTAGTGCAGGTTCTCTTAAGAACAGTTCTATAATGTGGAAGGACAAGGTTAAATTTCATATTAAATATTAATGCAAGGTTTAGTTCCTGATAAAATATTTCTTGATTTTCTAACAAATTTATACAGTGCCCCTGAGGTACTGTGGCACATTTAAACTAAAATTAGCACTAATTGCTTTGTGTGCATGCCTGCATATCTAGATTCATATATTCAAACCCTTTCAAACTGCAGTATATTAAGTAGTGTTTGTAAATTAATTGTGTTCCTGATCCAACTCCCACTGAAGTCAGTGCAAATATTCTCATTGATTTCAACGGGCGTTGGACTGGGCCCTGTAATTTTAAAACAGACTTGTAAGAAGAATACAGACTGATAACTTATTATGAATGAAGTCCTATGTCATGCTCTGCAATGTGGTTCAGCCAGTGGTTCTGTAAAGTTCCCTGTCCTATGGATGTCTAATTATTCAGATTCCAAAGACTATTTCTGTTTTCAAACAAAACCAGAAATTTCAAATATACTGTGGTTACAACAACTCCCTTTTTTAATGAACACTGTTGCACTTGTGGTACCTGGAGACACTCAGGCTGGAGACCAGTTAGTATAAAAGCCTAGGAGATGCTGGTAAGGTATTCTCTAAGAAAACCCTTTGATTCTGGAACTTACTTCCTCCATGGGTTCTAAATACTCCATATTATTCAACCTTTATAAGGCACTGCAAAGCTTCCCCCCGCACCCACACATTCAACCTGGCCTTTAGAGAAGATGGCAGAAATTTGGTAGCACAAGGAGTGGTGGGAAGGGAAAGGATTTTTGTAGTGTCTATATATTGCCTGGCCGTTTTTGGTTACAGGAAATTGGTAAAATCGATGGAGTCATAAATTACAATAATTGTATTTAAAATGTGACATGGGCACTTAACATCGCATATAAGTGTTTTTGTATTTTTCTGCATAACTCAAAATATATAAGTAAATACATACATTAGAGAGAGAGAGAGAGAGGCATACATACACACACGTATACATGTGTTATATGAAATGCACATACTATTCTGCAGCTAGAGATAATAAAATAAGAGAAAGGCACAAGTTAGTGAAAGACTGAAAGAAACCTTAGTCCTTCAGAAAGAGATACACACCAAACATCTGCCTATTCACTTGTTCATACAAACAGATTAAAAACCAAAGCTGTAAATTAATAAAGCTATTTGTCTTACAAGAGCAGAAGGAAGAGAGACTGTATATTATTTCTCTATTTAAATACTTGAGACACTGAAGGTCATGCTATTATATTGCAAGATAATGACTTTTTACATCATACATTACTTAGGCTTAATTCAAACTACACTGAAGTCAGTGGAAGTCTTTCCATGGATTTTAAAGGCCTTTGGATCAGGCCTTATATTATCATTGTCTGCATAAACTAGCATAGAAAAACTATCTGATGTTGAAAGTTAAATATTCATACTCAGAAGCAACTGATGTTTTAATAAATCATGTAGACTGAAAATAGGTAAACAGCAATAGAAGAGAGAGAGAGAGAGAGAGAGTATGTATGATGGCCACTATCATGGACCAAAAATCCAGTCCCGCTGTCTGCTATCCTCTCAACAAACCTTAACATCCCTTTGACAATGGGGATGACTGCGAGGATAGCTGTGTCCTGGAGTCAGCACCTTGGAACGTATTTAGTTCAGTGCAACAGACTAGATCAAGCATGTTATATTACAACAGTGTTAATTGCCATTTCTCTGTTTACAAGAACAAGAACAGATCTGTGTGGGTGTAGAGAAAGAGGTGATTTCATTCTGCAGAATCTCATAGCTACCACCTGAGGTTTTTTTGTTTGTTTGTTTGGTTTTTTTTTATGACTCTACCACACATTCACCACTTACCAGGGCTAGATTCCCAATTAGGCACAGTAGGCAACTGCCTAGGGGCACTGGAATTCTAGGGGCAACTTACCTCTCTAAAACTGTGTGCAACACAAAGGTCAGCTGTAGGCGGGGAAGGGGGGGAGAGGCGCTGAAGATGCTCTGCCTAGGTGTGCGTAAGGTCTAAATCCGGCCCAGCTACTTACCTAACTTTCCATTTCCAAATTAATAATCAGTATTTCCCCAAATCTCCAGTGACGTCAATGCTTCAGTAAGGACTGCAAGAATGGGCCCTATATCTTTAATATTAACTATGTATAGCACTGTATATTTCTGCAGCACTTTACAGAAATAAAAAAAAAAGACACTGTCCCAGACTGAAAGAGCTTTTAGTATAAATTAGACTAACAAAGGGCCCAGTCCTGCTCCTCCCCTCCATCCATGTCAACTAATTGTTACATAACCTAGAGCTCAGTGAGTACTACCACTGATTTCTGTTAAAGAATAAGTTATTACTCATATTGAGTAAAGGACAAGAAATGGGTCCACGTTACCAGAGCTGGGTGAATAACTCCTAATAAATATTGTTTAAAACAAATCTTTGCTTCTCTGTGCTTGTAAATGATCTGTGGTTCTCTCACATGTTCATTGTCTGAAATTAACGGTCATATAATTTCTGCAAATATTTCTTTTCCTGAAGCTCAGTCATGGACAATTATTGTGAGTGTTTTCTGTGTAAGCTGATTTGTTGGACTATGTTAGTTACACTGGATGTTTCCATCCCCTGAATAGGTAAGTGTAACTCTTAGAGCTAGTCTACCCTGGCAACACTAAAGGGCTGCCACTCTCTAAAGAAACCACCTCCGCGAGGGGTGTAGCTACCCGCACTGGGAGCGCGGCTACCAGCGCTGGGGCACTGTTTACACTGGTGCTTCACAGTGCTGAAACTTGCTGCACTCAGAGGGCTGGTTTTTTTTCCACACCCCCTGAGCGAGGAAGTTGCAGCGCTGTAAATTGCCAGTATAGACAAGCCCTTAGGATAGGTTTACACTGCACACTCCTTATGGTGGCACTGCCCTGTCCCAGCACTGGTATAAATAGCAGTGTAGATGGTGAGGCACTGCTTGGGCAAGTAAAGATACACCTGAATATTCAGGGTCTGTACCCTACTTTATATGTCCAAGCCATTCCTCCCTCATCGACACTGATGCAGGGAAAGACTGACAGACAGTAGGGAGGGCAGTGGGGAAAGCCTCCAGCAGTGGCGAGTTCCTGGAGTCTTCCCCTGCTGAGGTGAAAGGCCAGCTCTGCACAAGCACTTACTTCAGTGTCACTTACATTGCTCAGGAGCGGGAATAAGCCACCCCCTGAGTGAAGTAAGTTACACCAACCTAAGTGTGAACAGAGCTATGTCAGCAGGAGAGCTTCTCCCATCAATATAGCTACCAGCTCCCATGGAGGTGGAGTTATTATACTGATGGGAGAGCTCTCTTCTGTCAGCACAGAGCATCTTCACCAGATATGCACAGGGGTGCAGCTGCAGAGGTGCAACTCAGCTGATGTAGCGCTTCTAGTGTAAACTAGCCCAAAGACTCTTCCAATGGGGGAAGACTCCCATTACCAGAGCCTGCCTTCCCCTTGCCATAGCTTTTCACTGCTATGTGTAGCTCCATACCACAGTGTCCGTTCAGCTTGCTTTTCCCTGAGGCATGTAGCTACATACCATCACCGGTGGTATGCAGGGTAGGCATACCTTTTGAATTGGTTTCCCCACATAGATACTCACATTTAAGAATGTGAATCTCACTGGAAACATTCTTTACCATTTACCGGTCTTCACCATTTGCACAAACATTCCTTTTAATAAACAAGGACCCATACAAGAAGTAAGGTATTATTCAGAGTGAGATGGGGAGGCACAATCAAGGCACTTTAAGGGTTTAGTAGTGTTTTGGTGGTGTGGGTTGGTTGGTATTCTAGGTGTTTTATTTATTGTACTGCACCTCAAATACTTCTATCAGCTCCTAAATGAATTAATTTAAAATATGAGAAACAAAAACTGCTCTTTCTTCTCTTGTTTTATCTCCTGCTTTTTGCAGCTTCAGAATACCTTGAAAATAAATTTCACTTTGGATGCAGTCAATAATTTATTAAGCTATATCAGCACTGGGCTGTAAATACTTCATGTCTAAAGAAATGATGACCAAAAAAAAAAGCAAAAGACAGGATAATGTAAATAATAGAGTTTGATGGATAATTTGTAGTGAATAATATATTGAACAAGTTATACTTATAGAATCATAGAATTTAAGGTCAGAAGGGACTCCTGTAACAAACCCCTAACTTACGTCTGAACTATTGAAGTCCTCAAATCATGGTTTAAAGACTTCAAGGTGCAGAGAATCCTCCAGCAAGTGACCCGTGCCCCACGCTGTAGAGGAAGGCAAAAAACCCCCAGGGCATCTGCCAATCTGCCCTGGAGGAAAATTCCTTCCTGACCCCAAATATGGTGATCAGGTAAACCCTGAGTATGTAGGCAAGACTCACCAGCCAGACACCCAAGAAAGAATTCTCTGTAGTAACTCAGATCCCACCTCATCTAACATCCTATCACAGGCCATTGAGCATATCTACCGCTAATAGTTGAAGATCAATTATTTGCCAAAGTTAGGCTATCCCATCGTATCATCCCCTCCATAAATGTATCAAGCTTAGTCTTGAAGCCAGATATGTCTTTTGCCCCCACTGCTTCCCTTGGAAGGCTGTTCCAGAATTTCACTCCTCTGATGGCTAGAAACCTTCTTCTAATTTCAAGTCTAAAACTTTCTGATGGCCAGTTTATATCCATTTGTTCTTGTGTCCACATTGGTACTGAGCTTAAATAATTCTTCTCCTTCCATGGTATTTATCCCTCTGATATATTTATAGAGAGCAGTCATTTCCCCTCTCAGCCTTCTTTTGATTAGGCCAAACAAGCCAAGCTCTTAGAGTCTCCTTTCATAAGACAGGTTTTCCATTCCTCAGATCATCCTGGTAGCCCTTCTCTGTACCTGTTCCAGTTTGAATTCATCCTTCTTAAACATGGGAGACCAGAACTGCACACAATATTCCAGATGAGGTCTCACCAGTGCCTTGTATAACAGTACTAACACCTCCTTATCTCTACTGGAAATAGCTCGCCTGATGCATACCAAGACCACATTAGCTTTTTTCACGGCCATATCACATTGGAGGCTCATAATCATCCTGTGATCAACCAATACTCTGAGGTCCTTCTCCTTCTCTGTTACTTCCAAGTGATGCATCCCCAGTTTATAACAGAAATTCTTGCTATTAATCCCTAAATGCATGACATTATGTTGGATCATATTAAAGAAGTTCTGTATTAAAATCACAAATGAGTTTGATTCCCCAGAGTTTAAATTCCAGGGTATTACTAATTAAGAGGTCTCTTGGTTTTTGGTGCTGTTTCTCTCCCTCTATGTGTGAAACTTGCAAGCTGCTAATTGTGTTAGTACATTCTAAGACAGAGTCTGTTCTCAAAGCAATTCACAGAGAGAGAGACTCAAAGCAATACTCTAACAACAGAAACAGCAACCAGAGACTCCCCACCCTTTTGTTGTATTAACAATTGTGATTAAAATAGAGATAGAGGATGTATGTGGATGGATGCTTGGTGTGGATAATAACTGAATGATCAGGGAGGTGTCAGCCTAAGAATCCAGTGTCCATCGGCTGAAGAAGGCGTCAAGTGGAAATAACCAGAGGACCCCCCCCCGGAGGGCAGACTGGAATCCACCCAACAGCCTCAAGAATGGGAGAACCAAAGAACAAGATAACATCTTGGAGCCGTCAGGAATGTGCTATCTGCTGATTGATTCAGCAACAGCATGATGAAGCAATTCCCATAGACTGGCATAGGAAGAAATTCCTGTAAAAATAGACTCTAAAAAGTGAGAACTTTGGGGTTTGATTCTGCAAACCAACTTCCAGGAGCATCAGATGAGCATCTGACAAGGCCCTGCTCCCTCCTCATGTCCAGGCCACCTGGCCAGTGGCTTGGCATGAGCAACTCTAAGGCTGGTAACTATGATAACAACCTTGCAGAACCTGTGTGTGTGTGTGTGTGTGTGTTTGTATGAATGAATGTGAGAATAAATATGAGATTGAATGGAATGTTATAGCTATAACTAACTGCTTACTATGATTCTTTCTGTATTCACAATAAATGTGGTATTTTGCCTTTTTCCCTTTAATAAGATCCTGCTGGTTTTTATTTTATTGGTACAACATTTTGGTGGAGAATTGCGAAAGGGGGAATATTGGTAAAAAACCTCAGTTATTGTAAATATTGGTGTGCACACCGCCAGCTCTAGTGAGCTAGGCATTTCTATTAGGTTAACCAGACCTGCTGGCCTCCGAGAAGGTAGCAGAGGACCTGCTGGCCTCCGAGAAGGTAGCAGGGAAAACAGATTAAACCAGACCTGCTGGCCTCCGAGAAGGTAGCAGGGGACCTGCTGGCCTCCGAGAAGGTAGTAGGGAAAACAGATTAAACCAGACCTGCTGGCCTCCGAGAAGGTAGCAGGGGACCTGCTGGCCTCCGAGAAGGTAGCAGGAAAAACAGATTAAACCAGACCTGCTGGCCTCCGAGAAGGTAGCAGGGGACCTGCTGGCCTCCGAGAAGGTAGTAGGGAAAACAGATTAAACCAGACCTGCTGGCCTCCGAGAAGGTAGCAGGGAGAAACAGGTTAACCAGACCTGCTGGCCTCCGAGAAGGTAGCAGGGAGAAATAGGTTAACTGGACCTGCTGGCCTCTGGGAAGGTAGCAGGGGACCTGCTGGCCTCCGGGAAGGTAGCAGGGGAAAAACGCATAGATTAAGCTATGATTTCAGAATCTAGGCTGTGTCACTTGCTAAGTAATACCAGCAGTGACAAAGAGATTGAAATATCCATGTTAAGATGTTTAAAAGAAAACAGGGTAAGCCAGTACTAGAGGGAGGAATGGAGTCAGAAGGAACTCCAACCTCACCTTTTGTTAAAGAAATTACACCTTTTAAACAAATCCTTCAAAAATTTGGGCACAGTCCTTGGACTAAACAAGCCCTAGCTGATGTCTGCACTATTTCGGACCTAGAGGATAGATTGGCTCAGTATATCCTCATATACAAACCTTCTAGTGCTGCCAAAAGAGATGCAGCAGCAATTTGGTTGTTGTGGGAGGCATATAAGGATTCTTCCCTCCGCTTGTCTTCATGTAAAGAGGAAAAGGCACAAATGGAAAAGGGAGCAGACAATTGGAAGGTGCTGGCTACAAATATCCAAAGCCAGCTGAAAATAGTGAAAGAGGCACTCCAGGAATACAAAAAGAGTGAAAAAGTTAACTCTGCAGAGGCTGGAGGGAGGCAGGTAAAGGGGGAGAAGGTCCTATGTACGGCACCCCCAGGCATAATTACAAAGAGAAAAGAGAGTAAAAAAAAAAAAAAGTTAACTCTGCAGAGGCTGGAGGGAATTAAGCAGTTAAACTTTGTATTTCACCCAAACAACTTTTAACCAAAAATGTTAAAAAGGAAAAGTGTTAGAGCATTCTTGGTTTCTTTGCAGCCATTCTGAAAGAAAAATGGGCCCTTTTCCAAAGGAATGTCTGTAAATTAGCCAGGCAAAAATAAACTATCTGATTAAAATCATTTGACTGGACAATTTAGTCAAATTTGCTAAAAGAACATAAGAGGGTTCTATTGGAACTTAACTGCCTCAAATGTATAAAGGGAATGTAAGATGTAAAAAACAGAGCAGTGTGGAAGGGATGTTAAGGAAAAGAAAATGTGTATGTATCTGTCTGTGTGTGTGTAAATATGTAAAGTTCTAAGGACCAGTTAGTTTTGTTTTTGTTTTAAATAATGCCACTAAAAATCCATTTGACTCTTTAATTCAAAGTTGCAAAACTGACAGACCTTTTTGCTAGACACAGGTAATTAGTGTTGTTTGGCTTTGGGATTTGGCATTTAACCCTTAAAAGGTAACTCAATGCTTTACAAAATTTAAAATGTTTTTAAGTTGTGGCTGCAGCAGGGCAGTCAAAATCAGGAGAATATAAAAAAAATTTTTTGGATTCTTTTTGTTTGTTTTTTTGTTTGTTTGTTTTTGTAACAAAATAGCAGATGAGAGTTGTAGTAAAAAAAAAAATTAAAAAAAGACAGTGCCTCTCTGAAGCAACAGCAGGGGTGAGGTGCACAAAACAAAAAGAAGCAATGTTAGAAACACTGAGTCTTAAAATGGCTCTGAGTAATCAGACTGTCACTTTGATAAAGGTACATGAAAACTCTGTAAGCAAAAAAAAAGAAATAGTGACACCTTATGTAAAAATGGATCTGGATAATGTTATAGAAGTTAAACTATGGAAGGAATGTGCATTTGCCCCAGAACATGTGCAGGGTATATTGTAGAAGGGGCAAAAGAAATGCAAACATACCATGTTACTTAATTAAAATGCTATTAGGGCTCCAAAGGGAGCCACAATAGGTTGGGTTTTCTTTTTCAGATTGCTGTGTGTTTTGGAAGCAGAAGTTAAAAGTAATCAAAACTCTGGTGAAAGTTGATTGTGTCCCTTTTAAGATAGACTCTCTGAGCTGCTGATGGCTTTAAATCCAAAAGCAGGAAGTTTCTGTGAAAATGCAAATTACCTAAATGATGAAGGAAAGAACTAGCAGCACAAAGGAGCTGCAGATAAAGGACATACCTGGTCAGCAAACAAATTGTCTAAATAAAAGGCATGGGATAACAAGATAATTTTAATAAATGTAATGATAATAAGTATCCCTGTAACAACGTATAGTGTGTATGATTTTTGGAAAAATCTTTTAAGGTCGTATGGTAATGATGCTTCTCAGTTATTACCTGTAAATAAAACTTAAAGCTTAACACAGCAGGAAAAACATTATAAACTTGGTCTGCTGTATAAGAAGGAAAACTCAGGGATTTAATGACTAAACAGTGGGATAATTTCCCCATAACCCTTAGAAGATAAAAGCCTTTGAAACCTGGCCTGCCTATAGAACAAAAACAGGAAAATATGGGGGCAATTTCTCTGTTTTGCCTGCAATCAGCAAGGGTATTTGTAAAAGAAATATTTTAAGCAATAATCTGCCACCCCAAAAGGGGTAGAAACATGTTCTTTTTGTCTTTCAGAAAATCAGGAAAAGCTGCCAGCTGAAAAGCAACCCAATACCACGAATCTACTGTCACAATAGAAATTGTGTTCTGTGTTCTATGTTTTGTCTTGTGTTTTGTGTTGTTGCTAGCACTGTTGTGTGTTTAAAAAAAAAAAATACTGAAGACCTGCAGGAACTTAAAAATAAATTAAGCTTTCTGTCCCAGCTACAGGACAGCCTGATACAAAAACAAGTACATGCCAAAGTAGACTTGGTCCAAATTGGTCTGGGTAACCTAAAAGGCCAATGGAATCTTTAGTAATGGCTTAATACTACCACATGGCTTATCCATAAGAAAAAAAAAATATTAGAAATAGGAAACTACACAGGCATAGCTATGGGATGCACTGAAATGCAGATACTTGCACTAGCTACTTTGGAACACAAAATGTTCTGGGTCATATTGGGAAATATTAAGGGTTTGATGCATTTGTTAAAAAAGAAAGAGATAATTGTTTGACACTTATCAATATGAATGGATGCAATATGTTTCCAGTATTGTAAACCAGACTTGTTAATGGGAGAAATTGTTGTCAAAATTGCACACCAACAGTCCCTGGAGGCAAAGGTATTGAAGGTTAACCCACTCCCCATATTACACATGGGATCCTTTTGGCTACCCTGGACCTTGAGCCAGTGGGCTGGGGAGGGAGGGAAGCTATTGGACACTAGAGGTTGTACCGAATGGACTCCTCAAAAGTGGGTGTGCCTCACCTTGCCTGTTGCCCCAGAACCTTGTAGTAAAGATACATCACTAGGATCATGTATGTGGCATGAATTGGAATCACAAACTCAAATTGCCTCACAGTACTTTCTCTTGAATAGGCTACATAGAAAGTGACACTGACGATTATAAATCTTAGTGTCAAAAGGGGGATTATGTTGGATCATATTAAAGAAGTTCTGTATTAAAATCACAAATGAGTTTGATTCCCCAGAGTTTAAATTCCAGGGTATTACTAATTAAGAGGTCTCTTGGTTTTTGGTGCTGTTTCTCTCCCTCTATGTGTGAAACTTGCAAGCTGCTAATTGTGTTAGTACATTCTAAGACAGAGTCTGTTCTCAAAGCAATTCACAGAGAGAGAGACTCAAAGCAATACTCTAACAACAGAAACAGCAACCAGAGACTCCCCACCCTTTTGTTGTATTAACAATTGTGATTAAAATAGAGATAGAGGATGTATGTGGATGGATGCTTGGTGTGGATAATAACTGAATGATCAGGGAGGTGTCAGCCTAAGAATCCAGTGTCCATCGGCTGAAGAAGGCGTCAAGTGGAAATAACCAGAGGACCCCCCCCGGAGGGCAGACTGGAATCCACCCAACAGCCTCAAGAATGGGAGAACCAAAGAACAAGATAACATCTTGGAGCCGTCAGGAATGTGCTATCTGCTGATTGATTCAGCAACAGCATGATGAAGCAATTCCCATAGACTGGCATAGGAAGAAATTCCTGTAAAAATAGACTCTAAAAAGTGAGAACTTTGGGGTTTGATTCTGCAAACCAACTTCCAGGAGCATCAGATGAGCATCTGACAAGGCCCTGCTCCCTCCTCATGTCCAGGCCACCTGGCCAGTGGCTTGGCATGAGCAACTCTAAGGCTGGTAACTATGATAACAACCTTGCAGAACCTGTGTGTGTGTGTGTGTGTTTGTATGAATGAATGTGAGAATAAATATGAGATTGAATGGAATGTTATAGCTATAACTAACTGCTTACTATGATTCTTTCTGTATTCACAATAAATGTGGTATTTTGCCTTTTTCCCTTTAATAAGATCCTGCTGGTTTTTATTTTATTGGTACAACACTTGCACTTTTCACTATTAAATTTCATCCTATTACAGTTTACAAGGTTATCCAGATCTTCCTGTATGATATCCCGGTCCTTCTCTATATTGGCAATATCTCTCAGCTTTGTGTCATCTGCAAACTTTATTAGCACATTCCCACTTTTTGTTCCACGGTCAGTAATAAAAAGATTAAATAATATTGGTCCCAAAACCAATCCCTGAGGAACTCCACTAGTAACCTCCTTCCAGCCTAACAGTTCACCTTTAAGTGTGACCCGCTGTAGTCTCCCCTTTAACCAGTTCCTTATCCACCTTTCAGTTTTCATATTGAGCCCCATCTTATCCAATTTAGCTAATAATTCTCCATGTGGAACCGTACCAAATGCCTTACTGAAACTGAGGTAAATTAGATCCACTGTGTTTCCTTTGTCTAAAAAAATCTGTTACTTTCTCAAAGAAGGAGATCAGGTTGGTTTGACATGATCTACCTTTTGTAAAGCAGTGTTGTATTTTGTCCCAATTACCATTGACCTCAATGCCCTTAACTACTTTCTCCTTCAAATTTTTTTCCAAGACCTTGCATACTACAGATGTCAAACTAACAGGCCTACTTCTTTTGCATAAGAATTGTTTGCAAACATATTATAACATTTTCAGATGTATTCACCATGGAGATTATTTGTGGATTTTTCCAATGAGTAGTTCTCAGGTCTGTATGTCAGTCACAAACAGTGAATATTCAAAATTCACCCTAAGCCTGATTCTCCACCCTCCTCCACCCTTCTAACTCAATAACAAAGGAATCTGCATTTCAAAGGGTACATTGTTGGTGGGTAGTTAATGGATTTAGAAAGTTGTTGTCAGTGACTATTTTAGCTAAAAATCTACTTCTTTGGCTAGTAAAGCATGTGAATATTAACGTGAAAGGGAAAACTTTCATAAAAAGTTATGGATATGGTCTAAATCAGAACTGGCTTCCAAATTCAAATGAGTATCCAGGAATATTGTTGTTCACTATTCACCCAGTTCACAGCAGTTTTGCTTTGATCATTTGACAACTTGCAATTCAAAGCTAATTTTTTTACTACAGTTGCTAGTGATTGCCTATTCCACACATATGTACTTTAATACTTATTTTGCAGTGATGTGTTGGAAGTGATATGTTGATTTTGTTGAGTTGTTGCTTTTATCAGTGTTATGAGACCATTTCAAAGAGTTTCCTTTCAAAATATCAGACCTAATGCATTCAGAAAAAATGAATTTGGAAAAGTTAGAGATATGCTGTATGCTAATAAAATTGATCCTTTATTTCCCAAGGCTGTATTCTATCCCAAGGTAGAAGGTTGAAGAATAACAATGGATTCATGTTCTGTAAAATGAGATGATATTTTACTGGTTCTTTCTGCATTTTGTAGCCAACAGGATGTTTATGTCTCACTTCTCAGACAGGTTTGCCATAGTTCTTAATTTCATAATGGCTTATTCCATATAAAATGAATATCTAATTAATGTTCTTGCCTTTCCTCTCTCTTTTGTTAGGAAAATAAACAAAACCATTTTATTCCTTTTGAATTCTACTTCTTCCTCATCACAGTAAATACAGTATATATGTTCTTCCCTGTACACGCTTTGCCTTTTCATTATAATTAGTAAGCAGGTAACAGTGCAATACCCAACTAAGCATACAACATTGACTCTCATACCTACTGAGCAAATGCACACAGAATGCAACAGGAACTCTAGCCCGGGGGTGCTACTCATGAAAAATGCAAGATGCATTCTGGTCTAGGGTGCTACTGGTTGATAGACTGTTTCATACTCAAACTTCAAATTGGGCTAGGCTATATAATATCCTACAATTTATAGGGCACCTTAACAAGGGAACATCTCAATCACTTTTATAAAGAAGAATATCAGAATACTCTACATTAAAAAGAGCACTAATTCCTAAACAACACAGCTAGTGTGTTACATTCTGTGGCTTTTGAGATCAACATGTAGATAGCAAGCATTAGCCCTTCACTCCTCATGTGGCTATCAGTTCTATCATGAAAGATGCTAAGTACCCTTTTACTTTGATTGTATTCAACAGGAGTGGAGGGCACTCTGCACCTTTAAGAATTGTATTGTGAAAGGGCAGCAGAACTAGATTATGCCGTTTTCTGTGGATCTTTAAGGTTTAGTGGAGAGTTAGAAGTGTGGACTCACCACTGGCATGCCTCCTTGGGTGTAGTGTAGAAGCTCTGCCTTCTCTAGAGCCCCTGATGATGATCACTTCACTCTCTTAGCTGTCTGTCTGCCTCTTCTCATGACTTGGCCCTCTGGCAGGTCACATTTAGTCCCACCCCTTCCGGGTTAACAGAAGTCCAACAAAAACAAATGTCTGATCCCTCTGTACAGTCTGCCACCCTCAATTCTGGGCCCAGTGGTCATTACACCCTTTTCTCAGGATTTTCAGTAGTCCATATCCCCTTCTGAGGGCTTCATGGAAACTTACCAGTGGCTGGTAGGGGAATCCAAGCCCTCTGACCCTACACAGGGACCCTAGGCTGTGCAGCCAAGGTGTGCGTCATCAGACACGTCGCAACTGGCTCCCTAGGCTAATGGTAGGAAGGAGCCCTTCTTCAAGGCCTTTTCACCAGCCACTTTGTGGGATCTTTGTAACAAGCAACACCTACCAGTGTTTATCCCCACTTCTAAGCCTTGTATCAGGGTTAACCACAGGAGCTTGCTCCAATCCTGTGGATTTCAGATATCTCCTCTTTATAATGCACTGAGGATAAGAACATAACAAAGGCCATACTGGGTCAGACCAAAGGTTCATCTATCCCAGTATCCTGTCTTCCAACAGTGGCCAATGCCAGGTGCTTCAGAAGGAGTGAAGAGAAGAGGTAATCATCAAGATCCAACCCCTGAAATTCATACTCAGCTTCTGGCAAACAGAGGCTAGGGACACCATCTCTGCCCATCCTGGTTAATAGCCATTGATGGCCCTATCCCCTGTGAATTTATCTAGTTCTTTTCTGAACCCTTTTATAGTCTTGAGACTACAGAGTTTATTGCTCTGTCCCTGTAGCCCCTCAGACTCCGGTCCAAATGTCCCTTATGCTTTAACATCACTGCCTCTTGGATGTTACTCCCTTAGGCTTTCTTCTGACTTAGGACAACTCACCTCTGGTTCCACGCTTCACGGCCCCCAACCTTCCAGGCTTCTTCCTGGCTCAGGAGCCTCTGATTCTGGATTCAGGTCTCCAAGGCTTCCTTCTGCCTTTAGCCCGCGAGAAGCTACCCAGCTTATCTGGGTCTCCTTCTTGGCCTCTTTCCCACTGCTTTAGGTGCCTCCCCAGCTGGGTTTGATCACTAAATATGCTTAGCTCCCCTAAATATGAAAGCTCCCTACATATGAAAAAATATATTATTTTTTAATTCCCAACCCAAGAAAGCATTAACAAAGAAAAGAGGAGGGAGATGATGAGGAGATGTAGAATGAGAATAAGAATGAGGAGAAACTGAGTTACCTATGGTTAAGCAATTTTGGGTATACACAGAGAACATTCCAAGTTAAGGTAAAAGATATAGCTTCTTGTCAGCAAACAACATAATGGTTCAGAATTCAGTGATTGCATTCTAAACTTCCTTTATGCCACCTGTCGGTCCACCTTTAAATCAGCAATACCAAATGACTAAATATATGTGTCTGAGTAGAGGTCATCCAGGTTTAAGGGATGGATTATCTCATTCAAGTTAATAAAATAGGTCCACATCCAACAAATAAAGACACAGAAAATGAAGCCAGTTGGTTGATTTACCTGGGCATTGTTGCTGGTAAAAATCATTGAACAGACACACCAGGGAGCAGCTGGAATGCTCAGCTCAATTGCTTTGAATAAGAAACCAGACATACGTATCAGAGGGCAATTTCATCCTTTTTAAACACATGTGGGCTTTAACCTTCTTAAATACAATGAAAAAGTCAATTAAGCTTTGTAAGGCTCATTGTAACATGTGGAGTTTATTTAGCAAACAGGAAATCAAGACTATTTTAATTACATGTATATGGCTCTATAAAGAATCGGGGAGGGAATGCCAT
Source organism: Lepidochelys kempii (assembly GCF_965140285.1). Taxonomy (NCBI): domain Eukaryota; kingdom Metazoa; phylum Chordata; order Testudines; family Cheloniidae; genus Lepidochelys; species Lepidochelys kempii. Next base: position 131,895,715 of record NC_136381.1, on the reverse strand, counting down.
GGTTTTGAATGTCTCTTGGAACTTGTCCATTATATAGGAAGTCAAGATTTTTAAGAATTACTAGTGATCTGGGGTGCCTCAGAAAATCAGGCCCCTTTAAGATGTTTCAAGTTGAGTACCCAAAAAAATGAAGCAATCAAAATCACTGTGCAGTTCTGAAAATCTTGAACAGGATGTATGATGAGAGAATTAATATACTACAATTTGAAAGAAAAGGATAGACAGAAAGAGCTCCATGTGTTTTTTGCCCATTGAAGAAGGAAATTATATATATGAATGGGGGGAAAAAAGCTAAAGCATCTGATTTAGAGTATTTCATATAGAGTTGCAGATTTTTTGGAAATTCATATATACAAGCAATAACAGCTGGAAGAGAAGAGCTGCACTCAGAAATGAAAAGGACTTTATCACTAGCATATAGTTCAGTTTTAACTGCAGTACTGCCTGCTTGAATACTTTGAATAAATTAAGTACAAAGATCTGAGATGAATAGCCATGACCTTGATTGAAAGAATGGGAAAAAAAAGTGCATAGAAAAGGTACCTCCCAGTAGGCCCCCCTTTCCAGGTCAGAGTAGTGTGAAGCACAATTGGCAATCATGAAAATCTTGCATAAATTTTTGGATCCAATTTATAAAACAAATTGGAATCCAGCCAAAACTTTCCCAGATCTTTATCCTGGTACGACCAGCAAACCCAGACATATTTTTTTAATCTCTCTTCCTACACCAAGAAAAGTCAGGAAAGATTTTGATTTTGAGTGTTTAGCTGTCCATTGACCACCAAAGGCAATTCTAATGTTACAGGACAAATTATAGTTTTGTCCATTATGCCATTTTGAACTAAAGATATTAACGCAGGAAGGACATTCTTGGGCCTGTGGAAACATCCATGACAATATTCAGGTCTAGGTTTATTAATGAAATAATTATGCTCTCTTCAGGGTCCTTGGCTTTTTCTGAGTTCTGTGCAGTAGCTGCAACATTCCATTGGCCCAGGACTACAACTATTAGTGATAAACAAAGAAGATGCATGGAAGCCCATGAAAGATCATTTCTGCTTTCTTTTAAAGAAAGCAAAAACAAAAAATGGGGGCACAATTTTGATCTTCCATTGACTTAAATGGGAACTGAGCGAGGATAAGGCCAGAATTGAGCCCCTTGGTACTTGCTTTTTCCCTTGCAGAGCTACCATTGAAAATGCAGGCCAATGTAACCAAAGAAATAGCTCTGAAAGGAAGAAGCAGCTTGACTGCATTTCTGCAAAGGTTTCAGAGTAACAGCCGTGTTAATCTGTATTCGCAAAAAGAAAAGGAGTACTTGTGGCACCTTAGAGACTAAGCGATTTATTTGAGCATAAGCTTTCGTGAGCTACAGCTCACTTCATCAGATGCATACTGTGGAAAGTATAGAAGATCTTTTTATACACACAAAGCTTGAAAAAATGTGTGTTTACCACTACAAAAGGTTTTCTCTCCCCCCACCCCACTCTCCTGCTGGTAACAGCTTATCTAAAGTGATCACTCTCCTTACAATGTGTATGATAATCAAGGTGGGCCATTTCCAGCGAAAATCCAGGGTTTAACAAGAACGTCGGGGGGGGGGGGGGGGGGTGTAGGAAAAAACAAGGGGAAATAGGTTACCTTGCATAATGACTTAGCCACTCCCAGACTCTATTCAAGCCTAAGTTAATTGTATCCAATTTGCAAATGAATTCCAATTCAGCAGTCTCTCACTGGAGTCTGGTTTTGAAGTTTTTTTTGTTGTAATATTGCAACTTTCATGTCTGTAATCGCGTGACCAGAGAGATTGAAGTGTTCTCCGTCTGGTTTATGAATGTTATAATTCTTGACATCTGATTTGTGTCCATTTATTCTTTTACGTAGAGACTGTCCAGTTTGACCAATGTACATGGCAGAGGGGCATTGCTGGCACATGATGGTAAATATCACATTGGTGGATGTGCAGGTGAACGAGCCTCTGATAGTGTGGCTGATGTTATTAGGCCCTGTGATGGTGTCATGTGATGGCACATATCTATTCAGGGGACACCATGCGCCTCTGCCCTGCCCCAAGAAGCAGTTGTCATTGGTCTCTGTTTCTCTACAGGACTCTCCTACAATCTAATTGCTTAAACACAGTTCTCTCTACTTACCACCATCCCCTGAACTTTACATGTGAGAAACCTCCTATCTTAAAGCTCTTCATCTGGGACCATCTGGCCTCCAGATTGAGCCTTGGCACCAATCCTCCTTTTGTATAACTGCTCTGAAATACAAAAGAACCTGAGAGCTTTAACTGCCAGACAAAGGAGAGTGCTTCAACCTTAAAGAGTGTCAAGATGCTTACACATCAATGACCCAATAAAATGCAAGCCATTAGTACCTTTTGGACTGGAAAGGTCATTTTGGGAGGGGGGCTGCAGGACCAAATGCAATGGCCAACTTAGCTTGTTACAATTTTCAGCCTTCTGTGAGACCTAGAAGTTTGCTATTCAGATAGACAACTGAAACACCACAAGTGCATCTGTCATTGATCTGACTGCAGCAGCTGTTGCAAGGAGACCTCGCATCCTTTGTGCCCATCAGTGACAACATGAGCACATGAAGTGTGCTGCCCGGCATAGTCCTTACATCTCTGCCCTCCAACAAGCAGTGAAGAGGAGGCAAGACCAAGCTGCTGCTGCTGTTGTATTGAGTGGAAGTGCAGCAGCTGCTGCAGCTACCTCTCTCTGCTTCAGTACCTGCCTGACCAGACTCAGCTCAAACTTTAGAGTCAATAGTAGGAGGGTGCTTCAACCCCTGCTCCCCTCTCAAACTTCAAGACTAGTCCTCACTCAATTCCTCCGATAAAATTAGAGCACAGTGCCAGCAGCCAGGGGAGGGCATGCCCACCTACAGAATGAAAGGGAACCTATTCCTGCAACAGACCACCTTGTCAACCACAGGGGAATATGCATCAGTGACTAGTGGGAAATATTTTGGAGGGAAGTCTGTGGTTAAAGGTTTGAGAATAGGAGCAGTAGGAAGCTAGGTCCAATGAGACAAGGCATATTTTTGATAAGGGACTGAGAATTGTGCTGCTGCAAAAAGGGGGATCTACACCCTGGCAGAAAGAACTAAAATGAGAATGAAAGTTCTAATCACCCATCTCCCTAGACTCCTCTAACTCTACATAGTGTCAGGTTTCAGAGTAGCAATCCGATGAAGTGAACTGTAGCTCACGAAAGCTTATGCTCAAATACATTTGTTAGTCTCTAGGGTGCCTGTCATAAATATAAAGGGAAGTGTAAACCCCTTTGAAATCCCTCCTGGCCAGGGGAAAGCTCGTCTCACCTGTAAAGGGTTAAGAAGCTAAAGGTAACCTCGCTGGCACCTGACCAAAATGACCAATGAGGAGACAAGATACTTTCAAAAGCTGGGAGGAGGGAGAGAAACAAAGTTTGTGTGTCTGTCTATATGCTGGTTTCTGCTGGGGATAGACCAGGAATGGAGTCTTAGAACTTTTAGTAAGTAATCTAGCTAGGTATGTGTTAGATTATGATTTCTTCAAATGGCTGAGAAAAGAATTGTGCTGAATAGAATAACTATTTCTGTCTGTGTATCTTTTTTGTAACTTAAGGTTTTGCCTAGAGGGGTTCTCTATGTTTTTGAATCTAATTACCCTGTAAGATATCTACCACCCTGATTTTACAGGGGGGATTTCTTTATTTCTATTTACTTCTATTTTTTATTAAAAGTTGTCTTGTAAGAAAACTGAATGCTTTTTCATTGTTCTCAGATCCAAGGGTCTGGGTCTGTAGTCATCTAGGCAAATTGGTGAGGCTTTTTACCAAACCTTGTCCAGGAAGTGGGGTGCAAGGTTTTGGGAAGTATTTTGGGGGGGAAGGACGCATCCAAACAGCTCTTCCCCAGTAACCAGTATTAGTTTGGTGGTGGTAGCGGCCAGTCCAAGGACAACGGGTGGAATATTTTGTACCTTGGGGAAGTTTTGACCTAAGCTGGTAAAGATAGCTTAGGAGGTTTTTCATGCAGGTCCCCACATCTGTACCCTAGAGTTCAGAGTGGGGGAGGAACCTTGACAGTGCCACAAGTACTCCTTTTTTTTCTACATAGTCTCTCACTCCAGTACACCCAGCTAGTCACATCAAAAAGCAAGACTTCAAATCAAACAACATCATCATTTATAGACAGCTTTACTGCAGCTTTCTATGGTTAGAGCAAGACTCCAAAGTATATAAGGCATTTGGGGGGGATAAACTCTGTTCCTTGATGTGAAGTTCTGTTCTGGAAAATGACTTAAAACAGAATTGTGGTGTCCCATTGTTAATTGCCTCTGTGACTATGGGGCCATCTCCTCAGGGAACGCATAGGGAAAACATAACAGAAAATAAAACATTTACCAGCTGAAAGAGAGCATACAGCAACTATTGTTGTATTGCAAAATGGCTGCTTAAGGGCTGCTGCTGCTTTGCTCTGCCAAATTTAAAGGGCCAGTGAAAGGCATGCTGGGAAAGAATTTGGTGAGGGTTACATTTTGTCATCTTCCTCATGCATATATAATGCTTCTGCCGAGTGCAAATGGCAGCAGTAAGGGATGGGTTCAATCTGTCTAGGAGAGTCCTATAAAATAAACAAACGTATGGCCTGAGACCCTACCCAGGGCTGTACTCGTATTTCTGGCTCTGAGAAATTAAAATATAATCTTCTTGACCACCTTTCTAGGTGATATTTCCTTGCTCATAAGTACTCAGGAGTCTTTGGGATTATGAAAGTGTCTTATTTGTGAAAAAAATAAAAGAAAAACAAAGAAACACTATAACTAACTATATATACACACAAATGAACAAACCCCACTCAGAGTGTCAGGAGTATGGTTAGCACCACAATTGCCAGTATTAGTTATTTGATCAGTTGTAGTCCAGAACTCTTAATCTCAAAGCAATCCCCACACCCATGGGTCCAATAAGACTAAGAGGAGTCTGGGTCAATCTCCTCAACCAATCTTTTCTAGACTAGAGAAGTGAAGACAACAAGGTCTTTCTCCCATGTACAGCCCCCTGATCCAGTTCTGTGACATCAGCTTTGTCACCAGTCATCTGGTTGGGCAGCATTCGTGGAATTTAGCTTTCTGCAGTTACCTGTCAGGGTGCTGTGAAGTCAGCTCTGTGCTGCTTCCAATGGTCTGGTCAGGCTCGGCTGTGAAGCCAGATCCTCATCACCACTAGTCTGGTCATGCCTCACTGTAAAGTCAGCTCTGACCTACTGCTGCCATTTCAGCCTGAGCCAGTCCAATCCCACAGAAACACTATGCACAGGCTTCAGAATCTCCATGTGTGGAAGCTGGAGCAAATAATGACCCTTGGACAGTTTTACGTGAATGAATGGTCAGGAATACTTTTTCCCATAGTATTTTACCAACGCTAGCAGCAGCGGTGTGCCATCTATATATGCAATACATGCATTGCATGCCCCTGAATTCACAAAAGAGGTGATCCACCTGGCAGCCCACAGGACAATTCTGTCCAGGCCCAGATTCATGCCGTAGAACAAAATGGCCTCCTCTGCACAGCCTGACCTTACTGGCATTGTACGTGCAGGGTCACATTGCATGGATGACACAATTTTGTGGAACATCAGTAAAAAAGGTTGGACTACTTAAGGCATGCAAATGTGAATTGAATTGTCTATGATAGAACAGAGCTGATAGCGTGAACTCTTCATCAAGATGGAAAGTTTAGCACAAAATTTGTTCACTAAATGCTGTTGTGTGCCTTATTAAAATGTCAGAAGCACTTCACTGTCTCACAACAATCATAAGATTGGCTTGTAAGCCAGTCCATATAACAAAGCTGTTCCAGCTAACCATACAGGCCTAGACAAGATGAAAACTCAAGCCCCAATCCTTCAAGGACTTCTTTGTGGGCAGTCACTTGCACTGATTCCATTTTAAGTCAATGGGGCTCTGGGTAGCCATAAGGACCCTCCACACAGAGCTCCATGCAGGACAAGGGTCTTATATCAATCCAGTATTAAACGATTATGGTAGTCAATTATTCAGCTACAATTCAATCTGAAAAGTAGTAGGAAAGGAGAATTTTATTTCAGGAGGCAAAATACAGTAAAGGTAAATACATAAATAAATGACCCTCTTAACAGAAAAAAATCCAACTCATACCCATCTAACTATAACAGCAGCACAAAGTTGCAGAATATAGATGTTAAAGGACTGGTGCTGGGGTGGAACCTAGATAACCTAATATTTATTTTCAGAAATAGCATATCCACCGTTGCCTCAGGTAGGGTGGAAAAAGAACATCTCTGAAAAGAGAATATCTGATTCTTTCTGGTCCATCAAATGTTAATCCATCTGAAATCCTCAGGCATTCTAACCACAAAAAAATAAGGTCTACTGCATCAATGGCTGCTGAGATACCTACTGGGAACACGATGATCAGAACCCTTATGTGAATTAATAAGCAACAAAATTACAGAAATGCACTGTGGTCTCCTTGTAACCCAGATGGAAACTTGTTACAGAGTCAGCTCAACCTGAAGCCAAGTAGTCTCCACCTTTTAAAGTAACTAGCTTCAGAATGAACAGTGGTGATAACTAAACAAAGCATCTGTAAGCAGAGACATTTGCTTGAATAAATGAGTGGCAGGAAGCAATATAATAAAAAGATTTATTTATAATCTGGGTTTTTAAAAAGCAAAGGACAGCAATTCACACAAGAGATATAAAGGAGCCAGAGCTGGATGTTTACCTTAGTAATAACAGAGAGAAGGAAAGTGAGACCCACACTCTAGTGCATATGATTCAACATTTATTCGTTGAGTTTGCCAATCTAATTATTACTCTATGATCTCGATCTTTAAAGGAGCTGTTCCTAACAAAACCAACCCCCTTTCCAAAAAGGAGGCTAAAAGTTAAAATTACATTCCATATAAAAAAATCAGACAGCTAGTTGTTCATTCATTTTCCCCATATATATTCATATTTTTAGGCCCCGATTCAGCAAGGCACTTCAGCACATGACCTTAATGATAGTTAACACATGCTTAAAGCTAGGCATATATGTGACATACCAGGGTACAATGCAGACTATTGAGCAGTTGTTTCACTCTTGGCCTGCAACCTTTGTTGCCTTAAAATGGCCTTACTGAAATAGCTCCCACCTGGGCTGCTCACAAACAGCCTATCAGCATACACGCCACACCCGGGTTATACTCTGGCTCTCAGCAGCTTTGGTTATACTGCAGGGTGACCCGAATACATCCCCAGTTTTAGCTTTCCCCCAGAAATGTGTGTTCTGTACCGAACAGTACAAATTATATTAAATCCATTATTCCTTTAAGAAAATAATATGCACACAACTTGCCACCCCAAATGTAGTCTCCCAGATACTTCAATTTAAACACACTGGATTACATAAAACAAGAAGACAAGTTTATTAACTACAGAGAGATGGATTTTAAGTGAGTGCAAGTAATGATGCATAAAAGTTAGAAATGATTACAAGAAAAATAAAGATAAAACATTACTGGTGCCTAACTTACAAACTATGTTAAATTCAAAGCAACGTTTTCTCACCACATGCTTTCTGCAGTGTTACTGACCAAACTTCTTAGCTCAGGACTCCTTCCCCCAAACACCAATGCTTCCTTCCTTTGTCCCTGCAGCTGCAGTGAATCAATGGACTGGAGGGGCAGAGGGGCTTGAGGTGTTTGTCACTTGTTATCCTTTCAGTCCCTCTCTGAAAAGGCATTTCCACCTGGGTACTAACAGGAGTCTGTGTGGAAAGATGTTCTCTCTGCTGCCTTTTTCTCACCTGTTTGAGTTTCCTTTGTTTCCCTTCCAACTTGATGACTCTGTTTGCTGCTTAAATGCAAATTAAGCAGAGCATGCATTCCTTTGTTTAGGACAGACCTGTTTAACAGCCTCTTTTTTGGCAGGGCTATGGAGTTTGGAACACCTGTTAACATCATATAGGGAATTCTTATAACTTTGTGTTATATCTTATAACTATGTTGTCACACATATTTTATCAGGACGATACTGACCAGCACGTTATGAGTTTTCAAGTGACATCTTACAGTGCCTGGTATAAAAATTATTACGACAGTGTGTAAGGTGTGAACACAGGGGTATGCTGTCACAAGCTGCTTGAGTATCTTGCTGTCTCAGGGACTTCAATTGGTCATACCAGGCCAATAATGAGACAAATTCTGCCCTTATTTACACCCATCCGTTTCCATTCAATTCAATGTTGTTTTACAGATGTACCTGAGGATAGATTTTATCATGATATTTCTTACATCTGTTGTACAATTAGGATGAAAGATGAAACAAAAGTCATTTTTTATTCAGGACACACTGAATGTATGGAGGGTTAGGTCCAAACAAACTCATTAAATTAGCAAGAAGTATACATTAGATTAATTTTACAGTGACATCCATCAGAAGAGCCCAAAGTCTTTTACAAACATGAAGTAATCCTCACAGTACCCTATGAGTTCTTAACCTCAATTTAATGATGAGAGAAGAGAGACATGGACAGAAATTAAGGTCCTAATTTTGAAAAGTGGTCTCTTTTTTGGTGGCTTTAATTTGGAGACTCAAAAATGGAAGCATCTAAGATGAGTGGCCTCACTTGAAAAGTTGACCCTATGTGACTTGCTCAAGGTCACAAGAAAAGTCTGTAACAGAGGTTAGGATTAGAGCTGGGTGTGGAACAGTTTTCCCATCCCACAAATATTTTCAAGATTTTATAATTTTTTTCCCATTCTGCACTGAAATAAAACAGAGACCTTTTGAATTTGTTCATGAAAAAATGAACCCTCCACCCAACCCAGAACTGCCAATAACCCAGGGGTGAGGGCACTCACCTGGGATGTGGAAACCCAGATCCCAGTCCTGAAGCAGAAACTTGAACTTAGATCTCCCACATTGCAGAGGACTGTCCTAACCAGTGGGCGATAGAATAGGTCTGTCTTTCTTATACAATACATATTTATTTATAAAATGTGGAACAGCTCCAACAAGAAATGGGTTCTGGGAGACCTGTGTTCAAATCCCTTCTCTGAGAATGCTTGAGACCTCAGGTGCATGCCCTTAGCCACTAGCTAGTCTGTCTCCCACATGTGCAATTACATCCTAGATGTGTGCACCTGATGAAGTGAGCTGTAGCTCATGAAAGCTTATGCTTAGATAAATTTGTTAGTCTCTAAGGTGCTACAAGTACTCTTTTTGCAAATACAACTAACACAGCTGCTACTCTGAAATATATCCTAGACTGAAACCCTTTCTCAGATGACTCTGTTGACAAACAACAATACAGGAAGATTTTTTCAAAAATCAAAAACAAATTTTATTCAGAAAGCTGCTAATATCAAGACTGTGAAAATAAAATAGCATTGTCAAAATCTTGGGGAAACATTAAGAACATCAAAATCGCAAGACCAGAATAACCCAATTGTCCATTTGGGCCTTGATCCAGCAAAAATCAGTGTTTTGCACTGTAAGCATTCCAATTTACTTCAGAGATCTATGTAAGTTTGAAAGTGCATCTCTCTCACCAACAGAAGTTCATCTCGTCATAAATATAAAGGGAAGGGTAACCACCTTTCCGTATACAGAGCTATAAAATCTCTCCTGGCCAGAGGCAAAATCCTTTCACGTGTGAAGAGTTAAGAAGCTAAGATAACCTCGTTGTCACCTGACCAAAATGACCAATGAGGAGACAAGATACTTTCAAAGCTGGGGGGGAGGAGAAACAAAGGGTCTGTCTGTCTGTGTGTGTGATGCTTTTGCTGGGAACAGAACAGGAATGCTCTTCAGAACTTCTGTTAAGTTAGTAAGTAATCTAGCTAGAAATGCATTAGATTTCCTTTTGTTAAATGGCTGGTAAAATAGGCTGTGCAGAATGGAATGTATATTCCAGTTTTTGTGTCTTTTTGTAACGTAAGGTTTTGCCTACAGGGATTCTTTATGTTTTGAATCTGATTACCCTGTAAGGTATTTACCATCCTGATTTTACAGAGGTGATTCTTTTAATTTTCTTTAATTAAAATTCTTCTTTTAAGAACCTGATTGCTTTTTCATTGTTCTTAAGATCCAAGGGTTTGGGTCTGTGCTCACCTATGCAAATTGGTGAGGATTTTTATCAAGCCTTCCCCAGGAAAGGGGATGTAGGGTTTGGAGGGATATTTTGGGGGGAAGATGGCTCCAAGTGCTCTCTTTCTCTGTCCTTTGTTTAACAGGCTTGGTGGTGGCAGCATAGGGTTCAAGGACAAGGCAAAGTTTGTACCTTGAGGAAGCTTTTAACCTAAGCTGGTAAGAATAAGCTTAGGGGGTCTTTTATGCAGGTCCCCACATCTGTACCCTAGAGTTCAGAGTGGAGAAGGAACCTTGACACATCCAATGAAAGATATTACTTTAGCATCTTATCTCTCTGATAACCCGAGACCAACACACCTACACCACAACATACTTAGTGTGGAAAATTGGTAAATCAGTGCAGTTTTGTAGACCCAATGTGGAAATCTGCTGCAGTCATTGAGAAGCTCAGAAATCAGGGGATATTGACAGGAGAAGGAAGCAGGGCTAGAAAAGTGAGCTCCAAACAGTGAGGTCTGGGGAGTGGTGGCTTTAGGTAGGGTTTATGATTTTAGACTTTGTTGAAAGCTGTTTGGATTATTTTGTGATGAAGGACTCTGAGGTTTTTATGAGCTTTATCTGACATTAAGCCAATCTGAAAAAGGGGTGCTGTGAATCTGTAACTAAAACTATCTGGAGTACTAAGCAGTCTGGAAGAGAGGGCTAATAGAGATAGGATGCCTGAAAAGTGACCCTTAGCCATGAGAAGGCACTCAATTAGTGGCTACACTCGTAAAATAGGGTAAGAAATATATATAGCTCTATTTGGCACAGGATAATAGGATTTTCCATCTTGAGTTGTGTATTTAAAACGAATATGGAACAATTTTTCTGTTTTACCTCCAGCCAATTTAATCACATATCACCTGCATTTAAATGTCTGTGTCTCTCTAGAGATTACAAGTCAAGAAAATTGTGTCAAGAATGAAAATATCCACGCTAGTTGATTAGATTTGAATGGGTTGCTAACCTCCATCAAGCATGTCAGAAATGCTTTCCTTTTATCTTTTATGCAAAATGACTAGTAGGTAATTGCATTCTCCTCAGCTAATAGAAAGGTTTTTTTTTTTTTTAGAACCTGCCAGGATGCTCAGGGCATCACTCTGACAAATTATGTTTGACAGAAATCCAGCATCACTCAGGAATCCACTTTTAAAAGTATCCAGGACCATTGGTAGAGTAGCACAATTTGACTGCCATATTACGAAGTATCCATAGGCTTCAACTATTATGAATATGTTCACAGCTGTAAAAGCAGGATTTTCAAAAGCACTCAGACTTGGCCTAATTTGTATACAAGCAAAAACCTGGCGTTAGTGAATTTTGGCATATAATAAAAGATGTAAAATTGAAAACTCTTTTTCCATTAAAGCCAGTGGTAAATCTCCCATTGACTTCAGGGAGAACAAGGAGAGGCTGACGCCTAGTGCTTTTGAAAATCCTCCCCAAAAACTTGTCAATAGCTTTTTATTTATTGTTTTTAAACACAAAAAAAGTCTGGGGAATGAGCATGAGGCAATGTTAGAAAACAAGGTAAATGAATGGGTACATCTCTCACAACCACAAGCACTGCTGAGAGAAAAGGAGGGAACTGCCATTTGTTCACTAGCAGCCGGATTTGGAGATCCTGAGTACCTTGAGTAGTAGCCCTGGTGATTTCACACCACTCAAGGGGAGTGTGGGTATCACAATCTGTCTGAGGAGTGATGCTGACATTACTATACAGGACAATCAATTCAACAGTTTATCATAACGTAGCCCCTTTTGAAATGTGCTGGTTAAAGCAATCTGAGGTGAACCACTCCACATGCTCATTAATTGTTGTCAGAGTTGTAAAATCAGTCTTTTTCTCCCAACTTTTCCTTATTTGACTTTGCATTACAAACAAACTAAAGCAGAAACCTCAGTTACTACAAAATATTGTTACTTTCAAAAAACTAGCTTGAATTTCTTTATGGTGCTGGGCTATTATTCATCTTTGTGACTCCAGGCTTTGCAATGTTATTTTAAAGATTTTTTTTGTGTGTGTCAGTACCCCCGTGTTTTGAGCTCAGCTTCATTGTATAGCAAGTTTTGTGTATTAAAGCAGGATGCATGGATCAGTGGGCTTGGATCCTGCTGAGAGGATGTCTATGGACCCACAATTTTGATCCTAAGATCCATGGGACTGTGCTCAAAGTCTGGGAGCACAAAGTGCTGTGAGTCCCACCTTTGGGACTGGGAAGCAATGGCTGGGCTGGGGACTCCGAGCACCTCCACGGAGATGCTTTCTGGTCGTCTTCTTGTCCTACAGCTTCTTCCTTCACCTGACTCTGGCACAACACATTCTCAGCTCTCACAGTAGCAGCTAGACTGTGAGAATGAATGTGGTTTACAGGCACACGGAAAAAGAAGAAACTGCATGGGCTCAGCCTCGTGGAATCTGCCATTCATTTTTATTGGCTGGACACGCCATAAGTAGAACCTTTTCCAGATAGCTCATGCTTGGTGTCCCAGTTCAGTTCACACTCAGTTCACTCTTCATGAGGCTGCTTCAGTCAGCAGCTAGCCGGTTTACAGGTGCTTAATCTGGTCATGCCAGTCATCGCAGGGTATTCAGGGACAACTGACTATGCCTACAGCTTCCTGTACTCTACTAATCACAGGGATCCTCAGACAGCTATTTGAGCTAGCAACTCACAGAAACTTCCACCATTCCAAAAGACCAAGTAAGTTAAGGATCTACAGAGGAGTGGAAGAGCAGGAAGGGTTCTCAGAGTTCATGTGCACTGGGAAGATAAATGAGGATGAAGGGCTATCAAACCTTGAAGGGAAAGAGAAAAAGAAATATCAATTTTGATTTCTTTTGTATATTATGTGTCAGATTATGGGAAAAGTGGACACTGAGTTTCCATATACTGTGTGTGGATTTTGGGGAGGAGGGGTAATTTTGATGTGCTTTTTTTTTTTTGCCTGTAATATTTATATTTGGGGGGTATGTGGTTAACTTCTGCTTGTGTTAGATGGAGGATTATATGGGGGATGGTGGAACACTTATTTGCTGTTGTGAATTCTGTGTTCTCACTGAAATAATAGCGTTCCAGTAGCTCAACTTTTTAGTATATATATTTACTCTATATTTTGTGAATTTTTGTAACTGACTTCAAATTAAACTTGTATTGACAATTTTAATTTAACAAGTACTTAATTTTCAAAGTCCTTTTCAAAGGCTAATTCCCTTTATAATCCCAATAGGGCCATATCCAGGGTGCAATGGTCCACTGAAGTCGATAGAAAGATTTCCATGGACTTTAATGGGCTTTGATTTATACCTGTTCTATTTCACTGGTTTTGAATAGTAAGTGAAAACTCTGGGTTTTTTTTTTTTAAAAAAAAAAGGCTGGGTAGGAGGGGTTGGAAGGGGCTAATGAACCTTTTTCCTTCTTTTGTTTAGGCAGCTATTCTCAAACATTAGCAACCCGAGGACCCACACTGTGATTTCACATTTTTTGCAGACCCTCAAGCCAGCTTCTAATTTTCCTCGGGGGTTCTCAACCCCCGCCCCTACCCCCACTCCACCCCTTCCCCCAAGGTCCCACTTCACCTTTCCTCCCCCGCTCCACCCCTGTCCTCTCTTCCCTGCCTCTTTCCGCCCCATCCCCGCTCCTCCCACTCCCTCCCAGAGGCTCCTGCACGCTGCTGAACAACTGTTCCGTGGCTTGCAGGAGACACTGGGAGGGAGGAGGAGTAGTTGATCAGCAGAGCCAGCAGCCCTGGACATGACTTGCAGACCCCCTGGAGCCAGACAAGATTCGTGGACCCCCTGGAGTACCCTTGCGGACCCCCAGGGGTCCATGGACCCCAGTATGAGAATTGCTGGTCTATATAGTCAATTTTATGCACTCAGTATCCCTGTTTAAGTATAAAGGCCTCATGCATCTGTAAGTAATCAAGGTTCTTATTGGTAATTTAGAAGAAACCACAAAGTACCGATATTTCACATTTAGTGGAATGGTTGTGAAGTAATGATTAGCATTAATATACTCTCACAGTTCCTCCCCCACTCTGAACTCTAGGGTACAGATGTGGGGACCTGCATGAAAAACCTCCTAAGCTTATCTTTACCAGCTTAGGTCAGAACTTCCCCAAGGTACAAAATATTCCACCCGTTGTCCTTGGATTGGACGCTACCACCACCAAACTAATACTGGTTACTGGGGAAGAGCTGTTTGGACACGTCTTTCCCCCCAAAATACTTCCCAAAACCTTGCACCCCACTTCCTGGACAAGGTTTGGTAAAAAGCCTCACCAATTTGCCTAGGTGACTACAGACCCAGACCCTTGGATCTTAAGAACAATGAACAATCCTCCCAACACTTGCAACCCCCCCTTTCCTGGGAAATGTTGGATAAAAAGCCTCACCAATTTGCATAGGTGACCACAGACCCAAACCCTTGGATCTGAGAACAATGAAAAAGCATTCAGTGTTTTACAAGAAGACGACTTTTAATAAAAATAGAAGTAAATAGAAATAAAGAAATCCCCCCTGTAAAATCAGGATGGTAGATATCTTACAGGGTAATTAGATTCAAAAACATAGAGAACCCCTCTAGACAAAACCTTAAGTTACAGAAAAGATACACAGACAGAAATAGTTATTCTATTCAGCACAATTCTTTTCTCAGCCATTTAAAGAAATCATAATCTAACACATACCTAGCTAGATTACTTACTAAAAGTTCTAAGACTCCATTCCTGGTCTATCCCCAGCAGAAACCAGCATATAGACAGACACACAGACTTTGTTTCTCTCCCTCCTCCCAGCTTTTGAAAGTGTCTTGTCTCCTCATTAGTCATTTTGGTCAGGTGCCAGCGAGGTTACCTTTAGCTTCTTAACCCTTTACAGGTGAGAGGAGCTTTCCCCTGGCCAGGAGGGATTTCAAAGGGGTTTACCCTTCCCTTTATATTTATGACATACTCTCTCTGTTAAAGTGAGAGCAACAGCTAAGCAATATGGAGGAAAGGCTTTTGGGTGTTCTGGTTTAAGGATTATAGTATGCTCTTTTAAAAAGGCTGCAAAATACTAATTATGGATCTGAAGGTTACTCAAGAGTTAGTATTAAGTTACCTTTCGCACTCTGTATGAACCTCAAGTAGCTAATTACATGTAGAAGTGATTATGCTTATCTTCTTGCTTGCCAGATAGTCTTTCTACCTCACCTGCTACTCACTTGATGGACTTTTGATCAATGTAGCTTAATTCTAATGACATCACCCTCACTCTATATCTTTTACTATCACTTAGTTTTGTTTTACCTGAGAACTTCAAAGCAAAACCTTCTATTTTACTTGCGTGGCTGTAAATAAAGGATCTGAGGATTTATGTTCACACATAAAACATTAAGTATTCTCTAGCCTTAATAAGAAACAAAATACCCTGATCCTTATGCTTAATTTTGAGCACATGCTTAATTTTGAGCATATGAATGGGCACACTGAATTATATGGTTTCAGAGTAACAGCCGTGTTAGTCTGTCTTTGCAAAAAGAAAAGGAGTACTTGTGGCACCTTAGAGACTAACCAATTTATTTGAGCATGAGCTTTCGTGAGCTACAGCTCACTTCATCGGATGCATACCATGGAAACTGCAGTAGACATTATATACACACAGAGACCATGAAACAATACCCCCTCCCACCCCACTGTCCTGCTGGTAATAGCTTATCTAAAGTGATCATCAAGTTGGGCCATTTCCAGCACAAATCCAGGTTTTCTCACCCTCCGCCGCGCCCCCCCCCCCCCCACACAAACATACTCACATGCTTGAAATTAAGCATATGTAGAGCTGGGTGAAAAATGATCTTTTTGGTTTATTGGTAACTTTGAAAAGTTACCAAACCTGTTATTGGGTCAGGCCAAAATTGAACACTTCCAAAACTTTTGGAAAATCAAAAAGATTTAAAAAAATGTTTTTGTTTTTGTTTTTTTTATTGAATGAAACACTTTGGTCTGTCAAACTCAGAATGTTCTCATTTTATTATGACTATTATTAATGTTTTTAAATTTAAAAAAATGAAATATTAAAATGCAACTTGTTTAAAACCAAGAATTCAAATAGTTTCACTTTAAGAAGTTTGAAAAAATATTTCAATTCTGTGTGTGGAGGGGAGGAATTAAGCAAACAATTTAATTAAATTGACACACAGTCAGTTTAATTGAATCTGTATTTTTCACCAAGAGAAAAGTTTTGCCTGAAAAATATTGCCCAGCTCCATTGTTCCCTCTAATTTTTCCCACCCATGTGCAGAATGAATTTTGTTATGTGCACCAATATGGAGGTGATGTGTCACACATCACCTCCATATTGGTGCACATAACAAAATTCATATGGTGGGGGTAGGGCTGAGGGGTTTGGAGTGTGGGAGGGGGCTCAGGGCTGGGGCAGAGGGTTAGTGGTGCAGGGGTGTGAGGACTCTGGCTGGGGGTGTGCACCCTGGGGTGAGGATGGGGATGAGAGGCTCAGGGTTCGGTGTGGGGAGGGGAGGGCCCCGGATAGGGATGCACGCTTGGGGGTGAGGGGTTTGGGGTACAGAAAGGTGCTCCTGGACTACAGTGTGGAGAGAGGACTCCCCTCAGCTCTTTCTCCCCACAGCAGCACCTGGGCTTGGGGGTATAGACACCTCTCCCTCGGCCATGGCAGCTCTTGGACTGGGGCTGGGTTCAGGGAGGGGTGCCCCACAATCAGGCCGCGCCAGGCTGCCCAGGTTTGGGTCAGGCCACCCTGGCCATGGCTGGGTCCAAGCAGGGCTGCCGCAGCTAGGTCTGGGTCAGGTGGGCCTCGGCTGGGGCATAGGCGCCCACTCCATGGATGCTCTGGGGCTGGAGCACCCATGGGGAAAAATTGGTGGGTGTGGAGCACCTACTGGCAGCTCACTGACCCGCCCACCCGCCCCAGCTCACCTCCACCTCTGCTGCACCTCCACCTCCTCCCCTGAGTGGGCTGACGTGTCCTGCTTCTTCCCTCACCCTTCACAGCGCTTGCACTGCGAAACAGCTGTTTTGCACAGCAAGTCTGGGAGGGAGGGGGGAGGAGGAACACGGTGCGCTTGGGGAAGAGGCAGGGCCAGGGCAGGGATTTGGGGAGGAATCCAATAGGGGCAGGAAGGGGTGGAGTCTGGGTAGGGCCGGGGGCGGGGCTGGGGAGAGTGACCACCTACAGGCACCAACAAAAGTTGGCGCCTGTGGGCTGGGGCTGCAATGCTCCACTCCGGCTGGGTTTGGGTCAGAGGAGGGGCGCCCCGGCATGTCCGAGCTGCAGCATAGCTGGGGCTACAGGGCTGCATCGGCTGTTGCAGGTTGGGAGCTGGGTTAGAGTGGGGGTGGGGAATCCCTCTCCCAGCCATGGCAGGTCTCCAGATGGATTTCCTGTGTGCCTGCGCATTGCTAAATAGGCGGCTACACGGTCGCACTGCTTACAGGAAATTTAGGATGATACCAAGCTGGGAGGGGTTGCAAGTGCTTTAAAGGATAGGGTTAAAATTCAAAATTATCTGGACAAAGTGGAGAAATGGTCTGAAGAAAACAGGATGAAATTCAATGAGGACAAATGCAAAGTACTCCACTTAGAAAGGAACAATCAGTTGCACTCATACAAAATGGGAAATGACTGCCTAAGAAGGACCACTGCAGAGTTTGGATCTGGGGGTCATAGTGGATCACAAGCTAAATATAAGTGAACAGTGTAACATTGTTTAAAAAAAAAAAGCAAACCTCATTCTGGGATGTATTAGCAGAAGTGTTGTAAGGAAGACACAAGAAGTAATTCTGCCAGTCTACTCTGTGCTGATGATACCTCAGCTGGAGTTTTGTATTTAGTTTTGAGCACCACTTTTCAGGAAAGATATGGACAAATTGGAGAAAGTCCAGAGAAGAGCAACAAAAATGATTGAAAGGTCTAGAAAACATGACCTATGAAGGAAGATTCTGGTTGCTTAGTCTGGAGAAGGGAAGACTTAGATGGGACATTATAAGAGTTTTCAAGTATGTAAAAGGTTGTTACAAGGAGGAGGGAGAAAAATTGTTCTCCTTAACCTCTGAGGAGAGGACAAGAAGCAATGGGCTTAAATTGCAGCAAGGGAGTTTTAGGTTGGACATTAGGAAAAACTTTCTGTCAGGGTGGTTAAACAATGGAATAAATTGCTCAGGCTGATTGTGGAATCTCCATCATTGGAGATTTTTAAGAGCAGGTTAGACAAACACCTGTCAGGAACGATCTAGATAATACTTAGTGCTGCTATGAGTGCTGGGGACTGGACTAGATGACCTCCTGAGGTCCCTTCCAGTCCTACAATTCTATGATTCCATACTGGATAATAGCAGCCAATGAGTTTTCTTCCGATAAGTTAGATAGTTTTTTTTTTTTTTTTCCAGCATTTTGCTGAACCTTGTAGCTGGAAATGCAATTACCATTTTACAGTACAAAAACGATCTAACAAAATCAACTTCCTACAGATCCATGTAATATCAGAAATACACACTTGAAAGACTTTTTTTCAGATGCTGTTGCAATTTATCAGAGTGGGAACAGATGATGAATGCCTTAATGCTGTCTTCCAAATAGGAAAAGGAAGCAGGTGTTGACACTAATATAGGCAATTAGAAGCTCTTCTTGATGAATGTGACCTTTCTCTTCTTGCCATGTGTAACCATCATATGGCAAGACTGGGTCATAGAATGTTTTCTTGAATTTCTTTAATAGTCTTATCTACCAATATTTAAACCATAAGCAGCGCTTCCTTATAACAGGCAGTATCTGGTTTCTGCCTGTTCTACTTTGCAATCAATTGTTTTTGGAAGCTGTTTATTTTGCTTTCATTGTGTCCCATGCTGCTCTGACAAAATGATGCAGGTTTAACAACGAGTGCAGTAGAGATAGCATGTGTAAAAGTTCATCTCATCCTTATTTTATGCTACAAAGTTTAACATATGTTCTGCTCCTTTATCAAAAATGGCCTTCCTTCTGCTACCAACTAACAATTGGTTAAGATGCACACCTCCCACAGTTAACTTCAGACTACTGGGCTTTAGACTTTGTTAATCCTCTTTATTACAGCAGGTGCTTATTTAAAAGAATGCCTGTACTAAGATTAACAAATTTATTAGAGCATAAGTTTTCATGAGCTACAGCTCACTACATCGGATGCATGCCATGGAAAGTATAGTGGGGAGATTTTATATACACAGAGAACATGAAACAATGGGTGTTACCATACAGACTGGTTTCAGAGTAGCAGCCGTGTTAGTCTGTATTCGCAAAAAGAAAAGGAGTACTTGTGGCACCTTAGAGACTAACCCATTTATTTGAGCATGAGCTTTCGTGAGCTACAGTTCACTTCATCGGATGCATTCAGTGGAAAATACAGTGAGGAGACTTATATACACACAGAACATGAAACAATGGGTGTTTATCATGCACACTGTAAGGAGAGTGATCACTTAAGATGAGCTAATACCAGCGAGCGGGCAGGGTGGGGGGGAGAAAACCCTTTGTAGTGATAATCAAGGTGGGCCATTTCAAGCAGTCAACAAGAACGTCTGAGGAACGGGGGGGGTGGGGGGGGGGAAACAAGGGGAAATAATCCCTCTCCCCCCCCCCCCCCCGCTGGTAATAGCTCATCTTAAGTGATCACTCTCCTTACAGTGTGCATGATAAACACCCATTTTTTCATGTTCTGTGTGTATATAAATCTCCTCACTGAATGCATCCGATGAAGTGAGTTGTAGCTCATGAAAACTTATGCTCAAATAAATTGGTTAGTCTCTAAGGTGCCACAAGTACTCCTTTTCTTTTTACTATACAGACTGCAACAAGAGTGATCAGGAAAGGTGAGCTATTACCAGCAGAAGATTGTTTTTTGGGGGGAGGGAGGGGGAACCTTTTGTAGTGATCAAGGTGGGCCATTTCCAGCACTTTACAAGAACAGTAGGAGGGGAAATAAACAAGGGGAAATAGTTTTACTTTGTGTAATGACACATCCACTCCCAGTCTTTATTCAAGCCTAAATTAATTGGAATTAATTTGCAAATAAGGTTGTATACAAATGTAGCTTGAATGCTATGTACAGTCCACAAGAGGAAAATAAGATACTGTAAAATGGTTTCCTTAGATTACAACAATCTGGCACAGCTGGATTAGGATGAAGGATAGTTTCACACTGGGGTTGCCTTGTAGATATACTTGATTTTATCAAAATAATCCTCGGATTGAAGGAATAAAAAAAACAAGAGTCACAAGGGGGGAAATTGCCCTGTTGAGTAATCTTGTAAACTGTCAAGACAAAACATAATATCCATGATAAGCATTTCAGCAATAGGGGTGGGAGGAAGAGAGGGAGAGAGTTTTGGGGGGGCTTACATTTGCTTGTGAATACTTTTCATTCATAAACATAGAACCAAAACCAAACCAGAATAGGGGTTAGATTGCAAATTTGCTATGCCTGGTGTTTTTTGTTTTTGTTTTTAACTCTGACTGCAGATTCCAGTTTCTGGTATCCTTTGCTGTCTTCCTCTTCTTTTACACCATTTAAAGCTAATGGTAAAAACTCTTTCACTTCAATAGGCTGGATCTGCCCCTATATTCAAAGTAAAGTTTATGCTCAGATTCAGAGTTGGAAAAATCTCACATGCTCTTTTTGTGAGATTGGCCTTGACAGTGGCAATATAGTAAAATCTACAAAAATGTAGTTGATCTTGTGAAATTTCCACCCTACCAAATGGTGAGTCATTCATGAGATCAATTGTTTCCTGAAGGTGTTACTCAATCTTGGACCGAAAACCTGAAAAAAACATGGCTGTTCTTGAAAGATTTTTGGCTGCTTTCAAATTAGAACCTGACATTACACCCTGGTTTTGAGTCAGACCTGGAAGCAAAACAAGAGTGTCTTGTTTGGATCCATTTGGACCGTATATTTGAAATTTGAGCTATTCCCTATTATAGGCCTGCTCCCCACTTTGGATACTAATTCTTCATTCCAAACTGGCATAATGAATTTTAAAATCTAGTCTGAAACTCTAGGCCATTCTAACTTTCTCTCTCATGAGTATTCAAGTGGTTAGTCAAACTACCTACCCCCACACTCAAACTTCAGCTCTGATTCAAAATATGTATTCTAGTGTTTGCCACTTGCTGAACAGCTGCCTAATTATATGCCTGGTACCATTATTTAGGATGAATTATATGCTGCATCTGATTTCCTTGAGTCTGAAGGTTTCTTTCATTTTGATACACGGAGAGAATGACTCTTAACTGTAGATACTAATAATGCATCAATCTAATAGGCCAGTATGTTCAACAGATGCCTTCTCCAAAGGAAAACAATTGATAAAATTGAAAAAATCCCTTTTGCATATTGCCCCCTAACCTAGATGTGCATGGTCAATGTAGTGATAACAAGATGAAAGTTTAACTTTTGAAGACTGCTGAATTCACATATTTATAGGAAAAGTCTTACCCTGAGTCAGCAGGAATCTCATAAGCACAATAATTAATTAGCAGTGACCTTCTAGCTCCAACGATACCAGGCAGCTGGATCTCCTGAAGAGTGAAGGGATGGGAAAAATTCAGGTGAACCTTAAAGTGACTGGTTTCAGAGTAACAGCAGTGTTAGTCTGTATTCGCAAAAAGAAAAGGGGTTCTTGTGGCACCTTAGAGACTAACCAATTTATTTGAGCATAAGCTTTCGTGAGCTACAGCTCACTTCATCGGATGCAATGAGCTGTAGCTCATGAAAGCTTATGCTCAAATAAATTGGTTAGTCTCTAAGGTGCCACAAGTACTCCTTTTCTTAAAGTGACTTTGCACTATTGATAATTATGCTGATATAGAAGATATTGCTGAGTGAATTTTCTTTGAGCACTCACTGTATGAAAAGAATGAATATTAAGTAGCAATGCTTTTTATATCAACTAATATAGCTATGCTCTGAAACTGATATAAAATCTAAAGTGATCATCAAATCACTTTTTTTTTTTTTTTTTAATTAGACAGGTTTGGTCTTGAGGAGAGAAGATTGAGGGAGGACGTGATAACAGTCTTCAAATATGTTAAGGGCTGTTATAAAGTGGCTGGTGATCTGTAGCGTAACTAGGGAGGGAGCGGGGCAGCGGCCGCTCCCCCACTGAGCACAAGTGGTGCCTTGTCAATGTCTTAGCACCCTTTAAATTTTCCTTTGGTGAGGGAACAGGGGGAGCGATCCAAAAAAAATGGTGCCACTCGCTGCAGCACTTTTACTCACCTCGGCAGCAGGACCTTCAGTGCCACCAAAGACACCCAGAGCAAGTGAGGGCCGGCTGCTGGAGGGCTGCCTGGTGAGTAAAAGCGCTGCAGCGGGTGGTGTGATTTTTTTGGATCGCTCCCCCTGTTCCCTCCACCTGGCTACGCAGCTGCTGGTGATCAATTGTTCTCCATGTCCACTAAAAGTCAGGCCATACTTATCACACCTCTTTCGTTCTCCTCATTGCCTTCTTCCACCCATTTCCCCCCATCAGCCTCAGCCCAGATCGCTACATGTTCTAATACTTTTCCTGCATGTCTGTTCCTTCTAGAACTTCATCTTGCCCCCAGTGTTTCTGGTCCAACCAAGCTCTTACCTCCTTCTTCCTTCCCTGCCCCACCTCTAACAACATATATGCATCATTGATCCCTCTTCTTGACTCCAAGAAACAAGAAGTTGCTGTTCCTAGGTGTTAACCATTTCTAAAATAAGGAACATTCATAGAGTTAAGGTGCATTAAAATGGCTTTCCCCGACAACAATAACAAAAAACCTGCTTGACAACATACACATTAGCCCCTAATCTGTAAGAATCAGTTCAGCTTCACTATGTAACCATAATGTAGTTCTTTTGCTGTAAGCATTAGCATGCAAATGGAAGCTGTAGCCTATCTATTAATCAAACTTTCATATCTGACATGACCTATTACTGTATGCAGTATTGTTGTAGCCATGTTGGTACTAGGATATTAGAGAGACAAGGCAGCTGAGGTAATATCATTTATTGGACCAACCTCTATTGATGAAAGAGACAAGCTTTTGAATACACCCTTGTATTCGCACCCTACACACTACTGTAATGATCTTTGTACAAAGTATGCCTTGCAAAGTATCATCTGAAAACTTATAATTTGCTGGTCAGTATTGTCCTGATAAAATGTGTGTGGAAAAGTTGTATGTAAAGTTATAAGATTCCCTGTATGGTGTTATTAACACATGTTTCTGCCAAACCCTCAGAAATTGGGCTTGTTTTTGACTTAATTGGCTTGTGAGTTGCTTGTTAGCTAGTTTTTGGCTTGTACCTTGTTGCTTCTTTTTTTTGATTGGCTCCCAGCAAGTGTGGGCAATGGGCAAGTAGGGGCAAGGGAGGGGGAAGAGTCAGGGGTGCACAGTGGGCCCACCACAGTCCCAGAGTGCATGCCAGGGGAATCTAGTCACATAGAGTGTTGGGATTCTTAGGGATTGACTTGTTTTGACCTTGTTTTGAAATGGGATTAGGTTGACGTTTGGCTTATTGTGAAAGTTGGGGTGCTTATTTATCACGTGAAAGTTGGCAACTGTGGTTCTAAATCCTCGGTGAGAGCTAAGCTTGTAAAGGCACCCAAGGTGGCAGGGCAGGAGTAACACAGGTGCTCATGAATCTGGATTGTACCCTGGTATGTCACAATAAGGTAATATCTTTTATTGGACCAACTTCTGTTGGTGAGAGAGACAAGATTTTAAGTTTACACAAAGCTTTTCTTCAGATCTGGGAAGTATTCTCTGACATATTATTGTGCTTTGGGTCTAAGAGAGGTGTGAGCATAGACAGATGCTGAGGGCTGGTTGTTGCTTTTGTGCATGGTGCTGTGGGGAACATTCGCTTCTCAACTCTATGAGCTAAGATCAAGTGTATGTAGTCTCTTGGCCTACCCAAGGCTGTGATCAAGTGTCTTGATGTTTTTGGTATTTTGGCCTCGAAATGAAAACCTTGTTTGTGTCTCTTGGACCTTGAAGTGAAAAAAATCATCTAAGTTATATCTGTTCTTTCAGTTTTTCTTCTTTGCAAAGAACAGACAGATTTGTGATGGGGTATCATGAAAGCTACTTCATGAGCAGGGAGGAAGAAATAAAACACAGAACACTTCTTATCCTTTACCCTCTTAATATAAATATTTTCTGTGGGAGGGGAAAACCCCCCAGCAAGGATAATTAAACTAGCTGTGTTATAGATATACGTTATTAGAAAGTACATGGAAACACTGATTAATAAAAACTAAGAAAGCTTCAACTCCATTGCCATTCTGCCTATAGCTCTATGATGTATATTACCAGACATATCACCCATCTCTGTACATCTACAAGGGCATTTTTCATGTTGTAATAATGCCTCTTTGTTTCATTAGAGGAAGTAGAAAACAATAAAATAAAAATATTCTCTCAACATTACACAGACAGTTGTTCCTCCCCAGTATCTGCACTGGGATGAGGAGCAGGTGGTATGAAAATTCAGTTATTATGTAGCTGGCACAGAGCATGCACTTTTGCACAATTGTCTGAAATCTCTAAACACTAAAGGAATCAAACTTTAATTTTCCTTTCATCATTTGGCACAGGAAAAAGTTGCCGACTGTCAAAGTATAAAATCCATTGGATTTTATATCTAGCATCTAGATAAAAAAGTCAATGCATGTTTCACAGCTATCACCCTTGATGTTTGCAGAAAAAACTGGAACTAGACTATGTAATATTTGGTTACATGTATGCTTCTGTCTCTATTGGCTTGTAACGTGAACTGATGAGATGAAATATAGATTTACTTTGAAACCATGAAGGAAATTCCCCTTTTCCTCTTTTTAATTGCCAATATATTATGAGATGCACAGGTCTTAAAGAAAAAAAAAAAAAAAAAAGGGTAAAGAATAAGGAAGGCCTGGCATGAAGAAACAAGGAACATCATAATCATCCCTAGTGTAATTCCATTCTGCTCATTGGAGTTACACTCGGGATTAGCATTTCTAATGGTAATGGCATTTCTAGTGGCTCAGCATTTCTATTGTCAGTAAAATCAATACATTTTATATAATACATTTAATCGTGTCTCTGCAGGATCATCTGCTGAACAACAGTGGATTCCAACAGTGAGGTTTCTGGGAGTTTGTAGGGTTTTTTCAAATTTGCTGGATTTTGACAGCATCTGACAGGATATCTATGGAACTGCAGAGCTATCTGGCTGAGTGCTTCGTAGAAGTTTACAAAGTACACGATATACCACCTGAGATTTCTAGCTGATACTGCTCTTATATGTTGGGGTAGGAGTTAACATTTCGTGACTCATCAAAAACATATCTACTGAAGCTTAATTATATACTAAATAGTTGTTTTTACCCGATGTCCACTCATTGATTAGGCCCCAATCCTGCAATCAGATTTTAGCAGATGGGCCCTCTGCATCTATGTAGAGCCCATTGAAATGAATACATCTTTGCATGGGCACAGGTCTCCAGCTGTAAAGATCTGATTGCTGGATCAGAGTCCTAGTACATAGTGCACATTTATACTAACACCTTTTGAATACAGTCATTATATGATTAAAGAATTAATGTTGCTAGGACTTCTATAAGACACACACTTTCATTTGTGAGGGCTCTCACCAACTTAAATTTACTTTTAGAACTACAGAGACTTTGTACTATCCAAAGGAAAATTGCTTCCTCACAGTCAGCTGTTCAATTATTTTGGTTTCCACTCTGTGGCACATCATTTGGGGCTAAACTTCTCCCTGCTGTATATCTATTGACTTTCTTTAGGCCTTTTGTCTGTCTTATGTAGACTCAATAGGTTCATAGGAATGATATTAGGGAAAACCCTCAGTATACACAATGTATCTGTTCTGCTCAGAGCAGTTCAGTCAGATGGGTAAGAATTATTAAAGGAGTCTGAAATGGTCATCTCCCTAGCTTATCTCCATACTTCCTCAAACAGTTTCACAACACAGACGCTCTCTAAAATATAAAAAAATTGGCCTTTTTTTAGAAGGCTACGCTATTCAGGAGACGGAATGCCAAAGCTGGATTGTTTGTATTCAAACACACCTGTAGGAAGCATTAAGATTATTGTAGCACAAGCTGACGAACTGATTTCAATGTCCCAGATTAATACCTGGGGTAAGCAGATAAAGCTCCATTGATTCAGACCAGCAGCACAGGAATATATCAAGAAAGGCAAAGGGGGTGTGTGTGGTTTGTGTTGTTGTGTTTGTTTTTTTTTAAGAGCTTTGGCTGTCAGCCTAGGGTGGCTGGGGCTTAAGCAGAAGTTCCATTCATGTCTAGGAGGTAGGGATAAAAGGAACAGCAGGAGCCCGGCCACCCAGGCTTGTTCTCTCCTTCCCCCCACCCCAATCCCTCACCTGGAGGTGGCAGGGCTCTGGCTGTCAGCCCCAGGGTTGCAATAGCAGCTCAAAAGTAAGGGTGACAAGGGGGCACAAAGTCTGCGGTGGAAAGTGATATTGACAAATATTCACATTGCCACCCTTCTGTGGTGCTGCTAGCATGTAGCTGCCTTTGGAGCTGGGGGCCTGGCCAGCACCCACTGCTCCCCGCTCTGCCTTCAGAGCTGGGGGGTGGTACGCGTACTTGAGGAGGGGGGGAATACATGAAATGAGAGGGGCCCGATCAAATAAGTATAAGAACCACTGATTGAGACCAAGTTGCCACCAATTATAGCAGGACTGATTTTAGTTCAATTTATATATTCTAGGCTATATTGTCTGCTGGTTTTGTGGCATGAAGCCAAGAAACAAGAAAATAGCAAGGTAAGACCAAAATAACCAAGTGAACCCCACCATGTTACAATACACCACAACTGCTATGGTAGCAAAGCCAACATTGCAGTGTTACTCCGGCACTATAAGCAGTGTGCTATGCATGTAATAGTAACAATAAGGAACTATTGCCCAAATGAGAAATTAGTCAGGGAAGGAGTGTAACAATTTGAAAGGATCCCCTTCAAGACAGCATAGTGGCAGAGGAGATAGGGACTGGATGGCAGATCTAATCACTGCAGCAGAACACTGGCTCAGAGCACTCGTACACGTACATGCACAGTCAGTCATGCTGCAGGCTGTGTGCAAGTACAGGATGCCTACACGATGATCTGGAATACAGCAAACTGGAAAATGTCAAGGTGAAGTCTCCCTGAGGTAGGGCATGATTAGGCTCAGCAAAGAAAATGAGACGAGTGGGGGCACATGGAAGGATAAGACTCGGGCATACTGTCCAGTGGCATGTCAGATGAGTGCAGTAACCAAGCAATGCACTGTAACTAGGAGGCAGTTTGCTGTGGCTGTGTCACTCTCCTAGCAATCAGAGTTGAACTGTAGGTACAATACAGACTGGTGTTTTACTCAGGTATGCTGAGAGGCGGGAGAGGGCAGGTGATGGGCACACAGTGAACTCATAACCCACACAGAGAAAATTCAGATAATCACATAGGTATGTGACGGATCTTGCTGTGTTTCTTATTGGTTTGAAACAGGAACGGGGGCAAGTAGGTGAACATAAGTAACTGGGTTATCAGGGTTGCTATATTAATGATTTGCTGTATAAGCAGGAAACTTATTAGAAGTAGTTAGGCTAAGGCTTTAGTTATAGTAGTATAGGCCCAAAGGAATATAACCCTTGCTCATATGTTTGCACTCTCATTCAAGAGGATAAACAGGAGACCACAAAGGGACAGTACACCACAAGACCAAAACTCCATACTTACAGAATCACTTGGCAAGCAGTAGGTAAGTAGGTAGACCACACTGACACATCGGAATTGTTAGGAAATAATTGAGAAAGGATTGATGCCAACAGTTAATATTAGTGATTAGGGTTAATTATGGACTCCCAGAATGCCATAGATGGAGGGGAGCAAGCACTAACATTGATAATTGGGATATCAGAATAAATATGGGCATACATCTGTAACTTCTGCATAATGTAGTGTATAAGGCCTTATGCCTAGTTCCCTTTCCTCGGGTTCTCTCTGGCTCTGGATTAGCATCAGATGGATCTGTGGCCTTCTGAGGTTTTTCACTTGCTAATTTACATCCCTATTTCTTCTTCATCATCATCATCATCTTTTATAGTGCAAATATGAAATGTGTTTATTACCCTGGCCCTACTGGGTATACAGGCTATTTGGTTGGAAACGTTTTTTTATGCCAGTTACAGTTTACAGGTAGTCCAATTATCAGGTTTCTTTGTAAGGTTAGTATTGAATCTGTACTACTCTACCACCAATCACTTCAGTCCCTGAAAGAAAAATGGGGATTCCTAAGGGAATCTCATGTGTAGCCCATTTTGGGAAAGAATCTGTGATTGATTATTCATAATAATCATTATAGACATGACAAATCAATTGTGTCAATACTTGTAAGGGTTACACTTTTTCATTTGTTGTTGACCTTATGGGGATTAAATGATTGCGTAGGTACATCCCTATATAGCTGTCCCAGTTTATCAACCTCATTTATTACGGCTGGAGATCTAAGTTGTGGTGTTGCTTGAAGTAATATGAGACATACTCTGCATATATGACCAGGAGTAGAGTGGGGATGACAATGGTACCCAATTGCATGCAATGCATCCTGTTGCTTTTCTAGTGCCAGTTTCTCTAAATTGTGTCCATTTATGTTCATTTTTGACCATACACCTTGCTAGTTAGTACTGTAGAAAGTGAATGGCGTTCTTCATATTTCATTGTGATCCATGTTTTTTGTTGGTCTTATCTGCAGTGTTTGCAATTTGCACAATTTTTAAATATGGTGAGCAATACATCCCAACACATTTAACAACCCCAGCCTTCTGCAGTATGTGTGGCTCAGAAAACTGCACATACTGCAGATACTTTCAAAATACATGTGCCTGCAGTGAAGTATTAATACAATACTGAATAGATTTTAAAGCCAGAAGGGATGCTGTGCTCACCTGGTTCAATCTTCTACATAACACCCCATAACATTTTATCCAGTAATTTCTGCATCAATTCGCTTTCACTTGCCCCCAAAAATAAATCAATCAATCAAATGTTCCCAGCAGGGAGCTAATTGAAAAATTAGTGTACATGTAGTAATTGATTGCTATTTATGTAAATAAGTTATTCATTATGTCTAAATTGAATATGAACTTGTTAGACAACAAAACTGTAGAGTAAGCCTATTTTTGAAAGCTGTATTAAAATAGAGATTAAATATATTTCCTAGTTGCACAAAATGTGAAAAGCTATAGAAAGCCAGCAGAACCTATGAAATATGCCTCTCCATCTTGCTGGCTGAATGAACAAGAAACCAGCCAGTCTGAAGAACACAAACTACTTTCTTCTCTTTTTTAAACACTGTTTAGGACCAAAATGGTGTGAGGCGCATAAGTGAATGCTATCATATCCTGGGGCCAACGATGTGCGTATGTATAAAATTTTTAATCTCCCTGTGACTCCAGACTGAATTTCCGCAACCCACAGTTACTGCAGTTCTAAGATACAGGGCGCCAATTGTAGGGGGGTGGGGGGCGGCTCCAGCCACCTACTGAGTTTCACACAGGATGTGTGCTCCCAGAAGGAGATCTTAACTGCACAGAATTAGTACGGAATGTGAGTTCTGCAGAGAGGTGCTGCTCCCAGGTTGTGCCCCTGGGGCAGGGAGTCAGTTTTTTGTTTACAAACAGAGGCAGAGTGATTCAGATAAGCAAGGGCTGATAATTAAATTGAGAATCTGGAAATTGTTAGATGAACCCATAAAATAGGAATCCCTCTGCAGGGGGGAGAAGCTGTTGAAGAAATACCACTAAGCCCTCTGAGCGAAGGTTACATTCAGAAAAGAGGGAGATGTGAATGGGGTAGGTGAAAAGAAGGGGCCAGGAAAGGAATAGCAGTGGTATAGGGAAGTTCCCACTCTACCTGCAGTACTTATGTTGCCCCATCATCATAATATCTGAGCGCCTCACATCACAGCCCCTCCATGAGGTAGTGCAGTGCTGTTATCCCCATTGTACAGATGGGGCACTGAGGGACACACAGACTAAAGGCCAGATTTTCAAAGGTATTTAGCACCTAGTGGGATATTTAGGCACCTAGTGGGATTTTCAAAAGCACCTAGAAGGTTAGGTGCTTTGTAAACCCCACTAGATGCCTAGCTGCATCTTTGGGTGCCTAAAAATCTGTGAAACTCTGTCCCTATATCACTGAGCTGAGGTCATACAGGAAGTCCATGTGCAGAGGAAGTAGAACCCAGGTCTCCCACGCAGGGCTAGCTCCCTATCCAGTGGACCAGCCTTTTGCTCTCTGCTGCATGTTGCAAAAAAGAGGACTCAGATGGAAGGAAAACCAAGGCGGTCAGTTCCCTGAGTCTCCAACAGTTGGTCCCAGGAGATTGGGAAGGTTGTCATGGTTGACAGTATGAAAAGCAGCACAGAAGTCAAGAAGGATGAAGAAAGAAAGAAAATTCGAGTCAGATGAGAGAAGAGCACTTAACTGTTAATGGGTGGCAGGTTCTGCCCTGTGCTGGGTTGTACAGCAATGCCTGATGTGCAATTTCAGATTTTAACTGAAAAACATTTTGTTTTCTCATTTTTTTGTTCTGAGTCTGAGAAAAGGAAGGAATGAGAGAGTGTCCTATGAGTATCAGATGTGATTATACCTCAAATTCTTAGGGTTTCAGCTGTATTCATGGCAATTCCAGAACAAAGATCAGAAACTGCATTGACAGTCGATGATTGTCATGATTTGTACTATTCACTGGGTGCCATCTGTGTGCTCAGCACTGTTCAGCATATGCCAGAAAATGTAATCCCTGAGCCAATGCCTGTAAAATGTGTAACTCTGGATAAGATGGCTCAGATATTTAAGTATGAAGGGTATAGTTATTAAGCACATGTTAATATCTATGAGTCTAGGTGCTGATGGAGATAGAAGTTTTATTTGATTAAGGACTAGAAGATTTGATCCTCCAACTTTCTTTCAAGAGGAAGAGCTGCCCAGAGCTCCTGTGCCTGTTTATTTTCCTTTCCTTCTGATATACCTCAGAAGTCTCATTTTTTTTTCTCAACTTTAAAATGTGGAATTTTCTTGGCGTTTGGTTTAAAATATTCTCCTGTGAAAGCTGCAACTCAGTTACTCCAGTGTTGTGTTTAAGACCCTTCTGGAAAGAAAATAGCCTTTGCCAACTCTCATGATTTTGTCATGGGACTCATGATAATTATTTTTTTCCTTAAAGCCCCAGTTCCTGCAGTCAAGTGATATATGATGATATCAGCTTTCATTCTTAAAGAAAAATGAACTTTCTGTCCCTTGTGGCTATGGGGAAAGCATCACAATGTGACTCTAGTACTCAAAAAGCTCAAAGGCTCAAAAAGCAGAATGTAAATAAAAAGTACACCAAATCTATTATTTTTACATAATCTCATTATTTTAAACCCAATCATGATTTTTGGTGAGCCTGATTCATGATTTTTCAACATTTGGGGGTGGCCATACTGTAAGTGACTTGACAGTGTCAGTTTCACTGCTGTTTAAAGTCAGTTTCTAGTCTATTATTTGTAGTGGAGTAACTACTACTATCCCTAGAGCCCCAGGCCGGTGCAGTATAAACTCACAAGGTCTTGCCCTAATTAAATGATCTATTCCAGGCTTGAAGAACAGCAAAAAAAAGTGATAGAAAGTAATCTAGATTTTTCTACAATTGTTTCAATTGTTGTAGTCAAGAGTTAGTAACAAAGTAAGAATATACATTACAATTTTAAACCTAACCGGTCCCTTCAGTGAATTGACACATGTCAGAACATGTTAGTATTAGAGCTGCGTGGGTCTAATATTTATTTAATTCTATTTCTTTATGTAGGAATTAGAAATTATTATCTGACAGGAGCACTGTATCTAGACTATTATCTGAAAAAAACAAAACAAGAGTTTTCAGGTGCCCAAGTAGCCTCTGGAATCACAGTTAAATTGCCTCCCCCACCCCCAGTCAGAAATGGCACCCTTCAGGACCCCCCTGAGATTAGGATTTTGCAAACCTACGCAACACTAATTGAAAGTACAGGATACTCTACATAATTGGGAGGGCACTAACCCACTGGGATTTCTACTTGCAAGCTAAACAAATGAGTGGGTGTCAATGATTTCTGTTTAATCAAGACAGAATAAACAAAATTATTCTTAATAGGGATGCAGTCTGAAAAATATTAAGACCTCCAGCCTTCAAGGTATTCCACATATGCAGACTCCTACAGAGCCCCATTCGGCATAAACGAAGTTCCATTAACTTTCCACAAGAAAGTATCAATTTTGATGATGTCTTGTTTTGGGGAAAAATGAAAAAAAAGTGTTCTGGTAAAAATAGATCATTTTGATTTTTCATTTCAAAATGAAGTTGATTCATAAATTAGTTTCTTTTATATTAGAATGAAATTATATAATTCATTCTGATTTTGACTTTTTAAAGAATTACATGTTTTGATTTAATTGAAATGGAACACTTTTTTTTTTGTCCCAAAACTTTTCAAAAACTTAATTGTATGGGAAATATTTTTTTTTGTTTCAAATTGAAACGAAAATGTATTTCAAAATGGAATGGAAATTTCAGGTTTTGACCAGGTCTATAAAACACCCTATAATTTTAGTTACCCACACCTCTCCCTAAAGTTATTACAACTGTACTAGTTAGCATCTGAAATATTCTAATGATGTGCCAAGCCTGCCAATGATCAAAAGCTTTACAGCTTAAAGACTAGTATGAACTGGGGTGAAAGATGCCAGATACGTTCTGAATTTTAAAGCTATATTAACTTTCTGCCAGATTCAAATTGTGTTTAAAAATCACTGGGTTGGAATTCACTGCCAATTAGAGCTTTTAGTCAGAAAAGAGGGCATTCATTCTTCTTATATGGGAAGGAAAGAGCGTAGCTCCATTTTCACTAAATGTTATGGGCCCTTTTTTGCCACCACAAAATACTTGAGTTCCCTAGTAATAAAACAT
Organism: Lepidochelys kempii; assembly: GCF_965140285.1. Lineage (NCBI taxonomy): Eukaryota > Metazoa > Chordata > Testudines > Cheloniidae > Lepidochelys > Lepidochelys kempii. Next base: position 131,862,532 of record NC_136381.1, on the reverse strand, counting down.
AGTGATTCAGAGGTCAGACACAACCCTGTTTGTTGACTTTATTAGGATTTGAATTTTTTTGATTTTTTTTTTCAGTTCCACAAAGTGAGAAATACACCTATTAAAAATGAGTGGGGGGGACTGGAATATGGCTGTTAAAACTGCCCCTGGGTTATACCTAGGTATCGTGCTCTCCCTCTACATCATTTCTTGAAAATTAAAACATACTTTTATTTGTGAACATGTAGGTGAGTATGGGAAATACCAGCAAAATGAACCAGTTGGTCACATTCACAAGAATTTGCCTATCCGGTGCTAAATCAGATAATTTTTTGGGGATGGGGTGAATGAGTGTTTATGTCAAGGAAATAGTCATTTTTTTTGTGAAAATCCCTACATGATATATTTTTAACAATCCACAAACCACTTTAAAAATACATTTTAATGCCACACCAGACAGTGGATAGGCAAATAATGGATTCACTGATTTCAAGGCCAGAAGGGGCCACTGTAATCATCTAGTTCGACCTCCTATATCACACTGCCCATAGACCATCCTAAAATAAACCCCACAGCATAGCTTTAAAAAAAAACAACAACATCCAATCTTGATTTAAAAATTCAGTGAGGGAAAATCCACCACAACCATTGGTAACTTGTTCCCATAGTTAATTACTCAATTACATATTTATATCTTCTTTCCAGTCTGTCTATTTTCAACTTCCAGCTATTGGATCATGTTATATCTTTCTCTACTAGACTGAAAAGCACGTTATTAAATATTTGTTCCCCATGTAGATACTTATAGATTGTATTTAATCACCCCTTAACCTTCTCTTTGCAGAAATAAATAGATTGAGATCCTTGAGTCTGTCACTATAAGGCATGTCTTCTAATTCCTTTAATCATTTTTATGGCTCTTTTCTGAACCCTCTCCAATTTATCAACATCTTTCATGAACTGTGGACACGAGAACTGGATACAGTATCCTACCAGTGGTCGCACCAGTGTCAAACATAGAGGTAAAATAACCTCTCCACTTCACCTTCAGATTTCCCTGTTTATGCATCCCAGGATCACACTGTGAGCTCATGTCCAAGTAATAATCCACCACAACCCCCAAATCTTCTTCAGAGTCACTGCTTCCTAAGATAGAGTCCCCCATCCTGCAAGTATAGCCTACATTCTTTGTTTCTAGATATATATGTGATGGGTTCAGACTCAGAGACCCCCTTGGGACTGTCACCTGACATGCTGAAATTACCGCTGTGCCCATTTTCCCTGTTAGCTTGGGACTCCAGAACCCTGCCTTGTTGAGCCAGACATGCTAGCCTGCTGCAACACAGACCCAGGTCTGGTCCATGCCCCCAAAGCTGCAGACTTTAACCAAAAACTGCTCAGCAGGTACTCTGTCTCCAGCACCCAGACACCCAGCTCCCAATGAGATCCAAACCCCAAATAAATCTGTTTTACTCTGTACAAGCTTATACAGGGTAAACTCATAAATTGTCTGCCCTCTATAACACTGATAGAGAAATATGCACAGATGTTTGCTCCTCCAGGTATTAATTACTTACTCTGGGTTCACTAATAAACAAAAGCAAACAAAAAAAAGTGATTTTATTAAGAATAAAAAGTAGGATTTGAGTGGTTTCAAGTAATAACAGACAGAACAAATCACCAAACAAAATAAAGCAAACAAGTAAGTCTAAGCCTAATACATCAAGAAACTGAATACAAGTAAATCTCCCCCTCAGAGTTGTTCCAATAAGCTTCTTTCACAGACGAGACGCCTTTCTAGTCTGGGCCCAATCCTTTCCCCTGGTACGGTTCTTGTTGGTTCCAGCAGACATCTTAGGTGGAAAACAGATGTGTTCTCATGGCTGGCAGCCCCCTTTATGTTCCACCCCCTTTTATAGCTTTGGCCCAAGGTGGGAATCTTTTGTCTCTCTGGGTCCCCATCCCTCCTTCTAAATGGAAAAGTACCAGATTTAAGATGGATTTCAGCATCATGTGACATGGTCACATGTCCTGTGAGACCTCCCAGCCTCCATTCTTCCCGGGCTGGCTTACAAGAACACAAAAAAGCTTGCAAGTAAACAAAGAAATTTATAAGTAATTGTCCTAGTCAAAGGGAGCCATCAAGATTCTAAATCACCATCAATGGCCCACACTTTGCATAATTACAATAGGACCCCAGAGTTATACTTTATATTTCTAGCTTCAGATACAAGAATGATACATACATACAAATAGAAGGAATATATTCAGTAGGCTGTAACCTTTGTTATACCTTACAAGAGACCTTTTGCATAAAGCATATTCCAGTTACATCATATTTACACTCATAAGCATATTTCCATAAAACATTAGAGTGCAACGTCACAGTATATATTTACAAAGCACAACTATGTCACTTGTGATGGACACAGTCAAAAGTGGAATAACGTGACTTACTTGTTAGTCAGGGAGTATTTGGTGTATACACTATATATGTCTATTACAGCTGAGTGAATAATTTGTAATTAATCATTTATTCAATGAATTTAAGTTCTTTCACTCCTGGAAGACTGTTTGTGAGCAGACTGTGATAGCCTCAGATTGATTCCTATTCATAAATCAAATTTATTCAGTGAGTATCTCTTCAAAAAATACACCAGGGGTTAAACAAAAATATTCAAAATGAAAGCTATGTTTATGTTTAGCCAGGTGCACTTCCTGGTCTCTGTTCCATGATTCAGCATGGCACTTAAATACAAATGTTCACTTCATTCAGACAACTCTTGTACTTAAAGTGAGGCACGTGTTAACCTATATTACTGAACTGGGGCTGGACTGAGCATGAGGGAGTAACAGAGGGCTGCATTAGGGAAGCTGTGTGGGTGAGTATCTGAGTGTCTATTGTGGGGACAGTTTGACCGTTTGCTTGATTGGTTTTTTGAAAAGTGTGAATTGGGAGTGCTTTGTTCCAAGTGAGCCTTGAGTGGGCCTGACTGTTATAAAAAGCCAGTCAGCTGGGAACCAGCTGAATGGCGAACAGCAGAGAGGCTAACAGAGGGCATTTGCCTGGGAGTTCACCTAGGGAGAGCCCACTGAGGCTTATATCTTGTCGGCTTCTCTGAGTAGTTACTACAACTCCTGAGGAAGCTCGTAGATGGAAGGTAATATGGATGGGGAGCGTTTAGCTCTTGTGACCTGTACTGCATGTGCCATGTTTGTCTTTCTTCGGCAGGACAGAAGCGACTTTGTCTGTACAAAGTGCAAGCTGGTCTCCATATTGGAAGAGAAGGTTCAAGGTCTGGAGAAACAAGTATCGACCCTGCGTTGCATAAGAGAAACTGAACATTTCCTGGATAGATGTCAGGATATGCTTCTACAGGCACAATGTTCTGAAGATTCAGAGCAGGCTGCGCAGTGGGGACAGGAGGACAGTGAAGAAATTTGGCAGCATGTGTCCTCCAGAAGAAGAAAGGGAAGCGTCCATGTACCAGCAACGCAGATACAGGTAAGCAACCGTTTTCATGTTCTCTCCACTGGTACTAATGTGGAGAGTGGACTAGATGATAGATGTAAGGGAAGGGAACAGAAGGAGACTCCACTGATTGGAAGGCATGAGATGCACTGTCCTAGAGATGGGGGTTCCATGACCACAGCTCCCAAGATGAGGAGGTAGGTGGTGGTGGTCAGGGACTCTCTCCTCAGGGGGACTGAGTCATCTATCTGCCGCCCCAACCAGGAAAACCGAGAAGTCTGCTGCTTGCCAGGAGCTAGAATTCACAATGTGATGGAGAGACTGCCGAGACTCATCAAGCCCTTGGATCACTACCCCTTCCTACTTCTCCACGTGGGCACCAATGATACAGCCAAGAATGACCTTGAGCGGATCACTGCAGACTATGTGGCTCTGGGAAGAAGGATAAAGGAGTCTGAGGTGTAATTGGTGTGCTCATCCATCCTCTGCGTGGAAGAAAAAGGCCTGGGTAGAGACCGTCGAATAATGGAAGTCAATGAATAGCTACATAGGTGATGTCAGAGAGAAGGCTTTGGATTCTTTGACCATGGGATGGTGTTCCAAGGAAGGAGGCGTGCTAGGCAGAGACAGGCTCCACCTAACGAAGAGAGGGAAGAGCATCTTTGCAAGCAGGCTGGCTAACCTAGTGAGGAGGGCTTTAAACTAGGTTCACGGGGGGAAGGAGACCAAAGCCCTGAGCTAAGTGGGGAAGTGGGATACTGGGAGGAAGCACGAGCAGGAGAGAGCAAAAGGGGAGGGCTCCTGCCTCATACAAAGAAAACAGGACAAACAGCAAGTTATCTCAAGTGCCTATTCACAAATGCACAAAACCTGGGAAACAAGCAGGGAGAACTGGAAGTCCTGCTACAGTCAAGGAATTATGATGTGATTGGAATAACAGAGACTTGGTGGGATAACTCACATGACTGGAGTATTCTCATGGATGGATATAAACTGTTCAGGAAGGATAGGCAAGACAGAAAAGGTGGGGGAGTTGCACTGTATGTAAGAGCAGTATGACTGCTCAGAGCTCTGGTATGAAACTGCAGAAAAACCTGAGTGTCTCTGGATGAAGTTGAAAAGCATGAACAACAAGCGTGATGTCGTAGTGGGAGTCTGCGATAGACCATCGGACCAGGGGGATGAGGTGGACGAGGCTTTCTTCCAGCAACTAACAGAAGTTACTAGATCACAGGCCCTGATTCTTATGGGAGACTTCAATAACCCTGATATCTGCTGGGAGAGCAATACAGAGGTGCATGGACAATCCAGGAAGTTTTTGGAAAGTGTAGGGGACAATTTCCTGGTGCAAGTGCTGGAGGAACCAACTAGGGGCAGAGCTCTTCTTGACCTGCTGCTCACAAACCGGGAAAAATTAGTAGGGAAGCAAAAGTGGATGGGAACCTGGGAGGCAGTGACAACGAGATGGTCAAGTTCAGGATCCTGACACAGGGAAGAAAGGAGAGCAGCAGAATACGGACCCTGGACTTCAGAAAAGCAGACTTTGACTCCTTCAGAGAACTGATGGACAGGATCCCCTGGGAGAATAACATGAGGAGGAAAGGAGTCCAGGAAAACTGGCTGTATTTTAAAGAATCCCTATTGAAGTTACAGGGACAAACCATCCTGATGTGTAGAAAGAATAGTAAATATGGCAGGCGACCAGCTTGGCTTAACAGTGAAATCCTTGCTGATCTTAAACACAAAAAAGAAGCTCACAAGAAGTGGAAGATTGGACAAATGACCAGGGAAGAGTATAAAAATATTGCTTGGGCATGCAGGAGTGAAATCAGGAAGGCCAAATCATACCTGGAGTTGCAGCTAGCAAGAGATGTTAAGAGTAACAAGAAGGGTTTCTTCAGGTATGTTAGCAACAAGAAGAAAGTCAAGGAACGTGGGGGCCTCTTACAGAATAAGGGAGGCAACCTAGTGACAGAGGATGTGGAAAAAGCTAATGTACTCAATGCTTTTTCTGCCTCTGTCTTCACGAACAAGGTCAGCTCCCACACTGCTGCACTGGGCAGCACAGCATGGGGAGGAGGTGACCAGGCCTCTGTGGAGAAAGAAGTGGTTCATGACTATTTAGAAGAGCTGGACGAGCACAAGTCCATGGGGCTGGATGCACTGCATCCGAGAGTGCTAAAGGAGTTGGCAGATGTGATTGCAGAGCCATTGGCCATTATCTTTGAAAATTCATGGTGATCGGGGGAGGTCTCAGATGACTGGAAAAAGGCTAATGTAGAGGCCATCTTTTAAAAAGGGAGGGAGGAGGATCCTGGGAACTACAGGCCAGTCAGCGTCACCTCAGTCCCTGGAAAAATCATGGAGCAGGTCCTCAAGGAATCAATTCTGAAGCACTTAAACAAGAGGAAAGTGATCAGGAACAGTCAGCATGGATTCACCAAGGGCAAGTCATGCCTGACTAATCTAATTGCCTTCTATGACTAGATAACTGGCTCTATGGATGAGAGGAAAGCAGTGGATGTGTTGTTCCTTGACTTTAGCAAAGCTTTTTGCACAGTCTCCCACAGTGTTCCTGCTAGCAAGTTAAAGAAGTATGGGCTGGATGAATGGACTATAAGGTGGACAGAAAGCTGGCTCTATTGTCGGGCTCAATGGGTAGTGATCAATGGCTCCATGTCTAGTTGGCAGCCGGTATAAAGTCGAGTGTCCCAAGGGTCGGTCCTCGGGCTGGTTTTGTTCAATATCTTCATTAATGATCTGGAGGATGGTGTGGATTGCATCCTCAGCAAGTTTTCAGATGACGCTAAATCCGCTGATGATACACTGGAGGGTAGGGATAGGATACAGAGGGAACTATATAAATTAGAGGATTGGGCCAAAAGAAATCTGATGAGGTTCAACAAGGACAAGTGCAGAGTCCTGCACTTAGGATGGAAGAATCCCATGCACTGCTACAGACTAGCGACCGAATGGCTAGGCAGCAGTTCTTCAGAAAAGGACCAAGGGGTTACAGTGGACAAGAAGCTGGATATGAGTCAACAGTGTGCCATTGTTGCCAAGAAGGCCAATGCCAAGAAGGATGTGGAAAAATTGGAAAACGTCCAGCGGAGGGCAACAAAAATGATTAGGGGACTAGAACAATGACTTATGCGGAGAGGCTGAGGGGACTGGGATTGTTTATTCTGCGGAAGAGAAGAATGAGGGGGGATTTGATAGCTGCTTTCAACTACCTGAAAGGGGGTTCCAAAGAGGGTGGATCTAGACTGTTCTCAGTGGTAGCAGATGACAGAACAAGGAGTAATGGTCTCAAGTTGCAGTGGGGGAGGTTTAGGTTGGATATTAGGAAAAACTTTTTCACTAGGAGGGTGGTGAAACACTGGAATGTGTTACCTAGGGAGGCGGTGGAATCCCCTTCCTTAGAAGTTTTTAAGGTCAGGCTTGACAAAGCCCTGGTTGGGATGATTTAGTTGGGGATTGGTCCTGCTTTGAGCAGGGGGTTGGACTAGACGACCTCCTGAGGTCCTTCCAAACCTGATATTCTATGATTCTATGCCAGCACTTCTGGCAAGAATAACTTTGCATATCCTGAAAGACGATCCCTCAGTCTCACAGATCTTGGGAGACAGGCCAGCCCTCGCTTACAGACAGCCCCCAACCTGAAGGAAATACGCATGAACAACCATGCACCACACAACAAAAACACTAACCCAGGAACCTATCTTTGCAACAAAGTCCGTTGCCAACTCTGTCCACATATCTATTCAAGGGACACCATCATAGGATCTAACCACATCAGCCACACCATCAGAGGCTCACTCACCTGCACATCTACCAATGTGATATATGCCATTATGTGCCAGCAATGCCCCTCTGCCATGTACATTGGCCAAACCAGACAGTCTCTACGCAAAAGAATAAATGGACACAAATCAGATGTCAAGTATTATAACATTCAAAAACCAAACGGAGAACGCTTCAACCTCGCTGGTCACTCAATTACAGACCTAAAAGTGGCAATTCTTCAACAGAAAAACTTTAAAAACAGACTCCAACGAAAAACTGCAGAACTGGAATTAATTTGCAAACTGGACACCATTAAATTAGGCTTGAATAAGGACTGGATGTGGATGGGTCATTTACACAAAGTAAAATCTATTTCCCCATGCTAATTTCCCCCTACTGTTACTCACACCTTCTTCTCAACTGTTTGAAATGGGTCATCCTGATTATCACTACAAAAGGTTTTTCTCCTCCTGCTGGTAATAGCCCACCTTAATTGATTAGTCTCGTTAGAGGCGGTATGGCAACATCCATGTTTTTCATATTCTCTGTGTGTATATATCTAATCTAAATCTATATATATCTTCCTATTGTATTTTCCACTGCATGAATCTGTTGAAACGGGCTTTAGCCCACGGAAGCTTATGCCCAGATAAATGTGTTAGTCTCTAAGGTGCCCAAGTACTCTTCGTTCTTTTTGCTGATACAGACTAACATGGATGCCACTCTGAAACCTGTTTGCATTTAATTAATTTTTAGTTAATTTTTCATGAACACTCATGCTTTCACCTTTGAAATCTGTGCCAGTAAAGGTGAATTACTCAAATATTTGTGGAACAACACTATGGCAGGGATGAAAGCATTGCTGAAACACATTAAAAAATTCTAACTGGTATTAGTGGGAAAGGTTTTCCGTATTTGAATAGTTTTAATTTATATATATGATACATTTGTATATAAATAAGAAATATGCACATGTCTACAGCCATGCGCTGTTTGGCTTTAATTTTTAATGTGATTGTCCAGGTTTCCTCCATTAAACGTCTCTTTTCATTAAATCTATCATTTCAAGACTGTTCAAGGATTTGTAGCATTTTGCGAAAGACTTTGCATAGCCTTGTTTTGCAAGTGTATATTTTATACCTATATTATCTGTTTGAACACACATTTCTATCATTATAATGGGTATGCTTGTAAATGATTCATCTGAATTAGGAAACTGAATCCCTAATAAAGAGTTCAGCTGGAATTATTTCCTGTGTTATAAAATGGTTGTGTTGTAAGATGTTGTAACATTTATTATGAATTAGGAAGGCATTTATGATGAGAGAGATGGGTTTTCATTGTCAGTTTGACATTTGCAAAATTGATTTGTGTTGATATTTACAGTACTTCTGTTGTAGTATGGACCCTTGTTTGACATTAAGCACACTAAATTACATGAGTTATTCTTAAAAGCTTCCCATAGAACATCGTCCTCTATCTTGTAAAATAGCATGAGTACTCTACATGTGCCAGGCATATTCCAGGGAGCAAAATAAGGACGATGATTGGCATAGAAAGCAAGTCCTCCAACAAAAGTTATCTACTGCTAGACTTCCTCCTCTTCTTCACAGTGAGAACAAATGGATTTTCACAGATTTGAAGGGCTTATCGTATAATTTTAATTGTCAAGAAAAGTTGGAGCAAGACCACCACAAATAAAAGCCGTGTGTATGTGTGTGTTTCAGAAAAGTGAAATGATGAAGTGGCTGACACTCAAAAGGACAATTGGAAGAACTGAAATCTGACCTCAAATTAAGTGTGCGCCTCATTGACTTCAATGGGAGTGACACACATGCATTTGAACACAAGTTTGAGCATTTCTGAGAGTCTTTTAATATTCCTGGCTTGAATTTGAAATGCAGTAGAAGACATAAGTTTAAGGGAAATAGATCAAATTAAAGACAGGGCAAAATTCCCTTCAGACAATTTTTTGCCCAAGTTGTTCACTGTAATTGTCATGACAAACCAAGAAATTCAATCTTCAATATTACTTATGTAAGTAAATTCTCTAGACGTTTTGGCTCCAGTGTTGTGTTACTTGAGCATCATGTATCACAAAATATGGGTCTGTTCTTGAGTGTGGCTGCACTGCACACAGTGCAGAATCCAAGGCAGGGAACAAAGATGGCTTTAGGCTACCATTGGGGAACCCCGACTCTGCAGTCTAAGGTAGAGCAGGCTTCAGGGTTGATCAAGCATACATCTAGAGCCCCAAGGTCCGGCAGCGACAAGGAAGAATGAGTGTTCACAGATTCTGAAAGTGTGCTTGTTTTCCCCCAGTTACATACTTTCTGCTGCCTCAAGATGAGGCGGGCAGATTGAGTCCCTGCACAACCTTCACAACCCACAACTGAAAAATGCCTATACTTGGGGGGACTTGCAGTTAAGGCACTTCCACTTGATTTCTAGCACTTCAGCAGCAGAAGTGAAGCACAAAAGGGCAGAAAGTCCTCAGCACCTCTGAAAATCAGGCTCTATTACTCTTTATTCTTATGTATCTGTGGCAGCGACAAGGAAGAATGAGTGTTCACAGATTCTGAAAGTGTGCTTGTTTTCCCCCAGTTACATACTTTCTGCTGCCTCAAGATGAGGCGGGCAGATTGAGTCCCTGCACAACCTTCACAACCCACAACTGAAAAATGCCTATACTTGGGGGGACTTGCAGTTAAGGCACTTCCACTTGATTTCTAGCACTTCAGCAGCAGAAGTGAAGCACAAAAGGGCAGAAAGTCCTCAGCACCTCTGAAAATCAGGCTCTATTACTCTTTATTCTTATGTATCTGTGGATTCATTATATGTCAGTCAACTGCTTTTCTAAATCTTTGATGCTGATATTTTATGGCAGTGAACTCCATAAGTGAATTATGAAGTTTATGGAACTCATTTCCTTTTATTATTCTCCTCTGCAAATTGAACAGTATTGCTTCACATGCTTGTCTTTCCGTGACATTAATCATTTTCTGTTGCCTCTTTCTGTGTATCTTTTCCCACTATATCTTTTATAAAATTGGGTAGTCATATGTGAGCTCAGTATTCAACTCATATGATAGCATTCCACTATTTTCAGAATTATTTTCTATTCCATCCTAACTTTTTTTTTCTTTGATTGCTACCACCGATTTGACCAAATTTTTCATTGACCTGTCCACAATTGATGTCTGGATCTTTTGTCCAAAGTGGCTACAGCTAAATTAAATTTAGAACCTAGCAATATTTATGGTTAACTCAAATTATTTCTTCCAATATGAACTGCATTCTATTTCTCAAGATCAAATGCCATTTGCCTATGTGCTGACAATTTATCTAGCTTTGTTAGGTCCCTCTGAAGTTCTTCAGTTGTGTCTAGCCTTGAACATATTAAATAATGTGTTACTTACATATTTTGTTCATTAGTTCTCATTCCCCTTTTCCAGATAATTAAAGAATATATGAAAAAAAACACTCATCTTTGGGGAAATCTTTGGACACACCACAGTTAAATGTTTACCATGTTAATAACTGCCTTTTTTCTGTTCTGTCGTGTAACCAGAAAAAAACAATAGATTGCCCGTTAGAGGTAGTTTATCTCCCCTATCCAGGTCTATGTCTCCTCACTGCTCCCCACATGCCAGCGAGAGAAAACAGAAAAGATGAAGTCTTCCTACAGAGTGCTCCTTACCCCACTGGGTAATAGTGATTGCCTGATATATTGATATGACTGCAGTTTTACATATAACAATTCTAGGAGTAAAGTACAACTATGGTGGTCCTGGCCATTCATGTAATCATGGGCATTCAGCTGGACATCAGCTGACAGAATTCAAAACTAGCTCATCTGTAATTTTTTAAAGCTCTGTAGTAGAAATTGTTCATGTCATTACAGTGAACAAGAATAGTTACTAGATCACTATTTACCTGCAGTACAATAATAGAAGTACCATACCCTAGGCATCATAGTTGTTTCCTCATTGAGCAACAGGGAAAACAAGTGTAGCACTTTAGACCCCACCATGTGGGAACTGGGTCACTGCTAACGCTCACCACCACATGAGATAAAAATTCATATTCAGCTGTGACCAATACAACTAATGGTTATCCATTTATTGTTTGCCTATATGGTACTCGTGTTCCAGCAAATAAGGGAAGTTGAATATTCTTTCCCTCACTGGCTCACTTCTTAGTTAGGACCATTCATAAGGGAGATCCCTTTAATTTTAAACAGAAATAGACTACTTCTGTTTCTGCATTTTTTTTAATTGGGACAATGTATTTGCAAGTGGGGTCATATTTAGAGTACAATATGAACTAAATGAGGAGTTTTGAATGGAATCTGATTATTCCAATCAAACAATAGTGAAGACAGATCTGAATGTTTATGAAGCAAGTAGCTAGTCAAAGTTTGTGGCCCTGGGATGTTCCAGTTAAAAGGAGGAATTGGTGAAGTCTGGTATTTTGTTTATTCAATCTTGTTTATTTACAAAGTCCTGCTTGTTTGAACACAGCAGGCACAAAGAACTAAAGGAGCAGTCTTTTAGTTTACAGCCCCAAGCCTCTTTAGCCAACTCCAAAGTATGCTCTTAGCTCCTTCCAGCATCACACTGTGCTCTCAGGCTACTGCTAGTCTTTCCTGGTTTTCGCTTTTGCATTTCTCTCTCTCTCTTTTCTTGTCTGTTCTCAGTTTTGGTGTTTTTCAGTTTTCTCTTCCCTCACACACACACAATTCAATACTGAGCAAAACAATACTGAGCAAAAACTCCTGGGCAAGTTCACCAACTCTTTTTTTCTAGGTGTGGGCTTATCCTTATGGTTATGCTAACTGAAGTATGTGTTCACACCCATCAATCTCAGTGAGGTTTAACCTCAATCCATAACAAGGTTTAACCTTGCTCATAACACTTATTAAAAATGTCCCCATTACAATAAAATCCATGACAATCTATGGAAAAGCAGCTTTGGCATATTAGCTTACACTATCTCATGGTCTTATTGAATTGTTTTTCATTGTTGAAACCAAAGGAAACTGTTACTGAATTTAGGCTAAGAACCCAGTTCTGTAGCTGTATCAATCCACTTGCAGAAACAGGGGACTACATTTTCAAATGTACACAGCACCTTTGGTGCAAGAAGAAAATAAGACCTATTCTGTTAGAAACGGAATTAAAATTAATAAGCACATTACATTTTTCTGTTTGATTTTTATTGGATTTGATGTTAGACCAGATCTTAAAATATTAGTCTGAAAAAAATAAACTAAGTTTGATTTAAGCAATTTTGAAGAACTGATTATTTAAAAAAATATCTATATGCAAATAAGCTATTTCTAAAGGATGGGATATGTCAACTGTTGAGCTGATTCATTTGAATCTGCAATTTAATACAATTATATAGATATCTCAAATCAAGGCCATCTTAATGTGTGTACATAGGAAGAGTGAGTCAACATTTAATTATGACACTTCAGTTTAGGGTTGGGGGAGGCTTATCAAAGCTGCTTTAAGTTGCTATGAAACTTTTTCTGGTTGGCATTTTCTCTTACACTGTGGAATTGTAACCAAAGTTCAGAGAGAACAGAAATTGTGATCTGCAAGGCCATACAATTAAGAGAAGTATCAGACCAGAACAGCTAAGACTTTAGAGGCCTCTCATTAAACACAGTGGATACAGATTTAAAATAATCAAATATTTGTGCCAAAAGCAGTTTAGTCAAAAGTTTTCTTTATGTTTTTGGGTTTAAAAACAAAACAAAACTGCAGTTCCCCATGTTCACTAATGGAGATGTAAAAAAATCAGTAGTACGAGCACTACTTCCAATGTTGTTAAATCATTGTCCTTGAGAAGACTGTCGTTATGGTTCCTCATATGTGTCTCTATCGATCCACGAGAAGGAGCAGCAGTACTACAATTTTCTCATCATGCTCAGAAATCCATAAACATTAAAAATGTTCCAAATTATGCACTATTGGTTTCCGTGCCATTTTCATTTCCAGTGAGTAATGCACATCAAGAGTGAGAGAATAATTTAAAAGTCCACAGGTAATTACTGGGAAGTAAACTGAATGATTAGGCTGTGACTTATAGCACACTGAGAACAATGCTCAGTACATGATTTCCATTGTTATTCGAGACTTGTAGTTGCTTTATCACAAAATCAATAAGATCTTGCAATCTCTTAGAGCTGGGCAAATTTGGGTCCTCTGATGTCATAAAATGTGTACTAGTAATGATATAATTATTCTGTAACAAAACCTTCCATATTCAGTGACAATTTTGCATAGTATTAATGAATGGATAATATCTAAATATTAGGTAAAATAACTTGCAGGATCATAAGTATTTGATTTCCAGAATGTCCGTTGGCTCTGGCTGATTTTGCATTGTGCTCTTTAAATTTGGTTAGAATATGAAATGTTAACACACAGGATCAAAACCTTCCCATCTGAGATTATGTCCAAGAATATGTATTTTGAAGGCTATAGTCATGCCAATTTATGAATAGAGCCCTCATTGACATTAAGATTATGCCTGCCACAACTTGCTTATATTGTGTTCATAGAACCAAACTCCTTTGCTGATTGTCTCAAATTAACACAATGTTCCAGTATGCAAATATTCATGCTGGGAACTATGGATTTGCACATGACATGTTGCCAGTCAACTCACTATGGAAATACATCTTGGCTGACAGCAAGAAGTAAAAGAATTCTTCCTAAAGTCAGGATTACACTATGTTCCTAAAATGGATTCCATATATGCAGTTTTCAGATAGCAGCACACTAACTGGAGCTATATACTTTTGTCCAAAAAACAACCAAACAAAAGCTATGCTCCTTTTAGAGTAGCAGCAGCTGGGATAAAATTCTGATGTCTATTACAAATCCCTAATGAATAGACTGAAGGAGATATAGTATTTGTGATGTGGTATACTAGCCCTTCAGGATTTAGTGCAGAAACAATTCTGGACCAGCAGTGCACCATACAAAGCTGGTCCATAATCATTAACCCTATTACAACCCTGTGTCTACTATAGAGACTAATCCAGGATCAGTAAAATTAAACAAGCTGTCATTGTTTGCCTTCAAATTTGAAACTATGTAATATGCTAACCTGGCCTGAGCCTGGCTAGGGAGCTGAGATACCACCCAGGTAGACCACAAGTAAATTCCCTAGCCTGGATAACTAGAAGGGTGACTCTCCTGGAATTTGGACTAATTGTGTCTCTCTTCTTATAATCACTGCTCTTCAAGATTATAAAGGATTAGGGGGTCTGGGATTGTAGATAGAGGAGTCTGTGGTAGGCATCACCTTTTGTTGACTTATTATGCTAACAGACTAAAATAAACAGTATCCCTGGAGATTGGGGTAATAATTTGTATTTATTTATTTTTAATCAATCCGAGATTTTGGTGTGTGTTACTAAAGAGAAACCTGGTTTTGGTTAAAACCCATATAACTAAGAACAGAACTTGGCACTGGCAGACATATCTCCAAACACTATAATAAATCCTTATTTGCAGAATGTCCAGTACAATCTTTGCAGATGTCTCTATATTAGAGGTGGCTGGGAAAAAAACAACAACAACAACTTTTTGTGGGAATTAAAAAACAAAACCAAACCAAACCCCCTTTACTGATTTTTTTCAATTTTGAAAAGCATCAACATCTTTCAACTGTTGAAACACTTCAAAGCAGATGTATAGTGAATTGGAAATGCACTCTACTCCCCCCCAAAATAATTGCAAAGTACATTGTGCCATTAAAAAAAAAAAAGTTAAACTTGGAATTTGGAAAATTTTGACCAGATCTGAAATATATATCTGCTTATATCTATGTACCCCCCTCCCCAAAGGCCCACCCTTAAATACTATTGCATATATCTCTGAAAAGGTGTGTATTTTGTTCCCCTCAGTATGTCTATAGAAAAAGTTGCATCCAAACGTGTCTGGAAGCAAATCTGCTTTAAAACCAATCCTTTAAAATATCTTTGCAGTAGCACCACAAAAGCTACAGATTACCCTATTGCACTTGCAGAAATGCTGTCCTGGGTCACTTCTGCTCCCATGTCAGCCCTGCTGGTGCTCTGACTGTAGCCTCAAAAATATATTTTACCATTAGCTCCTTTACTTGATGCATGATTGGTTTAGAGAAATGCATGCAATTAAAATGTGAATTAATACTGACTAGGTATCATACAAAAAGTTTGTATGGTGTGAGTGGGGCCTCTAGCCAGCTATGCGAAGCAAAGACAGAAAAACCTGAGCATAATCATATGACTGGAGGATCATCACATTCCAGTTGTTGTAGATGCTGAATACAAATTAATCAAAGTGAGAGAATGAGCTGCTGGAATACAATTCAATCCTAATTCTTCTTCTAAATGCGTAAGTGAGACCTCACGAGTGCGTAACTCCGCACAGCTTAAATCCAGAGCTAATAAAAGCCAGTGGAAGGGGAAAACTCACTGTCACATCTGGATTTAAGCTGTGCGGCCAAATGGCTATTGTATTCTGCCCCTGCCTTGGTCTCACACAACCCCCCCACTCCCGGTCCCAGCAACAACCCTGAGTGAAATGAACAAGGATGCCAGAAATAGCCCCGAATCCCATGGTTCAGACCGCTGAGTGAACAGCTAAGTTTAAACTGTTCTTATGCAGGCAGCAGGCTACCTAGGGAGGCTTCTCCCTCAGCCAGTCCCCCTGTTCCCTGCTACAAGCTAGAGGGGAGCCCCTGCAGCGTGTGGGGGTTGGGGGAATGCAGAGCCTAGCTGTGTCCGCAGCCTGGCTGGAGGAGGAGGAGGAGGGAGGACAAGGAGAAAAATGTGACAGTGAGTTTTCAGGCTTGTTCCAATAGTAAAGTTTTATTACAGACAGTACTGATAGTAGTAATAGTAGCTTTATTTTCTATAGCTAAGTCATGGAATGGGAGGGATCCATGAAGTATGTAGGAGAGGTGGGTTGCTTGTGTTTGGACTATAGGGGTAAGAAATGTAACTTACTTCCACCCTTGGCCCCGCCCCTTCCGGGGGGGAAAGAATGGGACCCGTACCGGTAAAAGCTGTATTTTACTTTCACCCCTGATATTAGGAAAAAACTTTTTCGCTCTGAGGGTGGTAAGCACTGGAATGGGTTACCTAGGGAGGTGATGGGATCTCCTTCCTTAGAGGTTTTTAAGGTCAGGCTTGACAAAGCCCTGGCTGGGATAATTTAGTTGGGGATTGGTCCTGCTTTGAGCAGGGGGTTGGACTAGATGACCTCCTGAGACCCCTTCCAACTCTGATACTCTATGATTCTGTGAATCAGTGTGTTGGGCCTGATTCTGATGCCACTGAACATGATGGCAAAATGCTCATTGATTTCAATGAGAATAGAAATAAAACCCAGGATCTGCTGCTCTTTGCATCTAATATAGCCATTTATATCAGTGCCTATGAAGGTTTTAAAACCCCAACGTGAATGGTAGTGATTCTGATTTGGAACCATTTATACCTATTTTGTGCACAGGCAAATGACAGCCCAAGCTGTGTTGGAGTTGAGAATTGGAACCACCATATGGTACAGCCACCATCACTGCTGCTAAGCCTGATTAGAAGATAGCCAATATATAATGTGATAAATAAAGGGCGGGGGGTAGCTCCCTTTTATGAACACCCAGCCAGCCACTAGCTCTAAAATCCCTCTTAGTAGCTGTTCTCTAATTGCTTTACCTGTAAAGGGTTAAAAAGTCTCATTGTGATGCATAGGTAAAAGGAAGTGAGTGGGCACATGGCCAAAAGAGCCAGTAGGAAGGCTAGAACTTTTTTAAAATTGAAACAAGACTCCCCTTTTGTCTGTCGTTGTTCTCTGGGGAGAGGCAGACAGGGCTGCAGTTATGCTGTAAGAAGCTTTGGGCCAGGTCTGAAAAATCATCAGTATCATACCTAGAAATTACTCATTTAAAACTCCAGATATGTAAGTAGATCAGGAAATGTCTAGGAAGATGTGATTAGGTTTATTTCTTTTATTGTTTATGGCTTGTGGATTCCTCTGTGCTAACCCCAAGTACTTTTTTTTTGTGCTTGTAACCTTAAACTGGACTTCAAAAAAGCTACTCTTAATACTTAGCAAAAAGAAAAGGAGTACTTGTGGCACCTTAGAGACTAACCAATTTATTTGAGCATGAGCTTTCGTGAGCTACAGCTCACTTCATCGGATGCATACCGTGGAAACTGCAGTAGACATTATATACACACAGAGACCATGAAACAATACCCCTCCGACCCCACTGTCCTGCTGGTAATAGCTTATCTAAAGTGATCATCAAGTTGGGCCATTTCCAGCACAAATCCAGGTTTTCTCACCCTCCGCCTCCCCACACACAAACTCATTCTCCTGCTGGTAATAGCCCATCCAAAGTGACCACTCTCTTCACAATGTGTATGATAATCAAGGTGGGCCATTTCCTGCACAAATCCAGGTTCTCTCTCCCCCTCACCCCCCTCCGAAAACCACACACACAAACACATTGTGAAGAGAGTAGTCACTTTGGATGGGCTATTACCACCAGGAGAGAGAGTTTGTGTGTGGGGGGGCGGAGGGTGAGAAAACCTGGATTTGTGCTGGAAATGGCCCAACTTGATGATCACTTTAGATAAGCTATTACCAGCTGGACAGTGGGGTGGGAGGGGGTATTGTTTCATGGTCTCTGTGTGTATATAATGTCTACTGCAGTTTCCACGGTATGCATCCGATGAAGTGAGCTGTAGCTCACAAAAGCTCATGCTCAAATAAATTGGTTAGTCTCTAAGGTGCCACAAGTACTCCTTTTCTTTTTGCAAAGACAGACTAACACGGCTGTTACTCTGAAACCTGTCTTAATACTTAATCCTTGTAGGTTTTTTTAATCTAGCAAACGCCTAAATTCCCAGATGTATTTTCTCTCTCTCTCTTTTTTTTAATTAATAAACTTTACCTTAAGAATTGGATTTTTGTGTCTGAAGAGGTTTGTGCACATGTTTAATTAGCTGGTGGCAACAGCTGAATTCCCCCCTGCCCCTTCTCATCTCTTTCCCGGGGGCGGGGGGGGCGGGGCACGTGAAAGGGCTTGAGGGTACCCCACAGGAAGGAACTCCCAAGAGTGCCTTCCAGGGTTCTGCACTTGGGTGGTGGCAGCATCTACCAATCCAAGGTCAGAGAAAAGCTGTAACCTTGGACGTTTAATACAAGCCTGGAGTGGCAAGTATTAATTTTTAGAATCCTTGCGGGGCCCCCCCTTCTGCACTCAAAGTGCCAGAGAGGGGAATCAACCTTGACATATAGTAAGGGGAAGTGTGGATGTGGTTAGCATCTTTTTGACAGCTGAATCTGAATCGCCCTGCCACAGTGCAGAACAAGAAATGTAAGTAGAATCACTGTTTCTCATGACCAATAACTCATTCTCTTCCTTACGTGCATGGACTTAGTTCAAAAAGCTTTGTTGTGCTTTAAAAAATAAAGGGGAAGAGGTGAGCCTGTTAAATAATAGTTCCAGGATACTCCTGCTGACATATGAGCTGTGGGAACAAATTAAAATGTCTGGCAATGGGCATGCTTTTGGATGCACCAGGTTCTTCTCTGTATTCTTTTTGTTACTTTATGGAAGACTGGGTTTCAGAATATCTTTGAAGAGTATATGAGTGACAGCCAGAGACAGATGTTCCTTTAAAAAAAAATCCACACAACAGGTCCAGTACAGTCTGAACTAGTTTCCCTGCACTACCCTGCCCATTTGTCTTAACCCTGATCTGGCAGAATCACCTTTAGCAGAGAAAGGATAGACAAGTTCAGTTCCCATGCCCATGCTGTCCTTGCCCTCTCTGCTAAGATTGTCTGCTAGGATGCCAATTACTGCCAGTTATCTTGGTGAATTTTGTCATGTGGACTAGAAACCGGACTGAGCCAAGACCTAGCCAACTTTTAATTATATGCACACTATTAAGACTAGTCAGGGAAGTAAGGCTAACAGCTAATTTTCAAGGACAGTGTCTAACACAAAGAAAACAGAAGATTTCTGATGGTTGGCTGGATTTCACATTTTATACTAAAATGTGAAAATCCAGTTTTTGCTTCTTCAGCATCAGAAGTTACAGAGCCTTGATAACCCAAAGCTTTAATGGAACCAAGAAACCAACGGAAACTCAGTCCCTTGATGAGTTTCTTATACCACACGTTTGACATCCATTTTAAATTCTTCAGAAAGGACTAAGATTGGTTCAGGGCTAGAAACTGGCAAAAGTTCAGAGCATGTGTGGAGAGATACATATGTTAGACAAAGATCTTATACCTGAACTAGCTTTCACCCCACCTAGCTAAGGAATCATAATAATTCTTTTCTCGAGCCCCTGTTCCTAATCCTGTATAGTTTTATTTAGAATTTTACATTACCACATATAGCCAAGTATCTGGCACCTTAAGATTTTGGAAAAACTAGTAATAAAATAACAGCTTTTCAGTATAAAGGAAAAGAATCCTGCTCCATGACAGAAAACTGCATTCTCTGGTAATAACTAAATGGAAAACTTTTCAAAGACTTGACTAGATAGGTACATCAAGGATCTAATCATCTTACTTGACCTACAACAAAAATCTACACTGCTGATTTGTGGGAATCTGTGACACGAGGGGAAACTCTCAAGTTATCAGATATAATTGTATTCAGAATAGATATATTGGGAATGCAGAGATTTGGTTTAAATGTATCATCCCTCCGCCTTCTCCCCCCGCCAATTTGGGATCTGCAACCTGGATAAACAATGCGTTTGACAAAATATATTATATTCAATTCCAAATAACTGTCTGCAACCAGAAAACCTAGCACACTCTAGCAGATGAGACATGTCTGAAACACACAGCCAGGCACATTATTTCAGCAAGTTCTTACATTATTAGCATTGAAAGAAAAAGAAAAAAAAATCCAAGGACACTAATTCTTACAGCTAGCATAATTTTTCATTCAAAAATACTTTGCAATGGACAATAAATAAACCCTATAAAAACCCATTGTGCCCATTATCTGTTCTAGTATATTTCCTGAGTAGATCAGCTGGCTGAGAACTAACCTTGGCCGGTTGCCACAAACACTCTCTATTTGCCCACTTTGCATACTCACTCAGCAATGCACCACTTTTGTAGTATTTGTTTACAAGACAGGAAGTTATGCAAATAAAGAGACATTAAGAAAGAAAATCACTCAGAAAAGCCTCCTAGATACAAAGGGCAGTAGAATGTTTTCTTATATGAATCTCTGGAGTCAGCATGAACTGGCTAAAAGCTATTAGAATGAGCTCCCCATCAGATCCAAAACCCATTGAAGTCAATGAAAAGAAGCCTATTGACTTTGGAAAAGGCCCCGTTCTTGCTTTTAGTTATGGGCAAAATTCCCAGATACATTCCTCTCCTGTTGTCCAGCTGCACCCTGAAATTAATGAGGAACATGCTAATCAAGAATGGGAAAATATAAAATAAAATTTGAACTCATATATCTCTTAAAAAAAAGTCATGTTAACGCTTTAGCTAAGTACAATCATTGCAGAAGAATATATAAGTAGTGTTTTAACTTTATAGATAGGGGAAAATGAGAGACCAGGCCAAATTCTGCCCTTGGTTATAATGGTTTTAATCTACTAACTTCTATGAGATTGCATGGTTTAGATGAGAAGTTAAGATCCTGGCTAGATCTGGGAGCAATTAGTTTTGCCATGTAAGATGAGAATTCAACATTAAAAAAATTTCCTAAATCAGGACAAAATTCAAAATCTTGAAAATTTTCACAAACCAAAATTCCAAATGTTTCTTAGTGTGGATCAATTGAAAGTTTGGTTTTTTTTCAATAATTTAGAAATATTTAGTTGAGATTTCAATCTTTCTCCCTTTAACTGATTTTAGTGTAAATTTAGTAAGTTTTCAAAATTAAAAGTTGTTTTGACTAAAAAAACTGAAACTTTGTGGTTTGACAATGTTGAAATGGGATGTTTAAACAATCTTGAAACTATTTTTGCAAATGCTGGTCTAGTCAGGTGTTTTGTTGAACTAAACATTGTTTACGAACAGCTTTACTTTCAGTAAATCAGCTTTTTTTTTTCTTTTTTTTTTAAGAGGGGGCAGTTTCATTGAAACGTTTCTCATCACCTCTAGTCCTGGCACATCAGTAGAAGAGCCAGCATTAAAAATTAGGAGTTTGTGTGTCAGTCCCTTGATGAGTTCATTATACCACAAGTTTGGCATCCATTTTAGACCCTTCAGAATGGACTAAGATTGGTTCAGGGCTTGAAATAGGCAAAAGTTCAAAGCACATGTTGAGAGAAATACATGTTGGCTAAAGATCATATGCCTGAACTAGCTTTAAACCCATTAGCTAAAAGGTCATAATAATTCCTTTCCCAAGTCCCTGTTCCTAATCCTGTATAGTTTTATTTAGAACTTTACATTACTACCTATAGCTAAGTATCTGGCTCCCTAAGATTTTGAAAAACTATCAATAATAAAATAACAGCTTTTCAGTATAAAGGGAAAGTACCCTGCTCCATGACAGAAAACTGCATTCTCTGGTAATAACTAAACCAAAAACCTTTCAAACCTTGACCAGATATGTAGGTCTTATATTGTGCCTTGATGCTAATTAAACTGGATACCCCTAGACAGAATGAGTTCTAGGATGGTAGACTTAGCCATGGAGAGGTTAATTCCGGTTTCTTCTGAAGGCCCAAAATAATATATAATTAACTCCTGTATCTTTTTCTAAAAATCCTTGCAGTTTCAGAAAAGATGTTAATTTTCCTGCTGTTCTCTGTACCCTCATGCACTCTCATTCTGTTCTCATGCACTCTCATTCTTTCACACTCTCAAGGTTAAAATAATGGACCAGTTCAGAGATGCTATGTTTGGACTTAATCCCGACAGATTCTCACACCTTCAATTTCCACTATAGTCAATATGCGTTGAAGGCATTTAGCACCACTCAAGATTGGGGCCTTAAACTAGGCCTAGCTTACAGTACAGTAGACCTGCACTAGTGTGCACTTTGGAAAGATGCAAATCCCCAAACTGTTAATAAATAATGGCATTTACCGTGCATCAAACGTGTCACTCCCCACTTGTCAAGAAAACCACAGTAAAGTGTCTATAGAACTGTGCTCTTAGTTTATATTCTACTGCACAGCTCAAGTTTATTTTTCATTGTACATTTGTTATCATACAATATCACAATTATATACTTGTATAAACACCAAAATCTGGAAATGTCTAATGTCTCCCCCATATATTAGTGCATATTTTCAAGGTTCTACTGTACTAAGACTAAAATTTAAACAGAAAAGTTGCCCCATGAGCAGAAAACTGACACTGAGACTACATGAAAAAAAAATAACTTAGACAGGATTTCTCTCTACTTCCTTTTCTATGGGAAAATACAGTTATTCTAAGTTGTTTACTACTTTCTGTTGAGTTTTTACCATCTGGGGTGCTATAGATTGCTCAAATTTTATCAATCTTGGCTCCCTTGAAAATATGTAGGCACAAAGAACATATTGTCATGGGAGCTTACACAAAGCGAACATGTACATCCTACATATTGATAGTGTTGTCAGGCTTTCATGTATTCTATAGTCCTGATCCACTGTGCTTCTGATTATTGGAAGTTTAAGCAAGAAGGCACAGCAATAGCATAGCTATAGTCAGCATACCATTTCTTTCTATTCATTCTTCATTCATCCTGGAATTCAAGTGATTTATAAAAAAAACAAAAATACAGGTCATATCCAATTATATTCATGATTTAGCATCAAACATACCACTGTCTTTTTCTAGAAGGATTTCTAATAGCCGCCTATTTCTTTAGTATCTCTGTACCTGGTACATAAATTATCCCTGACATCTTTTTAAGATTAAATTTATATATAGCTGTAGAGAGTTGATTTATACAGTGATTTAAGTACTCTGATTATTTGAACAGGGGAATTATGACAACTGGAATATATACCAGCAGGGGCAAGTACTGTAGTTTTTTTCAAATACAAGCCCTATTATCAATTTTTAGATACCATGAACTTTTTTTATTGTACAATTTCTGTGTATATTTGGTGTGTATATTTTCAAAGCACCGCCACCTTCTGCTCCTGATACCACCGATGCAGTCCCTATCCTGCTTTATACATGTCTGGCATTCATTTGGACTCTTTGATTCCAACCTGTGTAGGCTTATTAGGGTATTCTGTGAAAGTTTTTCAACTCTTACTTCACCAGTCACAATGGTTTATGCAGATTATTTCATATGTTTTACCATTCTTTGTAGGCCCTTGACAATTTTCCATGTTTGCCCCATTTGTTTGGTGGTTTTGATGTTCAAATCTAAGAGCTTGTTGTATATGACTACTCGATGTAGTATAGAAATTACGGGGCAGATCTTCAGTGATTGAAAGTCAACAAAGCTCCATAGAAGTAAACGGAGCTTCTCTGGTTGATAACAACTGAGGATCATGGCCCTATAAGGCCGCGCAGGTTGTCTAAAACGAAGTCTTGTTGTAGTGCAAGACTTAGAGTTCAGCTAGAGCTTTTTATTATTTATGTGTATCACCACAGCAATTAGGACCCCTCGTCATGAACTAGGACCCCATTGTGCCAGGCACTATACCAACAAAAATAAAATAGTCCCAGCCCCAAAGAGATTATAATCTAAGAACAGACACTGGATTTATTGAATGCAGTGATCCTTGTCTATGCTTTCTAATGTTGCCTTGTTTTTTGGCTTCAGCAATGGCATATTCTGCTTTCCTTCACGCAGGTCTGAGATTTTCACTATTGATCCAGGAAATCTTTTTTTGTGGATGCTGAGCCTAATTTAATGAAATGTGTGTAGTGTGAATACTTTGAACTGATAGTGGTTTTTGATCCTGAGGAGCTTAAAGCACGTAACAGATGTGGGCAAGCATTAATATAATTAACATTTAAAATATTTTTTTGGAATATAAAAAAAAATTGGTCCCTGCATGTCTCTGGATATTTCATTAGTCTTATTATCAAAGGGAACAATAAAGTTCTCTTCCCTCACATTTCCCTAAAAGTACAGTCAGGCACTGCCTGCATGTGAGGGAAGGGGAGCTTCACAACAGGACCACCACTAAGGACCATTCTCACCATGATTTCAGCAATATCAGCACAGCCCTCATTCTCCCAACGTTAACTGAAAAGTGGGATGCAGGGCTAAGACAATTGCCTTTATACCAAAGGGAACTCAGAGAATATATTTGCAACACAATTAGGCATTGCTTACCAAAGTTCTTGAGGGGCCAGTGCAGAGTGGAAACCAAAACTTTGCCACATCCCTGAGGCCTGGACAATCTGCTGCAATATTCCGTCCCTGACCCAAATATGGTGTTCAGTGTTAACCTGTGCAACCCAACAAAGACCAGTATGGATAAGCAATTCAAATAGTCATCTAAACTGAGCACTCTTCCAATGGGCCCAAAAGCCTACTTAGACTCAACAAAAGAATTGGGTGCAGAGATTCTGCTACTGTATCAGCAGGTGGGGTAGACATCTATTTTGTGAACAGGGGCTGCCAACAGGAAGTTTCAAGAGGGAGTTCTCCGGTGAAAGAGGAGCAAATACGGGACTCTTGGGGTAAGTGGCTGTCTGTAGTGTGTGTTTGTGTTTCGGGGTTACTTGCTGTGTGCTGCACTTGTGTTTGTCTGTCTGTTTGTTTGTTTGAAGGACCATGTGCTGTGGCTGGCAGTTGGAACCTGTGAACTTCTAAACAAGGTTTGAAATCTAGAAGCCTCTGTTCATTGGCTGAGTCCTAGTCAGGGGGCGGGGCTATCAAGAAAGCCAGGCCTTTATAAAGCAGCGAGCAAGTGACTAGGGGCCGTTAGCAGGGAATTTTGAGAGGGAGTTTGGAAGGGGGAGTGGGAAGGGGGTAAGGTGCCATTCTTTAAAACCTTTAAACTAAACTATAATCAAAACTTCCTGATTTAAATAAAAACCCTATCATCAACCTAGTTAGCTGTAGGAGAGAATGCAGGCAGAAGCCCAGCAGTAGAGTGGGGACTATCCTGTTTATTGCACTCAGTGTAGCATGTATTACCTCCCCTGTTGGCGGGTGGTGTGTATGTGCATTCGGTGCAAGGAGCTCCTGGTCCTCAGAGACTGTGTATGGGCTTTGGAGGCCAGGGTGGCGGAACTGGAGGAGCTAAGGGAGGCAGAGAGGTATGTTGATGAGGCTCTCCAGGACACTGTAGATTTGTCCCACCTCCGGTCAGATAGACCCTGCGCTGTTACGGAGGATGAAAGGCCCAGGGAAGGAAAGCAGTCAATGGGAGCAGAGGGAAACCTTCCCATAGTTGGGACCCTCCTTCCAGATGATGTTGAGGTATCCTCTCGCACTGAGGTTACCTCCTCAAGGAGGGAACTCCAGTCATTAGGAAAAGGCAGGTGTTAGTAATGGGAGATTTGATCATTAGAAACATAGATAGCTGGGTTTGTGATGACTAGGAGAACCGTATGGTGACTTGCCTGCCTGGTGCGAAGGTTGCAGATCTCTCGAGGTATCTAGATAGTCTTATGTGTAGTGCGGGGAGGAGCCGGTGGTCGTGGTACATGTAGGTACCAATGACATAAGGAAGGGTAGGGGAGATGTCCTGGAGGCCAAATTTAGGCTTCTAGGAAAGAGACTAAAATCCAGAACCTCTATGGTGGCATTCTCAGAAATGCTTCCAGTTCCACATGCAGGGCCAGGTAGGCAGGCAAAATTTCAGAGTCTCAATGTGTAGATGAGACGATGGTGTAGAGAGGAGGGGTTTAGATTTATTAGGAACTGGGGAAACTTTTGGGGTACGGGGCGCCTATACAAAAAGGATGGGCTCCACTTAAACCAAAGTGGATCCAGACTGCTGGCACTTAACATTAAAAGGGTTGCAGAACAGTTTTTGAACTAAGAGATGGGGGAAAGCCGATTGCTGCAGAGGAGTACGTGGATCAGAGAGAGACTTCTCTTAGAGGAGAGAGTCTATTGACAGAGATTCTCTAGGTTTTAGTTAGGAGTAGAGAATGGAAGAGGATAAAGTATGGGCCAGATCAGATGAGAAACACTCACATAAAGAATCTGACACATCAGAAAAGGGCAGACAAACAGTGACAAGATTTTTAAGTGCTTGTACACAAATGCTAGAAGTCTAAATAATAAGATGGGTGAACTAGAGTGTCTCACGTTAAAGGAAGATATTGATATAATAAGCATCACAGAAACTTGGTGGAGTGAGGACAATCAATGGGACACAATCATTCCGGGGTACAAAATATATTGGAAGGACAGAACAGGTCGTGCTGGGGGTGGAGAGTGGCACTATATGTGAAAGAAAATGTGGAATCAAATGAAATAAAAATCTTAAATGAATCCACGTTCCATAGAATCTCTACGGATAGTAATTCCATGCTCTAATAAGAATATAACAGTAGGAATCTATTATCAACCACCTGACCAGGACAGTGATAGTGACGACGAAATGCTAAGGGAGATTAGAGGGGCTATCAAAATAAAGAACTCAATAATAGTGGGGGATTTCAATTATCCCCATATTGACTGGGTACATGTCACCTCAGGACGAAATGCAGAGACAAAATTTCTTGATATTTTAAATGACTGCTTCTTGGAGCAGTTGGTACAGGAACCCACAAGGGGAGAGGCAACTGTCGATATAGTCCTGAGTGGAGCACAGGATCTGGTCCAAGAGGTAATTATAAAAGGACCTCTTGGAAATAGTGACCATAGTATAATAACATTTAACATTCCTGTGGTGGGAAGAACACCTGAACTGCCCAACACTGTGGCATTTAATTTCAGAAAGGGGAACTATGCAAAAATGAGGAGGTTAGTTAAACAGAAATTAAAACATACAGTGACTAAAGTGAAATCCCTGCAAGCAGCTGCATGGACACTTTTCAAAGACACCATAATAGAGGCTGAACTTAACTGTATCCCCCAAATTAAAAAACACAGCAAAAGAACTAAAAAAGAGCCATCGTGGCTTAACAACCATGTAAAAGAAGTAGTGGGAGATAAAAAGGCACCTTTTAAAAAGAGAAAGTCAAACCCTAGCGAAGTAAATATAAAGGAGCATAAACACTGCCAAATTAAATGGAAAAATGTAATAAGAAAAGCCAAAAAGGAGTTTGAAGAACAGCTAAGCAAAAACTCAAAAGGTAATAACAACATGTTTTTTAAGTACTTCAGAAGCAGGAAGCCTGCTAAACAACCAGTGGGGCCCCTGGACTATGGAGATACAAAAGGACCACTTAAAGACAATAAAGTCATTGCAGAGAAACTAAATGAATACTTTGCTTCAGTCTTCATGGCTGAGGATGTTAGGGAGATTTCCAAACCTGAGCTGTCTTTTGTAGGTGACAAATCTGAGGATTGAAGGGTCACTAGAGGAGGTCTGGGAATTAACTGAGAAACTTAACAGTAACAAGTCACCGGGACCAGATGGCATTCACCCAAGAGTTCTGAAATTGCGGAACTATTAACTATGGTTTGTAACCTGTCCTTTAAATCAGCTTCTGTACCTAATGATTAGAAAATAGCTAACGTAACACCAATATTTAAAAAGGGCTCTAGAGGTGATCCTGGCAATTACAGACGGGTAAGTCTAACGTCAGTACCAGGCAAATTAGTTGAAACAATAGTAAAGAATTAAAATTGTCAAACATGTAGAATAACATAAATTGTTGCGCAAAAGTCAACGTGGTTTCTGTAAAGGGAAATCATGTCTTATTAATCTATTAGAGTTCTTTGAAGGCGTCAACAACGGACAAGGGGGATCCAGTGGACATAGTCTACTTAGATTTCCAGAAAGCCTTTGACAAGGTCCCTCACCAAAGGCTCTTATGTAAATTAAGTTGTCATGGGATAAGAGGGACGATCCTTTCATGGATTGAGAACTAGTTAAAAGACAGGGAACAAATAGTAGGAATAAATGGTAAATTTTCAGAATGGAGAGGGGTAACTAGTGGTGTTCCCCAAGGGTCAGTCCTAGGACCAATCCTATTCAACTAATTCATAAATGATCTGGAGAAAGGGGTAAACAGTGAGATGGCAAAGTTTGCAGATGATACTAAATTGCTCAGGATAGTTAAGAGCAAAGCAGACTGTGAAGAACTTAAAAAAGATCTCACAAAACTAAGTGACTGGGCAACAAAATGGCAAATGAAATTTAATATGGTTAAATGTCAAGTAATGCACATAGGAAAAAAATAACCCCTACTATACATACAATATGATGGGGGCTAATTTAGATACAACTAATCAGGAAAAAGATCTTGGAGTCATCGTGGATAGTTCTCTGAAGACGTTCATGCAGTGTGCAGCAGCAGTCAAAAAAGCAAACAGGATGTTAGGAATCATCAAAAAAGGGATAGAGAATAAGACGGAGAATATCTTATTGCCCTTATATAAATGCATGGTATGCCCATATCTTGAATATTGCATACAGATATGGTCCCCTCATCCCAAACAAAGATATACTGGCATTAGAAAAAGGTTCAGAAAAGGGCAACTAAAATGATCAGGGGTTTGGAATGGGTCCCATATGAGGAGAGATTAAAGAGGCTAGGAAAAGAGGAGACTAAGGGGGCATATGATAGAGGTATATAAAACCATGAGTGGTGTGAAGAAAGTGAATAAGGAAAAGTTATTTACTTGTTCCAATAATATAAGAACTAGGGGCCACCAAATGAAATTAATGGGCAGCAGGTTTAAAATAAATAAAAGGAAGTTCTTTACACAGCGCACAGTCAACCTGTGGAACTCCTTGCCTGAGGAGGTTGTGAAGGCTAGGACTATAACAGGGTTTAAAAGAGAACTGGATAAATTCATGGAGGTTAAGCCCATTAATGACTATTAGCTTGGATGAGTAAGGAATGGTGTCCCTAGCCTCTGTTGTCAGAGGGTGGAGATGGATGGCAGGAGAGATATCACTTGATCATTACGTTAGGTTCACACTCTCTGGGGCACCGGGTATTGGCCACTGTTGGTAGATAGAATACTGGGCTGCATGGACCTCTGGTCTGACCCAGTATGGCAATTTGTATGTTCTTATGCTAGTGACCTCCACATTATTCACTATTTCCCCACCACTCTAGCCATTCCTGAACCAGGTGTGAAAATCATAGGCTAGCCTAGAGCATTCCAAAATCTGCCTGCACTTCTGGCAGGTAGGCAAAATGGTATTCCCTCTCCTCTCTGGGGGGACCATCGAAGTAGGGCATAGCAACATGTCTGGAAACTGGAGCCTAGTTGTTTAAAAATAGCCCATTCCTTCCAGACCTGTTAGAAGCAGATAGTCTCTCTTTAAATAGCTCCTTATTTTTCTCCTTGAAATAAAAATGCAACAATCTAACAAATGAATGCTCAGCATTTTTTTTTTACTCTTTCCAACATCACTTTTGTTGATAAATGATAATGTCTTTAAGTGTAACTTGAAGACACTGTAGTCAAGCGTTGCATATAAATGAATGTATTTTGAAATTGAAATAGAATATGTCCCAATGACAGGAGTCTGCTGATGTGTACTATCAAAGTTGCAGGCTATTTCTCTGTCACAGCTGCCTTCTTCAATGAAAATAATAGTCTTGGATCTGTTTTCATAATTTACTGGGTAATTTATTTTCATAAGAAGGGAAATGCTAAAGCTGATGCCTTTTATCACTGCAACCTTATTTGGATTTTGTACAGACTAATAATTTTATGTCAGTATATTGTGGTTTTGTAATTGTTAAATCACCACAGCAAAGAGCCACATTGTCCATATCTTTAAATGGAAAACTTATGAATACACAAATAACATTCCGTGTCAACTATTTTTACAGGTTTCAGAGTAGCAGCCGAGTTAGTCTGTATTCGCGAAAAAAACAGGAGTACTTGTGGCACCTTAGAGACTAACAAATTTATTAGAGCATAATCGTTTGTGGGCTACAGCCCACTTCATTGGATTTTACAGGGTTGAATTCACTAAAACCAGCAGCTGCCCATGCTTGTCTTACACTGCACAAGTCAAAACATGCTAAATGTTCTCTGATATGTCATGTAAAACATCCGCTAATGTAAAACTGAGGTCAGAATTCATGATTCATGTAGTGATTATTTTTACTATGACGTTTCAACTGTAAACTACCTAGGTCAAGCCAGCCTGCAAGAGACTCTTTCTTTGCTTGTTTGAATCTAGAGATAGGAAACACGCTCCTTGAAACCAGAACATATGTTTGCATTCTAGGGGTGCTTATTCCATTATCTTTAATGGCAAAACAGCAGTTCAGAAGAGAACAAATAGATGGTGGGAAAAAATACTCTATAAACTACTCTTCCTATATCAATATGATTGCAAGAACTAGACTATCTAATTGATTACATGACCCCAAGTAAACATCACTACCGCTATACAGCAGTTTATTTTAAGGCTGCCAGTTGCTAGCCGGTGGTCTGTTAACTTAAATTCCTTCATGACTCCCACACATAAAACACATCTTGTGTGGCACTCTAAGTCATGGCTCTTGGGAACTGGCCTCGTCTCATTGGACACCGGTAAGAAGCACGTTGTATGTCTTTTTCATAAAAAACTGAGGGATCTCTGAATACATTTTTGTACATTGGTCTGAGGGTTTGTTTTTGTGGATGTCAGTCATAGTTGCCTCTAGAGTCTCCAATTACTTCCTCTCTAAAAGCCTGAACTTTAAGCAGGGGTTGGGGGGGAGGAGTGGGGAGCGGGCAGCATTGTCCATCTTGCCAGGGGAAATGGAATAGAGCTTTGTGAGTGGGGTGAGAGAGAGCGGCTCAGTGGCTGCTGTAAAA
Organism: Lepidochelys kempii; assembly: GCF_965140285.1. Taxonomy (NCBI): domain Eukaryota; kingdom Metazoa; phylum Chordata; order Testudines; family Cheloniidae; genus Lepidochelys; species Lepidochelys kempii. Next base: position 131,831,430 of record NC_136381.1, on the reverse strand, counting down.
GTAGAGTGGGTTAGCTTGGTGATTTTGACTCATCCCCCAGGGACCACAAGGGCTGAGGAGTTGATAAAGGGCAAACCTGGAAGCCCCTTTTCCTTGGACCAGGCAGAGCAGCACATACCCTCTCCCCCCCCCCCCCCCCCCTTCAAGGTGGCAAAATACCAGGTTTGGGCAGGACCTGCTGGGGGCATCGCACTAGCTACTCCTTTTTAGGGAGAGCTGGGAAGGAATTTTTCCCTCACCACCAGATTGGCAAAGGTAGAGTGGCGGGTGGGGGAGGGCTTTGTTATGGTGAGTAGGGAAAGGAGTTAGGCTATGATGTAGCTACTCATTATGTAAGCATGGGATGGATGTCCAGTGCAGGTACTCCATAGGGAAGGGATACAGTGACCCAATAAATGGCTTGGGAAAAGACTTAAAAAGTAGATGTTGTTAAAGAAGCAGAATGGGGGGAGGAGAGAAGTTTCAGGGCTCCTATGAAAGGCATGGCAGGGAGCTCATCTTACAGCCCACCTTAACCCTCAGTGGTAAGGTCCCAGCAATGGGTAGGTTAAGGGACCTGAATAGAAAAAGGAAGAGCTAACAAAAGCCCCGAATAGATATTGAAATGGTCGTGGAGTTACCTGAATGGTACACTTATCTACCAGGTAGTCCCAGACATCAAATAGTAAAATTGCAGCAAGATTAAAACCATATCAAGTGTCTCCTGTCCTTCATTTGATAGAAACAGACAATGATTAGCCAGTTCAAATGTGACTACTTAAAGATTAGGCACCTTAATTAGCACGAGGTGCCCCAATGGATATTTAGTTGCCTAAATACAGATTTTAGGCTGTAACTTCTGATTTTAGGATGCAACTTCAGGGTCTCCTTAATGTGATGGTTCGAAGTGAAGAACATTTCCACAGATGTAGGTAATGATGGTGAAATTACCTTAATTCTAGTCTACTGTCTTATATGAGCACTTTTATCTGCTCCCCACATACCCACGCAAACCTGCACCCATACCTACACATAGTATCGGTAACTATCAAATTCACACCTAGTGTAACTCCAGTGACTTACCACAAGCATATATTTAGTACAAGTTCTCTTCTGAACATCTATCCTTCTATCTTACTTCTATTACAATGCCTAGTGAGCTGAGTATTAGCACTTTAAACATTTGTAGACTCTTTAGCAAACTGGTGACAAGGTATTTTTGTAGTGTTTTTTAATAGAGTAGATAACATTTTTTTCCAATTCAGAATAGTTTTTTAAAACACGAAATATGAATGACCTGGCTGGAGGGTCAAGCATGAAGTGGGAGAAATTCTGTCTTGAGAGAGCAAGGCAGAGAGTAACAGAGTGCAATTACAGGAAGGGGTGTGGGCCTGGCAGAGCCGATCCCCAGATGCAGCTACAAGGAGCCACTCTGGCAGTGAGTAGAGCACTTTGTGACAGATGGCATTAATGCAAGGAAGAAGAGTTGTATGTACTTGTCTGTATTTTAGATACCTTCAAAATACAGGCAAATCACAATGATACTGTTACAGCGACATCTTTCTCATGTGGTCTGGTAGTAGTATTGAAATCTTACTCCTGAAAAAGATGTTGAAAAACCATTGCAGCATATACTGTAAGTAGATGTTGATATGTATGTCCTCACTCTGTTAATCCCCATTGATTTTGGAAGCATACATTTTGTGAAGTTACCTTATTGGACAGTTATTTAACATCTTTAGTAAACAAAAGGAGTTTCTATAAAAACTAATGTAATCCTATTAATTCTCAGAAGCAAATTTCTTCACACTGTCCTACCAATGATCCTCAAGTCTGACCAGGAGAGACCATCTCAGAAATCTTGGCCACTCATTCCTTAGCCTCTTGACTTAGATTACCAAAATAATGGCTAATTAATGACAACAATGCATTTGTGTGACATGAATGCTTCTTCAAAAATCTACTGGAATCAATCTCTGTTTAAAGGAAAAAGAAACTTACAAGATATTCAAATGGTAAAGTTTCTAGTGATGCATCTCAAAACAACTATGAAGCTAATGGGTCTTCTCATAACAGCAGCCACAAAAATAGCAATAATTAAAAATAGATAAATGTTATATACGTGGAATTATGTTCATTCAATTAAGCATATAGTGATATATGCTCTGAGGCTGCAATTTCACAGATGGTCCTGGTGATAACACTAATTACTTAGTTTTTGCATAAGAGTTAGTATCGAGATAGGTTCTTACATATGACATTTCTCTAATTATAACTACATGGAATTAATTTCTGCTTTGTGAGAGGAGATTGCTGTTTCTATGATGTTCAAATAGTTTTGACTGCCAAAACTATCTTTTGACCCTTTTTTGCGTGAAGATTGTCCCCCATGTATAAAAGTTAGGGGTTTTGTAAAGAGCTATGACTGATGGCAGGAAAGGTTGCTTTATACTTTCTGGCTGCTGGAAGTATTTTGTTACAGGCTAGAGTTAACATTGATTGGGTGGTAGGAAATAGGTCTCTTTCTATTTAATGGTCTCTGTTTGTGACTTGGACGTAAAGATTTAGTGTGCAAATTGCTTATAAAAGTTTAATAGCTGTTGGATGAGGAATTAATAATGTGTGTAATAACATGCTGTGTTTGAATTGCATATATAACTTTAATTCTAAATCAATTTCTTTTTTCTGACAGGATTACCTCGCAGGGTTCACTTCAGTCAATATTTTCCGAAAAGGTTTGATGAACCTTGATGTTTACTGAAACAAGAAGCAAATTAGCCTGATTTACTGGAAGGGTTCTAACAGCATAACATGGGCTGTGGACCCTTGCTTGGTCGAAACTCCACCTGGAGCAATAGCCTCTCATCATAAAATGCTTGCAAACCCTACAACCCAGAATTTGGTTAGGCCAGCTGCAGGAGGAGTGGGGATCGGGGGACACTGGAAAGGCACTGACTGAATGCATTCCCCAGGTCTCCTTTGGTGGTGGACCTATTATGGAGTCCTGATTGTGATTTAAAGCTGACCAACCCTGCTACATTAAAGCAGCATCCCTGCCATCTGCATTTTCTCAAGAACTGAATTCCCATCAGATGCAGGTGAACTCAGTTTGTTTCCTACTTCAGATTACATCTACAGGAGTGTACTAAAAACCATGTGTGTGTTTAACTGATTAAAAAAACTCAAATATTTCAATCACAGTAACATTTAACATATATTAAAAGAACAAAACCATGAAAGTACAAAAGTAATGTTCGCTGTAGGACCACACACATAGCAGGCTGCATTTGAGTATAAAATTTTAGCTGCCTCAGAACAAGGAGGGGAATTCTCTCTATTTGAATGTGCAGTACACATTCCACAAGTTACAGAGACCACAGCAGTGCTGTAACTCCTTTGTTTCTCTTGATCAATATGTAGCTTTAACATTTTGTTGGTTAACTTGAATGATAGAAATGGAATAAAACTTTAAGCTTTAAGGAACCAAGAACCCAGAGAATCTAGATATCATTGCTTCCTTTAAATAAATCCATAATTTTCATATACTTCATTTTTGACAATATATAGTGGAAATGAGCACATTTTTATTCTTGTTACTGCTTATTCACTCCTCTTCTGGTGCTACTGCCTCCTCTTATATGCCACTCTTCCTTTATCCTCTCCAGCTGTTCCTCCTCTTTTTTCCTCCTGCTTATTCCCACCAGCTGTTTCATGTGAATCCCCTATTCATCCTGTATCACAGTTGACAGTCTTCCTTGTACAATCTTTAATTATTGCTTTCTCTTCATGCCTAATAGATACAAATGGCTGTTTGAATTATTTTCACAACAGTTTGGATTTCACCAGTTTTAATTACCTAGTCATATTGGGTTCAAATAATTTACATACCATCATACTGCAGAAGGATGAAGAACTTCATGTCTAAGGGCCACATTCTGCAATTGGAACTATGCAGGCAGACATATGCACTCTCAGAGACGTGCTGATATTAAGAGGGTTCTGAGTGGCAGGCTGGTCTGTGCACAAAGATTCAACTCCCGGATGTGACTCTCACGATTACTGATGGGTGAACTGCTACTGCAATTGGGGTGTAGCTCAGAGAAACATCTCAACAGCTGCTTTTATTTCTTGTCCTTTTTTTGCAGTCTCTGTATTTGGTTTACATTCTACCTCATTCTACACCCTACATTTTAAATTATATTTTGTTCTTCTATACTCCTTTATTCCCCCTCCCAACCTCTCTTAGTGGAAAGCAAAGGCCAAGCTACGTGAGAGACCAATGTTGTATTGCAACCCTAGACACCTGGGCAGGTGGAAAGACTATCCCCCCTCCAATTCAAGATGAAGAACACCATTTAGTCAGCATCACTCTGATCTAATGTGTCACCTGGAATTAGGAGATCAATTTGAAGGCTTAAAAGTCAGCCTCATGTTCATCATATAAGAAGTCTTACAGCTCCTGCCCACTGTGTATTTCCTTTCTCCTCATACTCCATGTACAAAATCTCATGTGCCAAACCCATGTAAATCTATCTCACTTAGTAAACTGCCCCCTGGCCTGCACCATTCCGAACACTGCTTGCATACAAAAGAAATAATAATTCGAGTGATTTATTAGCCCAATCTCACACCCCACAAGATGTGATAAGCTGCATCATTTTTTATCTTACCATGCAGAGGGGAGTTATCCATTTGGGAACCACCGACAATGAAATAACATGAATGAGGGACAGAGACTAATAACATTCCACACACTGAAAGAGCGATTGCAGTTATATAGACATCCACATGCAATAGAGTTTGTTCTTCATCTTATTAAAGGCCCCTCTGAATTGTGTTGTAAAAACATTTTGATGCTTAAAAACAAGATTCACTGAACATAAATCAAATGCTTTAATACTTCACATTTATATAGTACCTTTCAGTGGAGGATCTCAAAGTCCTTTGCAAACACTAACTACTCATACCACTGGAAAGTTTTATTATACCCATTTTACTACCTGATGTACACAGAGCCCAGGGTCACACAGTCAGCTGATGAGAGATGGTGCAAATTCCCTGTACTCTGGCCTAATCACTCGTGTGTCTTCTCTTTTCTTATTAAATTAACCTCATTTCAAGCAAATTCACAAACCCCTCATATCAGTTTATAAAGATTTTCATTTATTTAATGAGGAGGGACAGGAGAAAAAAAGGAAAAAAATATATTAAAAAGATCAATTAATTTTTTGTTAGATATAGTACTTCAGTTAGTAAAGCCTCCCTGGCTATGCAGGAGGAAGGTGGTAATTACCTGATCAGAAGCACATTATTGCTCCTTTAGAAAAGAGTGGAGTGCACCATATTGGCTAATTTAAATGGCATACTGCAGTATATATGTTAGGTGGCTTAAAGATCTGATCACTTTCTTTAGTTACAAGACAATGCCCCTTTGGGACTATTCAGAAACGGTTGTAGTAGCTGAGATCTTCTCCTAACACTTACTAGATATCCCAATTAAACAGTCTGTTGTGCAACCGTGATGCATTTTGGGAGTTAATGGGAGTTTTGTATGAGTAAACACAAAGTTATGATTTCAGAATTTGGCCCACTGTTGTTAATTCTTTATTATAATTAGGGACAGATTTACAGGTAACACATGCTGTTTGCAAAGAGGACAGGAGTACTTGTGGCACCTTAGAGACTAACAGATTTATTAGAGCATGAGCTTTCATGGGTTACAGCCCACTAATATATCTTCTTACTATATGTTCCAGTGTATGCATCCGATGAAGTGGGCTGTAGCCCATGAAAGCTTATACTCTAATAAAATTTGTTAGTCTCTAAGGTGCCACAAGTACTCCTGTTCTTTTTGCGGATACCGACTAACACGGCTGCTACTCTGAAACGTGCTGCATGCATTGCTTTAGCACTATGCTGAATTAATAGTTGCTTTATGTCATAGGAGCAGTGGAAGGCAGCAAGAATGCACTGGTGAACCTGGCTCACTGTGTTTTCATTTTAGATAGTATGACACAGGGCCAGAAATTGTTACACAACTATCAGGCTAATTGACCCAGATTCAATCTTTAGAGACATATTAGTAGCTAATGATTGTGGGTTTTTTGTGCATTTACATATATATATTGTTATATATGGACAACGTAACCAAACAGTCCTGTCTGAATTGACAGAGATCAAAAGGAGATGTTAACATTTAGATGAAATGTAAATGCAATAATATCACTGACTATTTCTCTTTGAAGTTCATAGTAAACTACTGTAAATGGTGGGAGATGGGCAGTTGCCTTATGCTAAACCATGTAGCTAATTACCAGTGATGCTTAGGACATAGGAGGTCTACTTCAAAGACACAATGTTTCACCTATTATTCGCCTGCTGTAAAAAGGCTGCAAGAAAACTACAGAAAGAACTCTAGGGCCCTGATCCTCCATCTCAGATCTGCTTAAGCTTCAACAAGGGAAGTTTGAGTCACAAGACTGAAATCTCCAGTTCCATTCTGGATCACCCCGATATTAGAGATTGGATTATAACCTACGGAAATAATTCTGAAATAACTCTTGGCAACTCTGAAGCTCATCACCTCTACTATGAAACTGACCTAAGAACTTTATTCATATCTATATGTATAATGATATTTCAAACAATACTCTTTTCTTTTTTTAATAAATCTGAGTTTAGTTAATAAGTATTGGCTGTAAGTATGTATTTGGGTAAGATCTAAGCTAGTAATTGATCTGGTGGGCAATGTGTCCAATTCTTTGGGACTGGTAGAACTTTTTTATATGATGAACAAGATTTTCAGTGATCAACATCATATTTGACTTGGCTATCTGGGTGGTAGCCCAAGGTTGGGTTGCTTTAAGGGAACTGTGTTTTGGCTTCTGGGTAACCAGTAAGGTGTTGCAGAAGTTGTTTTGTTGCTGGCTTGGTGAATCTAAGTGTTAGAATAACCACCAGTTTTGGGGATTGTCTGCCTCATTCTTTGCAGTTTGCCCCAACCGAGCAATCTTAGTGTGGCCTCCCTGGGACCCTGATCACAGATGGTTATACATTCTGCCACTGATATCAAGGTCTAGTATGTCATACTATGAACAGAAAGCATCACTCTTCTTTCCCAAATGTAAATCATATTATATTGCACTTTCTGATATAAAATAATGGCGATTGGTGGGGAGCACATGTCACAGTGTGTTGATCTGGCAGATCTGAAAGAAGAGAACTTTTAAAAAACTGTGGCTAAAGAACCCAAGCATTATGGAGGGACTTTAAAAAAAGGGCTCCGATACAGCAAAGTACTTAATCACTTTGTCCATATTCAGCAAAGCACTTAAGTATATGTTTAAACTTTAGGCATGTGCTTAAATCTCATTGAAGTCAATAAGACTTAAGTACATACTTAAGTGCTTTACGGAATTGGGATTTACTTAAACACTGTGATTTGCTAAATCAGGGACTAAATTTATGAAGTCTCACTTGTCAAGAAAAACAAACAAACAGGAACTGTGTATTTAGAAGGTAATTAGGATGATTAATGAAGTAAATCACACACCACATGTTTAAGAAGCACCTAACGTACTGAAGAACTTGCTTCACATCTGTGAAAAAAATACTGCAGCCACCTTACAAATCACCATTGGAACAATAACACATCAAAATGCTTATCTTCCCTCTCAAAGTGTGCAAATATGCCTTTTTTGGCAATCACTGAAGGCTATAGTCTATCAAGTTCTCACTCAGCTTAATATTTTTAAAGAGGGTAAAATCTCCCTACACACACACAAACACACACACACACAGAGAGAGAGAGAGAGAGAGGATGCACAAATAGAATAGGCCATCTGGTCTGACAGTGGCCTATAATGTCATCACTTCTTTTTTCCCCAAATCTGTTGTAATAAAAACAATATTTTACATCAACCTCAAATGTTGCTCCACTTGAGGATGTCATAATGCTTCTCCTTCAATCCAGGTGTGAAGGTTCCTTCCCCATTCTGAACTCTAGGGGACAGATGTGGGGACCTTCATGAAAAACCCCCTAAGCTTATTTTCATCAGCTTATGTTAAAACTTCCCCAAGGTACAAACTATTTTATCTTTTGACCCTGGCCTTTATTGCTGTCACCACCAAGCATCTAACAAATATATAACAGGGAAAGAGCCTGCTTGGAAACGTCTTTCCCCCCAAATCCCACCAAGCCCTACACGCTCTTTCCTGGGGAAGGCTCGATAAATATCCTCACCAATTTGCGTAGGTGAACACAGACCCAAACCCTTGGATCTTAAGAACAATGAAAAAGCAATCAGGTTCTTAAAAGAAGAATTTTAATTAAAGAAAAAATAAAAGAATCACCTCTGTAAAGTCAGGATGGTAAATACCTTACAGGGTAATCAGATTCAAAACATAGAGAATCCCTCTAGGAAAAACCTTAAGTTACAAAAACCGGAATCTACATTCCATTCAGCACAACTTATTTTATCAGCCATTTAAACAAAACAGATTCTAACACATATCTAACTAGATTGCTTATTAACCCTTTACAAGAGTTCTGACCTGCATTCCTGCTCTGGTCCTGGCAAAGGCAACACACAGAGAGAACCCTTTGTTTCTACCTCCCGCCCCCTCCAGCTTTGAAAGTATCTTGTCTCCTCATTGGTCATTTTGGTCAGGTGCCAGTGAGGTTATCTTAGCTTCTTAACCCTTTACAGGTGAAAGGGTTTTTTTCCTCTGGCCAGGAGGGATTTAAAGGTGGTTAGCCTTCCCTTTATATTTATGACACCAGGACTCACATATCAAGCTGCATGATAAGACTTTTTAGCCATCTCCTTGAGTTTTTGAAGATTGAGTCTGGAGTTGTCTTTAGCTCTGGCACATTTGTAAAGAGATGACTGGCTGTCCTGCCTGTCACCTTCCAGAACGCCATTTCAGTTTGAAAAAAACCCTAAGATTTTGAAATAATGTTTTTAACATATTTATACCATGTGTCAGTGTATGTATTGTGTGCATGCTATGTATTGCCATGTCACACATACACACAGTAGTCACCATTAAAATTAACATTTACCACAACACTGTATCTGAGATACCAGTTATTTTGTTTTCTAAGTATGGGGTGGGGAGATGAAGATTTATTGTCTCTCAGATACAAGTTGAGGTTTATTGGTGACCGCTGTATATAGACAACATACTGATACACATAAATACAGAGTTCCTACTTATACAGTGCATATAAGCAAACGCAAATCCTTTGCAGACCTTTTTACCATTCAGTGAAATTTTTCAAGCTCTAGAATGAATCATAGAATCATAGAATATCAGGGTTGGAAGGGACCCCTGAAGGTCATCTAGTCCAACCCCCTGCTCGAAGCAGGACCAATTCCCAGTTAAATCATCCCAGCCAGGGCTTTGTCAAGCCTGACCTTAAAAACCTCTAAGGAAGGAGATTCTACCACCTCCCTAGGTAACGCATTCCAGTGTTTCACCACCCTCTTAGTGAAAAAGTTTTTCCTAATATCCAATCTAAACCTCCCCCACTGCAACTTGAGACCATTACTCCTCGTTCTGTCATCTGCTACCATTGAGAACAGTCTAGAGCCATCCTCTTTGGAACCCCCTTTCAGGTAGTTGAAAGCAGCTATCAAATCCCCCCTCATTCTTCTCTTTTGCAGGCTAAACAATCCCAGCTCCCTCAGCCTCTCCTCATAAGTCATGTGTTCTAGACCCCTAATCATTTTTGTTGCCCTTCGCTGGACTCTCTCCAATTTATCCACATCCTTCTTGTAGTGTGGGGCCCAAAACTGGACACAGTACTCCAGATGAGGCCTCACCAATGTCGAATAGAGGGGAATGATCACGTCCCTCGATCTGCTCGCTATGCCCCTAATTATACATCCCAAAATGCCATTGGCCTTCTTGGCAACAAGGGCACACTGCTGACTCATATCCAGCTTCTTGTCCACTGTCACCCCTAGGTCCTTTTCCGCAGAACTGCTGCCTAGCCATTCGGTCCCTAGTCTGTAGCGGTGCATTGGGTTCTTCCGTCCTAAGTGCAGGACCCTGCACTTATCCTTATTGAACCTCATCAGATTTCTTTTGGCCCAATCCTCCAATTTGTCTAGGTCCTCCTGTATCCTATCCCTCCCCTCCAGCGTATCTACCACTCCTCCCAGTTTAGTATCATCCGCAAATTTGCTGAGAGTGCAATCCACACTATCCTCCAGATCATTTATGAAGATATTGAACAAAACCGGCCCCAGGACCGACCCTTGGGGCACTCCACTTGATACCGGCTGCCAACTAGACATGGAGCCATTGATCACTACCCGTTGAGCCCGACAATCTAGCCAGCTTTCTACCCACCTTATAGTGCATTCATCCAGCCCATACTTCCTTAACTTGCTGACAAGAATACTGTGGGAGACCGTGTCAAAAGCTTTGCTAAAGTCAAGAAACAATACATCCACTGCTTTCCCTTCATCCACAGAACCAGTAATCTCATCATAAAAGGCGATTAGATTAGTCAGGCATGACCTTCCCTTGGTGAATCCATGCTGGCTGTTCCTGATCACTTTCCTCTCATGCAAGTGCTTCAGGATTGATTCTTTGAGGACCTGCTCCATGATTTTTCCAGGGACTGAGGTGAGGCTGACTGGCCTGTAGTTCCCAGGATCCTCCTTCTTCCCTTTTTTAAAGTTTGGCACTACATTAGCCTTTTTCCAGCCATCCGGGACTTCCCCTGTTCGCCACGAGTTTTCAAAGATAATGGCCAATGGCTCTGCAATCACAGCCGCCAATTCCTTCAGCACTCTCGGATACAACTCGTCCGGCCCCATGGACTTGTGCATGTCCAGCTTTTCTAAATAGTCCCTAACCACCTCTATCTCCACAGAGGGCTGGCCATCTCTTCCCCATTTTGTGATGCCCAGCACAGCAGTCTGGGAGCTGACCTTGTTAGTGAAAACAGAGGCAAAAAAAGCATTGAGTACATTAGCTTTTTCCACATCCTCTGTCACTAGGTTGCCTCCCTCATTCAGTAAGGGGCCCACACTTAATCCATAATTCACATAATCCATTTCTTCCTAGGCAGAGAGACCTACAACTTCAGAATATTCAGTGCTGTGTCAGACAGTGATGACTTGATACATCCAAGTCCTGGTCTATAACAAGACAATTCACACTTGGCAGCATTAGTGAAACTTTCCAGAACGGTAGTGCTGAGATTATGGCTGTTGATAGCTTCTAGCCCCATTAGAGAATATTATGAAGTTTAAGTCTACATAACACTAGAATAAGCCTTTCCTGTATTAATTCCATTGTATAATGTTGTGCTTGACCTTTTGTTTCCTTTGTATCATATAATTTTAAAGCGAATGCTTAGTTTTCTTGTTTGCTTTATTAGAACTCTGTATTATTAAAACTCTTTGTAATTGACTCTAGCTTTTATCCTCCATTCTCATTAAAAATATAGATGCCTACATATGCAAAGAACCATGTTTTTCATCTCTTTTAAATACAGTGCTTTAGTAAGCACTTCTAGTAAGTGGAGAAAATCTTTTTATTGTGCGGAAATTTGCAATGCACATCAAATGGTATAAGGACCTTGTTTCCTTCTTTTTTAAAAGTTGGAGTTTCAGTACCGTTTTTTGTTTGTTTGTTTTCAAGTCAGTTTAGAGTCCAAGAAGGGTGTTTGATTGCCAGTGCTCAAGTTCTTTATTTATCTAAAAAAACAGGTACAGCATGGGCATAGGAAAATCATGGGTTTAACTACAATGTATACTGGAGCGTGGCAGAGAAAATTTTCTCCACAAAAGGCCATCTCTATGGTCTGAAGCCATAGCATATTGGTCATTGACATCACCAACAAAGTGCCAATTATTGCCTGTTATGACAGCAGCTTAGTAATGTGCACATCTGTCCCTTATGAGCTGAATTGCAACCAACATGCACATTTAACATCAACCAATAAACAGCCTCGAGATGGTAACAATCTGTGCTAACCACTGACTTGTTCTTGATTTGAAACAACAGCCAAGAAATGTTGTAATATTTTACTTTCCAATCAAAAGGGTAAAAAGGCAAGTATCTCAACATTGTATGTTCACTTCAATACAACTGTCATGTTCACTTTTGGCCAATATCCAGCAAACAAGCTGGAATAGTATAAATAGCCAAGGAGATAACTCTCTTCTCAAACTGTAAATTTTACAGTTGATATGCAGTTCTTCATTCACACTGTTTTGGGTTCCAATCAGGAAATCTGCTAACCTCTGTGACTGAGTAACTTCCCTATCTTTAGCTCAGGTGGGTCTGGCTTCATTGAGTTGAAAGACGTAGCCTGCACTGTTTGCAGCCTTCTCTCCCTGTCTCTGTCAGCTGTCTCCTTCAAGCCTGTCAGCTTTTTCAGTGATACATCCAAAGCCACCTCTCCGAGCTCACCCCCAGATCTCCTTCCTTGCTGTCAGGGGAACCTTCTCAGGGTCCTCTGATCTTTTAGGATCTCAGCATTGGGAATACAAAAAGCATTAACTTTGGTGTTGCCTGGAAGAAGCATCTCTCCGTAATGGCCCCTACCTGCTTTGATGTCTACCTAAAGCTATCTTATCTCTTAGTCATCATTTCTTTTCCTGCCAAGGCCAAACCCCCTCTTACTTAGTCTTTTGGGTTCAAGTAGGCAGCAATATAAAACTGATTGGGGAAACTGAGTCATACATAAACTAAGAAATAATACATTTTCCCAGTTTGTCATATCCTACTCTTAACCAACCCCCGTAATGTGCAAGTGTAACAAACATCATCTTCACTGACACTGGGGTTTGAACTGGGGACTTTCAGAGCTAAAAGCTAAGTGTCTACAGTTTGAACGAATGAACCACACTCTGTGGCTGAGATCCGTAACAACTCATTATCAGCGCATCATAATATACACTGACCAGTGAGTTAAACAAGACTTCTATGATAGGTTTTCAGCCTTCTAGAGGAACCAGCTAGTGACTGATCTATACCTTTGTTTATGAACTCATAGGAAAATGACTCTCTCATTCACTTTTTACCAACAGCATAGATCTTGCAGCCTCCAGTCATCACTGGACTCAACTCCTTACCCCCATCCTTCATTCTTAGTCTAACCACTCATTACATGGATTTTCTGTCTAGCCAAGTATAATTTGGGTTTGCTGAGATGCATTAGTTTCCATGGTAGAAATGGTATAATCAGTGGATTAAGATTTCCGATATGGTCAGGTCAGATAGGATTTGTGTCAAGCTGCTGCTTTGGGTTAGATATCCGCTCCATATTCTTGACTCTCAGAATGACACATTTAGTGCCTGGATGCCATGTTGTTTGACCTACTATAAATACACAGATAGATAGACAGACAGACCTTAAATCATAGTCTGAACACACTTATTGGTCTCATTCTGATTTTCTAAAGTAATCTCTGAACACCCCCACCAGTCCACCATCACATTCTGGGTGACATGTGGCTGTCTCTACCATTTTTGTAATGAGTAGGTTAAACACAATCAACATAATCAAAAATATTTTTCTTTACATTCTTTATCATCTGCACATGTGTCTTGTTGTCAGTAATAAACACACATGATTTAGGAAAGAACTATTGGCCTATTTATTTTGTGAAGTAAATGTCAGCAAATGTGTCTTGACACCTACAGCAAAACAAGGCCTGAGGGGCACCAAGCATCAAATTATATCAGATTAGCCAATATTGCCTCACAGCTCGGATTCATAACAGATACACTGAAGGGTTCAGAACACTTACCCTCCCGTGCAAGCCATAAATGACCACTCTAATCCTGTTTTCCTCCCACAGTTGGCTACTACATTGATCTAATTATCTAAAATAAATAATCTGCATTATGGACCTGGAGGGAAGCCTATTATCTCCTAGGTTAAAGCGGCCTATCTCCCTTAGGTCTTCTGTACAGAATTCAGAGTTTAAACAAAGTTTATTTGACTTTCAAGACCTGCTGGGCTAAAGAGATCAAACGCTTAACTGATATGTTTGGTGCTTGAGGTATCCACTTGTTCAAAGAACTGCAATCCTCATTTGATCTTCCCCAGTCTAGCTTCTTTTGCATATCTCCAAGAGAGACACTTCACAACCACTCATCTTGGTCAAACAAGTATTAACCTATTGATCTTTCCTTGGAATCCACTGTGTTTCCTAAGGGGTATATTGATTATGTTGATAGAACAGCATAATGTTCAACTTGGTAGCTTGAAGAGGGACAGGGGTATCCTCCTTCAACCATTAAAAAAAAAAAGCAAACAAAAAAACCAAACCTGCCATTAACTATAATCTAGCACATTCCAAAAAAGTGTCCACCAATTGTTTTTAAAGATTATTTTTAGGAGCCCCATCTTTATCTTATCTCTGGTAAGGAAGTGGTACAGTATCCAGACAGAAGGTGAACTTCATCACAGATAGGAAAATTATCCTCGACTTCCCTTCAGTCTGGTGAAGGAATGTTAATGAACAGCCACTTGAGAGCCCCTTCCATCACATCACTGCTCAGAGCCCTTTAACAGACCTTAAAAAAAGAGTCTGAGAAATATAAGGAGCTTCCCTCAGACAATGGGCTGACTGTATTGCCTTCATAGCTCCTGTGACAGTGGGCAGATGTAGTATCTCCAATTGGTTTACCTCTAATTATAACTTTGGTTTTACAGATCTTTCTTTTTTATAAATACTAAATCTCATCCTGACTATAACTAGATTTTATACTGAACCATTCCATCAGTTTGCAGTCCCATTCTTTGGCCAGTATGAATGGAAATAGCATCTCTAACGAGGCATTGCAGGATTACAGGATAGGCAGTTTGCTCCTTCTGGTTTACCAGCCTGAGGCCGGAGTCACCAAACTTTTATTTTTTCCAACTTCTTGTCTTCCATAGGATTCACAACCCATGCAAGCGATCACTCAGGTGATTTAAATTTTCCAAAATCTATAATTCTTTATTGTCCACTAAAAGTGTGCATAGAACGGTCATTTCTTTGCAAATTAAGTGCATACCCAATGTGTTAGGATGGCAGTAACAGTAAAAAGTGATGCATTCTGCAATGAATATAGCTCTGATGAGATACTACCTGAAGATTGTTTGGAGTTGTCTGTGTGTCTTCAAGTCAAAGTCAGGCACATCTGTGATTTTCTGTTGAGCTACTTGTCCAACACTATTTGATGACCGGCTATAGCTGTAAAGTTTATAAATAAATAAACACAAAATCATAGCTAAAGAAAAGTATGCAAACAACACAAATCTGCTCCATAACTAAGTAGAGATGTTTCACAAATCACTGCAAGCAGGGGAAAAAAATGACTACAATAACACTGTTTACACCAGGTGAATGCTATTTCAGCAGCAATAAATTCAGAGAGGAAAAAGTGGTCTTTCAGATTCTGGTAACATCATCACCATAATAGAGAGGATGATGATTGTGGCAGTGGGTGTGGGAACAGTGAGGGAATACTGGGAAGGTGGGCAGTATGACATTGGTGCTGGTATGACTCAGACCATTTTACTCTACATCCCCTACAAGATCGCAGCTGCAGTGTCACAAAAAAACATTTAGCTTCCACGGACATTTATTGGAAAGGCAGTAGACTGGGACTCAGGTGATATACTGGCATTGATACAAACTGAATGTGTGACCTTGGCTGTCAAGGTTCCTTCCCCACTCTGAACTGTAGGGTACAGATGTGGGGACCTGCATGAAAACCTCCTAAGCTTACTTTTACCAGCTTAGGTTAAAATTTCCCCAACGTAGTTTTTACCTTTTGCCCTTGGACTTTTGCTGCCACCACCAAATGTCTAACCGGTATTATGTTATTAGGAAAGAGTCCGTTTGGAAACGCACCCCCCCAGAAAAAAATCCTCCCAAATGTTACCCCCCCCCCCTTTCCTGGGGAAGGTTTGATAAAAATCCTCACCAATTTGCATAGGTGAACACAGACCCAAACCCTTGGATCTTAAGAACAATGACAAAGCAATCAGTTTCTTAAAAGAAGAATTTTGATTAAAGAAAAAGTAGAAAGAATCACCTCTGTAAAATCAGGATGGTAAATACCTTACAGGGTAATCAGATTTAAAACATAGAGAATCCCTCTAGGATAAACCTTAAATTACAAAAAGACACAAAACCAGGAATATCCATTCCATTCAGCACAGCTTATTTTCTCAGCCATTTAAACAAAACAGAATCTAACACATATCTAGCTAGATTACTTACTAAGTTCTAAGACTCTATTCCTGTTCTGTCCCTGGCAAAAGCAACACACAGACAGAGAGAGAGGCTTTGTTTCTCCCTCCCCCCAGCTTTTGAAAGTATCTTGTCTCCTCATTGGTCATTTTGCTCAGGTGCCAGCGAGGTTATCCTAGCTTCTTTAGCCTTTACAAGTGAAAGGGTTTTTCCTCTGGCCAGGAGGGATTTTAAAGGTGTTTACCCTTCCCTTTATATTTATGATATTGGCCAAGTCACTTAGGCTGCCATTTTCAAAGAAGACTCTAATAGTTAGGTATCCACTCCTCATTGAATTTCAGTGGAACATGCACTCCTAACTTTCTTAAAGTTCCTTTGTAAACCCCAGCCTCAATTTCCATGTGCCTCAGTTACCTATGTATAAAACTAGGGTAATACCTTCTTTCACCCATCCATCATCTTTCTTATCCTCTTTAGATGTATGCTTTTTGTGCTGAGGACTCTCTTACTAAACGTTTGTACAGTGGCTTGTATGAAGAGGCCCTGATCTCCACTGGTGATACTGTAATTCAGATTTTTTATTTTAATAATACATTATTTTAAATACATATTTAACTCTCTAGAAATATTTTTTACAAATCTCTCACAGAGTATTACTTTAATTCGCATTTACTCATGTGTTCCATATACTAAAGGGGCTATTTTAACATCAGCATACAATGTGTTTAACTCACTTACCTAAAGACACAAAAAACTGGGGAAATGTAACCTTTTAAAATGAATGGTTGGCACAGTAATGAAACAGCTTCTGTTGCCTGTAATAGTTATTCTTTTTGACATCTTTGTTATGCAAAAAAATGGCAAATACTATTCTACCTTGAAACTACAGATTATACAGAACTACAGAATAATTTATGTACTTAATAATTTACAGTATAATAATTTGTAAAAATCAATTATTGATGAAAGAATGCGGTCATAAAAGGAATAATAAATGAGCACAGTCACTACCACATGCAATAATTTCATCTTATTTACAGAATTCATAGTAGACTGTAATCGCTTCCTGAGAAGATAATCACTTTTGGGGCAGAGACTGGCTTTCAATGCATATGTGGACACTGTGTGGCACATTGTGGATGCTACCACAAAATAATAATAATAAATACCAGCTACATAGAGCAGTAGGGTGACCACCCTTATTGAATTGGGATTGAGTGGGACAATCCCAAAATGCAGAGTTCAAGTCCTAGGCCCTGTGGCACCAGGCCACACCTTCCCGAGGGTCAGGGGTGCCACCAGCCTTTTCCCGGTGGGGCTTAGCCCCCCCCACCATGAAACCCCACCCCCTGCTTCTCCTCTCCCCCCACCATAAGGCCCAGCCCCCTGGCCAGACCAGATGCTGGAGCTGGGCAGTAGTAAGAACCATCTAGGGAGCCTGGGCTGCTGTCAGGAACACTGAACCCACTACCTGCCCTGGATGGCATGCCCTGGGGGGTGGGACATGGGCTGGGGGCTGCTCTCGGGCACCACGGCCCCCATCCAGGGCAGGTGGAGTGTCTGGGGCTCCCCACAGCATCCCTGCCTTCCTAGGCAGCTCTTACCACTGCCCAGCTCTGGCTTCTGGCCTGGCCAGGGGGCAGGGCCTCCAGGGAAAGAAGAGGGACAGAGGCTCCTTCATGTGTCCCGCTTTTGCTTTCTGACAAAGTGGCCACCCTATAGGACAGTAGTACAACAATGGCACTGTTTGAATGGCTCTTCTTCAGACCGTATCAGTTTTTATTTAAAAAAAAACTTATTTTCCTCCTCTGGTTGCTACAAATTTATAAATTAAGGGCTACTTCCAAACTACTCTTACTGGAGTCCAGCAGGCTTGGGGGACAAAATCAGCTTTAATCCTCCTTCATCAA
This sequence comes from Lepidochelys kempii, assembly GCF_965140285.1. Lineage (NCBI taxonomy): Eukaryota > Metazoa > Chordata > Testudines > Cheloniidae > Lepidochelys > Lepidochelys kempii. The sequence goes on along the minus strand of NC_136381.1, from coordinate 131,813,324 downwards.
TCCCTGGTGTAAAGTAGAGAAGGCTTAGAGATGCTCTGTTTTATGCTGGTTGTCAGCAACCCCAAGGGGCAATACCAGTAGCCCAGAACAACATAAAGTGGTCTGATTATGTCCAGAATCTAGCCTCAAACTGATAAAATTGAACTGTACTAAACATTTGGTGTGAAAATTTAAAAAGTAAAAACTGTCTTAAAGTTTTATCACAAATTCTTCTTAGGTTCCAAGAACAGTTTGCTTATCTTCGTGCACTGTTTACTTGATATTGGACGCTATTACAGGTAAATAAAAGCCCAATTTTGAGAAAGTAGGGAATAATTTGTGGGTTTTGCATCAACATTATGCAAAATCCCATTTTACTTAGTTTTGAAATGCAACCAAAATTAGGTGAGAAACTTATTAGTTTCAAGTGAGATTTGCTTTTTTGCTTTTGGATTTCTCTGAACTCAGTTTCAAAGTGAAACCAGAGCAGTGTGAATCCACATACATCAAAACTGAATTTAAAAAAATGGTATGACTCCCCAGCTCATCTGGCTTTAATTTTATTTTTCAAATTATTAAAATCAGTTGCTAATTTAGTAGAGTGAAATGTACCTTATTTTCTTGTTGAAAATGTCTCCTGCTTGATGTTGTAATGAAACAGTTTGACACTTTCAACAAGATAAGCATTCTTTAATAATTAGAGTAGCAGCTATTTTTAATGTCTTAGAAAAAATGATTGCAGACTACCACAGCTGCTCCTCTAATTATTACTTCTCATTCCAAATTATAACAATTTTAAAAAAAATTGGAATTTCCCATGGAACAGAAATTCTCAGTTTTCACTAGCTCTATGCCTAGACCTTTGGCTGTTTTGTCCATGTAGAGTCAAATTTTGGTTTATAGTAAAAGATAAAATGTACAAAATGAGTTTTTATTTATCTTGCAAACTCTCTTGTCCTTGTTCAGAACTCACCCTGATTTAAGACAACTGTAACTCTAGCCACTACTGCTGATGTTTACCATTGTAAGTGAGAGGAGAATCAGGTCTTTTTCCTCCTTATTCTTTTGAGGTCCTATAAACAGCACTTTTATAACTTACTTACTATATTGTTTCTATCAAAGGTGTAACTGAGAGATCATAGAAGCAAAATACCTCCACAATCAAAATCAGAATTGAATAAGAGTGACTAGTCTTTCTGATCATAGACAGGTTCACTTATTCTCTTTTGGACAAGCAGAAAGCATGGTAGTATGGAATTCATTCTATGGGCTGGAGTCTCACCTTCTGTAAATTGGAGGAGCTCCATAGAATTCAATGGAGCTAGGTCAATTTACATCAGCTGAGAGTCTGGGCCCTAAACAGGGTGACCCAAACACTACAGAAATGCCATTTTTGTTTAAATACATGTGTTCTAGCTCTACTATACATTTCTGCAAGTCTTGTTTCTTTCGAGACTATGTAAAAGAGGCGCATTACATGTGGTTCTGAAGGTGACACAATATAAGTAAAGGCACACACGGTGGACACTTCATCAAAATATGTAATTTCTACCTCTGGGTGACCTGAAACCCCAGTGCACAGGTGAAATATGCATGTTGTCTTGCACATTAGGATAGTACAGGCATGTTCCTTTCTCTGCTAGAGATTGTAGAGGGCTAGGGCCATTCATTCTCCCAACCCCTTTCCCTCAAAGTGGTGAATTGACATCCCTGGGGGATACTAGAACAGAGGAATCCCTGGGCCTCCAGTTGTGCTAGTGTCCTGCACAGGTGATACGACTGAGGAATGGTTTCTTAACATCTCCTTGCCTCTCCTCCCCTTGCATCAATAGTTGGGCCAGGCACAAGCTTATCTCAGAAGGGGAATAAACTGTATTCCTGTTACATGTTTTATAAGCTAGTCTCCTTAATTTCCTTCATTATCTCAGTAATTATGAGGGGTACTTTTAGTGATTTCTATTATTTATGGGCTTTGCTCTGTTAGAAACATAAAAATGCTCTGTTATGGACTAATGTGCTCTGACAGTTCTTGGTCTTTCACCACTTGGATGGTGTTCCTATTAGCCTTCTAACCTGTGTGCATAAAATTACACTTAACACTACATTTTTTAAAAGTCCTCTCTTACAAGCTGAGGGTCCATGGTGGACTACAGAATATGCACTGGGAACTTTAAGTAATTTAGAAAAAACATCAAAAGAGCCAGGATAATCCCTGATAAGTAACAAGAATTGTGACATGGTGATACTAAGAGCTACTTTTCAAAATACTTTGTGTACCCAAGGCCTATTACAGAATTGTTCAGATGATAAAGTGGAGCACCAGTGTTTTCAATAACGCCAATTCAAAATACACAGCATTTGCCATTCTTATTACCCATTTTTTAACAAAGAAATACTATCCAGTTTTCTAAATATTTCAAAAAGGAATTTCTTTCAGAAAAGCAAAAGGCATTTGCTGGAAAACACACATCATTTAGTGCAGGAAAAAACAAATAATATGCCAGATTATGAGACAATAAAAAATAAAAATTATTAGTGCGTTACCTCCCCTATAATGCATCTTGCAGTGTGTGTCCCTCTTTCAAGAGTCTGGGCCTACTGCTCTGTAAGTTTGTGGTGGAGCATGAAACTGAATCTGTTTCTCTTAAGAGCTAGACTAACACCCTAACCACTGGACCATCCTTCCTCTCCAAATCAAAATCCTGGCCCTGATCAACCCCCAAAACTTGAGGTCATTTGAAATACTACCCCAGATCCAGATCTGAATTTTGCAAATTGCCCCTATTTTTATAATGTACTCACCTGACATCCCAGATCCAAACATTGTATTCAAAATCAGGGTCTGAATCTTTCAACTTTAGCACATATGACACTTTGGCAAAGGCACTAGCTGTTTCCTCACACGTTTGGGCATGAAAGTTAAACTGTCGGGATATCAGATTAATGTGCTGCCACCAAGCAATATATATTCTTCATTACTGTACCTCTTTCACTCAGAGAATCCAGTAAGCATGTGATTGGATGCTGCTATTTGAAGCGAGACTGCTATATAGAATCTTTCTTTTGCTTCTGTTCTTTTATGGTTGGAGCCAACACTAGCAGCCATATACTGGAGAAAATCAACTTCTTCATGGCAAAATGAAAGAAATATAGACACGTCTTAGATTTATTCTGTAATTTATCTCCATATAGTGCAAAAAATCAAAAGGGCCCCTGCAATGTGGATGTGCGTCCATAATACTGATTGTTAAAGTTGTATAGGGAGCATAAATATATGGTTAAACTCAAAGCCCAAACTCAAGAGCCCCTCTGACAGGACTGTACACAGTTTGTGAATTCAAGTATTTCTTTGGGAACAGTCAATTAAATTAATTTTACTTGAAGTGATTTCTTTTTGGATTTAGATCAACAGTTTAAGTTTTAGCATTTAGTTCTATCAGTTGATCAAGTGCAATTTTTATTTTACTTTTTGATAACTCCATGTAGACTACTATATATTTTATAGAACGAGAATGAGCCTACATAAATACCAGTGCCAATCACAATTTTCAGTTCACAAGTTACAAACACTTATCAAGGTAGCAGATGACACAATACAGAGATTTCAGTTTACCATTAAATTACATGTTTGGGAGTTCTTTTTAACTTAGTTGCTTTGGGAGGTTATCTTTGGTTATACAGTAGATTGGGTTAGAGCTACTGTTTTTAAAGTTTGGGATCCTTCAGGCTTGTAATTTTGTTTGTTTAAATTTTTAAGTGAATTTTATTTTTTGGGCTTGTGGAAGATGCTGGATCAACACCTGTGAAGCCAAGAGTCCTCTCTTTGGGCCTGACTCACTGCTTATTTACAAAGGGCAAATTATGTGTAATTCCTTTGGTATCAGTGGACTTACACTAGTGCCATGCATCAGGTCATTTATTCACATATATAGCAACTGTGCAAACTCTCACCCATCTGGAACTCACCTCCAAAGGGAAGAGAGTAATACAGCTTATCTGATGGTGAACATGGACAGTTAAGTCCACTAATGGCACAGCATTATTTCAGTTTGTAAGAAAGATTGCAGGATTCTTTTTGTGTTGATGTACTCAGCCATGACACACTAGGGGTTCTGAACAATTATGAATTAAATTGACTTGCATTCTGCATGTTATGATATTTTTATGAATCAGATTGTAAATTCATCTGTCAGTATTAACAACGTGTTTTGTCTGCTCCCAATCTATAATATATACTGCTCATTATTGCACAAGTACCTGCATGACAGTGAATGGGAAGAAGGTGGTGTTTTTTTAGGGAGTATCAGGGAATCTGCTGCAGGCAAACAGAACTCATGATAAATCAATACTCTTATCTGCTATGTTTGAGTTTTAATGTATCACCTAACAATTGGGAAACTGGGAAGTTTCCATAGAACAAAATGACTAGAAGTCTCTTTTCTGTTTCTAAAACTTGTATATGGACTAGCAATAACATGCTCAAATGAGCCAGAGCAGGGAAGAATGCTTATTAGGGTAACTTACAAGCAAACATCTGCAGTTAAAGTAACTCAGACATAGTTCACCAAAAATTACTTACATGAATTCTTGTTTAAAAAAGAATGATTCCAAGGCCAGAATTCTGAAACACTCTATGCATTACGATTAGTAAAAATAAAACCCTCTTCAAAAATAATTAATCTTATATTTTCTTATCAAGATGGCAATATTTCCAGGTTTCAGTGGGAATAAAATCTTTAAATTTTTCAGCAGTCAGCTACTAGCCTTCTACTACTCTAGTCAAGAGAGACTTATTTCTTCATTTCCAATAATACAAGTTTCCCCTTGTCATAAAGAGAACACCAAAAGTACACGATTAGATATTTGTGAGCATTACCAAAACAAAGGTTTCAGAGTAACAGCCGTGTTAGTCTGTATTCGCAAAAAGAACAGGAGTACTTGTGGCACCTTAGAGACTAACCAATTTATTTGAGCATAAGCTTTCGTGAGCTATAGCTCACTAAATCGGATGCATAAAGTGGAAAATGCAGTGAGGATGTTTTATACACACAGACCATGAAAAAATGGGTGTTTATCACTTCAAAAGATTTTCTCTCCCCCCACCCCACTCTCCTGCTGGTAATAGCTTATCTAAAGTGATCACTCAATGTGTATGATAATCAAGTTGGGCCATTTCCAGCACAAATCCAGGTTTTCTCTCCCCCCCCCCCACAAACTCACTCTCCTGTTGGTAATAGCTTATCTAAAGTGATCACTCTCCTTACAATGTGCATAATAATCAAGGTGGGTCATTTCCAGCACAAATCCAGGGTTTAACAAGAATGTCTGAGGAACCGGGGGGGGGGGGGGGGGGGGGGGGGGAGCAGCTTTAGAGCTGCTCTTGCTATTATATCCTGAGACATTAGGATACCTTCCAGTGAAAGGACATCCATGAAGAACATAATATCCGTATTGAATATGAAAGCAAAGGAACTTAATATTGGCCTTTCTGTTCTCCTCAGAATATAAAAACTCAGGAACCTACTACCTATGTCATATATGTACATTTGTAGCAATGAATTACAACACTAAAGACAATGGACAGTCAGAATAAATTATAAATACTTCAGGGTCTATATTCCTCTATGTTTGGACAACACCTAGTACAATTCAGGTGCTATTGAAATAGAAATAATAATACTGAATCTAAACAATCGGTATCTACTGCTAAGAATGTGGGAAAGGTGACTTAGAAGGAATATATTAAGCACTAAAAAATAAAATCTAAAACACTCAGAAAAGTAAGGAAAATAATTGCTAGTTCAACTGAACCATACCAGATGGTTGAGGCCCTAACAATCTATAGTATTAATTTGAAGACTGATTAGTCCCTCCTTCTCATCCATTAACAACCTATTCCTGACCTCTCCCTTGGACCTCTTTGACTGAAGCATACTGATACAGAATTTCTGTAAGAAAGAATTGCCAATGGTGAAGATATACCTATCCCTTGCTGTTCCTTTTCATTTGCTCACTGCATGAAATACTTACAGCATTGTAGTGGTGGTGTCAAACCTCTGGCCAATGTAAGATCCTGATTAGTCAGAACCATGTTCTCATAAACAAATCTACAGGCCTCATCACTGTCCTTTCAAACTCCAATGTGAAGGCCAAATAAATCCCGCAAAGCCTACTGCACCTAATCCTTGGAATTTCAGTTTACAAAAGAGACTAAAAACTATAGTAGTACACGCTGTGGCAACACTAATACATGAAAGAGCATCAGCAGGAGTAAGACATTTTACTCTGCCAGAACACTTTGCTAATGCAATTGAAAAATGTAACTCATTAGTTATCATTAGTTCACAGTGATGAGGTGCTATTCAGGCAAACAATGTGCCTCTATCAATGGACAATATTCTCTTGATGAAAGGGCTACAAATGTCAGGGTAAAACAAGCTCTAATGTAATGGGGAACGAAATAGTCAGCTGTAGCCAGCTTTGAAGGAAACATTTGTTGGTTTCCAAATCAGTTGCTCTCAGTCAGAGAACATTCAGATCACATCTTTTTGGTTGCTGATTACATAGGGATAGGATGAAGAACCTTGCTCAGAGCTGTCAGCACTGGTTGCTTAAAAGCACTTGCATACTAATGAATATGGATGACTCACTAGATAACGCATCTTCCCCTCTAAGTTATGCCTTGGAGTGTGGGGGCATGCTGGAAGACACAGATGAGTACTAATAAACAAATCCCTTATTTAGGCTAAGGAGCATTTCCTTTTCCTTTTAAGGAAACATACTGCTTATGACACTACTCACATCTAAGTCACTGATTTGAATCTTACCCAAATCTGCAGTGATTGGAGGTTTTTAACTAACTGATGGCAGCTTGGTAGCCTACATAAAGTGAGGTAGCAGTTTCAGTTTGGTTTTAAATGGGCAAATATTGACATAAGGAAAGGCACAATCACAAATGAGACCTTTGATGCAGTTTCTGTGTTATGTTTCCTTTCTGTATAACATTCAGCCACTAGACATCTCAGTGCTGTGTCCTGTTCCAGACAGGATGAGGTCCTTGGAAAATCACAAAGAAAAAGCGAGAGAGACAAGGTGGGTAAGATAATATCTTTTATTGGACAAACTCCTGTTGGTGAGAGACAATAAAAGATATTACCACACACACCTTGTGTCTCTAATATATTGGGACTGATATGGCTACAACTACAAAGAACAAACTATAAATCAAGCCACATAGTAACCTGTTTCTTGGTGTCTGCAATTGATAGCAGTTCCATTTCATAAACACTTCCTGTTTAAGAGAGCCTGTTATATTGCACATCAGGATAATTTCAGTAAAATAAGCCAAGACTTAGTGGAAATGTGAAACACTTCAAGATGGCTGACTCAGACAAGCAAAGTGGAGCTGTCATCTAACATCTTACATATAATATTAAATTCACTTAAAAATCATGCTGATGGTGACTAACTGGTAATATATGCACTAGGAAACCTAATTATCAGCTATACATTATTGACAGCTGCATATTACAGCTACTGTTTATGTTGATCCACCTGCAATTTACAGTGTGGGATAGATTTTTAAAGTAGCCTTAAAATAACTTTCTCTTGTCATGAGTACATACACTGACAAAATTGTGCTTGCAGTTATAATTATTTGCAGACACAAATGAAGGTATTTTGATATTTAACTACATGAATTGTGAGCACAATCAGTTTTCAAATGTCTACTAACATGGGAAGACATAATTTCTGGATGCTGAGCCCAATAAACATTTAGGTACCTCAAATTAGACACACCCCAAATTAGCGAAATATAATGATGCCAATTCTATTGTATGTCAATGAAACCTGGGCGCTGAGAAAGGCTGAAGAACATTGGATTGATGTTTTCATTTCTTGTCAACTTTGTCAGCTGCTCTATACCAAGTGGTAAGACAAGATATAAATGAGGATGTTTGAAACCAAACCTAGCCTCCCTATCAGCACTGGTTCGGTTTCGGCAGCTTTCTTGGCAGGGACATATTATTAGACCGGAAAAAAGACCAACAAATTCCAAAGTGGGTTTACCAAGGAATACTGGTACACAACTGGCACATGGGCACCAAAAGCTTTGATGGGAAAACAAAATAGACAATGATAGACAAACACTAAGTACCTTGCCACAGATCAATCTTGGTATTGCTCGATTTACAAGGAGGCCATGTCCCTTTGGGACTTGCCATATTGATGATGATGACAATGGATTCTTGAAAATTTGGGCCTATATATGTATATATCCTTATTTACATTCATAATTACTTGTACATGCTAAAAGGGAGGCCAGGTCTTTAAAATCTTGCTATTTAAATGATCTTGATAAGGGCTGTGAGTGATTTTGTTAGAAAGTTCATAGCACAATAAAATTATGTTTGATCATATGGTGATTACTGATATTTATATTTCCTTACTTCCTCTTTCTAAAACAGCCATCTTGGAGACTGAGAAAATACTTGACCTAACCCAATTCATTCATTTTCTTATATCTAGTTTCCATATGAAATAAACAGCTTTCATTTTTTTCCAGCAACTTGGGACATTATATTACTAGTTGGCCTAGATGTATTTTGTAGATATCTGCATGTAAAAAGGTGATCTGAATCTGACTCATTTCTTCTTTATTGTCAATCTACATACTTCCAAAGGAATTGTTTTAATAATAATTACAGACAGTAAAAGATGTGTGGCAAATCATACATTCACTGGACAGAGGACGGAGGGAAAAAAAGCCCACCCTCAAGATTAAATTTACTGGGTACATTACATAATTAAATCAGTATATAGGAAGCAAGAGTCCTGAATCTCTTCTAAATCAAGAATCCCATGGAGCAACAAGAGTATGCTCCTGTCCCTCTGGTGGCTGTGCTGCCAATGGCTTTAAAGGGTCATTTAAGCAAAGTTTTAAAAGTATGGGGAAAATTGAATGTAACAGTTGCAGTTACATTCTGAGACAGGAAATCCCATTGATGCTGCATTGTGCATCAAAATACTGGCCCAATGGAAATAAACAAAAGTAAAATGCAATTGCTTTAATACATTTTGAAATGGAACTGAACTGACAAGCTCCAAAAGGGAACGGGGAGAGAGAGAAGCACCGATGCCTTCTAATGGTGTTGTGTGTTATTTCCAGATTTCAACATCAGACCTACCGTATGGAGAAGCCCAATTGCATCTGCATTGTGGCATCAGCTAGATCTTCCTTGAAAAACACTCAGCATTTCTGTGTTACATGTTATGTTTTATGTGCGTCACTTGATTCATGAGCTAAACCTGAACTGAAACCATTGTACAGTTATGACTGTAAAATGAGCATCATCTGAAAATCGGCCTCCAGAGATGAAAGCCCTGCAACGAGGGATGTACTCAGTCCTGACATACACAGCCATGGAGGTGTCTGACTCACTGGAACCAGCGACAGCAAGGATGAGACTGTATTCCAGGAGGATGCTCAGGGAGTGTGCAGAGCCCAGCTTCTTTCTTGGTGCAGAGCCCAGCTCCACACAGGCTTCTTTCACAGCAGCGCACAGGGAAAAAGAGCAACCGGGTGGGGAGGATCTGATGCTGTATATGTTCTCAGTCTTCCCCATACTGTGGGGCTGTATTAGGAAAAAGCTGGGCTACTTCAAGCATGCAGCTAAGGCCAGCTAAGGAGGGAAGAGAAAAAGAGGTCTCACCTTGAATTTCGGCACATCTCCCCAATACCCAGCTGCTTGGGCTTGTAGCTGGGCTCAGGGATTTGTTCCATGGTGGCAAAGGGGTAAAACTGCTACATCTATATGGGAGAGATCAAGGGCTATGCTAAAGGTGTTCAGTGCAGCTCAGCAACAGGAGTGTAAAAGTAGTCTTAAGTCACCTGATATCCTGGCCCATCCTGGTCACCTGATGCAATTTAGAGAAATTCTGGAGCTGCTGAAAAATATACCTGGCTACCCATGGTCCAGTGGGCTACTCTGGCAGCCAGGGAGTACAAGGGTACTTCAGCCATGTCCACTTTCCTCCCTGCCAAGCCCTCTTTTCAGTAAGAGGAGCATAAGGAGTCACAAAACAGCTGGATCATAAAGGATTGCCACCATATATCCTTAAAGATATCTCGCACACAGATACACTGGCAGGGTGCATTAGAAATACACCAAGGTAGATTAGTAAAGAGATTAATATATGACAGTTGGAACATTTATTTTAACAAAATGAAGGTGCAACAGGCAGATGCTCTGAAAATAAATCAGAGAGCCATATACCACTTTTTTATTAAAATCATCTGAAATTACTCACAAAACAAAGTATGAGCAGTGAGTAAAAGTAAGTTTTTTGTGTGTGTACACACACCACACACACACAGAACTATATATATACACTGGGGTACATATTTTAGTTGTAGGAAAGTTTAATCCTGATTTAGACTGTGTGTCTCCCCACAAAAAATCAATACGGTTGGAGAGAGTGTAAATCTGTGCCAATTATGGTTCATTGCCTACAGATTCTATCCACTATTACATCTGTGATTAGTGAGTTAGTTAATGTTGCTTCATCAGTAGATCATGCTGTTTCCACAAAGTCAGAAGGAAGCATCCAATTGCCCCTTGAAGTACATGGGTGCCTGTGTGTTCCTACTTATCAAAGAATTAAGAGTATTTCCTTTGTGTGATTCCATATTTTAATTATTCAATTAGACAGCACAGCTGGGTAACATGGGATGTATCTGCTACCATCTAGAGCAGTGGTTCTCAAAGCCGGTCCGCCGCTTGTTCAGGGAAAGCCCCTGCCGGGCTGGACTGGTTTGTTTACCTGCAGCGTACGCAGGTTTAGCCGATCCCGGCTCCCAGTGGCCGCAGTTCACTGCTCCAGGCCAATGGGGCTGCGGGAAGGGCGGCCAGCACATCCCTTGGCTCGCGTCGCTTCCCGAAGCCCCATTGGCCTGGAGCAGCGAACCACGGCTAGTGGGAGCCGGGATTGGCTGAACCTGCGGACGTGGCAGGTAAACAAACTGGTCCAGCCTGGCAGGGGCTTTCCCTGAACAAGCGGTGGACTGGTTTTGAGAACCACTGACCTAGAGAGCCTAAAACATACATCACACAAAGAACATCTTCCAGCTGAGACAAGCTTAGGAGATATCATCATGAATTGAGTCAAGGAGGACTTTAGTTTGTCCCATCTGGTGAAATCCCTGATAGAGCTGGCCTTTGGACCCTAAAACTTACAGATATATTGTCTAAGGATTAATAAAGTCACTGTTCAAGTATCATATGTTGATCAGGACTAAATCATAACAATAAGCTCCTATAGGCCCTAACATTTTGAGTTCTACTCCCAACTTGCATTCTTAATCTCTCTCTCTTATTGAACCACAAAAATGGCATATGAGGGACATGAAAGGGGTTCAGGAGTCCCACTGCACTTTCCTCAGCCTCCCAGTTTTCCATGGCTGGCTCTGCAACTCCCCCCACCTCACTTCGGCTCCTCCGCCAGCGCTGCCTCTTCACTCAAGCCCTGCTGTTCTCTGGCATGTTGCACCTCCACTGTGCCCTATCACATAGTTGTAGCTCACAGCTATAAACCATTAGGAACAGCTGCAACCATTAATCAGATACATTACTGGCCAGACAACTTCTTATGATCAATTTGCCCACAGGGGCTCTACTTGCTGCTGGGCTTCTCCAAGATGATATGTTCAGAGATATCACACCTGATTCTGATATTTCTTCCACCTTTTTTACACCAGCATCATTCCACTTTCTTCAGTAGAGTTACTCCTTTTTTACATTGCAGGAAGATCAGACCCAGTAACACTGTGCTTTCTTCAACACGGACTATTTATTGAAAACAATAGTTCACAAAATTGCCCTTCCACTAGAAATGTAAATAATTTAGTTTGCATTTAATATTTGATCAGGTGTGTCGTGATTAGCATTTTTCAGGGACATTGTGTTTATGAGATAGTTTCAAATACTGGTTTGTTAATCATTCTTAGCATTCTTTTCTTCTACCATGGGTGACTTGCAATTTCCAGACATTATGTTTGCTTGTCAGCAAATGTTATTACTTATGCAATTTTGAAATTAAGGTTTTCAGGCTTGATTCTACTTCTACTGAATTCAGGGGGAATTTTGCCATTGACTTGCCCAGGATTGGCATTTCATTATGGAACAGTGCTGTGCTTCATTCCCTTTTCTTCTCTTGCAGTTTATAATGAGGGAGGTAAACATCAGCAGCATATATTTATGTGGGAACACAAGATTCAGTCTGTATTTTGTATTTGTTTGTATTCCTTATTTGGCTGTGATACACAGGTACTTTACATATATATTTTTTATGACAGGAAGAGATCTGCTATTCTTAATCCTATATGACTGTTTTGAGCCAGCTGCCAAAAGTTAATACTGAGATTTTTACTTTGTGGAGGAATATATTTTTCAAGTGTGTTTCAAGAAGAGATGGATCTGAAATGGATTGCAGAACAACTCTAACCACTGCATGGGATTTGAAATCTAGACACAAACCTGGATCTGGCTTACACGCTTAAAAACCTCTCAGTTACCCCACCCCCGAACTTTATGGAGAAGGGTGTCTGAAATCCAGATCTGAATTCAGATCTATATTTTATGGTGCTGTTTCATCTCTAATGTGAAGATTTACATTATTCCATTTGAGTCCATTTTCGGTATCAAACATTACACTGGGTCTCTATATAGGCTAAAAGCTTCCACACTATATTTTACTTTATTATTTATAATTTTGCAAGGAAATTGCAGTCTCAAAGATCTCAGATCAGAAACTTCAGAGAAAATTCTCTCCTACTTTGAAAAGGCCTCATTAGATTCCTTCTGTGAGCTTGAACTGGGACTCAAAAATATGTTCACTGACATTTTATCTTGACTTTCTAAGTTCTCCTAAAACGCACATTTAATCTACATTTTATTGTATGAGAAAGAATTATTGTGCCTTGCCAATATATATTTATTTTATTTACAGTCTTTCTAGTAGAATTTGTTCTTTGTTAGGAATATTATATGCATTGTTTTACAATATACCTTAATCATATGTCTGATTCCAAATAATCTGTGTGAAGAATTTGAAATTCTGGCATTTGTGATAGAAATCAGGTAAGCAGGAAATCACCAATCTCATCAACCCCATCTCCACTGTTCTATGACCCTCTGAGGTGAACACTCAGACATATCCTTTTCCCTTGGGAAAAGTAGGGAAGGGGACAGAAACTTGTAAAACCCTGACCCAGAAAGTGATCTGGCTCTGGGGCAAGCGGAGGCCACATGGCAAGCCATGAGCATCAGGGAAGCTGGATGCAGGAGAAGCTACCAGAGAACTATGTGCAGAGCAGACTGCAGCAGGAGCTAGGGAGTTGTGTGTGGACCAGGGTGAGACTGCTGAACATTAGAGCTGGGATCAAGTCTATGCCGAACCTGGGGGGTAAGCAGCAGAGACTGGACCAGGAGCAAGAGATACCACTAAGTGATCCTGGTCTTGACACCTCAAAGCTCCAATTTTATTAGAAGACTGGGCTGTAGATGCCAACCCAGGAATTAGGCTTGAAGAGCCCGAACCCTTGATTGGGCTGCCCCCAGGGGCCAAAATACGAACTACTATTGTCTCACTGAGTTGTAACTGTTGAAACCTCTGTACCTAGGGTATTTGCGACCTTTCCCTTTCTTGCCAGCCATAGTAAAATACTCTTTGCCATAGACATGTATCTGAGTAATTACTGGAACTCACCAGGGCTAACACCTACAGGGCCTAACACTTTCTCAACCACCTTCAGTTCTTGCCTCAATAAACCTGGAATTCTACTAATAGTTTAGAGATTTGACGTAGTATGGCACTGAACAGCTATGGTAGTTATATTGGGTATCTTTTAGCCTTCATCTACTGTGAGTTTAAAAGGATACTGGATCTCTTTTTTCTTAATCCATAGGAAATGTATTGTTCAGAATAGATAAAGGATTGTAGTGTTGGTTAATATGTATAAATGGAACATTTTTAGGACATGTAACAGAAACATGTCTAAACTAAATGATCATTATGACATATTGACAATATACTGAAAAAACCTGGTAAAAATAAGATAAACTTCATTGAATTAGGGCTAACACCTTTGGAGTTCATCATGTTACAAATGCAAATGTGTATGTACTATTGTGAGATTGCATGGACCCTCTTTGCAGAAATACAAGATTAAAGCAATCTCTGGAAAGTATGAGGAAGTTCAAAGGTCTTTTTTGGAATAATTCATGCAACGTGGATTTCCTTTGGAAATATCTTGAAGTGAGGGGAATGCAAATTCTCCCCCCCCCCCCCAAAGCCAACTTTTTGATGATATGTTTTAGGGAGAGAGATCCTTTGAATACTAACTACCTGCTCTGGAAAGTCCATTCAAAGACCCCTGAACTGCAAAACAGGGAACTGAACATGATAGGAGGGTCCTTGTTCTGACCTGAAGCTCTGATGAATTTGTAACTACAAGGATACCCCTGGGGTGGTATATTAAAAGACTGCACTTGCCAGAATCCATGTGAAAGCTGGAATGAACTCTGTTAAGATTATTGGTATTGTTGGATCATATTAAAGAAGTTCTGTATTAAAATCACAAATGAGTTTGATTCCCCAGAGTTTAAATTCCAGGGTATTACTAATTAAGAGGTCTCTTGGTTTTTGGTACTGTTTCTCTCCCTCTATGTGTGAAACTTGCAAGCTGCTAATTGTGTTAGTACATTCTAAGACAGAGTCTGTTCTCAAAGCAATTCACAGAGAGAGAGACTCAAAGCAATACTCTAACAACAGAAACAGCACCCAGAGACTCCCCACCCTTTTGTTGTATTAACAATTGTGATTAAAATAGAGATAGAGGATGTATGTGGATGGATGCTTGGTGTGGATAATAACTGAATGATCAGGGAGGTGCCAGCCTAAGAATCCAGTGTCCATCGGCTGAAGAAGGCGTCAAGTGGAAATAACCAGAGGACCCCCCCCGGAGGGCAGACTGGAATCCACCCAACAGCCTCAAGAATGGGAGAACCAAAGAACAAGATAACATCTTGGAGTCGTCAGGAATGTGCTATCTGCTGATTGATTCAGCAACAGCATGATGAAGCAATTCCCATAGACTGCCATAGGAAGAAATTCCTATAAAAATAGACTCTAAAAAGTGAGAACTTTGGGGTCTGATTCTGCAAACCAACTTCCAGGAGCATCAGATGAGCATCTGACAAGGCCCTGCTCCCTCCTCATGTCCAGGCCACCTGGCCAGTGACTTGGCATGAGCAACTCTAAGGCTGGTAACTATGATAACAACCTTGCAGAACCTGTGTGTGTGTGTGTGTGTATGAATGAATGTGAGAATAAATATGAGATTGAATGGAATGTTATAGCTATAACTAACTGCTTACTATGATTCTTTCTGTATTCACAATAAATGTGGTATTTTGCCTTTTTCCCTTTAATAAGATCCTGCTGGTTTTTATTTTATTGGTACAACAGTATGCACATAGTTTCTTTTAGTATTTTAATATGTTTTCTCTGTAATGTTTTTTACCTTAAGAATAAATTAGGCTTCCATAGAAAAAAATTATGTGGTGGCATATCTATAGCAATTAAACTGTTATCCACCTCTGAAGAGAAAGCAAGCTACCTGTCTGTACTGCGAATGACAGAGTGAAGGCAGGGAACAGTCCTTTTTTTTTTTTTCTTTTTTTAAAGAGGCAATGCCTTTAACACACCAACTCTTTATTGGCTCTGAGAAGCAATACAACATTGTAAAGCAGCAGGCAGCTCAGCCTGGGGTCCCACAGAGCAGAAACAGGAGGGTCCCACGGGGGTCAGGGCACCCTCTCAGTGTGGCAGACGGTGGGGGACCAGCTTGTAATGGGCACCACAGGAGGGGCAGCGCTGGGGCTCCCCCTTGTGCAGCCAGAACCAGATCATGCAGCTGTTGCCCTCTTCACAGATGCAGCCCAGGATCCTCTTGCTAGAGATGGAGGGGACCAGGTTGGGACCCTCCTTGGTCCCAGCATAGCACTTTGGTTGGAGCATGTTGTAGGGATACCCTGGTTAGAAAGGATAGAGATGCAAGAGAAGCCACAAATGGGGAGCTGAAAGCAAAGAGTGAATGCTCTTACTGAACCACTGAGGGGATATAGAGGTGCCGTTGCCCTGAACAGTGAGAATCATATATTAACATAATTATGAGATTCCTCAGAGAACAAAATACATGGACAGACGTCTCAATTTTTGTTAACGCAGATACACCAATTTACACAAACTGAGAATCTGGACCAGCATCTTTAACCATACGGGAAACATACAGTGTGAGATAAGAAGAAATGCTTTTGAAATGAAAGACATTACTCCTGATTTACTCTTGAGTTTTTGGATTTACATCCCTATTTAGAAATAGACTGTACATATGAGTAGAGAAACCCTGTTAAGGTAAGGACTAGTCAACAGCTTCCACAGAGACTGTCACCATAAAAACTCTCCTGATGTTTGCTAAAGCATATATGCTTCTTGTATTGCTTTACTATAGAGGTGAAAGGAGATTAGATGAAGAAGCATATAACTAGTCATGATTTCCTTGATGCACTCCTTAGTAGATCAAAGACAAAACATGCTTCTGCAGTAATCTGCATAAACAACGGTAAGTGCCTTTTAGAACACAGACTTGTTTTAACATAACTTTATTTATTTTTACTTAACCAAATTTTATAGTGGTAGAATATTATACTCCCTTGGCCCAAAGTTTATAATCAACTTACTTTTATTTTTTCTTCCTAAAACATATTCAATAACAATTTAGTTATGGCATTTGTTGTGCAGTCTTTGATTACCGAGATGCCATATGTTCTCCTACAAAAGATGAGATAATGCATCAAAGGCACGAATGCAATATTGTTTCAGCCTTTGATCATTTAAATAGGCTTAGGAATTAGAAAATAAATGCTTGCATAACTCCAGGTACAACTTCATTAACCAAATAAAGATTATTTAATTCAATGCATTAGAAACACCTATAGCAGTGCACAAGGAGAAAATACCATGTAGGACAGTCAAACATGATCAAAACACTTGGAAAATTCATGTTTGTTTTAAAAAAAGTTAGGAATTATAAAGGGAAACCAGCAGCACTAGCAACCTCAGCTGAACAGAGAATGAAACATAAACTGGTCTGAAATAAATATTTGTTAAAGACAATCTTGACTTTTCTAATTGCCTCATTCTCTAATAGAGTTTATCCTCATTTTAATTTAATGTTTCCATTTTTAAAAATCAAGCAAATCTTCCCCTAGGAGAGACAAAGTAACACTGTATGAAATATAACAATAATGAATAGAGAATTTTCATATACAGAATGTTTATTTAAAAATAAAAGTTAATTCCTCACCCTCGCCTTTATAGAAAAACAAAATATTCTGTACTTTTCTAAGGGTTAATGTTGGAGAAAAAGACAACTAAATTCTATGTCCATGTCATCTTAATTAAAACAGCTAGACCCCCTTAATATATTGTTCATTCATAATGAATTCATTCAAAATATTATTCATTCTTTAAAGGTATCAGACTGTCAAATCAGTCTCAGGGGACTAAATAGACAATACTAAAAGTACCTCAGAGGAAGCATACTTTTTACTTCCACCAGATGGGGATGACGGGTGGTGTA
Organism: Lepidochelys kempii; assembly: GCF_965140285.1. NCBI lineage: Eukaryota > Metazoa > Chordata > Testudines > Cheloniidae > Lepidochelys > Lepidochelys kempii. The sequence goes on along the minus strand of NC_136381.1, from coordinate 131,795,641 downwards.
ATAGACACCTATATAAGTAAAAGCCCTGAATATCAGGACTGTCCCTATAAAATCGGAATATCTGGTTACCCTAGGTTAGGACCTGCTGTGGGCATTGCGCTAGTCACTCCTTTTTAGGGAGGCTGGGAAGAAATATTTCCCTCACCACCATATTGGCTTAGATGGAATGGGTTTTTTTCCCCCCTTCCCCACAGTGGGTATCAGGGAGGACCTATTATAGTGAGGAAGAAAAGGGATTAGGCTATATGTCACAACCCATTTTGTAAGTGTAGGGTGGATGTCCAGTGCAGGTACTCCATAGGGAAGGTATCTAGTGACCAGACAAATGGCCTAGTAAAGGACTTAAAAAGGAGGTGCTGGTTAAAGGAACAGAATGGAGGGGTTAGAGGTTCGGGGCTCCTATGATTGGCATGACAGGGAGCCTACCCCCATTTTAACATCTCAACATCTTCTTGGGGGGTGGGGGGAATGGATGGCAAGATCCAAGCCATGGGTTGGCTGGGGCATCTGGATGGAAAATGAAGGGGGTGGCTAGTCGAAGGCCTGGGTAGCTATTTGAATGAACATGGAGTTGCCTGCACTGTGCAGTTTCATCTGCTGGATATTCCCAATCATCTAATAATAAAATTTCAGCCTGACTAAATCCATATCAAGTGTCTCCTGACCTTCTTTCGGTATAACCAAACAATTAGAAACATATTTAATTAAAGCAGGGGTCAGCAACCTTCAGCACGCGGCCCATCAGGGTAATCCGCTGGTGGGCCACAAGACATTTTGTTTACGTTGACCGTCCACAGGCACGGCCCCCCCACAGCTCCCATTGGCCAGGAATGGTGGAACCTTAGCCACTGGGAGCTGTGGGGGTCCATGCCTGCAGACGGTCGGCATAGACAAAATGCCTCGTAACCCGCAAGCGTATTACCCTGATGGGCCACATGCCGAAGGTTGCCAACTCCTGAATTAAAGAAACATTTGCCCCATAATTATTTCTAAACTAGCCTTCTGATGATATTTTCCATGACTCAGTGTTATAAACTGCTATACTACTCAAAGTCATATGGCAGCAGTCATTTCAAGTATTGTCTGTTTTTTTATTTTATTTGAGAATCCTATGTGTATTAATATGGTTCTGGCAAAATTACTTGTCATGAACAATTTCTCATCATATCCAGGATGTCATCTTAGTGCCTCCCCATCCCGCCCCCCACACATACACAAATGTGTGTGCAAGACATCATGGGCATGAAGTGAAATTGTTCATGACTCAAATAATTTTGCCAGATTTATACTGATATGCATACCTACATACAATAAATAAACTAAAGAACACAATTTTGAAGAAAGAAGAAAATCCTGCTAATGTCTCTTTTTTGCCTAAGAATATTTAAATAAGGGAAAATTTGTTTTGATCATGGCCCAAATTTTTAAATAGCTTGTGAACATTTCTCCCAGTCATTCTAGTGCCACAACAATCCTCAGACCCAGCAAAAATTAGCATGATCCCCAGTCACAGATGAGACAAATCAGGGAAAGGCAGCATTGTGAAGAGTCTACAACCCTTATGCACACCATGGAACAAATATTTCTAGTATTCTTCTCTGTAACAATGCAGAGGGGGGAATCGGGGAAGGAACACTGGTGGTAGAGGACAGGCCTGGAGGTGTGACCGGGGGATCCACAGCTACATGAACCAAATTCTTTGTGTAGGGAGATCACAAGCTCAGCAGTCACTATTTTAGTTCCGAGGCTTCTTGTAGTGCCTCTTGCAGTGCAAACATGGTGACTTTACAGTCTGCTGTTGCAAGAGGGATAAACTTTCCATTCTTTCTCAGTCTCCTGTGCAGTCCCATTTACAAAACTCAACGTCTTTGTGCAGGAGGGTCCAGAATTTGACCCAAGACCTCTATCCATTTTTGTTCTCCAAAATTCCATTTTCTTAACACCACTGGTTAGAACTGACCATTGGTGGAATTGACTGAATACTTCTCCTTCATCTAACTTTAAAATATCTGTTGATTCTTGTATTTATTTATTTTACCAATTCATTTACCTCCTGAAAACTATAACTATTGAGCCTGATTACCCTCTCACTTAAACTGGTGTAAATCAAGCATAACTCCATCAAAGGCAAGGGAGTCACTCTGAAATAAAACTGGTGTAAGAGAGAAGAGAATCAGGACTATTATCTGTAAAACTAGGTCTTATGTTTTCAAGGGACTAATAAGCACTCTAATTTTGTTGTTGTATCTTAGAGTGCTTATTAGTCTCTTGAACACAGAAAAATATCAGCTTACATGACATACATTGAGAGGCACCCTTATCTTGTTCCATGTTACCTTAATTATTGCAACACCAAATGAGACTATTAGTTGGACCTGTCTTTCAAAGGAACATAAAAACTGATAGCAATGGTGGAATTGGTTGTTTCTAAATCTGATAAAATTTCAGCTGAAAACAGAACTTGGCTCCAAAAGATCTTAGAATCATAGAATATCAGGAGGTCCTCTAGTCCAACTCCCTGCTCAATCCCCAACTAAATCATTCCAGTCAGGGCTTTGTCAAGCCTGACCTTAAAAACCTCTAAGGAAGGAGATTCCACCACCTCCCTAGGTAACCCATTCCAGTGCTTCACCACCCTCCAAGTGAAAAAGTTTTTCCTAATATCCAACCTAAACCTCCCACACTGCAACTTGAGACCTTGTTCTGTCATCTGCTACCACTGAGAACAGCCTAGATCTATCCTCTTTGGAACCACCTCTCAGGTAGTTGAAAGCAGCTATCAAATCCCGACTCATTCTTCTCTTCTGCAGACTAAATAATCCCAGTTCCCTCAGCCTCTCCTCATAAATCATGTGCTCCAGCCCCCTAATAATTTTCGTTGCCTTCCTCTGGACTCTTTCCAGTTTTTCTACATCCTTCTTGTAGTGTGGGACCCAAACTGGACACAGTACTCTAGATGAGGCCATAACAATGCCAAAAAGAGGGGAATGATAAGGCCCTCAATCTGCTGGCGATGCTTCTATTTATACAGCCCAAAATGCTGTTAGCCTTTTTGGCAACAAGGGCACACTGTTGACTCATATCCAGCTTCTTCTCCACTGTCACCCCTAGGTCCTTTTCTGCAGAGCTGCTGCCTAGCCACTCGGTCCCTCATCTGTAGCTTTGCATGGGATTCTTCCATACTAAGTGCAGGACTCTGCACTTGTCCTTGTTGAATCTCATCAGATTTCTTTTGGCTCAATCCTCTAATTTGTCTAGGTCCCTCTGCATCCTATCTTCATTTTCTCTAACTTATTCTCTTTAGCTAGGATATAAGCCTGCTCAGAATTCATTTGTGGAAAGGTAATTGAATTTTTAAATATCTTACTTTGAACTGGGAAGATCTGGTGTATATAATAGATTAAAATCAGACAGAGTTTCAATACAGTTTTGCAGTTTTTTAGACTATTTTCTCTCAAGGCAGCCTACGTGTGAAAAGATTATTCTTCATGTCTTTTTTAACCTGACATGCCAAAAAGTTTACTTGCGCATCACTGAAAGAATTCACCCTGGGCAAAGGGACAGTACAAGGCTTACACATCAATTAATCCCCTCACAACCCTTTATTCAGAGGGCTTAAGTATGACTTGAGTGATGCATAAGCCTTGGGCTAGCCCTATACAAAAGGCTGAATTTTATTCCGTATGAATTAGTATGTGTGATTTTACTCCAGAATTTATTTTACGCATGATGAATGTCTTAATATTCTTGTTGACATTCCAAGACTGTCTAATATTCTGGGATATTTTCAAGGACATGACCCATAACCAGTTGCTTAATTTTCGTTCCACTTGATCAGCTTTATATATTGTTTCTTTCTTTTTGGCGGATGTAAAAGATTCTATTTATCCACAGGGCTAAATTCTCCTTTTGATTACACCAGTGCTTTCAACGGGACTGGACTGGTGTAACTGAGAGGAAAATTTGGTTCAGAATCATTAAGGCACCCTGAAAAAAACAGGGCTAGTAGTATTAGTTTGCAGCTTTAAAAATGCACTTATTCTGTAACACAGTCTTAATTCTCAGTTTAATCTAAAAGATGGAAAGTAAAGCTTTCGATCATAAAAGTAGATACAACTTTAACATATAAGTAATCAGGGCATGGTTAATTTAAAGAAATTGCCAAATTATGGTAATTAATTTATATTAGGCAAAAGGTATTTAACATTAAAGAGATAATATGGGAATATGGTTCATGTACCAGAGATTTAAAAATATACATTCTCTTTGGTTGATGTTATATTCAGCAATCAAAATGCTTAAAAAAAATCCCATGCTGACCTAATGGGTTCATTATTTTAATGTAATGTGTCAAAGAAATTTGATTTGAAACTATTAACACTTTTCAATAAAGATGTGCTGAACAACCACAAAACTATTTAGAGTTTCTTACAGATAAATATTGAAACTCTGTATTATATCATTGCAGTCGTATCTGCAGGGTGCGATTCATCTGTTGTAACAGTTGCTATGAGTTTTGAATCCAGCCATTATGAAGTTGTATGTCCTCTATCATGATTTCTTAGCATACTTCACAGAGTGAAATAGTTCCAGGGCGTTGCCTAAATAAGATGATCTTTTGTGCTAATTTCTCTGAATTACCATTTTTTTTCTATGTTCTTGCTCAGCCCATGTTGACTTGTACACCTAATTTCCATTAAAAATAAGAATCAGGCTCTAACTGGAAAATTTGCATATGTAAATCCTTGTGTAACTAAGAAAGAATATACCTCTAAGCACAGCAGGGTGGTTTATGCAACATATTTGCTATACTGTATATCACAGTATGACACAATTGGCTCAAATTGTGTTTTAATAAGACTTTTGGTGACTGGGTGTCAACTTCTAGTCTGGCATTTCTGGGTTTATTGGATGTGTCTGGTATTTGTTGGGGGAAAACTATTCTATGGTCATTAAAAATTTAATCACAGACTCTTATGTCATAGACCTGTAGACAGCATGTGAGCTTTGATACTAAGTGAATGTTGGATGCAATATCATGGAAATGTGCACACTGTCATACAATGGGATGTCATTTGAGAGCAATTTCATATTAGAGTACGCATTTTTAGTTTCATCACAGTCTGTGGGGGTAAGTTAATACTATTCACGCTCTGCCTCATGATCACCCTAGAAAAATCACTTTTAACATAATTAAATCAAAACTTTGGTTTAGTTCAGTGGTGGGCAACCTGTTGCATGCAGCCCAACAGGGTAATACGCTGGTGGGCCATGAGACAGTTTGTTTACATTGACCCTTCGCAGGCATGGCTGCCTGCAGCTCCCAGTGGCTGCGGTTCACCATTCCCAGACAGTGACAGCTGCAGGAAGTGGCATGGGCCACAAGGACATGCTGGTCGCTGCTTCCCGCAGCTCCCATTGGCAGGGAAGGCGAACCACAGACACTGGGAGCTGTGAGCAGCCGTGCCTGTGGATGGTCAATGTAAACAAAATGTCTCGCAGCCTGCCAACGGATTACCCTGGTGGGTGGCGTGTGGCCCACGGGCCGCAGGTTGCCCACCACTGGTTTAGTTTGAACACATACTCACAATATTTCCCCTCATCTTAATTAGCACTTTTATTGTAATGTTACTGGGGGAGGGGGCGGAATGGAAAAAAAAAAGATGTTTTGCTGCAGTGGTTCTTTCTCCTCTCACTCCATTACTTATCTTTAACGGCTTGCCAAAGGAAAAAGAGAATTCTATCATCTTTAAAAAAAAAACGAACAAAAGATACAAGAATTTTAAATTACAGGATTTGTGCCTAGCACCAAGTTACTGTAGCATAGATGCACAGCACTGGTAAGCTAGCACAGCTGGCTTCTGGCCTCGCAACCCCTTCTCATGAAACTCCTGACACTCTTTTTCAGGTACTTGATCTTTCTCCTCCCACTCCCCCTTTTCCAGTCTCTTCTCTCCTTTAGCTTCCCTTAGCCTGACCCTGCCCTCAGTCTTAGATCCTATCATTGCAATCCCTGTAGGATCTCTTGCTTTCAGTTTCTTCAGATGCAGGATCACAGACCCAAGTCCAAAGAGTCCCAGAGACACCAAATATGGCATCATGGGATGTGTAGACCTCATATTGTCTACAATTCAACTGGAAGTAGTTATAGTCCTTTGGAGCCAATTCACAGTACATAGAGGCCTTATCAAAACATCCCTGGCAAGGTTTGGAGGGGAGGGGTCTACATGTGCATTATTAATGAAGCAACCTTGCAAAATTCTACTTACCAACTCACTCAGCAAACATATCATTAGTATTTTCATCCATCATGGTATTTTAAATCATGATGGTAAAGGATAGGTTGGAATAACAAGAACCATTCCACTCATTTTGTGGGATAGGTAATGTCAAAAAGTTAATGGACAAGGTGTTCCTGGATGGACAAAGATAACGGAGAAATACTGGGAACAGCAGGAGTAGGGAAAGTGACAGCTTTCAGCTATTCTCTTGCCTCACAGTGCCAGGCCGCCATTTCATCAGCACCTTGTTCTCCTCCAGCCATTTTTAGACCCCCAAGACTATTAATGAAGAGCACCCTCTCTGCCTACTGAAATCCATAGACCTTTGACTGACTTTCTAGTTAACAAATGATAGGTATTATTTGTCACTACATAAATCTTGTTTTATTCTTGAGACACACCAGATTATGGCCCACAAGAAGAAAAAGAACCTTAGCAATTAAAATGGCAAATCAAATGCTGTCTGATTTTCTTCTCATATCATACCAATTTTACATCATTGTAGAGCTTGATTGACTTAATCACGGTTATTTCTGATATACAAGGGTGAAGGTGAAAGGTAAGTAAGGCCCAATGAGCTATACCACCATTGTCAGTCATGTTAATAAAATGACTCTGGCATTATCATGCGTTCAAAAGATGTATAAAAAAAACCCTACCTTTTTAAATTTGAATAGAAACAGCTCAAATGTTTGGAATCTTAAGGACAATAATTTGGTATTTAGTGGTAGCATTTGCCATGTACAATTTTGAGTAGCTCTGCTGCTATCTGGAAAAAGTATGTATTTTTTTACATAAAATATTTTCTTTACCTATAATGATGCAGACATGACATTCTCCATTACAGTTATTCTAGACTAAGCGGAAAATGATCCAAATGGAAGTGATTTAAGACCTTTATGGAATAATTTTAGAATATGTAGTAAACTGTCAAACACACCCAGGGAATATAAAACCACATTTTTTTCAAGAAAGTCTTCGCATTCCAAAGATTCCAGACTAGCAAATACTCTGGAAGTGGTGGATTTTTATGGCTGTTTGACATTCCCTCAAGTTTTGATGTGCTAGGTCATTGGCTCATTTGTAACCTGTCCATCTTCCGGCCAGTCTGCACTTAAAAACCTGCACTGGCACAGCTGTGCTTCTGTAGCACTTTAGTGAAGACACTGCTGATGGGAGAGCTTCTCCTGTCAGTATAATGAATCCACCTCTGTGAAAGGCGGTAGCTTTATCAATGTGAGAAGCCCACTCACATCGCTCGGGGTGTAAAGATTTTACACCCCTGAGCAACACAGCATCCGACGAAGTGAGCTGGAGCTCACGAAAGCTTATGCTCAAATAAATTGGTTAGTCTCTAAGGTGCCACAAGTCCTCCTGTTCTCTTTGAGCTATACTGATGTAAGTCTGAAGTATAGACCTGGCCTTAATAATGTCTCCTAGATCTTTCAATTAAAAACAAAAACAAAAAATACTAAGGTCTCAATCCTGCACAGACAGACACACGTGCTTAACTTTACACAATGAATATTCTTATTTAAATCACAGAGCATGAGGTTAAGTAGGATCAGTGCTTAATTTGTAATGAAAGAAGTGCTGGGGCTTAAGCAATTTTTTTACATTCATAACTGATGCAGCAAGTCCTGAGGTGCTGGGGCTATGAACTGCAAAGCCAAGAGGTGCTTGGGCTCAGCCCTGGCACAAATTGAACACTGAGCATGTGCCAAAGTCTTTGAAAGACTGGGGTCTCAGGTCATTTGTCCAAGGTCTGCTATGTTTGAGCCCAGATAGAACCTTGATTTGAATGAACTACATTTTGACTGCAGGGTTTAGGTAGCTGTTAGGATTGTTTCTAGCAAAACCTTTGGATTAGCCTCTGTTACAACTTGTTTAGGAATAGGTCTCTAAGCAGCTAATTGGAATGCCTCAAAAGCAGGAATGGCTAGCAGAGACTGCAAGGGGAGGACTGTAAGGAGAGTCAGAACCTGATCTTCAGATCACTGATCTCTTTCTGTGTTGAGATAAGGTCAACTGACATTAATTGATCATTTCTCCCTAAGAGGCAAAAAAGCCAAGGGACAGTGAAACTTGGCAGCGTTCTTAATGAAAGATTTACCCAGCACCACCAATTTGTAAGAATTATAGGCCAAAAATGCCTTCCCTTACAGCCAGTCATCCTGATTGATCAATGGGCTTGGATGGATGAAACTGCTAGCAGAATTTAGCCCTATCTTTTCTTTTTCATATTACAGTAAAACAGCATGTGAAGGGCATTTCATTCCACCCCTCAAAAATATGCCTTGATTAATTTCTTTTTTCTTCTCAGAGAATTTTATTATTTGGGGTGTTGCAACTTTGAAGAACTCTACCAGTCAAAACTGACAATCCCAGCTCCTTTTCTTTTGCAGTCATAAATTATTACCATGTATACATGATTAATCCAGGAAGAAGACTTGGCATGAGCTGCACAGTTTAATTGGGGGGTAAATCATGTGACTAGTTATAATTTCAGACATATACAACAATAAGCAATAATACTTTCTCCAATTGTTTTGTATGCATAATATAATGCTAAATTAATGCTTGTCTGGCAGTCAACGTATTGCTGTCAGAAAGCTGCAAATCACTCACAGTAAAAACTAGCTGTCAAGCAGTTTAGAAAGCTTATATATTGCTGCTATTTAGAAATAGCCACAAATACAGGCCCCAATCAGCAAAACAATTAAAGCATGGGCTTACTTTTAAGCACATGAGTAATTCCAACTCTCTTCCACACAGCAATTAATCACATGCCTAAGTCCCATTGCATGTGCTTTAGTGCTATGCTAAATTCAGTGCTACAAAGGGCTCTCTGGTTTCCAATATGTTTTCAGATTTTCTTTATTTTCTAGTGGCTTCTGGGCTCATAGGGTCAAAATCAGTGGGATATACGAGCTGACAGATGATGACTTTTAAACTCCAAATAGTAAAGTGACTGTATGAGATGTTTTCATATGATTGAGAGATAATACATGGCACCATTGCAGGGCTTTTGTATAGAGTTAATTATATGTGTCTTTAATTCCTATGAAATAATGTCAGCCTGTTCCTGTAAACACCATAGAGAATGTAAGAAATCAAAATGGTAGCTGTTGCATGCCCTGTTGCAGTAATCTAGAAAATAATGCCTATCGTACCTCCAATCTGGGTTTTATTTGCAGAATTTTAAATGGGTAAGATTCTTGAACTCACCCCACAGTTCATACCTGTACTAGGAGCGCACTGGGGCTTAGTCCCTTTAGTATTTATCAGTGCCTCTCTCCAACCTGTAAACTGACATTGTCACAAATCCAAAGGAGGATTAGTGATGCAAGGAGAAGGTGTATATTCAGAATGACACAAGTTGTTCCCTACATCTTGCCAGATGGTGAGTAATTTGAGTAATTAAAATGGATGGTCAAGTGGCGAGGGCCCTAACCCAAGACATGGGAGACCTAGGTTTTATTTCTTTGTAGGCCACAGATGTCCTCTGTGACCTTGAGCAAGTCACAATCTTTTTTTGTGACTCCTTGACCCAGTTGTAAAATAAGGAAAATTCCTCACAATGGTGTTTTGTGGACAAATACATTAATGATCTCTCAGATACTACAGTCGTGGGTACTTCAAAAATACCTAGGTTTCTAACTATAAGGCAACTACCTCCCCCATACTGCAAATTAAATCCTGTTCTAATCTTACAAAAGGTAAATTGAAATAGAGAAACAGAGAGGAGCCTGAAACCTTAATTTCAGATGGGTTCAAAATTCACAACTAGACTCAGATCCAAATGTTGTGATTAGAGCTTATCTTTATAATGAGCTGCAATAGAACTGAAAATCTCAACACTTTGATCATGGGGAACAGCTTGAATCTGGTCCCAATTCTTAATTCGACCGATAGTAGAAGCCAATGTATACAGTGTATACTATGATTAAGTAAGCACAGATGTTCTTTTTAAGCAATGTTAATGAGAAAACAAATTTTAAGGTTTCATGAACAAATGTCCCCATTACATGCTTTGTACTGCTCCCAAAGTGTAACAACTAGACCACAACACCATTGGAATGAAATTAGATATATTGTGAATTATTGAAAGCTCATAATTTTCACAATGGATCAGCACAAATTTATTTAGTGCAGGTGTTTTTTTTATAATTGGGCTGCACTGAGAGAATTCAAAGTCCTTCAAACTCTCGTATAAAAACTAGGGCTGTTGATTAATTGCAGTTAACTCATGTGAGTAACTAAAAAAAAAAATTAATCAAGATTAAAAATCATGATGAATTGCACTGTTAAACAATGGAATACCAACTGAAATATTTTAAATATTTTGGATGTTTTTCCTACATTTTCAAATATTTTGATTAAATGACAACACAGAATACAAAGTGTACAGTGCTCACTTTATATATCTATATTTTTTACAAATATTTGCACTGTAACAATGATAAAAGAAATAGTATTTTTCAGTTCACCTCCCATAAGTACCATAGTTCAACCTCTTTATCTTGAAAGTGCAACTTACAAATGTAGATTTTTTTTGGTTACATCACTGCACTCAAAAACAAAACAATTAGAGTCTACAATTCCACTCAGTCCTACTTCTTGTGAAGCCAATTGCTAAGAGAAACATGCTTGTTTACATTTATGGGATATAATGCTGCCTGCTTCTTATTTACAATATCACCTGAAAGAGAGAACAGATGTTTGCATGGCCCTTTTGTAGCCAGCATTGCAAAGTATTTTCATGCCAGATATGCTAAACATTCATATGCCCCTCTATGCTTTGGTCACCATTCCTGAGAACATGCTTCCATGCGGATGACGCTCGTTAAAAAAATTATGCATTAATTACATTTGTGACTGAAGTTCTTGGTGGAGAATTTCATGTCTTCTGCTCTGTGTTTTACCTGCATTCTGCCATATATTTCATATTACAACAGTTTCAGATGATAACCCAGCATGTTGTTCATTTTAAGACCACTTTTGCTGAAGATTTCACAAAGCACAAAGAAAGTACCAATGTGAGATTTCTAAAGACATCTATAGCATTCCACCCATGATTTAAGAATCTGAAGCGCCTTCCAAAATCTGAAAGGGAAGGGGTGTGGACTATGCTTTCAGAAGTCTTAAAAGAGCAACACTCCGATGTGGAAACTACAGAACCCGAACCACCGAAAAAAGAAAATGAACATTCTACTGGTGACATCTGACTCAGATGATGAAAATGAACATGCATTGGTCTGCACTGCTTTGGATCATTATTGAGCAGAATCCATCATCAGCATGGACATCTGTCCTCTGGAATGGTGGTTGAAGCATGAAAGGACATATGAATCTTAAGCGCATGTGACACAAATATCTTGCAACGCTGGCTACAACAGTGCCATGTGAATGCCTGTTCTCACTTTCAGGTGACATTGTAAACAAGAAGCAGGCAGCATTATCTCCTGCAAATGTAAACAAACTTGTTGGTCTGAGCGATTTACTGAAAAGAAGTAGGACTGAGTGGACTTGTAGGTTCTAAAGTTTTACATTGTTTTATTTTTGAATGCAATTATTTTTTGTACATAACTGTTTTCTATAGTACTTGTATTAAGTGAATTGAAAAATACTATTTCTTTTATTTTTACAGTGCAAATATGTATAATAAAAATATAAAGTGAGCTCTGTACACTTTGTATTCTGTGTTGTAATTGTGTGCTCCTCCTGTAACGGGGGTAGGCGGTTGGGGCTCTGGCGTGTGGGGGGGGCAGGGCCAGGGGGCTAACCTCCCCAAAGCGGGGGTTCACCCACTGCCCATGCCTCTATCATATCCCTCCTTAATCGTCTCTTTTCCAAGCTGAACAGTCCCAGTCTTTTTAATCTCTCCTCATATGAAAGTTGTTCTATATCCCTAATCATTTTTGTTGCCCTTCTCTCTACTTTTTCCAATTCTAATATATCTTTTTTTAGATGGAGCAACCAAAACTGCATGCAGTATTCCAGTGGTGGGTATACCATGGTTTTATAGTATTTTCTGTCATATTATCTATCACTTTCCTAACAGTTGCTAACATTCTGTTAACTTTGACTGCTGCCGCAAATTGAGCAGATATTTTCAGAAAACTATCTATGATGACTCCAAGATGATCTCTTTATTGTGTGGTAAATGAACACTTTGTGTGTATAGTTGGGATTTTGTTTTCCAACATGCATTACTTTACATTTATCAATACTAAATTTTATCAGTCATTTTCTTGGCAAGTGACCCAATTTTGGGAGATCCCTTTGTAACTCTTCACAGTCAGCTTTGGACTTAAATATCTTGAGTAATTTTGTATTTTCTGCAAACTTTGCACCTTACTGTCTATCCTTTTCCAGATCATTTATGAATATGTTGAACAGCACTGGTCCCGGTTCAGATCCATGGGGGACCCTAGTATTTAGCTCTCTCTGTAAAAACTGACTATTTTTTCTGCTCTTTGTTTTCTATCTTTCCATCTGTTATGGATCCATGAGAAGACCTTCCCTTTTATCCCATGACTGCTTACTTTGCTTAAAAGCCTTTGGGGTGGGAACTTGTCAAAGGCTTTCTGAAAGTCAAGGAACAAAATATTCACAAGGGATCACCTTTGTCTGCATGTTTATTGACCCCCTGAAAGAATTCTAATGTATCGGTGAAACATGATTTCACTTTACAAAAGCCATGTTGACTCTTCCCCAACATGTCATGTTCATCTATGTATCTGATCATTCTGCTCTTTACTATAGTTTCAATCAATTTGACTTGGTCCTGAAGTTAGGCTTAGTGGCCTGTAATTGCCAAGATCGCTTCTGGAGCCTTCTTTAAAAAAAAAAACTAAAAAAACCCCTGGTGTTATTGTAGCTATTCTCCAGTCATCTGGTACAGAAGCTGACTAAAGCAATAGGCTATATAACATAATTCTGCAATTTCATGTCTGAGTTCCTTCAGAACCGTTGGTGACTGCCATCTGGTCCTAGTGACTTATTACCATTTAATTGATCATTTTTTTCCAAAACCTCCTCTTTTGACAACTCAGTCTAGGACAGTTCCTCATATTTGTCACTTTTAAAGGATGACTCAGTGTAACAAACTCCCTCACATTCTCTGCAGTGAAGACCAATACAAAGAATTCATTTAGCTTCTCCCCAATGATGTTATCTTCCCTGAATGTTCATTTGGCACCTCAATCATCCAGTGGCCCCACTGATTGTTTGGCAGTTTTTCTGTTTCTGATATACTTTTAAAAATTGCTGTTGGTTTTTGTGTCTTTTACTAGTTGCTTTTGAAATTCTTTTTTGACCTGTCTAATTATATCTTTACACATCTTGCTGGAGTTTATGCTCCTTACTATTCTCCTCAGTAGGATTTGACTTTCAATTTTTAAAACATGTCTTTTTGCCTGTAACCATCTCTTCTACTCTGTTGTCTAGCCATGATGGCATTGTTCGGGTCCTCTTACTTAAGAAAAGAAAAGAAATTTGGTATACATTTAGTTTGAGTCTCTATTATGGTATTTTTAAATAGTTTTTATGCAGCTTCAAGGCACTTCAGTCTTGTATCTGTTCTTTTTAAATTTCCATTTAACTAGCTTTCTCATTTTTGTGTAGTTCCCCTTTTTGAAGTTAATTGCTGCTATGTTAAGTTTCTTTAGTATTTTCCCATACACACACACCAGGATGTTACATTTAATGAAATTATGGTCACTATTACTAAGTGGTTCATCTATGTTCACCTCTTGGACCAGATCCTGTGCTCCACTTAGGAGTAAATCAAAAATTGCCTCTCCCCTTATGGGTTCCAGGACTAGCTGCTCCAAGGAGCAGTCATTAATGATGTTTAGAAATTTTCTCTCCATGTCCCTTCTTGAAGTCTCATGTACCCAGTCAATATGGGAATAATTGAAATCCTGCATTACTATTGGGTTTTCTGGTTTTGTAGCCTCTCTAATCTGCTTGACCATTTCACAATAACCATCACCATCCTGGTCAGGTGGTGTGAGGTATATTCCTACTGCTATACTCTTATTATTCAAGCACAGAATTTCTATCCATAGAGATTGTCTGGTATACTTTGATTCATTTAAGACTTTTACTATATTTGACTTTATGATTTCTTTCACATATTGTGTCCCTCCCCTCCCCAGAATAACTTCCTCTGTCATTCCTATATATATTTTTGATACCCTGTTTTTACCCTATTCCATTGATTATCACCATTCCAACAAGTTTCTGTGGCACCTCATGTATCTATATCCTCATTTAATACCAGGCGCTCAAGTTAACCCATCTCAGTATTTAGACTTCTAGCATTTGTATATAAGCACTTATCAAATTTGTCAATACTTAGTTGTCTGCTTTCATGTGATGCTGTCATGGGAAACACTGGAGAATTTATTTTAACATACTGGGAACTGTAATACAAAACATTTAGGAAAACAAATAGGCTGCATATATATATGGTCACACAAGTAACAAGTGGCTGATAAAGATCACAGAATGACATTTTGTAAAGTGTTGCTAAAAAAACCTCTATTGTCAGCCTCTTTCCTCATCACTCATGTTCACCTATTTCACAAAACAGACATTTTTTTTATCAAAGGACTTTCATACTATTTTCCTGAGGAGCACCTGACCCTAGTACTGTTTCTGGGCATATCAACTCTCTCTTTTCAAAAAGAAAAGGAGTACTTGTGGCACCTTAGAGACTAACCAATTTATTTGAGCATGAGCTTTCGTGAGCTACAGCTCACTTCATCAGATGTTTACCGTGGAAGCTGTAGCTCACGAAAGCGCATGCTCAAACAAATTGGTTAGTCTCTAAGGTGCCACAAGTACTCCTTTTCTTTTTGCGAATACAGACTAACACGGCTGTTCCTCTGAAATCTCTCTTTTCAATGAGACTGGAGGTGTCCAATCCACATGGTAAGAGTTTTCATTGCAGACATTCCTGCAGCTGGTTCCCTCATTGATTTCCTGCCTTTGTTAAAGCAGCAGCAGAAGTTGTTGGATGTGACATCCTTTTCCAGACAGTTTAAAAAAAATAATGAACTTCTAAAACAAAACTCTGCATTGCACACACCATGTCTCCCCTGTGGAGAGGATGAATGAAGAATATATTTCTGGAAGCTTCTCAGATACCATTGTAAGGAGAGCATTATAAGAACCTGCACATATCAGAACAGGCATTTGATCTCACCTGCACTGATCACCATGGAAGAAGAGATGAGGAAGAGGCCCAAAAAAGGGGAGGAAGCATGCAGATTGCAGACATGACTGTTTCATTCCCAGACTGGTAAATAAACAGCCACAGCACTCTCCATAGGATACCCTCAGGGAAGCCCAACTCTCCTAATTGCTTAATCACAGACAGAAGTCAATTTGGTTGAGGGCACATTCAGTGTGGAACATGTTTCAGGACTGTTGGCGGGGCAAGAATAAGGCCCTCTTCATCAACATCCTGGTACTTAGATTGTTAGCCTTGAGCTACTAGGCCTCATAGGATGACTTACCTAGACAGCCATGACTTCCAAATGAACTGATAAACAAAGCAGTAGTGTCATATGTGAAACAGGTTTCAGAGTAACAGCCGTGTTAGTCTGTATTCGCAAAAAGAAAAGGAGTACTTGTGGCACCTTGGAGACTAACCAATTTATTTGCGCATAAGCTTTCGTGAGCTACAGCTCACTTCATTGGATGCATACTGTGGAAAGTGTAGAAGATGTTTTCATACACACAAAGCATGAAAAAATACCTCCCCCCACCCTATTACCAGCAGGAGAGTGGGGTGGGGGAGGTATTTTTTCATGCTTTGTGTGTATAAAAACATCTTCTACACTTTCCACAGTATGCATCCGATGAAGTGAGCTGCAGCTCACGAAAGCTTATGCTCAAATAAATTGGTTAGTCTCTAAGGTGCCACAAGTACTCCTTTTCTATATGTGAAACAGTGTGCAACGAGAAGCAAATGGAACAAGAAAAGCAACTCTTCTGAAATGGGGAGCTCCTCTGTACTATTGGGCAAGAAAGAATGTGAAATCTTAGAGCTCTGCATGAAGGCTGGCTCAATATAATTCAAACCTACCAGGAATGGGACCATCAAAAAGTATCCTAGGGGACAGTCAGAAGCACTGACTGTCAACCTCTTCACATCAAGTCCAAGCCACTGACCAGAAAGGTTGCACTGCAGTTACTAACTGGATCCCAGGGCCCTGGCAAATGACAAATTCATGACCAGGCAGGCAAAGGAGATATTGTTTTCATTACTTCTACAACCTTCCCTCCAATCCCATACTTCAACTAGGACTGCTGAGAGAAAAAAAAAATGGCAGTCTGCTTACCCCTCTAGCTCTAGATTGGCTGAGGAGTATGGTTCACAGACCTTCTCCATCCGGTGAATGCAACCTCACTTTTCCAGAAAGGCAGACCTTCTATTTCAAGGACCAATTCTACACCATGGTAGGTCTCATTCCAGGGCCTGGCTCATGAACAGCACCATTGGACCAGAACAGACGCCTCGAAGCAGGTGCTTAGTATCCTTCTCCATTCACAGAAAAGCATCTTCAAAGCTCTTTACGGAATCTGAGATATAGTCACTTCATGGTGCCAATATTTTAAGATTGGAGCACCCCTTTCCACCTCTTTCAGACTTCCTTTAAGATAGGTTTGACAAAGAGCTTTCAGTCAGTTATTGTGCAGTGCAAACCATTGTTCTGAGTGCTCTTTTTGGGGGATCAGTCAAGGGCTACCCCGTGTATACCTTCCCCAGAGTGAACAGATTCTTAAAAGACACCACTTGTCTGAGACCTCAGTTTAGTTCTTCTATTCTGCTCTGAGGCCTTAAACTTCTTCTGAATGTCTATGCTCAGACCTCATTGATCCTTTTAATGCCACCCCAGCCCCATACTACTACAGTTGTCTCCTAGGCAACAGTATGCTGTATACTGTTGATGTAGTGTTTAAACACAGACACCAAACTAAAACCCTGTCTCCAAACACTGATGAATTTGGAGAAGTTTGGGTCTTGATCAAGCTATGATACTCTGACCTATGTCTAGTACCAATCTCTTCTTTTGTTTTGGGGTGTTTTTTTCTTCAGTTAAAGGGATTTGGGGGCTGAGATAACCACCCTGCCCGTTAATCATGAGTAAGACTATGATTCTGTCATGGTAGTCACAGATTCTGTTTGTACCACGTCCCCTCCAGGGAATTTTTAGTAAAATTCAGGGACAGGTCACAGGGGCTTCTGTGAATTTTTGTTTATTGCCCACAACCAGTCTGTGACTTTTACAAAAATACACGTGACAGAATTGTAGCCTTAATCATGAGGGAAGGGAAGAAAAACAGAGAAAATTAGACAGATTTGCTATGATCTTTTTAAAAAGTTCCCAAGTCATTCATTACACTTTATGGAATGTTTGCCATTTAAACTTGTGGCATGACTGCTTCAGCATTGTTGTGACACCATATTGCCCCCTATTGATTTTTCCCCTTGGTCTTTCAGATTTAAATGTTTGCCTCCTTAAATGCTTCCTAATCTACCACTATTAAATGACTACATACATTTCAATAACATACAAATGTACCTTGGAATGAAAGCATTATGGACAGAGAATAAGTATCTTAACCCAAGCAATCTCACTTTTCTGATCATGCAGTATATACACCTGCAGCTTTTTGTTGTCAGAAGATTCCTGATACATCATCAGCAGAGCTGTGTGCTTGCTGGCTCAGGACTAAAATAAAATTGTTCTTTAATTGCAAATATTCATACAAACAAAACTATGCTTATCTGAATGTTATTGGAAGTGATTTTTTAGGGATTTAATTCTCCACTTCATTAAACACATTTTACACTAAAATTAATGGAGTATCATTACGGTAAAACTGATGTATTAGAGAGGAGAAGACTCAGGCTTGGGCCTTAAATCATATTTCATTTAATTTAGAAACTAAATTTAATTGACCAAAAAAAAATTATAATAATGGTGCTGGGTAGAAGTGAAAGATCTTTGTTAAAATTAAGTCATTCAGTCAGGGATTAAGAGACAATACCGTGTGAATTAGATGACCAATCACACAATTTAAGCAGTGATTTCTGAATATGTGACAATCAGATTAACATTCACTATGAATAGTTTGAAATCAATAGACTGAAATTTGTTTGCATAAATTCAATGATCATATACAATGAAGTAAAGCATTCCAAATTGATACATGGAATAAATTCAATAACACAATTTCTCTGTGTGAATAATTCAATAACCTCCAGCAAATGACCAAATGATGGTTGTTAGAGGCTTATATGAAATGAGTGAACAAATTTCTATGTCACAATTACCAGAGTCCATGGCTAAGCAGCTATGCTTACAGAGGCCACAGATGGCAAGAATCAGGAAGACTTAATATCAACTGCCTCACCACTAGATGTCACCGTTTAAGTCTGGCTTGAAGCACACTATTCAGGTGTGAGAGAAATGTGAACAGCTTCTTCCTATGCTACACCTGTTCAGTCAATTTGAAGAGAAATAGAAAGCCGTCATTTCAGCACTTTTCATGAGCAGTAAAATTCATTTAAAATAAAATAATAAAAAGAGATTTCTTGTTTGAACACGTGTTCTTGGAGAAGTTTAAAATCTTGCTTGAAATGTTTTTCATTACAAGAATGATTCATGGTTTAAATAAATAAAAAGCTTACTTCTAATTTATGTGCACACAGTTGTAAGCAGCGCTTCATAAAGCATGTCAGTATAAAAATCAAATCACTTCTGGTGCTATATATCAATGATTCTGCTGGATATGATTTCCAACACAAGAATGATTAATATTCAAACCTGAATGTCAAAGCTCATGCTTTCAACTGCATTGAGGTATCAATTTGCCTTGTTTTATGCTTCCTATGAAATCACAGTTGTAGGAATCTGACAGAATGTTTCCAAATTCTCTTCCTCATATAATGTACTGGAGTCTATTTGAAGAACAAGAGGATAGAATCGGTGGGTTGTTTAAAGCACTTTGTCCAGAATGGGATTTTTTTTATCTTTTCAATCATTAGCCAAACTCTTTGTTATTGAAATCACCTTTGTAATTTTTTTTAACTGTTTGAAAACTTTTTGCTAGAAGTGAATTCGCTCATGCACTTGTTTTGCAAATCAGCTGCTGTCAGCTGACTTGACATTTTAATCACTCTGTGGATCTGTGAAGAATGCTGGCTCAGAAATGGGCATGTTCCCTCTCCGTCCATGCTGCCTCCTTGCTTGTGGCAGTAGATATGCTGACCCTTTGCAAACCTTTGAGTTTGGCTGAGGCTTGAGAAATGATATTCTTTTGTACCACAGGTTCCATAATAATAAATCCAGGTTCTATAATTGTTCAATAATTTAAACCGGAAGAGTCATCCAACAGGAATTTAACAGCATACTTCGTATATTAAATTCTGTATTATAGTGGATAAACAGACAATAGTCATAGGTGCCACAATATCTTCCAGGACATCCCATGAGATTACTGGGTGCAATGCAACTCCTTTAATAGCACTAAAATTAGTTTATTTCATCTTGGCTAAAACATCTCTACAGTTTAACCCATTCACAGCTGATCTCCACTGAAGCTTCAGTACTGAAATCTAATGTGACAACTTCTCTGAAGTGTTGATGTTCTTCTGTCTCAAGCTAAAATACTCAAAAAAGATAGAAGTGCACTCTTGGTGCTTTTAAACTGTGCTTTTAAACCACATTTACCAGTTTTAGTCATTAAGAAAGCACAGCATTTAAACAGTGAGGAGTGAGATATTGTATTCAGTCCCAATACACTCATATAAAAATGAAGTGTAGAGAGGTTGAACTCTGTCTCAGTGTTCAGCTTATTGACAGCTGTACTGTTAGGGGGGTTTCTGCAGTGGTGTTAAATGGAGAGAAGGTTAAATATCTATGGAAATGTTTCCTATGTTATTCTTGTTATAAAGTTCAGAATCCCTCAAGTCTTCATCCTTCATCAGCATGAATCATAATGATTTTAGAAAAAAATTAACAAGATCCAATCCTGATTTATGAGTTTCCAGTGATGGAGAATTCGGCACAACCCTTGGTAAGTTATAACTTAGCTCAGAAGCTAACTCAACATCCTGCCATTCAACTCCTCACCTGTTTAAATTAATTGAACTCTGACTGAAAGACAGGCAGTTGGCAGTGGAGACAGAGATGAGGGGCTAATTGGGTGAAAATAGTCCAGCAGCTAGGATTATATAAGCAAGCAGGAAGGAAGTGCTAGGAGCCTGAAGGAAAGCAGAAATAGGGAGGATTGGTTGCTACAATTGCAGCCTTCCTCAGAAGTAAGTGAGGAAGTCAGCTACTGATCAATACATATAATAAAACATAGAGGTGGTTCAGAGGATCTGGAGTAGTTGTGGTCTGTGATTAAGGCCTGAAAGGACACTCAAGGGACCAACCTGTGACATTCTCTCCCAATGATTTTATATATTCTTCCAGGTTATTAATAACAAGTATTAAATAGCATAGGGCCACAAACTGATCCCTGTGAGACCCCACTAGAAACACATCCACTTGATGATGATTGTCCACTTAAAATTACATTTTGAGGTCCCTCAATTAACCAGTTTTTAATCCATTTAATGTGTGCCAAGTTGATTTGTCATTGTTTTGATTTCTTTATCAAAATGTTCATAGAATCAGAGGACTGAAAGGAACCTTGAGAGGTCAACTCGTCTCGTCTCCTGCACTAATGGCAGGACTAAGTATTATCTAGACCACGGGTTCCCAAACTTGGTTCACAGCTTGTTCAGGATAAGCTCCTGGCAGGCCGCGAGATGCTTTGTTTACCTGAGCGTTTGCAGGTATGGCAGCTCGCAGCTTCCAGTGGCTGCGTTTTGCTGTTCCAGGCCAATGGGAGCCGCAGGAAGCGGCGCTTGCCTGGCCACCACTTCCCACAGCTCCCGTTGGCTGGGAATGGTGAACCGCGGCCATTGGGAGATATGAGCGGCAGTACCTGGGGATGCCCAGGTAAACAAAGCATCTCATGACCATCCAGGTGCTTACCCTGAACAAGCCATGAACCAAGTTTGGGAACTCCCGATCTAGACCATCCCTGAGAGGTGTTTGTCTAACTTGCTCTTAAAAATCTCCAAAGATGGAGATTCCACAACCTCCCTAGGCAATTTATTCCAGTGCTTAACCACCCTGACAGTTAGGAAGTTTTTCTGAATGTCCAACCTAAACCTCCCTTGCTGCAATTTAAGCCCATTGCTTCTTGTCCTATTCTCGGAGATTAATAAGAGGAATTTTTCTCCCTCCTCCTTGTAACAATCTTTTATGTACTTGAAAACTGTTATCATGTTCCCTTTCAGTCTTCCCTTTTTCAGACTAAACAAACCCAATATTTTCAATCTTCCCTGAAAGCTCATATTTTCTAGACATTTAATCATTTTTGTTGCTCTTCTCTGGACTTTCTCCAATTTGTCCACATCTTTCCTGAAATGTGGCGCCCAGAACTGGACACAATACTCCAGTTGAGGCCTAATCAGAGTGGAGTAGAGTAGAGTGGAAGAATTACTTCTCGTGTCTTGCTTACAATACTCCTGCTAATACAACCTAGAATGATGTTCATATTTTTTGCCACAGTGTTACACTGTTGATTCATATTAGCTTGTGGTCCACTATGACCCGCACATCCCTTTCCACAATACTCCTTCCTAGGCAGTCATTTCCCATTTTGTATGTATTCAACTAATTGTTCCTTCCTAAGTGGAGTACTTTGCATTTGTCCTTACTGAATTTCATCCTATTTACTCCAGTTTGTCCAGATCATTTTGAATCATAATACTATCCTCCAAATCACTTGCAACCCTTCCCAGCTTCGTATTGTCTGCCAAATTTATTCTCTATGCCATTAACTAAATCATTGATGAAAATATTGAACAGAACTGGAACCAGAACTGATCCCAGCAGAACCCCACTCATTATTTCCTTTTAGCTTGACTATGAACCACTGATAACTACTTTTTGGAAATGATTTTCCAACCAGTTTTGCACCTACCTTATAGTAGCTCCATCTAGGTTGCATTTCCCTAGTTTGTTTATAAGAAGGTCATGTGAGACACTATCAAAAGTTTTATTAAAGTCAAGATATACCACATCTACCACTTCCCCATATCCACAAGACTTGTTACCCTGTCAAAGAATGCTATCAGGTTGGTTTGACATGATTTGTTTTTGACAAATCCATGCTGACTGTTGCTTATCACCTTATTATCTTCTAGATGTTTGCAAATTGATTGCTTAATTATTTGTTTCATTATCTTTCCAGGTACAGAAGTTAAGCTGACTGGTCTGTAATTCCCTGGGTTGTCCTTATTTCTCTTTTTATAGATTGGCACTATATTTACCCATTTCCAGTCATCTGGAATCTCTCCCATCTTCCATGATTTTTCAAAGATGATCATTAGTGGCTCAGATATCTCCTCAGTCAGCTCCTTGAGTATTCTAGGATGCATTTCATCAGGCCCTGGTGGCTTGAAAATATCTCGCTTGTCTAAGTAATTTTTAACTCGTTCTTTCCCTGTTTTAGCCTTTGATCTTACCTTATTTTCACTGGCATTCACTATGTTAGAAGTCCAATAGCCACCAACCTTTTTGGTGAAAACCAAAACAAAGAAACCATTAAGTACCTCTGCCATTTCCATGTTTTCTGTTATTGTTTCCCCCCCCCTCATTGAGTAATGGGCCTATCTGGTCCTTGGTCTTCCTCTTGCTTCTAATCATTTGTAGAATATTTTCTTGTTACCCCTTATGTCTCTAGCTAGTTTGAGCTCATTTTGTGCCTTGGTCTTTCTAATTTTGTCCCTACATACTTCCGTTATTTGTTTCTATTCATCCTTTGTAATTTGACCTTGTTTCCACTTTTTGTAGAACTCTTTTTTGAGTTTTAGATCATTAAAGATCTCCTGGTTAAGCCAGGGTGGTCTCTTGCTATACTTCCTATATTTCCTACACAGTGGGATAGTTTGCACTTGTGCCCTTATTAATGTCTCTGAAAAACTGCCAACTGTCTTCAATTGTTTTTCCCCTTAGACTTGTTTCCCATGGGATCTTACCTATCAGATCCCTGAGTTTGCTAAAGTCTGCCTTCTTAAAATCCTTGTCTTTATTTTGCTGTTCCTTCTCCTACCATTCCTTAGAATCATGAATTCTACCATTTCACAATCATTTCACCCAAGTTGCCTTCCACTTTCAAATTCTCAACCAGTTCCTCCCTATTTGTCAAAATCAAATCTAGAACAGCCTCTCCTCTGGTAGCTTTCTCCTACTTCTGATATAAAAAAAAATTGTTTTCAATA
Organism: Lepidochelys kempii; assembly: GCF_965140285.1. Classification (NCBI taxonomy): domain Eukaryota; kingdom Metazoa; phylum Chordata; order Testudines; family Cheloniidae; genus Lepidochelys; species Lepidochelys kempii. The sequence continues at coordinate 131,771,992 of NC_136381.1, read as the reverse complement.
CATTCCAAGAACTTGTTGGAGGATCTGTGCCTTGCTGTGTTATTTTCCCAACAGATGTTTGAGTAGTTGAAGTCTTATGCATATAGTAATGAATCTCAGTAAATGGGGTTTTATATTTATATTGAGGTTGATACTTAACAAATCTGGGAATACAGGAAAGTCCTAGAAGACTGGGGAAAAAGCTAATATTGTACCAATATTTAAAAAGGGTAAATGGGGTGGCTGGAGGGAATTATTATAGACTAGTTAGCTTAACATGCTTACTGGACAAAATCATGGAAAGTCTGATATAGGGTGCAATCAGTACAGAATTAAAGTATGGTATCATAATTAGTGGTCAATCTTTGGATCAGTTTTGTTCAACACCTTCATTAATGATCTGGGTGACGGGATGAATTGCACCTCAGCAAGTTTGCAGATGACACTAAGCTAGGGGGAGAGGTAGATGTGCTGGAGGGTAGGGATAGGGTCCAGAGTGACCTACACAAATTTGAGGATTTGGCCAAAAGAAATCTGATGAAGTTCAACAAGGACAAGTGCAGAGTCCTGCACTTAGGATAGAAGAATCCCAGGCATCGCTACAGGCTGGGGACCGACTGGCTAAGCATCAGTTCTGCAGAAAAGGACCTGGGGATTACAGTGCATGAGAAGCTGGATATGAGTCAACAGTGTGCCCTTGTTGTCAAGAAGGCTAATAGAATATTGGTCTGCATTAATAGGAGCATTGCCAGCAGATCGAGGGAAGTGATTATTCTCAACTATTTGACACTGGTGAGGCCATATCTGGAATTTTGCATCCAGTTTTGGGACCCCCACTACAGAAAGGATGTGGACAAATTGGAGAGAGGTGATGGTGAAGCACTGGAATGGGTTACCTAGGGAGGTGGTGGAATCTCCATCCTTAGAGGTTTTTAAGGCCTGGCTTGACAAAGCCGTGGCTGGGATGATTTAGCTGGGGTTGGTCCTGCTTTGAGCAGAGGGTTGGACTAGATGACCTCCTGAGGTCTCTTCCAACCCTAATCTTCTATGATTCTATGATTTTAGAAAATAAAGCAGTAGGTCATTATTTTTAGTAGGAATTTCTAACTGCAAAGTAGAACAGGCAGTATAATTAAAATATTTGTTAAATAATTTATCAAAAATCGTGAAAATCGGGGATATATTCACATGTCAATATATGTCAAATACTTGAATCATCAACTCCACTCTACAGTTGGGGAAATATTTTTTTAAATAATATTTATCAAATATCGTATTTGATCATATTATTAGAGCTGCTGAATATTTTTGAGTATTTTAAATTATGTTTTTAACTCAGTTTCATTGAAGAGACTAAAAGTTTATGCTTATGGTAGGAACTCAAAGATTACAGTCAGAGATTAATTAAAACAAAACAAAAATATTATTTTTTGTCTACATTTTCTATGGAAATTTTAATTTTTGGTGTAAATTCAAATACTGAAATTTCTGGGTTTTGGTGTTCAGTTATGATGTTTAATATCACACATGCAAAAAAGTCTGCTCCCAGATCCAATTTTCTATTGAAATATATATGTTTGATGGAATTTTTTTGAATTGCCCTGTGGTAGACAATTTTCTGCAATATCCTTGGGAGACCTTATTTGATTAAATGTAAATATCTTTGGGGATCATTGTATTAAATACATGTTTTTTGTATTATTGTGGGATGGAACTGTGTATAACCTCTAGAGAAGGTTAATGTGACTGATGTGAGACCTGGGGGTTCAAACTATTATATTGAACAATGTGCCAGACAAGAATCGACTTTTCAAACAAAAAGCGTGAAGTCATTTCCCTGGGGTATATTTAGGGGGGAGTTGAATGCAAATTCCCCATTTCTGGTTATGCAAAAACCCATCCTTTTGAAACTATGTTGTGAAGAGCACACCATTGGCTGCTGAACACCTGTTACATGAGGTCAAGATCAAAGGTCCAACCTACAGTAAAACCTCAGAGTTACAAACTGATCAGTCAACCACACACCACATCTGGAACCAGAAGTATGCAATCAGGCAGCATCAGAGAAAAAAAAAAAACGTCGGTGGGGAGGAGGGGGGAGGAATACAATACAATACTGTGTTAAATGTAAACTACTAAAAAATAAAGGGAATTTTTTTATAAAAATTGACAAGGATAGGAAACTGTTTCTGGGCTTGTTTCATTTAAATTAAGATGATTAAAAGCAGCATTTTCTTCTACATAGTTAAAGTTAAAAGGCTCTATTAAGTCAATATTCAGTTGCAAACTTTTGAAAGACAAACCATAATGTTTTGTGCAGAGTTACGAACATTTCAGAGTTACAAACAACCTCCATTCCTGAGGTGTTTGTAACTCTGAGGTTCTACTATATCTAAAGAAAAGACTCAACTTTTCATGGTGGTTCAGGTTCTGAATCTGAGACAATGACAAACTAATAACCATGGGGGAAAAAGCAGTTGTGGGTTTTGAAGGACTGACACCCCCCAGAGCTTGAGGTTGGGGTGACCTCTGGGAAGCTTTTTACATAAAAACGGCCATACTGGGTCAGATCACTAGTCCATCTAGCCAAGTATCCTGTCTTCTGACAGTGGCCAATCCTAGGTGTTTCAAAGGGAATGAACAGAACTGGCAATCATTGAGCATACATGTACGTTAGCATGCATGTAGGTTCTTTCATTGTTTTTAAAGTGTTTTCCCCCCTGCTGTTATGATTTCACCTGAAATATAAAGATGTTTGATCATAAAGAACTGTGTAGTAACTTATAACTGGGGGCCATTAGGAATTTCATAACTCTGAAGAGAAAGCAAAGTACAGATGCAGGCCTTTTAGGCAGTCCACATTTCTGGGAATATCACAATGTAGGCAGAGAACTGTGCAGCCTGAAAAAAGGTCCATCCAGAAGGGAGAGAGATGTGGTGCTCTACCCAAAAGAGTTGATGGCTGAGGAGCTGGAAGCCTACAGTGGGTGCCCTGGCTGGACCACTAAGGGAGAATACAGGTGCTATTGCCTGAACTGTGACATGTCCTAATCACAGCTCTGTGCTGCCTGTTGCAGCTTGTCCTCAGGCTAAAATGTTAGCTCATTAGGCCAGGGACTGTGTTCCTTTAACTTTTGTACAGTATCTAAAACAGAGTTGGGCAAACTACAGCCTGTGGGATGGTCCTTCCTGGCTCTTGAGCTCTGTCATAAATATAAAGGGAAGAGTAAACACCTTTAAATCCCTCCTGGCCAGAGGAAAAACCCTTTCACCTGTAAAGGGTAAAGAAGCTAGGATAACCTCACTGGCACCTGACCAAAATGACCAATGAGGAGACAAGATACTTTCAAAGCTGGAGGAGGCGGGGGAAACAAAGGGTTCTCTCTGTCTGTGTGATGCTTTTGCTGGGAACAGAAAAGGAATGGAGTCTTAGAACTTAGTAAGTAATCTAGCTAGATATGCGTTAGATTCTGTTTTGTTTAAATGGCTGATAAAATAAGCTGTGCTGAATGGAATGTAGATTCCTGTTTTTGTGTCTTTTTGTAACTTAAGGTTTTGCCTAGAGGGATTCTTTATGTTTTGAATCTGATTACCCTGTATGGTATTTACCATCCTGATTTTACAGAGGTGATTCTTTTACTTTTTTTCTTCAATTAAAATTCTTCTTTTAAGAACCTGGTTGCTTTTTCATTGTTCTTAAGATCCAAGGGTTTGGGTCTGTGTTCACCTATGCAAATTGGTGAGGATTTTTATCAAACCTTCCCCAGGAAAGGGGGTGTAGGGCTTGGGGTGATTTTGGGGGAAAAGACATTTCCAAGCAGGCTCTTTCCCTGTTATATATTTGTTAGATGCTTGGTGGTGGCAGCAAAAAAGTCCAAAGGCAAAAGGTAAAATAGTTTGTACTCTGGGGAAGTTTTAACCTAAGCTGGTAAAAATAAGCTTAGGGGGTTTTCACGCAGGTCCCCACATCTGTACCCTAGAGTTCAGAGTGGGGAAGGAACCTTGACAAGCTCCCAGCAGGGGAGGCTAGCTCCTGGCCCCTCCCCCACTCTCCCCCTCCCCATCAGCCTCTGCGCTGGGTGGGGGGGCTGTGAGCTCCTGCTGAGCAGCACAGCGGTGGGGCTGGCTCTGGCTGGGCAGTGCGGCTGCCAGTCCTGCTGCTCTGAACAGCATGGTAAGGGGGTGGGGAATGGGGGGGTTGGATAAGGGGCAGGGAGTCCTGGGGGGCAGTCAGGGGACAGAGAGCAGGGGTTGGTTGGATGGGGCAGAAGTTCTGGGGGGAGGGGTGGTCAGGAGACAGGGAACAGGGGGGCTGGATAGGCGTGAGTGTCCCGGGGGTCCTGTCAGGGGCGGGTGGATGGGGTCGGGACTGTCAGAGGTCAGGGAGTGGGGCGGGGCGGGGCAGGTCGGATAGGGGGTGGAGTTCGGGAGGTTGGTTAGGGGCAGGACGTCCCGGGGGGGCTGTCAGGGGACAGGGAGCAGGAGGGTCGGATAGGGGGTGGGATCCTGGGGGGGAGGTTAGAGGCAGGGGGTCCCGGGAGGGGGAGGTCAGCGGACAAGGAGCGGAGTGGGGATTGGATGGGTCGGGAGTTCTGACGGGGCAGGAAGTGGGAGAGGGCAGGAGCAAAGCCTTCCCCACCCGGCCCTCCATACCGTTTCGGAACCCCAATGTGGCCCTCAGGCCAAAAAGTTTTCCCATTCCTGATCTAGAACAATGAGGCATTGACCCTACTCTAATACAAATAAGTACTAGTAATAATGTATCCCTGTGCTGTGAAGAAAAACAAGGCCCCATTTTTTCTCCACAAAACTATTTGTAATGAAAATTAACCTATACCAATCTGGTAGGCGAAAGGGAAACACTCCACTGATGGCTTTGACAAATCCTAAACCGGATGTAGTAGACAGAAGGAAAATTTCATGAAGAAACTATTTTTCTACAACACACTGTTTCTTTCCAAATCCAGAATGCACACAATAGAATAACTCAGCTTTTTTGCTTCTCAGTGTGGAGAAGGAACTCTATGAAATGTACCTCTTCTTATAGTGGATACAGTTTATTTTGCAATTTATTGAATTTCATATGGAAAATTATTTATACTTTCTTTCATTTTAAAGTACTCAGAAACTTTGGAGATGGACAACAATATAAGATAGATTTTACACTTGTGATTGTGCTTGATTTGTATGAGGAACTTAGTGGTTTCCTGTGGAAGCTATTGGCTGCTACGATTTTACTGTCTGGCAGTTTCCCTAGTGAATTCTCCCAAGATTTATCTAATAAAAAAATTCTGATCATGGATTGGCTCCAGCACCAAAACTAAGTTCTGAATCCAGAATAGAGTCCAGACTTCCAAAATTTGGAGACTGTTTATACCTACAACTTTCGTTTGGCCCATTACAGAGATATGGGTCTGCTGTAAAATTCAGATCTGGATGTGAATTTCCCAAAAAATTGGGTATATATAGATCAGAGGGTTTTGAAAAATGATAAAACTACATAAACAACAGATTTCTCTTGCAACATCAGAGACATTGATAAACTTCATAAGGATCAAAATTCCACCATTTCCACTATCAACCTTTTATTTTTGTTGGTGCACAACTGCAAAATTGCAACTTGGAACAAATTGTAAACTTTCACACATTTGTTGCAAGTGGAGATTAACCACTTTCCAACAGTTATCCCTCCCTTTTCATACTACAGGCAGTTTGGTTTTGCATGTGAAAATATAATTATTTTTATTATGGGGCACTATAAAAATTGAGGACAGATTTACAAAATGACTTTGCCAAATGAGGGTTTGTTAATCTTTTTTTTAAAAAATAAAACATATCTACATCCAGTGAGAAAATATGTTTGCTGTTGAGTCCCCATCTAATGGCAGTCATCACTGAGATACCTGAGTGTATGTCAAAACAGTGAGCAGCTGGTCCTAGCAACAAGTCTCAGAGCCTGGTTCAATAGACTCAGGCTTGCAGGGTTCATGATAAAAATGACTGCATAGACATAGCAGCTTGGGTTGGAGCTCAGGCTCTGAAGTCTAGGAATAGGCTCAGGGTAGGTCTACTCTGCAATAAAAAATCCTGTGGCACTGAGTCTCACAAGTGACTGGGGTTCACAAGGCTAAACATTGAAGTGCAGATATTTGGGTTTGGGTGGAAGCATGGGCTCTCCGACCCTCCTATCTAGTGGGGTTCCAAAGCCTGGGATCTAGCCCAAACCCATATGTCTACACTACAATTTTTAGCCCTGCAGCCTGAATTCCAAGAGCCAAACTCATCTGACCTGGGCCAGCCATGGCCATGCTGCCGGTCTTTTATTGCAGCACAGATGTGCCCTCACAGCCTAGGCTCCAGCACAAGCCACAACTAACAGCTATTTTTAGCACAAGACCCAGTGTGTTGATCTGGACTCTGAGACTCACATGTACCTGAGTGCTGAAACTCACATGTACCTCTCTATTAAGCAACCTACTACTACTGATGGCAGAATTAAGTTGAGATTCCACTGGGAAGAGAATGCTTGCACATTTATTGATAGATGTGGGACTGAGTTCAAGACTTATAGGACTGGTGGATAATTATTCTTTTCATATTGTAACTATGGTTATTATGCATGAAAAGCAAGACCTCTCCCATGACTAATTCTGTGGTAATTTCTGTGGTAAGTCCCAGCTTTCTGCTGTTCCTGATAATGCACACCTTAATTGATTTTGAACAACAGTTTGAATTCTAATATGTTTGTATTATGCTAAAACATTTACATTTGTATTTACTGTTAAGCATTTAATGTGAGAGCTGTTTTGGTAATTAGTGAATATGTTGCATTTTGTAAGGTGCTAGTTAGAAAATAACTTACTTGCTACGTGTGGCCAAGGCCATGGGTACATTTGTCTGGTATTTGGATACAAAGTTTCTACAATTGGAGGTGCTGGCATTGTGATGCCTTACTGCAGTATTTTTGGTTGGCTCCCCAAAGCATTGCACAATTAGTGCAGAATGAAGGTGCACAAGCTGAGAAGCAGGTGTCATCTTAAGCAGAGAAGTTTTCAACAGAAATAGTGTTAGAAATAATACCGAAAGGAAATAAATTAATTAAAGTTGGTGGGTGTTTGGGGCACTAAGATTCAAGTAGGATCTGTCCCTATGGCACATGGCAACCAATGATGAGTATGTGTTCTGTATATTTAAAGCTAGTTTCTAAAAATGGTGTGGCCTTTTATCTTTGCAGTTGTTCTATATGGTTCTCAATTTAAAAAAAAAAGAAACAAGTTAATAAGAGGTTATTTTGAGTTGAGTGGCTGGCAGAAGTGAAATCAAAAGAGCAAAAATGAATTCATATTTAAAAAGAAATCTGACTCAGAAACAGACAGTGAAGGCCCGATCCCTAGGTCTGGCTGATCTTTACTTGGGAGACTTGGCGGGGTGAGCGTGCAATTGTGGGCAAAGGTGATTTTGTATCACCTTTACGCTTACCCTGATTCAGAAATTGACTGGGGGCCTGTTAGGCCCCTGGCACAAAGAAGAACAATCTGTAGGCTAATTGTGGGAGAAGGCTTAGACTTACAAAACTTTACTTACAAACTATACAGGAATGATATATCAGGTTGTAGTTGTGCAGCAGAAGAGTAGCAGTATGCATAAAGTAAATTTTTTGCATGGGGGAGACCATGCTTCAGGATTTGTATGGATAAATATCCCATTAATAAGGATATAAATGCAATACTGCCATTTGCTGCAACCTCCAGATCAGAAATGTAACAGTAAAATCAGAATGCTGAATGATACAGGAAATGAGCAAGTGGAATGACACCCTGGGACATAGGAGAAACAGCATCTAAATACCATGAAAAACTCCTTGGAATAGTTCACTATGGAACTCACAAGATGAGATGGGACCCTACCTTGCCCTCAGTAACAGACAGGATTTAATTCAGGTACCATGTGGCTGAAGCACATACAGCAATAATATAATTAAGTAGGTCACACTTTATATTAAGGGTGCATTTATAATAGCTTGCAAGGGGTCAATAAATGATTTAAAACTGTGATAATCTTATTAAAAACCTATTCATTGCTGTAAGTAGAAATGGTCAAAAATTTTTGGTCTAATAGTTTTTTTTAAAATAAAAAATGCCTTTTTTGGCAAAATGGGAAGTTCCCGCAGGAAATGTCTGTTTTAAATTCAATATTTTTTTTGGCTGGGGGGGAGGGGGGGGAAGAGAGTGTCAATGACAAACCAAAATCCAAAGAGTTCTAGTTATAAGTACATTAGTAGAAGGTGTTAAAGATGTTTATAAGACATAGTTTATAAGCCATATGTTTGAGCTGCTGGACTGATATAATCACTGATTTATCATGTAATACAATATCTATTAAATACTATTTGTTCTTGGAATTTTGCTATAAAATGTGCTAATTAAGTTCAGCAACCTTGCAGCATGGATTGTACTAAACCGAAAAAAATGTTAAAAAGGGGTTTTTTTTGTTTAGTTTTAGCTTAGTTTTAAATGAACAAGTTAGATAAACATAATTTGAAGTTAAAAGTTGAGATATTAAAATCCTTAGAGTCAGGATGCAGGCTGATTAGTTATACCATGGCCTAATTTTTTAGAAGTGACTAAAGATATTGTGCGCCTGACCTGTAACAGCTTAAAAGCAGCCTTAATTTCAGTGGGCAGACGATCAGCGCTTTTAAAAAAATCAGACATCTTTAAGACGAATCATGTTTTACACCCAAAAATCACTAGTTAGATTTGAAAATCTTGGTTCTTATGTGTACCCTTACATGCTGCAAACCCCAGAACAAGGATGAGAAAAAATCCCAAACAGGAAGCAAATACTAAGGGACACATGAAGATGATTGAGTGGATAGAAACACAGTTATTCAGGCTAAACAAATGTTTAAAAAATGCCCAAGTGATGCTAATAGAACTCAACATAAACTCTAACAAATCAAAATCAACTTACTGTACTTATACTATACAAGCTGTACCCAACTACAGCTGGGCAGGAAACTGTTTCCCATCCTATGGATATGGTTTTGAAACAAGACCAGGACCAGGACACATTTTTAAAAATATTGAGACACCAAAAACATGATAATTTTTTTCATTCTGGGTCAACCAAAATGTTTCATTTTGATATTTCAAAATGTTTAATTTCAAGTTAAAAAAAAAAAAGGGGAGAAAAAAGTTTAAGTTTTTTTCACTCTAATTAGTTTAAATTTTGAAACAAAAAGTCATTTTAAACTGGAAGATGGGAATTTTTGTTTTTGGAAATGACAACATTAAAAACTAACAATTTAAAAACTTTTTTGTTTGACTTTTTTTCAAGTTAGAAAATGCATCGAAATTTCACAAACAGTTTTGAATTTGACAAATCAGCATTTGCAGACAAAAAATGATATGTTGAAAAATTCCTGATCAGCTGATCTGCTGTATGCACAGTGCACCGAAATATGTAGTTAAAGTAAGTGAAGGAAAAATATGTATCAAATATGTTTCTTGATATTCTTTGGAGCTGAAAATTATTGGTAATAGAGAGTTTCCTTCAACATGTTACATGTAAGCTCATACAGTAGCAGGAGCTCTGAATCTATTGGCATTAAGGACTTTTAAAAAATATCAAGATATTTTATTTCTTTCCCCAAATCACTAGTTCAAAATAATTTGTTATATCAGATATGCATATGGAAAAGAAAAATAGTGGTAATAAAAAAGAAAGCATGGGTGTAGTTACTTTGGAATTATTTTACAAGTTCACCAATGGTGATACAAGGATCTATGTCATATACATGAAATTCTTTCGTATCCATCTTCAGACCTAGTGCAAAACTACTTTTCTTATTTCTACAGTCTGATTAGTTCTATAGTACACTCAAATAATTTGTGTCTAAATGATTAATATAAAAATGGTTATTGCGTTTACATACAGCAAACAGAGGCAATGAAGATAAGAGCTGTCACAATATTATTCAGTCTGGGAGTTTATATTTTAAATCATTCCAGTCTTTCATTTGTCTTTGCAAATGACAGTACACAAAAACAGCGCGTGCATTAGAGTTGGGGACATGTTTCTGATGAACAGTAAAATTGCCAAAATGCATTTTGGAAGCACGAAAACTATATAATAATTTGGATCAAATTCAGCCAATAATTTTGTCCAAAAACTGTTGAAACAGTTATGACCATTTTGAACTGAAACATTCCATTTCAACCATTTTGAAACATTTCATTTTGACTTTTTGTTTCACAACAGCATTTCAGATACAAATTTGGCGATTTTTTAGAAAGGATGAAAAACACTCAAAGAGAAACACTGGGGAAAAAATCATTTCAGGTTGAACAAAATGTTCTGGTCCACCCAAAACAATATTCTTTTTTTCATTGCCGTGATTTTTTTCATTTCCCCATGGATTTTTTTAGTTTGGCCTTGGATCAAAAACACAAATTATTTGCTCTATTTTAATGTACATAAATCGAAGCTAGGAGGAGGTAGCTTTGAAAAGTTAACTCAAAGCATGATTCTATAATTATAATTTATAGCTATTACATTTTTGCAAACTACGTAATATATATATTTTAAATGCAGTTGACTACATGGTTTACCATATTAGATAACTCAGCTAAATAACTTTATAACATGTAATCGTAATGGCTTAGGGCATTAAAGGACAAGCCTTAATGGAAGATACCAAGCTCAAGCTTAACCTTTAGGTTTTATCAAACTTAGTGGCTGAAGGCATATGTTGCTAATGTAGCATCTTACCCAGAATAATGACAGAAGAATCACTGCGGCATGAAACCACAACCTGCAGGGAGTTAATCATGATCATTAATCACTGTGCCACATTTCCCCCTCTTTGTTCTTTGTGTGGAATGGAGTGTTGACAAAAACAGACTTCATTCTTGTTTACAGAATATAAACGAAGTTCAAATCAACATCACAACTTCTTGTGGGATGGGAGAACAAAATACATTAAAAAATTGGCTCTTTTTGAAAGACTAGCTGATTCAGGGACTGGAGAGATCACATTATGAGGAGCTTTTCACCTCTAGGTTGTTGGTTCATATCTAGTGTTCAGTTGCCAGTGTAAAATGAAATTGGTGATCTGCACCCAGTTCATAGTGGAAAGGTGCCCTTATTGCAAAACACATCTACACAGCTGGAGGCTTGTTGGTATTCTCCTCAGGAAGACCACAAAACCCAAAGATCAATTGCGCACAGAGACTGAACTAGCCTCTCAAGTCTAGAGATGGCTTGTGATCCTTCAAGGGCTGAGAGTCACCTTGTTGCCATCTGTCACCAGCACGAGGGAGTCTGGCCTGTATGTGGCTGAGTGTTGGCTCCCTAACACCACCAGACTTTCTGCTACTCATGGACTCTCCTTTGGGCTACGCTATCCCTGCCTTTGCCTTGCAGGTTGACAATAGATGCACCCAGACCCCGACTCCCTAAAAAATGTTCCCTGTGGTGTCCAGCCCCTGATCTCTGGATACTCACAGAAATCCCACACACTCTGTTTCCAAGGGACCAGTATACCCCAGTTTACAAGTTTTACTTTAGCCCACCACTTCTGTATCACATGCAGTACTTCAGTTCAGTTACAATAAAACATAAGGAAAAGTATTTAAGAAAAAAGAGATTCAAGTACAAACAAGTGTGAGTGAGGGAAACAAATGGTTAGCTACTGAGATTGCATGTGCACCCCACACAAGACCTGACTGGACGAAAAGGACCAATTAACCTTGTGACAGACTGCACCTGAGAAGGGTCAGGGCTGATAAGGCCTAATGGCAGATGGAGCCAAACTGGGATAGGTACACAGAGAGGAAGTTGGTGGTAAGAGATGGCTGTGGGGAGAAGCTTTGCAGTCACTCGTTAGAGAGGAAGGTGACTGGCCACAGACAAGGAGGAGTAAACCCTGAGATCCTGCCTTGGGATATAGATTCTGACCAGAAATCAAGTGAGTGAGATAGACATAGGGGGCAGAGGAAGTTCCACTGGTAACCCAGGTGTGGGCCAGTTATAGGAAGGAAAGGTAGGAAGGAGCTCAGCAGAACAGCAACAAGGTCAGAACTTGAGTAGACCACAGTTGCTGGACATAAGGTCCTTGGGCTGGAATCCGGAGTAGTGGGCAGGCCTGGATTCCCCTACCAACCACTGGGGAAGTGGCAAAGACTGGACAATGAAGCAGAAGCCTGTCTGGAACAATTTGTCCAGTAGGACCTTGATACTACCTCAGATGGGGAAAACTATAGTGACCTGGCTGGTCAACCAAGCCATGCAGTGTGAACATCCTGAGTGATGAGGAGAGAGTAGCCTGACTCCACAGAGAGATTGACCACAGATCAAGAAAGTGAAGGAGTGGGTATCAGACTGGTTGTGAGCTAACTGCCAGATGGGCCACAGCAGCAAGTAGTGAATCATATGACAGATACACAGCAAAATAATGAAATGCTAACTAGGGCCTGATCTTATTAATAGTCACCTTTCCTATTTAATAAAGCAGATTCTAACCCCAAAGTTCAGTCCTTTGCAGCACTTGCTAGACCCAATGAGCTAGCACCTAGTCTTTCATGAAGGACCCCCACGCATCAAGTTTGTCAGGTCTGAGACAGGAGTTGCTTGTAATGAACCCTTTTGCCAGTTGGCACTGATGGGTTTCTGTGTCTGCCCCCTCCAGATGAGGGGTGAGACAGCTGTGGGACTGCACGGAGAAGTCTGTACTGCTGCTGCTTCAGCTATGCCTGTTCTGCCATTAAACAGAGGGATTCAAGTTCCATGTCTATCAATCTGGCAACTTTCACAAACATGGAATTAAGTTTTTTTTTTTTTTTTCCTTTTGGGAGATCAAGTTTATCAGCTTCTGCCAATCATTTAGATTTCTGAAACTTAGGACCAATGTAAAAAACCACACCCACACCCAAATTTGTCTTATAAAAGTGAAGCATAATTCTGGATTTTATTAATATAGGTTAAAAATTTCCGAATCAAAAAGGGGTTAGGTATTTTATTTTCATACTAGTTTCTTTTCTTCTGGTCAAAGGAATTTTCCTCCCAAGAAGTGTTATAAAAGACAAAGACAGACTTATGCAGCTGCAGAGGGCCAGAGAAAAGTAGCATATAAGGATTTTGAAAAGGATTAGATAACTTTGTGATGGTTAGTTATGCTTATATACAGAAGGATAATAGAACCACAGGTTTGAGCTGTAAACTGGTCACTTGTGGGGCTCTGGGACAGATTTTTCACCCAGGTCACAGTACTGGATAATTGGCCAATTGTATTTGAAGTAGGATTAATTGGAAATATGTTTGGCTAGACCCCTGCATTTATCTTAGATTAGGGTGAGTTTGGGTTCTAGCTAGACCTTGTGGACATCAGTACAGGCGTACAAAAATCTGAAAGACCACGGCTTGCTAGTTCTATTTACACTCATACTCCATGGCTTCAGAAACTCCAGAAACTCCTCACTTTCCACTTATGTGGTGCTCTGGGAGTCCCCACTGGTCTAGCCCACAACTCCCTTTTGGAAATCAGTGGCTCCCAATCTTTGGGGTTTACTGGGAAATCAGGTCTCCACACTATCATTTGTAGTGGGCCTGCCAGATAGCGGAGCCTTCAGGAAAAGGAGACCATTTGGAAACCCTCTAATATCCCCCCAACTCAAGGCAGCAGATAGGTTAACCATTCCTTTTCCGGTGCCATCTAGATGGCAGACTGGAGAGAAAAATAGCAACTCAAAAGTTTTAGAATGTGGCAAGCCTTAGGGGGTCTGATTTTCAGAAGTACTGAGCACTCACAATTCTAATTGTGGTCAATAGGAGCTGCAAGAGTTTAGCGCTTCTGATAATCTAGTACTGTGGCTTGTTAGCCTTCTGCCAGTGGAAAATGTTTGTTTTTCCCTCTGCCCAATGGAGGTCAGGCTGGTCCTGAACCTTTTAGAAGACCCAGTAAGATTGGGAGAGGCACTGGCTCTCTCTCTAGTGGACCCTTCAAAGGAAAAGGATGCAGAATGTGTGTGTGCTATATCACCAGCAGATCTCTGAAATGGGGCACAAACTGCTGAGTCTGTACAACCCACGTCCAAGCAAACCAGTCAAGGGAACCTCCTGAGAATCAAAAGGGAAGCCACACAGCACAGTCGCTCCAGGTATCATTCTGCCCTAGTTATGGGGTGTGGGAGTCGTTAGCTCTCTCAGAAATGTCAAGTACAGGCCACAGCTGGAGACAGAATTTTATTTTTTCCCCCTGTTCACGCTAACATTTTTTTGTCTGCTTAATTTTTGTGGCTTGCAGTTTGTCTGTTTTACTAACTTGCTAGAATACCTCTGAATTTTGCCATTATATCTTGTTTGTTTCTTCTGTTCTTTCCATTTCTTGCTCTTCCCTTTACCACTTCCATCTCGTTTTAAATTCTTACCTACTGTTCCTCTCCATGGATTCTTATTGCCTTAACTCTGGGCTATTTCAGCCTTGTTCTGAATCAAGGATTTGTATTGCTTCTCTTCTTTCCTTTCACGATATTTTATCTTGGTTTTAATGATACCCAACCAGAGAGAGAGAAATGATAAGAGAAAAAATAGCTATGACCAAACAAGACACTTCAACATTCTCATCACACTACTGTAATTTTATAAAATGTTAAAACAGAACCACATAAATGGGAAATGTGAATATAAAATAAAAATTAAAAAAGTACATTTAAAGTGAACATTGTTTTGTGGATATGATTCCCAGTGATACCAATCCTATTCCTTTGAACAAGCTGCAAATTCAATAGAAATTAGAAAGCACTTACATTTTAAAGCTCTGATCCCACAAATATTTAAGCACCTGAGCAGTCCCGCTGAACATTATGCAAATGTAAAGTTTTTTTTTTTCATTTTTGTTTATGGTTAGAGGGCAGAAAGACAGTATGAGTCAGAGATGGCATCACTGCTGACACCAAAATAGCACTCTGGTTGCGACAGGAGGAAGTCTGAAGTGGTGCTTTAACTGCTTGTTTTCCAACAATAAGCATTTCAAACATAATTACAAAGGTCATTTCAATGCCATTGGCACATTGTACATACTTGAGATCAAATGAACTATGATCTACATGAACTACGATAAATATAGGATGTCAAAAGAGAGGACAAAATAAGGACTTAAATACAATGGAATTATTCACTTGCTTAAAGTAAATCAGCTATTTGCAAGACTGCAGCATTATTTCATCTTCTCTTTTGACTTTCTATATTTATTGCATGTTACTTTGATTCTAAACAATGCACTGTATGTCAGAGGTATTGAAATAACATCTTTGTACTTGATTGTTTATGGGATGGTTAATGCAGGTTAGTCACCATCATGGAGCTCCCCTGTCAAACCCAGAGTGTCATTCATTTTGGTAATAGCGATACCACCTCTGACTCACAACAACCACTTTCTACCCAGCATACCCCACTGTTTAAACATAAGGAGACAAGAAGAAACTTCCCAGTAAGTTCACAGTTGCATGATGTGAATAATGGCCCCACTAAATTGAACTTGCATCATGGAAATTAGTGTAAGTAAAGCTGCTAATAAGCAAAACACAAGTAGGTTATTTTATTCAAATTCTGGGAGTCTGATTTATTAAAGTAGCCACCTTAGGCTTATCTTAAAATGTGGATGTAAGGGGCTACCAGAGTCTGAAAGAGAAGGCTGACAGAGCATGTCTGTTTGAACCTCCCCTCTCCATCAGCCAGTGAGAAATGCTGCTCCATCACCCTATATTGATATACAGCAATGTCCTTCATGCTGGGCAAGTTTTCAGTACTAGAGAAAAGTATAAGACAGGTATACGACAAACAATATTTCTTTGTCTTTCTGGTAATGCACTGCTAAAGCCATTAATTTAAGGATGGGCCTATGCCAAAACCACAGCTTTGGCAGAAAGACCAAGAGGAAGGAATCCACAATTAAAAGCCTAAACAAAACATAGATGATACATAATTTGGAACTGGTATGCCATAGTGGGGACGATCTCATTGAGTTTCTCTCCCAGATATCTTCCTAAGGTTTTTATTATTTTTATTACTAGTGTATTGCCAACCGTGGTCATCCTCAATCCAAAATCATACTTTGGATTTCTAAGCTTCCTGTGATCCAGCAGTCTTCATCTACAAATCTACCACTGGATGTTGACAAGATACTGTTTGTTCCATAGACCTGAGATTGCTTCCATTGACTGCACATTTTATGTCCAGTAGAAGCACAGTAATGTTGGGCCAAAATAGAACAGAAAAAGCCAGCAGATCATGATAGCAGACATTGTTTTATTTTAATAATTCGTAATCAGTGGCTGCTCCCTCTGGAGTTGATAAGATATCAGACAGGAGGAAACCAACCAGCTGCAACAGTTTCTGTCATTACATATTACAAATATGAGATGTATATTCAAAATGCACATAGAAATAAAATGACCTTCCAGGACACAGCAGTTATTTTCTTGAACCTCTTTTTAAAATAATGCAACGGAGGCCTCAAAATCAGGAACGAATAAATAAATACAAGCTTCCTTCGTAAAAGATGCTAAATTAAGAAAAGAATATGTTGTGAGCTGGATTTCAAATGGCTCCAGAGCAATTACACGAGCTCAAGCAAAAAGTTTCTCCTCTCTGCTCCCCTATATGTGCTGCTCACAGAAGCAGTCCCTACAGCTGGAAAAGAGAAGGCTGAAGAAACAGGGAAGGGAATGATAGAGAGAAGGTCTTTGCCTCTGCAGCCTGAAAAGTGAGACTGACACATCAGGGGAGCATCTTACTCCATGCAAGTGATTGGTGTGAGGTTTACATTCTCCCTAATTGTCCTCCACTTTCAAGAATAAAAGCGTGTGTTAATACCACTACTGTGTAATTACTCTGTTTACCCTCTAATAAATCCCCTCTTTTGAGGGACTGAAAGGAAAGCATTAGTGTGTGTGTGTGGATGTAACTGCATAAATGCTTTAGTGAAATTTATTTATTTTTGTACAAACTTAACATGCTGTTAGAGGTATTAAAAACATTGCAAATGTGACTGTATTTATCAGAGGAGATTTGAAATTCCATGGAGCACTGTGTTCTATCTGTCAAATCATCACCCTTTTCAGCACTCATTATTTATAAAAACATTTCAAATTTTAAATTGTAATTTTTTCAACGTATCTCTATTTTCTTCAACAAGAGTAACATTTTGCTGACCTCCTCAACTGACATGATCTTAAATATGGGAAATGTTGGCAGGGAAGGGTTCCTGAGATGTGGAAAATGCATTGTCAAAACAGGTGTGTGAACTTGCTGAATCCGTACAGTACACTCACAGGCAAACTTAATGGAACTAAGCTGTTGTAACCTTGTACCTCTGTAAATGGTTTTATGAGTCGGAAAGGGGCGAGGAATAATGTAGTGAAAGAAAAGAAAAGAAACTTCTGCCCAGTATCTATTCATCTGACCAACTGAGGCTTGGCAACAGCATACAGACCAAGCAAACAAGAAGGGATGAAGTGGTCATGGCACTGCCTGGGTAATAAAGGGGAGTAAGAAAGTCCAAGGAAGAGATGAGGATCAAGGAGACTCTCTACCATGAGTAATGGGGAAGTTTGGATGTTAAGATCAGCAGGGACTACCGTGATCATGCACTCTGACATTCACATTATATGTACTTAACTCAGATAAAATCATCACACAGCTACATTGGACTTTGGAGAAGTTACTGTAATTAGTCTCAGTAACAGAGGCTCACCATTTGGGGTCCATGATGTTTTGGCCCCCTAAGTATTATTCTAATCCCAGCTTTCATTTAAAAGTAGGGTACATTTCTAGCCCCCCTCATTTCAGAGACACATTCAAAATGTAAACTGATTGCAAGTGTGAAAAGTTGTCATAGCAATTTTTCCTAAAAGTAATTGGTGACTCTGTTACCCTGTAACAACCCTCGCACATCAACAGGGTTTTAATCCAAGACCTGGACTAAAACGGACCTCTATCATGGATAAGTAAATCCTTTAGCTGTCAGCAGTAGTGAGCTGTTATCTCTTGTTACTAGTTACTTGTTACTACTTGTTACTAGTGGGATATATG
This sequence comes from Lepidochelys kempii, assembly GCF_965140285.1. Taxonomy (NCBI): domain Eukaryota; kingdom Metazoa; phylum Chordata; order Testudines; family Cheloniidae; genus Lepidochelys; species Lepidochelys kempii. The sequence goes on along the minus strand of NC_136381.1, from coordinate 131,753,920 downwards.
TCACACACTTTACAAACATGCTCTTTCTGCCAAGAGGCAGAAAGCCTTGGCTCTTGGGGCATACAAACACCACAGCCCCAGATTTATTGGGAGAGCCTTGGCATCACTACTACTATTAGTGTAGTAGTGATGTTAATAGTAGTAGTTAATGTTAATAGTAGTAGTGATATTCTCTATTGTCATTTCTTCCTGTCAGCTCAGTGAAGATAGCCCTTGACTCATTCTCTCCAAAGGCTTTCATGTGCAGGGACTTCAGCATTCCCTTTTGCCACCTACCATACATTTGTGAAGACACTAGGGGAGACTGATATTTTGGACTGAAGCATCCTCAGTATATAAGGATGCTCAGCTCTATCACACTCTAATTTTGCAGTCTTTCCATCCCTGAACAAGATAATGTTCCACATGAAAGAGAAACTGACTGTCACAACCTGAATAAAATGTAAATGAGGCTTGTTGGCTATACAATTTATGGGAAGGGGCTGATGCCATTTAGAGAAATGGTTGATGCCACACGCTCTACTGGGAATTTACTCCTGGTGTGCCCAATCGGAGTATGCAACTTGCACACTGCCCTCTCTCTATCGTACCCTCAGATCATCAGAAAAACATCTGGCTCTCAGATTGTAACTGGGGCCATAATGAATTTCAACATCTATGGCTGGCCAGAAGGCTGTTTCCTTTCCTGTCACAAGAACCACCTAGAACTTTACATTCTCCAGGTAAGAGTGTTGCAGTGACTACATAGGGTACTTCTGAAGTCTAACCAAAAGCTATGGCTTATGTACTATTCCTGATTTTCTGGTAATGGATTTCTTGCATACTTGGAGTTATAAATACCAGCGGATATACAACATATTCATACAATATTGCTTCTCATTGCTGCTCTGAGATTCAGATCTCAGACGCCATATAGTCTTGACTGAGTTCTTATTCAGGCACAAGCCCCATTGAAATCATCTGGATTTTGACCTTGTAACTGATAAATGATTTCACAATAAGGTCCATAATGAGGATGTTTACATAAAAAAGAATTTACTTCAATTTAAGGATCTGCTTTCACTGTATTGTTGGCTCGAACTATAACTCGAGCTTTGCCCCAACCCAACTCCCATCCACACACCTACAATTCTCTAGGTCAACGTTTCTCAAACTGGGGTTTCTCAAAGCGGGTCACGAGGTTACTCCCGAGGGGCCAAGGGCCCCACTGATTAACTTTTACCCGTCCCTCGCAGCACCCCCTGCATGCCGGTGAACAGGTGTTCCCCAACATGCAGGAGGTGCTGGGAGGGTGGTGGAGGAGCGGGGACGGGGCGGAAAGAGGCAGGGAAGAGGAGAGGCGGGGGTGGGGCCTTGGGGGAAGGGGTGGAGTTGGGGCGGGGCCTAGTGCTGGGGGTGGGGGTGGGGGGGTCTGCAAAAGATTTTATATCTAAATGAGGGTCCTTGGGTTGCTAAAGTTTTGAACCGCTGCTCTAGGTTGAGTTACGTGGCATTTTGAAATTGAGCAAGCTGGCCCACTGGGGGTGTGATTTTAAGTCTCAGGGCTGCTAGAGCTAGTAACGCAGCACAGATGTATCAACTGAAGTTACAGCTAATCAACTGCTAATCCAATCACTCTATGATGCTAATCAAATCACTGTGTAGCTCTGCGGTTGCTTTGCATAGTGGTCACCCTCATTCTGTTCTCCCTCAAGCTAGACTAATTCAAGTGGAGTTAACCTGAGGCCTGGCTTGCACTCACAAGTTAGGCTGACATAGCGACAGGGCTCAGGGGTGTGAAAAACGGCCCTAGCTCTCAGTATAGACACAGCTTGCATCAACCTAGCTACCATCACTCAGGAAAACTGAGTTCTTGCAGTGATGGAAAACCCTCTTCTGTCACTGTGCGCTGTGTCTATGGTATGGGGTTATGCCAGCACACCTACAGCACTGTAACTGTCCCCGTAGTGTAGACATGACCTACCTCAAGCTCACTGTAGCAGTGACAACAAGACCTAATTTCATTCTTTCATGAAAGAGTCTCATTAAATGAGCCAGTTTGATACATCTCTGCCACCTTATAGTAATCACAGGAAAAGATTGTTCATCATTAACCACAAGTGGGAGTAAATAGTTGAGACAAACTAAGAAAAAATTAAAATAAAACCTCACGTGGATAAATAACAGTTACTAAATTAACTGTGCCCTGCTGATAATTTTAAAAGAACGGAGTGTACTGAGCTCTGTGGTATTCCATCAGCCTCTAATAATAATCTGCAAGGTGATTTTGAAAATTACAATTTGAGTTCTTGGCTATTGTGTCAACATTTGACAGGGAATGGAAATGCTTTTAAGAATAAGGTCCTTTATCAGTTGGCTCCCAGAAAACTCCCAGGCTATGCACAATTTCTATTCAGTGAATGGTTGTATATAATAGCATCTGTTAATGAAAAATATCACAGACTTGTATGGTATATTTTAACAATCTGCCAAGCACAACACAATGCAATAAAAACCATGTTGTCACTTAAATACCAGATGATTGCAATTTATCTTTAAATTATGGACCCATCGCTATGGCAAGTTCAAGTGAAAGACAGTCTCTGGCTAGCAAACATTTCATTTCACCTCTAAGAAAAGGCCACTGTCATAAGACAGGATACTGGGCTAGATGGTCTCATCTTATTATATTCAATAAAGTCCTGACATTTGTATAAATTCTTGTCTGTGAAAGAATGCAAGTAAATTTATCCTGGACACACACACACACACACACACACGTTATGCTCCCTTCCAACTGCTAGCAAAGTCCTTCTGGAAGAGGAGTCCTAAAAAGTGTCCACCCGTCTACATACATTTGCATATGAAAAGATATTTGCACTTTGTAGCTATACATACACCCCGAGATATTGTTCATAAATGACAAAGCCATGTGATACACACAACTGATAGCCTCCCAAGTGTAACCCCTGGCTGCTCAGCGTGGCACTCTGCCCAGCTCTTCTAGTGGCTAGGCCAGCCAGCAATCAATGGACCTGTTACAGCCTTGGTTAAAAGAGATGCGTCTTTTAAGGCAGTAGAGGCTTATGCATTAAGCTCAAAGAGATCCCAGGTTTGATCCCTGCTGTCAACAAGGGGATATTGCACAAGGAATCCTCTTCCTAGAATTCATTCTCACATGTCCAATCCCTAAGCAGCCTCAACCAGCTGCCATCTTTTAAAAACAGCCTGCTAGAGAAATATTTCCTCCTTCTCCCTTACCTATCCACCACAACTGTGGAATTTTTCCCTTCAACATTCACACTGCTTTGAAATGTAGCAAGGGGCATATTTGGGTGTGAAACAATGACAGGTTTAAGGAGAGTTCTCTCATGATTTATTAAGGCTAGAAACAGGAGCCCTGCTCTTCCTCCCCTCAAATGCACATACACATCTCCACCTTCTTGAACCAAATGGGCAAATCAGCCCTTTCAAGGTTCTCAGAAAACCACCTCCAAAAATATTTTCCACTGCGGAAGAGTCAGGGATCTGTGTCTACTGCATACATCTCCTCCCCATTCCCCACCCCTGCATGGGGAATCCTCTGAGACGTTCAACTATCTTGAGGCTGTATTCATTTTTCAGCAAACCTCCTTCATCATGTGGACCCTCCCCAAAGCATGGAAAGTAGGTTGTTCTCGGGCAGCTGCAGATGGAGCCATGCTGCCAAAGAGCCTTATGGAAGGCAGGAACACCAGAGCCGGTGTGAAGGCACAAGACTATCATGCATGACACAGACCTCTAGGGTATCTCCCAAAATCCATAGGTGCCTGGGGATAAATTCCCTGCCTGAGTGTTCTCCGTTTGTGTAGACTTCAGTAGGGAATGACCCCTGATAGCCACTCCCCTTTAAGGTTCCAACCCTTCCAGATCTCCCGAAGGAGATCTGCAGAGAAGGGAAACTGAGGGAGGATAAGGGTCTCGGAGAGGTGGTTCTGAGGACCATCCCCATTTCCGTGGATCTCCTGAAATTAACAGAAAGGGAGAGCCCTTAAAAATCTTTAAATTGGAGTCCCCTTGTTACCCTAGGAAGTCTGTTCAGACATCACCCCATGAAACTTAGGAGGGACTTCAAAACCTTAATAGGCTCCCTACCCCTGACAAACCAAAATAGGGTCATTATCCTCCGGTGAACCAAACTTAGAGAGAAAATCTTTTATTGGACCAACTTCTGCTGATGAGAGAGACAAGCTTACAAGCTTACACAGAGCTCTTCTGCAGACCTGAAGAAGAGCTCTGTGTAAGCACAAAAGCTTTTCAGACCGATAAAAGATATTGCATCACCCATCTTGTCTCTCTACTATCTTGGGACCAACAAGGCTATAACACTGCATGCAATGAGCCAAAATGGCTATTTGAGGCATCACAATTAAGCTAAGGCTCCTGGTGAGTTGGGGTTTGCCCTCCATGAGCTTAATAAAGGCAGGGGGAAGAACAATGAATTTAAGGCTTGCTGGAGGGGTGGGTGGCGTTCCCCTGCTGCAGATCTCTTTAAGTCCACATAAAGGAGGAAAGCACTCTTCTCTCTTGTCAAGGTTCCTCCCCCACTCTGAACTCTAGGGTACAGATGTGGGGACCTGCATGAAAAACCTCCTAAGGTTATCTTTACCAGCTTAGGTCAAAACTTCCCCAAGGTACAAAATATTACACCTTGGACAGGCCGCTACCACCACCAAACTAATACTGGTTACTGGGGAAGAGCTGTTTGGACGCGTCCTTCCCCCCAAAATACTTCCCAAAACCTTGCACCCCACTTCCTGGACAAGGTTTGGTAAAAAGCCTCACCAATTTGTCTAGGTGACTACAGACCCAGACCCTTGGATCTTAAGAACAATGAACAATCCTCCCAACACTTGCACCCCCCGCTTTCCTGGGAAATGTTGGATAAAAAGCCTCACCAATTTGCATAGGTGACCACAAACCCAAACCCTTGGATCTGAGAACAATGAAAAAGCATTCAGTGTTTTACAAGAAGACTTTTAATAAAAAATAGAAGTAAATAGAAATAAAGAAATCCCCCCTGTAAAATCAGGATGGTATATATCTTACAGGGTAATTAGATTCAAAAACATAGAGAACCCCTCTAGGCAAAACCTTAAGTTACAAAAAAGATACACAGACAGAAGTAGTTATTCTATTCAGCACAATTCTTTTCTCAGCCATTTAAAGAAATCATAATCTAACACATACCTAGCTAGATTACTTACTAAAAGTTCTAAGACTCCATTCCTGTTCTGTCCCTGGCCAAGACGACTACAGACAGACCCACAAACCCTTTGTTTCTCTCCCTCCTCCCAGCTTTTGAAAGTATCTTGTCTCCTCATTGGTCATTTTGGTCAGGTGCCAGCGAGGTTACCTTTAGCTTCTTAACCCTTTACAGGTGAGAGGAGCTTTCCCCTGGCCAGGAGGGATTTCAAAGGGGTTTACCCTTCCCTTTATATTTATGACATCTCTCTATAAGAGAGGCTCTTCATGAGCCTTTTTATAGGAAAAATATCTTTTTCCCTATAGAAAAAACTGCATAGCTATACTTTTCACCTCTATCTCATCTAAAAAGAAGGGTAGAGTGGTGCACTTTTTGTAAATGTTTCCCTCTGTCTTCTGTTGAGCTATACAATGTTATCTGCTAATAATATAAACTACATTTTAATAACTCTTGAAACCACACATTAAATCAACTAAATTTGAGTCTTTGGCACTACAGATCTCAATCCACTAAAGCAGATTTGCTCTCTTCCTTTATTTTATTGCTACAAAGTTGAAAAAAATCTAAAAAGAATGTTGGAACAGCATTTAACCCCTATATTAGAGAGTATCATATGTCAGGAGCCTCTTCTCTGATTAAGTTAGTATTTTGTGAAAATTTCTACCCCGACTTCAGATCTAACCTAGCAATTTTGAGACAGATGCTGGGTGGGTTTGGGGTTTTTTTTGTGCATTTTAGAGGAGAGGCAAAATCAGGCTTCTAATGGAGACTCATTTGCAACCAGACCTATGATACAACTATTGTCATTTCATAACTAACTACTAAAAAAATATTTTTTCTGTACTAGATTGACAGCCTGAATAAAAGGACAATGATTTTGGAAATCGGAAGAGTTTCGCAACAAGGAAGTCACAGATGGTTAATGGAGTGCCATGGGGACTCCTGCATCTGGTCCAGCAGCAAAGACTAATGACAGCTTATTCACGGCTTACTTTGGCCATTATCAATGGGGTGGCCAGATTAAGCATGGCAAAAGTCCAGGGACTTCCTCCATCTGCCAGTCTGCCCCTTAAACCAGAGATACGATAGCCAAATGCAATAGTCAGAACATTCTAAGTATAAGAAAGTGGATATTAACCTTAGATGAAGCTGAATATCTAAAGTGTTTATATTCTCCTATGCACTAAGATTTTAATATTACCCTTCAGTAAACAAGTGTCATAAGTGTGGATAATACTTCACAAATATTAAAAGACTGAGTCCCTACCTACAGAATAAACAATAGAAAGACCAACCAGAATTTTACCAGCTGCTTCATGGGAAGAGTCAGGAATATAAATTTTCAAATGTAACTTTCAAAAGAGTCTAAAATCAAACATCAAAATGTTAAAAGTATTTCTTTAATTCATGAAATACCATAGCGTCTAGTTCCCCACAGCCTTTCACCATATGCAGTCATTTACAGTTGAAAGTGAATATAAAACACTGCCATTCTGATGTGGTAGCATTCTACAGTGCTGTAAATGGACGGCAAAACCTGCAAGGCACAAAAGAATCAGACTCCAAGTCAGTAAGTATACTGTAATTTATGAAACAATAAGGAAATATATATGGATTTTTTATAATGTATAAATATATAAAGCCAAATTCTGCTCTTGGTTATACTGGTGTAATGTAAATCCAGATTAACTCCACAATAGTCAATGGTGTTACATCAGAGGATATGAGAACAGAATTTGACTCATAAATAGGAAGTTTTACCTTAATTTTTATTGGCAAATGAAATGAAGTATAGGGATCACTGTACAGGTTAGGACTGGCAATTGATACAGCAGTGGATTGAGATGTAGTGGTTAGTCCATGATGAGCGTGATGATATTAATTAGACCAGAATTAGATTTCTCTTAACTATTCTATGTCTTCCCAGCTGTATAAGCAGGAAGAAACAATTTGCAGGTCATATAATACAGCAGAACTGCTTGGCTTTCAGGTTACTTACATTATACTTAGGTTAAATGTGGTAGTTTTCGTGGTATAGAAATCAACATTAGGCACCTAGATTATGGTAGATTTACAGTAGTTTGGCAATATCCATAGCACTAGCCCCTAGTAAAATTAAGCCTGTCGGGTAATGAAGGAATACCATATCCATCAGAGTAAAAACTATTTGTTGGTGTCATTCAATGCCCAAGTATAATGTATCATGATCTTGTATTTCAGATGAGAAAAGCAGTTTTTATTTCCCCCCAGGGAGTAAAAATTAATTGTGGAGATGGGCATGTTTGCTGGTCTATTAAATGATATTCTCCTACCCAAATATAAAATTTCCCTGCTAGGACTGGTGCCTAAGGGAGTACAGACTGATTCATTACCTGTTGCCCTCAGAGGGTTAATCATTACGACTTTATTGACCACAGCTCTGCTCAGCAAAAGTGCTTATTTGAACCAAGCAATTTACAGTTGCTAAATGCAGGTGAGGGAGCCATCACAGCAACTACTAGTGCGGGCCAGGCATGCTGTTTGTTATCAGAGCACCCAGGCTGTTTCAATTTACTTAGTTTATTTTTAGTGGGTACATTTTATTTTTTAAAGGCCACAGCTCCACCAGTTGTTTGCAGTCTCTCAAGGCTTTAAAGCAGATGGCGCAATCATCCACCTTATGGCTACAGGGACACGAAGTTTCTGTGTACACACACACGCACTTAGCTACAACGCCCATGGAGGTTATGTGCTGGCATGCCTAATCAGCCTTTCAGCATGTATAATAAATACAAAATTGGATGGTCTCTTATGTATTGACTGAGAACATAAGTCATCTGGCATCATCTCTCTTTTGGGTCATTGAGCCCAACTGCAGTTCAGGAAGCCAAAGGCTGGAACAGGAGCATTTTGTGGTCTACAGATACAGCTGTAGAGGCAAAATTCACTTTAAGTAATATTTATATCGTCACTAGAGGATTTGACCATTACAAGTATAGCATGTAGGTTTGTATGGGAAGATATTTGTGCCTCAAGCTAATGATCTCCACAGAGGGATTTCAAAAGCAGTTTATCAATAATAGACCTATGGCAATCACCAGGCAGAATTTAGTCATACAACTGTTTCTTACAGTGCATTTGGGGATGGTTGTTTGGACGGAATAGTCAAATTATTCAGTATGCAATTGATAAAGGCTCCCGCATCTTTTCAAACACAATGTAATGAGGAGTTTCTTCAGGGCATGACTCTCTGTGGTCCGCACCAGAATTTTGTCCCTATTTACACAACATGCTTCATTTCCAGTCAAGGAAGAAAATAAACACCATAGCTTCCTTGCCTCATAAGTGCTTTTAAGGGTCAGGTCACTGTCTCGCAAAGCAGAGTTTGCTAGCTACCTTATTTTTAAATGTGTAAAGCAGCACATTCTTCTGAAGGCAAGAGATGGGTTCTTACACTTGTAGAATAATAATTACGCTATTCATAGGGTTGCCAATTTTGGTTAGATGTATTCCCAGAGGTTTCGACACATGACATAGTCTTTAATTCCTGGAGACTCCAGGACAATCCTGGAGAGTTGGCAACCATAACAATGAAAGCAATGTTAAAGCAAGGTTTATGGGACATTTAACAAAAGACACTGTCTCATGCTTAGTATGAATGAAAGGGACACAGTTTTCTCTAGGTATTTAAAAATGTGCCAACTTTTGATTGTTTTTGTATTGACAAGAGCATTACTGGGTTGGTTTAATCTTTTATTATATAAAGTAAATGAGCATGTGTACGTTAAATGTTATAATGGGTTTGTGTGTAGTCAGTAGTTATACAAGATGAGATCATATTGTTCAGTGCATTTCCAGATCAGATTCTTTAATGGTGTTTGTGGCTCTCACTGGTGCAAAGAGAAAGGTAATCAGTCTGAAAAATACAGTGGTGTTATAGACTTGCTTTGTTATAAACTGTTATTTTCATCAGACGTTACAAATATCATAGGGATGTGTTTGTGAGTTTGCCTGCTGCAGGAAGGTAGAATTTAGCAAAGTGAACCTACATATAGATGTCTTCTTCCTGTTTCAAATCTTCTCCTAAAAGGAAAGATTTGTTTAAACTCTTGCAGATCATTCCCTCATTTTGGACAGTAAAAGCAGAATTTGATGAATTCATTCTACAAAGGCACAATAACTTAGCTCCCAAGACTCTTCTCTCTGTGATAAGGTAAAGGGAAGTAAGTAGATAGAAATATGGAAGGCTCAGGTTTTACAATAGACAACATTACTCTGGCTTCATTTTGGAAAAGTAGACTGAGACTTATTTTTGTTGGAGGAGCGGGGAAAAGTGAGCATTCTTTTGCTGACCAATAATTTACCTCAGCTACAGTATTTGAAATGTGAAAGTATAAAATTCTTTGCTGTTTGAGTACTACTATGCACATTTTAAATTAGGTAGGAATTACTTTTAAAAAACAATGTGCAGTAAGTATTTAACATCTGGATGTTTTAAAACAGATTATATATATATTTATTGTAAGAGGATGGCGAGAATCAGAACCTCAAATCCAAAACTTTTGAAGTTTGGGAAACTGCAAATATAAATCTGAACTTCTTGTCATAGGTGCTGCCAGTGGTTCTCAAACTAGGGCCACTGCTTGTTCAGGGAAAGCCCCTGGTGGGCCGGGCCAGTTTGTTTACCTGCCGTGTCCTCAGGTTTGGCAGATCGCAGCTCCCACTGGCTGCAGTTCGCTGCTCCAGGCAAATGGGGGCTGCAGGAAGGGCGGCCAGCACATCCCTTGGCCCGCACTGCTTCCTGCAGCCCCCATTGGCCTGGAGCGGCAAACCGTGGCCAGTGGGAGCTGCGATCGACCGAACCTGCTGACGCGGCAGGTAAACAAACCGGCTTGGGCCGCCAGGGGCTTTCCCTGAACAAGCAGCAGCCCTAGTTTGAGAACCACTGTGCTAGTCTGACTTTCAGAATCTCTTCTTCCTTGTTCCAGGTTATACACACTCAGTATTTCCAACTGTCACAACTTTATCACAAATCTTACAATATTGGATGTTTTACTAAATGCCTCAGCTCCTGGAGACAAGGGGTTGCATGATTACACGAGTAACTCATCATCTTTTATTTATATTCTTTTTAAAAATAAAATAAAATAATGGTTCTAGCTATCATAAATGTAAAAAAGAAAAGAAAACTTGGTAATGTGACCCATGTGCACTCTAAAGTTTTAAAGAAACAATTGGAAAATAAAAATCATGGAGTTCTTTTTTAAATAATAGTTTAAGTCATTATCATGAATTTTGAGAGTCTGACTGAATCTGTGAAAGTTTGGAGTTGGCAATACAATATCCTAATCTTCTTTCCAGATGCATCTTAATGCATGTCCAAAATAATCGGGTAAAACCTAACATGAAAGATAAGTACATGCCCTTCAGAAAGTGACTTTATGAAAATTTACATTTATTGTTCGCTTGCATAGGGTGATGGGATAGGATGCACATAGCCCACACATAAAATTAGAAAGAGATGGGGTTATCTGCTCACATATGGAAAAAGGCAGAGGGTCTTTCCCTGCCCCAGAGAAAATGTTCAACCTGTCAGCAAAAAATTAGGACTCCCCAGATGGCCTGCATTAAAGGAGGGTTAAAAGAGAGTGGGGAGTCTGAAAGGATGAAAGAGGAAGTGTTGGTTCTCTTCTCATAGCACAGAAAAACAAAGTCAGGAAATTCCCAGACAAGTCCACATCAGCAAGCAAGGTTTAGCTGTGAAGTTGTGTAGCTTGCTACACTTGGGGCTTGTCTACACTTAAAATGCTACAGTGGCACAGCGGCAGTGATGTAGCTGTGCCATTGTAGTGCTTCAGCATAGTCTCCCATCAGCATAGGGAATCTACCTCCCTAAGGCCCAGTCTACACTAACAAGTGAGGTCTACCCAACTATGTCACTCAGGAGTGTGAAAAATCCACATCCCTGAAAGACATAGTTAAGCCAACCTAAACCTCATGTAGACAGTGCTTGGATGACCGAATAATTCTTCCATCAGCCTAACTACTGCCTCTCAGGGAGGTGGATTAACTGCATGATGCAAGAACCCCTCCCACTGCTGTAGTGTGTGTCTACACTGAAGTGTTATAGTGGTGCGCATCTCCAGGGCTACAGCTGTGCTGCTGTAGCATTTCAAGCATAGACAAGCCAGGCAGAAAGAACATATGACTTATCACAGACCTTGGTATTTCTCTCTCCTTCCACCCTAACCCTAGCAAAAGCAAGCAGTACCCAGTTTGGCATAGGGCTCTTCTTTTGGAACAAACAGGAAAACGTCAATCCTGACTTTCCGTGGGTACATCTCCACTGCAATGTAAGCCAATGCTTGAACCCAGGCTCAAGCATAACCCCCCCTTACATCTACACTGCAACTGCACTAACCCAGGACTTGGACCCAGGCTCCCAAGAACCTGTAGGGCTGAACGGTCTGAGGTAGAGTCATGACAGGACCGAGGGTCTGAGCCCTATTTATTTGCAGTGTAGCCACAGCCCCACTTCACTCAGGTCCTGGGAGTCATCTGGAAGCTTCCCACAATTCTATGGGACAACTTCCTTAGGCCTTTCTATTCCAACAATCTGCAATCCATTATACTGAAAACAGAAGCGCCCCCCCCCACACCCGCCAGCAAATGGCAGCAGTTTAGGTCAGTGTTAACCAATTCTCTTCTGATCATTGATCTGCAGTCACACTGTTAGAGAACCACCTGGGTTTGCAAAGGAGAGCAAATACAGACAGACAATCTGACGCCACACAACACCACTTTTGCTTAATATCACTGAGAACTGATGTATCCTGTCAGCCATTGAGGGAGCCCATATTGTTCTAAGAAAACAATAGAAAGACATGGACTCATTTCAAGACTATATTAGTACAAAAATGGATGCAAGAGCTATACTGGCATTCCCTTGTCCCTGCCAATATACACAAACATACAAAATGTCATGAAATCAGATTTATGGTCCAATCCTCTACTCCTTGTTCATGCAAACGTCCTTAGAAAGTAATAGGTAAATTTCCTGAGTAAGCACTGTAGGACCAGGTGCTTCAAATAGAACCACAATTTTCTGTATGTTTTGCCTACACTGATCCCTAGGAACATGGCACATGTTAACATGACTTCCTCTTGTTATATGGAGGAGATTAGGAGTATTCAAAAAACACCAGAGAAAATATTCCCAATGTCTGTTTTTGGAAACAACAATAGCTCATAGTCCCAAATTCACTTCAATCCTAAATCTAGTAGTAATATTTGTCTGACTAGGCCTGCAGTCACAATTCTCTCAGTAGAACTCTATATAATTTGCCAACGACTTTAGAAACAATAAAGTCACCACAATTTGGGTGTATAAACATAGATACTGAGAAGTAATTAGTTTAGTTCCTAGCTATACAAAACTATAACTAAGTAAATATAAAAAAGGCTACAGAAATAACTAAGGCAATTTAAGAACTTAGTTATACAGAAGATAGGGAATTGATTCTCTGCTCTCTCATACCAATTTTATGTCAGAAGAATGCCATTAATTTCAGTAGCATTACTCCTGGTTCATAATGCTGTAAAGTAGGAAGAGACTCAGGTTCTAGTTCTGTGCATTTGGAGAAAAGGATATTTAGGGTTTGACTTCAAAAGGAGCAGGACTCGGGGGCTAAAAATAATGACCTTGTCAAGGTGTATACACAGGTTTGAAGAGTATTTTAGAAAGTTTAGATTATATTGCATTTATGTCAAATACAAGAAGTGTGAGGCCCTAAAAGGAATTTACTTAAAATGGCTTTACATTAGTAGCACCAGCAATTAATATGTAGAGTCATCTACTGAAACCAGTTGAACGAGGATGTCCTGCACATTTTTTAAAGTGTTTTGAAGAAAAAAAAAAGTAAAATAAAGGTGCTAATGCTGCATGAGGTACAATCTTCTTTTGAGTCCCACATGTTCCTGTGAGTTGGAGCAGCAAAGTGATGCCTGGGTAATCATTTAATTGCTGTATTATATCTGTCCTCTGGGATACAAAATACCCACATGACTACCTTAAAATGATACATCTATTCCACTATTAGCACGTCAAAGAACACCACCGTATTTTTCCACCACAGATATTGCATGATGCATACCAAAAGGTGAGCCAACAGGTAAATAATGTGTGTGTGTGTGTATATATATATATATATATATAAAAGCAGAAATGAATGACCAGTGATGGTGAATATACAAGCAAAACACAGGATCAAAATATGAGAATAAATTGGTCTTATTGCAATTTGGGGAAAGACTCAGCTTTAAAACCTATAAGTTATTATATACATTTATTTTCATTCGTATACTATCCTTCCCGAGACCAGGGCATCTTATGATTTACTGCTAGAATTCACTGAGTTGGCACATCTCTACATTCACAAACCCACAAGCCTGCAGTTAAATCCAGAAGTTAAAGCATCATCTACAAGGCAAGCAGTGTGAAGTTTGACCTAATTATATTTTATTATCTGAACTCAAGATTTATTAGTAGGGTGCTGAAGATGCACAAATGAACATGTAAAGCAACTCCCACTCCAAAAAAGCTTAAGAAAGAATAATGTCTACTCTGCACATTCCTTTCAGCAGAATGTAAAATACAGACATTGTATGTACCCCTAGCAAAGATATAAATATCAGTGTAGATGATGAGATACCGCTTAGGCAAATAGAGCAAAGACATTTCTGAACCCTGTGGGTATGTACCCTAGTATGTAGCCTTCAGGGCTCTCTACTCACCCTTTCTACACTTATATTTTTAACAGTATAGTGTCCCACTGCCTCCTCACTGCTGGAGACTTTCACCAGTATGGGAAAATGCTCCAGCACTGGGGAAAGATTCTTGCATTTGCGGAGGTAACAAGGAACGACTCTGGCAGTAGGGAAGGCTCTGGTGCAGAGGGAGAGGCAATGGTGAAAGTCTCCGGCAGCTCCCTGCTCCCAAGCCCTTCCCTCGTCCCCCCGAGTCTCTCCCTGACACATGTGATGCAACCTGCTTTTCACTGCTTCATGTAGCTGCACAGAACCTACATGCCACCTCAGGAGGTGTGAGGTGTAAACGTAACCTCAAGACACAGATCACACTCCAGTCCTCTGCCCACTAGAAATATAACATATTTATTACAGCATCCTTCTCCATGGTGACTAGACACATTTTCAAAATTAAAAAAATAAAACAAAACATAACTTATGCATAGGTAACGGGAGAAACATGGTTGCTGCCTACAAGAGTTTTAGCAACCATTTTGTCATATTCTCAGTCAAGAGGACACAAAGCTCCCTTTCCATAAAAACAAGACAAACTAAATAAATATCTTGCATCAGGCCCTTTAGCTCACTAGACATAGGTGCTGGTGGATTTCCAAAAGGATTGCATTTCTGAGAAAGGATCCCTAAATTAAGAAGGCCCTGGAAACTGGTTTTAAAGTGTTCAAAGTCTAAAGAACCAACAGCAAGAAGCTTTGGGCTGATGTATTTAAGTACTGCAACAGTGTGGGGTGAAAGTCTGTTTCTCAGATAAGAGGGTGCCTCTGATATTATACAGCATTGATGAAGTACCTCTGACACAGAGTCCAAATCATATGCATGCTGAAGTGATTGTGATGCCCACATGCTTTACGTTTGGCTATATTTTTATTCACTTGGCCTGGATTTTGCTAATCCATTTCTTCTCTTTAGTAAAGTACATGATGCAATAAGCAGAAAATACCTCCTCAAATAGTAGAATAGTCAGTTGATTGGCTGAAACAATGTAATTGCTTAAGCAATTTCCTTTTCAAAGTACCGAAGTCCTAAAGCTCCTCGAGATTATTTCCAGAAGGGAAGACTGTGTATTGCATTTATAAAGAAACTGTCAGAAATATTTGGCAGTGATATGCCTTGGGTGGGGATAGACTTCAGGTACTAAATGGAAAACTTTCCTGGCTGAGGTGTTCAGTAACATCTCATGTGAAAAGAGACACAAGACAGATTTAAACAGTTTGACTTCTATAAACTAGACTGAGAGTAGGTCAAATGTGGGCATCTCTGGAGCATTAGAAAAATCATTATTTGCATTACTGTATGTAATGTTCCCAGCAGTTATCCCCTGGGTGTTATATTTTTAATTGGCAGAACACTGGACTTCAATCCTGGAGTTTACATTTTATGAGAAGAAGAAAACTGGTAGAAAATAATGAGAACCATTTAAGAGAAGTTCATAACCATCAGGTTGTGGGCTTAGTAATTGTTTTTGCTGTCTGCTATGTGGATGTTCAAAATACTCTGAAAGGGCTTGTGGTCTTATTGAGCCTTTTAGAATCTGATTGGAGACATCCAGGTAAAGCCAGGTGAACACGTATTGTGGTAATGAACTCCTTACAAGAATCTAAATAACACAAGAAACCTCTTCCCATCCTCTGACAAGTCTGCAGGGCATTAGAACCATACAGGAAAGAGTTAAGAGGGTCAGGAATGTATGCTTCTGTGCCTCACAAACCCACCATGCCCAGATGACAATCATAACAGGAGGAAGGAGAAAAGGGGAAGGAGAGGGAGAAAGTTACAATGTAGGTTGAGAAGGGCTCGTTTCCCTGCTTGTACACTAACAGGAGGAGATGACTTTATCTGGTTTCCTAGAGGGGGAAGAACTTTGGTTCTGGAAAGTACTTTCATCAACAGTGAGGAAGAACATAGCTTGTGACAGGGCCCCAATTGCTCGTAGAAATAGGGGAGATCATCTCTGCACAAATACTGAGGTGGGTAGTTTGCACCTTGATCCAGGAGCTCCTGGGAACTAACCAGGCCACTTAACTTGCACACAGCTGCCCAAGGCCCCTGTAGGCCTTGTGACAGCCAAATAATAGTTGAAGCACTGGTCTGCCCCAGCAACAACCCCTCCACATCCTCCAAGCTATCCCCTGGCCTTAGCTGCTGTACCATGGCCTCCTGCAGGGGGTAGGGTAGAATCAGTAGAGCTGATGTTGGATCTATCAGTTGGGCTTTCTTTACCGGGGTTATTTACCAGGTATTTTATAGCTTCTTTGCAGCCACTTTGTATCAGTGTAACAAAGTGGCTTCATGGCAATTGTCAATATAGCCCTAGACATTTTATTGGAATAAGATGTGGAGAAGGAAGAGCAGTTGCCAATTGTGTTGCTGATATTTTGCTAATTACATTATCTACTTTCTTATAGGACTGTGTTTGAAAATTATCAAGAAAAGCTTTCTTGTTCTCTTACATGAGTGCACAGCAGTAATGAGCAACCCTCCAAAAGCTTTGATGTTTTGGAATGACATCCAAAACTTTATCTGAAGCTAATTGAAATTTGTCACATCTCAAAATAGGGTTAGATAGCTGAAGAGAGGTGGCTTTCCTGTGAGGATTTTTACTTTGGTTTCAATTGGGTAGGACATTTCACAACACTAGTCTCCCGTATGGTAATTTAGTATATCCAGATACTGTCCCAGCCAAAACTGGAATGTGAAGGTTATCTGCATATTTTTTTAAAGTTAAACTTGAGAAAAAAAAATGGATCTGAACTTTGGATCATGTTTCAGTGCCTTTGTACATCATGAGAAATCATTAAATAATGGGTCCATCCTTACTCCCAATGAATTTAGTGGCAGTTTTGCCATCAATTTCAATTGTAGAGGGATTGAGTCTATCGTTCTACACTCAGCAGTACATTTATTTATCATCCAATAAAGGCTGGAGCCGATAAGTATTGTCTGGATTTTGGATGACTGGGCAATGCAAAAAAGGAAAACCCATTTCTTTGTCTCAATTTTTGTTGGAAGAGGAAAACAAAAGTCTGTTTACTCCAAGAGGAAAAAGATGAATGCAGCAGTTTATAAACCAGTATATTGCTACTCTCCTCTATACCATACATAATTCCCAGTGGCCACATGTCTAGTCTATCATCTTCACCTTTAAATATTCTGGGCCATGTACAAGTGGGACTGCTGATCACTCTTCAGTATTAAGAACAAATGTACTCCTCAATGGAATCAAGCAAATAGTTAATCATCATGCATTCTTAGTAACTGAAGTGGTCACTACTTCAGATCTGGCCAGGAAGTTAAACTTGCACCAATTTATATCAGGAATCTTCAATAATTGGAAGGTATACAATATACTTGGGCTACTGTCCTTAGCCAACTACTGGAATTCATGAAAAATACTTTAAAAAATAATAACAACAGTATAAATAATTCAAGGAATTGACATGGCTTTGTTGTTGCTATAAACAAGTTAATTTTCTAAGGTACAAATCTGCCAAGGAAGGACAGCCAACTAAAAGAAGTACTTTGCACTATCAGCTGTTCTGCAGGACCTTGCTGATGTACTTTGTGCTCCACAGACCTGCATCATTAATTATTGTACAGAGGAAGATTTGTCTGTGCATTGTTCTACACCTCAGCATATTCAGTGTTTTTGCAAAGCAGTAGCATTTTGTTGCCTCTGTTCTAGAGGTTTGAAATTCAAGTCAATCCACAATTTGTAAAAGCTTATCTCCAGACTGTCCTTCTACACACTTTAATAGTATTTTTCTTCATTATACACAGTAAAGTATTTTTTCCTTCTTCATGTATTACAGCTGGTCATGTTAGTTGGATGGAATAACTGTAAATATTGGGAAAAAAATTTCATTGCAGGATTCAACCATCTGATGACCAACTAAAGTTCATGCACTTTGAGTTACAAGCTTTTTCAATACCTTATATCCACCACAGAGCTTAACTAGGGGGCACATTTTACAACTGAATCTGCACAGGTGGATCCTTGTACCAATATGGAGGCTGATTGAACACACCTAGTTTCGGCATTGGTGCTGCAAGAGTCCATCCACATATCTGACTGCAGGATCGAGGGCTACATACACAACAATACAGAACAGGATGGGGGTATGCATATATTTACATACAAGATGATATGAGGAACAAAAGGTAGAATTAATATAAGCATTGGCTTATTCCTGAGCTTCTCAAGCCAAGGGTTGTAAATAGCTGTCAGTGAGTCCTGATCTGTCCTTTTCATATTGATAAATAGGATGATAAATAGGTTGATCTGAGGTATCTGGGAACAGGGGTCCCAGCTTTAATTATTTTTTAATTTTTAAAAGAAACTGGAAAAAAATAACAGCAACAGACCCAGCTTCATATGCATAATATAGTTGATATCTTAAATCAGCTCTATTAAAATGAGTCTAACAGTTTTCATAATATTTAAGTTATTCTTGTAAACTTCTTACTTATAGCAATGATAGTCAGAGACACATGACAATCTTCCCCCGCATTGACTCCAAGAAAGCAGAAAATGGGAAAAAATGTTTCCTGTTCAGCATATCCGGAGTCTTATTTGGAGACATGTCTGAATAATTGTTTTATACATCTTTAAACATTCATCAGTGACAAATCTTTTATACATGCTTAGCAGAGCATCCTAGACTGTTGCAGGTTTCATTAGCTAAAGTTTCAGAGTGACTTCTGTTTATCATAATACCACCTTACATTTACACAGTAGTTTTCATTCAAAAGTAATTCAAAGTGCTTTACATAGTGTGTGTATTTAAAGGATAAATTCACCACCTAGTAAATTAGAGACATCTCTGCAGTGGAACACAGTAGACACTGTGACAAGAGCTTCTATGTGAGATTGTGTGTGTGTGTGCGTTTGAAGAAACCTCATTGATTTTGGATAAGCAGAGCATAATTAAATTATACAGGATTTGTGGAGAAGACAGTGAGCTTGGGGTTAATGCACTACATTCTGACTCAAGGGTTCTGGCTTCATTTCCTGGTTCTGATACAGACTTCTTGTGTGATCTTGTTCATGTTAATCAATCACTCTGGACCTCAGGTCCCCATCTCAAAAATCATACTTCCTTTCTCTCAGCCTTTGACAGTCTTGCCTCCTTAGACAGTACGATCTCCAAAACAAGGACTCTCTCTTGCTGTATGCATCTATAGCACCTAGTGCACTGAGTTCCCAATCTTGGTTGGAACCACTTGGTTCAACTGTAATAAAATGAATTGCAGCCCCTCCTCTCAGAATGCAGCACATCATCTCACAGAGAAAACTGCAAACAAGCAAGCATGTGATCATTGTGATCTTCAGGAAAATATAAAAGGAAAATGACTATTGTTTCCATTTAAGATGCAGTTCTGGGCAGGGACATCTTTTTGCTATATGTGTGTAAAGTGCCTGATCACTGACTGTGGCCCCTAATTCCTACCAAAACCACAATACTTTAAAGGTTAAGTTAGCTGTATCGTAAAAGATGAGATGATTTTGGCTAATACTCCCATCTTTATTCACATTGAGTAATACCTTACTCTGCGACTACTCCTATTGTCTCGTTCAGCTGGGTAACTTAGGCCAGGTCTACACTAAAAAGTCAGGTGGGACCCAGCGAGGCAGATCAGGGGTCTGAAAAATCCACACCACACCCCTAACCAACATAGTTAAGCCAACCTAACCCCCTATTTAGACAGAGCTAGTTCAACAGAAGAATTCTTCAATTGACCAGGCTACTGCCATTTGGGGAAGTGGATTAACTACAGCTATAGAGGACCCCTGCCATCTCTGTAGTGAACACCTACACTCAAGTGCTACAGTGATGCAGTTGCTATGGTGCAGTGGTTTAAGTGTGGACATAGCCTTATTTGTGTAGGAAGATACAAAAATAGCAGGAATAGGAGAATCCCATCTTTTATAAGTATGCTGAAAGTAACTTTGAGTGACTCATACTCAGAACATCCCAGTTTTACAAGGTAACTTTTGTTTTAAACAGAATTACAAATTTCAAAGCTTCTGTAAACCAACCAGACTTGGCAGGTTACCTTGTCCAGTGAGCAAATATATTCTATTTCAAAGTTAAACAGTTATAAAAATAACTCTTTCAGAAGTAAAATAATGGAAGAAGGAGGGAAATAATTTTCTGCTAGTTTTGGCTCACATTTTTTTTCCAATTTCACATTGTGTCACTGTTTTTAGTATATGCATTCCCTTGAGCCTCTCTTCTCATGTTTTAGCAACAAATCACTTGGCAATAAGAATCATAGAACTGGAAGGGACCATATCACTTGGCAATCATAGAATCATAGAACTGGAAGGGACCTCAAGAGGTCATCTAGTCCAGTCCCCTGCACTCATGGTAGGACTAAGTATTATCTAGAGCAGTGGTTCTCAAACTAGGGCCACCACTTGTTCAGGGAAAGCCCCTGGTGGGTAAGACTGGTTTGTTTACCTGTCGCGTCCACAGGTTTGGCCAATCACGGTTCCCGCGGTTCGCTGCTCCAGACCAATGGGGGCTGCAGGAAGGGTGACCAGCACATCCCTTGGCCCACGCCGCTTCTGCAGCCCCCATTGGCCTGGAGCAGCAAACCGTGGCCAGTGGGAGCCGCGATCGGCCGAACCTGAGGACACAGCAGGCAAACAAACTGGCCCGGCCTACCAGGGGCTTTCCCTGAAAAAGCAGTAGAACCAGTTTGAGAACTACTGATCTAGAGCATCCCTGATAGGTGTCAGTCTAACCTGCTCTTAAAAATCCCTAATGATGGTGATTCCACATCCTCACTGGGCTATTTATTCTGTACTTAACCACCTTGACAGGATTTATTTTCCTAATGTCCAACCTCAACTGCCCTTGCTGCAATATATACCCATTGCTTCTTGTCCTATCCTTAGAGGTTAAGGAGAATATTTTTTCTCCCTCCTCCTTGTACAACCTTTTATATACTTGAAAACTGTTATCATATCCCCTCTCAGTCTTCTCTTTTCCAGACTAAACAAACCCAATGTTTCCAATCTTCCTTCATAGGCCATGTTTTCTAGACCATTAATCATTGTTGTTGCTCTTCTCTGGACTTTCTCCAATTCATCTACATCTTTCCTGAAATGTGGTGCCCAGAACTGGACACAATACTCCAGTTGAGGCCATATCAGTGCAGAGTAGAGTTCAAAGATGGCATTTAAAAGAAAAATACTACTTTAATCATTCATTTTGAGAAAAATCTTCCAGTCAGTATATTTTTTCTCTACCATATTTGCCTAAATCAAGTAGAAAGATTTTGTTTCTAGGTTTTGGCACTGAGATTTATGAATGAGTTTTTCATAACCTTTGGACTGCTCAATTTCAGTCCCCAGAGCCACCTCTGATACTGTGCAACTGTGCTGAGGAAGGTGTTGAGGAGTGACCTCCTGCATGGAGGAACTGTGCAGCAAATCTGTCGCCCAATAGAATGTGTGCAGCTAATGTGAGGGATCCCTCAGTACAGAGAGGAAAACAGTGCTAACCACTGATCGCTCTAAGTATACTTATTGGTATAACCTTCATTGGAAAATATTTTCACTAGTTAAGCTCACTCTGTTACTTTTCATCTAAATGTCAGCTGCCTTGCATTGATGTCAATTTGCTGTGTTAAATAGTGCTATATACAGAAATATATTGCAAATATACTATATATATAGTACTATATACAGAAATAATATTGCAAGTAATACTCAAGGACACTCCTATGGAGTAGTATTGTATTCCACTTGATGGGTGGCTTCTAAAGTCAGCTAATACTCAGCATGACCAAGAGGTTCAGAATCCAGTCAAAAGTGACTTCAGTGAGATTACTCACATGAGTAAGTGTTTTCCAGTTTAGGCTGATAGGGAAAAAGGGAAATGAAGGGTGTAGCATTTGCTCTATGTCTCATTTCAAACAAATAGCATCCACTTTAAAAGTTCACTGATATCTATTCTCTCCTTCCACAAGAATGTTGCATGTCTGAAGAAACTACATATTCCATATTCCAAACAACTTAAAGGTTCTTATCAGGCAGCTCAGTCAAATATGAGTCTTTCGCTAACCATATCAGAGCACTCATCAACTATTTCTTTTCATGACAGCTCCCAGGAAATGTTTCTGGAATGAGCAGATATGTAGCATCTTTTGGACATTTATAGCAACTAATATTAAATGCAGTTGTCTTATTTTTCTTGAAAGTGTTTCCCTACACACACTGGATGGACAGCTGGATGGATAGATGGATGGACACACACAATAAATTTAAAACATTGTTGTATAAATCAGCAGCATCATCAGGACTAGCCTCTCAATCATCTGCATGCATACAAAAAATCAATAAATATTTTCTGGTTGCTCTATCTGATTAAAATAGTTATATGTTCAGAATAAACTCATTCAAGCAGAATGTATTTAAAAACGGGTAAAGGAACCAATAGCATCTGTCCAACGTGGCCTGCTGTGTGAATAGTATAGGAAGAAAGGGCCCCCTAATGGCTTCAAGTTATCTGTGAAAATAAATAGATTTCAGTTTCCTGAGTTCCTGGTTGAAAGCAGAAGCAAAATGAGTTTCTGAATGGCAAAAAATTAGTAATTTGGGTAAATGGTTGATATTATTGAACCAAAGTGTGAATGGAGTGACCAGTCAAGATTCTCTGTGCTCAAAAAGTCAAAGGAAATGAACAGTTTAGACTACATAAATCCAGCTTGAAATGAACATCTGTTTAAGAGGTAAATTCAATTATTTAAACCTGGGACTGAAAAAAGTGAACCCTTATGGTGTAAAACTTATGCACAGACGCTATCAACACATTTAAATTTAACAATCTCAAAACCTAAAATAACGTGAAGGCTTTGGATTCTCCCCCCCTCGCCCTTTTTAAAGAAATAATCATTCAAGCTGAGTATCGCTAGTAGAAAAATAAAAGTCTTGTAATTTTCTTTTAGAATTTCATGATGAGCATCTAAGTATTAATGTTTTTAGATACTTGTTTGTCGGGGGCTTATTGATATTATACCCCTTTGATGTAAATTAAAACTGATGCTTATTTTGTAGTTTCATGGCGGTGGGGGGGGATCCCATTGAGGGAAACAACCAAGAACAATCAGTGATTCCTCTCTTTCATAAGTGGTACATTTAAAGAGCACAGGTTCAATAAGCAAGCATGTCTGCACAGATAAAAGGGAGAGGTGAAATGTGAAAGCTTTCCCATAGCTCTTAGTCAAAGCTATGCAAAAGAAGTATTTGTAAATGTTACCCTCAGTGCTACATATTTAAAGAGACAGGCATGCATTTTCATAGGCGCCTAAGGGAGTTAGGAATTCGGCTCCTAATGAAATTCAATGGGAGTTGGGTGGAAAATCCCAGCCCCAGCTAATATACTTGCTAGCTCTACCCCCTTCAGTACCTGACACATATACTGTGCTCTGTTAACATTGTCAGTAGATAAAATAGAAAGCATTTCTCTCTCTCTCTCTCTCTTACTTTGGGCTGGATTCTGACATTTACCTTGTACAGTAATGTATTCTGGCCAGCAGTCTTATTTATTCTATTGGGACTGTTCATGTAGTGAGGCCCTATTCAATGCACGTAAATGCGGCAGAATCTGGCCCTAAATGAGTCCGCTGTTAAATGTGAAGAATATCACTGGAGGAAAGGCTAGAATTACCTATATGCATAAATTGTGTTTATCAACTATAGAAAGACACTGGGACTACTTAACTACACTATGTAAAAACAGAAAGCTGAATACAATAGACAGACAGTGCTTTTTTTTTTTTAAGGCTGGTCAGTTTGCATTTTTACTTTTCTAGCAATTTTTTTTCATAAAGTATATTAAAAATGAACCCAGATACCTCGCTCACCCATTCAAGTATGCACTCTACTAATGCCAAATTCAAAAAATTATCTATGACCATATTTCCCTACATACCAGTAACTAGTTTTTAATTAATATTTAAGGTCTACAAAATATGAAGAGTGAACTGAATAATTATGAATAAGGTATTTCATGTTACTTTTGGAGATTTTGTAGTTACCAGGTGAAATAATATTATTTAATACTTTAATGTTGCATATACAACATAGATAAAATATTTTGGGGGAGGAAAAAATGTAATTGCAGCATATCCACTGATGGTTTGCCATCACCAGGGGTAGACTGCAATGTAGGGTTTAAAAGAACAGAAATTTTAGGATCAGTAACCTCCTGTAAAAATTCCTTAACTTGATGACCCATAGGAAAGTTATTCCTGGTTGTGAGAATAACTGCTCAAATGCTTGGATTAATGTAGTGACTACTCCACTTTGCTCAGATAGAAAATTGAAGTGGCTAGAATACAAAACATCCTTTTGGCTGGGATCAAGAAGCAGAAAGCACAAACAAACTAAGATGAAAGGTGATGCAAATCATCACAGTTAAAAAGAATATGATATGAATGCCTTTTGTTTGAAGTCACAGTGCTGTCTTTTCAGCTTTACTCTCCTGTCACCTATAATCCCAAAGTCAATCATCTTCCTGACTGCTGCATAGCCTAAAGCTCAATTATTTCTTTTCTAACCTATCACCTTCCATAGAGGTAATGAAACTGTTTCCCACCAAGTTGAGGGATGTAATGTCTGAAAAGTTTACGGAGAACAAAAGATGCTTTAAGGGAGGGGAGTGTCAATGTCACATCAAAATAGGCAATCAACTCGATAAGACTAGTACATCAGGCACAGAATAACTGAACATCTGAAGATTCATGTTTCAGCTCCTAAACCTTGGTATTTTCTTTTCAAGCAGAACGTTAGCTATAATTACCATATCTCTAATAAGATGGCAGTATAATGCCATATCATTTAAGACAGATCATGTTTGTGCAGCAGTGGTTAGCTTACCGTCAAAAGACAGATTTTGTTTTAAACTACTGACAAGCACTGTGAAATGCTCCCGTGAAATGACTGCCTTACCTGGCTGCACAATATGAATAGTCAAAAATTTACTGCCCTAAATTGCTTAGCATTTGTGGAACAGTTTACATTATAATATTGCACAAGTAGATAGAAAAATGTCATTGCTACCCACTTCATTTTCACTTAGTTTGGGCAAAAGTATAATCAACATTTTTCACAATCCAGAACTCCTTCCTAATTCTCTCTGTGCATGCATAGTATTTGATACCTATCCATCTGAGAATGAGAGAAAACTATATGCAATAAATACATACTGTACATGAACCCAAAGCTCATAGGTATTTTTTAACATGCAAGGTATACAAAAGAATAAGGCATTTTTTTTATTAACTGCTGAGAAAGGAGAAAGAAAATCCTTACCTGGAGGATCAAACTGTGTATATTATCAGTGCTGTGTGGGTTTAGTGGGGAGAGGGCGAATTTTTGTTTTCAATAATGAACCTCTTCTTCAGAGATGCAGATTGTTAAGAGATAAGTAAAATGAACTATTCCAAGGTCCAGTCTATCATCGCTTGCACAGACTTGAGGCTAGCATCCTCTCATGAAGGAAGAAGGTAGCTCAGTAAGTTGTCCACTGAGGGAGCTAGGTATCAGTGTTATCAGGCACCAGCAGTCACATACTGATGCTATAGTACATACTCTCTCCCTCTCTTGCTCTCTCAGCTCTGAGTCTAAGCTCCTTCTGCTGCTGTATAATCAATCTAGCCTGTCTGAATCTAATAGGCCTCTATTTAACCAGCCAATCAATAGAAAGGATTCCAGTGCTGGTCCCCAGGGTCTTTTCCAGAAGTGGTACAAAGTATAAGAGTTTTGGCAGCAGTTTAAACCAAGTATTTTTCAATATTTTATCTCCCTTAGAGAGAGAATGTTTAGGAGACCCCAGCTTCAAAGCTAGTCTTGTCTCTGTGCTTTCTCATGTGAATTATATAAACACACACACACACACTGTGCTGCTGTAGCATTCTGAAACCTTCCCCTCTCTTTCCCATTTTCAGTGTTTCAGAATAGAAATGCCAGAGATGGATCTGAACAGCAACCCCCTGATCAAAGCACTTGAATATTAGGGTGTTTAAAATCCAGTTCTGAGTTTCGGAACTTGGGACTATCTCTAGTAAATACAGAAAAGTAAGTAAGTATATGCTGACTAGAAGGGAAACATGCCTTGCAGTCTTATATTTATATCCCTCTGATTTTGAACCAGGATCCTTTCTTATGCCCTTCATACTTCCATTTGTTTTACAGCCCCTAACAATACCCTACAGAAGCTTACAAGTAAAACCATTGGGAGGGTCATTGTGCACTGTGCATAACTGAGCATTGTATCACCACAAAATTCTTTAGCCTGAATAGTTCTACCACTGATTTTGGCAAACTTTACAGAAAAATGGGTCTGCAAGCTGGTGGTTCTGGTTCTGCTTTTGACCCAGTTTTCATTCTGAAACAGACTGATGGGTAGCTGCTGCCATGCTTCTAACTCCGCAGAATTGGTCTCATTGACAATAAGGTGATCCCACACCTCGTCATGTTGACAGTACCAGAGAAGCTGCTGTCTTGCTTACAACTACTGACAATTACTGCTCCCAGCAGACATTTAAAAAAAGAAGAGCCTCCTAGTGAGCAAAAACAGACAGTGTGACTTCTCAAACCATGTTGCCCTATTCCAGGACTACGAAGCATTTGCTGACCCAGATCTTTCCAGGCTGAGTCACAGTATATGCGCATGCAACTGTGCATACATGCTCCCACATGAAACTGACTTGCAGTAAAAATTACTCAACACTATCACTAAGATTCCAAGAAATCACCTATTAAGCCAAAGTTCGTATACGCACCAGCTTCAACTCACCCATTACCACCAAATATAATATCCAGTTTCAGATTCCTCAGCTCCACACTATACTTCTTCTCAACTCCAACATATCAACAACCACAAAGCACACACCATATTCAAATGTGCAACCTGAACTCCAATCCTAGGTGGATGACAATAAATCACCTTTCTGCATGCACAGTGGTGAAATTTAGCATTTTACATGTAAATGAAATATTATATGATCAATATTATGTTTTTTCATGAGTGAAGAACCTGTTGTGTGATGGGGTGAGAGATATGTGGTTACCATATGGGGCAGAAGACAGCAAACTGAACCATTCTTAGGTCCAGGAGAGAGGAAATTTGGGGTGGGGAGGGGGATTGGAGAGAAGGAGAAACAGACACAGGAAGCACTGTGTGGGGTCTGAAGTCTGGGATGGTAGGGAGTCCACATATCTGTGCTTCAAGGATTCCTCATGGAGTTTTTGCCTGGTGCATTAAAGGAACACTTCCCCACTTCTCCCTGTATACTCCACCCCTCAAGTCTGTTCTGCTTTTGGAATTTTAGTTTACCTTTAAGTGAAAATTTCAACACAACCTTAACTGTGGAGTTACCATAGATG
Organism: Lepidochelys kempii; assembly: GCF_965140285.1. Taxonomy (NCBI): domain Eukaryota; kingdom Metazoa; phylum Chordata; order Testudines; family Cheloniidae; genus Lepidochelys; species Lepidochelys kempii. The sequence continues at coordinate 131,726,495 of NC_136381.1, read as the reverse complement.
CCATGTATACTGTTTACATACTGAACACATACTCATATGCATCCAGCATAAAAAAATATATCTTTGGCCACCACACAAATACAGCCACTTCTGGGGTGGAACATAGTACTGTTTTAACAGTGCATAGGAAAAAAAAAAAACCTCCACATCAGAAGAGTTTAGGACAGGAAGCACACATTTTTAGTTGAAAATACAAAGAGAGGATATTTAGCAAGGCAGAATTATGCACAGATGTTTTACACCAGAGCTCAGTATAGTAGCACAGAGCATTGAATCAGTATGCCAGCAAACAGTGTGAATTAGAGCTAGGCAAAAACAGATTCAGAATAAAAAACATCGTTAGCCTTTCATATGTATCTATATTCTGCTTATATTATTCCCTGAGGAGACACAGTAATAAATAGCTCATTAAAAGCCAGGTGGCCTAATTGCTGTGTTTCAAAACTAAGGGTGTGTGTGTGTGTATATATATACACACCCACACACATAAATATATCCACACATCTCTGTAGTAGTGAATTTTCACGTTATAAATACTGTTTCCCATGCACTTTTACCTCCCCCCCATATCAATATATAAATAGGGCTCACTTTTCCCTGAATTTTGAACCACATGTGATGAGTTTGATTGTTGTCTGTGTCACAGTACAGCCCAAAAGCCCCAGAGTCATGGCCCCATTGTTTTCAGTATGGTACAAATGCTTAGGAAGACACAGTCTCTGCCCCAAAAAAGATGGGAGAAACCAAGATTTTGACAAGCTGTTCATTATTTCTTTTCAGGAGAAAATACAAGCTGCATAGGGATATTTAGATCTATATGACAACATATATATATATATATATATATATATATATATATATATATATATATATATATAATGATCGGGGGATCCTGGCCTTCTAATACTTCCAATGGGAGAAACCAGCCCTCATATCAAATGACTTTTCCCTGAGCAAAGAAACTGTTACAGAAAGTGTCCTAGGAGGTATGTGAACAATACAAATACACAATCATTCAAATATTCCATTAATTAAAAATATAAAATCTTGTCTTTTCCCCACAACATGGGAAGGTATTAAAGATCAAATTCAGTAGACATATAAGTGGGCACAACTCCATTAAAGTTAAAAGGCAGGGAGATACAGAGGCTCCTTTGCCTTTCCAGTTTGTAACAATAAGGATTAAAATAGGATTGCAATCTATGTGAATATGTCATTGTCTCAGCCATAAAAAAAGAAAAACACAAAGAAAAAATAAGATACAGCCAGTAGCTTCCAAGTGCAAAGCGCTTCCATTAGGGCTCCAGCTGCTTGTCTCTGCCAGATTTAAAGAGCCAGACCCAGAAAGGCATGCTGGGAAAAAGTGCCTATAAAAGGTCAACACTGCAGCAGAGTTTATGAATCTATGTGGTGTTGTGTGAGTGTTATGTACAGTGTGTTAGAATTCTTCAGTTTAACAGACTGTAGTTATTTTTCCACATAGTTTGATCTTAGAAATGGTTTGGATTTAATTGTGTTTCAGGTTCATTACCAGTGTACTAAAATCTTGGATGTAGTTCTGCCATGGGTACATCTAGAGGGAAAAGGGCTGTAAAAGTAATTGAAGCATTTTCCTACTGTCAATGACAAAAACAGGAACCTAATCCTAGGTCTCCCTAATGCATGCCTTAACCAGTGTGCCATTAGATATTCTGGGAGCGGGTCTCCCTCATTCTCTTGGAGAAACTGTTCTAAACACCAAGCTATAGATTTGTGCTACTGAACCTTCTAATATTTAAATTACTTATAGAAAGTGGAACAGCTCCAACAGAGGAGATTAAGAGTGCCCTACACCCAAGTAGCCAATAGGGGGTGATTAGGGTACTCCCGTAGGGGAGACCTGGATTGACATGCCTGCTGCAGAGTAGGGATTTAATCCGGAGTTCTCCCCTGCCAGAACAAAGCCCCCTTACCATTGGGCTATTGGATAAAAGGGGGTGGGGACAGGAAGGAAAGCACCCTTTTCTCCTCCATTTTATGAATGCCCCAAATAAAAAAGTTTATCTTTCAGTCAACAAATGTGTTGTTTTTTGTTTCACCAAGAAAACTATATATATATACACACACTTTTGGGTTGCTCCTGAATGATTTTTTTCCCCAGTTTTTTTTTTTTTGTTTTGGCTAGCAAACCAAAAAATCAATTATTTGCTCCAAGTATAACTCACTGGTCACTGTGGGTGGGATCCACAAAGGGATTTAGCTGTTGAAATGCTCAGCATTATGTTGCCTAACTTTTAGACACCTAGAAAAGTCGTAGGAATAATGCTAAGATTCACAAAGCTGAGTTAGGTGGCCTACATAATGAATGGGGAGAGCTAGGTACCTAAGCATGTGATTCACAAAAGCCAGCATACTAGGCAGGGAGCCACCTAAGGTAGCTAATGGTTGGCATCTCCTAAAGAGGTATGTGCTAAGCTGTGCTGCTCACTTGAAAATAGGCACTTAAATCTGGTCTGTAGGGAGGCACCTAGCCCTATTTAGCAATCCACAAATGGGAACCAGCTGCCTAAGTTATTTTTTGAGGCAATGATTGAGGTACCTGCGCCTCTCTCTATACAAAATGACCACAAGATGAGCAGACCTTATAACCCACTAGTTAGAGCACAGACCTGTGATGTGAGATTCACTCTTTTTCATAGGGAGAGCTAGGATGTGAACCATTATCTCCCACATGGTAGGCATGTTTTTCAACCATTGACCTATGGAATAGTTTGTGGGGGAACGTCCCTTAATCTCTCCTGCTGAAGCTGTTCCAGCGTGGTTAAATAATGAAAGTGATTAGAGCAAGAGGCTTGGAGCCAGGCTTTCGCACCTCCCGGGGACGTGCCCTAACCATTGGATGACAGAATCATTCCATCTGTTGTGAATTTGCTCTAGCTCGCTGGCCCAATGGAATAATTTCAGCAGGAGAGATTGGCATAGCATGACACCAGACTATCCACTAGATCAATGGCTAGAGAGCTTTTCTGAGATGCAGAAAAATCGAGTTCACATTCTTTCTCTCCCCCCATCCCACCGGCAAAGAGAAGAGAGGTGATTGAATCTGCATTTCCCGCATCCTAGGGGAGTGTGCTAGTTGCTAAGCTAACAACTATGAGGTGAACACCCCCCGCCCCCATCACTCTGCAGGTACACTTTGAATGGTACCTGAACAGGCGGGAAGCCTCTGAGCACACCTGCTGTTGAGTTCCCTGCATGCAGCACCTATCTTCTCTCAGTTTGCAAATCACTCTGCACCCCTTCCATCCTGGGGGCATTCTGCTGGGCTGATTTTTGGTAGTGCAGTTGTGTCCTTAGCAGATAAGCATCTCTGATTTCCAGCACCCCAGCAAAAGGAGAGAGCCTTGGGGTCTGTACCTAGGCAGCCAGCCTGAACTTGTGAATCACTCGGAGGCTTAGGAGGAAGATAGGTGCCCAGTTGCCTGGAAAGAAGCAGAAACATAGGTGCTTAGATAACTTCTACTTTGAAAACTTAGGTGCTGACTGAATTTAGGTGCCTACAGGGTTCTAGGAGAGATGTGTGAACGTAGGCACTTAAACCTGAGATTTAGGTGCCTTAGGCTGGGCATAAATATCTTTGTGGATGTAGGCTTGTGTCCCTCTCTGTGCCTGATCCATAGAAGATGTGAGTTCATACAGCTACTACCCTGCAAGGCTTTGGTTTATAGCTCAGTAAATGGCAACTCATGCTTTCCGTCTTGGAGGTCCCTAGTTCAATCGTTGTTAATGGCAAAGTCTTATTTATTGTAGACTTTGACTTAGTTTTGCCATAAAATTAGGTCTACCAACCTGATGCCATTGATTACCCATCAATGAAAAGTAATATGTCCTCCTTTCTTGCTATATATATACACACACACACACACATCACATGCTGAAATGCTTTTCTGCAGGATGAACATGATATAAAAATAAATGTTTTAAAAATAGTTATCTATCACTGTTAATGTTTCATATATTATATAAGTTCTCTTAAGAAACCAGTGCTGCTCTCTGCAGGCCAATCATTTTAAAAGGGTTTTACAAGCCTGATTTCAAACTTAATATTATGCAGAAGCAGTAGCCTCTTCTGAATTAAGGTTGCATCAGCTTGCACTATAAAAATCTCTCTTTCATCTGCCCTCTTCTCCTCCATCTTTAGGATGGAAAAGTGATTTGGTTTGAAAATTACCAGATCTACTTTCAAATCTTATACCTGTGCATAATGCCTAGCACAATAGGGCCTGATCCTGAATCTGGCCTCCAGGTACTTTGTGTGCTATACAATTCAATACAATACAATTCAAAGGTTAAGTAATATTAACAAATCGAACAAAACATTATTCTTCACAATCTGAAGAAAGTTCATTAAATGATTTTTGACTACAAGTCCATAACAAAAATTTACCCTGAATTGAAATCTTCAATTAATATTTCTATCTGTTCATCTTGTTCAAAACGCTTAGTCTGCCTTTACAATCTTTCCTTGTGCTATGCTTAAAACTACACACAATTTCATGGACTGGCTCTTAATGAAGCCCCAAATTCCCTCCCATCCCCATCACTTTTTTTTAAGGTAAAGAAAGGATCTCCAACACAATACTGCTTTCAAGAAGAACACGTTCTTTGTGAAAATGCCTAGATTTCTCAAGAAGCGTTGGTTTAATGGATGAGTGAGTGTTTTTAATAAAGATCCTGTTCTTCATGAAAGTAGTTGCTTCTTTGTCAAAGATCTTCCTCTACAACAAAAGGAAATGCTGCTGGGCTGAAAAAAAAAATCTGTTCTGTCCACCATGACAGGTCCTGATAGATAGAGACCATATTGCTGGGGTTATGGACCACCACTGTACTACTCTCCGAAATTGTTCAGAAATAAATTTGACTGATTTTTTCCCCCAAAATCAAGATGAAAATGCATTAAAACAACTCAGTCATTTATGGCCAGAATAAAGGCTATCGTGCTGTGAAGAAGAGACATTTAGAAATGTTAGGAAAAGGATAGACAGAAAATACAATATTGCCTCTGGATAAATCCATGCTTCCACCCACATCTTGAATACTGCATGCAGATCTGGTGGCCCCATCTCAAAAAGGATATATTGGAATTGGAAAAGGTACAGAAAAGGGCAACAAAAATATTAGCGGTATGGAACAGCTTCCATATGAGGAGAGATTAAAACTGGGATTTCGAGTTTGGAAAAGAGATGATTAAGGGGGGATATGTTAGATGTCTATAAAATCGTGACTGGTGTGGAGAAAATCAATAAGGAAGTGTTATTTATGCCGTCTCATACCACAAGAACTAGGGGTCACCAAATGAAATTAATAGGCAGCAAGTTTAAAACAAACAAGACAGTATTTCTTTACACAACACATAGTCAACCTGTAGAACTCTTTGCCAGAGAATGTTGTGAAGGCCAAGACTATAACAAGGTTCAAAAAAGAACTAGATAAGGAGACTAGGTTCATCAATGGTTATTAGCCAGGAAGAGCAGGAATGCAAAACCATGTTGTGAAGTGTCCCTAGCCTATGTTTGCCAGAAGCTGGGAATGGGTTGCAGGAGATCGTTCACTTGATGATTACCTTTTCTGTTCATTCCCTCTGATGCACCTGGGACTAGCCACTGTTGGAAGACAGTATACTGGACTAGATTGTCTGACCCAGTATGGCCGTTCATATATTCTTAAGAACATATTTCTTTGTGCTTGATAAGAATTCAGAGTTTGCTTATGATGTGCACATTGTAAGATTTTGTGCTGTCATTAGTTATTTATTTCCTTACTTTTAAGTGGAGAGATTTTATAAACAGTGTGATTGGTAGTGATGTTGCTGCCACTTGGCACTTGGACTGGTTTTAAAAACAATTTTGTTAGTTTTTTTTCTGTTTTGGTTTGTTTTGGGAATTGTTACTGCTAGAATTGGGAAGGAGACTGTATGGTGAAAAATGATAGGACCTCCTTTAATATTTTCCTCTACTTTTTTCTATTTATTTGTATTACCATAATGCCTAATATTTCCAATACTAGAAAATTTGGGACAGAACAGTTTTTATCAGAAAATGCTGAATTTTTGAAATGGAAACTTTCCACAAGATTGTACCCATTTCAATTAAACTTTAATCAGGAAAGGTTTCTCAGGTCCAGGATGGAACTTCTAGTTGAGAGAGAGGTAGACATAACCATGACTATCTCAGAAAAGGAAGTACCCAAGAGGATCAAAACACTCCCATGAGATGGGACCTGCTTTCAGCCTTTTTTTCTGAATGAGACGGAGAAGGAACTTGAACCAGGGAATCTCCCACAGCTAAGGCAAGTGACCTTAGCACCGCAGTCTATTGGCCACACTGGGGTTGGGGTGGCCATCTCTGGTTTTTCACTGAAAAACTCCAAAAGGTCTTGGTTTCATTCTGATGCAGAGTGGGAACCATTTCCCATCCAGCTGTAGTGCTGACAGCTGATCAGACGTAATATGGGGAAAGTCAAGGTTTTTTTTTCATTTTTCCTCTCAGACTTTCTTCTTTTTCTCCCTTCTCCTTTGCACAACTAACCTCCTTCCTACAATTTCATGTGATATTTGTCTGTCCGTTCCCCTCACACTTAAAGGCAATTGTCATATCCTGCTTGTTCTCCCTCTTCAGATCTTGTATGTCCAACAGTTTTTCACCCGGTGACTAAAATATTTGTCCATGCATTGACAATCTCTTGCCTTACCTAATTCAAAGAACACAGCACCTGCCACTGCAGACTAGAGCAATGTTTCATCTACTCCAGAATTCTGTTTCCTGCACTGGTCAATGCCAGATGCTTCAAAGGATGGTGCAAGAAACCTCATAACAGGCAATTATAGAATAAGCTGTTTGTAGGGGGAATTTCTTCCTAACCTCAGTTAATTAGTGGTTGGTTTATGCAGTGAGTCACAGGGGTTTATATACCATTTCTCCCCGGTGTCTTCACTGCGGTGAGTCGACTGCTGCTGCTCCCCCCATCGACTCTGCTTGCTCCTCTCGCGGTGGTGGAGTACAGGAGTCGATGGAGATCACCCGGGGGTCGATTTATCAGGCCTAGACTTGATGCAATAAATTGACCCCCTCTGGATGGATCGCTGCCTGCCGATCTGGTGGGTAGTATAGACGTACCATTAGTTGCACATTCCCTCATACAACTGATGGACAGATTTTATTTTCCAATTATGTGTAGGGTCTTATGCCTGGGAATGTTAGGCTCAGGACTTTGAATGAGGAATGTAGGTTTCTGATTGAACTTTGGGGGCACTACCAAATAATTAATACATATGAATAATATGGCTATGATGTATATATTTATAGTGTATGTGGGTATATATTTATGTGTATATATGCCACCACCTTATATTGAAGCATAACAATATTTTTTAATATGGTGTTGTAGTTTGGCCCTTTTACTTTGGTTGCACAGATAGCAGTTATTACCTGTATGATTATTGGTAGTAGGCTGAGTGTATTAAAATAGGCATTTTTATAGTGTTTTCCACAGTACTATGTATATGAGAAGTAAAACTGAAATTTGGAGTAGTGACATAACAAATGAGGCCTTTATATATAATTTTGTGTGTGTTTAGTTAGTACACAGTACTGTCCATCCAGGTTATAGGCAATGTTCCCTCTAACTTTTGACAGGCCGTGTGCGCAAAAAATGTCTTCTGTGCAAATTTTTGTGCGCGCGGTGTTTCGCCGTGTGCGCGGGTTTAGGATCTGTGTGTGTGCACACACGCGCACAGCTTATAGAGAACAGTGGTTATAGGTTACCCTTACTGCTGGCTGTTACCCTCAGGTAAGCTTTGCTGGGCAAGAAATAGGAACCATTAGCTTTTTCGTTTTGGCGGTTGCATTGCTCTGTAATACACCAGTAGCTGCTGTAGATGAGTTGTTTTTTATAGATGCTGTCTTTCAAATAACCTACTAAATGGACAGTAACCAATTTATTAAATATTGCTGTGTTAGCATTTAGTATTGGTACCCTGACACTGAACAAGATTGTTTTGAATAACGTGCCTTACTTAGGATGCAGTGTTACTGACTTCAGAGTGTTACTGGTACTACTAGGGAATTTGTTGAGCCAAGTTGTAGTCACTATGTAATGTTTTTTTGTAACTAATTTGATTTGCTTTGTTTGTCTTCATGTTGTTTGCTGCCATTTGCTTGTTGATATTTACCTGTGTGTTGTTTAAACAGTTTAGAAGGTTATGCACATTGTAAATGGTGTACAGCAAAAATACAACAATAAAGTAGCAATACAGAAATAATACATTTGCTTTTACACAGTAGCCAAGTTCAAATTAAATGACAATTTAAGCTGGTCCAGTGTTAGTGGTTTTTAGCTGATTGCCAACTTAATTGTCCATAGGTGGTGGACTAAGGTGTAGTTGACCAGTGTCTTATTTATAAAGCACTTCACTTTTCTTTTCTTGATGCTTGGGGGTTCCTTTGCTGTATACTGATATCTTCTAGTGTTTTTGTGGTGTGATAGTTTTGGTGTGTGAGAAGCAACCTTAAACATCTAGTTAGTTAACATATTTTTTGTTTGTTTTACATTTGTCATTGTTTTAGTAACCCAAATTTAATACACAGATTAACTTAATTTGTTTACAATGTAATGGGGACCAAGTCTTTCATAACAATAATTTAGCAAATGTATAGTATAAATGTATTAATTTTTACTTGAGGTTCATTACTAATATTTTATACTAAATGTAATGCTTAACTGCTAGAATAGATGCTCACAATCTTCTATGAGAAGGTGTATTGCTTTGTCTTGGCTGAGCGCTTTGTTTTAGCAAAAGAGTTAGTAACATAATTTTCACCAAGTTTTTTAGAGTTAATTTTCTTGTGATACTAATTCCACTTTTAACTATTTAGAAGCACAATCTTTAACAACTACTTCCCTTTAACATAATATAAAAATGTCTAACAATTAAACCAAAATAAATTTTAAATGCAAGTTTATGCAAACACTTTGAGGGTATTAAATTTTTATGACACTTTGTTATGTTTGGGAGCTAATGGTGGAAAACTGCTAAAAAGGTGGAAACCTGTTGAAATTGACATAGCTTTATGCATACATTGTTATTTTTTTAAAATAATTACTATGACATTTCTATAACTATATTTAAAAGTGCAAACAAGTTCATAAAACCCAAATAAGAAATTGACATTTTGTTAATATTATCTTTACCTCAATATTGAGGTTCCCCCTTTTATTTTTATTTTTATTCAATGAAAAAATATAAGAGTGATTAATAAAAGAGATTTAAAAAAAACAGGCCTCTAATACAAGGGCTTATGTCTCAGGCTCTCTTCCTACTGTTATAAGCAACTGAAAACAGGATCATGTGAAGGAAAGTGTGAGGCAACCTATCACTGCCAATTCAACCAATAGGACTCACTTCCTACATTAAAATACTTATTTATGTAAGTTTCTTAGAGCTCTCTTTACAAGCTTAATATGAAAAAAGGGATTTTAAATGGCCTTTTGTTAGCCACTTGCCAAATATAGGTGATAACATAATAGATTTCAATACAGTAGAGAATACTTATTCAAAAATAATTTAATACACAGCAACTATCAAATTCAAAGTTAACACAATGTTTCTTAAACACACTGCTTATTTATGCTTGGTTAATACTTAATAGAGATTAAACTGCATATTTAAAATATGTGTGTGAGTGTTTTCTGAACAGAGTAAACTTGTATTTTAAAGAGTGAGCCCCTTTATGCTTGCTGTGAAACAGGCACCCATTTTCATAGTTAGGATCTAGACAACGCAGAAGAATGATAGTTGTCCAACAACGAAAATTACTTAAGCATTGGACTAAAAAATTTTATAAAGGTTTGCTGAGCTTGTTTGGCATTGGTCTGTGGCCAAAGAAACCTATACATTATAATGAATTTCCATTTCTTATAGCCTCTGAGTCAGAAATACCACAGATGTCAATGGGAACAGTATCAAACTTATGTGGAGGCCTCCATACCTTACTCAGAGACAAAGAAAGAAAATCAACTTAGTCACGTTGTGATGTTTGTGTAAACTTGATGTAAGCTCAAGTCTATTTCTAAGCTGCTTCTCAACATCTTGGAAGCGGTGATGTAGTACTTCCTCAGAAGAGCTCCTTGCTTTTCCCTGGAGGACATTTGTCTTCAAGAGGGACTCTGTGGAGATTTGTCTCAACAGCATTTCTCCAGAGGAGATGTTGGAAGGCTGTGTTGACTAAACATTTTGTTGGCTAAAAAGATCTTTCCAGTGCTGTTTCTTCTCTTCTGCCAGTCGTGATCTTCCTGTTTTAAATGCCTCAAAATGTAGCATGTGTGAGTTTTCGTATTACTTTTATCTTTCATTCATTTCTAGAAAGACTGTATCTCTACCCTCTATTCAGTACCCTCTATTACATTGAAGTCATAAGATCATCAGTCTGATTTGTCCTTTCACTATTACGTCATCTCTTATCGACTATATTGATATGACTCTGGCATCACCAATAGTCCTCATTTTATCCTAAACCAGTACAAAGGTACCTTCAAGTCCTTTTGTTAGAAAATCGTATTTATCCAGCTTAGACAATGGCAAGAGATGTTGACAATCTTTCTTCAAAAACTTTCAAAATATTTACTTAATAGACATACAATCTGTGCAGACTTTATCAAAGTTCATTATACTTTAATTCTGAACTTCCTAGAAAAATGTGTTTATTACTTTATTTAGGAAAGAGCTGTATTTACTTGTTTGGGTTATTTTAAATCTGCGTAACATAGAATCATAGTAACGTAGGGCTGGAAGGGATCTCAAGATGTCATCAAGTCCTGCCCCTCCATTTAGCAGGACCAAGTAAACCTACATCATCCCTAACAGGTGTGTAACCCATTTTTCCCCAGTCAGAGAAGAAGTCCTTCTAGCAATATTTTAGATTATACTAGCGCCTGGGTGGGTAAGCATCCCAGGCTGGCGTTTTAGATATTTTTTTGTAAACATCATCCTGGGAGTTGGTGTGTGACTGTACATGTCTCATTATAAAATAGAGGGTGTGGCTGGCAGGGCATTCTGTAAGGGCTCTGATACTCTGAAACTTGTTCCTCACCCTCGGTCTTAAAATATCCTGAATTTGGTGACTTTCAGAGCATGCTGAAAAAGACACCCATTTGGAGAAGGCTGAGGGCATGCTTTCTAGATGAAGAAGGAGATACGGTGGCTGTCTGGTCATGTTCCTCTGGAACTGATTTCACTGCTCCTGACGTTTAATTTAGTTGTCTTTATTGTATCATTAATTATATGAAGGCTCCTAGAGCCATGAATTGGAATCTTCACTAATTAAAAAAAAATCTAAACAAACTCAAAGCATAGCCCTTCAGGAACATTGCTACTAGGGAAACCACTGAGGTTGAGTAGACCTTTAAAAGTGATGCAATTGTGACAGCTTCCCCCTTGGCTGACACAAGAGGGGCTGAATTGGGGCTCTCTAGAACTAAAATCTGGAGTTGCTACAGCTTGAGCTTAAGAACCAAGCTGCTACAATAAGGGACTGTAACAACTCATATCCCCTGTGAATTGGCTCAGAAGTAGACTTGTAAAACACACTCAGCAGCAAGTGAATACTTCCTCTGCTTAAAGGAAGCACAACCCAAACCCCTGAGGGCCAGAATGGTTCAAATTCTCAGTAAGCCCTGTCACAAGGCACCTCTGCTGCCACCTACTGTACTGCCTAGCCAGTTTATGTGGTTCACAGTCACAAACACAAATCAGGTGTGTATTATTCTTTCACCAAGGGCTTTATTTATTCTTTCCTTACAAATCAGCACAGGCTTGTAATAAGGAAATACTTCCTTACAACCTTCATACCAGGCTGTCAAGGTTCCTTCCCCACTCTGAACTCTAGGGTACAGATGTGGGGACCTGCATGAAAGATCCCCTAAGCTTATTCTTACCAGCTCAGGTTAAAAACTTCCCCAAGGTACAAACTTTGCCTTGTCCTTGAACCCTATGCTGCCACCACCAAGTGTTTTACACAAAGAACAGGGAAAGAGACCACTTGGAGACATCTTCCCACAAAATACCCCCCCAAGCCTTACACCCTTTTTCCTGGGGAAGGCTTCATAATAATCCTCACCAATTGGTACAGGTAACACAGACCCAAGCCCTTGGATCTTAAGAACAATGAAAAATCAATCAGGTTCTGAAAAGAATAATTTTAATTAGAGAAAAGGTAAAAGAATCACCTCTGTAAAATCAGGATGATAAATACCTTACAGGGTAATCAGATTCAAAACATAGAGAATCCCTCTAGGCAAAACCTTAAGTTACAAAAAGACACAAAAACAGAAATACACATTTCCTCCAGCACAGCTTATTTTACAAGCCATTAAACAAAAGAAAACCTAACGCATTTTCTAGCTAGATTACTTACTAACTTTACAGGAATTGTAAGGCTTGCATTCCTGATCTGTTCCAGGCAAAAGCATCACACAGACAAAACCCTTTGTCCGCCCCCCTCCAGATTTGAAAGTATCTGGTCCCCTCATTGGTCATTTTGGGTCAGGTGCCAGTGAGGTTATCTTAGTTTCTTAACCCTTTACAGGTGAAAGCATTTTGCTTCTGGCCAGGAGGGATTTTATAGCAGAAAGGTGGTTACCCTTCCCTTTATATTTATGACACAGGCTCGTCCTCTAAGTTTTCCTTCTGAACTCCTTTGTTTCTTGTTCCTCCCACTTATATCCTTTCAATTACATTGTTAGCTTAGTGATTATCACCTAAATGCTTATAATCCACTCCACCCCATTTATGTGGCCAAACTGAAGCAGGGACCTCTAAAATTAGGAGTGTAAGATGCTAAAGTTGGGAACTGTAACAACTGATGTATTCTGTGGATTGACACAGAGGGGGACCTGTAACTCATTTCTGAGTGTGGGTTATGCTACTACCTACATAAAATTAGAGGTAAGTGGAATTAGGCTGAGAGCTCCCCACTTCCATCAGAGAATTAAAATTAGAGATCAGATTAAGGTATTTTTCTTTGGAATCCACATGGTCTTGTGCATATATCCAGAACTCTCTTGGTTGACACATAGACAATTACAGTCTCAAGAAAAGACCAAATCTGAATTCCCTGAAGCCAACTGGGTATAACCATGACTGTATTACATTTCTCAGAATTTTTTCCAACTGCTTTTACAATTTTAATTCTGTGTCTTCAATCTTCCAGTTCCCCAGTGTCTTGACATTTTTCTAGAATCTACTGGTTCTTCAATTGTGCAGTTCCATAGTGCTCCCTAGCATCAGATGCTGAAAGCTTTATTAACTTCCTTAAGAAAATAAAGGGATGATTGTAGGTGATTCTGTTTGTCTACTAAATCATTCTCTCAAATCCTCTTCCCAGTTCACATTTATTTCACTTTTGGATTGCACAGAAAATGCTGTAGTTCTGTAGTTCTTGAGTTATAGAAACATTTGAACAGACCAATGAAATAAAACTCAAAATGTTTTGTTGAAATAACAAGTGGCTGTACATCATTGCAAACGTTTATGCTTTGTCCAAACCAAAGAGAAACTGTTCTGTAGTGCCATCTAATGATGTTAAGAGGGCACATTAGAAACAAGCTTCAAAAGGTTTCATAGAAACTATTTGTAATAAGATACAGTATCACAGGGCATGAAAATAGCCTTCAAAACAACTTAGTAATTGGGTGATGATTATCTACCAAAGAAATGTTACCTCCTATTAGTTGAATGGCTGCTCTGTCTGTTACTTTGCATACTTGAGAAAATAGGTATGAGATATTTTAAATAGGGCTGTCAATTAATCACAGTCAACTCACGCAATTAATTAAAAAAATTAATCATGATTAATCGCACTGTTAATAAATGTTCGGTCCTACAAATCAATGCAGAAAATGAATAAAAAGGGTCAATTTAGAATTCAACTAAAATGTAGTAGGAATTGGCATTTTCAGTGTAAGCCAAGCTCTGTGAAGAACAAAGTTATGATGTTGGTACCATCTACTTTATGCCCCATCCTGCAAAGACATATGCATGGTCTTAACTTTATGAATTCTGAGTAAAGGTAAGCCAGTGCATATGTCTTTGCAGGATGGTGGGTTTAGTCTGCATATTTTGCCTATAATTAAAATTATTCCTTTGAATATGAAAAAAAAATCTTCTCCGCCTCTCAGTGTAATAATTATTTTCTACATTGTGATATTTCACTTAGAAAACAACCCGCTTCCTGGCATTCAAAACTCAATTTATTGCTAAACTCTGCCTTTTTAAAAAAAACAACCAGACCATTTCATTCAGTGTGATGTTAATATTCATTTATCTGCAGGGATCAGTGCCCCTTGGATGTTTCGCTTAATGTTTAGAGCAGCCTGGGCATGATTTTTGTAGAAGCTTCAATACTGGCGATGGACTGAGGTGGGGAAGGAATGTCATATGAATATCAAACCCTTTTTACTCAAATGAGTGAAGCTGCTTGGCTTACTTGGCAATGTTACTGTTTTGTGTCTAGGAGCTCTCTGCTTCAGTCCCTCCTGACTCTTTGCAATGATTTATGTGTGTGTTAATATTAAATCACGTCCAGAAGAGACAGCAAGACTGCCTGTGTTGCACAAGTGGTTGATTACTAGAAAGGCAGTGATTAGCATTTTTAGTTACTTAATAGGAGGTACCTGTGGATTGACAGTATCTATTATATATGAGGAAAGATGAAAGGTGCCCTGAGCTGAATCAGGTTACAGTGCCATATTGATAAACAAAACCTTATTAAAGTAGAAACAGATCAGATAATACCTTCCTCCCTTTTGGTTTGGAAAGATAGTGAAAGTCTTCTTATGAAGAGAGGACTACTGAGTTGTGCCTTCCAGAGGTGGCACACAGTAATTAAAATTGACTCTCTGGCTCTAGTGTGCTCACTGGAACTATCTGAATGAGGCCTAATCAACCCCAGATGCAGGTCAGTAGAAGCCTCTGTTCTTCCTGTGAGAGCAGTCATTGCCCTAACTCACCTGAGCTAGAAAAAGAACTTCTGCAGGCTGTATTCATATTCAAACTGCAGCTCATTGAGGGAATAGAAACTCAACATTTTTTCCACGCACAAAGACACACTTTTGATAAAAATTGTCCAGGAAAAGTCTCCCTTTTTTGAAACATTCTAATTAAATACAGGTTCCTGGGTAGAAATTTCACTTCTCTTGTTGACACCCTGACTCTAGATCCATGCAGTGTGTGTTGCCTAAAATTTGCAGATTTGAGATGCAGAAAAGAGGAGATTACAGTAGAAATCATTATAAAGCCAACATTTACCAACTCTTACAACAAGAATTACCCCACTGTTCATGGTAGCAAATGTCCAGTCTTATTTGTTCACATTCCAGTGACATATCTGTGGTCCATCATTTTCATGTGGTTGTGAGCACTGCCAACATTTCCCACATATCCATACCTGAATCACCACAGTGTTCCCCGCTGTTTTCCATAGGGGATATATGTGATAATTGTGAGAACTCTCCCGGCAAATATTGACTTTTAACACCATTGCCTGTACTCACTACCTAACATTTTCTTCATCTATCACGTGTTTACACATGTTTAGGCCATGCACAACTGGTAGCAAGTTGTTCAAGCAGTAGTGTTTTCAGCATTGAATCTTTGGACACACTACTCCTAGAGGAATTTTGAGCCACTGCTCATGTGAAGAATTCATGTGAAATGCAGATTTTTTTTTTCCCCCTGCAGAAAATACATTGAGCCAGAGAGGCCCACAATTACAGCCTTCACTCACCAGGGGCTGCTGTGGCACCAGAAGAGAGGGAGCTGGGTTTGGGCCAGAACACCCAGCTGTGGAGAGGGAGAAGATGCTGACTTCTCACAGACCCTGCCTGTGGGGCCAGTTGAGAAGGCATGGGATATCAAGGGGATGAACAGTATGGCACTTGGGGCTGCTGGGAGTGTCACAGTCTGAGGTTCAGAAGGGCTAGTGGTGGGGGACAGAGTGGGGTAAAGGCACAGGAGGTAGTGGGGTGACAGCATTGAGCTAGGGGCTGAGTGGGGGTGCAGGGCCACAGGGGGTAGAGGCAGGGATTTCCTCCCCTCCCTCCTGAATTTCCCCAACACCCCACCCCCAGTGGTCAACCTCTAGGCTTGGCAGCTGATAGGCCTGGGACCTCTGGGCTTGACATATCAGTTACGAAAGTAACAAACTTTCTTGAGCCCCAGCACCTCTTTCATTACAAATTAAGCACTGGTCACACTCAACTGAACTGTCCTCGCTAAGCAAGGGGGTTGGATGCCAGATCCAGGTGGGGGGAGAGAGGGTGGGGCACAGCTGTGTTGCTTGGTGGTGTGGGCTCTGCCTAAAAGTCACAGGCACTATTTGACCTGCCCCTCTTTCCTGTTTAAAGATTGAGGCTGATTCAACTCCATAAGTAGTCTTTTGGGGTGTTTTTTTAAGTTACCACTACAGCTAAAATCACTGATTATCAAGTCAAAGGGCTTAGACCAGCTGCCTGAGAGAGTTTCTGTGGAAGAGATGGCCCAGCCTGTGCTAGCAAAGTGGTTCCCCCAATGAGAGCTGAAATCAAGTTGGTGGAACCTTGAGAGACTGACTCTCAGAGGTCATAGTTGCAGGTGACAGCAGAAAGTGACAGTGCAGGGCCATTGGGGACAGAGCGGTGGAGTGAATGATGGCACGATAGACAACAGCAGCCACCAGAGCAAGTGGTGAGTGGCTGGAGAAACAAGCAAGATGGGGGTGGGAGGAGAACTCACATGAAAGCACCTTTGTACTCTGGGTCTCCACTGACCAAGGACAACAACGATGAGTGGGGTGCAGTGGAGGGAGAAGCTGGGGAGGGGCACATTGCCGATCCCTGCTGTAAGTGAAGAGGACAAGAAGTGTTTGTTAAGCCAGTTGAAAAAGTACAGAGACTTGATGCTTACAAATCGACAACAGCGACTTCTGGATTCTACTCAACCTCTGTGTAACTTTTACAGATGCCTGTCTCATAAAACTCTGAAAGTTGAGTGCAGTGAGGCACTAACAACAATGGGGTTGCCATGTGATCAGGACAGAATATAAAGAATTTGAACACAGAGTGTAATATCTTATGATGAATGAATGAAGATTTGACTTCAACTTCTTCTTTATCATCACTAGTGGTTCAACCTAATCGTTGTGCTATGTTTCCTGGGATGAAAGAAGTATGAATTCATCGCTTGCTATCCCAGTCACAACAGTCTTAGAGGAGTTCTTTTCCCTCATTGAATAGACTATTGTGTTCTGAAAGAAGTTGCCTTCTTCCTGACCAGGAGCATATCAAGAAGGACAAGAAGTACCGGACACACAAGAAGCCACCCAAAATGAATACACTGCATTCAAGAAATTCAGTGAAAGAGTTGTTCAAAATTACAACAAGAAACCAAGAAGGATATAAACATAAGGCTTTATAGTAGGCCTGAGTAGCCAACTTTAATTTCTGTGATGATTTTAAAACATGAGTAAAATCTAATAAAAAGATTATGAAACATTTTTCAATTTTTACTGTTGTACCATACAGCCTACTTTCATTCGTATGGTGTCACCACTTGTTGCCGCTCACCCCCCTTGTATATTGGAACACCTCCCCTAATTTCATTTCCTGGGAGAAACACTGGGAAGAGGGGTGGCTAAGTGGGAGTACAGGGACACATGGGGATGAGGGAGGGTTTGCAGGGGCACATGGGGAAGGGGAAGATGTGCCTGACTGGATGGGAGAAGTTAGGAGTCAGTCAGGGTCTGCATGGGGAGGCTTCCCAGCTCCCTAACCTCTCCAGCTCCCTATCAACCCCCCACCCCTCCAAAAACCCTAAAAAAATAAAAAAAACCTATTTCATACTTCTCCCACCCACACCCAACAAGCCTCCAGGTTCATTCTCAGTCTCCTTTCCAGGAATTTCTTCCTTTTCCCTCAGCAACTCCATTACCCTATACTTGTCCAAGCTGTTCAACTGCTTTTCAGGGGTGTGGGAAATGCATTTCCATATTGTAGTTTAAATGAATTAGTACTCAAATTTTTATATTAATATGCCTACTAAGGAATCTATTTGTCAAAAAAAAAAATCTGGAACCTTTTTTATTGTCTGTATTGTTACAGACATATTTGTTGACCTGTATTTTGAAATAAATTACCAAACTAATTGAAACCAGTGTAATTATATTGTTATTCTGACAAATAAAATATGGAGAATTTTAAAATATTGTGCACATATTTTTAATTTTTGTGTTCAGAATGCTCATTCTGCATGTTATTCTTGTGGGAAGTCTCCAAGTTGGATGCAGCTAGGAAGTGGAGATTTTCCATGTCTAAGCCCCAGTCTACACTGGGGGCGAGGGGGATTGATCTAAGTTATGCAACTTCAGTTCTGTGAATAACGTAGCTGAAGTCAACATACTTAGCTCGACTTACTGTGGTGTAATAAATACAAAGAGTGTACTAGGCCAAGAATCAGTACTTGTAACAATGTTGAGCAGTATGTGGTATAGCTGTAGCTGAGTCAGTCCCATGACATTAGAGAGGCTAGGTGGAAGAGGTAATATCTTTTATTTTACCAAGCGGCAAAGAGTCCTGTGGCACCTTATAGACTAACAGATGTATTGGAGCATGAGCTTTCGTGGGTGAACACCCACTTCATCGGATTAACATGGCTACCCCTCTGAAGCTTTATTTAACCAATTTCAGTTGGTGACAGAGCCTATTCTTCAGGAGTGTGTGGCATGAAAGCTTGTCTCTCTCACCAACAGAAGTTGGTCCAATAAGAGAGAAGTTTTTGAGCCACACAGAACTGAAGAAGAATCTCTGTCTCCATCAGACGTTGATCCAATAAAAGAAATTATCTCACCCACCTAGTCTTTGTAATATTGAGCAGGTAATTTATGGTCAAATGTAATGCACCTGAAAGAACCCAGCAAGATTTGCTCTTTTGTGACTTGTGATTAGGTTCTTTGCTACATATTTACACACACATAAAACAGGAAGTATCATCTTAAGAGAAGGGCCTTTTTGTTAGACTCTTTAGCAGTGATTTTTTTAAAGTATTCTTGCGGAATGAATAGCATTGTGGAACTATCATGCGTGTGCTACTTCCTTACATAAAAGGAAAGTGAAAGAAACAGCTTAATATCACTGCGCCAGTTTGTCTCTTTCTCCCACGCAGGAGCCACAAACCTTAATTATTTGGACCTCCCTAAGTGAAAGGGGAATGCTTTCCTCACATTACTATCCCTACTCACTTCCACCTTGTGGATGCCCCTCCATAGGTGCCCAACAGAGAAGGGATTCCATTGAGTTTTGGTGATGGAGACATGTATAGAAGAAATGGACTGTTCAGATTTCATGGCACTGCACTCTACCAGATCTCTGCATAGAAATTAAAATTTACTCTCAATGGTAGTTCTCATATTGATTCCTGGGTTTCACCATCCATACTTTATCCACCTTTATGATTACTTTCCTTAGATATGTTGGCTTGCATTCAGTTTAGATGCATGCCTAAATTAAAACTTCTCCCTCCATGTTGTTCTTCACTAAAAGGAAGCTTTTCACTTCAGGTTCATCCGGATTAAAAATGCTCTTATAACAACCCAGGGAGCTCCTTCAGTAACTCACGTCAGGCCTGACATACTTCTTGCTCTAACTCACTGTGGTCATAATCTGTATCTAAAAGGTGTCATGTAAGGTATCATACATAAGCTGATAGCATGCTGGTCATTTAATATTATTGTCTGAGGTATGTACAGGTGGAGTATACAGAGTTATAGATGTCCAGCACTCATCTGTTCTTAAAATGGGTTTGGCAGACAGTGCAAAAGCCCAGCCAGTCCTAGACAAAGAATGTTTCATCTGCTTGACAGTGTCTCCAAGGTAATTGAACAAGACAAGGCCAGAAGCAATGAAAGTTTTTACATATAAGGTAAACTAAACCACCAAACTAGCAAATGTGGGAGATGACCACTTGATCACAATGGGAGATTGAGTTTGTATTTCAAGAAGACTTCTTGACCCTTGAAACAGAGAAAATGGACTTTGAGAAATACAGAAACAGCCATTTTGGCATCCATCACTTGAGGGACGAAAGAAGCGAAAGCTCTTGAAATCTGAGAGAGTTAGATCCTTCAGCCAAGTGGGCTAAAGTCTCTGAGAACTGACTATAAAAGAAGAAACCTGTTTAGACAAAGATTGGAACTTGCTAAATTTAAGTTTTAGTCACTAAAAAGTGTTTGTAAACTTTCAAACCTTTTGCTCTTATTTGAAAACACTGAAACCTATGTTCTTTGTTTAAATTGTTTTGTAATAAAACAAGAATAATGTGCATGTGTATATTGAGATGAAGTGTGAGTCATCAGCTTACCTAACAGGCTGTTGTTTGCTGCCTCCAAAAAGGCAGGACATACCTAATAACTTCTGTGATTTTTTTTTTCTCCAGTGAGAGGGACTGGAAACTGCAGAAAAATGTCTCTGGGAACTCAGGAACTGGGGTTCACTGAAAGGCTAAGTTTGCGTTGGCAGAATCCTGAAAAGTTTGCTGGCAAGGCAGGCAAGCACTTGATACATAGCTTAGAAGCAGCAAAGTTCATTGTTGCTGAGGCAGAGGGGTAATACTGACTCATAGTGCTGGGTGACCTGAGCAAGATGTCACATCCATACTTTTCAGCTAAAGAAAACCTTATTCCCTCAGTCAAAGAGAATAATAGAAATAAGTAGTGTCTAGATATCATAAAGAAGGAGAAAATGTTACCTGTTTCCTGGTGTCTTAGAGAAGCAAAAATCTTCCTCTCTAGAGCTCATATCTTTCCAAGGTTATTGATGACAATGGGAATTAGGTCTGAGTGAGGAATAACTAAGGACACTAACAAGTGTGCCCTTGTTGCCAAGAAGGCCAATGGCATTTTGGGATGTATAAGTAGGGGCATAGCGAGCAGATCGAGGGACGTGATCGTTCCCCTCTATTCGACATTGGTGAGGCCTCATCTGGAGTACTGTGTCCAGTTTTGGGCCCCACACTTCAAGAAGGATGTGGATAAATTGGAGAGAGTCCAGCGAAGGGCAACAAAAATGATTAGGGGACTGGAACACATGAGTTATGAGGAGAGGCTGAGGGAGCTGGGATTGTTTAGCCTGCAGAAGAGAAGAATGAGGGGGGATTTGATAGCTGCTTTCAACTACCTGAAAGGGGGTTCCAAAGAGGATGGCTCTAGACTGTTCTCAATGGTAGCAGATGACAGAACGAGGAGTAATGGTCTCAAGTTGCAGTGGGGGAGGTTTAGATTGGATATTAGGAAAAACTTTTTCACTAAGAGGGTGGTGAAACACTGGAATGCGTTACCTAGGGAGGTGGTAGAATCTCCTTCCTTAGAGGTTTTTAAGGTCAGGCTTGACAAAGCCCTGGCTGGGATTATTTAACTGGGAATTGGTCCTGCTTTGAACAGGGGGTTGGACTAGATGACCTTCTGGGGTCCCTTCCAACCCTGATATTCTATGATTCTATGATTCTATATAATCTGTAGTCAATGAGGAAGTGACTGGGTGTGGGTGGGCATGGGCATGTGAGATGGGAACAGGGAATGGGGGTAAGAAAATTGGAATCATGTTTTGCTAAAGGGGGAGATGGGAACAGGGAATGGGGGTAAGAAAATTGGAATCATGTTTTGCTAAAGGGGGAAATGGGAATGGGAGTAAGGAAGTTGGAGTCATGTTTGGCTAAGGATAGGAATGGGAACAGGGACACAGGTGTAAGGCTCTGTGGTGTCAGAGCTGGGAAGGAGGATACTAAGGAAGGAAACTGGAATCATGCTTGCTGGAAGTTCACCCCAATAAACATCAAATTGTTTGCACCTTTGGACTTTGGGTATTGTTGCTCTCTGTTCATGTGAGAAGGACCAGGGAAGTAAGTGGGTGAAGGAATAAGCCCTCTAACATTCACTAGGGACCATTACTGTGTACAGCTGTTTCAAACAGCACTATATTAAAGTGTGCTGGGGAACCCTTAATGCACACAGAGTCTACACAGACCAATTAAGGCACAACATGTTAATCTTTAGAAATCACACCCCCAAAATGCATATTATGCCACTGTCTAGAAAAGTCCTTAGATACAAGTAACCATTTCTTGTGTTTAGTGGGTAAACATCAATTTCATTTTTTTTTTGTATGGGGGGTGTTTTATTGGTGTTTATTGGTTAAAACCTAAAATCAGAAGTCCTGCCTATGGCTTTGATTTTTGTCCACTGAACTGTTGTGAGATGGGATTTTTTTTCCACATTAGCTAAAAAAACATGTCAGTCCCTTGCAGAGTGGGGTAGAGCTCTCCAACTCCTACCATCGCAGAAACTTGTGATGCTGATGGGGACTATTCTTTTGAATAGCTCCAAACAGTGTTTACAGATGATGCATCACACCTGCTGTGGCCTCTGGACTATTCAGGAGGTTAGGCTTGTTCTTTGTTTATTTTCCCAGGTTCTTGTATTTTTGCCCTGTATAGCTGTCTGTGTCTGCAACAGGCTAGCAGGACCCACTTCACATACCTGAGTCCCTACTCACCTTCTTTGCCCTGGCAGACTATAGGGAGTTCCTTGTTTCTGTCTAACATTCTATTTGTGCAACATTTGAGCAAAGAATGGAGGAAGCTGTTTTAATATCACTTGAACAAAGTGACTAATTGCCTTCCTTCCTATCATAGTCTGTTCCGATGGCCTTTTCAATCCATTCAGGTGCTTGTACTGCCCTCCCTCACGAGAATAAATGTTGCAATGAGAAGGCTGAAGTGACAGGAGGAAACAGAGACAAGAGGGAGAGGCTATCACATTTAGAAACAGGGGAAAGTACCTGGAAACCATATCAAAGATCATCAAGACTTAGAAAATCGAGTTCAGCTTGTGCTCAGCCCAAGTGGAGAAATGATACTCCCCGGTAACCCACAACCAAAAATGTCTTCAGAGCACAACTGTTGCTCGAAATTGGCTTTGAAAATTTCCCCTTATTTTCTAAGTGTTGAAAAGTGGACAACCCATTCCACTGCAGAGGAATTTTAAAATTTTCCTCTACACAATCTTATTGAGCAATATGTAGAAATCTGTTCACAGTTTACTTGCATTCAGAACATAATTGAATAAATTGAAGTAAATAGTATGCTATGAATAGCTCTCTCTCAGCTGTACAATTAATACAATTCCTAGACTATATTATACAGCGCTAATTAAATGCAAAATAAAAGTCAAATTACTATCGTATAAGCTTTGATGTGCATCTCCAAGTGAATGTAATCCTGTAGCTGAAGGTTTTTTTAGCTTATTGAGAAATAAATGACAGATGTTGAAATGCATAAGATGGGGTAGATTGTTTTGCTTGGTGGCAAGGTCTCCATTCATTTGTGTGGTTGTAGCTGGTGACTTTCCTCCCTTGCTTATTGGGTAATGTTACTGGGTAATGAAAGTCCAAAAGAAAAATCCAATGGCTGAAACACATTGTTTATGCAGGGCTCTTAGGGCTGCCGGCTCTTTTCTTGAGAGTTGGTGCTTCCTTCAGCTCCTCTCTTACTGCAGGAGAGGAGAGAAGCTTCCTCTCACCTTCTGTCAGAAACTCCAGCCTTGACTGAGTACTCAGATCCTCCTTTCCAGGCCCCAAGTACGAAGCCCTTTATGCCTCCTTATCCAAGGCCTCCACACTCTCTGGAATCCTCTTGACACACTCTACTTCTCTTTTCAAAAGTTTCATCTTCCAGCATTCTGGATCCTCTCTGAAAGCTATTTCTTCCTTGGCTTCAAGGAAATTAAAAGATGTGGTGTATAGCTCTTGCTCCTTTAACAGCTTACCACTGGTGGTGGACTACTGGTGGAGTACTGGTGGAGTACTGTTTGTTCATTTCCATGCTCATGTGCATTATCATGCTCTCTCTCTTTTTCAAAAGCATTTTCTCCTCCCAGGTCTCCAATGTGTACACTGGAGATACCCACTGTCACCACCTGTTCCTCTAATAGTTCTGGTCAAGACTTTTTGAACAAATGACTTATTTATCAAAGTCCTTTTTAAAAATCAAACACTTTAATGATTTTTTAAAAAAAATCTCTAATTATGATCAAATTGAAAAATTAGTTTTTTCTGGTTTGGGTTTTTTCTTTTTTCTATTTTTTTTTTTTTTAGTTTATCACTTTGCCTTTCTTTGCTGTACCCAAATGTGCACATTTGCTGGACGTGATCCAAAGCTTATTGAAGTCACTGAAAATGTTTCCAACAATTTTAATGAATGTTGGATGAAAGTTTTCATCACACTTTGTTCATCATGTATGCTACTTTTGCTGCTTTGGGTTTTTTTCTTTTTTTGATTTATCACTTTTCCTTTCTTTGCTCTACCCTATTTCCCTTTCATTGTCAAAAGTGAGAGAAAAGGGGAAGGAAAAGTGTAAGAAAAAGAAGAATGGAAAAGGGAATTGAAAAAAAAATGGAAAACATTTTGACAATGTTTACTGAAATTTTAATATATTTTGAATACATGGGTCAAAAATGGCTAAGAAATTGCATAATTGTTCACAAATTATTTTTCCATTTTTTTTACCAGCTCTAGCCTATAGAGATTATTTATTATTTGCTCTTTCCTATTACTCATTGTAGGCTACTGCAATTGTATGGTCCCTCTAGGAACCGCCTCAGAATGCCTTGGTTTTGCTGAAACAGGAGGATAGTACTGTAACTCTGGCCTTTCCTTAAAGGGACAGTATTCCCTTTTACATGCCTTAGTAACTAAATTTCTTTTGAGTGGAAGAACTATCTGAAATACTTTCACAGTATTTAGCTTTTCACAGTGCTTTCCCCCCTCCTCTATTCTTTTCCTTTCCAAGATTTTTTTTGTTGTATATTAGTCTAATTTGAGAATAATTTTTAGTGTGTTCCTCTTTATCACTTCACCACCTGATGTCATTGCCACAAAAACACATGGAAATAATAATTAATATATGTAATAAATAAATTAAAACTGTAACTAATTTACATGCCACTGGTATATTAATGGGTTTCCTAATTTTCTACTTTCACAGTAAAAGGTTTTACCTTTCTCTTGCATACAAGAACACTTAACCTGAACAAATAAATTGCTTTGAAAAGCACTGTGTACTTGAAATACAGTGATTTAATTAAAAATCAATTGACTACATAAGAACCAATTACTTTATTCTTTTAAATTATATTTAATAAAAATAAAACAATGCCTCTTTGCTTTGAGAGCATGATTCATATTTCAATAACTTTTAATAAGCAGATGTTTTATTTACTGTTGAAAATTGCAGATAAATATAATATAGGGGCTGAGAAGTGGGATATAAGTTTAAGCTATTTAATTGGGACCTGATGCACAGCTCACTGAAGTCATTGAGAATGTTTCCAACAGCTTTAATGAACTTTGGATTAAAGTTTTCATCACACTCTGTTCATAGTTTATGCTACTTTTACTGTTTTGTGCTGTAAAAGGTAAAGAAAAGAGGTTGTTGCTTAGGTGAGACTCTGTTGATCAGAATGTTACTGACAAATAAACATGATTTATTGAAGCAGGAGTTTATCTTTTCATGTCAGAGCCTTTGCAAAATAAACAAGTGCCTGAGTCTTTCCATTTTTACATTGCAATTCTCAAACCTTTCTGTAAGTCTTCCCATAGGGAATTATGGATTCACCCCACTAATATCTCTGGGCATGGAAACCACTTGGTTTTCACTGATTTCAAAGTTTAACTGAGGGAAGGCAGAAAAGATGGCTCCTTCTTATGAGAATTATATGTATTGCTTATCTATCTACATGGGCACCTTATACTATACCAGTGGTTCTCAACCCGTGAGCTGCATTTAGCACACAGCTGTGACCAATTGTTTGCTAAAGGCTGCTGCGTCATACAGCAGGGACCAGGTTCCTGGCTGCCACCCACCCGGCCCATCACCCAGGGCTCTGCTTCTGGTCCCATTCTGTGAAGGGGGCTCTGGGCAGGAGGTGCTGGGCATAGGGATTTATGGGTGGAAGGGGTTGTGCTTCTCAACATGCAGCCCAGGTAACACATTTTGGGCTGCATATGTAGCCCATGATGATAAATAGATTGAGAACCACAGTACTATACTGATAAGATCCTAATTAATTCCACTAAAAATAATATGCAGGCAAGGCACTAGAGGCAGGATTCACCTGGCGGGTTTAGAATGAGGACTGCCCTGTCTAACTCTTAGGTGTCCTACCACCAAGTGGAATCCACAATGTTGAGTTTAGGCACTCAGCTTCCCTTTACAATATATGGGAGAGTTAGGAGCTTTAGAGCGGGATCCATAGAAGCCAACATGCTGAGTGAAGAGCCACTGAAGTAGCCTCTAGGAAATACCATGGGTGGGAGGTTAAACTCCACTCCCTCAAAGTGGAGGGTATGCCAATCATCTCCAGTCAGGACTCACAGCCGTGAACTTCCTCCTGCTGTTAGGCACCTGAAAAAGGGCGGTCTTGCTTAAAAAAAATAGAGGAGGAGGAGCTGTTGCTTCCTTTCTACCCTATAGCTCAGTGGTTAGAGCACTTACCCTAAAGGTGGTAGGAGACCAAGGTTCAAATCCCTCCTTTGCCTGAGAGGATCAGGTACTTGAATCCAGATTCCCATATGTCATGGGAATGCCCTAATCACTGGATTGTCTGGTAAAAGTGGTGGGGACACCACCACCTATGTTTTATCGGGGTGGGGGAAAATCCATTAGATGTGCTGATCATAGATAATGTCTATAAGATTAGGCCCTGATGGAAAAATACCTGCGTGGAATGCCTAGCTTCTAAATCCCATGGGGGCCTCACCGCTGCTCACTGTGGTCAGGACTAAAACACCTATGCACATGCTCAATGGCAGAAATTTGAGGTGACATTACCAGTGGAAACTTTGGTGCCTATTGGGCTAGGGGGCAGTTGAACATGGAGGCTTTGAGAATCTACATTTTGGACTTAGGCATCTAAAGTCATGTTAGGTGCCTAGGTCCCTTCCGTGAGTCTCATCCTATTCTGCCATATGAGCTGCAATGTGGCCTAATCAGTAGCTTCCCTGGATTGGGATACAGGAGACCTCAATTCTGTTCCCGGATCTGGCATGGGCCTGGTGGGCGACATTGTGCACATCACTTTGTCTATCTCTCCTTCAGATTCCCCGTCTGTAAAATGAGGATAATGATACTTGCCTCCTTTGGAAAGTGCTTTAATATCTATGGATGAAACATGCTATATTAGTATTGATGCCAGGGAGGGCTTCATTGTAAGGCTGATTTTTCACATCGTTCCAAACCCCAATTTTAAAGAAATGCAAATGTTGAGACCATTTAAAGGTAAAGTATCCAGAGACAGGATAATTTCTCCAGAATATCTAGAGGAAACTGAGCAAATCAATTTTTGAGATTTACAGCCAGGAAATTGTCTCTAGTATTTTTGCAAGTTTTCTGATGTTTGCCTCCTTCTCTGAACCCCTTGAAATTAGATAATACTACATTTTGGAACAACAGCAGCCGTAATAAAATAATTAAGTCCTATTTAAAAACTGTCCTTCGTTCTCACACAATGAAAAAGACTCCTTTCCTTTCCTGGTGATCATTTGACTTTTTCCACTGTGATCATTACATTTCACCTCTCATGACTTGTCCAATATTTTGTGGACAAAAACATAAAGACCTCAGTATCACTCAGAGCAATAAAAGCATAAGTCTTACATACAGTGGGCACTACCTCATGGATTCATCTGATTATATAAGAACCTATGTTTTCATTAAAGCAATGTTTTAAGCATTCACAGCTGTAAAGAATACCTTGAAAAAAAATGGCCAGATTGTAATCAGTGCAGTGATGGCTGTAGACAAACTGAAATAACAACCTGAAAGGGGGTGAACCCTCCGTGGATTGTGAACTCTAAGACCTGCTGCTCTGGGGGACCTTGGAAATACCACAGCCAGAGAGACCTCTGCTGTGGTCCCATCTCACCTACCCAGGCAGATTAGCTGCTTATGTTGGTACTACATGTCATGATGTGGGGACCCTTCTTCTAAAAAAAATTCTCTCCTTAAACCTGTTTTTTTCCTCCAACTACCACCCCAATTGTCTCCTCATGTTCTTTTCTAACATCTTGGAATGGGTTGCTTCCATAGGCGGCAGGTGAACACGCTGTTGGGGGAGGCTAGAGGCCCCCTGTCTTCTACTTTCCATTCCCCCTGGAGCCCGGAGTGTGCACACACCCTACTGCTGCCGCCCCCTCCCCTGCACACCCCCAGCACTGGGTGGCGTGGCTGGAGCACGCCCCAGCCCTAGCACTGGGTGGGCGGACAAGCGGCGTGGCTGGAGCACCCTCAGCCCTGGAGTGCTGGGCGGGCAGCAGAAGTCCCAGCGCCAGGAGGTTTGGCGGTATGGAATGGCCCAGCCCAGGGATCCTGTGTACACTGCGGCCCCCAGCCTGCCTACCTCAGCCTCTGGGCCACAAGGGAACAGCAGGCAGGAAAGGGTCTCGGGGGTGGAACATGGGAAGGGCCATGTCAGACTGTTTGGGGAGGCAGAGCCTTTCCCTGCCTATAATAACTGCTGCCCATGGCTGCTTGTCCTCAAATTCTTCCTTCCCTGATCCAGCATTCTATTCACACACCTTCCCAATCTTATTTTCACTTATGTCCTTCTACTGAGGCAACTGTTATGGCATTATTAATTATTTGTTTGTGGCTAAATCTAAAGGTTTTACTTCTGTCCTCAACCTTCTTGAACTATCACCTGAATTTCACATTGTGGATCATGCTCTTCTCTTTTAATTCCTTAGCACATGCTGTGTGGTTTCTCTGATTTTGTACTCCCATAGTTTTCTTCCTAATCACAGCCCTGGATTGTTAAAATTCCAACAACCCCAAAAAAAGGGAGATTTTTTTTAAAAAATAGGAACTAGGTGTTGATTGAATTCATCCTGCAGGGCAGAAAGTCCTTTAAAGGCCTGGAACAATTTTAAGGTGGCATAAAAGTAAATGACTGATACTTTAGAGTACATGAAAGAATAATATTTCTTTCTCATATTTTCTCTTGCAGCAGACGGTGTTCCCAAGTGCTTTGCTCTGCGTCCCCTACTCTTTTCTCTTTATACTTAACTTCTTGGAGAAATTGTTTCTTCATATGACCGACTGTACCATTTGTTCACTTATGATACTCAATTGCAAACCTCATTAAATTCATTTCCTCCATCTTTACAACTTTGTTTCTGCCTGTCTTCTCTTCAGTTTCTCTTGGATAAAAGCTAATTATTGTAAATTAAATACTGGTGAGATACAAAATTTGTTTTCTTACCCTCTAACTCCTCTTTATTCTCTGATGACTTTAACATCAACAATATTCCGATTAGTTGTTTTGTTTTGGGTTTTTTTTACTGCTAAGAACATCAAGTGAAATTGTGTCCCCTTTGAAGTGTATGCCAAGACTTCCATTGACTTCAGTGGGGCAAGATTTCACCTATGCGTTTAATCTATAAGTAGTAACACTATTTTTGTGCCCATATTTCTGAAGTTGCTAAATCATAGATACTGTCTAAACATCTGAAGTCTCTACAAGTTTCTTAATGTTTAATACAGCACATACCAGGTGCATATATTTCTGATCTCATGTCTCCAGTTCTACAATGGTCTTCTGAAATCCACTCAAAACTCATATAGCACATCCAGTTTTTGTTTTACCTAACTATTTACATGTTTCCTTTCTTTCTTCTTTTTGCCGTCCACCTTTCCAAAATATTCACCTGCCTGGGTCAGAGTAAGAGCTGAGTGGACAGCTGTAGGGAGCCACGGACCCACCACCTGCTGCTAAGAGGTGGGGACATGGGTCAGGGGTTACTCTCAGGTCCCCCCTCCCGTCCCTAGGGGTCCCAAGCCCAGTTCCAGCTTCCAGCTTGGCTGGGAGGCAGGGTCTCAGGGGGAAGAGGAGGTGTAGGTCCCCCTAGTCGTAGCCCCTCCCCCCACACTTTTAGGTAGAATCCATCCCCGGCTTCTAGGTCTCTGCAGACCTCACCCTCTCCTGTACGGGCTCATGACATACAAAAACCAACCTCCTCCACCACTGTCCCCCTTGTTCGTATCCAGCACCCATCACTGGACACTCACAGAAATAACCAGGTAAACAGTCTCTGAAGACAGAGAGAGTGTACACACATCTGAACTGGTACAACACAGGATCAGGTCCTTTATAACAACACAGTGGAATCTACTTATAGTGAAAATAAATGGTTGTTTACTAAGATTACAATATAAGAAAGACATCTTTTCAACATGATTTGCCCTACTCAGTTTTACCTTTCTACTTTTTCTTTTTACTGGGAACCACTTGTTTTTTTAAATAATAAACAAACTGTGATATGTCATGTGAGTTTCTGAAGCAATTTTGTGAATACTGACATGCTGAGGCCCCTTTAAGAACAAGAATGAAATCTCTGAACTATGTATCTGAATATTATTGATGCAGGCCCATGAGGGAAGAGAGTTCTGTTGGGACTTGCTACATCTTGTTAACGATGGTCTCCTATATTCTTTCTGCAACTAAAAAGAAAAAGAACAAAACCAGGAGATGAAGGAAATTATGAATAACATAATTTGTTAGTCTCTAAGGTGCCACAAGTCCTCCTTTTCTTTTTATGTTACTGTCAGATACTTTCTTAATCTTATTTGAATTTCTGGTCAAATTGTTTGTCGCATCAAAGACAAATATCACATAGTTACTTGAGATATAAGACTTGGTTCTGTTTATATAACCCACTGGTGCGTGTGTATGATGAGTCCCCTTCTTTGCTGACCTACAGAGGATATGGGTTTTTGCAACCCCACCTACAGAGCCTGGACTCTTTAACTCAAACTATAGCAGCTTATGCGTCAAGTTCTGGAGGTCTGTGGGTTTATCCCCGAAGTGGCAGCCATAACATTTACACAAAGGAATAAAAATGCTCTGCAGAAATTATCAGTACTCAAAACCTTATATCAAAAACCCAGTCTACAAAGAAATTAGAAACAGAAACTCAGGAACAGAATTAGAAAGTTATCACTACTGAGTTTCAGGGAAACAAAAGTTCAAATATTCAAACTTCTAAAATATCTTCCTTTAATAAACATTCCTCCACAAAAGGTTGAAAGCATCACAAATGGCCTTTGTGTATATTCTTTGGACAAGCTGTTACTGTTCAATATCTGTTAACAATGTTCATGCTAAATGAAGAACTGTTAAGATAATTTATCTTTGCTAAAAAGAATGCAAAAAGAAATGTGTTTTGCATGCATTTCTGCTGCCCCCCAGCAATTGCATTAAGTTGTATAGTTGCATCTGTTGAAATGATATAACTTAAATACAAAACCCCCATTCATGAAACATTAAGGATGCACATTTTAGTGAAAGGAGAACTAGATTATTTTTGTCTAACATGAATAATTCCCCCACATTGGGCTCAATTCTCTACTGCACTGAGTCTTCAGGGGTCACATCTCAGGGGAACTTGTGGGTGATGGGGATGGAGAGGAAGGTGCTCCTTAATCATCTTTCCATTGATTTGATTATATACCACCTGGAGGCCAATACGGCCTCCTCTAAATGATGCTAGCTTCAGCCACAATGCTGGCCAGGATTTAGCAGACAACTGTGCACTCCACCCTGCCCCTGACATGCCTCCTATGTAGAGATGCTACCAGCTTTGCATTAGCTGAGAATTTCCTATGTCAAAGGTCATCTTCAGTAGCAGGGCAAAGTACACCAAATGGAATGAATGGTTAGGCTACTGTAACTAATGTATTTACTGGGGATAATCCTTACCAAAATACTCCCCAGATTTTGGATTGCTTAAATTTCAACATGCTCACCTGTATTTTATCTCTAACATATTTAATGTGCAAAAGTAGTGCATACAAAAAACTGCATTTAAACAACTTTATTAAGGTTGCAAAGCCAAGCACTCAGAAGTTACAAAATGCCAGAATAAAGGTTGCTTCTGCAACATTAATTCACCCCCCTTGTGCATGTGAATTATGATACAGTCTTTAATTACATGATCACATACTATGTTTTAAAGCAGGATCCCTACCTCATTCAGAGCACAGGCTGGACCTGTTCTGGGAAATGAATCAAGCTTGTGTAGTAATCCCTTCCTGGACTTCTGGCAGCAATATCCCCTCTCCCTGCCTCTTTTGTCCCTTTGTCCCAAGTTTTTTTTCTTTCTTTTTTCCCCGCAACTGACCCAGATCTCCCTTCATATCCACAGCTTCTTGTGAAATCTGTCTCTCCTCTTCTTGACCCTCTTCATCTCCCACGGTTTCCTCATCCCAGTATCCCTGTCCATTCTCCCTCAGTTCCTTATCTGATCTCAGTGCTTTCCCTCCCCAATCAAATAGCTCCCAGTCACCTCCATTTGCCTCACCAGGTCCAAGTCCCAGTTTTGTCCACTTCTAGCTCCCAGTCTCCTTGCCCAAACAGTCCTAGTCTGCACCATACTCTTGTCCCAATCTACTCATTTTCCACCCATAGTCGGACTTCTGTTTCCTCTGCATTCAAATCAGGTGGCTTCCATCCAGGGGTAGGGGTCATGGAGAGCACAAGAGAGATAAGCTGCCTGCTCTCAGTCACTTTTAAAAGTGCAGACCCGTAATTTCATATTCAGTTAGAAGTATATTTTCCCCCTGGTGAGCATTTGTCTCCCATTAGCAATAATTGGGGCTATGCATGTACGTGGAAGGGAGAATACATCACACAGACCTAATTTTGAGCAACAGGAAGAATCTGGAAATCACTTATTTACTAATCTATTTTTCTTCTTACATTAGTTTTTCCATTAGATGACACTAGCAGTACTGATTTTGTACAGATTGCAAATCATTAACTGCTTATTTTCTTAATTCTTTTTCTGATTTGGATAATGTCTTTCCTTCTCCTGCTCATCTCCTTTCCACTCAAAGTGCTAATTTCCCTTTAAAATCTGTTTCTTCTGCTGAAGACAGCATAGACCTAAACAAATTGAATTATTCTAAACAATGTGCTCACAATGGGACCAAAACTTATTTTCCTAAAATGTCAAGTCACTTAATTTTAGGACAATATCTTTTTTTCCTCTCTGTTTTGACTTCTTTTGTGTTTGTGCGTGCCTTGTAGCAGATCTGAATACTGTACTTATTTATTTCTGCTTTTCCAAAAGCCATCAATAAATTCACCTTGCAATGAAGAGAGGAAATATGTGTAGATGCATTTCTTGTTTAGTTAGCAAAAGATTTCCATTCCATTTAATTTCTTACAAATAAGCTGATCTCTAACACCAGAATAAACTGCAAGCAAGCCTCTTCTTAATGTTTCGTGTTAGTGATGGGGCAAATCCTGACCCCCGATCCTAATGCATCTAAATGATGTACGGGGTGAAAATTGTTCAGAATACCAGTTAGGGCTCTCTTCCTTTCCATCACTCTTAATGACTCCACCATCCTTGCTCACCCACACTTTCAACATTGGTGTTAAGTTCAGTTCTTCCCTTTATTCACCTTTCTGTATATTTCTAACAAGATTCATGGAGTTTAAGTCCAAGATGGACCATTAAATCATCGTCTGATTTTCTGTAGGTCGCAGGCCTGTACATTTATCCATTACCCCAATTTTGAGTCCAATAATGTGTTTGACTAAAGCATACCCTCCAGAAAGGCTTTGATTTTAAGACATCAAAAGATGGAGAATCCTCCATTTCCCTTGGTAGTTTGATCCAATGGCTGATCACCCTCGCTATTAAAAATGTATCCCTTATTTCCAATTTAAATCCAGGTGACTTCAGCTTCCAGCCACTGGTATTATCCTTGGGTATTATCCTGGTTGCTGCTATATTAAAGAGCCCTTTAGTACCCCAATGAAGGTACATATGCAGTGTAATCAGCCCACCTCTTCATGTTTCTGATAAACTAATCAGATTTGAGCTCTTTCAGTTTCTCACTGTAAGGTATTTTGCTCAGCCCTTGAAACATTTTGGTGGCTCTTTTCACCACCTTCTCCAATCTTTCAACATCCTTTAAATAGGTGAGACACTGGAACTGTATGCAATATTCCAGTAGCAGTCTCACCAATGCTGTATACAGAGATAAAATTACCACCCCACTAGGGCTGGGCAGGAAATGGTTTCCCTGGCCCAGGAAAAAATTGTGATTATGAAATATTTTCCCATTCTGTGTCAGGATGCAACAGAGGCATTTTGAGATTTCTCATGAAAATGAGAGTGTGATACCAGAACAGCCAGTAGCCCAGAGGTTATGGCACTTATCTGGGATATGGGCATCCCAAGTTCAGGTTCCTACTCAGCCTGATTCATGAGCTGGGGTTTAATCAGTTGTATGTGATAGAGGAGGAAAGAGACCTAGGCATGTTTGTTGATCATCTGATGGCTATGAGCCACCAATGTACTGTAGCTGCAAAAAAGGCAAATGTGATCCTAGGCTGTAGTAGGGAAGGCAATTCCAGTAGAGAGAGGGAGAGGGATGACAAAGCCCTGGCTGGGATGATATAGTTGGGGATTGGTCCTGCTTTGAGCAGGGGGTTGGACTAGATGTCCTCCTGAGGTCCCTTCCAACCCTGATATTCTATGATTCTATGAGTCTATTAATGCTATTGTACAAGGCATTGGTAAAATTTCTTCTGGAATGCTGTATACAGTTCCAATCACCAAATTCAAGACAGATGAATTCAAATTAAAGCAAATGTGTAGGTATAGAGCTTGCTAGGTATGAGTAAACTTGAATATAGCTTGATTTGAGTGCAAGGTTAAACTGTAAACAAAGGTGTGACAGGCTGTGTACTGAAGGTGGTGTATGGGGGGTAACTGAGATAAGTGGAAACACCCTGAATTGATAAACTTGAAATGTAGATAAGGTGAGGACATAAGCAGTTGGTCCTTATGCAATCTGCAGAATATTTGTCCTTATATGATCTGTAAAATGTCCAAGACAATTAGATTCAAGAAGTATAGATATTAGTAGCTAGGAAAAATGTATATATACTATGTAGTGGGTCATATAACTTGGGATAGTGGTATCCACCCTATACCTAAACTCCCTGCATCTGAGCCTGGCTAGCATGGGCATCGATCTGTTACATGCCTAGTAAAGATAGCTGAGAGATGAGCTGGAGTCTAACTGAGTTTTTGGATCCCAGAGAAATGGATGACATGCCTAGGTAAAACCAGTGGAAAAGATCTCAGAGAAAATCCCAAGAAGAGACAGAGTACAGCTACTACAATGATCAGCACAATGGAGAGCCCATCTTACGAGAGGTGACTAAAAGAGCTTGAATTGTTTAGCTTAGCAAAACAAAGGCTGAAAGGGGATATGATTTCTTTCTATAACTATATTGGAATGTAAATACCAGGGAGAGTAAGAGCTGGTTAAGCTAAAGTCCAATGTTGGCCCAAGAACAAATGGGTATAAACTAGCCATGAATAAGTTTAGGCTGAAAATTAGAAGATTTTTTACCACCAGAGGAGTGAAGTTCTGGGATAGCCTCCCAATAGGATTTGGGGGGGCAAATTACCAAATTATTTTTAAGAGCTTGATAAATATGACTGGGATTGTATGAGACTGCTGCCTGTGATGGTGGAGTGCTGGCCAGGGCAGTTCTGGGGGTCCCTTCTTGTTCACGTTTTATGATCCTAAAATCTCA
Organism: Lepidochelys kempii; assembly: GCF_965140285.1. NCBI lineage: Eukaryota > Metazoa > Chordata > Testudines > Cheloniidae > Lepidochelys > Lepidochelys kempii. The sequence continues at coordinate 131,690,762 of NC_136381.1, read as the reverse complement.
TGCTTCAGGATTTCTTCTGGTAACCTATAGGGGTCAGGAAGGCAATTATTTTCCCCCAATGTATTCTGGCATGGTGCTTTTTGTTTTTATTTTTTTCTCCTTCTTCCGAAGCATGAGAGATGGCCACAGCTGGAGATGGGACACTTGATGGGGTAAGCCAGTGCTCTGAGGTGGCACAGAGAATTCTCTTTCTCAGGTGCTTGATTGGGAGGTTTTGCTAACATGTTCAGGGTCTAGTGGATCATGATATTCAGGGTTCACAAGTAATTTCCCCCCAGGTCAAATTGGCAATGATGTTGGGACTTTTGCCTTCCTCTGCAGTGTTGGGCCTGGGTCACTTGCTAGAATCATCTGGATATATCTCCCTAAATCAATTCCCTGTCATTGTAGGGGTCTTGGGCATTGATGCACCTATGTCCCTCCTATTCTCTGCCTGTGGCACACAGTACTTTAGTCTCCTGAGGGTTGTAATAGTTCCGTCTGATTCTGTACGTTGGCTTGGTTTGTGAGTGCTGGGTGGCACTGAAGGCCTGTGATACACAGGAAGCCAGACTCAAGGATATGATGGTCCCTTCTGGCCTTAAACTTGATGACTCCGATTCCTAGATTCTTTTCAGAGTCACTGCTTTCTGGGAGACAGTCCTCCATTCTCTAGGTATGGCCTGCACGACTTGTTCCTAGATGTATGACTTTGCATTTGTTTTTACTGAAACACATTTTTTGGATGGGCCCAGGTCACCAAGAGATCCAGATTGCTCTGTACTACTGCCCTGTCATTATTTACCATTCCTCAAAACTTTTATGTCAGGCACAAATGTTAGCAGCAGTGATTTTATATTTGAAAAGTGTCGGGCCTAGTACTGACATCTTGAGAACCTTACTTGAAGCACCCCTTTCAATGGTGAATTCCATTTGATTACTTTCTTTTTAGTGCTGTTAGCCAGCCATTCTTAATCCACTAAATGTGTGACTTATTGACAGTGTATAGTGATATTTTAAAATCAGAATATCATGTTGTACTAAGTCAAACACCTTACAAAAGTTGAAGTACATCCACACAGCTAGTTTTTGTCAGCCAAATGTGTAAAGTCCTCTAAGAATAAATCGGGTTTCTTTGACAAAACCAATTCTCCATAAAATCACGTTGATTGGTACTAATTATATATCTATGATTTAATTCTTTATTAATTAACTCTTGAATCAGATTTTCCATTATTTTGTCCAAAATTGATATCAGGATAACTCTGCTTTAGTTACCCAGTTCATCCTGTCTGCTCTTTTTGAATATTGGTACAATAGCAGCATTCTCCCAGTCTCCTAGAATTGTCCTGGTATTCTCAGATTTATTACAAATGAACATGAGAAGGCCAGAGATCTCCTCAGCTAGTTCTTCTAGGACTCTGGGGTACAATTATCTGGGCCTACTGTTTTTTTGTTGTTGTTTTTTAAATGGCCATCATATTACAGTTGAGTTATCATATGAATAATAAAACAAAATTTATGTACCAGCTCATTCTGACAAATACCGTCCCTGGCTTATGCTTCATGTCAAAGTGAGAGTGCACTTGTAGTTTATCTCCTGTATAAACTTCTATGAGCTACTCTGCAGCCAACTTTATTGAAGAGAGGCTTGGGCAAAATGCTTTAGACGGTAAGATTCAAACTGTTTTATGTTGGTGGAATTCCACAACCAAAAGCCTTAATCTCAAAAATACAAAGCCCCCGTCTCAGCAAGTTTCAGCCTATGCTGTGTGAGAATGAACAGATCAATCAACAAACGTACATGTAGTCTGAGCCCACGACAGGGAATACACCTCTACCCTGATGTAACGCGACCCGATATAAGACGAATTTGGATATAACACAGTAAAGCAGCACTCTGGGGGGGCGGGGCTGCACGCTCCGGCGGACCAACGTGTCAGCGTGTCTGGCTCTGACACACTGCTCTGAGCGGTGTGTTAAGGGTGCCGGGCCAGGGCCGAGGGGTTGGATAAGGGGCAGAGGGTCTTGGGGGGGGGTGGTCAGGGACAGGGGGGTTGTATGGTTCAGAGGTTCTGGGGGTTAGGGCCGTCAGGGTTATGGGGACGTTGGATAGGGCGTGGGAGTCCTGGGGGGCCTGTCAGGGTGTGGGGGTGTGGATAGGGGCCGGGGCAGTTAGGGGACAGGGAGTGGGGGGGCGGGTTTGGATGGGTTGGGGGTTCTGAGGAGTCAGTCAGGGGACGGGAAGTGACTATTAATAACGGAAATGCTTGAGGCCAAAGCAAGTTCGATATAACACAGTTTCACCTATAACACGGTAAGATTTTTTGGCTCCCGAGGACCGCATTATATTGGGGTAGAGGTGTATTTCATACACACAAATCATGTACATCTTTTTCTGTCTTTATTTGCAGATGGTTTGTGCTTCTCTAATTTTTTCTCTTCATCAGTTATGGGAATACTGTCCACTCTTCAGCCTCTCAGGCTGTATTGAGGGAACTATAGAAGTTCTTCTTCTTGTTCTTGTTGTTATTTTATGGAGTCATTTTAGTGCCCATGACTGAGTTGTATATCAAAGCTCAAATTAGTTATCTTTTGCCAGCAGAAAGCTATTTCAATAAGCTATGTTGCTATTAATGATACATAAATAATTGCATAATAATGCTCCAATTTATTAATCCTTTTTCTTCTTTATTTATTAATAGCACAGGTTATTTTTTTCAGATATTTTTATATTGCTGCAGTCTTTCCTTCTAGTGTGGGTGTTATTTGTATGGTATTGTAGTTTTTCACTGGAATGTTTTATAAAATATCACAAAGTGAATAGTATTCATTAAATCAGTGTTATTGTCTTAGTTGAAAACAATATGCAACTGCAGATTATATTTATCCTTATGCTAAAGATTCATTATATATTTGTTGTGAATGGAATTGGACTTTTTTTTTTTTTTTGGTAGTATAGCAACATATGCTTGATTCCCTGTAGTCCTCAAAGGCATTATTGCATGTGAAATGTTTCCATCACACTGCAGGATTTTAAAATTTTTAAAGATATCTTTGTCAAAGCTTATTTGTAAAGAAATGCAAATAGTTTCAATCCAGAGCTGATGCTAGCTCACTGGGAGCCCTAAATAGGAATATTTTGCCCCACCCCATACTAAAACAGGTTAGGTCTTACAATAAAAGTGAATAGGGGACCCCTTGAGCTTCCAGGGCCCTAAGCAATCGCTTAGTCTGCTTATGCTTATCGCCAGCTCAGTTTCAGTAACATCCTTAGATTTTCCAATTTTCCACCTGTAAGAAGAGCATATTTTAATTTCCCAGCCACGTTCATAAAGGATGTTAACATAATAAAATTAACAGGTTTAGGGTCTGGTTTTTGCAGCAATGCTGTCAATTGTTTTCAGTGAGAAGGATGTGTAAAGAATAACTGGCAAATCACACAGAGAACAAGTGGATCCCTTCTATAGTCACACTCAGGGCTGGCTGGTCTACACTACTACTTAAGTCGATGTAACTTACATCACTCAGTGCTGTGAAAAAGACACACACACCCCCGAAGCAATGTAAGTTACATAGATTTAAGTGCTGTCCACACTAGTGCTGTGTTGGTGGGAGTCGCTCTCCTGCTGACATAGCGTCCGCCTCTCTTGGAGGTGGAGTAATTGTGTTGACGGGAGAGCACTCTCCTGTTGCCATAATGAATTTTCACCTGATGCAATACATGAGCACAGCTGCATCAATGTGTAGACTTGCCCTGTAACAATAGCATTAAAGTAGACTTTTGTTCTATATTTGTTGTGTATAGTGAAACATTTTTATATTTGTGTAGAGCACTGGCCTATCAAGTCTATCTAATTTCTCACATTAGTCTGTGTCTAAGGCAGAGGTGGGCAAACTACGGCCCGTGAGCCACATCCAGCCCACTGAACCGTTCTGCCCAGCTCCTGAGCTCCTGGCCTGGGAGGCTCGCCCCCGGCTCCTCCCCCGCTGTCCTTCCTCCCATTCAGCCTCAGCTCACTGTGCCACGGATGCAATGCTCTGGGCGGCGGGGCTGCAGAGCCGCAGCCTGACCTGGTGCTCTATGCTGTGCAGTGCGTGGCTGGCTCCAGCCAGGCAGCGTGGCTGCCTGTCCTGGTGGGGCCACGCTGCCAGCCACCGGTGCTCCAGGCAGCATGGTAAGGGGGCAGGGAGAAGTGGGGGTTGGATAGAGGGCAGGGAAGTTCGGGGCATGGTCGGGGCCGCAGGTGTGGATAAGGGTTCGGGTGATCAGAGGGCTGGGAACAGGGGGCGGGGTTGAATGGTGGCGGGGTCCCGGGGGGCAGTCAGGAAGGAGGGAGGGTTGGATGGGGTGGTGGGGGGCAGTTAGGGGCAGAAGGTCTGGGGGTGGTCAGGGAGAAGAGGTGGCTGGATGGGGCAGGGGTTCTGAGGGGAGCAGTCAGGAAGGAGAGCGGGGGTTGGGTGCGGTGGTGGGGGGCAGTTAGGGGCAGGGAGTCCAGGGGAGGTCAGGAGACAGAAAGCAGTGGGGGTGGATGGGGCAGAGATCCCGGGGGGGCCATCAAGGGGGTGAGAAGCAGGGGGGGTCGGATGGGGGTGGGGGCTGAGCCATGCCTGGCTGTTTGGGGAAGCACAGCCTCCCCTAACCAGCCCTCCATACAATTTCTGAAAACCGATGCAGCCCTCAGGCCAAAAAGTTTGCCATCCCCTGGTATAAGGGATTATAGCAAGAGGAAAGTCTGCCTCCCCCAATAGTTCACCCAGACAATGGTGCAAGTCTGTGTACATGGGGAAAAAATTATTCTGTGACCCCAGCAGGCAATTATCCTTGCTTTTGTGAAGATACACATTTAATAAATAAGGACGAAATTTTGCTCTGTAATACATATGCACACATTGCATTTAAACAGCACATCTGGATGAAAATGATTGATAAAGGAGCCAACTGGAATAAGGACAAGAAAAAAAGAAAGACAATGGAAATAGGGCAGAGAATTGAAACAACAGGAAAAAAAAAAGAGAGAAGGGAATGCAGAGAAGGCTAAAGTTTGTGTCTGGGATTAGACATAGGCCTAAACTGCAGAGCTCAGATTTTGACTGGAACTTCATAAAAGTTCAAACCCATGGAGATTTGGCCACTACAGATATAAGGATGAGAAATAAAGGCTGGATCTGTATTGATATCCAAGCTTTGTCCAATGTCCAGGTGCATTTGGGCCGTTCTCTTGTTTGTGAGATCATTAAAATGATTTGAACTGGAAAGGCTGCGATCTCCTACTCGAGACCTTGAACTTCACCACTTTGGTATGGCTTTTTATTGGTTTATTTAAATCTCAAATCAATCAACGGATTAACTACCTTAGAAAATGTTAAAAATACTTTGCAATGGCAACATCTTACATAAACCTTCAGGTCCACTTGTAGTGCTGGAGAAAAATAACTTGCCAGCTATTTCTGCTTTGTTCAGTTATTGCATATTGTATCTAGCAACAAAGACTTTTAGCAGTGAAAGACAAGTTTCAGGCTTTTCTCCTGAACCCACAGAACTGTCAAAACCAATCATATACACAATAAGATTGCACTGCAGTATTTCACAGGCACTCATGCTTTTATTCTTCTTTTAACCTGACATTGATTTTTAAGACATACAGTATTTTATCACTTAAGGAGCTGTAATAATGTGCTAGCAAGAAGTACTGCTATTTTGTAATTTGGAAATAACTGGACTGTGTCCCTGTTCATTTGATTAGCTAAGGACACTGTCATTCTCTAATCTATTTAGGTACTTACAACAGCAATGAAGGCAATATATCTGAGCAACAATTTGGGTTTTTTTGGATTTAGCCTCATAACACCCACAAAGTCAAGAAGTCCTATCAGTGACATTTTCCAAATAAGAAACTGAGGCACAAGCCATTATGGGTCAGATTTTCAGTGGTATTTATGCGCCTAAAGATGCAGACAGATGCCTAGTCGGATTTTCAAAAGCATCTAAGCAGGTTAGTCACCTAAACTCCCCCTGAAATAAATGACTTGCCCAAAGTCACACAGGAAGTCTGTGTCAAAGCTGGGAGCAGAAACTAGGATTCCTATAGCCCAATGAAGTACCTTAATCATAAAGTGATCTGTTGGGTGAAAAATGAGATCTAATTCAATTTAGGCTTAAACAGTTTTTTTAGCCTTTATTATGTACATTTTATTTTTTAAGATAATGCTATTATTACACATGAATTACATATTCATGCAAAAACAGAAAAGGCAAGAAAAGTAGTTTGATCAAGAAATCTCTGCTGCGGACAGGGTGACTCTTCAAATCTCTGGTCTCTGATGTGTTTGCCTTGTGTCTTCTCCTCTGTTATTGTTAATCATCTCTCTTTTATCTGCAGTTCAATAACTTTGCACACAGTTTACCAAGTGTGACAAGGTCGGGCTAGCTGGTTACAGGAGAGTGATTTTTTATTTTTTATTTTTTGGATGGAGCAAGTTCCTATTCCATCCCCCTGTTCCAAAAATCCATTTAATATAAAGCTCTCAGATAGAGAACATATCAGCTATTAAACTTATAAGAACAGATTTAAAAATTTTGTTAATGTTTAAAATCAAATTTACACAAGTTAAGAGGGAAGGTACTGTACATCCGAGGTCGGGCTTGGGTTATGGGGGGTTGCAAGTATCGGTTACAAAGTTCACGAGGTACATACATATCACATAACCAGCATAGATCCAGATTGGGGTGTGGGAGTTTTTAACATGTCAGTAATTAAATGGGCTCAGGGACGCCACCTATGGAATGTATTAAGAGTCCAAGTCAGTACTGGTGTAGAGAATAAGTACATGGCTGGGGTGCGTCCCCCAGTTCATCAGGGAAGGAAATGGATTATTTCCCTGGTCAGTGTTCTCGGTTACTTGACCTGGTACTGTCGGTGTCCTGTGATGTGTTCTGTGTAGATGTCTCTGGACCACCTGATGGTGTCAGGCACCATGAGCTGTCTTATGAGCTGAGTGTAGCATCGACCGACTCCGCACACTCTCAGTACTGGCTCATTGTGGGGGTCCCATGCACCCAGGGCTCTCATGACCAGGGTGTGGGTCTGGACCTCATAGTCCTGGGCTCTCAGGGTGTCAGCCAGCAGTGTGTACTTCAACGCCTTCCATGCTCGGGCCTCGTGGAAGGCCTGTGACCTGTTTTCAAATGGCTCTGTGATGTCTACAATAAGGACCTTCTTCTTTTCTGTGTCGGTCATGATGATGTCAGGTTGCAGTCAGCTGTCTGTCCCTGGGATCGCAGAGTCGACGGTGCTCTTTCCCAGGGATGGCGGGATGGCTTTCACCAGCCGGTTCTGGATGGCATTGTGGCGCCAGGCTCCTGAGTGCAGTTTGCATCCACACAGGACGTGCAGCAGGGTCTCGTTGGTGTAGCCACACTTCCTGCAGTGCTTGTCCTGGTTGCCGTGGCGGATGGCTCCACTGAGGGGAACACAGTTGAGCCTGGCCCAGTGGACGACCCACCAGTCAGCAAACCTGGTGAAGCTGCCCCTGGGGAGGAACTGGTTGCTGCCATCCCACTTGCTGGACACCTCAAACATCTTGCCCTCGACCGGCTTCCGCTTGAGGTTCTTGGCATAGTGGCAGCAGATGGCGTCTTTCAGAGTCCTTTCCAGCATCGTTCTAGTGGTCAGGGTGATGATGGTGTGGTCCCGGGTCTTTATGTGAGGCACCAGTATTTCCAGCTCCCGGCGCACCTCGCACATCCCCTTTTCTAGGTGTCTTGAGGTGTTGCAGGAGCAGGACCAGAGAGGACAGGTCTCCCCCCTCTCTCCCAAATTCAGCTTCCAAGGAGCCACTGAGGTAAGTGGCGACGTCCTGCTCTGAGGGGGCCCTGATGATTCATTTCCTGACTACGTCCCATACAGCTTCCTCTGCGATGCTCCTCACCGGGTCCGGGTGTGTCAGGAGGCGGAAGGTGTGGGTGATCACCACCACGTCGCACAGGTTGCCCATCCAAGGTACGTTGGCGCCGCCCTGCCTATGGGAGATGTAGATGATGTCTGTGCTGGCCCTCTGGGGAAGGAAAAGCCACTTCCTCACCAGCTGCTTGATGGTGCTCTCAGCCTTGTTCAGGGGTACCTTGGCCACAGCCGATCCCTTGAGGACAAAAGAGATGTGGGGGATCAGGAAGGTATTGAGGGCATTCATCTTTTGCCAGGGGGTGAGCAGGGAGGAGTTGATTTGGGCTGCGTCCCGCAGGATCTCTGCAATGGTGTCTTCGGGGTCTGTCAGGCACAGACTTCTGTGGGAGTGCCCAGATGTTGGTATACCTCTCCCTCCCCAAGGGAGGCCATGGGCTTGTCCTGGATCAGGAACCATGTCACCTGGACCAGAGCCCTGGTGCCGCCTTCAACGTGAAGGGAGGTGCACTTTTTGGAGTTGAAGCAGAGGCCTATCCACTTGGCGGCTCGATGATGTCAAGCATCCACTGGAGGCTTTCCGAGCTGTCAGCGACCAGGGCCAGATCATCCGCATAGGCCAGGATGCTGATTTTCTTGCCATCCAGGTTGAAGCCAGTCGGGCCGCTGGAGATGTTTCAGATGAGCAGTTCCATGGTCAGGTTGAAGATGATGGGGCTGAGGGGGCAGGGAGTTGACCCTCCTTCTGGCTGTGACTTCTGCAGACAGTTCTGCCGTCAGCCTGTCGATCAGGGTGTCGAAGTTCTCAGCCTTTACCAGCTCTTCCATCCAGGCAGATTGCCATGGCGTGGCAACCCTCACTTGCAGCCATCACTCCTCCTGCTGCATTGTCTCCACAGGTTTAGGTGCTGTGGGGACAGTCTGTGGCCTTCTTGTCTTTCGGACTGGGGAGCGGTGTTCAGGTGGATCTTGGAGCGGGGGTCCTGGTGAGGTGAGGGGAGCAGCTCTTGATGTCTCAGAGGTAGCTCTGGATCTTCCAGGAGGGAGTGGGGTTCTGGAAGCACCAGTGTTGGACTTTGGGGTGACGCGGTCATGTCTGGAAGCACTGGGGATGGTTCCGGTTCTCCTTCAGGCAGTATCCAGCTGGGGGGTCCTCACTGGGGCATGGGATTTTTGGCAGTCGGGGTCTCACTGGGCAACCCTGGAGGAGGTGTTAGGTCTCCCATGGGTGGAGCCTGATTGTGGAGTCTGGGGGGCTGCGGGAGGCTCCTCTGTTGGCTGGATCTGGCCAGGCTGCCTGGGGGGAGGTGCTAGTTGCTCCTATTGCAGGGCAGTATGGTTACCTGTGGGGGAGCGCTGCCCCGTCTTCTATCTGTGTTGTGCCGGATGGTTTCTATGAGATCGCTGAGGCATCTGGTGAGGTTGCTGACTTGCGAGATGGCAGTGATCCTCCTCAAGGCAGGTTCCAGTGTGGGGATTCTGGAGATGGGGCTGGTTCTTTTGGTGGCGTCGTCTTGTTGATCAGTCCTCGAGGCAGGGGTCGTGCTTCCCTCGGTTGGCAGTTGGTTCCCCCTTATGTGCTATGGCTCTGGGCATGCTGGCTGGGGTGCTGAAGACAGAGCGTTGGTGGGGGTCAGGGTTGGAATGCTCAGGGTGTCAGTGGGTTTGACCTTTGCCATTGTAAGGGGTCCCTTGTAGGTTGTTTGATGGTAGTTACATTTCTTTTGTGTCTTGAAGGGTAGATCATAGCAGCTACACTGGAAGGTGATCCATTTGCTGTGGGCCTTCCAAATGTGTTTGCTGAGGCCCCCAAGGGTCTGGACTCCACGGAAGGTGAAACAGAAGTGGTAGAGGAGGAGGCCTGTAGGGATCGAGTACTGGAGGTAGATGCAGTCGTCTTCCCCTGTCTCACCCTCTGCGCCTCTGTTGTGCCTGCAGACTCACCAGGAGGTTCCTCTCAGTCTGGCAGAGAAGCTTGAGGAGGTGAAGTCGCTCCTGGAGGGGGCTGGACTCACTGGCCACAATATCCCTTTGCCTGGAAGGACAGTGTGTGGCATCGAGCTATGGAGAGCATTTCCCTGGGAGCGGCCTTCCTCCGGGCAGCAGGGTGGTAAGTAGTTTTGGGGTCCCGGGTTGAGGAGGTGGTTCCTTCGGGAGCATCCCTCTCTGGAGCAGCAGGGCAGTGATCAGTATCCTGGTCCTGGGTCATTGTGGGGGCTCCTCTGATAGCAGCCTTCTCTGGAGCAGCAGGGCAGCGCTCAGCATCCTTGTCCTGGGCAGTGGGAGAGGTTCTCTGGGGGTCCTCCTCCTGAAGAGCTGGTGAGATGTTGTTGCTCCTCGATGTGAGGTCCCGAAGAGACATCCTCATGGCACCAGGTATCCCTGCAGAGGTATCCCCAGTGGTTTTCTTCAGCCAGGTGCTGATTTTTTCATCCTTGCTGGTGGTCCGTGTCTTCCTTGAGGCGCGAAGGGTCTTTGAGATGGGCTTCCACTGAGCTTTCTGAGGGGTGGAAGATTCAGATGCAGTAGCCGAGGGTACAGCTTGGGATGTCTCAGGAGCAGAGAGAGGATTTTCTTCCAAAGTAGCAACAGCAGAGTACATCTTCAAAGCAGCATCGATTTTTTCAAAAATGACAGCAGGAGAATCCATCTTCAGAGAAGGTGTCCTAACTGTCTATCAAAAGAGATTAAACAGATAAGAACAGATTTAATAATTTTATTAAGATAATGTTGAAATAAGGAATGGTACAGAGTTCAAGCATAGAAGTTTCTAGTTGTCAGGAGATAAGGTACAGATTATCAAGGGGTGCAAAATTCGATTTAGGAGCTGGTGGAGCAAGGATCACATAATCGCCCTGACTGGGGGAAAAGTTTAACCGGTCAGAGTACAGGCATCGAGATATGGGGTAAGTTATCCACACAACGGCTATGTTCACTATGCTGGGTATAGTGAATGAATACGGGGGTGGGGATGGGTCTACCCTCATTTGGTGGGGTTTAATGTTCAGTGGGTTTATGGTTCCAGTTCATACGGTCCGATGGGGAAGGTCTCTCAGTCTCTTTCCCACAGTCCATGCACAATGTCGTACCGGCTCACTCCTCTTGGTACTGTCGGTGGCCGGTGATGTGCTCGATGTAGATATCCCTGGACCATCGGATGGTGTCCGAGACCATGAGGCACCGCATGAGCCATGCGTAGCATTTACCGATCCTGCAGGTCCGCAGCACATGCTCGTTGCAGGGGTCCCAATCACCTAGGGCTCCGACGATCAGGGCGTCCAGCTGCACCTCGTAGCCCTTTGCTCTTAGGGTGTCGGCCAGAGGGGCATATTTTTCCAGTTTCTGAGCTCGAGCTTCTCGGAAGGCCAGGGTCCTGTTCTCCAAAGGGATCGTGATGTCGACGAGGATGATCTTTTCCTGGGTTTCGTTGGTGACAACCACGTAGGGTCGCAGCGGGTTGTCGGTACCGGAGATGACGCAGTTCACGGCAACCTCCCCCAGGCTCGGTGAGATGGATTTCACCAGGTGGTTCTGGATGGCGTTGTGGCGCAGCTGCCAGGCTCTGGAGTGGGGCTTGCAGCTGCACAGGATGTGGGGCAGGGTCTCGTTGGAATAGCCGCACTTCCTGCAATGCTTGTCTCGGTTCCCGTGGCGGACGGCTCCGTTGAGCGGGACGCAGTTGAGCCGGGTGCGGTGGATGAACCGCCAGTTGGCGAAGTGGGTGAAGCCGCCCCCGGCGAGGAAGTGGTTGCTGGCGTCCCACTTGCTGGTCAGTTCGAAGGCTTTTCCCTGGTCCGGCTTGTGCTTCAGGGCTTCTACGTACAGCAAGTGGGTGGCTGCCTTCAGGGTCCTCTCCAGCAGGCCCCTGGCGCTCGGGGTGACGATGGTGTTGCCCTCAGACCTGATCTGCGGCACCAGGACTCCCAGCTCCTGGTGCTCCTCGCACCACTCCCAGCGGCAGCCGATGCGCTTCCCCAGGCGGCGCTTGGCATTGCGGGCGCGGGACCACAGCAAAGTGATGTCGCCCCCATCTCGGCCGAATTCGCCATCCAGGGAACCGCTCAGGAAGCTGGCGGTGTCTTGGCTGGAGGGGGCTCTACCGATCCGCTTTTGCTTTGTGTCGTGGAGGGCTTTCGCTGCGATGCTCCTCACCATGGCGTCGGGACACGTCAGCAAGCGGAAGGCGTGGGTGATCACTGCGATGTCACACAGGTCACCCATGCGGGGGACATTGGCACCGCCATGCCTGTGGGTGATATAGACCAGCTCGTTGCTGGCTCTCTGGGGAAGGAATAGCCACTTCTTCACCAGCTGTCGGATGACCTTGTCCGCCTTGTTGAGGGGTACCTTTGCCACAGCGGATCCCCTCAGGATGAACGAGATGCAGGGGATCAGGAAGGTGTTCAGGGCATTTATCTTTTGCCACGGTGCTAGCAGTGAGGTGTCGATCTTGGTGGCATCCTGTAGGATCTCTTGGATGGTGTCCTTGGGTGTCTGTCGGATACGGAAACCCGTCGGTGTGCCGAGGTGTTGGTAGGCCTGCCCCTCTGCCAGGGGGATGACGGGCTCGCCCTGGATATGGAATTCTGTCCCCTGCACGGAGTCCCTTTTGCTGCCATCTATGTGGAGGGATGCACATTTCTTTGCATTGAAGCGGAGCCCCATCCAATCGGCAACTTGACTGGTGGCATCTATCATACGCTGGAGGTTCTCTGGGTCGTCTGCAGTCAGGACCAGGTCATCCGCGTAAGCCAGGACACTCACCCTCTCACCGTGGAGGTTGAAGCCATCTGCGCCCTTGGAGATCGCTCGCAGCAATGGTTCCATGGCGAGGTTAAAGATGATGGGGCTGAGGGGACAGCCCTGCTTAACTCCGCTCCGGATCGGGATCTCGGCGGTCTCCCCTTCGACCGAGTGAATGGTGGTGCTGCATCCCTCGTACATCTCTTGGATCACCCGGCGGAAGTTCTCTGGCATCCCAAACTCCTGGAGTGTGGCAAAGATGTGGTGGTGGGGCATGGACCCAAAGGCGTTGGCCAGGTCCAGCCATGCTATCGTACCCTGCCTCCGCGCTCTTCTGGTCACTTTGATGATGGTTTGGAGGACAAAGTTGTGTTCATAGCAGCCCTTGCAGGACATGAAGCCTTTCTGGGTGGAGCTGATGGCCCCCCCACGCACTGACCACTCCGTGATCCTCGATGCCAGGCAGCTGGCATAGAGCTTGTACATCGTGGAGCAGAGGGAGATGGGCCTCCAGTTGCTGGGGTCATCCCGCTCACCCTTCTTGTACACCAGAACCATCATGGCCTTCTTCCAGGAGCTGGGAGTCCGGCAGAATCGCTTGCACTGGTTGAAGAGTGTGGTGAGGACCAGGCAGCCGGGATCTCGCTTTTTCAGGAGACTGTAGCGGATGCCGTCTTTCCCGGGAGCTGTGTTTTTTGTTTTTGAGAGCCTGGCCAACACTTCCTTGGGCGTGAAGTCAGCTTCCAGGGTGCCCGCTTCGTTGACACGGAGCAGGGGGCGGAGGCACTCAGGGCTCAGCGCGCGATCCTGGGCTGTGTGGTCGAATACATCCTTGAAGTAGCTGTAGAGGCGCTCAGGTGGGATCGTGCAGTAGGGCGGGGGCCCGTCGAGGATCTCTCTCATGGCTTTGGGGCGGTTTGCCCGGTACAGCTTCTGGATCCTTGAAGCCGCTGCTGGATTGTAGCGGCGGTTGGCGCCTCTCCTTCTGGTTCCCCTGGTGATGGTGTTGGGATTTGGAGCAGGCGTTCTGTGGGCAGGCAGGGCGTTCTCCTGGGTGGGACGTCTCCTGGGAGCGGTTTCTGCAGACAGTTCCTGGGTGAGTCTGTCTACGAGGAGGTCAAAGTCGTCGAAGGAAGCTGTTGCTCTTAGCTCCACGGTCCAGGCAGTCTGCCACGGAGTGGCAGCCCTCTCCACCGGCTGCTGGCCCTCATGGTCCTCGACCTCGTCCGAAGCAGACTCAACACCTGCACAGTTGACCTGCCGTCTATCCCGTGAGTCACCGTTCCCTTCGGTTGGGAGCTGGGGCGGGATATCTGGCGGGATGCTGGCATTACTAGTGGTTGGAGGGACGCGGTCCGGCTCGGGGGTTGCCGGGACATTGCTGGTCCTTCTAGGTGTGGCTGCTGCTTGGGCGGGTGCTGCTGGAACATGAGATCCGCTGCTGGCAGCGTCCCGCAGGATGGACTCGGGGGCCGTGCTGGGCCATCTGGTGATGAGGGCCCAGTGGTTTTCTGTGGCTGCGGGGTTGGTATCTTCACCAATACGTGGAGCTTGCTGAGCGGCCTGTGGCTGGGCACTGGCTCCCTCGGCTGCTGGAGTTTGCAGGGCAGACTGAGGCATGGCTCTGGCTCCTCCGGCGGTTGGGGTTCGTAGGGCGGTCTGAGGTGGGGCTCTGGTTCCTCCGGCAGTTGGAGTTCGTGGGGTGGTCTGAGGGGCGGCGCTGACTCTTCCAGTGACAGGATCTCGAGTCGCTATGCGCGAGGGGGCACTGATCCTTCTGGGGATGGGGACGTGCTGGGCCGGAGGCAAGGTAGTCCTGAGCCATTTCAGTATGGAGATTTGCCTGGCGATGTGGGAAGGTGAGACGGGCCTCCTGCTGGCGAGGACCTGGGTGGCGTTCCCCGCAGCAGCAGGCACCTTCTCGATCGCAGCACCCTGTTGCGCTGGTCTGGTGACGGGGGCAGTCTTCTTGACAGCAGCTTGCACAATCGCTGTTCTTTGTTGAGGCTCAGGAGCGGTGGGCCAGCGCGCAGCAGCAGGGCTGGGAGCCAAGGCAGGAGGCCGTGTGGTTCCCTTGGAGTGCTTCCTGCAGGTGACTTAGTGCGCCTTGCATTGCTTCTGCATCTCGAAGGGCAGGCTGCAGAGGGCACAGCTGAAGGCGACCCGCTTGCTGTGGCATCTCTTCAGGTGCCTGGTGACGCCACCAAGGAGGTGGAAGCTTCGGGGAGGGAAGCAGATGGGGCAGATGAGCACGTCCGCCGCGAGGGGGTACTGCAGGTAGATGGTGTCCTCGTTACCTTGCAGTGGGGGGGTGCCGGCGGCACCAGCGGTATCGCTGGCTGGTTCATCCCGGTGCGGGCGGGTGGGGTCGAGAGGTCCGGCTGAGCGGGCATCTGGCAGGGGCCTGCGGTCTCTTTGGGTGGTTTCGGAGGCTGGGCAGGCATCTGGCAAGGCGCTGGTGACCCTCTGGGTGGTCTCTGGAGAGATGCTGGTCCCATCAGCGGAGATTCCTCTCTTGCTGGTGTGTAGAGCAGTGAGAGCACCCTCCGCGCCAAGGACCTGGGCAGCTGCGGTGGTGGGAGGTGGTCGCCTGGGAGCCTCTTGCAGCGGCGGAGCGGGGGGCTCTCTAGTGGCGGCTGGTGTTGCTGGAGAGTGGGGGGGCTCTTGGTCAACAGCTGCTGTAAGGCGGGGGGGCTTGTCCTCGGCGGCTGGCGCTGCTGGGGAGCGGCGGGAATGTTCCTTCTGGCAGTGATGTCCCGACAGGCTGGCCTCCGAATGCAGGATCTGTCTGGAATAGCATCTCGGAGGGGGTCCTTCAAGCAGTCACCGGCCTTCCTCTTCGTGCTGCTGATCCGTAGCGTCCTGGAGGCACCGAGGGTCTTCTTTGTAGTCGCTGTTTGAGGGGCCTTCTGTGGAGCAACAGCAACGGTGGTACACGGAGCAGCTGAAGTTTTTGTTTTATTATGCCCCATGTAGGTTCCAGGACGGCTCAGGAGGCAGTATGTTTTATTCAGCTTCCTGGGTTCATCAGTGATCTCCCTGGACTCCAGAGATTACTGATGAACCCAGGAGGCTGAGTAGCAAATACCACCTCATCAGTCGCCCCAGAACCTGCATGGGGCATATCAAAACTTCCTCGGGACGAGATGCTTTTCCTCAGGGTGGCTTCAGGTCTGGGGAGGTCTGGGGAGGGGAGTCACAACACAGCTGCAGATAGCCCAGGGCTCCTCTGGTTGTGGGCGGGAGGGGAAGGAACAGCTCTGGGCTTCGGTTGGCCTGGGGCTCCTCTAGCTGAGGGAGAACAGGGGGTCTTGGAGCTCTGGGTGTGGGCGGGGGTGGAGGGGCATGGAAAGGATGGAACTGCGTGCTAGACTCTCCGAAATGGGGCTCCACCCACCGCCCATGAGGCGCCTAATGAATTTAAACACTTACAGGGTTAGGCAGCAGCCGTATGGGGATTTTGTAGATTGCAATGGTCCCTAAAATGGAAATTTAGACACCTAAATCTGGGATTTACATGGCTAATTCCTTTTTGTAGATCTGGACCACTGTAACAAGTCAAGGATACTGAAATCTACAAGGATTAAGAGGTCTCCTGCCTGTCACACAGATGCTTGGGAGGGAGTATAAAAGGCAGGGGAACCTGGGGCAAAGAGGACTAAGAACAGTGCTTAATTTGTAATGAAAGAGGTGCCCAGGCTCAAGCAATTATGTGTCGGGGTTCAAGCTTTTTTTTTTTTTATTTTTTTTTTATTTTTTAAACATTCATAACCCTGGAAAGCTGTGGCACAAATGAAGCACTGACTAAGAGGAAGAGGTGTTTTTCTCTTCTTTCCTGTCTGGTTAAAGCAGGAACTGCCTAGGGGAATTATTTGCCATTGTTTTTCAATTGATTTGTTTGTCTTGTGATTGTAACTAAAACAAGGCCTGTGGAAAGGACATTAGAAGCTAATGCCTGAAGCCTTATTTCTCTTTTTCTGGCTGGGGAAACTGCCCACTTCTCTCCTCTCTTCACAGTTTCAATCCTCTCTGTTCAAGTTTCTATGTGCAATGTGCATGTGGACAGTTAGGATGGCATTGTACGGTTCAAAGGAGGCAACTCTTCTTTAAACCAGAACCGTGATGTGACATGGTGGTGTAATAATATTTGGTCCCATCCTAGGCAATGCTTTACAGGAAAGCAGTTCATCAGGCAAGATGTTAAGGTGGCAAACACCACATCAAAATTCTATAGGTAAATCCAGGTGTAGTCCTGGCTCCTGACAGGCAGAAAAAAATTCCCATAAATCTATGCTATATACTTTCTCTACACTCCAGGTTTTATTTATTGCACTATACATACAATTAAAACAATCTTTATTCATAGGTTACAGGAATGGAATAAATCAGCAAAGCTCCACTGAAGCCAACAGAGATGTATCACTTGATGTCAGCTGAAGAACTGGCGCTACAGATCTACTCATATTTCCTTTGGCTTTGCATTTACCTCAGATACTTTGGCTTGCGTAGTCCCATGACATGCATGAATTCATGCAGAGCAATAGAAAAGAGTGGCTGTTAAACAAGGTGATGGTGATATTCTACACCTCAGACCTGACATATACAATAGCTGTCAAACGAAAGATTATGTGTACCTCACTGTGCATTAGGGGTTGTGCCAATCATTTTCAAACACAGCTACCACATCTAGCAGCCTGCAGCAAGGGATAGAAAGGATGCCTGTGGTACTTTGTTTTTGTTTTTTTTGTCTGTGTCAGATCAGTTGGTATGTACTGTATATTTTTGGATACTTCAGAAAATATGTGAGTTAAAGTACATGGAGGTTGCCAGCTTTGTGTTGGACTCACTAGTAACAACTCATTGTCAGAATGGTCGAATTTTGAAGGCTGGATGTGTGTTCTCATATTGTTTGTTTCACCAGTGCAGTAAGCCTTTGAGGGCAAACTTCCCTTTAGTAGATTGTAACATAGCAAATCTACTGGGAAATGCTGAATAACAGTTGTGAGAATTTCCTCTCATCAGTGATTCAAAACCAGGTGCTATTTGGGGCCTTCTACTACTCTACTGAGGTACTTATTGTTATCTGTATTATCATAGCACCAAGGAGCTCTAGTTGTGGAACAGGAACCCATTGTGCTAGGCACTGTACAAACACAGGATAGACTATTGAGTAATATTACTGTGTTTTTTTTTTAAAAAAGGGAAATCACAAAAATGCTTTCAATATTTATTCCCCTTGGCTTTCTATCCATTGAAGGTTTTTTTGGCTGAAATTTAAAACTTTGACAAATTCACCAAACTTTTGAAATGTAATGTTTAACTGGCTGTCTAGTTGGTGCATAAATAGGGGGGAAAAAAACCTCAAACATTTTTCTATTTTTTAATCAAATTTCAAAATTTCATTGAAAACATTATTGCAAAATTGAAAATCAGAAATATTTTGTCCAATGCATAACAGTTATGTCAGGACCTGTGTACCATAAATATGTCATATGGCCCATGACCCTGATTCAAGAAAGCATTGAAGTGAATACTTAAAGCTTATTTGCTTCTTTGGGACTAAAGCATGTGCTTGAAATTAAGCTTCCTTCCCGAATATGGACGCCTTCCTGAATCATGATCTGTCTGTCTAATCAAAACAACTTAAGTTTCAAACATTGAATACTCAAAGTGAACTACTCCCAAACGAGCTACTGGCCAAAAATTATTCAGAAAACCTTTTGGTGAATCATTTTGAAAAACAAAAATGTAAGACAATATTCATCCTTTGATGGGCATGTTGTGCACAGAGAGAGGGAGAGAGTCAAGTAACCAAATAAATGTATACCTTCAAGTCAGCAGCACTGCTAGGGGTACCTACATGGCCCCACAGTATGCCAACATTTTTATGGCTGACTTAGAACAATGCTTCCTCAGCTCCCATCTCCTAACTCCCTTTCTCTACTTATGCTACATTGATGACATCTTCATCTGGACCCATGGAAAAGAGGCCCACGAGGAATTCCACTAGGATTTCAACAATTTCCATCCCACCATCAACCTCAGCCTGGACCAGTCCACACAAGAGATCCACTTCCTGGACATTATAGTGCAAATAAGCAATGGTCACATAAACACCACCCTATACCGGAAACCTACTGACTGGTATACTTACCTACATGACTCCAGCTTTCATCCAGACCACATCACATGATCCATTGTCTACAGCCAAGGTCTAAGATTGTTACACTAATAAAATAATACCAATAGGATCTTATAAGAGGGATAAGGCAAAATGCCACATTTATTGTAAATACAATAGTTAGCATATGCTTTTCAGTCTCTCTCTCACACACACACCATGTACACACTCCTGCCAGTTGATGTTTATAGTTACCAGTCCAGAGTCTGGATCAATCTAGTGGCCAGCCAGATTGGTCACAGAGGGGAGCAGGGCTCTGTCAGTCACGATCCGATGATCCTGGAGTGTGGCAAGATGAACCCAAAGTCTCATGGCCAAGCACCCTGTTCTTATAGACTTTTTTTTTCTCTGTTGAAGTCTATGGATTTTGCTGTGACAGTTTATGACCGGTTACTTCTTGATTGGTGTTAACATTTCAAAACACCTTTGAGAGGGTCATCCTGTCCTGGTTTCAATTTAATCAATTGTCTTTAGGGGTGCCAGCCTTCCCCTCAGAGTCTTCAATCTGCCCTTCCTTCATTACGGATGCGCATTTATGATTTTCTGGAGTTGTTAAGTCTCTTCAGTCCTTCTTTCTTGACCATCTGGCTATAACAATGGCCTTCACACCTTATCTTTTCCTGATGCATGCATTCCTCATTCACACAGTTTCTCACAGAGAAGGCAGAAATTAAACTTCAGTAAATCTTGTGGTCAAAAACAGTTTACATTGTGCTCAGGCCTTCAACATTCCTTTAATCTAATTAACATAGACAGAATACAAAATCCTGTCTCTTATTAACTAAACTTTATAACAGATTCTAATTGTAATGCATATGGGAAAACAGAATCTCGTAGTCTCAGAGGGTCATTCCTTTCTGCTATTCAAATGGGGAGGCTAGCAGGATGAAATCAAGACATACATTAATTCTTATAGTACAAATATAAAATCCTGCTCCTACAAGATACAAGTGCATTTGCTCCAATCCCTCAGACAGAGACAAACACCTACAGGATCTCTATCAAGCATTCTTAAAACTACAGTACCCACCTGCTGAAGTGAAGAAACAGATTGACAGAGCCAGAAGGGTACCCAGAAGTCACCCAATACAGGACAGGCCCATCAAAAAAAAATAATAGAACGCCACTAGCTGTCACCTTCAGCCCCCAACCAAAATCTCTCCAGTGCATCATCAAGGATCTACAGCCTATCCTGAAGGACAGTCCCTCACTCTCACAGATCTTGGGAGACAGGCATGTCCTCGCTTACAGACAGCCCCCCAACTGAAGCAAATACTCACCAGCAATTACACATCAGACAACAAAAACACTAACCCAGGAACCTATCCCTGAAACAAACCCCGTTGCCAGCTTTGTCCACATATCTAGTTAAGGGACACCATCAAAGGACCTACGCACATCAGCCACACTATCAGAGGCTCGTTCACCTGCCCATCTACCAATGTGATATATGCCATCATGTGCCAAAAATGCCCCTCTGCCATGTATATTGGCCAAACCGGACAGTCTCTACATGAAAGAATAAATGGACACAAATCAGACCTCAAGAATTATAACATTCAAAAACCAGTTGGAGAACACTTCAACCTCCTTGGACACTCAAAGCAGACCTAAAAGTTGCAGTTATTCAATAAAAAAACTTCAAAAACAGACTCCAACGAGAAACTGCAGAACTGGAATTAATTTGCAAACTGGACACCATCAAATTAGGCCTGAATAAAATCTGGGAGTGGACGGGTCACTACAAGAACTAAAAGCTAATTTCCCAATGCTAATTTCTCCCTACTGTTACTCACAACTTCTTGTCAACTGTTTGAAACGGGACACCCTGATTACCACTAGAAAAGTGATTTTTCCCCCTCTTGCTGATAATAGACCACTTTAATTGAATTATCTCATTAGAATTGGTTAGGAAACGCCCATCTTTTTACGTATTATGTGTGTGTGTGTGTATATCTATCTATCTATATCTATCTAATCTTCCTACTGTATTTTCCACTCTGTGCATCTGATGAAGTGGGTCTTAGCACACAAAAACTTATGCCCAAATAAATTTGTTAGTTTCTAAGGTGCCACAAGTACACCTCATTGTTTTTGCTGAATAAATTATTTTATGAATAATATAGTTCTACACTTTAATTAGTCCAGGTGGAGTACCAGTGCTATATGTTCTAAAAAAACATGAGTCCCTTAACTAGAAATCCCTTAACAGATGTAAAAATGAAAAACAAACAACCAAAGAAAACCAAACCCAACCAACCCTTCCCCTGCACGCCCTCAGACCCCCACCATAAAGCGATAACATTGCCAAAACAGGAGTCCAAAATATAGATGTCGTCTGAAGGACTTTTTTCACCTTGTCTAGGTTTTGAAAGAAGTCTCACTCAGGAGAAGGAATTTTATGGTTGCACCAAGGAATTCAGTGTTGCTAACAATGTTGAATTGAATTGTCTTCAGTGAGGATCTCAAACTCTTTTGTTATTGAACTCTTCTGAGAACAATATTTTCCTGTTGGTCACAATAATCTATTCATTGGGTGAAGCACCAGAAGCCAAACCCATTGGCTTCACTGGGAAGTGGAAAGACTCGCACTGATGTCAATGGTTATTGGATTGCACCATAAGAATAGAGTGCCAAACTTGACCCATGATGGTATCAAATCTTGTGTATTTCTTGCTAACAGACTGCTAGAGCAAAACATGATGAAGCCAAAGGATTATCCTTGTTACTTTTTCTGATCAGTACTTTAACTTACAACTGCCTGCTGCCACTGTCAGACACAGGTTTGACAGTGGTAGCCGTGTTAGTCTGTATCAGCAGAAAGAACGAGGAGTACTTGTGGCACCTTAGAGACTAACAAATTTATTTGAGCATAAGCTGATGAAGTGGGACCATGATGAAGAAAGAGACCAAAATGTTAGTTTTAATTCTTCAGTTGTTATCTTCCCAGTTTCACAGTAGAACACCTTGCAGGACTGGGTCCTCTATACATTCAGTACCATTAATGTGTAGATGGGTTTGGAGAGGGATAGTGCAATGCGGAATTGGTGCACAGGACATTGCCCAAGCATTTTTATTTACTGATCATTCAAAAGTTTTATTCTACTATTTATATGCACAACCTTCAAATAATCTGTTTTTGGAACATTTTATTGTAGCAAATTTATTTTAGAATATAAATCATTGCAGACACGCAAAAGAGTCAAATTTCATAATTCTGTCATTTAAACTTTATTGTATAGAGTCGAGGGTGGATAAAATGGAACAAATTCAGTGAAAATTACATAAAATGTTCATTTCTTTAACACATTTTTACTCTTCTTCAAAAAATACTTTCATCAAGGTACATGAAATAATGAAAGCAATAGTAAAGAGTTATGAAATGCTGCTTTATGCCCTATCTAATGTTATGAAAACAAAGTGATACTCGTGACTAAAAAGCAGTACATTTTAAAATGAACCAAGGGAAATGCTTTCCTACAGTCACCCTCTTGAACTGACTTCTGCAAGAGATTATCAAGACAAATAGTGTAGCCGGATTTATAAAAGGCAGGATAACTTGGAGTCTATTAAAGTAGCATCTAGAGTATTGTTAACTCTTTCACATCTCCTTATTCTCTACTGCAGTCTTCAAATTATTTATCTCCTGCAAATGTGCTGGTAAGAAAGCAGTTCCCTTCATCTGGATCCCCAAAGAGATGTCTTTATCTTAGAAATTGGTTCTAATCTTTGCAGGGTACAAAACTGCTGTTAGCGCACTATCCTCTGAGAAAGCAGACTTAAGATTGATCCAATATTTCTGAGGTGGGACAGGAGGGGAGGAGAAAAAAAAGTACTTGGCATTGTAAGGAGAAAAAACAAATTCCAGAAGAGTATGCATATGTTTCCTGATGTATATGTTTGTGCAGAGCAATTCAAGCCCTGAAGGACCATCTTATCAATAGAACCTTTTCATTTTTATTCCCAGCCTCTTGTGTGTTGAATTGGTTTTGGCTATTGTCTGGAACATGACTGCTGTAGGAACAACCTCCTCCTCAAAGCAGTATACCTCCTAGACAGGAGTTTAGAGCAGAAGTGGGAGAACAAGCTTTGCAGAATTTAGAATGCACGCAGACACTGTAGGTATACATTTAGAATTGGACCTAAAAACAGATCCCTTGTGTGGTAAGGTGTCTATCTGTGGCTTGGAAAAAAACACACAAAACACCTCCCTGGGGGTGTTCAGTTTGCATGTTCTTAATGGTTCTATTCTGTAAACAAAGCACGTTGCCAATAGTAGCCCAGCAAAGTTACATAAGTTTGACACTGTGCAGTTCAGCAGCATTGAGGTGTAAGATTGTCAAAGTCAAAAAGGCCAAAAAGCAAATATAAAAGTAAAAGCAGAGTCCAGGCCATATTCTTCCCATGTAGGATACAAAAAAACATCCCACTAGATATCAATGAGTTACTTGAAATCTCTAGGGGGTGTTACCCAGGGTTTTCAGAACCCAAAACAGTGGTAACTTAACTTTTTCTCTCCAGGCCGTGTCAGGAATAAATCAATGGGAACACAGCTCATCCATCTGATAAATGATTAATACAAACTATAATGCTTTTGCCTAAAACTACTTTTTTATTAGTTTTCACGCATGCACGTGCACATGCATGCACACATATCTGTTGTAGCAGTGGGTTCAGAACATTACAAGCATTTAAAGTTACCCCAAAAGTCTGAAATGGTTTTGAGGAATCAACAGCCAGGCTTCTGGGGACCCTCCTTCTGTCTGCCTGCTGGGGAACTTGGGTGTTAAATCCTTGTCCAGAGAAAAGCTTCCTTGGACTGCTCCAAAGCACACTTTCTAACTAAACTTTTTATCCAGACGAAGTACATAACTCATTATAGCCCCTAATAGGCTAACAATTTCCCTAGCAACAGCCAATATCATTTCATTATTTTCCTTATCAGCAAAACATTTCCAGTAATAACAACAATAACATTTACATGTCAGAAGCACCTAAAACCAAGGTCAGTTGTCCAAACATTCCTTCTATTTCCACAGTATGTTAACTTCTTGTCCCAACCTTCTATTCTGATTACCAAAGCTGCAAACATGCAAGTGCACGATCTGACCTCTCAGGGACGAACATTATTCTTAGCTCTGTGGTGTTTGGTTTTCAGCTGGCAGTGGCTGAACACACAAGATGGCTGACTGCAGTGCTGTCAAATTCTGGGGTACATGCAGTAATGTCAAATTTGGGGGCTATATGGGGAGGGGAGAGTTTATGGGCTAGCTCCTTGGGCTCTCATAAATGGGGAGTGTCCAGGTTCCCTCCCCACTCTGAGCTCTAGGGTACAGATGTGGGGACCTGCATGAAAGACCCTCTAAGCTTATTCTTACCAGCTTAGGTTAAACGCTGCCACCACCAAAGTGTTACACAAAGAACAGGGGAAGTGCTCTAGCGGTGGCAGCAATTGGCGGCGACTGCTTGGGGCTGCAAAATTGGTAGATCCGCCCCTGTTTGCTGGGAATAGAATAGCAGTTTATGTGCCCGCTAAACCAATTTATCTCTTGAGGTACAGATTCTTTACATGTAGTGTGTTGAAAAGACCTCTCATATCAGGGGGAAAGAAGTCAGAATTTAGTTTTCTTTATAGATAACACTAGCTGCTTTCAGGATGTTTTCTTCATCCCATATGTTAGTGTAATTATGATCATGTTGGCTAAATTATCCTTGTTACTTAATATAGTATCCAGAACATATAACCAATCAGTAATAAGATAGTCCATTGTCAAGCTGGGGTAAAACTTAAAACATGTATTGGGCAAAGATGGCCAGTTTTTTTCTCAGAATTCACATGACCTATTGTAAATAATGCTTTGTAGTTGGTATGTTCCAAGAAGTATTTTTACATGACATTTAAGAGAAAATCCATTTCTTTTAAATTCCAGCCATGTTGTTTCTTTTCTTACAAAACAGGAACACATTTACTATAATATATCAAATTTAAAACTGTAATTTCAAAATTAAATATGAGAGAGAGTGAAGGGAATACGGAATGGAAAAGTGTATGATTAGTAAGCACGTGTATCTTTATTACGACATTGAGAGGAAACTTGAGCTAGTGGTTAAAATAAGACTGCGCCTCGGAAGATCTTGATTCTGTTCCTAGCTCTGCCACAGACACCCTGTGTGACCTTGGGAAAGTCATTAAATCCCTCTGTGTCTTTGTTTCCCATCAGTAAAATGGGAATAATAGTACTACCTTTCTCCCACCCATTGCCTTGTCTATTGGCTTATGCCTAACTCCCAGTTACTTAGCAGTTGGTTTATGCCTCAAAGCAAGAGGGATTATGTCCTTTGTACATTTTTACCCTAATTTATCTGGCCGTGTACGTTGATATAAAAATATAATGCTTTTTAAAACCTTACTAAACCTCTGGCTGCAATGGTATTGGGTGGCGGTGAGTTCCAGAGGTTGATTATTCATTGTGTGAAAAAGTATTTCCTTTTATTGATTTTAAATTTATTCTCTTATTTTCATTAGATGTCACCTGTGACACTGGCAGATCACATCATACTAGAGTGTATTCAGGTCAATTCACTTGTGTATTAGCGTGGATGAAAGTGATTGTTAAATCCATAAGAGCATATTTGGTTTTGAAAACTAAAGTGATGTTACATGCATTGTTTTTACTTCTCTGTCCTGCTTTAATGTAATAGCAAGCATTTACATTGTAAATACCCCTGTAACTAAATAACCTATTAGACAAGAAAGAAACCTCATGAAATACACATGAAGAAATTTAACAGAAAAATGCTAATTTCAAAGCAAGTAGCCATTGTGTGAGGTGACCGAAGGTCAAATACTCAAAGTGCATTCCTCACTCACCATCATCAAAGGAAAAGCCTATGTGGGTAAAGACACTGTCAGATTGCTTTTGTCAGAAGAAGCTATAAGTATAAATTCAAGGAAAGATTCTTCATCTCTGGGCTGTTTGGAGTTTTACAGGGAAGTGTATCAAATACAAAGCAGGTATCCCCAGAGACAATGTGGGTACCCTGCAAAGACTTTTGGGAAACTGGCAGTTTATTAAATCACTGCCACCATTTGGAGTTACAAACTGTGATTCACCTGTTAATATATTTTACCTGCTTTAACCTTTCAACAATTCTCATTTCCCTTTCTTAACTAATAAGCCTTAAATTAGTTTACTATACAATTGGCTACCAGCTTTGGTGCAAGATCTGGAATACCAATTGATCTGGGATAAGTGATCGGTCTCTTGGGACTGGGAGTAACCTGATGTGGAGTGGTTTTTGGTTGAAGTAACCCTTATCACAAAGTTCAGTTTCTCTGGGTGGCAAGATAGACGAGAATATAAGGGGACTGTCTGGGACTCCCTGGTAAAACTGGTATAGCGATCCAGGGGTTGACATTTGTTTCTGGTTTGGTGAAATCTAATTATAGAATATGCCACCAGTTTGGGCTGTCTGCCCTGTTTTCTGACTGTCTGCCCTCTTGCCCGATCTTTAGATTATGTATTAATTATACGGATTAATTAAGAATCCCCAGTTATCACTTTGAGTGTTGACAGGTTCTTGTCCCAGGATCAGGCCCCATATTATTCAAAGTATTATATAGTTGGGAACCCTGATGCGCACAGTTGCAACACTCACACTATAGGGGAAAAGAGTCCTGTGGCACGTTATAGACTAACAGACATATTGGAGCATAAGCTTTCATGGGTAAATACCCACTTTGTCGGATGCAGGTAGTGGAAATTTCCAGAGGCAGGTATAATTATGCAAGCAAGAATCAGGCTAGGGATAATGAGGTTAGTTCAATCAGTGAGGTTAAGGCCTTCTTCTAGCAGTTGAGGTGTGAACACCAAGGGAAGAGAAACTGCTTTTGTAGGTGGATAGCCATTCATAGACTCTTTAATCCTGAGCTGTTTAATCCTCAACCACACCATCACCAGTTCATTCATCTGCATGTCCACCGATATAATCTATGCCATCACGTACCAACAATGCCCCTCTGCTATGTACATTGGCCAAACTGGACAGTCCCTACGTAAAAGGATAAATGGACACAAATCAGATATTAGGAATGGCAATATACAAAAACCTGTAGGAGAACACTTCAGCCTCTGTGGACACACACTAGCAGATTTAAAGGTAGCCATCCTGCAGCAAAAAAACTTCAGGACCAGACTTCAAAGAGAAACTGCTGAGCTTCAGTTCATTTGCAAATTTGACACCATTAGCTCAGGATTAAACAAAGACTGTGAATGGCTAGCCAACTACAAAAGCAGTTTCTCCTCCCTTGGTGTTCACACCTCAACTGCTAGAAGAGGGCCTCATCCTCCCTGATTGAACTAACCTTATTATCCCTAGCCTGATTCTTGCTTGCATATTTATAGCTGCCTCTGGAAATTTCCACTACATGCATCCAACAAAGTAGGTATTCACCCATGAAAACTTATGCTCTAATACATCTGTTAGTCTATAAGTGCCACAGGACTCTTTGCCACTTTTACAGATCCAGACTAACACGGCTATCCCTCTGATATTTCACACTATAGGAACTTTTATATTTATAAATATAATTTGTTAGTACATTTAACATTGTCACAAACACCCCGTCTCAGTAGGTAGATAGTGATAATACAGAATGTACATCTGCACATCCATATACTCACACCATCTCCTGTAAAACAACCTGAAGTGTTAGCCATCATCTTCCTCATTACCATCACCTTCCCCATCATCATCAGTGGCCATCATTCTGGCACCTCCTAAGGACTAGAGATCTCTCTCCCACTGCTCCTAGGTTGGATGCAACTTTTATAATCTGTTACACTGCCACCATTATGTTAAATGCATATTCAGTAGGGGATTCTTTTCCTTATTTGTATTTCCTCACCTTAGTCATGTTGGAGTGTCTTTTTCCTATAGGTTAGGATATCAGTGATCTGAACTTATTATCATATATTTCAATTCATTACCATGGGCCATTTATGGTTGGGTATCACATTTGTTATTTCTCTCCTAACTGCTTATTTTGGTTCTTTCCAAGTTCCAAGTTGTGGCATACCTTTTAAGTTTAAAAGGGTATGAACTTCAGAAGCCTCCAATACCAGCCTACTTCAACACATCCTCTATGTGAAAGGTCGCAGCCATATATGGACCTTATGCTTTAGCTCATCACCATCTGTCTAGGTGAAAGGTCCCAAAAATATGTATGCTAACTTTTGCCTTAGATCAACATACAGGATGTGGCCTGTAGGTCCCTTGTTTTACGGCCAAAATATACTCTAACACAAACTTATTATAATAAAACAAATAATTAAACCTATAAGAAAAGATATTTAAGCAAGCAGGCTAGCCTTAGATGTATCTTATGTATCTGTTATGTATGCCAGTTCATTGCCAGGACACTTCTGTGGTTCACTCATGTACCTGTGGTCAGAACTTCCCCTTAAACTCTATTTTCAGCTCTCCACATACTTGGGGTTTTCTGTTGGGCCGTTTATCAGTGTAAAGTTTCTGGTCAAAGTTCATAGGCCTCAAGCCTTACGCTAACTTGCTGAAGCTAATGTTTTACAAAATACAGGCCTGTACGTTTTTTGCATTACTGCTGAATATAATGCAAAGCAGTAAATATAATAAAGGCAAGCTAGTGCACTGGGCTATAGCCCGGAGATAGGCATTCCAGAAAGCGTGACACCACTTTTTTCTTGTATTATGAGAGGTTAAATATAAATTAATTTCTCTCTTTCTAATGTGTTCCCTCTTATTTTGACACAGTACTAAATTAAACCATCCTAACATTTTCACTCTCTCTCCTCACATGGAATCCTTTCCATAATTCTAATTATTTTCTTAGCCCTTCCTTGGGCCCTCTTTTTCTACTTCATCTTTTTTGAGATATGGTCGCCTTCTCATGGAATACCATGGGTTTATGTAATAGTCCATGGCATTTTATATATTCTATCAATTGATGTCTTTTTTTAAAATGCTACTTCACATTGAACAGATGTTTTTGCTGAGCTGTTCACACTGCTGCCCAGGTGTCTTTCCTATCTGGCTAGAGTTAATTTAGAACCCAGTGCTGTGTAGAATAGCTGAAAGTATTCCTTCCAACATGGATTATCTTGCATTGGTCAACAACTAATTTAATCATTCTGTGTCTGTTTTGCCTTGAAAATTGGACATTTATTCAGATTCTTGGTTTCGTTTCTCTTAAGTTTCCTATACATGATTGTATTTAAACACTTGTTGCTTGACTACATATTTTCCTTAATAGCCTCTTGTGGTTAAAGGCTTGTTGAAAGTCCAGATCAATTATGTGAACTGATTATCTTTTAAGAAGTATTTCGCCAACATCCTCTAATAGTAGATTGGCAAAGCATGCTTCTCCCACACATAATCCACCTGCCAGAGATGTTCTAGATATACTTTATACTGCCTCAGTGCAGAGGAATGGGCTAGATGGCTTCTTGAGGCCCCTTCCAGCCCTATATCTCATATTCTATGCTGCCTTGCCCTTATCATATGATTTTCATGTAGGGGAGTTATACCTCAGAAATAATTAATTTCATGTTGGGGAGTTATACCTCAGAAATAAGTGATTTTTTTTTCCAAACCAGCTTGTCTTGAACAAAAAGTACAGATCTGTAACCTCAGTGTCTTTTTTTTTTAAGTTACCTACAATGTTTCTTTGCTTTCCACTCTCTATTTGAAGGGTGTATGTGTGTGTGTGTGTTTGTTTTCTCCCCCCAATTTGTGTGGGCCAACTATGACTTCCAAGAGTTAATGCTAGGTTACAGGAATATTTTATAAAATGCATGGAATATCTTTCAAAGGCTTCACCATTCTATTTCCAGCACTTCAACGGAGTTAGCTATACAATTTTAAATTTCCTTTCCAATTGCCCAAATAAATCCCTGTTTCATGGTTGTCAGAAATCCTAAGGAATGAGAGCAAAACCAATCACACTTAAAATAGACTGTCTTCAGTATCTTCAGTGAGCTTGCCTCTTTCAGTGTAAGCAGACCAGACAAACTCATAGGCTGGAACTTCCAGTGCTGCAGGTGACTGGCACCCAGTGCTATTCATAAAATGCAGACAGATCTGCCACATTCTCCCAAAGCCCTTTGTTAATATGACATTTTTAAACCAATGTTACAGTACTTGCAGTTAGATGTATTATACTTTGAGGCCACGCTCATTAAATTCCTGTTAAATGCTAATTAAAGTCAAACTAACCAAGTTTCTTTTCTACAGCACTTAGGGATTGGACTCCCCCCTCCCCCTCCCCTGACATACTCACACCTTTCTCTCTTATATGAATAATTGCTAAAGCAAATATATTTATACTGCTGGTGTTTGAAGAACAGCCTACTGAATACTAATTCTGGCTCACAACTATCAGCAAAGAGGCTTTCTGAACATCTGTTTTTTCTCCGCAACTAAGAAATAAATTTACTATACCACAAGGAAACTGTGGCTGCCTCATTGGAAAACACTGCACGGGAAATGAAATTGTTGCATAAAAGCTTATTATTTCAAAGATGTTAGTAGCTAATTGTTTTGCAGTTCCTTAGACTATTTGCTTTTACCAACCTAGCTGCAAATTACTCATGATGGACCAAATTCTGTTCTCAGTTATGCCAGTGTAAATCTGGAGCAAACTAAATTGAAGTCACTAGCTGAAAGTGGAGTTTAAACCAGCAACATTAACTTGGTCACTTTTCACATCCTGAATATCTTATGGTAAAATGTAATGAAACAACATGTTAACATAAGCATTTAAGGAGAAAAAAATATAATTGAAAATTCACCATCTGTTCAACTTACTTATGACTGGCACAGAAATGCATTCCGGTAGCATTTAGAGACCCCAACTAAGAGCAGACCCCCACTGTGCTAAGCGCTGCACATTCCCATGTGGTAAGATTTGTAAATCTGCCTTTGGGGCAGAGACACAATCTAAATAGACAAGATGGGGAAAAAATAGGACAAAGCAGTATTGGCTCCATTACATAGATGGAGACCGGAGGGTCAGAGATTAAAGTCCCAATCCTGAAAGTGATGTGTTGGTGGACTCCTGCACCCATGTGGAATCCCAATAAAGTAATTTGGACTCCATCCATGTACATAACTCTTCTAGATCAGGGACTAAGTGTTTTGTCTAAGATCACAGAAGGATTCTGACAGAGGCAGTAACTGAACCCAGGTCTCCTGAGTTCTAGTCTAATGCTTCCTTGAGACCTTAATTTCTGCCTTTCTGTACAGTTTCAGTTTAGTTTGTTTGCCAAATTCCTCTGAAAATCTGGAATATCTTTTTAAATTATTATTAGTGGCCTGGTAGCACTGATAATGTACTGGCTACTGTCAACATACACATGAATACATATTTCCTACTTCAAAGATATTTTTAATTTCAGTTTTGATTTTGTAAACTAAAACCTCTTTAAATCCTTATTACAAGTCAATTCCACATCTAGCTTCACACCCAAAACAGTGCAGAATGAAGAGTTCCCTTAAGGCTACCTTATTGTGGTAACACACAATCCTCAGCACTTCTGGAAATTAGAGCATGACTTCTGAGAGAAGGAACATACTGCTTTTAAGAGGATGGCCTGTGAGACACCCTGGCACCACAATATTCACCACTGTCATATAATTAGGATATGTTTTGCATAAAGTATGCCTTGTGAGGCATCATTCTAAATGTCTTGATCTGCTAGACAGCAATATCTCATTGGATTGTATGCGCTATTACCGTATGTGAAGTTATGAAGTTTGGCTATGTATGTATGTTGGGGGGGAGGGATAGCTCAGTGGTTTGAGCATTGGCCTGCTAAAGCCAGGGTTGTGAGTTCAATCCTTGAGGGGGCCATTTAGGGATCTGGGGCAAAAATTGGGGATTGGTCCTGCTTTGAGCAGGGGGTTGGACTACATGACCTCCTGAGGTCCGTTCCAACCCTGATATTCTGTGATTCTATGTGTTACTGAAACACGTGAGGATGAAAATACCCACAAACAGCCTTTCAGATACAACAGTAAAAAGGCCAAATAATGTTCATAGCTTATTGAGGAAATGTACACAACCCCAAGAACTGTGTACAATAGAAACGTCTCAGAGATAGCACTACAGAATGGGAACTGTTTGACCCAGGTCACAGCAAAAGAGCTTTCCAGAAACTTGGAAGAAGATATAAAAGAAGATATAATCTGCCAGCCTGTTTATCATTCAGGGTGAGAATTTGTTAATTCATATCCTATCTAGTACATTAAGCCCAGTTTGTGGTTTTGTTTATTTACTAAGTAATCTGCTTTGATCTGTTTGCTATCCCTGATAATCACTTAATCTATCTTTCTGTAGTTAATAAACTTGCTTTGTTTTGTCTAAAACCACTGTGTGGAAATCACAATTTGGAACAGAAAGCTGTGTATATTCTGCTCCACATTGAGGGAGGAGGTGAATTTCATGAGCTTACACTGTACAATTCTCTGTGCAGCGCAACATAGTATAATTTTGGGTTTACTCTCCAGAGGGGGTGCGTGCTTTAGGAACTGGGAGGTGCCTTAGTTGAGCTTTCCCATGCAGAGTTGAACTCAGCATCTGTGTGTATCATAGAATCATAGAATATCAGGGTTGGAAGGGACCTCAGGAGATCATCTAGTCAAACCCCCTGCTCAAACCAGGACCAATCCCCAACTAAATCATCCCAACCAGGGTTTTGTTAAGCTTGACCTTAAAAACTTCTAAGGAAGGAGATGCCACCACCTCCCTAGGTAACACATTCCAGTGTTTCACCACCATCCAAGTGAAAAAGATTTTCCTAATATCCAGCCTAAACCTCCTCCACTGCAACTTGAGACTATTCCTCCTTGTTCTCTCAGCTGCTACCACTGAGAACAGTCCAGATCCATCCTCTTTGGAACTCCCTTTCAGGTAGTTGAAAGCAACTATCAATTCCCCCCTCATTCTTCTCTTCCGCAAACTAAACAATCCCAGTTCCCTCAGCCTCTCCTCGTAAGTCAGGTGTTCCAGTACCCTAACCATTTTTGTTGCCCTCTGCTGGACTCTTTCCAATTTTTCCACATCCTTCTTGTAGTGTGGGGCCCAAAACTGGACACAGTACTCCAGATGAGGCCTCACCAATGTCGAATAGAGGGGAATGATTACGTCCCTCAATCTGCTGGCAATACCCCTACTTATACATCCCAAAATGCCATTAGCCTTCTTGGCAACAAGGGCACACCGTTGACTCATATCCAGCTTCTCGTCCACTGTAACCATAGGTCCTTTTCTGCAGAACTGCCGCCTAGCCATTTGGTCCCTAGTCTGTAGCAGTGCATGGGATTCTTCCATCCTAAGTGCAGGACTCTGCACTTGTCCTTGTTGAACCTCATCAGATTTCTTTTGGCCCAATCCTCTAATTTGTCTAGGACCCTCTGTATCCTATCCCTACCCTCCAGTGTATCTACCTCTCCTCCCAGTTTAGTGTCATCTGCAAACTTGCTGAGGGTGCAATCCACACCATCCTCCAGATCATTTATGAAGATATTGAACAAAACCGGCCCCAGGACCGACCCTTGGGGCACTCCACTTGATACCGGCTGCCAACTAGACATGGAACCATTGATCACTACCCGCTGAGCCCAACAATCTAGCCAACTTTCTATCCACCTTATTGTCCATTCATCCAGCCCATACTTCTTTAACTTGCTGGCAAGAATACTGTGGGAGACCGTGCCAAAAGCTTTGCTAAAGTCAAGGAACAACAGATCCACTACTTTCCCCTCATGCACAGAGCCAGTTATTTCATCATAGAAGGCAATTAGATTAGTCAGGCATGGCTTGCCCTTGGTGAATCCATGCTGACTGTTCCTGATCACTTTCCTCTCCTCTAAGTGCTTCAGAATTGATTCCTTGAGGACCTGCTCCATAATTTTTCCAGGGACTGAGGTGAGGCTGACTGGCCTGTAGTCCCCAGGATCCTCCTTCTTCTCTTTTTTAAAGATGGGCACTACATTAGCCTTTTTCCAGTTGTCCGGGACTTCCCCCGATCACCATGAGTTTTCAAAGATAATGGCCAATGGCTCTGCAATCACATCCACCAACTCCTTTAGCACTCTTGGATGCAGCGCATCTGGCCCTATGGACTTGTGATTGTCCAGCTTTTCTAAATAGTCCCGAACCACTTATTTCTCCACAGAGGGCTGGTCACCTCCTCCCCATGCTGTGCTGCCCAGTGCAGCAGTGTGGGAGCTGACCTTGTTCGTGAAGACAGAGGCAAAAAAAGCATTGAGTACATTAGCTTTTTCCACATCCTCTGTCACTAGGTTGCCTCCCTCATTCAGTAAGGGGCCCACACTTTCCTTGACTTTCTTCTTGTTGCTAATAAACCTGAAGAAACACTTCTTGTTACTCTTAACATCTCTTGCTAGCTGCAACTCCAGGTGTGATTTGGGCTTCCTGATTTCACTCCTGCATGCCCAAGCAATATTTTTATACTCTTCCCTGGTCATTTGTCCAATCTTCCACTTCTTGTAAGCTTCTTTTTTGTGTTTAAGATCAGCAAGGATTTCACTGTTAAGCCAAGTTGGTCGCCTGCCATATTTACTATTCTTTCTACACATCGGGATGGTTTGTCCCTGTAACTTCAATAAGGATTCTTTAAAATACAGCCAGTCCTCCTGGACTCCTTCCCCCCCTCATGTTATTCTCCCAGGGGATCCTGTCCATCAGTTCCCTAAGGGAGTCAAAGTCTGCTTTTCTGAAGTCCAGGGTCTGCATTCTGCTGCTCTCCTTTCTTCACTGTGTCAGGATCCTGAACTTGACCATCTCATGGTCACTGCCTCCCAGGTTCCCATCCACTTTTGCTTCACCTACTAATTTTTCCCAGTTTGTGAGCAGCACGTCAAGAAGAGCTCTGCCCCTAGTTGGGTCCTCCAGTACTTGCACCAGGAAGTTGTCCCCTACACTTTCCAAAAACTTCCTGGATTGTCTGTGCACCGCTGTATTGCTCTCCCAGCAGATATCAGGGTGATTGAAGTCTCCCATGAGAACCAGGGCCCGCAATCTAGTAACTTCCGTGGGTTGCCGGAAGAAAGCCTCATCCACCTCATCCCCCTGGCCCGGTGGTCTATAGCAGAATCCCACCACGACATCACCCTTGTTGCTCACACTTCTAAACTTAATCCAGAGACTCTCAGGTTTTTCTGCAGTTTCATACTTGAGCTCTGAGCAGTCATACTGCTCCCTTACATACAATGCAACTTCCCCACCTTTTCTGTCCTGCCTGTCCTTCCTGAACAGTTTATATCCATCCATGAGACTACTCCAGTCATGTGAGTTATCCCACCAAGTCTCTGTTATTCCAATCACATCATAATTCCTTGACTGTACCAGGACTTCCAGTTCTCCCTGCTTGTTTCCCAGGCTTCTTACATTTGTGTATAGGCACTTGAGATAACTCGCTGATCATCCCTCTTTCTCAGTATGAGGCAGGAGCCCTCCCCTCTCGCGCCCTCCTGCTTGTGCTTCCTCCCGGTATCTCACTTCCCCACTTACCTCAGGGCTTTGGTCTCCTTCCCCCGGTGAACCTAGTTTAAAGCCCTCCTCACTAGGTTAGCCAGCTTGCTTGCAAAGATGCTCTTCCCTCTCTTTGTTAGGTGGAGCCCGTCTCTGTCTAGCACTTCTCCTTCTTGAAACACCATCCCACGGTGAAAGAATCCAAAGCCTGCGTAGCCATTCGTTGACTTCCACGATTCAACGGTCTCTACCCAGGCCTTCTCCTTCCACGGGGAGGATGGACGAGAACACCACTTGCACCTCAATCCCCTTTATCCTTCTTCCCAGAGCCACATAATCTGCAGTGATCCACTCAAGGTCATTCTTGGCAGTACCATTGGTGCCCACGTGGAGAAACAGGAAGGGGTAGTGATCCGAGGGCTTGATGAGTCTCAGCAGTCTCTCTGTCACATCGTGAATCCTAGCTCCTGGCAAGCAGCAGACTTCTTGGTTTTCCTGGTCAGGGTGGCAGATAGATGACTCAGTCCCCCTGAGGAGAGAGTCCTCGACCACCACCACCCACCTCCTTCTATTGGGAGCGGTGGTCATGGAACCCCCAACCCTAGGACAGTGCATCTCATGCCTTCCAATCGGCAGAGTCTCCTTCTGTTCCCTTCCCTCAGATGTATCATCTAGTCCACTCTCCGCATTAGTATCTGTGGAGAAAACATTAAAACGGTTACTTACCTGTGTCTGCATTGCTGGTGCATGGATGCTCCCCTTTCTTCTTCTGGAGGTCACATGCTGCCAAATTTCCTCACCATCTTCCTGTCCCCGCTGTGCAGTCTGCTCTGAATCTTCAGAACCTTGTGCCTGTAGAAGCACATCCTGACGTCTGTCCAGGAAATCTTCAGTTTCTCTTATGCAACGCAGAGTCGATACCTGTTGCTCCAGACCTTGAACCTTCTCTTCCAATATGGAGACCAGCTTGCACTTTGTTCAGACAAAGTCACTTCTGTCCTGTGGAAGAAAGACAAACATGGCACATCCAGTGCAGGTCACAACAGCTGAACACTCCCCATACATATTACCTTCCTTCTATGAGCTTCCTCAGGAGTTGTAGTAACTACTCAGAGAAGCTGGCAAGATGTAAGCCTCAGTGGGCTCTCTCCAGGTGAACTCCCAGGCAAACTCCCTCTGTTAGCCTCTCTGCTGTTCACTGTAGCTGCAGCTGGGTGTGTCCCTACTTGTATGTGTGCTGGAGGGGGCTTGAGGGCCCCCCACCCCTTCACCGTGAGCCGGCTGCACAAGCTGCAGCTGGTCTGCTTCCAGACAGCTCCAAGGAAACATCTATACACACTCATGCTCCACAACCTTTATGCCCTCACCCTTGTGTCCTGCCCCGATACAAAATGGCGGGACCTCCTGCCACCTTTGGAGGGTGAGGAGCCCCGGTGGGCCGGCCTATATTCCACCTTGGTCCCGAGACCCACCAGGGATATCAGTTGGCGGCTCCTTCACGAAGCCATGAGCACAGGCATGTACGTGGCGCAGTTCACCCCTATCCCAGATACCTGCCCCTTTTACGGTGTGAGGGAAACCCTGGCACACAAATATTTGGAGTGTGCCAGGCTACAGCCCCTATTCTGGCTCCTCACAAATATTTTATTACGTTTTTGGTTGCACTTTTCCCCTCACCTTCTTATTTATACACTCCCTGTCCATGACCCCACAAAGTCCCGGGATCTCCTGGTCAATCTCCTCCTGGCCCTAGCTAAAATGGCCATCTATAAAGCAAGAGTGAGGAGGTTGGCCAATGGAGTCTCCTGTGACTGTGGGGCCTGTTTCCGATCCTCCGTCCATTCACGTATCCGGGCAGAGTTCCTCTGGGCGGCGTCCACTGACTCCCTTGACGCCTTTGAGAAGCAGTGGGCGCTGTCTGGGGTTCTCTGCTCGGTGTCCCTGTCCGGTTCCCTTCGTTTGACCCTTTCATCACACTCCTGTCCCTGCTTTTCTTTAGTTGTCCCCCATATTTATTTGGTGTCCAGGTCCTGTGGATCCCCCTCTTAGGCTGCGGGGGGATCCTTTAGCAGTGGATCCCAATAGGATCACTCTCCTGTAGCCATCTGGCCTGACCCTGTCACACTATGTACAGGTTTTTCACAGTCAGACTTTGCCAGCAGCAGACTATAGGGCCTCACCCCTCTCTGTGCCTGGCCTTTCCCTTTCCCTTTTCCTTTCTCTCTCTTCCCCCTCCTCCTCCTCCTCTGGCTTCATTTCTGCCAGCCTTTATAGCCCTTGGATGATTAGGCTGGCAGCTGTTTCTCATTGCCATGCCGGCACAGAGCTGTTCAACCGGCCCCAATCCATGCCCCTTGACTGGGGCTGGAGTGGCAGGGGGCTGGTTAAGCCCTTCTTACTCAGCACCCTGTCCCAGTAGCAAACTGTGTTAGAAAAGTCGGCAAACCCATAGAGTGGAGAGAACAGGAGATGTACTACCTATTCCTGGAGATCAATCTGCATTGAGGTTGGGGTGAATCTCATTGTAGCCTGCCTTGGAATGATTGCAGGTTGAACTAACAGCAGTGCTCTGTCCCCCTCACCCTATGCATCTGTTTCAATGCAGCTGTCACTTGGCACCTGAAGGTGGTAATACTCCTGAGGGAGCCAAACTGCAAAGGAAATGGGAAAACCAAGGAAGAGGCCCTTGGACTGCCCCTGACCTTCTTAAGCATCCTACAACTTCTGCAGATCTTTGAACATTTATAGGCTTAAGAGGCCAAACCCAAAGCTATTTTCAGTGGCTATGAGGTGGAAAACTTTGCCTCCTGCAAGGAGAGAATTATTTGTTGGAATCTGCACAACTAGACACTTTGTTGCTTGCCTTGCTATGAAGGAAAATTGCTGAAGGGAGCATATGACCCATGGACACTTTATATATAAATGTCCTAAGAAAGTATTACAATCTTTATTTGCATTCAGTAATAACCCTGTAATAGTAGTTAACATTACCTAATTAAAGATATCTATTTCTGATTAGTAACAGCTAATACTACTCAGAGGCTTGCCGTTGTTTTCTTTGTGCACCAGCAAGAGCTCTAGGTGAAACTCTGCCCTTTCTGATCTTTCTGTTTGCACAGCACCTAGCTAGTCCATGACGGGGACTCCCAGAGACTACTGCAATACAAATAATACATAAAAATAATCTTTAAACATCCTCCACAAAATCCAGAAGAATATGCCCTGTAACTCAAACTAGTTGGACATTTCCCAACAGGACATTTTTACATCACAAAATGTTGATTAATCAAACTAAAACATTTTGTGGGGACATGTTAATTTCAACAAAACTTCCAACAGAACCCAGGCAGCTTCCAGTAGACTTGATGTGGGATGAAAAATTTTCCAAAATCTCAAAACTTCTCAAAATCAAATTCAGTTTTTCAACCAGCTTCACTTGTAAACTCAAGCAACCTTCAAAATAACTGGAAGTCCTTAACTTACATGGACAGATTCTCCAATCTGATGAACCTAATTAGTGGAGCTGCGCAGTCATGGCTCCACTAATTAAGTGCCTGGACCCTGGAGAAGACACACGTGTAAGGTGAGGTGGCGGCCTTGGGGGGAATATGAGGTAAGTTGGAGGGGGCAGTGTGGTGAGAAGAGGGGGTGGGGGGAATTTGGGATGTGCAGGGTTGCGGCAGCCAGAAGAAGAGGTGACTTTCCCCAGCTCCAGGGCTGAGGCTGCCAGGGAGAGATGGCCCTCCTTCCCAGCCCCAGCTCTGTAGCTGCTGTGGTGGGGGAGAGAGGGAGAGACCTCATTCCTTCCCAGACCCAGCTCGGGGGCTGCTGCAGCGGGGGAGAGAGGGCACATCCATCGCATTAGAAAGGTAAGATTACTGATATGAAAATAGGAGTTGTGGTTTTTTATTTGTAGAACAAAAAAAGTTAAGGCTTTTTTTTAATATATATATAGCACTTTTATCCAAAGTGCTTTACAATAGTTAGCAAATGGTATAAACAGCATTTGGAAAGATCATTAAGTGGTCCGCCAAGACCCTCAGCAATTTTCAAGTGGTCCACAAAAAAAATGTTTGAGAACCACTGTGATAAAACCATATGGCTTGGTGCAACCCTAACTTGCACTGGGGATGGGCAGCTCTGAACTGATCAGCTGCAATGAGGTCTGCAACTGCACCCCTCCCACTTTGTCGAAGCACACCTTGAATGGAGTGGAGCATCAAGCCCATTAGGACAAGTGTTTTCAGAAGCTCTGCTTTGGAAGTGCCCAATTCTGAAGCCTTTACTCATGTTGAGTAGAATATATTCACGTGAGTAATTTCATACCCTGCAGTGTGAGTGATACAAAATCTGTCCCTAATTTAGTGCCTCTGTAGCTTCTGCGTATATCAACAGTGCAAAAATCAATTGCATAAGTACAAAATGACTCTAGTTTGCCTGAATGTGGTGGGGCTTTTTTTTCCCCCCATCATGATCTTGTAAACATATTCATCATTGCTATGAGCTAGGATATTATGATATATCTGCTAGTAGCTTTTTAAAGAACATTTGCAGCATAGCTAGCCTTGACATCACCAGTGCTTTTTCAGAATGTCACGAGCTTGGGCGCTCATGTTATTTTTGCTCATGCAGTGTCAAATAACATTGATATTTGAGGCAGAACTCAGCTTGATACTCAATATGGAAAACATTCTGACTGGCATACAAATAGTTTTTTTCCCCCCCAAAGACTAGTAATGTACCTAATTCCGTTGCTTTCCTACACTTTTCATTCTTTTTGCAGAGTAAACGCAATCAGAACTAGAGCAGCAGTGAGCTGTTCAGATCCACACTCTGGCAAACAAGTCTCTGTAATCCTTTTTGGAAAAAAAAAATAACTTGCAATCTGCAACTTGTTTTAGCAGGTACTGAGTGAGGCTTCCTAACTCTTCCAAAATGCTTGGTATTTAACTCCAAGTTAATACTGATATTGACAGAGAAATTATTTGTGGTTTCAGCTCTGTTAGATACGCACCTAAAATCCAGATGCTTCATGAAGCTTATCCAAAAAATCCAGTCCTCATTGGCTTACAAAAGTGGCTGGGAAATTTCATGAGAATCGGGTGCTCTCATGAGTAATCTAGTATTTCTTGATTTTGGTCAAGCGAAAACAACTGAAAGACCATCCTTTTCAGAGCTGGTTGAAATTTTTCTTCCTGCAATTTTTTGTTCCATCAGAAAAAGCATTTTCACCACCATCATCCTTTTCTGTCGGGGAAAATGATTTTTGAATAAACTTTTCTATTTTCCAAAGTAGCTTTTCTAAACAAATCAAACCACTACATTTGCAAATGCTGACTCAGACCAATTTATTTCAGTTGTCAATTTGACTTAGTCACGTTAAATGTAAATATTAATTAAAAAGGAAAAATGTCATTTCAAATCAGTATTTCATTTCAAAATGTCTCTACTTTTTTATTTTGACATGTCTGAATCATTTTTTTTTACTTTACATTCAGCTAAAATATTCAATAGTTTGTGTATAAAATGTGTTGAAATATCAGAATCTCCTTTGGGATTGAATTTTCATTTTCTGGCAAGCTCTCATCCTCTCTCACACAAATTTAACAATTCAGCATCCAGGCAAAAATCTCATATTCAGGAGTAGGTTTCAATGGAAAATAAAGATTGACCAACCTTACCAAATGCAAAAAGGCATCATTTCAAATTTATTTTAATTTTAGGAGCATGTTCCAGATGGTTTTTAAATTAACTAGCCCTATTTATTTGACCATACTTTCTTTATTATATCATATCATATTCACTTGTCATCACTTTATTGTCCTTACTGGGGTTAATTGGAAAAATCCAATCCACCAGTAACAATAAAACCCCAAATGTGAAATAATTATAGACACAAATGTATCATTCCACTTATAGGCACATTTACATTCACCTGCTCAGAGTGCAAAGACCCCATTTAGCCGTCCATCCCTGATCAGCAAAGCATGTACATGGAACACATTCTACCTGCAACAGCCACAGATAGCCAGGGAAGCTGGCTATAGCAGCCAAAACTTGCTTTCCTATTACCGAATACATGAAGAGTATAGAATATGCTATTGGTTTAAAATGAAAGATCACGTGACAGTGTTATGGCATGGACTCCATTCATCATAAATCTGTATGAAAAAGATTTGGTGACCCACAAAATGTTGAGACCTCAAAAGTGCCAGAGAACAAAAGGAAGCACAAGAGGCAACAGCACCAAAAAAAAAAAAAAAAAAAAAAGCAGAGAAGAAATCTAGAAAATAAGCATTAAACTGCAGACAATGCAGAGTTCTGATGCTCACTGTCTGACCAGAGTGCTTCAAAATACTGTGAGAAGAATTCCTCTGATCAGATGATAGATATATTAATGTAGTTCATCATTTTTGAACTTTTCAGGGGAAAAAATGAGAGATGGCAGGAGAAAAGATTTTAGCCTGACATTTAGAGTTTATAATCTAAATAGTCAATACTGTACTGCATAGAAGCAAGACATAAAGATGCCATGGGTTGTGCATATGACAGAGGAAGAAATTATTTTCTCTTTTAATTATCATGATAGAAAAGAAATAAAAAGATTTCAGGAACAGCAATATGAAAAATAGAGCTGGTTGGGTAATTTTTTGACAAAATATTTTTTTCATCTAATGACTATTCATCAAAACCAGAATGTTTTGTAGAAATGTATAGGTTTTGACAAAAGTTTTGTTAGGAAAGTTCCTCAGCCCCAGGCTAGAGGAGGAAACACAATCTAGTGGTCTCCAGCCCCAGTCTAGTGGTTAGCACACTCAGCTGGGATAGGGGAGACCTAGGTTTAAATAGCTACTCTTCCTGATTTGAAACAGGGACTTGAACTTGGGTCTCCCGCTTTCTAGGTAAGTACCGTAATGACTGGGGAAGAGGGTCTCTGTCGTTTGCTTTTTCAGAAAAAATTCTAACAGTGTCATTTTCATTCCAATACAGAATTGTGAAATCTCAATGTTTTGATTAAATGGAATCCTTGCTTTC
The DNA here is from genome assembly GCF_965140285.1 of Lepidochelys kempii. Taxonomy (NCBI): domain Eukaryota; kingdom Metazoa; phylum Chordata; order Testudines; family Cheloniidae; genus Lepidochelys; species Lepidochelys kempii. The sequence goes on along the minus strand of NC_136381.1, from coordinate 131,648,386 downwards.
CAGCCATCTCCAGTAAGAAACTAGAAAATAGAAGTTAAAGAAATGATCTGGATATTTGTCATATTAATGATAATTGAGAACTAAAACACACATTTCACATTCTTTTTTTGGTTTTGGTTTTGTTGAAATAATGAATGCCAGGATGTTGGAGGTGCAGACTATGAGACTGACAAAGACTATAGGTGGCTACAGGTGAAACCCACTGTGTTAGTATAGCAACTGAAACATGTTGCATTTGAAAATCAGTTTATCTAATTTTTTCCCCCAAAGGCAGGATTTTCTCTTTTTCAGATCTTTTCAGTGTATCTTTCAAACTCCTCTTGATATCAGACTTATGAAAGTAACAAAACATTATCATGAATCTTCTCTCTATTATTTGAGCAAAATCAAAAGCCAAATGTAGGTAGTTACCTCCTAATTTGTTCTTGTCTGTTCTATAGAAGAGCAAATCTGAGGCTAAATAGGCAATTCGAAAGAACATGCGTCCTGCTTGACCTTTGCAAAAACTTACTTACTGGTACTGTGTTGATTTTCTGATAGATTAGATTTGTTCAAATAGAGTTCCACTGATTTTTAGTTCCATGTAATGATGGAAATAAAATGGCTGGCTTCTACAAGTGTCTATTGTATTTAGTACTTTTAAAGTTATGCATAAACTCCCCAAGTAAGATCAAGCGCCTGGTCCTGTGTGCGTACTTTGCATAGGATAATAAGAGACTACATTCTAAGGCCCCCATCCTGAAAACACATGTGGTGTGTACCTTTACACACTGAATAATCCGATTGATGTAAATGAGACTACTCATGTGAGTTAAACTATCCTTGTGTATAAGTATTTGCAGGAATCAGGATCTACATGGACAAGACAAAGGGTAGGAAAAAGTAGTAGTTTCCCTATTTGACTGATAGGGAAATGAGGCACTGAGAGATTAATGGCCTTGTTCAAGGTTACAAAGGAAGCCCCGAGGAGAGCTGCCATCTGAACCCAAATCACCGGAGTCCTAGTCTAGTGCCATAACACAGGCCCATCCTTCCATTTTGTTTTGATGTGTTTTATTACAGTCACTAATGAGTACCAGTAGCAGTTTACAGACAGAAAATGTATTAATCAGAATGAATGTACTCCTTTAATAGACTATGCCATTTTTTTATTAAAAAATATTTCAGTTTCCCTGATCTTATATTTTAAAATCAAGTTTTATAGGTACATCCAGCTTCTGTTAATTATATAGTTAATTTATGTGGGGGAAAACCTATTAATCACAAACCCCATAATTTATAATACATAATAATATAATTATAATATAAAAATAAGGTCTTAATCTTTATCTGATTTGTGAAGTATTTTCGAAAGCTAAGGTCTGCATTTTAACATCCGTGCATTTAATGGCTTGGTCCTGGAAGTCTCTGTGCTCAGATTTCATGTAAACTTCAATAGGATTTGTGAGTGTGGAGCGGCTGCAAGGTTGGACCTCAAATGTCCTGTGTGAAAATGACCTGTAACTACACCCACCCACCCGCACACCCACCCAGCCACTATAGAGTTAAGGTGGAAGAAAGAAGCAGCAGTAGTGTTCTTTCCTATTTATTTATAGAGAGACAAGGTGGGTAATATCTCTTATTGGACCAACTTCTGTTGGTGAGAGAGACAAGCTTTGGAGCTATAATAGAGCTCTTCTTCAGGTCTGGGAAAGGGGCTCCTAGCATCACAGCAAAATGCAAGGTGGAACAGATTGTTTACCAAAAGTAGTTAGCACACATTGTAAGGGACCATTCAAGGTAGAGAGGCCTATTAACACTCCTCCAAGTCATAGGGAGGAAAAGGGATGAGGGGAAGCAGCTGAGGGGGAGGGTTGTTGATAGGTTATAGATTGTTGTAATAAGACATAAATCCAATGTCTCTATTCAGTCCATGATTTTGAGTATGTAGCAGTTATGAATTTAAGCTCTCAGGCTCATATTTTGAAAGTGTTATGCAGGTTTCCTTTGAGGATGAGGACTGAGAGGATAGTTATAGAGTGATTGATTTGTGAAGAGAGTTCATCCACAGGTGATGTGGTGTTTTTGTCTTCTATCAATTTCCTGTTTGAGTCCATTCAAGAGTGTTGTGATTGTCTGATTTGACCCACATCATTGCTACTGGGTTATTTAGCTCACTGGATAAGGTACACCCACATGTTCTGATAGATATGTGTAAGACCCACAGATCTTGAAAGGTGTCTTGTGGGGAATGTTGATCATTGTATCAGTGGAGCTATGTCTACAGTTTTTTTCAGCTGTTTTGGCAGGGTCTGGTACCACTTTGAGTTGGTGTATCCTCGTCTGTGGAGAGCTTGCTTCTAATGATGAGTTTGGGGAGTTGTTTGAAGACCAGAAGAGGGCGTTCAGAAAATATTTATTTCAGGATGGGGTCCTCATTCAAAGGGGTCCTCATTCAAACTCATGCAGATGTTTTATGATATCCCTTATGGGTTCCAGTGTGAGGTGGTTCCAGTGAGTGGTGAGGTGACAACTAGGGGTTTGCAGATGGAGGGGGTTTTATTTCTGTATTGAAGCAGGTTCTCTTGGGATATTTGGGTGGCCCATTCCATAATGTGATCTACATCTCTGGTGGAGTGTTCTTGTTTGGTGAAGGTGGCTTTGAGTGTGTCAAGATGTATATCTTGGACTTTCTCTGTGGAGCATATTCTGTGATATCTGAGTACCTGGCTGTAGATAACAGATTTCCTGGTGTCTTTGAGGTGGTTACTGGATCTATGAAGGTAGGTGTGGTGATCTGTGGGTTTCTTGTCTCTAGAATTCTATTGTTGAAGCAGATTGTCGTGTCCAGGAAGTGGACGCGGGGTGGGAGTGTTCCAGAGAGAGAGTTTAATGGATGAATGGTGGTTGTTAAAGTTATGGTGGAAATCTGAGGGACTGAATAGAGACTCTTGATTTAAGGTGTATTACAACAATCTATAATTCACTATCAACCTGTTTCCCCCCGCCCACACACAAACACCTTCCTCCCTATGACTCCACAGGTGGGGAGGTGGGGGGTATTAATGGAGCACTTCACCTTAAACGGTACCTTTAAAATATGTAAGCTACTTACATTAAACAATCTGTTCCACCTTATATTTAACTGTGACACTGATTAAGGGTATGTCTACAATACAAAATTATGTCGACCTAAGTTACGTTGATGTGCAGCCACCATAGTAATTACATTGCTTTTGTCTGTCCACACTAAGCTCCTTTTGTTGGTGGTGCATGCCCTCACCAGGAATGCTTGCATCGATTTAACTGTCAGTGTGGGGCATTGTGGGATTGCTTCTTAAAGATAGCAACAGTCAATGTAAGCAATGCAGTGTCTCCACTAATACTGCATCCACCTAATTATGTCAACCCAAGCACTACACTTTTGCAAAGGTGGAGTTATTAAGTCAGCATAGCGGGCGAGTTACATCAGCGATAGCGGCATTTTAGTATAGACACTTATAGAGTTAGGTCGATGTAAACTGTCTTGTGTCAACCTAACTCTGTAGTGTGCACCAGGGCTAAGTTTCATGGACCTGAATAAAAGCTCTGTATAAGCTCAAAACTTGTCTGTCTCACCAACAGATGATGGTCCAATAAAAGTCATTACCTTACCCACTCTCTAATATGCTGGGAACAACCCGGCTACAACAACACTACATACTATTTACTTATAAAAAGAACAGGAGTATTTGTGGCACCTTAGAGACTAACAAATTTATTGGTGCATAAGCTTTCTTGGGTTACAGCCCACTTCATCGCGCTGTAGCCAACAAAAGTTTATGCTCTAATAAATGTTAGTCTCTAAGGTGCCACAAGTAATCCTGTTCTTTTTGCAGATACAGACTAACGCGGCTGCTACTCTGAAACCTTATTTATTTATGATATTTGAGGGTCTTCAATTTCTTTAATAAATTATGAGGCACTGAATATTTGTGTTTGGTGGATTAGGCTAGGGATTTATAACCAGTTCAGATAAAATGACAAAGGTCCTAAATCTTCACCTATAAAACATACCAGGCCTCAAAAAAATCTTTCTTGAAGTTTAAATAAATAAAACACAGTTGACTTCTTCCCTCTTTATTTTTCTTTTTGGTGTTCCTCTTCATTCCTCATTCTGGGTGGCATTGACATTGAGGGTGCAGAAATACCATGAAAAAGACTTGTGGAAATGTCACAAAGTACTTTTAAGAGACCTACCCTACTTTTACAGGCCAGAGAAAGTCAACACTGTCAGAATTCATTAACACAGAAATGCACGCTGTTAGGTGCTAATGCCATTAAAACATCTGCATATGCCATATCATCATAGCTGAGATAATTTCCCATATATATATACTCTGAAACCTTATTTATTTATGATATTAAATAAATATCTGTGAAAATAACTGTGAGGTATCTGTTAGCAAATGCAACACGTTAATGGGGGCTAGCGTCCCTGAAGTGAATGGACGTGTTAATCATTTTCAGATCTGACCAGCCTTGCTCAAACCATGCTTCCCTTCCTTACTTTATTATTTGTATTACTGTAGTGCCTAGAGGCCTCATTATGGATTGAGGACCTATGGTACTAGGCACTGACACACATACACTCACAAACAAGTCCCTGACTCATGGGGTTTGTAGTCTAAGTATATTAAGGAAAACAACAATTGGATACAGTAAAGAAATGCAAAAAGAAAAGGAGTACTTGTGGCACCTTAGAGACTAACCAATTTATCTGAGCATAAGCTTTCGTGAGCTACACAAGTACTCCTTTTCTTTTTGCGAATACAGACTAACACGGCTGTTACTCTAAAACCTGCCAATAAAGAAATGGGAAGTACAATATAACAGATATATTTACAATTAGCTGTCTCCTGTTTCTTTTTAGCACTCAGTTCTAATTTGAGACTTAGAGCTGTGTATCACCACACAAAGGATTTTAATGATGCATATCAGTGTTTCTATGATTTGAACAGAATCTTTGATTAAATGGGGAAAGAAATAAACAATAAAAAGTGAAGTTTTAGTGACCATCCTGGATGGCCTCTCTTTTGTCCTGCACAGGAGAGAATCAGTCCCAATATTCCTGCTCTGAATATCTTGCAATCTAAATCATAAATGTATATTTGTTCTTGGGAAAATGTAGTGAGCTACGAGTAACTTAGAATTTCTTCAACTTTGGCATAACAGATTTGTTCTCATTTCATAAACTGTGAAACCAATGTCTAGTAAGAACATGCCTTATCTCCAGATTTTATCTTCACTTTCCCCAGCTTATCTCCCATGTTCATTTTGCTCACTTTTTTTTGTTGTGCTCTGCATTTATAGCAGTCTCCTCATTCACATATGCCAAGCCTCCACAAATTTCCTGAAAACCCACCTGCTTTTTGAAACACTGTCGGTAACATATAATGACCATAAATGGTTCTTTGTTTGTTTACTGTACTAGTTCTGCCTTTAGATTTTAAACTATGGCAAAGCTTTGTATGTGGTTACAAAGTTTGTTTGTATGTGCTATGTAAAAATAAATAAATAAAACACATAGGATAGTACAGCTGCATGATTTTTGAAAGCAGAAATCTGGAGACCAAATGTAAAACTGAATGAAAGACAAATTAAAGGCTAGGGTTGCACTGTTTGGAATAAGAACTGATGGCTCATTCTGCGCCCATCTGCCCAAATCCTTGTAAATTCTGTTGTAAAAAGAAGTTTGTGGAAATGTTGATGGATATGTCTTAGTGCTTTGATTCTTTTTTATTTTAATTACAAAGAATAGTCACTGAGATCTGTTAAAACCAGGCATGTGATCAGAGTGGAGGATTGTGAGTAAAATGCTTCAAAAGGTGGAAGTTTGTATTCTTGTTCTTGGAGACATTCTGCATTGGTGGGGGTGGGAGGAAACCAAATAAATGTGTCAATTCAGAAATCAGAACTTGAAGCCATGCTCAAAAATGGCCACACTACAACAATCAACAAACTTTAAAAACAATTAACGTATCAGTCAGAATACTTATCATTTTAAGGAAAAATGCAAGGAATAAATAATCCACTTTTGTTTATTCCCACTCCAGTGACAATGCCATCCATTTCCAAACAAAGGAGAATGCTATTAGCTCCCACTCATCAACTTCCCAGAATGTTAACTTAGAAACACATTTAGTTTATTTCTGATTAAGTAAACCACCAGACTAAGTTCAAATTATACCAGATCAATGTATTTGTATTTTTAAGTCTAGTAATAGTAGGGTCTCAAATTCAATGAGAGACTGAGTATAATGTGTAAAACGGTTCCACTTTATCTAATATACAGAATGACAAGATAAAAAAAAACATATCACTTACATCTTTGAGGATAATTTGAGAGTAGAGGGGATTTTTAAATAACATAGTGGATGGCAGAAAGCCCTTGATTTGGTCTTTTTAACAAACAGCCTAGATCATTGCAGCTGAAGTGCCTGGATTCATCTACATTATTTTCTTTTAAAGCAAGGCTACAAAAAGGCACAGTCTGTGCTTTCCCTAGCAGCAGATCTAGGTTTTCTAATTTGGAAGCCTGGGGGCATCTGTCACTGTTGGGAGCCCCATAAAGAATTCAAAGGTACATCACCACAGGACTATTTCTTCCTGAATAACTTACCTAACTTTCAACTGCTTGGCTGTTCTCTCTGCCCTGAAATGAAGAATATATCTTTATCTATTTGCATTTGATAGACATTTATATCAGAACAGGAAGTTGCAAACATATGATCTCCATGTGGAGTATAAATCAGGTAAGGAACCACAAAGAGCAGATACCCTTAACAGGCCAGTATGCAGGGGAAAATCACTTGAAATTGATGATGCATATGTTGAATGCAGTAAGGCTTATGCCTTTTATAACAACACAATTAGCAGCATTTTAAACATACACTTGTAGAGGTAGAACCCCATGTGTGCTAGAGCAGTTCTCAGTGTGCTTACACCTCCTATGAAGACATGACCACTATGTGATACATTTCTTTATTTTTGCAATCATAATAATTGCTAAATTAATAATATAAAATATATACTAGAGTAAATGCTGCAGTTTACAATGTTTTTTGACTCCACAGTAACAAAATAATACAGCCATATTATGGTGCAATAGGATGTAATATAGACTGTAAGAATTCAGGAAGAATCACTGCCTTTTATTAGGAATATGTATTTACGTAGATCATTTAAAAAACATATTATTGATAAATAGTAAGCATTCTATAGGAACTGCTTTGATCTATGGACTGAATACTCAAAAAGAAAAGGAGTACTTGTGGCACCTTAGAGACTAACCAATTTATTTGAGCATAAGCTTTCGTGAGGTACAGCTCACTTCATCGGATGCATACTGTGGAAAATACAGAAGATGTTCTTATACATACAAACCATGAAAACATGGGTGTTTACCACTACAAAAGGTTTTCTCTCCCCCCACCCCACTCTACTGCTGGTAATAGCTTATCTAAAGTGATCACTCTCCTTACAATGTGTATGATAATCAAGGTGGGCCATTTCCAGCACAAATACAGGGCTTAACAAGAACGTCTGAGGAATGGGCGGGCGGGGGGAGAAAAAAACAAGGGGAAATAGGTTACCTTGCATAATGACTTAGCCACTCCCAGTCTCTATTCAAGCCTAAGTTAATTGTATCCAATTTGCAAATGAATTCCAATTCAACAGTCTCTCGCTGGAGTCTGGTTTTGAAGTTTTTCTGTTGTAATATCGCAACTTTCATGTCTGTAATCGTGTGACCAGAGAGATTGAAGTGTTCTCCGACTGGTTTATGAATGTTATAATTCTTGACATCTGATTTGTGTCCATTTATTCTTTTACATAGAGACTGTCCAGTTTGACCAATGTACATGGCAGAGGGGCATTGCTGGCTCATGATGGCATATATCACATTGGTGGATGTGCAGGTGAATGAGCCTCTAATAGTGTGGCTGATGTTATTAGGCCCTGTGATGGTGTCCCCTGAATAGATATATGGGCACAGTTGGCTAGTGGCGTTCTGTTATTTTCTTTGTTAGGCCTGTCCTGTAGTAGGTGACTTCTGGGAACTCTTCTGGCTCTATCAATCTGTTTGTTCACTTCCGCAGGTGGGTATTGTAGTTGTAAGAATGCTTGATAGAGAACAAAACGCCACTAGCCGTCACCTTCAGCCCCCAACTAAAACCCCTCCAACACATTATTAAGGATCTACAACCTATCCTGAAGGATGACCCAACACTCTCACAAATCTTGGGAGACAGGCCAGTCCTTGCCTACAGACAGCCCCCCAACCTGAAGCCAATACTCACCAACAACTACATACCACACAACAGAACCACTAACCCAGGAACCTATCCTTGCAACAAAGCCCGTTGCCAACTGTGCCCACATATCTATTCAGGGGACACCATCACAGGGCCTAATAACATCAGCCACACTATCAGAGGCTCGTTCACCTGCACATCCACCAATGTGATATATGCCATCATGTGCTAGCAATGCACCTCTGCCATTTACATTGGTCAAACTGGACAGTCTCTATGTAAAAGAATAAATGGACACAAATCAGATGTCAAGAATTATAACATTCATAAACCAGTCGGAGAACACTTCAATCTCTCTGGTCACACGATTACAGACATGAAAGTTGCGATATTACAACAGAAAAACTTCAAATCCAGACTCCAGCGAGAGACTGTTAACTTGGAATTCATTTGCAAATTAGATACAGTTAACTTAGGCTTGAATAGAGACTGGGAGTGGCTAAGTCATTATGCAAGGTAACCTATTTCCCCTTGTTTTTTCCTCTCCCCTCCCCTTCCCTGTTCCTCAGACGTTCTTGTTAAACCCTGTATTTGTGCTGGAAATGGCCCACCTTGATTATCATACACATTGTAAGGAGAGTGATCACTTTAGATAAGCTATTACCAGCAGGAGAGTGGATTTGTGTGTGTGGAGGGGGGGAGCGGGAAGAAAACCTGGATTTGTGCTGGAAATGGCCCACCTTGATTATCATACACATTGTAAGGAGAGTGATCACTTTAGATAAGCTATTACCAGCATGAGAGTGAGGTGGGGGGAGAGAAAACCTTTTGTAGTGGTAAACACCCATTTTTTCATGGTTTGTATGTATAAGAACATCTTCTGTATTTTCCACAGTATGCATCCGATGAAGTGAGCTGTACCTCACGAAAGCTTATGCTCAAATAAATTGGTTAGTCTCTAAGGTGCCACAAGTACTCCTTTTCTTTTTGCAAATATAGACTAACACGGCTGTTACTCTGAAACCTGACTGAATACTGTAATGCCTAAAAGGTGTCCAGATACATAATGATGTACTTGAACCTGGCAAACTATTCATAGTAAACAACTTATTCACTGAGTATAGCCTCTATATAACTTCCATAAATGTGCCCATTCTACAAACTATTTGTTTGGTAAATGCAAACAAGCATATTTAAAGTCTACAGATTGATCACACATTGTAAATGTGAATAATGCTTTGAGAATTACATATTTATAATTTGATATTTGAGCTGTGTGATCCCTAGAGTGACATATTACTTTTTCTGTTCCCTGATTCAGCCGTCTATCCCTGCTAAGCAAATGTCTAAACTTAAGCATGCCTTTAAGTATTTTCTTTTACTGACTTGAATGTGATATAAACACAATACTTTAAGACAACCAATAAACATGTGCTTAAGTGATTTGCTGAATTGGAATCAGGATAGCAGTAACTCTCATATTATGGTCTTTGCATAATAAAAGTTAATGTCCTATTAGAGAACAGAAACAACACCAGTGGCTCTCCATAATTAAGATTGCAATGATATTCCATTATAAAGTACTTAAACATTGGGATTTAAAAATGAGCTTGAAGTACTCTGCTGAATGAGGGTCATAACCCTGAGTAAGGACTGCAAGATAGTAAACTATACATGGAATCTATTCTATTCTTGAAAAGATATTTTTTTTTACTCAATGAGCACCATAACATCCCAGCTTTTGGGCTTATACCTCTCTTTAGATATATAGTAGAAGATCAGTATGCAGATGTAACTACAAAGTGTTCTAATTATGGTAATTAAAAGGCTTTGATGAATTCTTCATTTTTGGTTCATCTAAGGAATGGCCCATCAGACTATTGTATGAATCTATTGCAGTTTTTCTATGAATTTACTTCCAAATCTATGCAACTGATATTTGCTGTCATTTTACTGCTTCTAGTTAATATAGGTTTCAGAGTAGCAGCCGTGTTAGTCTGTATTCTGCCTGCCCACTGCGTGGGGCTGGTGTTGTCACTAGTGCCCATCTCCCCCCCCCGCCCACATGTTCCTCTGCACCCCGCTTTTTGGCAAAAGTGGGCATTTGTCCCACTACTTTTGCCAACTGATCAAGTTGTCACGAGCAAATGAGACAAATGCCCATTTTTGCCAAAAAATTCCGGATGGCTGGGACAGGGCTTAAAAAATGGACTGTCCCTGCCAAAACGGGACATAAGGTAACTCTAGCCCTGAGTGATGCAGTTATACCGACCTTACTTCCAGAATAGACAGTACTATGTCAACGGGGGTCTTCTCCCAGAGGCATAGCTACTGCTTCTCTGGGAGTGGGAGTACATACGCCAATGGGAACAGTTCTAAGTGGAGCAATGCTGATTTTTACAACAGCTGGGGCCAGATTCAGCACCTTGGACCTGCTCCTCTGCCCATTGACAAAATTCCAATTGCCTTCAATGAGTGCAGGATTGGACCTTTGAAGAATTAGGTGGTGGAGAAAATTGTTACAAAAGAGACCAAGATCTAATTGGATTTTATTAAGTTACTTCTGTCGGTAGTTGTTCTAAGAAACCCTAGCTTTGGTACCCAAGCACTTAATGAAAATGACATCCTCCTCTGTCCTGGGAGGCAAGACCTACCAGGCTAGTATGGAGCAATGAGAAGTACTCTGAATTTGTTGGCTGTATTTTCCTGTTGATAGTGACAAGGAAGAAAACGGGGGGGAAAGAACACCAGAATTGTTCATTTCACAGGATGAAGGTGTCATACAAATATCATGAGCTTTCCTGTCTCTTTCCATGTGTTTTGAAGAAAGTTCGTTACTTTGGGCACACAAAAAGGTCCTCAGAGATGCAAGTCAGCCCTACATAGATGTTATAATCAGAAATATACTCAAACCTAGCTCCCACTTCCCTGTAGAGAGAGTCTTATCTTATTAGCTTGTGGATATAGCTTCCTTTTCATGTTTGATTGTGAATCCTCTCTCTCTCCCTTCCTGCTATATCAGTTGCTTCTGTTCTTAGAAAGCAGCTTTTTATGCACCCTGTAAAATATCCAGTGGATCTCGCGGTAGCATGAATAAACTGAACACTAGAAAGCTGCACTTTCAAATGGTCACTTATTAACACAACCCTCCCACTACTCAAAACAAAACCCCAGAACTAAAATAATCAGGAAAAAGGTCAGCATCTACTACATGGCTTCCCACCAGCTGCACCATTTACACTGTAAATTAAGTATAATTTCTGGGAATTCATAAATCTATCCAAAGAGAAAACCTCTGTTCTAGTCTTTGAACAGACACCAGCTGACTCCTCCTCTACAGTAAACCTTTTTACAATTCCTGTAAGATACACCTGTCCAAAGTACTCTGATATAAACCCTTTTCCTGGACAAAAAATTCCCTCAGGTGTCACAGTCACTTTGCTTTCATGAAGATTACTCCCACTGTACAGCCATGTCAGAAGGAAGACAGAAGGTAATGGATGTGGTTTAATTAGGCTGCAAGTTTATTCAGTTAAAATATCTGGGAGTACCTGGCAATATATTGTACAATGAAGATTGTCATCTTTTCCTTAATTCTTTCCACATAATCCCCAACCTGGTCCCAGCTATCCTGTTGCAGCCCCCTCCTTTGCCCCCCACCCACAAGAGGATTAAGGGGACTAGAAAAGGAGTGGGTAGTGTCCCGTGAGTAACAGCCTTAGGAAACCCAAGCCTTCATTCCTCAGCTCTCTTAAGGGATGCTTTACTTTACATCCTTTTCCTATCTGTTTTCTCCAATAACTGTATCCCTTCCACAATGAGTACCTGCACTGGGCATCAGCGACAAGGAAGCTCCACCAATTAGTTTGTCAGTCTTACACACACACACACACCCTTCCCAGGTATTCTCTAATTTCTTCCTTAATATCAGACAAAAATATATCTATCCCTCAAATCAGATGTGTATCCTTTCCTCCCTAAATAGCTTGGGTGCCCAATAAGATCTATCTGGATATGGAAATACCAATTACCATTGGTTATGTATGATTTTAGCCACCTCCCTATCTACACGCCTCTGGGTTTCTCCAGGACTTCACAGGGTATAAACACCCCACCTCACCTCCACAATTTCTGGCCAGCTGGATGGGCCCCCTTGACCTGGTCCAGCCATTTCCTGCTCCTCCCCGCTCCATACAGATAAAACATTTCCCCTTCCTCCATCTGTTACCAGTTGATGGAAGAGCCCTTAAAAGCACAATAGCTCTTTTTCAATAGTTCTTGACAGCTGGACAAGGACCCGCTGCATAAAGCTGCAGAGAGCACATTTCTAGCATAGGTCCCCCTTTCCCAACTAAACGAGCAGTCTGACCATACCCAGAGTAACTTCTTTGGATATGGACGAAAGTTCAGGATAAAAATCGGCTGTTCACCCAGAACAGCATAAGGTAGGAAAAAAGAAGAGACCTGGAACCAGGAGGGTTCTCTTCAGGGTGACCAAATATGCCAGCCCTCAGGTGAATAAAATGAAGGAGTAAGAAGAGAGGGTAGAGAACAGTAGTACCACAGGGCTCCTATCTCACATCTTCACTTGCTCTGAGGGAAAAAAAGGAGGGTGTTAGTCTGCCACACACCCCCTATGATATTCATACAACAGGCTATAGATGTTCTGTGACCATTTTTTCTTAATATAGATGAAGTTGTTTGGAAAGAGAGTTTTGTTAATTCTCATGCTTCCTTGACTTCTAGATACTTCAGGCTTAATTTGGACTCCCCATGTTTATTACCAGATTCCCTCATACAAATAGTAGTTAGGCCCTAGTTCTGCCATGAGCTGTGTGCAGGAGTGGGGGGTCTGCCCACATAAGGCTAATCCAGGGAAAGGGACATTAGACAGGCTGGCATCTAGCATTATCTTGCTCTCAAGTGAAACTCAGTGAAGTTTTCATGGAGAAACTACTTCTCTCGATAACCCGTATTTTAAAGTTGCTTTTTGTTATTTGTCCATAGAAATGTCAGAACATGGTCTAGACAGCATTGCTGGAAGTTCCACTTCTGAGGAAGAAAGTCCTCGCTTAAGAATGGTAGCTTTTCAAATATAAACATCTGTCTTTGAACTGCCAACAGCTCAAATTCACGTTACCATAAGATATATGGTTTTACATCTTTTTGTTGTATAGCTTTTTCCAAAGATCTTATACATGCTTTTGTGGCTGGGCGACATTAGATCTAGTAGCAGAGTCACGTGCAGAGATCTCCACCATAAACATCTTCTGGCTTATATATAATTTAGGAGAGTCAGACTTTGAAGAAAACTCTTTCATGACACAGAATCTATAAATGAAAGACAAGGTTGATCAGATATCCAACAGGTTTCTCAGCCATCTTGGATATTTTGGTCACTTTGTTTATTTTATTTGCAGAGAGGATTTTAGCCAAAACAGAAGACACAAAGATATTTTCAGTACAGTAACAGCTGAAAAGAATATCTTTGAATAAATTTATTTGAGACCCTGATATTCACTTGAAATAAGACTGGGGCTAAATGAAATTCACTTGACAAGTTTCGGGGGGTGGGGGGGGAAACATGTATACACTTTTTGGATCTCAAGGTTTGGATGAGACCTGACACATACCAGTGATCTCCTCTTATTGAGGAGTAGCTACAGTCAGTCTCTTCTTCTTCAGCAGGATTCATAAACTGAGAAAATTTTAACCATGATTCTTCATCTTGAGGGGAATCTTGTGAATGTGGAAGTATTGTCATCTTGTTGATGCAGCATAGAACTAACTGTTTCATTCAGGTATACAAGTTTATTAGGCAGTAGGGCATAGTAATGGCTCAGAGGAAACTCTCGGAAACTCTCCCTCGTTGTGCTAGAAGCTATTTTTCACTCTGTTGTGTACAGCCTGTTTTTTTTTCCTGTAGGGAATGGTGGGGTAAAGGGAAGGAAGAAGTCGAATAATCTTTCTGCTTTTGTGTTATCGTAGAAAAGGGGAAGAAAGGAAACTGTTTTTTTTGTTTCATGTTTACACTTTCTTTTTCTGAGATGGGAGAAAGGAAAGAAGTCACCTGTTCCCTTTATTTTCTTTTGAGTTGTGCAGCATTTCAGTGAGGTTGGCAGAGGATGATTGAAATATCAGGTAATTCCTCTTGAGATAAATAGTTTCTGTCCTGAGAGAATGCGGGGGGGGGGGGGGGGGAGGAAGAATGTTGGCTTCTCTCAGATGCAATCCCTGAACTAACTGAGCACTGACTCTGAAACTCTACTTTTGAGAGCATTTGATTTGGATCTCTGAGGCAAACAACAGTGCACTGAGAAGCCACAGAAAGTTAGCAGCAAGAACAGTTCTCATTTTGGCTTCCTGCTGAGCTTTGTTTGAGCACTTTGTGTGATCTATATGATTGTCTTTGCAAGAAAATACACGAGGGGCCTCAATTAGTTTTGGGGAGGTCTCTGACAACAAGGCCTTAGAGGAGTAGACTAAACTGTGCTTTCCTCTAAAGCAGGGGTGGACAAATCTGGGCCACATCTGGGTATGGAAATTGTATAGCGGGCCATGAATGCTCATGAAATTGGGGTTAGGGTGTGGGAGGGGATGAGGGCTCTGGGGTGGGGCCAGAAATGAGGAGTTCAGGGTATGGGAGGGGGCTCCGGACTGGCGCAAGGGGTTGGGGTATGTGGGGGAGTGAGGGCTCCAGCTGGGTGTGTGGAGCTGGGGATGAGGGGTTGGGGGTGCAGGAGGGTGCTCTGGGGTGGGGGCAGCCTGTGGAGCCCTCTGGCTGCCCCTACACATAGGAGCCAGAGGGGGGACATGCCACTGCTTCCGGGAGCTGCACAGAGTAGTGCTAACAAAGCCAATACAATCAAGGTGGATATTGGCCTCATTAGCACTACAAATGTAATTTTCCCTCTGTTGATATTCACCCGTTCTTGTCAACTGTTGAGAATAGGCCACTTCCACCTTAACTGAATTGACCTCGTTAGCATTGACCCCCCCCACTTGGTAAGGCAACTCCCATTTTTTCGTGTGCTGTAATATTTATACTGATTACTGTATTTTTCACTCCATGCATCTGATGAAGTGGGTTTTAGCCCATGAAAGCGTATGCCCAAATAAATGTGTTAGTCTCTAAGGTGCCACAAAGACTCCTCATCGTTTTTACTACTGTGTTGTGATTTGTAAGATGAGGAAGAGAGATGAGACATGTATTGAGGTGGAAGAATCAACACGGTGAAGCTTTCCTGAAGTGAGAATGAGTAGTGAATGGAGCTAGTGTTGAGGTGGTACATTAAAGGCAACAGAACTTTTCTAGTATTGGAGCCAGATTGGTGCTACAGGGGAGGACCTTCCACTGCGGTGGTAGTGCCAAGTCCCAAAAGCCACTTCACAGTAAAAGAGGCTGCAGCTGAAATAAAATGGTTTCAGGTGAAGCAATAATCCTGTTGTGAAGAAAAAAAATATTAATTTCATTTCTGTAGAGGAGAGAGGAGCTGATAAGGGAAGCAGCTCAACTAGGGTTTCTGCTGTATAGTAACTAGGTTACTAAAGCTTCCTGTTAATACAAAATCTGACACATGCCTGTCTCGAAGGAGACCTATTCCGTAATGAGCCCTCCCATTACTCCCATTACATTTGACACTGAAACCAACACCTTTTCTGCAGGTGTGTAATATAAAGACATACCATAAATGTAAGTGTAAATGATGTGCTGTTCCTTCTCTGTCCAAGACGGGAGGAAGCATGGGTGGATGGTGTGCAGATGCAATATCCTGTTATATTTTTCTAAAGAGACTTGGTCTGTACAGGTTTCAGAGTAGTAGCCGTGTTAGTCTGTATTCGCAAAAAGAAAAGGAGTACTTGTGGCACCTTGGAGACTCACAAATTTATTTGAGCATAAGCTTTCATGAGCGTGTAGCTCATGAAAGCTTATGCTCAAATAAATTTGTGAGTCTCCAAGGTGCCACAAGTACTCCTTTTCTTTTTAAGTCTATACAAGTTAACTTCTTATTCTATTCCATTCTATGTAGGTTTTTATACCGCACTAATCACTGTAAAATCGAAGCGTCTTTCAGGAGTGCATTAATCAATGTGAATAACATCCGTCAAGTGTGGTTTGTTCTTTAGCATTTCACCAGGTTCTTAGGGTCAGATCCTCAATTGGTATACATGGGTGTAGTTTCACTGACTTCAGTAAGCTTGTCTCCTCCAAGACTTGATCTCTAGATTTGCCTACACTTTGTAGCAATACAGTAGACCTGTTTAAAACAAAAACAAAAACATAGACAAATATTTGGGATCAGATTCTGATCTCACTTGTGCCCATGTAAATCCAATTGAGTTCCACTGACTTCAGAAAAGTTACTCCAGATTTACACCAGAGTTTGGACACCGCAAGGGGCAGATCCTCATCTGCTATAAATTGTTGTAGTAGCTCCACAAAGGATCTAAATGTTGATATTTGTTGAAAGATCATATTGTCTCTGAGAACTTGAAAAAATGTGAATAAAAGTACATTAAAATTAGAATGGGGAAGAGTTCTAGAATGCAAACATTAAAAAGAGTAAGATTAATGAAGTCAATGGAACTATGCCAATTTACAGCAGCTAAGGATCAGGTAACCTCCTGTCATTTCTTTATCTGAATTAATCTTTGTCCATGCCTCAAATCAAGGTTTAGGAAAGTATATGACCATCCTGTACCAACCTGGAACCACTTTTTGGAAAAGGAAAAAAGCCTATTCAGTTGTGTAACTTCATCAGCCAGGCAACAGCATCTCCTGCTCCAGATAAGTGAGAACCAGTATACCTGAAACCACTCTCTTTTAGAACAGTATACATTAAAAGTATAAATAAAAAGGGAGTGTATGACCTCACTGCTTTAAAATTCAGTGGTGTTCTGGAGTTTGCCCACAGTTAATGCCCCAGTGTTCAATATTGAATGCTGAGGTCCCGATGAACACAATGAAACACTTTCCTGCAATACTGAGGTGTTACTAGTCCTCATGGGAACAACAGGATGGTTCCCAAAACAACAGACACCCTGAATTTACTGGGAGAAAGGAGGTCATATGAGGGTTAAGCTTGGCTGAAGAAGCTTCCAGAAAGACCATATAAATTTGGGATAAGCACCAGAATTTTTCGCTGATCATTTAAACAGAAGCTTCTGACTTTCAGCCTTCACTCATTTTTGTTTTCATTTTTTCCCAGGAACCAATGTAGTGCTTCCTTGTTGACAGCAAATATGTATGGCGTAATGATGTGTTTGTGAAATGTGCAGATAGTTCATTCAGCACAATTTCTTGTGGTGGTTTGCACTACAGTTAGATAACAGAAAATGACACATGTAGCTTTATTTTCCCAAGGTCTTCATGTTTTTCACTTTGAAAGAACAAAACAGTAGCAGCTGCCTTTGGGTTTATGATGGTGAATGCGTTTTCTATTGACTAACAAAGCTGTTCAAATGTCAAGCGAACAGCACTGCACATCTGATATGTGGATGCAGATAAATGGGCTGGCAGCTAAACTGAAGCTTTTCATGGCATTTTGCCACCCAGTGATACTAATATTAATCCATGCTTAATAACAACCATTAAAAAATCCTAACTTTTTCCCCCTTGAGTAGTAAGTTAGACTTTGCACGCCAGGGATACTTTCAAGACTGCTGTGGCTAATGCTTTTCTCAGCTAAATCTCCATTAGTAAAACATCAGTAATCTTTAAGATCATAATACAAAATAAATGGAAATTTCAAATGAAAAGCATTGAGTCTTTTCTTTTGTAATTTACAAGTGGCAATGATTCAAGCAGAATTTTTTCACTGCTTAAGAGAAGCTTTCTAATTCAAAGTGGCTCTCCTAAAGTTATTTTCAAGTACATTTTAGCCAGTGCTTTGTTAGCTAATGCATAGTGTTTGTATATGAAAGATTCTCTACAGAACAAGGAAACTTGTGTCTAATTCCTGTGTGGAATGGATGACCATGTTTTCTCTCTAACTTCAATCCCACTTGGACTTTATGGATTTGAAAATTCAACTCCAACTCAGTATTGTCTGGCTTGCATTCTACTTGATACGGAACAGAATGGATTAAGTTGGGAGGAAAATACAAATGAAATAGGGTGAAAATGGTGTAGATTGCAGGCACACTGAAAAACCTTCAGATAGACATTGTAGAAAAAAGGTGTAGGGAAGAGATTATTTTCTCATTTATGCCTATAAAATCCAATTGTTCAACATAAAAATTTTATATAGGACTCCTACTTCCATCACTTTAACTTCTTCAAGGTACTTCTTCTTCATTTAGGTAGAAAAATAAATCTTGCAGTATAAATCAAGTCACCCTTAGAGATTGATTGGGGTGGGGAAAGAATAAATATGGATTAAATTCAGAGTCCTTTTGTCAGTTCTAATTCACTCCTTTCCCAAGAAAGTTTCCACTGATATTCATGAAGTTTATCTGGGGAGTCACTCAGGACTTTCAGGCTTGCCTAACTTACGAAGGGAAAAATGTTATTCAGCATAGTTTGAGGTTTGCAAAGCACAGCTCTCCATGTTGTTTCTACTTCTTAGTGATAATCAAATATTGGTTCATCTGTAACAAAAACAATGTTTTAAATCTATTAAAGAGCCTGATTCTAACTAAGGCCAAGTTATTATGGGCAGGGCAAATGTTTGCCCAACACTTTCCATTCTAAGACCCTATTTTCAGTTGCTTATAACTTGGTCATATTTTAACTGTTTGGGCTGAATTTTCCATGCTGAGTGTCTGATGCTAAATCATCTTGGAAAAAATCATCCAAAAACAGTTCATCTGTCTGAGAGAACAAGGCTAGGGGAAAACATATTGAAAAAGAATGTAAAAAAATAAAATCTGGTAACCTGTTATTGGAAAATTCTAATGCCTCTGTACTTTGGAGCAGGGAACTGAAATTTAGCCTGCTGGTGGCCTTTGAGTCAGGGTTGAGCCTTTTGGCATGCCTGAGAAAATCCAGCCAAACTTGGCCAAGTTATTTGGATTTGGAAAAAAAAAAATCACAGTTCTGACATGCTCAGTAGAATCTTTGAAGATTCCATCCAAACTAAGTATGTTCGAGGCTCTCTGTGCTGACCTGACTGCACAAGCACTATCCCTACAGAGCCATTGAGCATGCTCCAGCTCAGAGCTAAGATGGCTCAGAAAGACTTCCCCTTTCAAATACCGTTTTTTTTTTTCTTTATCAATTTTACTTATTTTCCTCACCTTTGGAAAGTTAATCCTTTTGAAGCCCCAAATTAATATTAATGGTTAGGACTGTTATCTGCTTGCCCACAATGACTACAAATTGTTTTAACAGTCCAGTCATTGAGATAATCCTGCCTGCTTTCAATATTGCCAATTTATTCTTCCCATCAATGAGAAATTTCAATTCTTCTTCCTTATCACCCAAACTCCTAGCATTGCTATATAAGCATTTAAATATCTTTTCTTCATATTCTTTCCCACCTCTAATCAATGTGGTCATGACACCTGGAGTTTGAACTACATGTGCCTCTTTAGCACCATTGTGATAATTAGGCTGACAAATTTACCCTAACTGAGCTCAACTGTAAAAAGTATGTAAAAGTTCATAAGATGTCACAGTAAGTCTATAATAACAAATGTTAACGGGAAAAGATACAAAAAGGAGACAAAAACTGACTTAATCAAAATAAAAAGGACTACTGATATAACTTAAGGATTGTGTTGAGATCATCCTTGGTAAACAAAACAATGTGGGTCCAGAAGTCAGTGAACCAGAATTGGTGTATCAGAAACTAGGTCTGACTGGTGGACAGAATAATAAGGGGATGAGCTATTCTACCGATCTTTCCGTTTCTGAGTCCTTACAGAAAGATGGGGGAGGGGAGGTTGGGCATGTGGAAGAGCAGGCAGAGGCTACTGGAGCAAACTTCTCTATCATGGCTACCACCCCCACCATTTGCTGGGACTCTGGGCTTTTGTAACCCTGATTTTGAGAGATGTTCTGGCCAGACTGTGCTAAAGAGAGAGAAGGACTCGGGTAATAATGGAATAAATGGGCTGTAACAGAGTCCCTGGTGAGTTGGGTGGCCTAGTGGTTAGCAGCCCCCAGTACTGGGGGCAGTGGTAGAGTAGCCCAGTCCTACCCACTCTGCTGGGTTCTGACCCAGGGCCCTAGGAGAGTCAACAGCGTTTGGCCTCGGAAGAGCCCCTCTGAGTTATCCTGCCTGGGTCACTTCCTCTCTCAACTTCTCGTCCCAGATAAGTGAAAAAGAAACCCAACCATCAGCCTCAATCACGCTCAGCGTATAGTCCTATTCCCTCAGGGAGGCTTCTCCAGCCGCTCTCCAATGAGCCTTCCAGGTCCTCCTCCCTTCTGCGTGGGGTTTCTCACTTTTCAACCCTGTCTTCATGTGGAGCATGTTCTTCACAGCTAAAGGGGCTGGGTTACTTGGGCTCCATAGTGGCCTCTAACCCCTTCTGCCCCAGTGTGGGGTTTGTATACCACATCACATAGGCCAAAGGTGTTAATGTAACCCAGTCACTGTCCAACATTAAACAGTGTTAAATAAGGTTCGGGGTTTGGAATAAAGGGTCCTCAGTCTGCTTAGTACCATGGCAGATACATCACTAAAAAGTATTTTAACCCTTTATTAAAGATACAGAAAAGAAGGAAAAACACTTAAAGCCTTTCATTTTAACTACATCCCTTGTTCTCTTGCCCTTTACCTGGAGAGAATGTTAGAAGGAAAAAATCAGCCCTTGTTTGAGAGATTCTTAGGGGAAAGAGAAAAAGTCAATTGAGGTGGGCTGAAGCTGATGTTTCTGCTGTTGTTACAATCTGACCCTGTTTTATCCCAGGTGGTGTCTGGGATTCAGCCTGAGCTGGTAGGGCTGGTGGTGTCCTCCAGATCCCTCTCTCTGGCTCGGTCTGGTTAAGAATATCTCAGGATCAGGATGACAAAGGCCTGTAGCCCCAGGAAATGGTGGGGGTGGCAGCCATGATGGAGCAGCTCCCTCCAGTAGCCTCTGTCTGTTCTTCCCTATTTCCTCCTGCCCCCCCCCCACACACATACAAAGTCTCTTTAAGGACCCCAAAAGGGAGGGATGGGTGGAATGTCCCATCCCTTCATTCTCTTGGCCACCAGTTAGGCCTAGTTTCTGACACATCAGTTTTGGTTCACTGATTTCTGGAGCCACATTTTTTTTGTTTACCAAGGATGATTTTAACATAATCCTTGAGTTTTATCAGTAGAATTTTTTTTTGTCTAGACTTTTTAGTCTCTGTGGCTGGTTTTCTTGCACATGTTTATGAGGTTCATTATTGAAAATAACTTGACCTATTTTTAATAGTTAAATCCCAGTAGGCAAAAGTTTCATAGACCAATTATCACAACCACTTCCTCCTGATCACCAGCTGAGACCAACCAATTCCTCCCTACCCCAAGCCTCATCTCCCTTCTCGCCCCACAATTCCATCACTGCTCCCTACCAATTAATCACAGAATTTCCCCCATTTTTCCTTCCAGACCTCATCCAGGAATCCCTATTCTCTGCGGCCCTCTCCAGCCCCACTGGTCTGCCAGCAGTGGCCCAGGGAGGCCACTCTTCATTCCATGGATCACTGACTGTAATTATCTCTGTAAGGGCTGCTTTGGATCAATGTGGCTCCAGGCTCTCCCACCCGGTCTTCTGTGCTGTGAAGCAGATCCGATCAGCCTTGTCCTGTAGCCAACAGAAGTGGGGCTGGGGAATAGAGTCTGTTAGCCAGGAACCGCCCCGACCCAACCAAACTAGCCACAGGACTATGGGGGAGGACAGAGAAATATGCCCCCCTTCTAAGTCTCCTCCAACACAGGCACCATCAGAAATTGGGACAGTGTCTGTGGAGGCAGGGGATCCTGGATTGTGTGGTGCAAATGTTCCCATATAGGAGGTCATAGATCATATAGGGGTTGTGGATTGTTCAGGACAAACCTCTCTAGAGGGGGTCAGGATGCTACGAGGGGCAGGACACACTCAGTGCCAGCTCAGCAGGGGAATATTTGTACCTTATTTCCACCCTGAGATGCTCCATGATGACTCAGAGAGAAGCTTCCTCCAGGCCAGGACCACCTCCTCCTCATCCACCTGGGTGTCGAGGTGAGGGGGGGGGGGGGCTGCAACTGAGAAAGGTGGGGAAAAGGTACTCTTGCTCCTGCTGGGGGGAAGAATTGGGTGTAGCGAGGAGAGAAGGTTAATGTGCCCCAAAGATGCCCTGAGACCCATTGGCTTCAGGGACCATGACATAGAGGGCCCCATGTTGTCTCAGCCTATCTAGAAAGTGCCAGATCACTTCCTGCCCTGAGGAGGCTGCGAGCTCTTCAGTGGTCAGGTAGGGTGATGCCTCATTCTGCACCTCATAGCTGGGATCTTGGCTCCTGTGCTTCCTGGAGAAGAGACACCAGAGCTGCCTTGCTCAGCTCCCATTCTGTGCTGGGTCCTTCCTAACCAGCTACATCCTGTACCACCACCATTTTGGCCTAGAAGGTGTGTTGGTGCTGCTGTGGGAGCAGGTTTCCTCCTCCAGTTTGACAGGCACGTCCACCTCTGGGCCTGGATCAGAGCTGCTTGCCCCTGCAACAGGGATGGAGGGGATGCTCTTGTCCTGGGAAGCTGAAAATTGCCTCCATGAAGCTGCAGGTCCACCTGTGGAGACTTATTCCTCAGTATCCTCTTGAGCCAGTTCATCCTGGAATCGAGAGAGGAGCAGCTGTAAGTCTGGGGTCAATGCAGCCTTTCCTTAATGGAACTGTCTGTCTCCTCCACACCCAGCTGGGGTGATGCCTCCTCACCCTGCAGCCCACTGTGAGTCACACGGACTGGAATCCAAACACACTGGTGGGAGCTGATAGGACAGGCTGCTCCCAAATTTCCCCCATACCACCCCAGGCACTGTGACAGCAGGGGATTATCATCCTTTTACTGCAGGTTTGGTCAGTGTCCTTGAGTTCCTGGCATTGGAATGTCTCTCTCTTCTTAGAGGTCATGTTACTTTTGAAAGCAGTCTGTGACACCATTTTTCTTTCTGTCCTTCCACTGGAGATTTTCCAGGCTTTGACTCCCTGTAGGACTGCTGTGGCAAAGAGTCATTTGAAGTCAGTGGTTCTGTCAGAGGAACCCTATTATTCCCCCAGGACAGAACTATTCAATATTGATAATCTCTTGATGGTCCTGTTCCAACTTCTGCAACATAATCTGTTCATGCTGCAAAATGGAGGTTCTAATCCACACTGAAGTTTATAATCATAACTCTTCACAAAACAAACAAAAAAGAATTAATACATTGACAGAGTCATTCCTAAATAGTCCCATCTGTCTTTACAAAATATGTGCTTTAGCTCAATCAGAAGTTATGGGCTTGATGGCGGTAGAAGTTGTTGGTTCTATGGCTGATATGTTTGGGATCACCAGACGTGGTGGTCTTAATGGTGCCTCTAGCTTCTTAAACATCTGAGTCTTTCTGCTGCTCTCAAGAGAAATCTGGACATATTTTCTATTATTCACTTGCAGCTGGAATAATTAAAATACAGTAAAAAGATGTACTCGACCATTGTGTTTTCAGCATCTTTAAAATATTTTCAGTTTCTGACTATTTCAGGCGGAGCTGGCTTTTTAAGGGGGTTGGGCTCAGATGTGACCTGTGCCAAATTTAGCCACATTCCCAAGTGAAAGGAATGAGTATAGAGATCATCTGACAAGGGGGAGCATGGGACTAATAACAAGGCCTACTGAGAGATTGTAAGGGGAGGCTTTGATCAGCAGGAAGCAGTGTAAGAGATGTAAAAATAGTGCTGGAACATACTTCTGGTACTATCACTTATAAGTGATAATTCCAGAAGTAACAGAAGTCCCTTCCAGAATGCCAGAAGGATATTCTGGAGAATTCTGGCATAACTGACGCCCAGGTAAGGAGAACAAACCAAACAGGGGCTAGACCATGAATGGCCAGAAGCAAATTCAGAAAAAAAGCCAGGCTAAAGACATAGGAAGAGGTCCTGGGAAGGAAATACAAGGTGGTTTGAGTTGTGGAACACATAATCCTATTTGTTTAGGATCCCAAGCACTAGCACCCACAGGAGAGGATGCTGGTGGGTGCTTATGTTCTCCTTCCCCAGGATATGTCTTACACAATGACTTGACAGTAAAGTCACAGAGTAAGGCTGTAGCCCAATGCATATTCACAAGGGGTCTGAATGAAGGTTGTGGCAACCTTATTTTTTGGAAAAAGAAAAGGAGGATTTGTGGCACTTTAGAGACTAACAAATTTATTTGAGCATAAGCTTTTGTGAGCTACAGCTCACTTCATCGGATGCTTTCAGTGGAAAATACAGTGGGGAGATTTATATACACAGAGAACATGAAACAAGGGGTGTTACCATACACACTGCAAGGATAATCTACCTTGATTATCACTACAAAAGGTTCTTTCCCCCACGCTCTCCTGCTGGTAATAGCTCACCTTACCTGCTCACTCCCGTTACACTCCATTCTCCTTCTTTATCTAGTCTTCACTCCCAGACAGTCCACATCTTTCCACGTGGCTCCTTGTCATATCCTGTCTCTCCCCTCCTCCCATTAGCTCCCAGTATTCTTCCCCAGGGTCTTTCTGCAATTTCAATTCCCATCCTGCCTGGCTCCTGCCCCCTTGTACCCTTTGCTCTACATTCCTCAGACTTCTCATCACAGTCTCCTTGCCCAACCAATTCTAGTCCCCCCTTGACACATTCTGTTTTGTCCCATGCCTCACATCCACTGATCTCAGCCTCAACACTCCTCACTGGACTCCTCATCCAATCTCAGTCTCATCTGCCCCAGCTTTTTTCCCAGTTTCCAGTCCACTAGCAGTTCCAGTTCCCCCCCTCCTGTCTCCTCATCCAAGCTCTCTCTCTTCCCTGCCTATCCTCCAGTCCAAATCTCCATCCATACACTTCTGTCATAAATATAAAGGGAAGGGTAAACCCCTTTGAAATCCCTCCTGGCCAGGGGAAAGCTCCTCTCACCTGTAAAGGGTTAAGAAGCTAAAGGTAACCTCGCTGGCACCTGACCAAAATGACCAATGAGGAGACAAGATACTTTCAAAAGCTGGGAGGAGGGAGAGAAACAAAGGGTCTGTGTGTCTGTCTATAGTCTGTCTATATGCTGGTCTTTGTCGGGGATAGACCAGGAATGGAGTCTTAGAACTTTTAGTAAGTAATCTAACTAGGTATGTGTTAGATTATGATTTCTTTAAATGGCTGAGAAAAGAATTGTGCTGAATAGAATAACTATTTCTGTCTGTGTATCTTTTTTGTAACTTAAGGTTTTGCCTAGAGGGGTTCTCTATGTTTTTGAATCTAATTACCCTGTAAGATATCTACCATCCTGATTTTACAGGGGGGATTTCTTCATTTCTATTTACTTCTATTTTTATTTAAAGTCTTATTGTAAGAAACTGAATGCTTTTTCATTGTTCTCAGATCCAAGGGTTTGGGTCTGTGGTCACCTATGCAAATTGGTGAGGCTTTTTATCCAACATTTCCCAGGAAAGGGGGGGTGCAAGTGTTGGGAGGATTGTTCATTGTTCTTAAGATCCAAGGGTCTGGGTCTGTAGTCACCTAGGCAAATTGGTGAGGCTTTTTACCAAACCTTGTCCAGGAAGTGGGGTGCAAGGTTTTGGGAAGTATTTTGTGGGGAAGGACGCGTCCAAACAGCTCTTCCCCAGTAACCAGTATTAGTTTGGTGGTGGTAGCGGCCAGTCCAAGGACAATGGGTGGAATATTTTGTACCTTGGGGAAGTTTTGACCTAAGCTGGTAAAGATAAGCTTAGGAGGTTTTTCATGCAGGTCCCCACATCTGTACCCTAGAGTTCAGAGTGGGGGAGGAACCTTGACAACTTCTCACTCAGTGTCCTCCCCTCCTCTCTCTCTCTCTCTCTCACACACACACACTCTCTCACACACACACACACACACACACAGTGTCACAGAGCATGCTCAGTTTATATGGAATCTTTGGGGAATTTAGTTGCTAAAATCAAAGGAGTCTCTCCTGAACATATGTGACGGTGATTTATAATTTGGCCAAATGTAAGCAATGTTTCTTGGTATTGGGAAAAGTTACATCCCTGACACAGAGGCCAACTCCCTGCCCAATTGCAAATCCCTGCTCCAAAACTGGTGGTTGTTTGAGCTTTTCAAAGACGGGATTCCCAGAATCTTTTAACATGAGAAAACAAAATATTTGTTCCTAGTCCCATTCTCAGGAAGAACGGAACCGTTTTGGCTGTAATTTATTTTTTTTAAAAAAAGAATCAGCTTGAGTCAGACACCCACCATGGAAAATTTTAGCCCAGAAGGTCAAAGTTTGACAACATTATAAAAGCAACTGAAACAGGATCTTACAATGCGACGCCTCAGGCAACGTTATTACAAGACGGTGCTACCAGCCCCGCTTATAATTATACAATACTTATACACTGTATACATATTTGAATTCTTAGATTGGGACCTGATCACTATCTTGAAGGATTGGGCCCTTAACCCATTGATCCACTCAGTCTAGTATCGAGCCTCTGAAACACCTGGCACTTGCATTGTCAGAGAAAGATTTAAAACAGCAAAACGTACTGCAGCAAGGTCACTGCATAATGCTGTGCATGGGAATGTGTCAGCAGGAAACAGCCTTTCTGCACGTAATCTGCAACTCCTGAACATCTTGTGTCCTGAAGCCTGAGATTTTTTTTAAATTAATTCATTGACATCTAGAGAGCTAAATAATCCTAACATTTTGGGGTTAAAGAATTCCGCTGGACATAAAATATTTCAAGTCAGCTGATTTTTCCAAACTTCAATTTTTTTGACATTGAGGGGAAAGAAATCAAATTCTTTTTTTCTTTTTATTGTTACAGTGACTCAGATTGGATACACCGTATCACAATTTCAATGTAAAGACATTGATTTAATTGCATCATACGGATAGTTCGAATGAATCTCTGCTTACAGCAATTTTTTTGAGTGAAAAAAACTGCTTTAAGAAGGTTCCATTGTATAACAGTTTTTACGCGTTGTCTATTCTCTGTTCATTCTGTCTTGTCTCTGATTGTTAAAGATTTCACAACAATGAAAACAATAATAGTATGTAGTGGGACCACTGGGTGTTATATCAGGTCTTCGTGCATTGTATCCCAATTAACTATTTAGCATACACAGTCTGCTTTGTTTCAGAGTAACAGCCGTGTTAGTCTGTGTCCGCAAAAAGAACAGGAGTACTTGTGGCGCCTTAGAGGCTAACAAATTTATTTGAGCATAAGCTTTTGTAAGCTACAGCTCA
This sequence comes from Lepidochelys kempii, assembly GCF_965140285.1. NCBI lineage: Eukaryota > Metazoa > Chordata > Testudines > Cheloniidae > Lepidochelys > Lepidochelys kempii. Next base: position 131,620,766 of record NC_136381.1, on the reverse strand, counting down.
CTTCATCGGATGCATTCAGTGGAAAATACAGTGGGGAGATTTATTTAACTTCATTATATTTTCTTGACTCTACTTGGTGGGGAGTGGGAGGGTGAGTGCTTTAGTAAGTCTGTAACTAAAGAAAGTGCAAATAGGTACCAAGGATGATGACTTGAAAAATATACTTTGACATGTTAGCTTATGGATCTGAGTGGACTGGCACAGTTGTAACCAAAGGCAAAATTACTCCCTAGGGCTCAACTAGACAAGGTGCATGAGGGAAGGAAGAAGGAGTCTCACCAGAATGAGACAATATGGACAAAAACCTAGAACTTAGAATTTAAAAGCTATAAAGATGAGGAAACAAGTGGTAGATGAGAAATAGAATGCAAACTCAGTAGGTGTATGTAATGTATCATAGAAATTATTATACATTTATTTATACATTTCCATGATGTGTCTTTTCTTACACCATATATCCCCTCCACTTTGTTACTGCTAAACTAGTGTTGAGATCTCAGAGGAGAACCCAGACTATTTATGGGGTGCCTAGGGAACCCTTCTGCATAAATGTTAAAAAAATGAGACAGAGATGGAAGAATGAATGGAGCAGGAAAATAAAAGCCAACAAGGTGGAACTGAGTGAGTTATCTGTATATCTATTTCAAACCAAATAGTTTATTGAATATGTATCTTGCAAGGGAGATGAACAATATATATATTGGCATTTTAAAAGCTTCTATTTTAAAAGATGCTGTTATTGTTTTTGCATATTTCTATTGTTGTCACAAACTAAAAAAGTAATCAATTTACTTTTAAGACATTCTGAGTAATTTTCCAACAAAACTGATTTTCTGCTTGGACTCATATTGGTAGTCTGCAGTGTGACTGAAACCCAAGTGAAATCAATGGAAATCATTGCCTGGCATGTAAGACTACTTTTGACCTGAACCTGATGTTTTGCAGCATTTTTAGAAGCCCCTTGATTGATAATTTGGGGTGAGAACTCACAGCTCCCCCCAAGCTGCGCCTGGTTCCTGCTGCTCTTGGGCGGCAGGTGCCGGGCCCCAGGCGAGCCCAGCCCCGGCATCTCCTCCGCAGCTGCACCCCCTGCCCATGTCCTCCCAGAAGGCAGCGGCCAGGGAGCCTGAGAGGAGGAGTGACCTCCAGGCAAGCGGCGGGGACTCCAAGGTGAAGATGCTGCTGGCCCTGGCACGGCCCGAGCGCTGGAAACTGACAGGTACCTGCCCCTAAGCAATGAGTGTAAAAAAAAAGAATTGGGGCATCGCTTTTTGGTGCCCCAAATCTTGGCGCCCTAGGTGGCTGCCTAGTTTGCCTAGTGGTTACACCGGCCCTGACCCTTAGCATAATATTGTGAGCCCTGGGTGCCTGCCTATGGGCTGCAGTGCTAGGCAAAATTTCCATAGCCCTGAATGCTGAGGCCCGGCCCTAGCAACATAACCTTCCCAGCCCTAGCTATGTCCTTGGGAAACCCCCTGAGCCAGGTCATGTGATGGAGTCATTGGAAAGCAGCCGTATGGCTGTCTTCTTCATTACCTGGGGAAATTGGTCCCTTTTAGAGTGCCTTTACTTCTTAAGCTTTTGGGGAAATACTTCCAGTAGCTTCAGCTGTGGGGAAGGAGAATATCCCCCATCTAATATTTTTCAAAACCAGACACCATTTTATGTGAGTTTGCAAAGCTTCTACAATCCAGTTAATGTTCTCCTGTCCCTAATTTAAATCACTATTGAGTAAACAAGAGATGTAGGACCAGATCCTTAGCTAGGGCAAGTCAGTGGAGCCCTCCAGTGCCTTCAATGGAGAAATGCTGATTTATCCCAGCTGAAGATCTGGCACATTGAATTTAAATGCAGTATACTCATAAATTGACTTTTCTAAAGCACATTTTTCCTGTAGTTAAAAACTTTAGAACTTTAAAAGACACCAGCTTACATTGCACATAAAAGCTATTTTCCCATAGTTTTCCTTATATGGAACTCTATTTAATATAATTTAATGTAAAAATTAAGCATCATATTTAATTGGAGGAAAAGTTGTACATGGTTCTACTGACGTATGGATTTATTTCATATTTTCCATTATAAACTAATTAAATGGGATACCTTCCTTTGTGTTTCATCTATTTTGCATTTTTCTTTTTAGAAACAATATTATTCATTATTAAACTTAAAGCCTGTCAAAGGACAGAACATGATTTTTCAGTGCCATTTCCTTTTTTTATATTCAATATGGCTGGATAATTAATATTTGCACATTGCATCATCCTTTCCCATTATACTTCTCCCACGAATTTTCAGGTTTATTTTTTTTCAAATCACACAAGACAGTACCTATTATATCAAGTTAATATTAATTTTTAGTGGCCAGCATGAGGGCACTTCTCAGAAAGCAAGTCCTCCTAAAGTGCCTTTAAACCTGAAAGCTCTGCCATTCCCAAATTAAATGGGATCAGCAATGTTTTTTGTACTCATTGACTGAAATATAATTAACAGTAACCATTTGCTACATCCAGTCTGAGCCTGAATGTTATTAGTCGTTGCTTCATTCCGTATGACAGCAGATCTTGGATTGGGCACCAGTCCTGCAATAAGCACAATGAATAGCCCTTTGCATCACACAGAACATCATTGACTTGAAAGGGCTTTTGTGCAATTGCAGGGGTCCGTGCATGTTGAAATGAATTATATGGAGGACCTGTGTGCAGTAACAATGAGGCTCACCCAGCTTCCTCCTCAGAGGAATCTACAATCTGTAACTGAATTCCTTCCTGGGCCAAATTCAACAAAGTGCTCAAGAATGCAAAATGATGTGAGTTGATATACCTAAAAAGTGTGTGTGTGTGTAAAGTCTAACTTTAGAGTGTCTTTGACAAGGCAGATAGAAAAGAATAATGACAGAGAAAGAAAGGAATGTGTACTTGTGACTGTGTGATCCCAAAACCAGTAGTCCCTAAATCATGTGGGTCTGGGACAGGTGCTCCTGCCAGAGACGGTGCTAGCCCAATGGGGACCCTTTCCTCCCCCCAACACATAATAAAAAATGAATAGGGGACCCCACTGAGATGCTTATTCTGCTTATGCCTACCACTGGCTCTGGATCCTGCCTTGGGCCAGCCCTTCATGAGAGTACAGATCTGCTTAATACATATGCACACATTCATAAACCAATTATTCTGGGAAGAGTGAAAACAAAAATAGACTGGGCGAGCAGCTTAATACACAAAACACTGTAGCAAATGCAGGTGTTCTTATAAATATTTACACCATATAAAAACTAACTCTCTCTCCCACACATACCATTTATAGACTCTGTATAACATTAGCTTTTGCAGAAATTATGCAATACTTTATACTTACAGAAAAATATCAAACACTTTTCAACGGAAGGAGCACTATATTAATGTTTGTCTTAAAAAGAAAAATCAATATAAAATAATATACCCCATCCCATTTTCTTCTTCATTCTATAAAAAGTTGTTAGACTTGTTCAAAACCATTCACTTTGCCCTGTAGCAAAGCTTTAAGTCTTTGATGTTTAGCAATATCTCAGCTCTGTTGATTCACGATCCTTCCCATGAGAAGGATTTCCAAAAATGGGCCATAAGGCTCTGACTCTAAATTTGAGTTGTTAGATAAAGGTCATGGTGAGTCGATAACAGTTAGTAAGAGAAGGATATAGACAACAGATTTGTTTACGACGTGACTTTGTCTTTTACAGCCTTGTTGTCCTCATGCTTAACCTGATTTTACAGGGGTGTAATACTGCCTTCAGTACAGTGACTCCTGATTTACACTAGTGTAAATGATAGGAGAATCAAGCCAGTAAAGTTTAACAGATTGTGTTCATTTACAGTGTACAAAAATATTTTGGTTCCTCCTTTGAATACACATTACCTCTTATTTTTTGTTTGGTCTTTGTTGGTTTTAAGACATTGTCAAAATCCATGTACATTTTCTGTCAATTTCTGGAATTAAATGGCAGTTGCAATTGGAAGGAATAGAAGAAGAGTTCTGGGCAGAAGAGATGTTTGGGTTCACGTTGTTCTGATTTTGGTCATCTGCCTCTTCTCTTCTTTTGTTAACATACAGAACCCTTCATCCTATTATTTATTCCACTCCAAGCTCATCCCCAAATATATATTTCCTACCTCTAACCTGTGTTTGATTTGGTGACTCTGAGGGTATGTCTACATAGAAAAAAAAATCCAGCTGGCCCACGCCAGCTGAGTTGGGGCTCACAGAGCTCAGTCTGTGGGGCTGTTTCATTACTGTGTAGACATCTGGGCTTGGGCTGCAGGGTGGGAAAAATCTTTGGTCACAATCCAATCATTTCAATTGAGACATGCTGCTATGGACTGGGCTCCCCAGTTCGACTACATCTCCCATGGTGCACCATGGTCTCCCCCTTAGTGATGGGAGTCCCTGCCCATGGTGCATTCTAGAAGATAATGTCTGTCTAGGAAGCCCACCCCAGAAAGGAGAATGGGGAAATGAGGGACCCAAACTACAGCATGTCTGAATTGAAATATTTAGGTTTATAGGTGTTGAGCTTTTTGAAAAAAGTCAAAATCCTCCATAAAAAGCAAACACCTTTGTAAAAAAATTATTTAACCAAATATTGAATTTTCCATCTTATAAAAGGCTTATGGAAAAAATTCAACATACACTAGTTTTACACAGGTGTATTTCCATTGTGGTTGTATTGATGCAATGTAATGGAGAATCAGGCCCTGTATCACTGTATATGTCATTGGTTTCACCATTTTGACCATGAAGGTAGAGTCTGTCCCCTTTCTTAATGACAATACATTGAATACTCAGCCAGATAACAGTTATCCAGGTTAAAATATTCAGTTCAAGACTGAGAAGTAGAGCAGGTCAGAACAATTGTGTTGAAACTCTTTTTTGTTTGTTTGGGGGTTTTTTTGGCTCAATTTCAACTGAGTTATGGCAGAACACAGACTCTCTGATGGAAACCTACCTGGTTTCCAGCCAGTTTGCCCGTTGGGCTCCTTAGCAACCCTCCATCTTCACTGCCTTGGAGTCAGAGACCCCAGGGCTTCCATAGGTCAAGGCTTTAGGGAAGACCTGCCTTAGGGACTGTGTTGGAGTTGGAGTCACCAGGGTTTCCAGGGTCTGTGACTTTGAGACAGCCTGGATGGGCTTTACTGTAAGAATGCTTCCTTCAAAGGAAATTCACCATCAGCTCTATAGACCGAAACAACCACTGGCAGTCTCACATATGCAGTAAACAACTCGTTACAAAAATAAATATCTCTTTTTCATCACATATCATGTTCACTTTCTGATTTGCATAACAAATAGTCCCATTTTGTAGTTGCTAATGATTCTTTGCATTGCATTATATATAATCTTGGCTATCTGTAAATATTTTACTGTTATCAGTACAACCATTTATGTGAAACACAAAATATTACAGCATTTAGAACTATGACATCTTGCTGCATACTCCAGTAAATTGGAGATTCTGAGCACTCTGTCTCCAAACATCTTTGCAACATTCCAGTAACAATGACCAGCAAATAAAGGAGTAGTAATTTTCTTAAGGCAAAATAATGGACTAGATTCAACATTGCATAGAGTATGTACAGAGACAAAAACATTAAACAAATAACAGCTTTTGCACAATTATCTCTCTTGCAATGTTTTGAACATCTCATTATGTCAAGTGCAGTGATTTGCTGAACAAATATTTACAATGTCTTTCTCTATCTCTTTGCTAATGACAACCTATTAAGTTCTGATTAGCTATTCCTTATTGTAATGGCTGGGAGACACATTGCATTCTGACGTTTTGCCTGTTTGAATAGAAAATAATCCTTCACACCATGGAAGTTTTTAACAAAATTGAGGATTGCTTAATTAATGTGTCTTTGACTGTATATTTTCCAGCAGGAGAGCTTTAGGAATTTTAAGCAGAGTTTCTGTAACTGATCATTCTAAGTAAGCTTTCAATGCCCTGTCACAAGGCAGAGATTCAAAGCTGAATTACTAAAATGATGACTTGGGACTAAATTCTTCAGCTTCACTATGTCCCTTTTCTGATGTTCTGGTAGCACAGAGGAGCCATATAAGTGGCTTAGACTGTCACACCACACCCTTCCCCCAGCTGGTGTAAGGGGCATTTTGGGGCAGCCCTATTGTTTGATGGCCTCTTTGGGGCCATTGCATGCGGTATATGTGTAGCCTTGGCAGGATTCAATTTAAATCATTAGTTACTAGTAAATGTTGATTTCACCTGATACACAGAAAGAAAGAAACAAACAAAATCAATAGCAGTCAGTGAGCACAGTAGCCCCTGCACCTGGTGCCTGCAAGAATATTGTATCCCAGTCCCACAAATGTTTAGAGAGACGCCTGCAACCCCATTGTGAAATGGTGAAAAATTAAAATGGACAAAAATCAGGAAAAATGGTTAACAATAACCATAGATATTAACCAAAAAATTAACAACAACAAAAAAAAAGAATTCTGTCAACCCTAGATATGTGTAGTAAAATAGTTGGCATGGGATTAATAGCCTTATCCAGTGCAGTATAGGATGGAGTCATGTTCCACCCCTCTCTTATTTCCTGATTTGTACGTGGAAGTCCCCTACCATGTACACATGGTTATGCAGTTGAATAAATTAGCAAGTTTCTACTGTGAGTAGAGAGTTTGTTTGTGTCACACTGATCAGTGCCTTTACAAGAATATGGTTTACAGCACCTCAAGGATTGAACTGTCCCCCACCTGATCCTGAAAAATGGGCAAAGCAGAGCCTTAAGACTCCAGTGTTTTCATCCAGTTCTTTACATATTTTCCTTCTTTTATTATTTCCTCCAGGTTACAAATTGGGGTATTAGAGGAGTTTTAGAATTCCTCTGAACTACTCAGAGTTGGCCACTGCTAGAAAGAAACATTAAATTAGATGGAGCACTAGTTGGTTCTGGTATGGCAAACCCTATGTGTAAACGCAATGTCTCAAAGATGTAAAGGGATTGAACTCTCTCCTCCCTCGACTGGGGAGAAAGAGAAAAGCCATCTCTGACCAACTTCATTTACATAAATTACAATGTTTATCTGGAAACAAGCTGGGTGAGGTAATATCTTTTATCGGACTCATTTCTTCTTCCTGAAGAGGAGCCCTATGTAAGCTCAAAAGCTTGTCTCTCTCATCAATAGAAGTAGATCCAATAAAGGATGTTACCTCACCTACCTTGTCTCTCTAATATCTTGGGACTGACACGGCTACAGCAACATTGCATACAAAGTTGTATATCCATAATTCTACCTACTGAGTTGTGTAGTTTTAGTGGAATTTGTTTATGTTTTTACATGTTAATGTGATAGTAGGTTACTATCTTTAGTGCACTTGTGAAAGGATATAGGAACTAGGCAGGATATGACCTGGGTGAGTGATCACCTTGAGTGTACAAGAAATGGACTTGGGTTGGGTAATGAAGTTATGATCAGCAAGAAGTGATGGCAAGAGAGCTTTGTGTTAGAGATGAGTGCTAGCCTACTGGCAGGGCTTCATCCAAGGGTCTTGTTTGTTCTGGGTTTCCTACTGGGAGATTCTGTGCCAAGTGTGCAGGGCTCCAAAGAAAGGCCTGATTAGAATGTCAGAGCAAAAATTAGTCGGCAGTGAAGCCTGACCAGAATGACAGCAGCAATATTCAGCTGCCTTCAGAGGGCTCAGGCCCTCATGGCTGGTGGAAGCAAATCTGAAATCACTGAACTGGACTTGGTAGTTGTTCGTGTGACTGGGACCTGGTAGAGCAGTTCTACCAGGACTAGAGCAGACCACCAGATGAGCGCCATCCGCTGATGTCACTTGGCTAACTCTAGGATGGACTTGACCCACAAGTGGGGTTTTTGGTGGATGGGGTTGTGGTGAGAATGGGTTCTGGATCTCTATAGCCTGGACATTTAGACTGAGGGGGTGGACCAAGTCCTAATGTGTTCATTTGGGTTGCTCAGTTTCTCATATGAATATATAAATATATAGTCCTGGGGTGGGGAGAAGTGTCATGTTTCCTTTGACTGTGTTCTCCTTCCCCCTCCCCAAATAAAAAAGATTCCTGTGTCCTATGTTCCCAGAGGAGTCTTCAGTGCTTGCAACAGGAGGGGGGAAATATCTGCAAAGGGGACAGGAAAGTGTTATTTTTATTTCTCAAAGCAAGAAATAAAAGCACAGCTCTCAGTGGGATGGGGGCCTCAAGCCATAGATTTATTCATTATTCAAAAACGACCCTAAGCACATTGAATCCTGCCTTTGGTGCTGCTATTGGCACTTGGCAGAATACATATGCTTCTATGTGTCCATATGACCATCCCAATAATAAGCTGCCTTGACCAAAGCCTTTTTTGCAGTTGTCCAAGCAGTGGTTGCAGTTAAGTAGACACATTCAAGCTGTGTGACATGGTCACAACAGCACATAAAACCCCAGGAAAGTCATTTGGCTCTTTGTTGAATTACAAGCTCAAAACTCAGACTAGGTTCTCTGCACTGTCCTTTTGAAGTGATGTGCGTTTAGAACAAACCAGGCAGATTAAATGTTCCTCTTGAAAACTAAGTGAAATGAAAAGCATTGCATGGTTTCCTTGTAGAAACTCAGCAATAACAGTTTAGTTTACTAAAGATGTTGTGTTTGGGGTTGTGATGAATGAAGCGGGGGGGGGGGGGAAAGGGGGTAGTTCCCTTTTATGATACCCAACCAGCCAGTTAGCTGTAAAATCCCTCTTGGTAGCTGTCCTCTGCTTGCTTTACCTGTAAAGGGTTAAAAGTTCCCCAGTAAAAGGAAAGGAGGTGGGCACCTGACCAAAAGAACCAATGGGAAGGTAGAACTTTTTAAAATGGGGAAAGAAACTTTCCCTTTGTCTGTTGTTATCTCTGGGCTGCAGGAACATGGAGCAGCAATGCTGTAAGCAGCTTTAAGCCAGGTATGATTATCAATTCATACCTTGAACCTACTTACCAAGCCAAGGTCAGAGAAAAGCTGTAACCTTGAAAGTGTAATACAAGCCTGGAGCAACAAGTATTAATTTTTAAAATCCTTGCGGGCCCCCACCTTCTGCACACAAAGTGCCAGAGTGGGGATTCAGCCTTGACAGGGGTTTTGAAAGCAAAAGTCACAGGTGCTAAACCACAAGGATTTAAATTTCAGATGAACCCATAGATACCAACTGCTCTGTTCCATACAGCTCTAAGTTATGTCTTGATTTTGCTGGCATAAAGAGTGGAAGCCTCAAGCCTGCTCCTAAAGGTGGGCACTTTGCAGGAAATATAAAACCAGTTCTTATTTTGCAGTTTGATTATATTACATTTTCATCCCTGTAGGGGGTGTGGCCTCCCTCTGAGGCTGATGGGGAGGAACCTCGTGCCCCCCCCCCCCCCCGGTGAGTGGAGCCAGGACACATCCACCCCGCCTGAAGCAGAGGGGTGGGACAGGAAGTATAAAAGGCCGGCCTTGCAGCTCAGTTGGCCTGGAGCTGCTGGAGGAGATAGATGCCTGCCACCTGCTCCTGGAGTTGGAGCCCAAAGAGGATCCCTGCAGTGCTGAGGACTTGCCAGAGCCCCTGGCTGACCAGGGTGCTGAAGGTGCTGCTGGCTATCTACCCTGGGGAGATGGAGGACACCAATGGAACTGAGGTACCAAGGAAGGGTTTGTAGGAAGTATCCCAGGGACACCTAGTTTATAGTCTGGTTGGGTTGTTATTTGAATCTAGTTCAGCATATTTTGGGCTGGTCCCCAATGACACCGTGGCAGAACACTCTGCCACGTTTGGACCCTTGGCTGGGACCTGGTGGAGTAAGGTACAGGTTTCCCTACCTCCTGCTGCCAATCTCACCCCTGGGGTGGCGGCCTCCCCACCTTAGGCCAGGAGGCCTGCATTTGTTGGCCATCTGCCAGAGCTAGGACGTCAGACTATTTGGTGCTCTGCCCTGCTTGAGGGTCTGAGCCCCTAGATTGTTTCTTGCTTTGCCCTGCCTGAGGGCCAGAGTCCCTTTGTTGCTCAACCCTGCTTGGGAGCCTGAGAACAGACTGCTTGTTGCTCTGCCCTGCCTGTGGTCAGGGCCCTGGACTATCTGCTGCTTGGCCCTGCTCAGAGGACCAGGGCCTTAGAGGCTGCTAGCTGCTCCCCATCCCCCACAGTCTTTGCCTAGAGAGACCTAAGAACACAGGGGTGTGGCCTCCCTCTGAGATTGACAGGGAGGCACAGCCGTACACTTCTACAATTCCACAAATATTGTCAGATTTTAAAAGTCCTCTACTACAGTCTACAAAGGGCTATTCTGCTATGCAGGCAGGCCAGGTGATGACTAAGGCAGAAAAAAAATCGTGGCTATGGGACTGTAGGGATTGGACAATTTTCAGTTGGCATAGGGCAGCTAAGATCACTAGTGCAAGTGCTGACCATTACGTTTGCTGACCATATACTTCCCCTCAGAAGACATGTGAAGAAACACAGCCACATTACCCCATCTTCAATAAACTGTCCAGAAATGAAATGTTCTGTTCATTTCAGAATCCAATTTTGAACTGCCATTCTTGCTTTCAAAACCTTCATGAACATTGTCTTGTTCATCTCATGAACCTCACTTTTCTTTCCTCCCCTGCAGTCTCCTTCTTCTCCCCTGGCACTGACCTCTCTCTCCCATTTATTTTGTTGTTGACTTTTTCCACCATCTTTACTCTGTTGATGTTACAGCCTTTACCTCCACAATTCTCAGTATATGACATCATGTGTTCTCTCTCCATTACTAAAGACCTGCTCCAAACCCCACAAAAATCCATAGGAGTCTTGACTATGATGGACTCTGAATCTGATCCTAATTCTTTAATGAACTCTCATGTATATCTTCCCCCTCGTTGGTGCCATTCAAGACAGTTGATGGAAAGAAATGTTGTTTAACTTTATAATTGTGGTGTTTTAATTCTGTATGTAATTTTGGGATGGAGTTTTGAGAGGCTGTACAAAATAAATTTGTATTGTTAAGAAGTTTTCAGACCAGACATCTATTAAACCTCAGGATTAATTTCCCCTTCTAGGCTGCAGTAAATACCAGATGCCCTTCACTAAGGCTGACACCTTGAAACTCATTTACATTAATGCTGATGTGTAAATGAATAGTACAGTCTCTAGCATATGGCACTGGTTTTGCAAGACATTCCCAAATCACATTCAGTGTTGTTACAGATCTTCCATTAGAAAGTCTGGGTCTGCTCCTGGCATCCATTAAGGTGACTCTACACTGTTCTGGTGATAAAAAAGTAGCGTTAATGCTGTTTTAACTCACTATCAGCGATTCCTTAGTATGGGCAATGTTGGATCATATTAAAGAAGTTCTGTATTAAAATCACAAATGAGTTTGATTCCCCAGAGTTTAAATTCCAGGGTATTACTAATTAAGAGGTCTCTTGGTTTTTGGTACTGTTTCTCTCCCTCTATGTGTGAAACTTGCAAGCTGCTAATTGTGTTAGTACATTCTAAGACAGAGTCTGTTCTCAAAGCAATTCACAGAGAGAGAGAGACTCAAAGCAATACTCTAACAACAGAAACAGCACCCAGAAACTCCCCGCCCTTTTGTTGTATTAACAATTGGGATTAAAATAGAGATAGAGGATGTATGTGGATGGATGCTTGGTGTGGATAATAACTGAATGATCAGGGAGGTGCCAGCCTAAAAATCCAGTGTCCATCGGCTGAAGAAGGCGTCAAGTGGAAATAACCAGACGACCTGCCCCCCCCGGAGGGCAGACTGGAATCCACCCAACAGCCTCAAGGATGGGAGAACCAAAGAACAGGATAACATCTTGGAGCCGTCAGGAATGTGCTATCTGCTGATTGATTCAGCAACAGCATGATGAAGCAATTCCCATAGACTGGCATAGGAAGAAATTCCTATAAAAATAGACTCTAAAAAGTGAGAACTTTGGGGTCTGATTCTGCAAACCAACTTCCAGGAGCATCAGATGAGCATCTGACAAGGCCCTGCTCCCTCCTCATGTCCAGGCCACCTGGCCAGTGGCTTGGCATGAGCAACTCTAAGGCTGGTAACTATGATAACAACCTTGCAGAATGTGTGTGTGTGGGTGTGTATGTGTGTGTGTGTGTGTGTGTGTTTGTATGAATGAATGTGTGAATAAATATGAGATTGAATGGAATGTTATAGCTATAACTAACTGCTTACTATGATTCTTTCTGTATTCACAATAAATGTGGTATTTTGCCTTTTCCCTTTAATAAGATCCTGCTGGTTTTTATTTTATTGGTACAACAGCAAATCCTTGGGTGTTTCAGAGCCAGTATAACCAGCTCTATATCACTTCCCTCAGAGTCCTAGCACTTGAAACTTACCAGAGAAATGTAAAAGAGAGAGACAGCACATGTAAAATGCTGTCAGCACTGTGAATGAAGATCCCCTCTGTTTCTTTTTCTGTTTTTTTTTTCACTTTCCATTTTGATTGTCTGTTTTTCCTTTCTTCCTGTTCTTATTGCAGCTTCTCCTAATCTTTTAGTCATATATGGCTAAGATTTGCAATATATATATATATATATATGCAAAGTTAGGCTCATGCAGTCATATTTAGACACCTGGACCAAGATTTTCAAAAGTGATTATTCTGTGTGTCCTATCTGACACACCTTAAGATGGTCTGATTGTTCAAAAGTGTTGAGTGCCCAGGAACTCCAATTGATTTGAATGGCAGCCACTGGCTGCTCTGCACTTTTAAAAATCAGACCATTTATTTAGTTGTCTTACTTCAGGATCCTATTTTTCACAATTTTGGCTATATAGTATATTAAATAAATTAGGTTAGATTCTTACCTTTGTTCTCCCCTCTTAAAGGGGTAGGAGTGGCATAAAGTGGCTCTAAAAGCACTAGATCTGGCTAGAGAAGAATTCCCTCAGCAGAGGCACTGAGGAAGACAGCCACAGACTGTCCTCCAAGGAACCCCTAGTAAACATGGTGTAAGGGGTATAGCCAGGATCAAAATGGGTGGTGAGTGCAGGGCTATAGTGTATAGCGCTTAGGAGATCCTAGATAGTGCTGCTAAGAAACTGCTGTAACTGACAGTCCCTTTGAGTACCTAGCTTCAACTGGAGGCTGCTGGAGCAGCCCAGAATCAGGAGGGTGCAAAAGTGGATTAAAGACATTGTAATTCCCTCTCCCCGAGCTGTGAGTTGCAGCACAGAATCTCACCCACAGTGTGTGCATATAATATATACGAAGATACCAGGCATGTAAGATAATAATAAATCCTTCCTCTCTGCAAACAGGACAGATGTGTAATCAGTTCAAGGGAGTCTCCGATCTGCTTTGGTTCTGCTAAAGTTTGGGAATTCTTAAATGAAACACAATAGTGCATGTTGTCATTCATGTGCCTGTTATTTCGGTATCTGTAAACCTAAGATCAGTCTTGCTCATTGTTGGGCCTTAGGCAGACCTATGGGAAAAAAACCCTAAGATTATCCAAGGGTTTGCTTGGGCCAGGGAAAAAGTAATTTTAAAAAGCTATAGGCAACTTTTTAGAGTAATAAAGAGTTCCTTGCCCCCATATATATATTAAATTAAACTTACTGACTACGGTTTCAGTATATGGAAAATTTTAAGTAATTTGATTGTTCTCCAGTTCCTACAATGTTGTTAATGCTTAATAAATTATATTACTGTTTGTCTGAATTCCTTAAATTAATCCCTGTTCAATTCATACTGTAGATAGGAAACCTCTTTCTAATAAGGAATTGTGGCCTCTGAGCTTCATGTTGTCGGTGGCTGGGTTGTATTAAGTTGCCTGTGATGGGACATGAAGAGAGAACATTTCTGAATTGCCTATAAACCAATGCCAGGAGCCTGGGCAACAAACAAAAGGAATAGGAATTGTTCATTTATCAACTTAAATTTGATCTAGATGGTGTCACTGAAATGCAGTGGGACAATTCACACTATTGGAATGTTAAAATAAATGGTTATAACTAGGGCCCTACCAAATTCATAGTCCATTTTGATCAATTTCATGACCAGAGGGTTTTTTAATTGGCAAATTTCATGTTTTCAGATGTTTATATCTGAAATTTCATGGTGTTGTAACTGTGAGGGTCCCAACCCAAAAGGTACCCCAGAGGTGAGTCTGATCTCCCCACATCCCCTCCCCCCGAGCAGCCATGCAGGGAAAGGACAAGTCCTGTCCCTGCCCAGCCCTGTGGGGACTCACAGCTAGAAGCCTCTGGCTGGGGCACTCCCAGCAGCAGGCGGAGATCGGACCCACCTCTACAAGCCTCCTGCTGCATGAACCTCTGGGGCTGCTGCTCAGGCCCAGAGCTTCCTGTATCAGGGGGAGGCACTCAGAAGTAGATAAACACCCCCTCGAAAGCAGCTGTGCAGGGGATGGACAAGTCCTGTTCCTCCCCCAACTGGCCAGGGCTTGCAGGTAGAAGATCCCACCTGGGATGCTACCATCAGCAATGGGAAGATCAGATTTCACAGGGAAGGGCTTATTTCATGGTCCGTGACATGTTTTTCATGGCCGTGAAATTGGTAGGGCCCTCTTTATAACCTATTTAGGAAGGATTGAGTGGGCAAAAAAAGTAGGGGCAGTGGATCAGTGTCCTAACAGATAAAGCACAAGATGGGGTATGAATTGGTGTCTGCTACAGATCACCAAATCACACTAGGAAAAAGTATGATCACCTTCTTAGGTACTTATCTACAGTGTGTAGGAAAAAATTGCTATGTGATCATGGGGGACTTCAATTTGAGTGACAGATGCTGGAGGGCTTATGCTGCCAGCACTAAAAAAAAAAAAAAAAAAAAAAAATCCTTGGAGTTCCTAAACATTATAGATATCAGTTTTCTGAGTCCAAAAGTTTTGCAACCAAGATGGGGGAGTTCTCTATTAGACCCTGTTTTACCATATAGATGACCTGAAAACTAACAATTAATGGTAGCTGAGGTACAAATGGTCAAGACTTGATCACATTTATAATGTGCAAGCAGAATGAAGTCCAGACCAGCAATATATAGAGAGCGTTCATATATATATGTATTTGGTGCTTTAAAGGGGCCAGTTTCACAAAGCTGAAAACAATTAGGAGTCAATTGAGCTGTGAGGAAGAATTTAATCTGACAAACGTGAATGATGATTAGGAATCATTTCAGAACACCTTTCTAGATGCCCCCACAGACAAAATTCCACAATGAAGAAGAAGATTGTACTGGTTAAAAAAATAACCTGGTTTACAGGGAAAGTGAAGGCAGCTACAAAAATAAAAACATAATATGTAAGTAATGTAAGAAAGCGGTAGCTAATAGTAATGACCATAAATCAGAAGTTGGGAATCGTAGAAAATTGATAAGGGAAGCAAATGACACAGGGAGAGTTGAGGATAATAAAAATGAGTTTTCTAAATATATTGAGAACAAAAAAAATCCATTACTAGGTGGAAATGGCAGAACTATAGTGCAGAAAAGTCAGTGTTCAATAAATATTTCTGTTCTGTATTTGAGGGGGAAAAACAGATGATACAGTCTGATCATACAATTATAACTCTTTTCATTTCCCATGTATCTCTGAAGGATGTTAAACAGAAACTACTAAATTTAAACATTTTTAAATCAGCAGGACTGAATAACTTGGATCCTAGAGTTTTGAAAGAGCTGCATGAGGAGCTCACTTCACTGCTAATGTTGATTTTTCAATAAGCATGGGAGCACTGGGGAAGTTTGAGAAGACTAGAAGAAAGGAAATTGTGCTAATTCAGCCTGACATCGATCTCAGACAAGATAATGGAGCAAATGATATGGGACTCAATTAATAAAGAATTAAAGGAGGGTAATGTACTAAATGCAAATCAACATGGGTGTATTGAAAATAGAGCCTGTCAAACTAACTTGATATTTTTTGAAGATTACAAATTTGGTTGAGAAAAGTAATAATGTTGACATAATATGCGTAGTCTTTTCTAAGGCATTTGACTTGATACTGCATAACATTCGGGCTAAAAAACTAGAACAATATAAAATTAACATGACACATATTAAATGGATTAAAAACTGGCTAAATTGTAGGTCTCAAAATGTAACTATAAACATGGTATCATCATCGAGTGGGTATGATCCACTAGGGTCCCATAGAGATTGGTTCTTAGCTAGTTAACATTTTTATCAATGCCCTGGAAGAAAACATATAATCATCACGGATGAAGTTTGCAGATGACAAATTGTGGGAGTGGTAGATAATGAAGAGGACAGGTCAACAATAGAGAGTGATGTGGATCATTTGATAAACTAGACATAAGCAAACAATATGTGTTTTAATGTCTAAATACAAGTGCATACTTGTATGAGCAAAGAATGTAGACTGTCCTTACAGGATGGAGGACTCTAGCCTGGGAAGCAGTGATTCTGAAAACCGTTTGGAAGTCATGGTGGAGAGCCAGATGCACGTGAGCTCCCAGTGTGATGCTGTCACCAAAAATGCAAAAGCAATCCGGGGGAATCCTGAGTAGGAGTTAGAGATGTTATTTTTACCTTAGTATTTGGCACTGGTGTAACTGTTGCTGGATACTGTGTCCAGTTGTGGTGCTCACAGGTGAAGAAGGATGTGATAAATTGGAGAGGGTTAAGACAAAAGCCACAAGAATGATTTAAAATTAA
Organism: Lepidochelys kempii; assembly: GCF_965140285.1. Taxonomy (NCBI): domain Eukaryota; kingdom Metazoa; phylum Chordata; order Testudines; family Cheloniidae; genus Lepidochelys; species Lepidochelys kempii. The sequence continues at coordinate 131,604,099 of NC_136381.1, read as the reverse complement.
AAAACATGCCTGATATTGACAGACTCAAACAGCTCAATTTATTTAGCATAACAAAGGAGGTGAAGTGGTGTCTTGATTATTGTGTATAAGTATCTACTCGGGGAATAAATATCTAATAATGGGCTCTCAATTTAGCAGAGAAAGGAATAATATAATATATAGGCTGGAAGTTGAAGCTAGACAAATTCATCATTAAAAAGGTATATTTATTTCCAGGTTGAGTGTAATTAATTAACAATTTACCAAGGGTCATGGTCAACCCTCCATCATTGCCAATTTTTTAAATCAAGGTTGGATGTTCTTCCCCCCGCCCCCTCCACCTCCTCTCCCCCCAAAAAAGATATGGCCTAGGAATTATTTTAGGGAAGTTCTCTGACCTGTGTCACACAGGCAGTCAGACTGGACTTTTGGCCTTAGAATTTATGAAATTTATGAACCTATGAATATATAAGAGACTGGATTTGGTGATCTGGGGATCCCTGTGACTTTAGTTATGGGACAAATTATAAATGCAAGCATAGAACCATAGCACTGCTTTTAAACCTAAGGTATACACGATATGCAACCCAATAAGCCAACATAGGATCATCGGATCAGAGTAAAACAGATTACCAAATTTACTCCATATTCTCCACATTCTGTTCTGCCTTTGTATTAGTTATGACTGCCATACAACTCTTTGCAAGAGATCAATATATTAGCTTGGTTCCTATAACAATAGAGAAAACCATTCAATCTTCTAAAATACACGTACTAGAACTAGTCATAGAGATTTTATGAACCTGCAGCATTTGTTTGATTGTATTAATTTAATTTCTTTGTGAAGCTATTTTTACTCTGTGGATTGATGACCTATAATTTACTGTGAATATTAATCTTTGGTTATTCTGTATTCCAGCTTTGTTAGTTAATTGTGATTGGTTACATAAGTCACATGGTATTGTTTCTGTTCCTGGACTGAATTAATGTTACTGTTTGTATCAAAAGGAGGTCTTAAAGACATTGCTGCTCTGAATCTCTGAGGAAGGTAGTAGATAAGTAGGGTCAGGGAATTTTATCACGTTTAAAATCTTATCTTTTCTGAGCCAAACAAGCTTTATCTAATCCATCCTTTCTGGAAAAAAATAGGTTACTGTAACTGTAATTACACTTAATTGTGGGCCATCAAAAAGAACTTTCCCTGGAACCTTTAGAGCCAGAAACACTTTTAGAGCCCCTTTAGAATGTAGTGGTAGGCTGCAACAGCTGTTGAAACCAATCACTAGAGGGAGCCATAATTCCATGCACTAGACCAGTGTATTACAGAGTTTGAATAGATGAAGATTTTACACTTGAACATCTCTTAAGCAGCTATTTGTGTAGCTTTGATGTGGTCTTACGTGTGAAGAGGGAAGTCAGAATTTTGTCTTGGTCACTTAACAACCCACTTTGGCAGTGGGTGGTGGAAACACAGTTGCTGGGCTATGTCAATGTCCCATCCCTGGTATACGGGGCTGGCAAGGGTGCAGGACCTAGCTTCAGCAGAGGAGGATGCTACTTTCAGTAGCTCATGGAAAAAGCTGTCCAATAATACCATCCTCAAGGCACTGGAAGCAGACTATTAGAACTGTTTCATTTAAGTAATAGTCTGAGCAGAAACTGCTAAGCATTAGTTACATTCTCAGGACACAGTTTTTGGAAAGCTGCCCACAGTGTTTCCAGTGAGTGTCCTAGTCCTCAGCACAAGAGACTACCTCAACTTTGACGCTAGTTAGTCTGCCACCATACTGTCTCAGCAGCTTAAATAGGTCCTGAGACATGGGAATCTTTACTTTAACTTCAATAGACACTGGATCAGGGCCCCAGTGACTCTCTGCATTTACTGCATCAGAAAATGATTAAATGAAGTTGCCCTAATTCACTGGATAACAGTGTAGAAACATCTCACCTAAACAAGATGGACTTGTTTTTAGACCTCAGTAGAATGACTAAAACTTAGACCCTCAGGAAAGAAAATCAAAGACTGCAAAGAGTTTGCTTCATACGCAATTGAAGTACATACAAATGGTAGAATGTAAAATGGAATTTAGAAAATATTGGTAGGGAATTTTCACCAAAATTGCTTAATATGAAGGCTATTATTATTGCACACTAACAAGAAAGTCAGGTGGCATAAGAGGCAGCGGAGTAACAATGACACTAATTGCAGTCATTACAACAAAGCTAAAAAGATTATTTAAGGCCAAGTTGTAATACCATTACTCAGTTGGTAAAACAGTACTCTGTGAGTTGCTCATGCAGTAAGATATTATTCAGCATGAAGAATGGTGTTGTAAACTGGCCTCTAGAGTGACAACTCCTTGGGGACAGGGTCTGTTTCTTGCTATATGTATGTACATAACCTAGCGCAATTGGGGCCCGAATTTCAATTTTGCTATTATAATACTACAATCTGAGTTATTTGGAAAAGAATACTTTTCCAGATGTTCATCAGTTAACATACAGAAGATGCCAAATTGATTGATGTGCTCACAAAATTCTCTAGAGCAGAGAAATGCAGGACCGATCATTACCTCAAGCAAAAATGTACATGGCTACTTGAACACTAAATCTCCTTCTTCTCTGATTGGAAGGTAAGAAAATCAAGCTTATGGGGAATTAAATGACTTTGGTTAAGCCAGAACATTAGTTTTCAGCAGTGTTTAGCAGTCTAAGGCATCTTCACTACAGTATAACTTGGAGCTATTTTAAAATTATGTTCTGTTTCATCTCTATGATCTCATGAGCTAAAAGTAGCTTCTCTGATAGATCACAACTAGGATTGTAGTTAGATAAGGTCTAGGGTTAGATTTTGGATTATTCACTCACAGAAGCCTAAAGAGATCTCAGACATACCCAATGTTCTCTTCTTCCTTTCCAACACTGAGTAAGGAGGAAGGGAAGGGAAAAAATGACAGCATCTTCCTTCCCCAATCTCCAGAGCAAGGGAGGAGTAGGGAGAGGATAGCACCTCAATGAGGCATGATTCCTTCTCTGTGCTGCTCCAGGAGTGGCCACTTACATGCTGCCTAATACACAGGGTTCAGGGCTATGGCACAATCTAATGCTAAGTGTTTAAGAACAATTATTGCACATTTCTCCTCACAAAGATTGCAGACTTTTCACCTTTTAAAATGGAATCAAGTGTGTTGATACCTTTTTGACACTTGAAGCTACTACTGACATTCTTTGGATAAATATGGATTTATATAATTCCACAGAAAAAATAAATTAAGAAAATATTTAGGCTCTGTAAGCTAAGTCAGGAAATACAAAAGCCAAGGTTACCTGGGCAACTCTGCCCCCAACAGTGTGTAGATATTTTACATAGTTTTAAATACACAGTTGCCTAGTTTCTCACATACAGTATAATATACCCCTTTATCTTCACAAGAAAACTATTTTGTAGTAGTTTGTGCTACTTTTTGTGCCAAATAGAATCCATTAAATTGGCTCACATGAAGTCCATTCAATAAATGGTACTTGGCCACCAGAGTACAGATGAAATGTAACACAACAGAATCATAATGGAAACTGGTTGACATACATATGCCACTTATGTTTGCACTTGTCATAGAAAAGTTAAGTTCAATGCCATTCAGCAGTACTTTGATAGTGAAATTAGTGCAAGTGCAGAATAATGAAAAAATATTGAAGATGCTACACTTGTATCTAAAGACCCAATCCAAGTCAATGGGACTGCCTACGGACCCATGTTCTGACTGCAGGATCATGCCTGAGGGTTACAGAAGAACTTGTATGATTGCTTTTTCAAAGGAAAATAGTATGTGACCATGTAATAAAAGGTTGTAGGATTGACTGGGTGTTGCACTGCCAAAGGAATTCATCCGGGGCAGAAATAAATTTAAAATACAATAATACTGTAATAACTTTGTCTTGTCAGCCTTTCAGGATTAAATGGCAAAAGCTTTAGCTACAGTAATTTAGTATGGTAGTTAATGAGCATCATATTATCCAATAGTCAGCTAATCTATATGAAATATAGAGAAACTGCAAACAGCATTAAGTAAATCATCTTCCACTTAACACTTTCTGCCTTCTTATGCAAAAAGAAAAGTTCTATCTATTCTGCTGCAGCTTATAAAATGCTATATCCTATATTAATACAGAGAATTTAAGAGTTTTCTTTCACTACCAGGAATAGAAATTCAATGTGGACAATAGCTAATGATTATATGACATTAAAATATTTGCAGTAGCTAGCAGCTTTAATTACAAGGTTTCTAAAAAGGTCTCGGGATCCCTCTTTGAATCAATACGTACAGACTACAGGGACAGTTTAACTTACCATATAGAGCTTGAGAATTAGATGGAACATACTGTTTAAAGTAGATTTCTCTTCATTATTCTGACAAACTTAATGCACTAGTGATCTCTTTAGGGAAGTTATAATCTTTTGCTATATTACAAAGCAAAAATTAGCAGCTATTCCTTTGACCAGGAATGGTAGCTACTTTGTGTGGATTATAATAACTTTATGCATTACAGGATTATAGATTTTTTCCCTCACATTTATTTTAAAGGCAAATTACTATATAGCAGCAAACGTTTGTGTGATTTAAGTTATGAAGATTTAATTCCAGGAATAGTAAAAAGTCCACTTTCCCCCAAATTAAGAAATATATGCACTCTTTTTAAAGAAGATATAGAAGATTATACTACTCAGCCAATAACAAAGTCAGAATGAATACTCTGATAATGAGCCTGATCCAATTAATGCTGAAGTCACTAAGAGTGCTTCCATTAACTTTAAGGGAGATTGGATGAGGCCCTCTATTTCATTTCCTAGGGAGAGATCAATGGCAGTAAACTATTGTCAGATGGAGAAAAACAAATTTGCAGAGATTGCTGCCTGACATCAAAGGCAGAGGGTTAATATTCCATGACTGATGTCCAAGTTTTTATATGGTCACCTCTCATTGTGGTATCTGAATGTGTATGACAACAACTGCAATTGCCCTTTCTTTTATTAAATAACCTCCCTTACCTCCCTCAATTTTCATTTGGTTGTTTTAGGGAGGTTTTGAATCACCTGTTAGTAGGGAGAAGGTCTTTAGGTCCTTCTCTCTGGATGTGTCAAGGTTCCTTCCTAAATCTTACCCCACTTTTCCTGGGGAAGGTTTGATAAAAATCCTCACCAATTTGCATAGGTGAACACAGACCCAAACCCTTGGATCTTAAGAACAATGAAAAAGCGTTCAGTTTCTTAAAAGAAGAATTTTAATAGAAGAAAAAGTAAAAAGAATCACCTCTGTAGAATCAGGATGGTAAATACCTTACAGGGTAATTAGATTCAAAACATAGAGAATCCCTCCAGGCAAAACCTTAAGTTACAAAAAGACACAAAACAGGAATATCCATTCCGTTCAGCACAGCTTATTTTCTCAGCCATTTAAAGAAAACAGAATCTTATGCATATCTAGCTAGATTATTTACTTACTAAGTCCACTGAATGCATCCAATGAAGTGAGTTGTGGAGAACTGGAGGTCCTGGTGATGTCAAGGAACTATGACGTGATCGGAATAACAGAGACTTGGTGGGATAACTCACATGACTGGAGTACTGTCATGGATGGTTATAAACTGTTCAGGAAGGACAGGCAGGGCAGAAAAGGTGGGGGAGTAGCACTGTATGTAAGGGAGCAGTATGACTGCTCAGAGCTCCGGTACGAAACTGCAGAAAAACCTGAGTGTCTCTGGATTAAGTTTAGAAGTGTGTGCAACAAGAGTGATGTAGTGGTGGGAGTCTGCTATAGACCACCGGACCAGGGGGATGAGGTGGATGAGGCTTTCTTCCGGCAGCTCACGGAAGCTACTAGATCGCATGCCCTGATTCTCATGGGTGACTTTAATTTTCCTGATATCTGCTGGGAGAGCAATACAGCGGTGCATAGACAATCCAGGAAGTTTTTGGAAAGCGTAGGGGACAATTTCCTGGCGCAAGTGCTAGAGGAGCCAACTAGGGGGGGCGCTTTTCTTGACCTGCTGCTCACAAACCGGGTAGAATTAGTGGGGGAAGCAAAAGTGGATGGGAACCTGGGAGGCAGTGACCATGAGTTGGTTGAGTTCAGGATCCTGACGCAGGGAAGAAAGGTAAGCAGCAGGATACGGACCCTGGACTTCAGGAAAGCAGACTTCGACTCCCTCAGGGAACGGATGGCCAGGATCCCCTGGGGGACTAACTTGAAGGGGAAAGGAGTCCAGGAGAGCTGGCTGTATTTCAAGGAATCCCTGTTGAGGTTACAGGGACAAACCATCCCGATGAGTCGAAAGAATAGTAAATATGGCAGGTGACCAGCTTGGCTTAATGGTGAAATCCTAGCGGATCTTAAACATAAAAAAGAAGCTTACAAGAAGTGGAAGGTTGGACATATGACCAGGGAAGAGTATAAAAATATTGCTCGGGCATGTAGGAATGTTATCAGGAGGGCCAAATCGCACCTGGAGCTGCAGCTAGCCAGAGATGTCAAGAGTAACAAGAAGGGTTTCTTCAGGTATGTTGGCAACAAGAAGAAAGCCAAGGAATGTGTGGGCCCCTTACTGAATGAGGGAGGCAACCTAGTGACAGAGGATGTGGAAAAAGCTAATGTACTCAATGCTTTTTTTGCCTCTGTTTTCACTAACAAGGTCAGCTCCCAGACTGCTGCGCTGGGCATCACAAAATGCGGAAGAGATGGCCAGCCCTCTGTGGAGATAGAGGCGGTTAGGGACTATTTAGAAAAGCTGGATGTGCACAAGTCCATGGGGCCGGATGAGTTGCATCCGAGAGTGCTGAAGGAATTGGCGGCTGTGATTGCAGAGCCACTGGCCATTATCTTTGAAAACTCGTGGCAAACCGGGGAAGTCCCGGATGACTGGAAAAAGGCTAATGTAGTACCAATCTTTAAAAAAGGGAAGAAGGAAGATCCTGGGAACTACAGGCCAGTCAGCCTCACCTCAGTCCCTGGAAAAATCATGGAGCAGGTCCTCAAAGAATCAATCCTGAAGCACTTGCATGAGAGGAAAGTGATCAGGAACAGCCAGCATGGATTCACCAAGGGAAGGTCATGCCTGACTAATCTAATCGCCTTTTATGATGAGATTACTGGTTCTGTGGATGAAGGGAAAGCAGTGGATGTATTGTTTCTTGACTTTAGCAAAGCTTTTGACACGGTCTCCCATAGTATTCTTGTCACCAAGTTAAGGAAGTATGGGCTGGATGAATGCACTATAAGGTGGGTAGAAAGCTGGCTAGATTGTCGGGCTCAACGGGTGGTGATCAATGGCTCCATGTCTAGTTGGCAGCCGGTATCAAGTGGAGTGCCCCAAGGGTCGGTCCTGGGGCCGGTTTTATTCAATATCTTCATAAATGATCTGGAGGATGGTGTGGATTGCACTCTCAGCAAATTTGCGGATGATACTAAACTGGGAGGAGTGGTAGATACGCTGGAGGGGAGGGATAGGATACAGAAGGACCTAGACCAATTGGAAGATTGGGCCAAAAGGAATCTGATGAGGTTCAATAAGGATAAGTGCAGGGTCCTGCACTTAGGATGGAAGAACCCAATGCACAGCTACAGACTAGGGACCGAATGGCTAGGCAGCAGTTCTGCGGAAAAGGACCTAGGGGTGACAGTGGACGAGAAGCTGGATATGAGTCAGCAGTGTGCCCTTGTTGCCAAGAAGGCCAATGGCATTTTGGGATGTATAAGTAGGGGCATAGCGAGCAGATCGAGGGACGTGATCGTTCCCCTCTATTCGACATTGGTGAGGCCTCATCTGGAGTACTGTGTCCAGTTTTGGGCCCCACACTTCACGAAGGATGTGGATAAATTGGAGAGAGTCCAGCGAAGGGCAACAAAAATGATTAGGGGACTGGAACACATGAGTTATGAGGAGAGGCTGAGGGAGCTGGGATTGTTTAGCCTGCAGAAGAGAAGAATGAGGGGGGATTTGATAGCTGCTTTCAACTACCTGAAAGGGGGTTCCAAAGAGGATGGCTCTAGACTGTTCTCAATGGTAGCAGATGACAGAACGAGGAGTAATGGTCTCAAGTTGCAGTGGGGGAGGTTTAGATTGGATATTAGGAAAAACTTTTTCACTAAGAGGGTGGTGAAACACTGGAATGCGTTACCTAGGGAGGTGGTACAATCTCCTTCGTTAGAGGTTTTTAAGGTCAGGCTTGACAAAGCCCTGGCTGGGATGATTTAACTGGGAATTGGTCCTGCTTCGAGCAGGGGGTTGGACTAGATGACCTTCTGGGGTCCCTTCCAACCCTGATATTCTATGATTCTATGATTCTATGATTCACAAAAGCCTTATGCTCAAATTTGTTAGTCTCTAAGGTGCCACAAGTACTCCTTTTACTTTTTACTAAGTTCTAAGACTCCATTCCTGTTCTGTCCCCAGCAAAAGCATCACCCAGACAGAGCCAGACCCTTTGTTTCTCCCCCCCACTCCAGCTTTGAAAGTATCTTGTCTCCTTATTGGTCATTGTGATCAGGTGCCAGCGAGGTATCCTAGCTTCTTAACCCTTTAGGTGAAAGGATTTTTCCTCTGGCCAGGAGGGATTTTAAAGGTGTTTACCCTTCCCTTTATATTTATGGCAGGAGAAATCTTTGGAATGTGAAGGTTTGACTCGATGCATTCTGTGATCCCCAAAAGTAAAAGTCCTCAGGGATGGTGCCAGACTGGGTTGTCTATCATTCCTCTTCATCTCCTTTCCTCTCATCTGAAGCTCATACAGAGGGAGACAACAGGGCTGCCTGGCCAGTTCCTATTGCTGAAGGGATAAGTAAGAGGGAGAGTCCTGCTGTTCCTCTCTATTCTTGGACAGTTCTAGCAGCTTTTTTTGCTTTAAATGGCCCCTTCTGATACTGACAGTTGGGTATTGGGGCTCTAAGAGAGGTGCAGCTGTTTTTGAACTGGCTGCTTCTTGTTGCTGCCACTCTGGCCTCACAAGTGTCATGGTTAGATGTCCTCTACACATCACCACTCTTGAGTCCAACTGAAGAGATCAGTGTTTTACCTCCTCTGTAGACTTTGTGCATCAGATTGAAGGTCTTTGTAAATTTGGATAAGTTTGGATGCACATCTGAGCGCTGAACCTCTCAAGGTCTTCCTTTCTCTAATTGATTTATAACTATACATGCATTTAAAACAACATTTCAGTGCACAGAAACAATCTGATTTCATTGTATGCAGTAAATGGAAGTTCACTATATCCAGTTTCACCAGAAGTGAGTTCCATTATACACAACAGCCAGACTGTATTAGAATATTTATATGTAGATTATTCTTCCAAACATAGCCCTTTTGTGCTTTAAATTATTTTGTGTGTTTTGAGCATCTGAATGGTGTTTTAAGCATACTCTAGCAATTTTCATCAGCAACCGTTTGGTGTGCCATCTTTGATACGTTGTGTCAGTGATGTATTCACAACAGCCAAAAAAGAAAATGTTTAGTTTTGTTAACCACTGTGGTGGTCATGGATTGTACCCTTATTTCTTGATTGCAGTTACTGTGAGTTTTGGTCATTTTGAGAGAGCTTTTCAACATGAATCCAAGATTCATACAGCCAGAAATTATTCAGGTCTTGACTCTGCAAAGCCTTGAGCATGTGAATAACTTAATGAACATACGGATCCCATTAAAGACAACAGGACCACTTGCCTGCAGAGAGCCACAGTCTTCTCAGGATCAGGGCCTAAGGCCATCAATGATCTTCTTCTTCTAGTGTTCAAGAAGTTCTGTAAGACAACAAATGGCAACTACCTCAAACAATTTTGTTCACCTCTAGTATAGGTACATTCTGTCTAGCTCTATATTTTGAGACTACAGGTTAAACATTTCTTGAGACTTCTGAAAGGGATTAACTAACTTCCTTTTATTTGGGTTAAATTTGTAAACACATGGTTTAAAATAAACTCATAAACTAATTAATCTGTGGAACAAAATTGCCAAGTTTTAAAGGAGGATTGAATTCCACCCCATCTTTAACATACCTTATTTCATTTCTGGCTGGAAACTAGCAGTGAAACCGTGGCCCTATTGAAGCCAGTGGAAGGTTTGCCATTGATTTCAGCTGTGTTCGGATTTCATCCTGGAAGGGCAGATTGATGAAACTCCATGAGAAAAGGTATGCTCTGAGGATCTTTTAAGCCATTCTAGGAGCTTCTATAGGTTTGATTAGTTCAAATAAGTCTCTAGTATTTTGGATGCCTATTTAACTGAACCCAAATGTTGCAACTATTGAGAGTCACACATTGTAGACTAACTATTTGAAGAATGCACTTTTTAATAAATAATTAATATTTAATTAATGGAAGGGGGAGACATGCTTATATCTTGGCCCTTTACTTGCTCAACCTTTGTTTCCCAGTCGTGAACCTCACTGGCAGCCTCAATATTTTGCTAAGGGGAAAGAAATAATTATGTAGTCCTGCATATCTGTTTTCCCTCTGCACAGACCTTGTGCCAGGGTGGTAAAAATCAATGCTTTAAAATAAATAATAAACACATATTTTTATTATTAAATCAGATCCCTCCCACTTAAATCAGATTTGTTTTATTCAAATTGATTTTAAAAAAAGAAATACAGGTTTATATTTTAGAAATAAACCTATTTAAAATTTAATTTTAAATAGACAACCTATGTTAAGGCCTAAACTACTTATAATCTTTAAAAATATATATATTAATTTTAAGCAGTAAATGTTTGCTGCCAAGTTTTAAAGAAAGTCAAGTCACTGAACTGCTGGAAGTCACTGGCTGAGCACATGGGAGCAGAGTATGTTGAAATGCTAAATCAGCTTTTGACAGCAGTGGCCTCTTCTGCAGATTGAGAGAGAATATTTTCTTAATTTTAGGTTATTCAAATAGTTCAGTTCAATGACTAGTTCATTCAAAGTGAAGAAACCAATTTGGAATTCTGGAAAGCAGGAAAGATGGTATTTCTCTTCCAATGTATGAATAGAAACTAGATGTGAGAGAATAAGATCTACTAGTTGTAAAATCTTGAAGGACATGGTGACCAGTTTGTGTCACCAGAATTGTCCAGTTCAATTCATTAAGTACAGATAATACTTCCTTTGTTTAATGGTACAAAATGTTTTGTGATAAACTATTTTATAAACTTTTTTCATATGTGTTCAGAACGTTTAACGTAATTGTATTGAATTTAATTTTTTTTCTCATCTTGCATTTTAACTGATTTTGAATATCCATCCAAATGGAGCTTGACACAAATCATAAGTTAAAAATTAATCTAGTAAATAAATGAAACATCATCATTTTTAACATAATAAAAATGTAAAAATTAGGAATCTGAATAAATGTTAACTAAGCTTATATAATTGCTTAAATAAATATGTATAGATATATTGTATATGCCTCGTAAGCAAAAAGAAGCACCACATTTAGTGCAAAGCCTATATTTACTTAAAAATCAACATGTTTTAATAATTACCAACAAATGAGAATCAACCATTCTTTAGGAAAATAACTAAAAAGTACAAATGCAAACATGATTAAAAACTGTGATTTAAATCATGATTAAAATTGGTAATTTAAATGGCTTTGATTTAAATCAATCCACCCTCCCCTATGCTCTATCTTTTCCCATGAGAGTGCCAAGGCTAAGCTCTTTCCTGCAGTACACATTCATTGACCTTATGGTTTTTCAATATAGTTCATGTAACCCTTTCAGACTGAGTAAACCAACTTTTTGAGAGAATATCAAAAGCTTTGCTTCATCAAACAGGGTTATTTCAGGGTTGCTGGGGTCAGAAAACATACAGAATGTATGCATTGTTTTGAAAAACAAATGGGCGTGATTTAAGTGCACTGTACCTGTCACCTGGGGAAACTATTCTCTCATTATTCTGCAAACCACCAAGCTCCCCTGGAAGGCAAAACTGCCTGAGTGAGTGAAATAATTAGAGACATGGCAAAAATCAAATCAAATCCCCAAAGACTTCAAACTTTTTTTTATTAGCTTTCTTATTAACATTTTGTATTCTCATCTCCTAAAAGTTTGTACTAACAGCCTCCTCTTCAACAGTAGACAGAATGAGTGATTAAAAAAATGTAAATTTCTCTTCCATGAATCTATATTTTGTGCCATATCCAGTATATAATTACAAAAGAAAAGACAAAGTGTTTTGTGTATCACTAGGCAACATTCTACCCTCAGTTATGCCCATGCATCTCTTGAAAGCATACATTCTCTCAGTACAAGGCTGTATTTGATTTCACACTTCGATATACCTAAACTCTTCTTTTTCCAGTATGGCTTCTTGGCATGTGAAATGTTTAGATCAGATGTGAACATACTGTTGATTGGTAATAATTTGCCAATACTTTGGACATCAGCCATTAATTGCTAAACTCAAGTCTCTTAAATTTAAAAAAAAATAACACATAGAAGTATCCAAGAGATCATGAAGGAAGAGGAATGAGTAAATTACTTCTATATGGAAGGAGGTCAGGATGGAGTGAGTTGACTTCAAATTGTAGACTCAGGGTATGTCTAACTTGGAGCTGGGAGTGTGATTCCTATGTTGCATACACATACCCCCTCCTGCTCTCATTGATCTAGCATCAGTATAAATAGTAGTGTGGCTGTGGAAGCAAGGGCAGAAGTGAGCAGCAGCATGGACTCAATGTGTCAAGTACAAACCTGCCTGAACCCTGTGAAAGTAGAATGAATTATATTGAAATTATAATTCATTAAAGAAATGCTACTTGAAGGGTTTGTTGAAATATAGTTGTCAGGAAGAGAAACATTAAGGAGTGTGGGACAATGGGTCCTCAAACTAATTAACTTAGAGCTCCTACTGAGCTAGGAGATTGGTAAACGTTAGTATGCAAATAAGATATGTATGTATATTTGTCAGTTTCTTCTTCCTTTTGTCTCTTATGTTAAATTGGCTTTGGCTTAGCTGTATAAATAAGTTAGCTTGAGCCTCAGAGAGGGGCTCACATATCTGGGTGCATTGGCAAAGCGCTTTGCTAATAAACAGAGTGGTCTGACAAATTATGTGAGTCCTGAATCTGACTTTGACAACCCCATGGGTATGTACTCAGCACGGCTTTGCCTTTGCTGCTGCTCACCGCAGCCCATGCTACTGTGGCTACAGTACTCTTTTTAGCACTCTAGCTTGATGAGAGCTGGTATGTGCATGGGAGCTGGGAATCACACTCTCTTAGTTCCAAATGTAGATGAAGCCTCATCTAGAGTCAGACTTTGCTCTGAATTACACATGTAAGTCCAAATACCTGAGTCCTACCAAGCTATGCTTGGTTGTGGGAGTGGAAAACTGTTGCTAAATGTCTTTAAAAAAACAAACAAACAAATAAAAAAAAACACCGTCCCTAGATCATTGGGCCAGATCTGTCTCTGATGTAAATTAAAGGAGCCTCTGGTCTGCTCTAAGTTTTATCACCCCTGTGGGAGCCATTCCACAATCCAAGCATTGCAAAAAAGCAAAATGTCATACCCCACAAAGTCCCCTGTGCTATGATAGGTCCAAGAGAGGGAGGTGTAGAGCTAGCTATGCAAAAAGAATCCTCAGTTGCCCTATTAAGGCAATTTATGGAGCAGTGAAAACAGATGTGCCAAGGTAACAACCTTGCCCATATAAAGTACTTATGTTGCATTAGGAATCACTAGTGTGGAGCCTTGTGCATTTCCGCTTAAGTTGATGGGAGCCTGTACTACAGTAGTGGTCTGAACAAGCAGTTCCCATTGCAGGAGCTGGCCCTAGGTAAAGTCATTGGGTCTGCACAAATTTAACTAAGAGCTAAATTTGGCCTACAGCATTCCAGAGATGCAAAAATATCTGTTAAGTTCATTCCTGTCCAATGCAAGATACCTGCTTCAGTTCTTTCCCTACAAAATTGAAGGGGAACAAGGCTACACAGACCAGGAAGACGTTAAAATTCAAAGTGAGTTGAACGGTGTTAGAACACCTAGAAAAAAATCATAGACTTTGCTGTAAAGAAATTGGCTGGGGCCAAAACAAGCAAACAAAAATACAACCACGACCAACAACTAAGGGGACTAGACTTCAAATAGTCAGATGAGACAAAGCTTGAATAAGAAATAGCTGGGGGAATTCTAATGGACAAAACTATAAATCCATGGGCAGAGAAATGTGTCATAAAGAAAGCCAGCACAATTCTGAGCTACATCACTATAGGTTTTGAATATGTCTAATGAAATTATTCTAGCACCACATAAAGAAGTAATGAAAGTATTTTAGAATAATATGTTCAGGCCTTGTCGTTTTCTTATATTAAATATATTTATAAAAATAGAGAGGGCAAGATGATGAGGGATTCAGAGAGAGCTTTTCAAAAGGCCAGAAAAAAACTTAGCCTGGATTATTGTGAAGAGCAGATTAAGGTCTGACTGGAGTACTCGCCAGTTCTGAAGGAGAACCGGAGTGGACTCGTGTGGAACATTTTGAGCATCCCTGAATGAGAAGAAATCTGCCCATATTTTAATTAACTGAGACCACTTTTTGACCATACCAGTTTAAAGACTTGTAACATATCTTCTTCTTAGTAAGTTATAACTGTTCAGTGGGCTAATTTTTGCTCTCATCTGCATGAGTTCAACTCTCATTCATAGCTAAGGGGTAAATGCGAGCTGAGTGTCTTAGATCCTCTTCACCTTTGTCAGTCTGGGTTGAATCCTCAATATGGTACAGAGATGGCATGTGTGTGTCTGCTATTTGTCATTATAGTTCACAGTCTAACAATCTGGCAATGTTGCTGTCAGGTCTATTTATTAATATAAGATGTATAAATGGGCAAAACGGAGATTGCAACCATTTCTTTTGGAAGGGGACCTCACCTCCATTATTCACGTCACTGACATATTAAGATTAGATACTGGAATGTGTTATTCAATAGGAAAGATGCCAGTGGATGGCACTTAAGAATATGTAGTGTATGCCTTGGTTACCACTAAACTTTATTGTTGTGCACTGCAAACAGCTTACTTTGGTAGCTCTTTATATATCTTTTTGACAAGCATCTACATGAGATCTCAAGTCCATTTGAAAAAATAAGCTGGTGCTGACTGCCTCTTGTCTTACTGGGAACGTGGGCTGGAACACCAGCTACCTGCTGGTATCTGGGTGCAGTTGAAAAGCTTTATTTTTGATCTATAAAGCTAGGAAATGTATGAACTGCCTACTATGGAGAACACCTGTCTCTCCACACCATGTTGCCTTACTCGCAATCAGTAAAGCCTCTTGAGCTGGAACACCCTCAGTTGATGGTACTGCTGGAAAGGCACTTTCCTGAGAGCCACTTAGCTTTCTCAGTCACTTTGCCTTTCATTTGCAATAGCCTGAATCTGCTGAACATCAGGGCAGGCTGCAGAACTCATCTGTATGAACTAGCTTTTGATAAGGAGGGAGCACAATAATGGTCAGTAAAGATTGTGGGTTCAAAGGGTGAGGGTTGGTGTTACATTTTGATTGGATGTTTTTTAGATACATGGTGGTTGTGGTGGGAATAAGCTGCTGAATCTATTTTTGTTATTGGCTACCAAAAGTGCCTAGAACAGAAGATAAGTTGCCCTTTCACTTTGTTTTCAATGGTATAAATCCAAAGTAAATATGAAGCTTTCAGTAAGGAAAGACATAAATTTATTCTCTGTAGGCCACAATCTGCAGATATTGTAATGCCCCTGAGTCACTTTGAGGCCTAGATGAGCTCTGAGGGTGTTCTAGATTTTTAAAGGTGTGTTTTATCTCCTCTTTTGTAACTGTCTTCTGTCACATTCCCAGTGCATTTTCTGTGTAACAACTTTATTTCATAAGGCTTCTTTTCATTATGTGACCCTATATAAATCCTATGGAGCCAATATTTCAAACCAGTGTTTGAAGCTAAGCACCTAACTCTGTACTGAGGTACCTAAAATAAAAATGTTCTGCTAAGGTGAAAGGGAACTTTGTGATCACTTCATCTCTGATAATCTGACCATTTTTACTTAGGTGCCTGGATATGGATTTAGGTGCCTGACTTTAGTCCCCTAAAATTGGAATACTGGGCATATATGTCCGTTTCTTTGCTCCTTTGAACCTTATGCAGACATTCACCTCTGTGTAAACAGCTAGCAGTTCTGAATGGTAGCACTTTGTTCTGATTTGTCACTGACTCTACATAGGGGTTAATACCTTTGAAAGGTGCAAGTTTGTAGGGAACCACACATTTGATCTATGATACACTCTTGCTGCAATTTTTAAAGGAATTACTCAGAGATCTTTCTGAATAGCTGTTACCCAATTGTATCCAATAGGGGTGGATATGTCTGTCAATAATCAAGGCAAAGGGAGTATTTGAGTCACTGTCTCAGGCTATGTCTGCACTGCAGTTAAACAGCCCTGGCTGGCCTGTTTAGCTGACTTGGGCTCACGTGGCTTAGGCTACAGGAGCTATAAAATTATGGTTTAGATGTTTGGGGTCAGGGTGGAGCCTGAGTTCTGGGATCCTGCGATGGGGAGGGTCCAAGAGCACAAGCTCCAGGCTGATCCCGATCATCTACATGACAATTGTATAGCCCTGTGGGCCCAAGCCCCATGAGCCAGCCACAGGTGTTTAATTTCAGTGTAGACAAACCCTTTCAGGTCTGACAAGCCAGGGAGTGTACACCATATTTTGTTCACTCATTAAAGGTGTCCAAGCTGTCTCTTAAGAGTAACTATGGAATGGACCTTAGATGGGAAATCTGGGAAAGAGGCTTGAGACCAATTCAATGGGAGTCTTATTTGCATAAGGAGTATGAGATTGCGCCAAATATGAATTTTACCAAAAACAAGACCATATAAATTTAAAGCAACTACTGCTGAAATGAAGGTAGATGAGGAGAGGCTTTTATAAGTTGTATAAATTCACCACTGAAGCTGCTTTTACATGATTTAATTGTGAAAGAAAAATGATTAGCAGGCACATACAGCATTAAATATTTGACTGAATTAATTGACCACGTTTTCTGCAGACAGGAGTACCAGGTAATTAAAAGATTAATTACAACATTGAAAGGTGTAATGTATTCATAAGACTTATAATGAGAGACCTTCACAGCTATGTAAAATTCTTTGAAAACAAATTCCTAACAGTACGAAGAAAGTTAGAGTGGAAAGTGAGCTTTGCTGACCTTGTTAAGATTGTCAAATGTTATATATATTAGAATCCCTATTACAACATTAAAAGGAAAGAGAGTCAGCATGAGTTAGTCTGACTTCATAAAAGTATTTTTAAAGAGTATTTTAGTATGTCTCTGCTTCACACAATGTACTCCTTCTTAATGTGGACTTATGAGCCATACCTTTTTTATTAGCTATAGTTTAGTAATTCAGCTTAATGTACCATATTAAAAAAATATTCAGCAACTGGGGAAAATCATGAGTTTTTATCACTGCTGTTAGAAGTTCAGCTCTTGGATTATATTGGCCATCTCCCTGTGTTTCAGATATTTTCCTTTCGAGATTTTTTTTTTAACTTGCTTTGAGGTGTAACTGTAACTCTTCGTTTTTTCTCGGATACACATATATTCATGTAAATCCTTCCAACAGTGTTGTATTGACATTAAATTCCACACCAATGAATTGCTATTAAAATGATTCACATTTGCTTAGTAGTATCCTGAGGTGGGTTCACTAAAAAAGATACATATTTTTTAAATAGTTGTGGGAACTCAAGTTGCTGTCAGTTATTTCCACATATCCTCATGCACATAGCTGTAGGCTAAAGTAACTAATTACAGTAAACCTTGATTGTAACAAGTTTCTTTATATGTGATTGATTATCAGAGATTGCTCCATTATTTTTCAGACTAAAAGTAACAAATTTGTTTTCTTTACAACCATATAATTCTTGTTCCATTTAGGAATGTTGATATCATTGCAGCTGTCCCTAATATGTTCCCAGCCTTGATGTTGCCACCTCTCCATTATTTACCATATACTGTAGAATTTTCTCTAGTACGCTGGTCCCAAAACTTCAAAAACAGAGGCCTCTACCACTTGGCAGAAGGCAAATTTCTCCCAGTATTAGACTCATGCTCTGTCTTGGCTGCAACCAGCCAATGGCAGTTAATGTGCTCACAGATATTCCCAGTGAAATCTGTGGAGTTTGTATCAGGTCCATAATGACCATTGGATCAAGACTGGGCCTCAAGCTATCAACAAAAATCATTAATAACTTTGCATAATTGCAACTTTCTTTCTTACTGTCACTGTGGCATGAGTTATCATATAGATAGACAGTTTGAAGGGATAACACCAGCTATTTTTGAGGAACCAGAAGGCAAATCTGAGACAAGTTAATTTCAAATCAGGGTAATTTTCTTTATTGCTCAATCAGTTTTCCAACCAAAAGCTATAAGAGGGAAAAAATAGGGTTTTACAGTGGGAGTTGCAGACACCATAACTCTATTATTCATAATTAGGGCCCTGTGTAAATCTCTCTTTTTTTCCGTTAGAAAATTAATGACCTTGTAAATGCCAAAGTACCAAATTTCAGTGTATTTACAGTGAATGAATTTTTAAGGTAGATGTAGTTAATTTCACGGATGGAATGAGTTTTACAGGTAACTGAAAGATATGGCAATGTTCTGCATATTCTTGAGACATTACTGAATTAAGTTTAGACATCTTTGAGGTCTACTGTATTAAATGCAAATGTATGTATTATCATGGGCTGAGATTGTATAACCTCTCCAGGAGGTGGAGATTTGATTATGAGGTGTGTAAGTTCAAAAGTCTATACAAAAAATGTGCCAGGCAAGACTGTACTTTTGGGACAATAAATGTGAAGTGGATTTGCTGGGAAATATAACTAGGGAGAGTATAATGCACATTCGTAGAAATCGATGGCTGGAAGGGATCGCTGGTTATACAAAGAACGAGTCTTTGGAGCAATGGCCTGAGGTCATTGTTGATTACCTCTTCCCAGAGACTGGAGATCATAGGCTCAAGCTGTATTAAAAAAAAATGCTGAACTGCCCAGTCAGAGTTTTGATTCTGAATCTGAGACAATCCATGAACTTGTAACCACAGGGAAAGCCAAGTTGTGGGTTTTGAAAGAATGACACTTATCAGAACACAAATTAGGATTTGGGGGAGGGGGTGACCTCTGGTAAGCTTTTTAGCATTCATGTAGATTCTGATTGTTTTTAATATGTGTTTTTCTGTAATGTTTTCACCATAAGAATAAATGAGCTTGCATAGAAAGAGCTGGGTGGTAACATAACTCTAAACCATATAAAAAACAAAAACATCCTATTACTCCTCGGCAAACACTTTTCACAAAATGATCACTCCAGTCCAGATCCACAAAGAAAACCTGCACAACACCTTCCAAATATGAGTTTGGGCATTTAAATTTATAACTTTGCTAAATACTAAAAATCATTGTCATAAGAATTGTCCCAGTATCCTCTCTTCCAACAGTGGTCAATAATAGATGCTTCAGAGGGAATGAAAAGAAAAGGGTAATTATCAAATGATCCATCCCCTATTGTCCAGTCACAGCATCCGGCAGTCAGAAGTTTAGGGATGCACAGAACATGGGGTTGCATCCCTGACTATCTTGGCCAATAGCCACTGATGGACCTACTCACCACAAGCTTACATAATTCTTTTTTAAACCCAACTAGAGTTTGGCCTTCACAAACTGCCTTGTGTTCCACAAGTTGACTCTGCATTGTGTGAAGAAGGACTTCCTCTTTTTTATTTTTTTTAATCTTGCTGCCTATTAATTTTATTAGGTGACCCCAGGTTCTTGTGTTATGAAAAGAGGTCAATAACACTTCCTTATTCATTTTTCTCCACACCATTCATGATTTTATAGACCTCTATAATATCTCCCCTTGGTCATCCCTTTTCCAAGCTGAACTGTCCCACTCTTTTTAATCTCTCCTCATGTGGAATCTGTTCCACAGCCCTAATCATTTTATTGCCCTTCTCTCTACCTTTTCCATTTCTAATATATCTCTTTTGAGATGGGGTGATGAGAACTACATATAGTATTCAAGATGTGGGTGTACCATGGATTTATATAGTGGCACTGTGAGATTTTCTATCTTATTATCTATCCCTTTCCTAATTGTTCCTAACCTTTTGTTAGCTTTTTTAACTGCTGCTGCACATTGAGCAGATGTTTTCAGAGAACTATCCACAATGACTCCAAAATTTTTATTGTGTTATAACAGCTAATTTAGACCCCATCATTTTGTATATATATAGTTGGGATCATGTTTTCCAGTATGCATTACTTTGCATTTACCAAAATTGAATTTCATCTGCCATTTTGCTGCCTAGTCACCCAGTTTTATGAGATCCTTTGTAACTCTTCACAGTCTGCTTGGGACTTAAATATCTTGAACAATTCTGTACATCTGCAAATTTTGCCACCTTGCTATTCACCCCAGTTTTCTAGATCATTTATGAATATGTTGAACAGCACTGGTCCCAGTACAGATCTTTGGTGGTCCCTGCTATTTACCTCTCTCCACTCTGAAAACTGACATTTATTCCTACCCTTTGTTTCCTGTCTTTTATCCAGTTACTGATCCATGAGAGGACCTTCCCTTTTTTTGCATGACTGATTAGTTTACTTAAGAGCCTTTGGTGAAGGACCATGTTAAAGGCATTCTGAAAGTCCAGTTACATTATCCACATTATATTGTCCACTTATCTGTATCCACATGTTTGTTGACCACCTAAAATAATTCTAATAGATTAGTGAGTCATGATTTCCCTTTACAAAAGCAGTGTTGACTCTTCCCCAACAAACTGTGTTCATCTTTGTTTCTGATAATTCTGTTCTTTCCTATAATTTCTACCAATTAGCTTGGTACTGTAGTTAGGCTTACCAGCCTGTAACTGCCAGGATCTCCTCAAGATCCTTTTAAAGAAAAAAACAGTGTCACATTACCTATCCTCCAGTCATTGGGCACAGAAGCTGATTTACGTGATAGGCTACATACCACAGTTAATAGTTCTGCAATTTCATATTTTAGTTCAGTCAGAACTCCTCGGTGAATACCGTCTGGTCCTAGTGATTAAATACAATGGATTTATGGTTTATTACAACAATCTGTAACCCACTAGCCTCCCCCTTTTTTGTTATGTGATTGGTCACTTCATCTTGAATGGTCTCTTACAATATTAGTTAACTACTTATACTGAACAATCTGTTCCTCCTTGTATTTAGCTGTGCCATTCACAGTATATTTCACAGACGTGAAGAAGAGCTTTGTGTAGCTCAAAGGCTTGTCTCTTTCACCAACAGAAGTTGGTCCAATCACAAATATTACCACACCTACCTTGTCTGTCCATTATGTGGTAGAAAACCTAACAGGAAAGGAATGGGAATCAGAGGACAGGAATCAGTCCAAGCAAAAATCTTACATCTGTGGGGAAGGAAGCCATCACTGAAAATCCCTGACATGAGTGGGAAAAATCAGAATCTTATCTGTGAGAATCTGGGTAACTTTGCTCAGGATTGGCTACTCCTCTCACTGAGGCCCTGCAGAGTGCTGAAAAGGCCAGCTCAAACCCCACCTCACAGAGTTTATTGTGTGACTGAATTTCTGGAGGGAGAGACTCACACAACCAGTCTGCTGGTGGCATATAATTTGTATGCTGAGCAATCTGCACCCCAAATCACCACCCACATGCCATGTTACACCTTTCTCAGGGCAGATCTATCCAATCACAAGTGAGAATGGAAGGTGGTAATCAATGGAGAGATATTCATTGGATGAAGAGATACTGGGCTGCTAAGATCGTAATTAAGCCCCACTGAACACTCCAAGGGTGTGAAATATGGGTTAACTTCCTGGTGTAAAATCCTTTGCTCTGCCTACAACACAGATTTCTATACAGATCCAGAAAGGGTTAGGGGTATTGGTTACAGATGTATTGTCAGATAGTCCATTTTCTTCACTTTGGGGGAATGATATTATGACTTTAAAAGCAGAAGGGGTAAATCAGACCCCCTCAGTTAGCTCCAGACTGGCAAGAGACTGTGTTAGCCAAAATGCAAATGGAGTAGCTGACATGGAGGAAGGTGCAGTGGGGGTGGATCCCCCTGCCAGTATCCAAGAAGAATCGAGTTACCTTCCCAGAGTATGCAGGCATATACTTGACTGGGGAGGTGGGGTAAGACAGTCTTTTATGCTTCAGGGGAGTGACACAAGACCTAGTGACTTGAAGGGAAATTCTCTGGGTCCTGAATCCCAGGCCAGGGAAATAGGGTCTCTGCCTTCTCTTACAATGGAACAAGGGACAGTACAGAGCATGGTGATGGCTGGGTCTGGGGCCAAAGATGGGAACACTGCAGCAGCTGCAGAGTACTGCCATCTTTACAACATCAGAGAAATGCCCTACTAAAGTTTATGACAGAAAAGAGAGGGATCTGCTTCCCGTAGTCTCTTACTGCCTAATAGTTTGTAAAAATGTAAAGCAACCTAAGCCTGGTGGGCGAAGAACTGCTGTGCACCTTGATTCAGTATGTGGGGATCAAAGGCTGTCCCAGTGGGGTTGGGGATCAATACTTCTCTCCCTCCCCCGCCCAGAGAATCTGATGTTAGGTGACCAGAGTCCCGAGGCCCTGACCTCTGATGAGGTGGGGCAGAGAAAGAAATTTGGTCATAAGAGAGGTTTAAAGAATTTCCCTTGATCAACCATTTCTAATTTTAAAAACAGTGCCTGGTTGAAGGCCACTTCACAAGGAGGCAGCTCTGCCTTATTTCTTCCTTTTGTCCAAACAGTTGCTTCCTACAATACTCCTGGGAGGTGGGGAGTCTCAAGCCACTGCTGAGGGAGCTAAGCCCTTGAGCGACAAAGGGACACTACAGACAGTTCCTAGACACTGAATTTGAGGTGAGAATGGGAGGACCGGGTCTCAAGTTCACTTCCAAAGGTTTAGTGGTAACAGAGGTAAGATGGAGCGTAAAAGAGCTACTACAAATATGTCCCACAGGTTATAATGGGAGAAATGATTCAGGATGGTTGTTAAACAACTTGGTATGCATTTTGGAAGGATGTATGGTGGCTTGCTAGCAGAATGTTGCATATGCATAGTTAAAATATGAAATTATGAAAGGCAATGGCTGAAATGCCATCAAGGGAATAAACCTGTGTGTTCCCCTAGGATGCAGGTCAAGCACCGTAGTTTCACCCACATATGTAACAGGTATGGTAATTTCTTCCATATCCCTGGGAAACACATTATTGAATTCAGTTTAAGTATTTTTGGGGTCCATTGTATTAAATGCAAAGTTTATATATTATTGTGGGCCAGGATTGTTTCTAACCTCTCTTGGGGGCAGATGAGATGTGACGCTTGGGAATTCAAAAGACTATATTGAAAACGTGACAGACAAGAATGGAATTATGGGACAAAAAGCATAAAGTGGATTTGCTGGGAAATATCTCTCACCTCTGGCTATGCAAAACCCCAGCCTTTTGAAGCTATTCCCTTAGGAGTGGGTCATTGTCTGCTGATTACGTGTTCCTAGACAGTGGCAATCAAAAGCCCAAACTCTATAAAGAAATGGCTGAACTGCTCAGCAGGGGTTCTAGTTCAGAATCTGAGAGAGTCATGAATTTGTAATCACAGGGAAAACCCATCTGTGAGTTTTGAAGGACTAATACCTATTAGAGCCCCAATTTGGAATTGGAGGTGACCTCTGGTAAGCTTTTTAGCGTGCATAAAGTTTCTTCCATTGTTTTTAATATGTTTTCTCTATAATCCTTTCACCTTAAGAATAAATGTGCTTGCTCAGAAAGAGCCATGTGGTAACTGTTAACTGTGAGCAATACATTGGCCCCAGCCTGCAGAGAAAGTAAAGTGCAGACTCTAGCCTTTTAGGCAATCTGGCTTGCTGGGGATAACATGATGTAGTCAGGGAATCATGCAGCCTTAAATATTTCCTGGTCAAGAGGGAGAGAGACACGGGTCTCTTCCCAATAGATGTGATTGCTGAGAGCCGGAGACCTTTAATGGGTGCTCTTGGTAGGGGGGGAAACAGGTGACTTTACCCTGTAACTCTGACAGTTTTGACTAATTTTGACTAATGTTACTTGCAAAATTCATTCCTCCCTCGAAATTGACTACTTAAGATTTTTTTTTTATTATTATTATTATTATTATTATTATTAATAAAGACTTTGTTGCAGACATTTCCTTTTAAAAAACGTGGTTTGGGGACATGGTTTGGGGTTTCATGATTTCCATGCCCTCATGAAATTGTGATCTACACAGGGCCCTATCTATAACTTAGGTTTTAAGTGCATAACCATTAAGACAAGGGTAAAAACAAAAAAAACTAAAAATAAATAAGAAATTTTGTTTTAATTCTAGGTTTCAGAGTAACAGCCGTGTTAGTCTGTATTCGCAAAAAGAAAAGGAGTACTTGTGGCACCTTAGAGACTAACCAATTTATTTGAGCATGAGCTTTCGTGATCTACAGCTCACTTCATCGATGAAGCTCACGAAAGCTCATGCTCAAATAAATTGGTTAGTCTCTAAGGTGCCACAAGTACTCCTTTTCTTTTTGTTTTAATTCTGTATTTTTTTATCGACATTGTAATGCAATGTATCCCATTTCAAAGACCATCATAAAGAAAGTCAATATATCAGTGAAGAACAAGCTCATTGTTGAAAGCAACATAAAGCTGATGGAAGGTAAGAGATAAAACTTCACTCCTTTTACTATATACATTTCTCAGCATTATCCCTAACAATATACCCTAGTATTATCCTTGGTGGTGATGACCAAGGAAAGAAATACTTAAATGGTAACAAACTATTCTGAAACCCCACAGTAACCAAACTTTTTCCTTTGTACCTATATAATTAAATAGGGTGCACACGATGGGGAGAAAGAGGAAATGCCATCACTTAGGAAGGCATAAATGACTTGTGCCCTTTTTGTTATGATCTAGTGTAGTATCAATTTAATGTATGCTGCTTTCAGTCAGAGAATAATATTCTGTGCTGGCAGGGAAATGCCTGACATGCAATATAAATATTTTGCCTTTTCATCATCTTTTTATTTTGGTGATCTATTTTGGTGCTCTTCCTGTTTCTTCCCTTGACCTCCCCTTGTTTTTTGTCCACTTTTACCGGTTTAGACATGAATGAATGGTGGCTGGACCACAACATTTACCATTATATCTTGGTTCTGAAATTCTCAAATGTTAATATCCATAATAATTGAAGGTGCTCAGATAATGACCTACCGGTCGGTAAGGGGACTGGGGAAGGAAAAAAAAATCCCAAGTTCTTAAATGTATTTTTTAATTAAAAATAAAATGTATAAAATAAAATATCCCCACTTTAATTTATGCTACTACACTCCAGAAAAAGAAACAGATGCTAAGCATCCTACATGATTTGAAGGACTAGAATAAAATCTGCAAAACTGACAAATTAACCTCAAATGTTAATTTTTCCAGCTTTAGTCTATTTTATTAGGAGAACACAAAGCTGATCAGTGAAGGTATTTATAGTTCACAATACCTACTATTGGCCAAATGCTTTGGTTTGGCATTATGAAGCATTTTTATTCCAGTCTTACACTCAGCTAAGTAACTTCTCTATGTCATGTTATACGAATTCATAGTCCTTAAACAGGAAACATTTCTTTGTGTGTGTAATTGTAGGGTTTTTTGGTTACAGTCAGTCTTCCACAGAGCTCAGTTTTGAGTTTTGTCTGCATTATTTACCAGGAAGTATACTCTGTCTAGACTCCATACAGTCCACACAAACACCTTATGATTGAATAATATAAGTGCAAATATGCATATTACATTCTGTATGATAATTAAATGTGTATTAAAATAGTTTTGTCCATTTTTTTTTATTTTATTTATTATTTCCAATAGTAGCCAAAAGCCCTGATCAGAATTGGAGCCCAGTTGTGTGAGGGACGGTACAAACAAATTTCAGTGGATAAAATGCATCCATTGTGCCTTCTAGATGCCTCTCATCAAAATGCAAAAGCTCTTGCACTATATTAAGAGTAATGTGACAGTTGGTTTTAAATTTCAGTTCAATTAACACACGCAAATGATTATCCAAGGTAGAGGCACTGTTCTTACACTGTCGTCTATTAGCCTCTATGCAGGGGTGCTCAGAGCTACAAATAACATTACTGGCAAATAAATTTTGGCCTGACTGAGGTCTGAACTTGCTTTCAGTTGGCCTCCTCATCCCTGGCTTTCCCCTTTCTGTGATGCCCACATTTAAGAAAGATTTACTGTTGGATGCAGCAGCTTCAGGTTAATCTCTGCAATGAACCTGGCTAGATGATCTTCTCAAATCGCATGTACTTCTACATACAGTAAGCCATCTATTGGGAAATCCTAAAGGATCACGGAGCTTGTTCCTAAAAGAACAAAATACACTTACACTAGGCCTGAAACTAGTCCTCTTGGTCCTTTAAAAGTAAAATATTTGTAAAGTGCTTCTAATGTTCCCTTTCAAGCTAAAATATAATGATACTGCTATTGATATCTGAGTAAAATGGTTTGGCCAAACTCCCACTGTGTTCCTGAAATTGCAATCAGCAAAAGAAAACTCAGCAAGATATTTAGGCAGAAGCAGGAAATTGGGTAAGAACAGGCTTCAAATAGACTTCTATTTACAGTATTTATGGTGTTTTGTTTCCTAATAATTAATAATGGATGAGAAGAAGAAGTACCAGCTTTCATGCCCAGCCAGGCAGTAAAAGTGTGAATGTTTAAAATAACAAGAGATGGGACCAAACTGTAAAGTTCAGAGACCACATTATGTGTTGCACTATTTGAACGGCACAACCTTTCGGCAGGAGACACCAACTTTGACACTCACCAGTCTGGGGAGCTGTGGAGGTCAAAGTGGCTGCAGGCATAGGTCTTAGCAATAATGAAGATCTACAATGAGGAGCAGTAACCAAGCCTGTAGGTAACATATGATGGATTCTTGGAGGAGTACCACCACTTTTTTTTATTTTCTCCAAATCTGTCTCTGAAAAATTTCTTCTGCTAGATCTAATTCCTATAATTACCAGGAACCTGTTATTTTTAATAGTTGTATTTACTCAGAACTGCAAAGATTTAGCTTATATGTATAGTGTGTGTGTGTGTGTGTGTTATTCAATGAAAAGGGGGCAAGACTGGTGTTTAAATATAATTAACACTGTATTTTAAGAGACGTTTAGATAATTCTACTTACCTGAAACCTTGAAAATTTTGAGCTTCAAGCCTACCTGGTTTCTCAGCCGGGGGTACAGTTGTAATTTTATTTTCTGTTATGGCCAACTGTTCCTCCAACTCGGGATTCCCACCGAGTTCACTCTCTTCCCCTCTGTTATCCTACAGCTATGGGAAGCCAGCGGGAGAGCTGGTGAGACCACATAGTTTGAAGTATCAGCAGTAGGCGGACACCATACAGCTTTGTATTTCCTGCAGACCAAGCATATACAGGATCATGTTCCAGCTTTCCTAGTGTCTATCTTTAATCAGCATCTGGATGAAGTATAACAGGCTAAAGCTGAACCCAGGTGACACTGAGGTAATGCAAGTAGAAAGAGGGAAACACTCAGAATAAAATGCTTTCTCTATAACATCTCTACTGGCCATGACCTCTTCTCTCAGATTGTTCTTGATCTGCAACCTTTGCAGGCTCTGGACTGTTCAGTGCTATTGGATGCCCAAGTAGCATAGATGGCAAAACACAGCCACTTTCTGCAGCAAATGGACAGAATGCACCTCATCTTATTAGACTTTGTAAACCACATACTCCATTTTACCTTGTGAAAACTCCAACTGGTACAAAACTTCAGCATACGGCCTAAGTGATCTGTGCTCTGCAATGGCTCCCTGTTGAACCTAGTTCAAGTGTTCTGATTTGATATTCAAAGTCCTCTTTAGAAATGCCCCTTGCTATTTCCGACACCTGACTGACCTTTCCTTTTCATAAGGTATCCCTTGATTATCTGAGGACAAATAACCAAAGGGATGAATATTACATAAAAATGGTACTGAGATGAATGTAAATTTTGGCTTTACATCTCTGGTGAAATACAGCACTTTCCATTTTACAATATAGACGTCATGAAGAGTAAATTAATTTTTCACTTTCAGGAAATTAACACACATTTTACCAGTTTGGTTTAAAGTTTCTGAAGTTTTGCATTGCATGATTAGTACACAGTACACCATGTTCTTGTCATGGATCATATTAAGAAGAAGAAAACGTGTCAAGAAATGTGGACTCAAAGCGCATTCCTGATTTGACTTCTTATTGCTGTTTGATATGGTGCTGTATTGTCCCTCGGACATATTCAAAAATCCAGCATACTGTATCTCTAATGTGACATCAGCTGCAGTAGAAAGTAACAGGAAGGAGTCAGCTATATTTCCCAAGGCTTCTCATGTATTAGATTTTCTCCTCAGTAACCTTTCCAAATTCACAGGTGGTCTTATTCTAGATCACACTGGCACCTGACCTTTGTAAACTTGGACACTAGAGAAAATAAAAAGCAATGTATAAAAAGAGATACAATCTTCCATTTCAAAATGCTGCTTTATCTGAAAGCAGCAAGGATTTCATGACATATAAAGTTCAAAGTTGTGTTGATTTTTCCCTTCAACTACAGTATCTTTTAGCCTTGATCATTTCTCATTCCTGGTAAATTTCTTTCCAGCTTTTTAATGTCTAGCACTTCTTTCAAGCTTAAATGTTGCATTCATTTTAAAACAAGCACAAAAATAAGCATACATGTAAATTTGACAGGAAAAACCCAATCCCCCTTCATGGACAGAGAATACAGTAATGTTAGTTATGGATATAATACAGGTCCTGGAGCAGATCCTTAGTTGTTATCATATAGCATGGCCCTGGGGCCTGAGCATCTATACTCATCTCTAGCTCCAGCTTAGGAGTTGTTGAATCTGAGTCCTACCTTGGGACCTCAGCAGCTACACTGCATTGTTGAATCCAACAACCCATAGCCCAGATTTCCTAGAGCACTCCCCAAATGTGGCCATTTTAGGCCTTTGTTTGTGGTGTAGTATGGGAAAGCTACTCCTGAGATGAGTCTACACTGCTTGAACCCTGGATCCCAGTTTAACTCAGACTTTACCCCCTTAGGGTCCTGGGATCCTGGTTCCAAGCCCTGAGTTAGCATGATTTGTGTGCAGAAAGAATAGGGTTTAGAACGCTCCTGGACTGGCCGGGAATCTCCTGGAATTGGCCTCAATCTCCCAGTTACTATTGAAAGCAATCCAGGAGATTTTAATAGGCCACAAGTTTGGTCAGTGATGCAGTGGGGCTAAGGCAGCCTCCCTACCTGCCCTGGCTCCGTGCAGCTCCCGGAAACGGCTGGCATATCCAGCTCCTAAGCACAGAGGCAGCCGGGGTGGTGGTGGGGGGGGGGGGGGTTGCATGCTGCCCCCACCCTGAGCATCGACTCCACAGCTCCTATTGGCCAGGAACAGCTGCCAAAGGAAGCTGCAGGGGTGATGTCTGCAGACAGGCCAATTATCAAAATGATGCAGCTTCAAATTTACGAAGATATCACAATGATAACTTGCCTATCCCTCTTGTACATGTGTAAGAGATTTCTTTTAACTTTGCTCTGAGACTACTCCATACCCAAAGAGGGTTAAATGATAAGGACTAATGCCAGCATTATTAGAAGATAGATTAATGGAATCAGGTTGCCTCATATGTTCTCATGGCCACTGTCTAAGGTATAGTTAAAGGGCTGTAAAATAAGGACCATGTGATCTCCAAACTATCTCTGACAGAGATATCCACTTAAGATACATTAACTGATTATTTGATTTACATTAGATCTGGTTGGACACTGTCAACTAAGTTTGGAGATCATTCATTTGATTTCAGAATAGCTGTTTGAGTCAGGTGAACTTATTCCTCTTTTTAGTTGCTATTGGAGAACATCCCCATGAACAACTTTTTTGTTTGCACAAATGTTTGAGGAATGACTTCTGAAGAATTCTCCTATTTTCATGTAAACATACAAGGGTATTTGTAGATGAACAAGAGTAGTTTCTAGTCATTATTTGTTCTATCTCTTTATTCTCCAGTTTAAAAAAAAAAAGTTTCAACATAAATTGTTATTGCAGTTAGTCAAAAGTATTAGTGTCGGCCAACCTTCAAAAAAAGAAAAGGAGTACTTGTGGCACCTTAGAGACTAACCAATTTGTTTGAGCATAAGCTTTCGTGAGCTACAGCTCACTTCATCGGATGCATGCCGTGGAAACTGCAGCAGACTTTATTTATACACAGAGAATATGAAAAAATACCTCCTCCCACCCCACTGTCCTGCTGGTAATAGCTTATCTAAAGTGATCATCAGGTGGGCCATTTTCTGCACAAATCCAGGTTCTCTCACCCCCTCACCCCCCTCTCAAAAACCACACACACAAACTCACTCTCCTGCTGGTAATAGCTCATCCAAAGTGACCATTCTCCCTACAATGTGCATAATTAAGGTGGGCCATTTCCAGCACAAATCCAGGTTTTCTCACATCCCCCCCCCACCCCCATACACACACAAACTCACTCTCCTGCTGGCAATAGCTCATCCAAACTGACCACTCTCCAAGTTTAAATCCAAGTTAAACCAGAACATCTGGGGGGGGGGGGTAGGAAAAAACAAGAGGAAATAGGCTACCTTGCATAATGACTTAGCCACTCCCAGTCTCTATTTAAGCCTAAATTAATAGTATCCAATTTGCAAATGAATTCCAATTCAGCAGTTTCTCGCTGGAGTCTGGATTTGAAGTTTTTTTGTTTTAAGATAGCGACCTTCATGTCTGTGATTGCGTGACCAGAGAGATTGAAGTGTTCTCCGACTGGTTTATGAATGTTATAATTCTTGACATCTGATTTGTGTCCATTTATTCTTTTACGTAGAGACTGTCCAGTTTGACCAACCTTCACTATTTCCACAGCTTACATGTTGATCATTTAATTTAAAGGGTATCTTCTCTAGAGCAATGAGGTCACTGAAATAGTCAAGTCTAAAACATTTGTACCTGGGGCAACCATTTTGATCAATACAAATTCAGTGTTGTGGAGAGTTTGCTTACTTGAGACTTCATCATGGAGACACCCTGAATGTTATAATTGAAATAAAACATGCCCATGTCATGACTATCTTTCCCTCCTCCCCCTTCAAGTCACGCACAGAGTTAGAATTCATCTGGGAATTTGCCAGGCCAAAATAATATAAGTTCCAACCAAAACATTTTGTTTCTATACTTTCCGGATGCGTTCAGCTTGCTTCCTGCTTTACCAATTTTTTCATTAAAGAAATTCCATAAGCAATATGACTGCATTGTCTGCAACTAAAATTCTGGGCCAGATCCGCTTTGTGTTGCTTTGGTGGTGTAAAGAAATTTTAGCTGTCACCCCTCCTAGTCCACAGGGAAGGGAATATGTCAAAGGTATAACAGGAGTGTGTTGCACTGTAGCAATTCCTGCCAGCATAACAGCCCCTATGAGGTACAACTAGGCATTCTACCCACTTTTGCAGTGATGTAAATGATCGCAAATGATATTTTCAAAGAGATGAGTGAAAACACATCAAACTAAGACAGAGCTCAGATATGTGTGAATACTTGTTCTCCACCCCAAAAGTATTGCTGTGTCTGCAATATTCAAAGTTTTATTCTGTGCCATTTACCCAGATGGGAGACTTAGGAATGCAGATCAGAGTGCAGCTGCGCTTGAGGGAAAAGGTGTACTTCTTACTGTAGCTCACAGTATCCGGGGCTCTGTTTAAAAGGTAAGGTGCAAAACTGTATATGCTAGACTTCCCATGGCACATAGTTGCCATGACATTAGATACAAATTGGATATGTGTGTATGCTAATTATGAATATTTGCATATGGAATGACCTGATCTGTATATGCAAGTGAAGAAACAGAGGGTGCAAATTGGTTCAGTGATAGAGTTCACAACTTTGTAAAATTAGGCTTTGTATATCTTTGGCCAAACTGAGTATATTACAAACACCTCAGGAATGGAGGTTGTTTGTAAACTCTGAAATGTCCATAACTCTGAACAAAACATTATCATTGTTCTTTCAACAGTTTACAACTGAGCATCAACTTAATGGAGCTTTGAAACTGTACTATGCAGAAAAAAATGCTGCTTTCCCTTTATTTTTTAGTAGTTTACATTTAACACAGTACTGTACAGTGTTTGCTTTTTTTTCCTCTGTCTGCTGCTGCTGCTGCCTGATTGTGTACTTCTGGTTCCGAATGAGGTGTGTCGTTGACTGGTCAGTTTGTAACTCTGGTGTTCATAACTCTGAGGTTTTACTGTATGAATGTTAAGAGCAGAAGCATATTCATAGCATATTGTACCTAGAGCTGTTGAATCTGATAATGCTTTCACTGGAGCCAATAACAAAACTCCTACTGACTTTGGGCATAAGTCTGCCACTCTTATCTCCTATGAGTTTAGCATGATAACACTGTAAAACATTTCAACAGTGGAAAGGTGACTGCAACCCCTTTAGTGTGGGATACAATAATCAAACATAGATCTCTTGGGCCCTGAAGGTTCTGTCTGGCCTGTCACAAGCAGCCTTCTGTATTTATCCAGATTAGATGATTAATGATCAAGCCTCACAGTGACAGATACAGACTACATTAAGTCTGTTAGCAATAGAAAATATTTCTGCTAGTGTTCTCTTTCCTTATGCTACAATTCACTCTGCCAGAGTTAGGCCTAAAGTCACAGCACCGGTTGCTGTAGCACAAGCCATTCTTATAATGAATTACAAAACAAATAGACATTTTGAATGAAATTCACCTGGGGAGAGCCTGTGCAAAGCATATGCACCATTTAAATAGTCATTAGGGTAGGGGAAAGGAGAAGGACTGCCAGATTCACACAGTACCTTTTGAATGCCTGCAATAGAGGGTTCATAGAGGCTGCTACAACTAATTTTCACTCTTCATGGCCCTAATAACTTGGAACAGCATGAGTTGGGAGAATATTAGTGTCATGGACAGCCTACAGATTAGGGAGGGATTCTGTATGCTCCAACTTTAGAGTTCTTCATACAAAGTCTGAAGTGTAGTTAGTACATTCTCTCTCCTGCAAACCGTTGACCTAATCCTACATCTGCTTCCTGGGTGAAAATCGAGGAATCTGGATTTCAGTTATTTTAATGAAAAAATAGAGCCAGATACTGATCCCAGTTGCACCATTGTAAATGTGTGGTGACTCCACTGAGGTCAATGGTGTTACCTGACTGTAACTAAACAGAATCTGACCCACGTCCATTAGAGGCCTGACCCTCCTCTCACTGAAGTTTATGGCAAAACTCCTTTTTAAAAATTATTTATATTGTAGTAGCACCCAAAATGCACTGGGTACTTTCCAAACACAGGGGAAAACTCAATAGGAGATCAATTTCTATACGAAACTCTAGACATTTATACTAAGGCAGCAACGTAACTAGTAGAATAGAATGTTACCACAGCCAGGAGAGAAAATTATCTGTCCCACAGAAATCCTTGTGGTTCACTGCTTCTGTCAAGCAACATAATGTGCTTGTAAATGTAACCTGACAAAAAACACAGCAGAACATCAGCAGCTTGATAAAATGACCAAAGCCAAACAGTGGCTAAGTGACTACATTGACAGGTTTCAGAGTAGCAGCCGTGTTAGTCTGTATTTGTGAAAAGAACAGGAGTACTTGTGGCACCTTAGAGACTAACACATTTATTTGAGCATAAGCTTTCGTAAGCTACAGCTCACTTCATTGGATGCATACAGTGGAAAATACAGTGGTGAGATTGTATATACACAGAGACCATGAAACAATGGGTGTTACCACACACACTGTAAGGAGAGTGATCACTTAAGATGAGCTAATACCAGCAGGAGAGCGGGGGAGAGGGGGGCGCGGGGGAACCTCTTGTAGTGATAATCAAGGTGGGCCATTTCCAGCAGTTGACAAGAACATCTGAGGAACGGAGCGGGGGTGAAGGGGGGATAAACATGGGGAAATAGTTTTACTTTGTGTAATGACCCATCCACTCCCAGTCTCTAGTCAAGCCTAGGTTAATTGTATTGTATTGTTTGCAAATTAATTCCAATGCAGCAGTTTCTCGTTGGAGTCTGTTTTTGAAGTTTTTTTGTTGAAGAATTGTCACTTTTAGATCGAGTGACCAGAGAGATTGAAGTGTTCTCTGACTGATTTCCCCTGCCCCCCCCCCCACCCGGTTTCTGAGACATTCTTGTCAACCACTGGAAATGGCCCGCCTCGATTATCACTACAAAAGGTTCCCCCCACGCTTCCCCGCTCTCCTGCTGGTAATAGCTCATCTTAAGTGATCGCTCTCCTTACAGTGTGTATGATAACACCCATTGTTTCATGTTCTCTGTGTATATAAATCTCCCCACTATATTTTGCACTTTATGCATCTGATGAAGTGAGCTGTAGCTCATGAAAGCTTATGCTCAAATAAATGGGTTAGTATCTAAGGTGCCACAAGTCCTCCTGTTCTTTAAGTGACTACAAAATCCTTCCAACACTCTTCACAACACAGCAGTAGAAAGAGTTCATGCAATGCAAGAAAAAAATCCCACAATGACAGGAAAACAATGACTTGCTAAAGCAACTTCCCATTGGCTGTGCCTATCCCAGCTAAAAAGAGAATATTCCAGCCACAATTAGTGTGATCAAAGTGGTTAAAAAAATAAACAAGATCCTTTAGAAGTGGTCTGCGACAGGCAGTGGTTTGTGTACGCTTTTCTGTGACATCTTGAGCAGTTCATTTGAAGCTAGTTTTTAAAAGTATAGCAATCCAGCCAAAGCAGATTGTTCAACTAAAATATTTCTCTTCAGAGGTGTTTTTTTTTAAATTAATTTAATTAATTAATTAATAGTAGGGAAGTGCAATAAAAATACAATGAATTTGATTCCACCCTTGAAAAAAATAGGTTCTCTTTCATGGAATCACAAGTCCATAGTGTATCATCCCCCTTCTGTTTACAAAAGGTTGGCACAAGGAAAACTATTCCCTAAATCTCCATGTTTTTCTTTTTTAATCTTTCAGCATCTCTACCACATCTCCTTAGAGAAGAAGGGTGAATATTATTGTAAAGTGTGCAGGTGATATGGCCTTCAAGACTCACGTTGGACTGAATTCCATGGGTAAATGCATGCCAACCTCCATATATACTCCAGTGTAGAGATCCTTTGTACGTCCACCTCTCCTATAGGTTTCCCTCCCAGCACTGACATCATGGCCATCTCCCTAGCCATACTGCCATCAGCTGCCTAATTTCCCTTCTATTGGGGAGGTTCACCAAGCAAGTAGTGGAAGTTGAATGCTGCTTTAAAACCATGAAGTTTTGATTTACCTTGTGTTGTTTGCAGCAAAGAACATGTTGTGCAGGGCAGCTGTTCCCCCAGCACCATCCTTCACCAGGACTAATTCTGCTAAGTTCCCCTTGTGAGTTAGAAGTGGCTATGTGATAGAAGAAGATGCTACCACAGAGACACCTTTCCTCTCTGTGTTACCCACTCTGTGGGTTCTCCTTGGTTTTGTTTTCCTTCTTTACCATATAGCAGAAGACTGCATATGGGCCACAGATATTAGAGATAGGAAAGAGCTACCGTAGTAGATCATCAAACTGTGACAGGGTCAGTCCAGATGGCTACAGGAGGAGAGTGTTTTTAAAGCAGATACGCTAGTCCCAGATTAAGCAGGTCCATTTTCCCTAAGTAAGGTAACAGGGGCAGTTTTTTTGAAACAGAAGGAACTTGCTGGAACAAATTCAGACAGGCAGGCTAATTAGGACACCTGGAGCCAATTAAGAAGCTGCTAGAATCAATTAGGGCAGGCTGGCTAATCAGGGCACCTGAGTTTAAAAAGGACCTCACTTCAGTTTGTGGTGTGAGTGCGAGGATCTGGGAGCAAGAGGTACTAGGAGCTGAGAGTGAGACGGTATACTGCTGGAGGACTGAGGAGTACAAGCATTATCAGACACCAGGAGGAAGATCCTGTGGTGAGGATAAAGAAGGTATGGGGAGGAGGCCATGGGAAAGTAACCCAGGGAGTTGCAGCTGTCATGCAGCTGTTCCAGGAGGCACTCTAGATGACTGTAGTCCACAGGGATTTGGGCTGGAACCCAGAGTAGAGGGTGGGCCCAGGTTCCTCCCAACTCCTGATCATACACAGGAGGAGTTGACCTGGACTGTGGGTTCCACCAGAGGGGAAGGTCTCTGGGCTGTTCCCCGATCCACATGGTGGATCATCAGAGACTGTGGGGATTGTTGTCCTTCCTTTTCCCCATGCTGGCCAGTGATGAGGTTAGCTGAATGAATGGCAGATTTGAGCCACTAGCAAAAGTGGCCAAGCTGAGGGCTGCCGTGAATCTCTGAGGCAAGCAAATCTGCCAATAAGCGCAGGACCCACCAAGGTAGAGGAGGAACTTTGTCACCATACCCGTGCAAAGCTTTTTCCTTTAGAACTCATTTACAGTATGTTCTAGAATCCCAATAGCAAGTGGTAAATGATGTATGAAATGAAACATTCCTGCCCATCCAGTGCATAGAGACTTCAGAAAAAATGTTATTGTCATTCTGAGACATATTATCTTATTTGCCATAATTTCTGATAGTAAGACAAACTGTCAAAAGTGCTCAACAGGCTTAGAAGATTTAAACCAACCAATCAAATAAGTAAGAAATAAAAATAAAATAAAAATGGGGGCAGGGAGATTTTTAAAGGCAAATGGTCTGTTCTGCGAAGAAGGGAAACAAAATCACTATTGTTATAGTATAGCCCATGTGCTAGACATCATCTCAATACTGCATTCAAAGAGAAGTAGGGCACCGTCTCAGAAGATGGATGTTATTGCTTTGGAGATGGAGCAATGTAAGGTGAATGTGATGATTCCAAGTATTAAAAAAATATATTTTTGGATAAAAGTTGGATCCTTTATTATGTGAAAGGTAAAGAGTAGGGTCTATTCTGAAAAGTATTCAAAGCTGGGAATAGAGAAGAAACAAACCTGAAATTTGGTACATATTTTCAAAAAGTATGATTGTATCCTTTGCTTTTTTTAAGGAATAATTCAGGTGTGGTAGGACATCTACCTATCATGTGGTAGGTGAATAAAGGTAAATACATTTGACTGAGTCCAGATCTTCTGGTATAATCCATTCATTTGTGCCAATTAGATTTGCTTCCATCCCAAAAACTCATGTTGCTTAGTACAGTGGTTCTCAAACTAGCGCCGCCGCTTGTTCAGGAAAAGCCCCTGGCCGGCCGGGCCGGTTTGTTTACCTGCTGCGTCTGCAGGTTCAGCTGATCGCAGCTCCAGGCCAACGGGGGCCACAGGAAGCAACGCGAGCCGAGGTACATGCTGGCCGCCCTTCCTGCAGTCCCCACTGGCCTAGAGCAGCGAACCGCGGCCAGTGGGAGCTGCAATTGGCCGAACCTGCAGATGCAGCAGGTAAACAAACCGGCCCGGCCGGCCAGGGGCTTTTCCTGAACAAGCAGCGGCCCTAGTTTGAGAACCACTGGCTTAGTATACAGTACTGTAGCTGCTATGACCTTTAACACTCTGGGCCTAATCCTATTCTCTGTTACCGCAGTTTAAATCTGAACACTTTACACTCTTGGCATGGAAAACCCATTGTTTCCATGCACAAGTAAAAACGAAGACTGAGTGTTCTTGAAGCTTCCAAGAAGAACATCATAAACTTTCAGCTGTCAAAATCAAAAACTAGAAAAGGAAATAAAACAAAATATTTTCCAGTGCAATGTTTCACTTCCAAAGATCAGATCTCTTGAAAGATGTTAGTGGTCAAGGTTTTGTTGACTGATCAACAGCAACCGGCAAAAATGGTTTTGCAGATTAAAAATAGGTCTGGGAATTTAGAGACCTGGGTTCTCTTTCTAACTTCCTGCGTGACTTTGGGCAAAGTATAACTTAACTAATCAGTGACTCAGTTCCTCTATCTGTAAAATAGTAATAATAACATTTACTATGTTTCGCAGTGGCATTGAGTAGGGCTGATGGACATTTTTCCATCAAAACTGTTTTGAGGTGGAAAATTGGGGTTTTGATTAAAGATTTTGTGTGTGTGACATGTCTGATTTCTGTATAAGATTGACTGTCTGGGTTTTTTTCTTTGTAACAAAAGACCTGAAAAATGTAGGCCAAAGCCTGATTGTTTTTTTTTTTTTTTTTAGTTCGGCAATTCTATCACTGTTCCTCATGCCCCCATCCTCTTCTATGAGTCAAGCTGCACCACAGAATTTCAGCAAGAGGTGGGAGACTATGGTGTATCATGGGATATGTAGTTCAGCCAGACAGGAAATTCTATTTTTTTCATTTTTTCCCCAAAAGGCAAAAGAACTCACCCCACCCCCAAGCCCTCTTTTGATCAGCTCTAATTGTGAGGCTTAATATACAAATGTTCATAAAACTGTTTTGAGAAACTCAGCTTGAGAGCCAAATTCTGCACACAGAAAAATGACTTGGATTTCCACGACTGTAAATGAGAGCAAAATTTGACCCAAACCTCTAACTCTATGTCTAACTGTAGTTAACATATCTTTCTGGAAACCTGCACAGACTAATTTTATGCAGACAAATAACATATAATGTAAGTTTTTATCAGTTTTTTCCATTACAGAGTGATCAAATGGCTATGGCTGAAAACATACATTTTCATCTTAGTAACTGAACTAAGCATACAATTCTTGTATTTATTTACTCTCGTTCTGTGCTTTTTCTAAATTGAAAATATGGTGCTCCTGTACTAATATTGATTCTCCGCCTAGTAGGATCTGATCCTGTATCCTGATAAAAGTCAGTCTCATTAAATAGTAGTGCTGGGTACAGCCACAGTAGTCCTCAACAAGGCTAATTGGAAGCACAGTCTGCAAATCGAAAATCAATTAACATTCTGGCTTGCAATAATTACCCACAGTATGGGAGGCTTTTCCAAGATGTAGCTTCCACTGTGCCTAATAATAGGATTCTCTAAACACTGATAAATATTTTCATGGACACACCAGCGCTCTCATTTCAACTGTCACTTATCTCAGAGAGGGGAAATGAACATCCCTCATACATTTTTTTTTTCCCCATAAAGTAAAGTACACTGCTGTTCTGACAAGTTGTAGTGTCACCTTGGATCATGTTTTAATCAGCTGGAACAAGGCAACATCTCATTTATTTCTGCAGTTTCCTTGCTCTGCAATGCACTGATTGCCAAGACATAGAAATCCAAACTGAACTCTGATTAAAATGGAATGAGGATGCACATGTTGCAGTTGGTTTGCAGGGATGTTTTGTCCCGTACTAGGAAAGGTCAAGGTGACTCAAGTTCTAATTATAAAAGAAAGATTTGAAATAGGTCTAGGATATGCTGCTCTCATAATGGCTTATATTGTGACAATCCAAAAATATCTTGTTGGGTAACTTACACAAACAAGGATAATTTTAGTTTCCTTTATTGGTATTAGAAATGTTTGCAAGACTGAATAATCAATATATTTAACATACTGTCTCATTGCCTGATGCTGAGTCAATAAGAGTTTTACTCTTGGCTTCAGTGGGAGCTTATCTTCCAAGTGCAGACAGGAACAATGATCACAGATCTCAGTTTCCAGCGAGATATGTTGTACTGAAGGTTCATTAACGTCTTGGGAGATAAATGGTTTCTTCATACGTTCTCACATTTTGGACCAAATATAGCTCAGACAAAAGGGGGCATAACTCCAGTTGCAATCCGAGAGAGTTGTGCCCACTTTTGTTAGAGCTGAATTGTATGTGTTACAATAACAATAATAATTAATAGTAATTGATAAATTAATAATTAACATTATTTGTGTTACTGGAAGAGGAGAGTTGAGCCACCCATGTGTGTGTATCATGGTCAGTGGAACTGGAGTCAGAGGGCCATAGACTGGAAGGGGCTGTTATTGACTTGACAATAAAGATCATGGGCAAAGTGCATAGTAAAGTTAATCTGCTTTCAGCCTCACTCTTTGCTAATGAAACAGTGAAAAAATATTAATTTTAAGGTGCATTTCTTTTAATTATTCCAATTTCCCAGCAGAAGTCAGTTCAATGGTGGGGTATTTTTGTCTCTCTCCTTTCCCTCCATGCTTTCCAATAAACTGACTCAGTTATGTGGGGAGCATGAGCTGGCTTCAAGGACTGGAGTTTCCAGCTGAGCCAATTTTGGAGAGAAGTGATGAAAGTTCTTCTTTGTTCACTTAGCTGGTTCTGGGAAAGGGGAGGAGAAGAAGAGAGATTGGGTATGTCCTCTCCTGCCATATGCCAAGTGGTTTTCCTGGGGATGGAGATGGCTCAGGGA
Organism: Lepidochelys kempii; assembly: GCF_965140285.1. NCBI lineage: Eukaryota > Metazoa > Chordata > Testudines > Cheloniidae > Lepidochelys > Lepidochelys kempii. Next base: position 131,563,669 of record NC_136381.1, on the reverse strand, counting down.
TGAGGATGTCCCACTGTCTGCAGAGCCAAATGGGACCCACCAGAGTGTAAACAATCCCCACCAGCAATGGGGAGCCTCAATTAAGTCCACCCCTGAAATGGATCTCAAAGTAATTCTTCTTCCTGACAATAGAGCAGTGAACATGCCAGTGACTTTGAGAACCATACAGAATGCATAGGAAGCACTTTCCACTCAACGTTGTAATTAAAACTCAAAAAGCAGAAGTGAAAAATTTTGTGCATAAGGTATTTTAAAAGGACAATCTATTGAATGTTGTTAAGGTGCTGAAGCAAAAATACCTCATGTTTCCCCATGAGTGAAATATTTTTCATTTTTGCCTTCAATGGTTTGTGAGAAGAGGCTATTTTTTTTTTTTTGTGTTCAGTAGTGAATTATCATTTTACACTAAAGGTTTTGTTCTTTTTGTTTTATTCCCTGCAAGAATAGTGGGAATTTATATGCAGAAAATGCTGAAATGCCTCCTTGAATATATTTTGACTCTTGCTTAGGTGGTGTATTTTATCACATTTTCTACAAACAGCCTTAAAGCTTGTCTATGCTTGAAATGCTACAGCAAAACAGCTACACTGCTGCAGCACTTCAGTATAGACACCACCTACGCTGACAGAAAGGGTTATCCCATTGGCATAGGTAATCTACCTCCGTGAGAGGTGGTAGCTAGAAGAGTTCTTCTGTCAACCTACCACTGTCTACTCTTGGGGTTAGATCAGCCTAACTACACCACTCAGGGGCATGGATATTTCACACCCCTGGGCGATGTACTTAAACTGACTTAATTTTCTAGTGTAAACCAGGCCTTTTATTCTTTTGGTAGAAATAGTCAAATTTGTCTTTCAGTAAGACATCAGCTATCACTTCTCATAAGGAAACAACAATATTTTTGCAAATCTATTTATTTGCTTGTAATAGCTCTCTGAACCACAGTCTGTCACCGTGGGTATGTCTATACTGCAGTGTAAGCCCAGGCTTAAACTCAGGTTCAGGCATAACCCCCCTTCAATATACACTCAAATTGTGCTAATCGAGCACTCAGACCCAGGATCTCATGACCCTGCAGGGCTGCAGTCGGAGGATGAGTCAAGCCAAGACTCAGGGTTTGAGCCCTATTGCTTTGCAGTACAGGTGCATCCCTGTTTGACTCATGTCCTGGCAGACTCCCAGGACATATCTCACAATTCCATGGGCCGACTTCCTTAGTCTTCTCTATCCCAACGATCTCCAATTAACTCAATTGAAAGTGGAAGCCACCCTCCTTTTGCATACAGCAGCAGCTCAGGGAGTGAATGTTAACCCATTGTCGTCTTATCACCGAGCTGCAATCACACCATTGAACAGCTGGATTTGCAACAGAGACCGAACTGAATAAGCCTTTGGCAAAGTGAGCTGCTTCCTGGTCTTCAGAGCACAGACAAATTTTGGTGAATCTCTGATGCGAGGACGGTAAAACTCTGGACTTCAGCAAAAGCAGCAGGAATGACCACGTGTACCAGAAGATAGCTAAAAAGCTAGCAGTGTTGCACATTTTCCAGACAGGTTATCAGTGCAGGGAGCATATTAAGAGACTGATGAGCGAGTATTTCAAGACAAGGGATAAGAACCACACTTTGGGCAACTTGTCAATATCATTCCTATTTTATGAGGAGTTTGACTGGGTGCTGGGCACTGTGCCCAGGATGGAGCCAACTGTGCTTCACGATGACCTGGTGAGTCAGAATGGTGCCCTGCTGGCTTCTGAATCCAGCATAGGAACTCATGGCAGCCATAGAAGGCTCCAAGTGAGGAGCATAAATTGACTCTGCATATGAAACCAGTCCCACAGCAGGCTGTGGATCAGGTACAACAACTAATTATAGGTTGCCACTCAGAAGAGCTGTTTACCCCTCCCACCCTGCCCCCCAGGAACATGCTGCGGCCAAGCCTGCAGCAAACCCGGTCCAAATAGAAGCTGCCCCACAGCCCAGCAAGTTTCTGACTCCAATTTGCAGTTTCTTACAGTGGCATGAGGGATTTCTGCTCTAAGAAGCAATGCAAAAGTTAGGAAAAGCCCAAGCTACCAGCATGTGTCGGCAAAGGCTGGACTGTATCACAACACTTTGCTGTTCCCCTACTGCTACACCATGGGGAGTTCAAAATGATGCCTGGGAATTTCAAACATTAAAAACAGCTTTAAAGAATATTTTCTTTGTTTAATGCACAGATGTTTGCTAGAGTCATTTATGTTTTCCTTTCAGTCTAACGGGCTTGAAATTTGCTGCTCTGTAAACGCTCTACAGTCGACAGAGCTGCCTGGAAACAGTGAACTCACTCAATTACAGACCTAAAAGTTGCAATTCTTCAACAAAAAAACCTTCAAAAACAGACTCCAACAAGAAACTGCAGAACTGGAATTAATTTTTAAACTGGACACCATTAAATTAGGCTTGAATAAAGACTGGGAGTGGATGGGTCATTACACAAAGTAAAACTATTTCCCCACGCTATTTTTCCCCTACTGTTACTCACACCTTCTTGTCAACTGTTTGAAATGGGCCATCCTGATTATCAATACAAGTTTTGTTTTGTTTTTCCTTCGGCTGATAATAGCCCACCTTAATTGCTTGATCTCGTTAGAGTTGGTATGGCAACACCCTTTTTTCATGTTCTCTGTGTATATATAATCTTTCTACTGTATTTTCCACTGCATGCATCTGATGAAGTGGGTTTTAATCCATGAAAGCTTATGCCCAAATAAATTTGTTTGTCTATAAGCCCTGGTCTACACTACGGCGTTAGGTCAAATTTAGCCACATTAGGTCAATTTTAAAATGAATGCATCTACACAACCAACCCCATTCCGTCGACCTAAAGGGCTCTTAAAATCTACTTCTGTACTCCTCCCCGGCAAGGGGAGTAGTGCTAAAATCGACCTCGCTGGGTTGAATTTGGGGTAGTGCGGACACAATTCGATGGTATTGGCCTCTGGGAGCTATCCCAGAATGCTCCAATGTGACCACTCTTGACAGCACTTTGAACTCCAATGCATTAGTCAGGTACACAGTAAAAGCCCTGGGAAATTTTGAATTTTGTTTCCTGTTTGGTCAGTGTGGCGAGTTCAGCAGCACAGGTGACCATGCAGTCCCCGCAGAATTGCAAAGGACCTCTAGCGTGGACCGAAAGGGAGACATTGGATGTGATTGCTGTATGGGGAGAAGAATCTGTGCAGGCCAAACTCCGATCAAAAAGAAGAAATGCTAATAGATGTGCCAAAATTGCACAGTGCAGGGTGGAGAGAGGCTACAACAGGGACACAGAGCAGTGCCACATGAAAGTTAAGGAACTCAGGCAAGCCTACCAAAAGACAAAGGAGGGAAACAGTCGCTCCGGGTCAGAGCCCCATACATGCCGCTTCTATGATCAGTTGCATGGCATTCTAAGGGGGACCCTACCATTACCCCACCACTGTCTGCGGACACCTGCAAGGGGGGAGTCTCACACAACAGGGAGGAGGATTTTGTGGAAGAGGCGGAGTAGAATGCACAGCAGACAAGCAGTGAATCCGTTCTCCCTGGCAGCCAGGACCTTTTCATCACCCTGGAGCCAATACCCTCCCAAAGCGGGATCCCCGACCCTGAAGCCAGAGAAGGCAGCTCTGGTGAGTGCACATTTGTAACTACAGAACAGGGTTTAAAAGCAATAGTGTTTAATGTTGGATTTGCCCTGAAGAATTGGGATGCATTCGCGGCCAGTACAGCTACTGGAAAAGTCTGTTAATGTGTCTGGGGATGGAGCGGGAATCCTACAGGGATGAAGCTCTCCCGGAGGGACTCTGAGAGCCTTTGCAGAAGGTTTCTGGGGAGGGCTGCTTCACATCCACCCGAAAACCACAGCCCCTCCTTTTAAATGTGAAACCCAACCGGTATTGCTTGCTATAGGAAAGGATGGCACTGCAGTTTGAAACCATTCCCACATGTTATGAAGGCAGAAGAAGCCAACCCCGCGTACCAAAAGGTTTACCATGGCTGCCTGGAAACTGAATTCTGCTACCCAGCCATGTGTGATGTGTCACCATACCAGCAGGCACTCATGCACTGGGAGCTTAACCCAGAATTCCAATGGGCAGCAGAGACTGCAGGAACTACCCACAGTGCACTGCTCTGTAAGTCGATGCTAGCCACGGTATTGAGGATACACTCTGCTGACTTTATGTACTTAGTGGGGACATAAAATCATAGAATATCAGGGTTGGAAGGGACCCCAGAAGGTCATCTAGTCCAACCCCCTGCTCAAAGCAGGACCAATTCCCAGTTAAATCATCCCAGCCAGGGCTTTGTCAAGCCTGACCTTAAAAACCTCTAAGGAAGGAGATTCTACCACCTCCCTAGGTAACGCATTCCAGTGTTTCACCACCCTCTTAGTGAAAAAGTTTTTCCTAATATCCAATCTAAACCTCCCCCACTGCAACTTGAGACCATTACTCCTCGTTCTGTCATCTGCTACCATTGAGAACAGTCTAGAGCCATCGTCTTTGGGACCCCCTTTCAGGTAGTTGAAAGCAGCTATCAAATCCCCCCCTCATTCTTCTCTTCTGCAGGCTAAACAATCCCAGCTCCCTCAGCCTCTCCTCATAAATCATGTGTTCCAGACCCCTAATCATTTTTGTTGCCCTTTGCTGGACCCTCTCCAATTTATCCACATCCTTCTTGTAGTGTGGAACATACATAATCGACTTTTAGAAACTGATTTTATACAGTCAACTTCTATAAAATCTACCTAATTTCATACTGTAGACGTAACCTAAGGTGCCACAAGAACTCCTTGTTCTTTTTGCTGATACAGACTAACACGGCTACCACTCTGAAACCTGTGTGTGTCTGGGAAACAATCTTCGATTTCCAAATGAGTCCCTTTCGGTTAGAGGTAATCCATGCAGTCTGTGGGTCACAAAATCATGTCTCCTAAGTATGAGTGGAATTTCTGTTTTTGTCCAAAACTGTGCCAGGAGCGGGGAGGAGGAAAACTTTAGATTTCTACATGTTTACATGCAACAATAACCAGGTAAGACATGTGTGAGCTAATGCAGCATCCTGTTTAATTCCCTCATGGATTCTGATCCAATCCCAGTTACTGATAACTGCAAATATTTCCTGAAGAAGGAACTCCGTGGAGTTAGTCACATTAATGGAAAGGGCATACTTTCCAGGCCCTCTTCAATAGCTGACTAACACACTCCATTCACAGATGGTCTGTTCAGTCACTATGTGTTTGAATAATTTTTCTGCATGCACTGGAGGTTTGAAATAACATCTCCCTTTTCCAAGAGGGCATCACAAGAACAGTTATGTCTTCCAAAATGTGAAAGGTCTGAAATGGTAGAAAAAGTCATATGCAATTTTTCTAAAATAGAAAAAAGTTTGCATTTTAAAACTTACTATTGTTTCTGCACTTCTGTAGCTCACTAACCAGGCTGAGTCCAGAGAGATTATGTGGACTGAAACATCTCCTTCACATTATATGTTTCAGTTTAGAAATGTAACATTCAATGTCCTTGATATTGCACAAGAATGAATTCTGGGCTCCTCCATTGAGCTCCTTTAGACAATAACCCTCGTTTCTTGCTCTATTATAGTCCCCTCATTCTCTACTGCCAGCTTCCCTGGCCCAATGTACCTTCATGGACCATTCCAAAAGGAAGTATTTCCATGATGAAGATATGCTCAATGTGCTTGGGAGGGCAGAACAGCAGGTCCTGTTCCAGAAGCAGAGGGACACAAGACTGGAGCAATGGTATGCTGACAGGCAGGAGGAAAGGCTCCGGCTCACTGTGCAGGTGGACAAAATGGATTCAGCAAGGGAGCATCTTCCAGTGTGAGTCTGCTTTGGCAGGGTATTCCTCCTCCTACTACTACATTACTGTGACGTCTCTCCAGTATCTTTGGTAGGACAGAAAACACTGCTGACATGTGCCTTATGGATACTCCGCCAGTTTGCTGACACAGGTGTGAAAGCACAAGTAAGAGAAGTTATTCAAAGGCACCTCCTCCATATTACTGCTCTGGGAGCACACAGACCAAAATGATTGCTTGGCAGATTGTGTTGGTGGGCCGTTCAAACTTTCAGTAACATGTAGTGCAGGCAGTAAAGTTTTCTCACAGTGCATAAGGGTCGTAGTGCTAGTTAGATAACATTTTGGGAAGGCACTAGGGACTCTGGGATATGATTGGTTTGACTTGGGTCTGCGCCCTGCAGTGTGGACACTAAGACCACCTTGGTCAAGCCTGGGTTAGAAAAATCTTAACATAGGGTTAAGAAACAGTATAGATGCTCAAGCCCAGAGTTCCCTAACATGGGTCAGTTGGCTCAAGTCCCACTAACCCTGGGCTTACATTTACGTGTAGACATACTTTAAGAGGCATGGAGAGATTGTTTGGTTAGAAGTAATCTTATCCTCCCACAAGCTGACCTTTGCACCACTATGGCCCTGCAATCTCTGGGAGCTGGCAATCATGAGCTTTTCAGTAGTTTTTAATAAAACCTGTCATATGTCGATTAGTACTCAAATTTAAAGCAGATTAAAGACGAATTTGGATATCAAGATACTGAATATCTCACATTGACCATGTTGTAAGTGGCTTTTGATGTGCAACACACTGACTGTATGGATGGTCAGAGCTATAGGAGACTTGCTTTTTATCTACATATTATTTAGCTGGTGCAAATTGGTTGATAAATTGTATAAGTCAATTGCTTAACCACACTTTGGTTCATTATGAAATGTACTGAAGAGATTAAATAACTGATATTAGGTTTATTGCTAAAAGCCAATAATAATAATATAGTACAGGAAGAATGTCTCCATGCAATACCAATTTCTGGGAAGCTGTCCCTTGTAGCATTGCTAAATTAATCTCACACAAGTGTGCTCCCAAAGTTACACATTTAAAGTTCTTTTTATAGTCAATATGTTTACAAGTAAAAAGGTACTCAGTGTGTCCTCTGAAATGAGATTTAACCAATCAGCTCTCTATCTTGTTTTTTCTGGGACCATGGGGTGTACCGCTTATCTCTTGGCACATGCATTCAGGTACCAAGTGGTTTGAAGGGACCTCCTAGGTTTGTATGAAGGTAGAATATATGATCTATCTATCCTGTGAAAGTCACTCACTATGTTGCTATGGTAAAACATATATATCTCCTGATCCTAACAGTTTTTCTGTACACTTAGCCCATAGCTTACTTCAGTCAATGCACGATGTTATGGAATATTTGACACGGGAGAACAGAATTGTGGGGAGAGTATAATATATCCAGTTAACATAACTGCCCAGCACTTACATTAATACTATGCCTAATGTACATGAATTAGTTAACAAAAGTGGGGAAGGGGATTTACTAACAAATTTGAAAATATGGGGCCAAATTCTACACCATTGTATGGCCTCCTAACATTGTCCCACCTGTGTAAAGGAATGCTGAATCCAGAGAATCTGAGCAGGTAAGGGGAATTCCCAGTTGACATGGAGCTTCTGGCAGAGGAGGCATGACTTAAATTTCATTTTTTCCAGTCATTGATGGAAATAAAATTAGATTGCTCAAGGGTATGCAGAAACCTAACACAAAGACGTCAAGAACAAGGATGAAGTTGATCCATTTGTAAACTGGAGTGAATATCTCTGGTATTTTTCACAAAAAAAAAATATTTTTGTTGTATTCACCAGACCTAATACCTATTAATGATAGCTGGGATTGTACAGGTCCTGTCACCCAAGATCTGGCTCACATGCTAGTGGATAGAGAAACAGCTATTTTCCCCATCTGTCTGTGAACAGGTTTCAAACTCCTTGAAGGCAGAGTTAAAGCTGGTCTTTGATCTGTCTGGGAGTCCCGTGATTTGATGGCTTAAGGGGTATTCTAGCCATGAATAAGTCATTCAGGAAAAATACAAATTCCATTTCCTATAAAAATCTTTGTATTATAGTGTTGGGCGTGCAAGGCTGAGGGCTCATGTTACTTTGGCCAAACAGAGAAGACCTCCTGAAGGAGTCTTCTACATGGATTTTTTCAGATTCTGACCTTAAAAAATATCTCCCGCAATCTGAAATTAATACAAATATTAACACCCTGCAAAGCCTATTGTGCATATTTCTTATCTCATAGGGACTAGGTGCCCAGATTCCCGCACTGCTAACCTTCCTGAAGATCTCCATGACCAGGTGCATTTAAAAGAAAGACAGGTTTATTCTATATAAAGTGTCCTGTATTTTATTAAAGTGCTGAGAAAATGACTGTCTAGAATTTTGCTTGTATTTCTCATAATTGAAAAGTCTGAGCAATCAGCTTTAATGTTTGTTGTACTAGCAATTATTGTCAAGCTTTTACACAGATGGCACATTGTTCTTTTGCTAAAAAAAGGACCTGTCTTTGAAGAATTAAAAACAACATTGATTGCTTATATACTGAATATTCACAATCCCAAATTATTTAAGCACATTGATATGAAAACACATTTTATAGTAAATTAGCCCTTATCCTGCCATACCACACTTATCACTGATTTCTGAAGAAAGCAGTGTTGCAGCCTTTTAAATAAAAGTTCAGAATACTGAATGAGGGAGGATGGTCTTGTGATAAAGGTTTGCACTGTGTCTCAAAATATTTGAGGTCATTTCCCTGCTCTACCTCAGACTTCCTGTGTGGCCTTGGTAGATCCCTGAATCTCTCTGTGCCTCAGTTCCACATCTGTAAAACAGGAATGATAATGATGCATGTTGTTTTCCATCTTTTGTCTGTTTCATCTGTTCAGATTGCAAGGTGTCAAAAATATAAAGGGAAGGGTAAACCCCTTTAAAATCCCTCCTGGCCAGAGGAAAAATCCTTTCACCGGTAAAGGGTTAAGAAGCTAAAGGTAACCTCGCTGGCACCTGACCAAAATGACCAATGCAGAGACAAGATACTTTCAAAAGCTGGGAGGAGGGAGAGAAACAAAAGGTTTGTGTCTGTCTGCCTATGCTGCTTTTGCCAGGGACAGAACAGGAATGGAGTCTTAGAACTTTTAGTAAGTAATCTAGCTAGGTATGTGTTAGATTATGATTTCTTTAAATGGCTGAGAAAAGAACTGTGCTGAATAGAATGACTATCCCTGTCTGTGTGTCTTTTTTGTAACTTAAGGTTTTGCCTAGAGAGATTCTTTGTTTTGAATCTAATTACCTTGTAAGGTATCTACCATCCTGATTTTACGGAGGTGATTCCTTTACTTCTATTAAAAGTCTTCTTGTAAGAAAACTGAATGCTTTTTCATTGTTCTAAGATCCAAGGGTTTGGGTCTGTGGTCACCTATGCAAATTGGTGAGGATTTTTACCAAACCTTCCCCAGGAGGTGGGGTGCAAAGCTTGGGAGGAAAGACGTGTCCAAACTACGTTTCCCAGTAAACCCAGTTAAAGTTTGGTGGTGGCAGTGGAAATCCAGGGGCAAAGGATAAAATTAATTTGTACCTTGGGGCAGTTTTAACCTAAGCTGGTGAAAGTAAGCTTAGGAGGTTTTCATGCGGGTCCCCACATCTGTACCCTAGAGTTCAGAGTGGAGGAGGAACCTTGACACAAGGACTTCAGGACAGGAACTGTGTTTGTTTGCACAGGCCCAAGCACATAGGGGCCCTGATCTCATCTGAGGCCTTTAGGGGCTTCCATAATTAGGTGGGGAGTAGATGAATACCATTTCAAAATAAGCCATTTGTACACAGTGATGTCTGAAATATTCCAGTCATTTCCTTTCCCAAGCATAAGGGTGTGATGCTGCTGGCAAATGTGACCTCTGTTGTTGTATCACTGTTTTGCCACTGGGCTAATATCAAGGCTGAGCAATTGGCTCCTGGTACAGGAGATTCCATCAGCTAGGGCTGCAGAATTTCACTTTGGATGAGATTGAAACAAGGCAAATCTCAGTTTGATACTCCACTGAAGCAGTGATGACCATAGCAAATAATTGTTGCAAATCTCTTGTACAATGATAGATACATGTATTAAATTCTAGGGGTATATTAAAGGCTGCAGGAGCAACAATAATTACCTTCTTGTTTTTAAAAGTAATTAAGGAACCAACAAAGTCTAGGATAATAATAATGGCAAAATACTGGCACAATAATAATGATTAATCATGGGTTTTCTAAATATTAACTGGTTGAATTTCATATTATGGCATAATTCAGAGAAGGGATTTATGGATTCAAAAATATTGCTTCTTAGAATATATTATGTTCTTGCCTACAAGAATGGAGAGGATTCTCAACACAGCCTTAAGTAATAGAGAGTGAATACTAGAAATGAATGTAGTTATCTCCCCTTGGAGTAACATACAAATGATGAATTTCACAGGGTAGATTTTAGAGCTATGAAAAATGATAACAGGAGGCTGAAGGGTAAAACACTTGGAACCCATGTGTAGCCCACACAGCCCTGAATGGGTTAATGTGGACCTGAGAGGTCAGTTATGTTAGCTGGATGCACCTGGAGGGAGAGGCAGACTAATTGATCATGAAGCCCAGCTGGGCAGAAGTGGGCTGGTTATTATAAAGAGAGGATGTCTGTAGCAAAAAAGGGTTGTAGGTAGAGGCTCTGTAGTTACTCTTTCTGGAAACAGAAGGCAGGGGAGGAAGAGAAACCTAGGGAGAAGATAAAACCTGGGATTATAGCAGTGAAAGATAGGTCAACCCTAAGATGCTGTAGGGCAGCAAGCCTGAGAGAGGCTGTGTAGGAAGAAACCCCAGAGAAAGCAGCAAGGGATAGGACTGTAAAAATCTTGGCTGCTGGTTATAGGGTCCCTAGGCTAGAACTCAGTGTAGAGGGAAGGCCTGGATTCCTCTACCAGCTACTGGAAAAGTAGCATAAGTCCTGATTCCGCAGACAAAGACCTGTCACCAGGTCTTGAAATTATTTGTTGGACTTTTGTTTGGTGAAATTTGTGATGATTGTGATAGGCTGGAGAGCCAAGTCACAGAAGGGACTCCACTGCTGCAGGGGAATGAATGACTGTTTGCAGGGAGCATCAGAGCATAAGACAGCTGTATATGCCATGCCTGACCAGGAGGAGGCACTCCTACCATGAGTGAATCCCTTTCTACTATGGAATCAGAATCATATGTTAGAAGCACAGATGTTTTGTCCACTAATAAGGAAAGATAGGATGGAGAGAAAAATTTACTGGGATAAACTAATTACAGGAAATTACTAAGGGATGAAGAAATATCCTGTGAAAGGGAGAGGGAAGGGAGTTCTCTTCTAATAACACAAGTTATTCCTTCTTTGAAAACTAGAAGATAGAACTGGTCAGGGGTTGTTTTTTTTTTTTGGTTGTTGTTGTTGAAATTTTCCATAGACAATTCTCTTTGTTGAAATTTCAACAACAACAAAGCAGCTGAAAATCTAAATTTCTCTTTTGAATGGAATTTTTCAGGTTTTTCCATGAAACGTTGCATTTTTTTCTGTGGAAAGTCATGCAATGTGGCTTCTACCATGAAAAGCTGTTGGAGAAAAATGTTTGTTCAAAAACCCAATTTTCTGTCAAAACAGTTTCAAGAAGGGAAAAAAAATGTCAGCCCTAGACAAACTATCTTAAACATAGTGCCTCTTTAACATGGTAAGGTTTTTCCAAAAAGTTAATAAATAGTTATATAAGGTTATTGGGCCATAATGTGATATTTTTCAAGAGCTCAGTGTTGACCTAACTTTACCCTTATAGAAGCCAACAGGAAACTCCTATTAACTTCAAATGGGAGCAGAATTAAGCTAATATTATGGCTTTATTTTTGAAAATCAAACAAAGTTCCAAGAATAATTATCAAGTCCTTTATAAAAATATGTATTAATACTTAGCTCTTATGAAGCACTCCTATGCAATAGGCCTGTAAATGCTTTGCACAGGGTTGTGAGTGTCTTTATTCCCATTTCTCAGCTGGGAAAACTGAGGCACATAGGATGAAGTGATGTGGCCAGGGTCACACAATAGGTCATTGGCATAACTTGAAATAGAACCTAGATTTCCTGATTCCCAATCTGATGCTTTGCCAGTGCTGCCTCTCACGTCCATTCATGGTGCATAGGTGTAAATTGACTACACAAGATGCAAGACATTGGAGAATCAGGTTCAAACACTTGTAGTCAATAGCTCTTTCTCAGAGTAAAGGAGACAAAGAGGAGCTGGTCATTTGTTTGACTAAAGGAACTGTATTGAGGCTAGTATTTTTAACACTGTGATGGGTGTGTATAAACATCAAACCAACTGGGAAAGGTTCAACTGCCCCTGAGACATCTGAGCCCAACCTTGTTACACCTCGAGGGTGTGCCAGTCTCAGGGAAGAGTTACAAAAAAAGGAGTTAAATGCAGGAGGTACAGAGGAGTTGTGGTCTACTGTTCTTGCTCTCTGGGAAGTGCCTGACAGAAGTCAGGCTGAGGGAGAACTGTGGGAAAGTTACAAGGGTGGAATTAACTCCTATGGTGCACCTTGAAACAAGGGCAGGACTCCAAGATGGCAGCCTTTTGGCTGAAGTTCCTTAAAAGAGTGGATCATGGGGGAGAGCCTGAGATGGACTGAAAGATCAAGCCAGTGATGGAGGGAAGTTATATTTTTTTGTCCCTTGGGTTTTGCTAAGGGACTGCAGAGGACAGCCCTGTGAGCTTCTGCTTCTCTGGAGAAGAGAAGAGGAGCCCAGGAGGGGTGGAAAATACTATGTTCATTACCACTGTTTCTTGGGCCTGGACAGTATTTTTCTGGGACACAGGAAGGCATTGAACTGCTGTGTGATGTAGTCTGAGGGCCCACCAGAGCATTGAAGTGCTGAGGAGGAGAGTGAGGTATTTGCTGAAATGTTGTGTCATCCTGAGGTGGAGCTCCAGACTATAACTGTCACAAATATTAAAGACTTGGAGAAAGAAATGGAAAGTGAGTTTGTAAATGTACTGATGGTGACACCAGCTTCTGTTTTTTACTATTATCATTCAGGTGACTGTAAATACACTAGGGGATTATGCAGCATAATAGCTGACGTTCAGCTAAAGTCCGTGTTCCTTTGCAAAAATACATTACACTTCTCGGGTATGCTGATAGAGTCTTTGAAGAGGAAAAGAAGTTAGAAGTCATTGGATATTTCAGTGAAGTGTCCAGTGTACAATAGTAGCCAAATCTTTTTAATAAGGTGCTGCCATGCACTTGGGAAGTGACATAAAATGATACAGAAAGAATGATGTATTGAACAATATATCTTCTGGGGTTATCTAATTTAGTCACCATTTTTGAAAAGGGTCATTTTGAAAATTTTAAATGATTCAGGGAAGGGAGATAGTTGGAGGACTTCTATATGATGAGAGCTAGCAAAAACTAAGCTCATTTAGATTTGATAAAAAGATTTAGGGAAGTTAATCTGAGATGTAAAAAGTCATTAAAATATATTGGACACTTATTGGTACCACCTCTATTCTTTCCCATGAATGAAGAATAACTAAACTAACATGCAGTAATTTTAGCAAAAATAAAAAAGGAATTAGCCTTTGGACCAGCAGAATTCATTGCTGTAAGAGGTCATTGAGTCAGATAAACTGGGTCTGATGACATTTACAGTTGTGCAAATTAAAGAATAAACAAACCTCATGTTTCAGGATATAAAATGATCGTGTTCTTGGGACCAGGAAGAAATTTCTTCTTCATGTACAGCATTGCACAATTTAGCCAGCTGCATTATAGGAATGAACTTATTCACAAATTATTCTTCAAACAAAATATTCTGTTGTCATCATGCCCTTTTAAGTAGACTAAAGAACTTGCATTCTTGTACAGGGTAAGAAAATGTACTGGGAGAGATTGGTTCCATGTTTCCATCATTCTCTGTGATATGAGTATTTCTGGGAAAGAAAGATGCAGTGTTGTAGCTGCATGCAATTAGGTGAACTCTGAAATCCTTTTCTCCCTCATATTAAGGAATGTATAGTAATAGATGCTATACACACAATACCCTTGCCAAGTGTTACAGAAATGAGCAAAAGGAAATTTACGTTTTCTGTATCATGAGGCAACATTGTTTATATATAAAACATCAGATTTCTTCAGTGGCTTTTCATCTACACAGGCAGGACAGTGGTCTAGTAGATCGCTTGATGTGCACATCAAGTGATCAATGTCAACACAAGTGGGACATAAAGGATCCATAAATTCTACCCCTACATATGGATATATAGATCTGTTTGGTTAATGGGGCAACTCAATATGGCCCCACTTCTGCTCAAAGGGTGGGGAAATATCTTGGCTATCTGAATGCTTCTGATAATTTTAGGGTTATAGGGACTCTCACCAATATATTACATATTTTTTCCACATGTAAGATACAGTTCAACATTTCAGATATTAAGATCTTCAGAACCTGCCATGGGAGCCTCTACTAGCTCTACCTGAGCTTTTGGATCTTCTCTAAGGAACAAGGCCAAATTTCACATCCAAATCCAGCATTGACTTGCAATACTGGTTTCTTGCCTAATACTTACAGCCTGTACCAACTTAGAGCATTATCTCTAATCACAATCACAGCAGGTACCTAGTAGGAAACCTTGTGCTTTAGAATTAATGTATATTTTGGTAACGCTTATGTAGAGCAATCAGCATCCTCTTTCAGAGACAAGAAATATAATGAACCATGGAAGGACAGCAAATATCAGGACATACTAACAGCTGCTGCAAATCAATTTACAACTTTATTATCAAAATTACTGCCTGGAACATATTCGAATTTTAGACATTTTTGGTACTATCATGTTAAAGATAACATATCAAATCCCTGTTCAGCTTTTTTGTTCTAAAATATAGAAAACCGTCATTAGCTTGACTTGGTCCATGCACATCTGGCCCTCTTAAGAGAAAGTAGATTCCTCTGCTTCCCCGTACATTTCTTTTAGAGATTTACTGTTTTGGCTTCTGAATGGAGACTACACTATATGGACAGATTAGTATGATAGCAACCTACCACAGCCTGTGAGTGCTGCACACTATACTGAGAACTCTGATCAGAAATATATTTGACTAATAATGAATCTTTTATGGCATTGAAACATCTCACTGTGATATCTTATAAAATAATGTCTTTGAACTTTAGAAACAAGACTAAGTCTTTAATATATAAAGATGTGTAAATTAGCCAGGTGAGGTTATATGTGTCATGTATTCATCCTTGGTAACAAATGTAATACAAAATGTAAACCTGTATTTCAAAACTATTTTCAAAAATTCTTATTAGGCATTTCCTTTAATGTATTTTTTTCACTCAGTGTTTTTGAATGACTTAAAATATTTGAAATTAGAAAAGCCATGAATAGGTTCTTCTTTTTAATAGCAGTCTTCCCAGAAACTGTCTTATCTCAATACACATGCAGTGGTGTTTGTTAAAATGCTTTAGGTCACTTTTTTTTTATTGTCTTGGTTTTTATCCATTGCATACATCAAACTCCCCCTAATATTTTGTTTCTCTAAATAGGTGCCATTTTCCATCCTTGGTTATGTTATTCTGTTAAATTGTCATAACCTGGGAACATTTTTAAACTACATCCAAGCAGTGATATGGGAATTCAGCCTGACTTTCCAAAGGTAACCTTTCATGGAAGAAAATGAGCTCTTAAACCTAAGCACTACATCAAAATTGTTTTGGTCCCCAAACAATTATGTATATTGTTGCTGTATGTTTAATGAGTCAGTCGAGAAATGCATGTCCACTGTTGTGAATAGCCACATTTCCTATGTCCTGTCATGGTGCAATTTTTACTTGATAACTTTGCCTCATGAAGCCCATTTTAAGAGTGAGAATAAATGGTCATCAGGTTATCAGCAGGAAACAAGGAAACTTCCATACATCATTTGATAGCTCATGCTGTGTGTGAATTAACCTCCCATCAGAAATACTTCTGTCTGTGCTAAATTCCAGGAAATAAGCATGAAAACTGGCAAATAAACAATATAAAAAGTTAGTATTCCTTCTGTGTGTTCCAGTAGCTCACTGTCTCAATTTGCTTGCTTGTATTTTCTGGATCCTTGTCTTTATAGTTAAATGCTTTCAGCATAATGCATTTTCTTTAGGGGGGGAAATGTTTTAAAGTGTTCGGTATCTGGGGTTTGGTTTTATTTCTTGTAAATCTTAAGACACCATAGCTCTTCAAACCAAATTAGGAAATCAGCATTATTACTTTCTACTGTGTAAAAGTCAGCTTGGTGTGGGATTTGTGCTTACTATAAAGCATTTGAACTTTATTTTTGTAGCGATCCATGCTTCATCATATAAAGACAGATTTTAATGAATGTCTTAACTATGGAAAATGCTCCATAGCTTGTGAAAATATCTATTGGGATGGTCCAGCACTTCATTACTCATATCCTATGTCAAAGTAACATTAAAAATATTCATGAGCCACAGATGTTAACCAAAGACTATCTGCCTTCTCATTAAGGTAGTCTCAGGGAATGGGGTTTGGGCAGTCAGACTGGAAGAGGCTTGAGCCAGAGTTAATAGCCATGAACTGGGAGCAGTGTGAGGAACAAGGCAAGAAAGTAGGGAGCTGGGACTAGGAGCAAGGCAGTCTCCACAGCCGGTCAGAGATCTGTCTTGTTGCACAGAGAATTTCCTTCCTCTGTCTGGGCCAATTAGAGGTCACAGGATAATCTGCCAGTCATCTCTAACATGCACAGCACTTCCTACAATGATTGGTCTCTCAAGAAGTATGGTGCATTGACCATCATAGCAGTAAAGAAGCAGTGCTTCCCGAGAAGTCTGCAGACCTGGATTCAAGTTCCGGAAATCTTTACGGATAGTATGCTAATCTTTTTTTTTTTTTTTTAAAAAAGCGGACAATGAGGAAAGAATTCATCATCAGTAGCTACATTTTCAATACTTACATGTGAATTAGCTCTTTAATCCATGCATAGGAAGCCCAATCAAGTAATCAATTGAGTAGAAAGAATCTACTGACCGCAGGAAACTGAACTGGTTTGGGACCAAAATTCCTAAACTCCCTTCATAGGGGAAGAGTACAACAATAATTCAAGCATGATGTAAGGATTGTGCCTGGAAGATTAAATATCTCTAAGGCTATACCTGTACTATGGACCTTACTGTGGCACAGCTGTACCATTGCAGCTGCACTGCTGTAAGGACTCCTGTGTAGTCGCTTTATGCTGGCAGGGGAGAGCTCTCCCAACAGCATAATTAAACTACTCCCAAAGAGAGACAGGCGCTATGTTGGCAGGAGACACTCTCCGACCAACAGTGCTGTCCACACCGGCTCTTTTGTCATTGACACTTTTTTGTCAGTAATGTGTGTTTTTTTTTTTTTCATACCCCCAAGTTTTGCTGACAAAAGTGCTAGTTTAGACAAAGCCTTACTGTGCTTGATCCTTTGTCCCTTATATTAATCTAGAATAACTGCTTGTTGCATCTTGCTTGCATGATTTTTCACTTTTGCAAGTATAGAAATGAGAATCATGCAGGAAGAAGGGGGAAACCATGCCCTTTAGATATGCAGCACTTTTCCCTTAATTACCAACAATATTTAAAAAAAATTGAACTCCCTGCAGTAGAGCTTTCTTTGCATTGCTTTAGAAGTGATGGCAAAAAGATGCTAGTGGACCTAAACCAGAAAGTCACTAGCAGTCGTGGCTGATCCTGACTTGTCCTTCCCTTTCCATACTATACAGCACTCATTCTTTCCCACTGAGCCACATTGTCCAACAATTCTGGGGCTCATCTGTCCCCCAACACTGTCACAATTCATTGCTGTGAAACCAAACAGTTTGTAGTTAACTATGATTTGAGCAATGAAGGTGCAGATCACTTGTTGCCCAGCTGAGAACTTGTTACAACAGGAGTTTGAAGTAGTTATGAGGAAGAGGTAAAATGCCAGCCCTTAAAAAGAAAAGGTATACATGGTCCTGCCCCTTAAATTTTGCAAACACAGTCCTTGTTGTCAGAAGTCGGTTAAGTGACCACTGGCTAGATGGTCAATAGATATTATTTTTACTGTTGAAAAATTGATCAACAGTTCAAAAATGTATTTTGTTATGACTCTGTAGTGGCCATTTGGACTGTCTGAGAAGATACAGTTTCTGTAAATAAAAATGTTTAAGAGCTTACAAGTTAACCATGAATAGCTTTTAGAGTGTAAACCATGAACAATTTCTCCCAAATATCCTAAGTACAAGAAATTTCTCTCCAAAAATAAGAGTATAGATCTACCTATATATTGTCACAAGTCACCACTGGTTTCCTAGTGCAAATTCCTAGTGAAAGGTTTTTCTCCCAATTCTAGTCAACTAGTCTTTGGAAAAGGACAACCAATATTAGACTGTTCATTTGGGCCATAGCTCATCCAAACTGAAGTCAACAGACCAGAAACCAGTGTAGACCAGTTGAAGAATTTTAATTGCTATTATCTTCTCCAAGCAATGATTCAGTCACATACTTAGTATAAATATTTTTTTAAAAGAACACTTTTTTAAATTCTGCTTCTGAGAAAGAAGAAGAATTCATAAGCGAGGTATTTAAATGTCTGTACATTTATTTCTAATAAGTGTGGGTCTATCCTGTCACTGTATTGGTTCATGAGGGTCATGACTAGGGCTGGTCAAAACTCAGTTTGATTTTGATGTAATGTCCTGCAAAAAATATAATGAAAATAAAAAATTCAATTTAGTTGGAACAGCTTTTTCTGATAGCCTGTTTTTTGGGAAAAATATAAATTTCCAATCGGCTTTAGTTATGACCAGACAACTGCAGAAAGACACAGGCAGGGTGAGCAGCAGACACAGAGCTGTGTATATCAAGGACAGGGAAGGTACCTTTAAAAGGAAGAACCGAAACCAACAGAATAATATATTGCACTTCCTCATCAGGATGGGAGGATAACTGATGTTTGTGAAAGCTACATCAGTGGCAGCTAGAGGGGAAGCAGAAAAAGTAGTTGGCCAAAATTTCCTTTTCAATTTGGACTAACCCTCAATTAGCAGTAGGTCTGTTTTGAAAGCTTTTTCTGGTAAAACTTTTCTACCACTGAGCCTGGGAAGGAGGGAGAAAGGGCAAGGGACTTTATGTACGTCATAAAATGATTTTTCACCCTCATAAGCCAAAAGTGGTTGACCAGGTTTTGTTAAAACTTTCCAAGGGAGTAAAAATGTCTTTGAGTTGATACCAGCCATGTGATCTCTTCCATTCCTGTTATACCAAAAATCAAGGCCCTGACCCTGAACAGTTAAAGTAAAATGGGAGTTTTTCCAGGTCTTCAATAGAAGCAGGATTGAGTCCCAAATGAGAGTACATTTCTAGATTCTTATTCCGATTTAGTTTCATCAGCAGCAATTTGATTCTTAGCTTCCTGGTAAAGCACTATTAAGACTGACTCTTATATAGCACATGCATGTACAAGCTCATTTCTTTTCTTGCACAGACTGTTTGTTTTTTTTACTGATATTTTCAACTTGGCTGAATAGAAGGAAAATGTTTGGTCTAAACAGAAGGTACAAACTGAGTGATAACTACATCCAGGAATAGCAAAATACTAAACACAAACTGAGTGAGACATATATTCCTGTATTTTCATTACCAGAAGAAAATTAGATTGAGACACTTCTATCAGAAATATTTGTCTCTCAAGATTATGTACAGAATATAATTGTCTGCAAAGTGCAGTGGTTAAACAATAAGGCCATCCCAAACTCATGCCAATAATATCTTGTTATTACTCTGTCTTATTACTGTTATGCCTAAAGCATTCAACAAATATGTTTAGGCATTGTGGCTGTAAATAGTAAGAGATTTGCCTGTAGTAAGAACTTACAATCTAAATAGACAAAATATGATAAGGAAACAGACACAAAGGTGAAATGACTTGCTTAAGATCAGCCAGCAGGCCAGTGCTAGGAACAGAAATGAGGTCTCTTAGATCACAGTGAGGGACCCAACTGCTGGACCATATTGCCTCTGATAGATTGGCTTTGTG
Source organism: Lepidochelys kempii (assembly GCF_965140285.1). NCBI lineage: Eukaryota > Metazoa > Chordata > Testudines > Cheloniidae > Lepidochelys > Lepidochelys kempii. Next base: position 131,543,658 of record NC_136381.1, on the reverse strand, counting down.
CTGCACTTACGGTTGACACAGAAGCTCCACTCTTTCCAATGGCATCCCTATTTACATAAAGCTCTGTATTCCTAACTTGAATAAAATGCTGTGCCAGAAGTATGAAATCAAGCAATGGTGACTAATACACTTTAAAGGGTTAAAAGTACCATAGGACTTCTGAAAAAGCACAAAAGTGCATATTTGGGGCACTGTTTCCTTGGCACTCTTTTGGAAAAAACCTTACATCTTTTGCGTTTTTGTGTATCTATTTTAAGTTGTGATGGCAAAGCTTATACAACAGGTGTTAAAAGTGAGAACTGGAAATATAAGTTAATTAAAACTGAAAATTTGTTCCAAGTTAAGCATATAATTGCTTTAAATGTTTGTGTGTAAATGTCATTATCTTCAGAGGAAATTGTAATGCAAAAGATCAGAAACCCAGGAATTTCAGTAGTACTTTGCTTTGAGTCGTTAGTTTTCTTTGGACCTTCAGCTTGGAGACTAATGTGAAGAAAGCAAAATGCAAGATAATTCCATAAACTCTTGCAAAGCAAAACCAATAAATTCTTGCACAGATCTCCATTGAGGCTTGTTCTGAAATGCTAATTTTAATATAAATTGAGTTGTCTAAGTTGCTAAATGCCTTATGTTATAAAAATGGGAGAAATCCCATTTTTTCCCCAACTTTCTGTGATAGGTAATTACTCTGCAGTGCTGACAGTTACAATGCTGTCTAGATGTCAGGAAGCATTTCATTAAAATGATTTTCAGTGTGTGTGAGAGAGTACTTAAGTGTATGTCTAAAATATTTTTATCCCAGAACAAACTCAATGAGTATACACTGACAGTTCACTATTTCAAACTCTGATCCAGATAAAATCTAATGGGGAAACCAATAATTCAAAGTTAGGAAGCCTTCATAGAATCATAGAATATCAGGGTTGGAAGGGACCCCAGAAGGTCATCTAGTCCAACCCCCTGCTCAAAGCAGGACCAATTCCCAGTTAAATCATCCCAGCCAGGGCTTTGTCAAGCCTGACCTTAAAAACCTGTAAGGAAGGAGATTCTACCACCTCCCTAGGTAACGCATTCCAGTGTTTCACCACCCTCTTAGTGAAAAAGTTTTTCCTAATATCCAATCTAAACCTCCCCCACTGCAACTTGAGACCATTACTCCTCATTCTGTCATCTGCTACCATTGAGAACAGTCTAGAGCCATCCTCTTTGGAACCCCCTTTCAGGTAGTTGAAAGCAGCTATCAAATCCCCCCTCATTCTTCTCTTTGTTGTAGTTTTGCTTAAACTGACAAAGTAAAACTAAGGTAAATTCAGATTCAGGCTTGCTTATTTAAAAAAAAAAAAAGGTGGTCTAGTTAATTTTGACTCTGAAACCATATAATGGCTCCACCCCACAGCACAGTACTAATAGGTTTTTCTCTTGCACTTAGAATTGACAAGTTGTCAGTGGTTAGTTCTATGTATGCTATGAAATCAGCTTTATTAAGCACAATCAGAGCAAAAGAAAAATTGACCCCTGTACTCAGAAAGCTTAAGTTCTAACAAATTTCCTTATCACCATGGAAAACATTAAAATTACTGGAAAGATACCATATTATGAAGCCAAAGTCTACTCAGTCTGAATTAAACCATGTACAAAAACTCATTAAGCCAAGTGGATTTATCTAATCAGTGTTAAAGCTTATTAAATGAACACAAAATCAGCAAGGAGGTACTTATCAGTTCAATTTGACCCTAACTTACACTTGAGTATCTTAATGATTATATCAGCAACTTGAGGCTTGGGATAATGGTGAATTTTGACCTTGCTTGTTAATGCTTGTCATTAGGCAGTATATTTTTAGTGCAATGCACAGTGTCTTGCGATTCCCAGGAATATTAGTGTGAGCTGCTCTGCTTAACTAGAGCTGCGTCAAACTTTCACAGCAAAACTGAAAATCCAGTTAAACTTGTCAGATTTTGGGTTTCATTATAAATTCAAAACTTCAGTCTCATCTACACATTTCCGAGAAAATTTGTGCAGAAGTTCAAGAAAATCTGAGTTCAGGTTCCAATCTGAAACTAGGAAATTTAGGTGGACTCAAATGAGATTGTCTGTCTGTAGTTTTTAGCTCAGAGAATTTACACTTCTAGAATTTGGCTTTGATTTTGATTAAGGAGGAACAAATAATTGTAAAATCCTCCATCCATATAAAATACTTCTCTTGTCAATAAGCCTGTCTTCTTCTTTATAATGTAATTGCATTGTTCACATCTGCATATAAGAGATTAGCATTACCACAACAGGGGTGGTCTGACAATGACATGGATACATATATACAAATAGTTATTAGATAAGGTGCCCTATATGGCACTTAAGAATGTGACCTGTGTCTTGGGTTTTGTCAGATTAACAAAACTTCCCATGCCCTGCGAATGTTCCTCTATACAACTCTTCACACGGTGCTCTTACCAATACATCATTCTGGAACCACTTAACTTCTGGTTAGAAATCTCAGAGAAGCAACTTTGTTTTAGAATGATTTGTGCTTTTGAACTGTGTTTTTGATTGCTACAATTGAGCCAGAGATTTTTTTTTTCCAAAGCTTCCTACCTGACTTGGATACCTGATTCATATTAGTATTAATGGGAAATGCCAATCTAAAGCTTATTGGCAGCAGAGAACACCTCATACTTTTAATATTAGACATGCTTGTATTCTCCTGCCACACCCACAAGAAAGAGCAAATACTAGGGGACACAGTCTTGCCAAGCAGATCACAGCCATGACTAGTATGCTAGCTTCAGGATTTGTCTATGGAGGAGGTGATTAATCCATATTAATTTGAGTTAGTCTGATGTGAATATGCCTGTAGGCACATGATTCAATTCATTACAGCTCGCTAACTCTGAATCTATTGTGAACTCTGGAATTCCCTTTCAAAGTACTAAGTTCAGTGCAAACAGAGTGAGTTTGATCTCTCATTTTGTGTACATGCAATGCTGCTGTGTGCTCCTCTAGCAGTCCTCCAATTGCTATCACCCACTGTTGGCAGGTGGCTGTTACTGACTTTTGTGTCTTCCACTGCTCTGAGGGAAGTTGACAATGTCCCCTTCTTTGTCTAAAATTCTGTATGCCCTGTAACATGCCTTCATTCAGCACAAGATATTTACTTTAAGGATAGGAAAGCCTTACAGCTCTAAAGAGATTTTCAAAGGTTTAGCTAGAAAGGGACTAGGACCATATGACATTCCCTTGGTGTTATCTGGACTGGTGATCTGCTAGGTCATTCCAATCCTTGACTCTGGGAGCCAGCCTTACCCTGCTCTGCTGTGAGAACCCCCCATGTCTGGGCTGTTCATGCACAGCCTCTGGCATGTAAGCTGCTTGGATTGTGCAACTGAATGACACTAGCCAATATCTCCAGTCCCAGACACAATCCTAGGAACCTCTGTCTTGCAGTGTCTAGTTATGCCCTCTGGACACAACAAGCTTATATGAGTTTGTCAAATTAACAAAGAAATTGATATGTACCACACTTGTTATTCCAAGGGGAGTCTCTGACATGCTTCAAACCAAATGCAGTGCTTCAGGTAGAATAAACAAACAAATGTATTAACTACAAAAGATAGATTTTAAGTGATTGTAAGTCAAAGCACAAGTCATATTTGGTCAAATGAAATAAAAGCAAAACACATTCTAAGCTGCTCTTAACACTTTCAGTGTCCTTACAAACTTAGATGTTTTTCACCACAGGCTGGCTGGTTGCCCTTCAGCCAGCCCACCCTGGATCAGCACTTCAGTCACTTGGTGGTGATCGCTGTAGATGGAGGTGGAAGAGAGGAAAAGCTTGGCAAACATCTCTCCCTTTTATCATGTTCTTTCTTCCCTCTTGGCTTTGCCCCACCTGCCACACCCTTCAGGGTCAGGTGAGCATTACCTCATCGTAGTCCCTGACTAACCAAGGGAAGCAGGGGTGACTCACTTGAAAGTCCAACAGATCTTTGGTTGCTGCCTAGGCCAGTGTCCTTTGTTTCTATGAGGCTGGGCTGGGTTTGTCCCATACCTGCCCTGATGAGGTGTGAACTGCCCCTCCATTCCTGGAGAGTTTTGCCGGGGCTTGTTTTAAGCCATGAGGACACATTTTCAGTCTAAAGCTGTATACATGAAATTACAACCTATAACATTACCATAACAATGCTCAGCACATCATGAGCCTTCCGAAGATGCCCGACATGACAAACTTTGCATTGGATACCAAATAATCATATTATAAGGATGAACATGGGGGTGCAGTGTGTTGCCCTGAGATACAGAGTATCACAGACCAGTTAAGGCTTAAAACAATCAGTGCAGAATTCTATATATTCTCTCAATTTTCAGTATGTCTGCAGGGGCAAATAAAGCAGAATCTGAGACTGAGAATTGCTTATTTTTCATCCAGATATTATGGAGAACAACCTCATGGTCACTTCCCTACATATACCACGTGCACTTCCTTTCCACTCCTGCAGCACTTCTGGTGGGACCATCTTACTGGTCTGCCCTTTCCCTTTTTGAAGAAGCCCATTTTCTGCCTCCTAGTCAGCCAGAGTCAAGACATGCACAAGGGGATGTAAAGGGATTACTATTGAACTTGCCCCCAGACGCTCCACCTCTAACCCTATATGGGTACTTTCTAGGCATGGGAAAACCACAAGGCTGACCTGGAAACATAATTCCCAAGTCTCCAAGCCACAACAGCAAACCCGAACTGCATATTCTCCACAACCAAAAATCCCAGTCTAGTCCCCCTCATGCACACACCACTTACTGTCTCTGACATTTCCCCTCTCCCCTGCTCCCAGAATTCTGAGAGTAATCGCAGTGCAGAAAATTAGCAATAGGCTCTTTGGAATATGAAAAATAATTGTGTGAGTTGTTTTGTTCTTCCCACCCATGGCACTTGCAGTGGCCAGACCCTCAAGGACATGGCCATTATCAACAGCTGGCTAACCTGAGGGGGATGAAACAGAAGACTCTCTGAATGAAATGTTTCAGAGTAACAGCCGTGTTAGTCTGTATTCGCAAAAAGAAAAGGAGTACTTGTGGCACCTTAGAGACTAACCAATTTATTTGAGCATGAGCTTTCGTGAGCTACAGCTCACTTCAGCGGATGCATACCGTGGAAACTGCAGCACATGCCACTGCCATTCTGCAGCTACTGAGGTGGTAGTTACATAGTTCCTTCTTCTATCCAAGTGGATTCAATTATCAAGGGAAGCAGAAGATATGCTGGATCTCCAAGGATAAATAGTATACCTAGTGATCCTGGGGGAAAACTGTCCTTTATGAATAACTTTTAATAGAGCTGAGTTCTGAAAAATCCTAGCATCATGGGCCATTCCAGACCACTCTGCTTTTACATTTGCAAACCTGCCACAGTGGTTAACTGGCCGTGGGAGCCCCATGGCGAAATCTTTCTGTTGATCAAATGATTCCTAGTAGGGGGACGGGGTGGCAAATGATAGGTACATGTATAGTTTGGAAACCTCATGTCCGCAAAGCTATCCATCTCCTGAGCATTACCAAGCTTTATAGTCTGAAGCAACAGTACTCTATGCATGTCATCATATGCCTGCATGATACTGGCCCAGCTGATCTCCCCACACTGAATTAGTTGACTGTGAACTGGTAGCATTCAGGGGTAACTAGCTTCCTCTCCACAGGCAGGAGGCACCACTTGTTGGTACACTGCAGCACTGGATTTTTTATTTTTTTAGCACATCTCAAAAGAGGTTGTGTTTGCCATCTTGAAATTCTCTCACCACCCTTGATCATCCCAGGTCTGCAGAACGATCCTTTCCTATTAGTCTGCGCTGGCTTTTCAAGCCCAGATACAGCCCGGCATTGTGTGGAACAGCTCCTTTAGCAGCAGTTTCTCTGTGTCTTCCTTTTTGTCCTCGTCCTCCTTTTTCCACCACTGCTGAAGCTGCTGCTGCAGCCACATCATCTGCTCAGTGTAGTGGTGGGTGAAGTACAAAACTAAAGCCATCCAGCTTCGAGAGCTGAATTGTAGCCCAAACACTCTGCATATTTGCAGTTGCCAGCGTAGTGGCACAGAAAATTTTTGGGTCCAAGCTAGCCACCAGCAATTTGAAATGGGCACTAGGCCGCCCAAAGCACGTGACAGAGAGCAGAATAATGGGATGGGGGGGGAGAGAATGATCCCAAGTCCCAGAATTTCACTAGCTTCTGCCTAACTCTACTATACATCCCATAATGCACCATGAGAAAAAAATGCAGAATTCACACTACTCAGGAGTGAAGCAAAGAACCATGGGATACACTCCAAGAATGCCACATGCTTAGAACACAGCAAGCCCCTGCCCTGTGTACACAGTGCTGTGAGTTTACAAAGCACACAGCCGTCCCATGTGAACACTATTAGTATGGCTTGTATATTGTGCACTAATATGTCAGCTAACTGCAAACTAACCCTCTTATGTTTATTTTTATAGTGCTTTTATTCAGTAGATTTCAACATGTTTCTCACAAGCTTTAAAGATTAAACAGGTGACTAATGTGTGCTTGGTCAAAGCACAGGTCTAAAATTTGAACATCTGACTTCTTTTCCTGGTTTAACCAAGAATATTCTATATAATTGATATAGTTCCCTACATTTTCCCCGTCTGTAAGAGGGATGTTATGCACACTTCATAGGCATGATGAGAAATACATTCATATTTAAAATGCTTTAAGTCATTTGGATAGAAAGTATTGTAAAAGTGTAAATTATTACTACTGAAAGCTAGGCTTACTGAAAGATAGGATGATCAACTGGCATAGTAAGAAAGAAAACACATAGTGTGGCCACTTATCTGGATATGCTTGGGTTCCTTATGATATGGATAACCAGTTCAGTAAAAACTATTGCAAAACTAGTCATTAATCCCCAGTGCTCTAATCCTATATCTCTATCCTTGTCATGTTGATAGACACATAGGCCCTTAAGCAGTACTTAAAGGTACTTAAGCACCCATTGACATTTATTTCAAAGGGAGTTGGGCCCCTAAATACCTTAGTGGATCTAAGGTATTTAGGTATTAATTTTTCAACTGTTCTCTGAATGGTTGATCATAACTCTTTAAAATCAGGTTTCCAGTTACAAACACTCATGCATATTACTCCTGCGGCAATTCTGTGCCACTGTTCCCCGCATATTTCTTTGCTTCCCCACTTTCTGACAGGGAAGCAAAGGGAAACTGCAAGAGCAGTCACGCACCACTCCCTAGCTGCTCAGGTACATTGTTTCAGGCACCCACAGCAGCTGGCAGAGAGGTAAATCACCTCAGGGCTGGGGACACCCCAACCAGTGGCTCCTAGCTTGAGCCAGGATCTGCTGCTAGTCCCAGCTAGACTGGAGGCGACAAGACTTCCTCTTCCCCTGGAAGGAGTGGCTGGGGCTGTGTCAGACCCACCCCCAGAAACCTCCCCCAGCGCAGCATCCTCCTCTGCTTCCTGCCCCCATCGCTCCTCAGCTGCGGTCGGAGGGGTCAATGTACGGGGACCTCCTCCCCTTCTGCCCAACCCCCTGCATCCAGTCCTTCCATATTCAGACACCCCCACCAACCTGCACCACATACACCCAGAACCCTCCTCGCCCTCCATATCCGAACCACACCCCACTAAAGCTCAACCCCTGCATCTGGAGACCCCTGTACCCAGATCCCCTGCCTCCGGACCCCCACCCTGCATCCTGATCAACCCCCTAAGGAGCTCCCTGCACTCAAACCCCCACCCTGATGAGCCCCACCCCTGCACCACCCTGAGCCCCCCACATTTAGACCCCCATGCCATTGACCCCCAATTAGCTGCACCCAGACCCCCACGCCACCAAGCCCCACTCCCCCAGCACCCAGACCCCCCTGCTGAGACCCCCACACCCAGACCCCTCCTCTGAGCCCCAACCACTTTCATCTGGAAGCCCCTACAGAGTCTCATTGCCCCTACATCTGGACCCCCCCACGAGCCTCTGTGCATCCAGATCCCCCCACACCTAGACCCCCCCCACTGAGCTGTCTGAACCCAGATTTTCCCACACAGAATCCTCTCACCCCACACTGAGCCCCTCCACACTTGAATCCTGCCTGGTTGAGTCTGTCTGCCCCACACCTGGTGCACCTGGCACAGAAGGGCAGGGCCCCAGGGTGTTTCTGGGGCAGGTCCAGGCCTTGTGGTGTGTCAGGGTCGGGTGCAGCCTGACCGTTGAGCCTGTGTCCCAGGGGTGGGGAATGGAGAGGCTACAGGGTGATCTCCCACCTTCATGCAGCCAGTGGCCTGTGCTCCCCGCTGCCATGCTGGAGCCTCTGCATTTATTTATTGACAAATAAAACTTGCAGAATTTTGCAGCATTTTAAAATATTGTATGCAGAATTTTTATTTTTTTGGCACAGAATATCCTCAGAAGTAGCATATGAATTCATATGCTCCCGCAAATATTCTCGTGGGTAAAAGTCACCCCTTCAGAAAAAGCCAGTATGAGGCTTGTACATCACTCAAGTCCCATCTGCTGTTTTGAGGGGATAAGTAAGACTTAATGGGGCTCAGAACTTGTGCTGGCCCTCTCTAAAAAGAGAACTTCTCATTTACATATTTAAAATCCAGCATTTACACAAACATTTCTACCAGTAAATTCATATAGACTAATGAGATGTGAACACAGTTGAAGCAAATTCAAGTTTCTATTCAAACGCTCACATAAGATCCATTCACCCACCTCTAATTATTATGTACAAAGTTATATATTGCAGCCAAATTCTGCTCTCGCATCAGTGTAAATGTGGAGCGCTCGAAGTTCAATGGCATAACTCCAGGTTGTTGTAATTGAGAGAATGATTAGGCCCAAGTTGTATACTCCCTTTTATCTGGCAATATTTAAAATTTATATAATTACAAATGAAATGTCATCTGAGTGATTAAAAATGTAATGAATTAAGAGTAATATGGAATTTAAGCAGATATAGTCAATCTTTTTTTTTTTTTTTGCCTCTGTGTCTGGATGTATATTGTAAAATTATAAGGAAGAGGTTGTACCGGCTTATTGGAACACAGTGCCTGATTCTGCCATTCCTTAGTAATGTATTTAGTTTGAGCGACAGCAATGGGACTACTTGACTTTGAATGGGCTACTAATCAGTGTTTCCAGGATCATGCCCTTTGTGAATTACACCTTCATGGAAAAAAAAAATTCAATGTCAATCCAAATACTTCACCCCTGAAAACAGAGTTTAAACCCTTACTTTGTCATCTCTTTTCTTCTATATTAGAATGTGTGCATCATTATTATTATATGACAGTATATTTCAAGAGGTAATTGCTGATTTCCATCCAGTAAATAGTGAAATGTTAAAATCAAAGCGGATTTAACGTCATTCAGCATTTAACTGACAGAAATAATTGAGCAGATTCTTCCTTTTCAAATTCTTCCTCCTCAGATATTTTACTCTAATCAGGCTGTCTGGTTTTTGACAGTCTAAAAGAGGAATCAGAGTAGCAGCCATGTTAGTCTGTATCCACAAAAAGAACAGGAGGACTTGTGGCACCTTAGAGACTAACACATTTATTTGAGCATAAGCTTTTGTATAATCACAAGCATAAGCTCACGAAAGCTCATGCTCAAATAAATGTGTTAGTCTCTAAGGTGCCACAAGTACTCCTTGTTCTTTTTTCTAAAAGAGGAATATAATACAACCCAAACTAGCCCGTAAGCTTGCACTGCCATGTGAAATACAAAGATTTAGAATAATTATAGGAAAAACTAGTAACAGTATATTTTATGTTGTAGAATGCTAATTCCCAGGTTGGCGATGAGACTTTTTTTTTTTTTAATTTCATTTTTGGGATAAGCAAATGCAGTAAACTCCAACTGGAGACCAGAGACTGAATCCTTTCTTCACTCTTAGACAAAAAAACAAAACAAAACAAAAAAAACCTCCTTAGTCTGAATTGGAAGAAGCTCCATTTAGCGTCATCCTGCCTTTTCTGGGCTGGGATTTCCCATTACCCAAGAAGGAATAATGTGATCTAAAGTTTATCCATAGCTGAGACATCCAAAATGCATTACCAATATGGAAAATAAAGGGATCAATTCTGTTCCCATTGAAGGGGTCGGCAGAGGCTGAATTGCATTTAATAGGAACAAGATTAGGAACAGAATTGTTGAAGTATATGCACATGAATGGTCATTATATAAGAATATCTGCACAGTCAAATCAAGGGCTCAGTGCATGTGTTTGGTAGGGGCAAATATTAAAAAAATTGGCACCTTTGACCCTCAAGCTTGTGTCTCATCTGTGCACTCCAGGATGACAACGGTCAGGATTCCAACAGCATCATGGGACCCATCATTCTGGACTTTGACAGAATACTCAAGTGTGACTAAGATTCTGTTCCGTCTTCATTCATTCTTCTCAGTATGAAACCCTTACAGCTAGTTTACAAGTCTGGGATTTGGAAGGGATAGAGGCCACAGCACTTGAGCTACCCTTACCCATTTGCACAGTTCCTGTCACTCAGGCATCAGGTTCAGGAGTGACCAGCGTTGGTAATAAAATGCTCCATGGGGAGGAAGGGAAGCCTCGACCTGCTTTTCATTCCACCACCTAAAATTCCAGATGTCTGTCACTGTCTCATTGGCCCCTTGCCATTCACAAAACAAAATTAGAAAGATGAAAGAAGAAATAAAGATCAAATTAACTCTGAATAAATGTTATGAAAATCCCAACCTAGGGTAACATATACCCAGGGTACAATCCAGACTGAGTAGCTGTGTCATCCCTGCCCTCTAACCTGGGGTGCACTTTACACCGATTTACTGCTGTAGCCTCCAGTCATGACTGCTCACAAACAGCCTCCAGCATTTAAGTCACTCCCAGCTATGTCCATATGTGTGCTGTAACCAGCCAGCCACACCGTGGCTATATTGCAGGTTGATGCCAACACACTCTCAGTCCTAGATTTTTCTCCCAGAAATGTATATCTTGTACTGCCTATCCCTCTCCTGGACAATACAAATTCTTATAAAGTCTGTCATTTTATTAACAGAAATGATATGCACACATTACCCCAAATGGTGTTTCCCAAACATTTCAATTCAAACACACTGGATTAGATAAAACAAGTGTATTAACTACAAAGAGAGAGGTTTGAAGTGAATACGGGTAATGAGGCATAAAAGTCAGAAATGGTTAGAAGAAAAATAAAGATAAAACGCTACTGGTGCCTAACTTAACAAACTATGTTAACTTCAAAGCAAAGTTTTTCTCATCACTTGCTTTCAACAGTTTTATTGGCCAAAGTTTTTAGGCCAGGATCCTTTCTTCTGTTTAATGGCTGCTTCCTTTGCCTCTTCTCATGCAGTGAATTAATGGGCAGAGATAGCGAGAGGAGTGATGCCTTGGGGTATCTGCCCCTTCTTTTTATAGTCCTGTCCCCACTTTGAGAAGCATTTCCAGCTGGCAGCAAGGTGACAAGCAGTCTGTGTGGAAGGGAGTGCCATGCTATTTCCTTGCTAAGATTTAGATTTTTTTGCCCTTGCCCCGCTTCCTGCCAAAGAACGGCCACTTAGAAAAGAATAGCCCATCAGCCTTATTTACACGAGGCTGAGGCATCAGCTTGCCCTTTGTCTCTGAGGAACTAGGCTGGCCACTCCTCAGATTTATCTGGAAAATGTACTTTTAGTCGTGATCTCAATTTATGTTTATAACTTCACCTATAACACTGCTACATGCATTTTGGCATGATATTATTGATCAATAAATTGAGGGGGTTTTAAAGTGATATCTCCTAAGGCATATTGTGTACAAAGTTTACTACGATAGTGTGTAGGGTGTGGATGCAGGCTACATTCTGTGCACCTAGGTCTAAGTCTTCCCAGCCTCTTTCAGGATTTCAGATCTCTTTAAGTGACAAAAGAGAGATGAAGAAATAAGTTATTCTCATTTCTAGATTTGTGCCTGTCACTTTCTCTCTCGGGACACAGTTATTCCCCATTCTGTGAAAGGGGCCATCTCTGGTTAGCTTGCAGTCTTAGAGTCCTTTTGCTCTGGAGGCCATCAGCAAATAGAATAATGAAATTAACAATTATTAATATATCTTAGTGTGCATTGGTGGAGGGATGAAGCAGTTGCCGCAGGGATTCTTGTGATGAGGTGGTTTAATTGGTCTAGTTATAAGCAATGTCTGTGAGATGCGGTAGGGTAGACTGGCTGCTGTTGGAATGATTTATACTGAAGCTCCCTTAGTATAGTGGTTTTAAACGTATGTTAAGGGCTCCAAGAGGTAATAATGGGCATTTTTTGATGTGGAGTTGTATTTAGGGTGGAAATAAAAATAAATCCTAATATTACCCCATGGTTAATTTGAGTGGCTAGGTATCAATTTGCTTATTACTATAATGGCAGAGAGATAGCCTTTGTATTTACATCTTGACAATTTAACTATTTATTTGTATACACCTCAGTTAGAATAAAGTTTGTTTGTTTGAAAATTGAAGGGATCTTTCATCAGTGGCAGTCGATTCTTTCCCTGAAGGGTCAGCCACCTTTTCATTTCCAGTTTTAATCAGAATTAGGCCCAATCACTTTAATCTCTCTTACACAGGCTTTTACACCAGAATAACTCTTTCTGACTTCTGTGGAGTTATTACTTACTCAAATATGAGAGGAGAATCATGTAAGTGAGAGGGGAATGATGCCCACTGTATTTTTCCACCATTGCCCATTTATAACTCATAGTAATTTGTATCAAATTAGGAGTTGTAGGCTGACAAATACATAGAACTACATAAACAATTATTTCTAAATCAGCCAAGCACAATGAGTGTGCAAAAATCAAAGTAATCCTCAGTCAAACCTTTGCCTTGACAATAGTGAGGCATATGGTGTTTTCATGAATGGTACCATGCCCTTTTTGCTGCTATTGTTGTTTTTCTGGTTTTCCCCAGAAACGATACAATAGTTTATGTAGTCATCTACCATAAACCATTTTTTCTAACTTTCTGGCTGACACGTTCTGTATGCCTTTGTGAACATGACAGATTGTGCCAGTCTTATTAGTTCATGCTGGCACACTGGAAAAGGCAATTTAAAACACAAAAAAAAGCTACTCATTGGTACAACTCTGTTAAAAAATAATTCTTTATCAATTTGTAAGTAGAGCTCCATTCAAGGGGAATTATCCAACAGTTAATAGTTAATCAGCTGGGTCTGGTAGCCCCGACACTCAGCCAGAGTGGGGAAGCACACATTTAATGGGTCTGGCCTGCAATTGGGCTGGGTGGTGGCAAGACTATAGCCTGGAGTCTTCAATCAGGATGGGGCTGTACTCAGTTAAAGGCTCTAGCTTGCAGACAGGCCATGCAGTAGTAAGTCCATCTGCTCAGGGCCCTCAATCAGGGCTGGGGAGCAATTAGGTAAGGGAGCAGTCCCTCTAGGTCTCTGGTATTGTAGCAGCCTCCGTCAGGTCCAGGCTCCAGCCACAGGGTGGAGGGAGATGCCCTATTCCTCTGGCAGCTCTGCCTCTACTGAGTTAGAGGGCCAACCTTTTATAGTTCCAGTTCCTGCCCCGCCCCTCCGCTTCAGGAGAGGTGGCTGCAGGTATCCTGGTTCTGCCCACCAGGGGGTGGTCGCGGTTCTCTCCTCATCTGTCAGGGAAGGAGACCATGCCCCTCACTACAGCTATAATACACTTTGAGAAAGAGTAACCTGATCTAATCCAGGTTATACTGTAACCTGACCATACATAAATTCCTTTGTTATTAGGGCTAGATAATGTATTTAATTTTACATTGTACTTACAAACTAAGAAGTATGTTTCCATTCATTAGCAGCTTCAGATTCTGTACTATATTTTTACTAATATGATTATTATAGGCCAACTTTTTCATACAAAGGTTTTTTTTGTTTGTTTTTTGTTTTGGTTTTTGTTTGTTTGTTTGTTTATGGTGAAAAATGCAGATTTGGCAACACCAGATCACTTTTTGAAAAACTGACATGAATTTGACCAAGTGTTTTTTTGGGGGGGGACCCCCCCCAAAAAAGTCATCTTTGACATTTTCAAAATAAAATGTTTTGAGTTTTCTGTTCTAAACAAAAGTTAACACTTTTAATAATTTATTTGAATTACTTTAAAATGCTCAAAATCTAACCAAAACATTTTATTTCAGGTCAAATAAAATATTTAGTTTGACCCAAAACTATTTTTTTTCCATTTCCAGCTCACTGAAAAATCCATTATTCACACAGAGCTACTTTATAGTATACACACTTGAGTTTTGTTTATTTTAAATGTGAGGGTCAAATCCTGAAAAGTGAGAAGTACTGCAACTTTCACTGAAGTCAATAGGTTCTCTGAGTATACCCCGGTATATCTCAGGAATTAGCAAATAATAAATGTGACCATTACAAAATATCTGGTTATAAGAAGTAGAATTTAATAAAACAAGTTTTTCAGTAGGCTTCAGTCTCTTCTTGCTTACCACAGCTTTACACTGGAGTTACTCCATATTTCAATATCGGTGCCCTTGATTTATGTTGGTGGGAGAAGAGAATCAAACCCAAAGATGTTAAATCATTAACACTTAAACAGTTGTAATATTTTTGAGTTAGGTGTACTAGTTGCTATAAATGTACACAACTACTGTACTTCACTACAGTCTTAGGGCAGATAATTATTAGGACAGTAGCTTTAAAATTAAGCTGTCCAATATTTGGGGATATGCAAAGTTATTACTAAATTGTGCCATGTTATTATATTTTACAAGTGGTTATAACTCTTGTTTAATCATAATATTTTATTTGTGTTGGGCAGTCTGGGTGCAGTTACTCCAACAAAACTAATGATACTTGCAAAATGTATCATGGATATTTGATGACCAAATGTGCTCAGGAACTTGGAATTATGTTACATCCTATATGTAGCCTCTCCAGCAGCCCAGTGCCACATAACAGCTATGGTAGGACATTTATTTTTATATTTATGTCCTGACCCTACAAATACTTATACCCTAGATCATGTGAGTTAATCTAGGTCAGGTGACTAGTTCCTGTATCTAAAATATTGATACCCTGCTGCTTAATGTAAAACAGTGCATAAATGATTAAAAGATTGGCATGTTAGGTGGAAAAGTGTTGGTTACTGAATCACTATCACCACCATTGGCTATGTACTGAGTTTCCCTTGGAGGTCTCCCATCCAGGTACTGACTGGGCTTCTCTCCTGTTTAGCATAAGAGATCCGATAAGACCATAGCCTGATGTACAGCTGCAAAAATAACTTTACAAAATCTAAAAAATAAATATTGTAACTATGAAACATTAGCTGCACCCTTATTGAGATCTCTGAGTTTATTCCAATTTCCTGCTAAGAGATTATTTGAAACTTTCAGTAGCACACAGTGCTAAGAGCACAGGAGCCAGCACAGTGAACATAAGAAGGGCCATACTGGGTCAAGCCAAAGGTCCATCTAGTCCAGTATCCTGTCTTCCAACAGTGGCCAATGCCAGGTGCCCCAGAGGAAATGAACAGAACAGGTAATTATCAAGTGATCCATTCCCTGTCCCTCCTTCCCAGCTTCTGGCAAACAGAGGCTAGGGACACCATCCCTGCCCATCCTGGCTAATAGCCATTGATGGACCTACCCTCCATACATTTATCTAATTCTTTTTGAACCCTGTTATAGTCTTAGCCTTCACAAAATACTCTTGCAAAGAGTTCCACTGGTTGACTGTGCAAAGAAATATTTCCTTTTGTTTGTTTTCAATCTGCTGCCTATTCATTTCATTTGGTGACACCTAGTTCTTGTGTTATGAGAAGGAGTAAATAATTACTTCCTAATTTAGTTTCTCCACACCAATCATGATTTTATAGACCTCAATCATATCCTCCCTTAGTTGTCTCTTTTCCAAACCGAAAAATCCCAGTCTTATTAATCTTTCCTCTTATGGAAGCTGTTCCATACCCCAATCATTTTTGTTGCCTTTTTCTGAACCTTTTCCAATTCCAATATATGTGAGTGCAATGTGAGCAGAAGAACAATTTTATTTACAGAAAGGGGTTATTACATCTTGTATGCTGTAAATAGATAGAGAGAGATAGCCATGGTAGACTACACACATGCCCTCACTGCAGAAGAAAACATTCTAGCAATCAGCATTACAGCTCATTATTGCTAGTCTCTGACCCTTTACATCGGCTAACACATGTTGACTTGGATTTTCATACAATGCCGTAAACATTTTTTTGTTTAAAAATATCTAAATTCCTTTGCATCACCTATACATTCCCCCCTTTCTTCATTCAGGTAGATTAAGAAAATGTTTCTTTGTTTAATCTTTTCACAGACAATAGCGGATAATGTATGCCAATAGCTAGCCTCAGACTCACTCTCTAACTTCTATTCTCCAACAACTCAGTATGACTCCAAATTACTATTATTTTCTTGGACAAAACCTGGATATGGTACATTGATGCTTTAGCTATATAGAGAAGTTGCCATCATCTCTGTCCACTGCAGAGTCCAAGCTGTTGGTTCTCCATCCTCAGTACCTGGATACCTTTCCCTTTTAGTAAACTAAGTTATGTCAGGGGCTTCCCCTCCCCTATTATTTTTAGATTATTTAGATTATTCCAGTCTTTGACCTTCCTCAGGCTTTAACTTGTACCACTCCTTCCAGTTGCACTTTACAACTGCTTATGGGCAAACAGCTTTCCAGCCCAGCTGAATGCTGTAAGTAAATAAATGGAGAGAGGGATATTATGGGTGTTGTTTTATGAAATCTCTACATCTGATTCCTTTATGGAAGCTGCCTCTTGTCTTTCTCAAGCAATTAAACAAACTAAATAAAAACATTGCTTCCTGAAGTCTTTGAGCAGGAACATGTAATTTTTAGATCAGGCCCCGGTCAGAAAGTCAACAGTTGGTGAAGAGGAAAATCTGATTGACTTCTCCCAGAGTGAAACACTAATGCAATTTACCTGAGGAAGCTGACTTTGCTCAAATATTAGGCAATATGCTGGAAAACAGAATAGGGGAATTGGATCTACTCCAGTTTTCACTAAATGCTATACACAATTCTTTTCCCTCAACATGGTATACCTTTTAATTAGTCTTAAGCCATGTAAACTAAGGAACAAGTTTGCAAAACAGATTTTTTAAAGAAAAAAAAAGACTCACAGCTCCATAAATAAATGGCTAGTAAGCCAAAAGAGTAAAAATGAGATCAGAAGCAAGTAAACAGAGTAAAAATGAGATCAGAAGCAAGTAAACCTAAGTGATTAAAAAACAAACAAACAAAAGCTGAACATCTAAGCAGTTTTCACAGACAGTCAACTCTCTGCCCTTTAAATCTTCTATTCCTGTTTTGGTATTATACTAACCATGCCTCAGTGGACCTTTATAAAATTAAGGCTGATAATTTCCAACTCACCTTGGGGATTTGGATGCCCAAATTTTCTGGGAAGCTTGGAAAATCTCAGCCTAAGACTGCAGTTGCAAAAGTTGCAGCCATGGTGATTTTCTCCTTAGTTGAAGAGAATAGTTAAATCGACAGCCTCATAAATACATGGAGGGCTCATCACATCACCCTATGAATTTTCATAGGACCAATAAAATCCCCCTCCCACTTCTGAGTGTGTTCCTCCATGATTAATACAATTCTTCCTGAATTTTCCCCCCGCCCTTAAAAGCTTGCCTTCATCCTAGCCTTTTCTGCTTGCAAAGAATGGATGTAATGCCTGCTTAAACTCAGTAACACTGTTCACTTGGAGGGACTCACAGAAGTCCCTTCAAATGAGAAATGCATGGTTGTAGTCTTGCGGGAGATTATGGGGTATTACAGATTAAGGGGAGAGAAGGATGGGAGGCATCAAGGAGCTGCTACAAGAGGTAGAATTGTTCCCTTGGCAAACCTTCATAGTGCCTTATATAGTAGGGAAGTTCTATGGCCTGTGTTATACAGGAGGTCAGACTAGATGATCACACTAGACCCTTCTGGCCTTATAGTTTAAGAAGCTAATACAAATTCTATAGGCATTGATGCCTTTGGTTGCATCAGTAATCCTGCTTCATAGTATTTTCTCCTTTTGAAGTGAGGAGGAGCTGAAGGCAGTATCACTGTGGAGTGAGGGTATAGAGGGGTAAGTGCCACACAGATTCCCTAAAATCCATAGGTCATAGAACAGGATTGTGAGAGTATCCCAAGAATTTGCATTGGTCAAAGTCAGTGTCCCTTTTTCCACCATCCCCTCCCTTTGCAACCCTGCAAATTTCTGCCCCTGATGGCATAACAGATTAAAAACTCCATGTGATTCATCTATAATTGTTCAAGGATGATATTTGTTTCTCGGGGTGGAGGGTGGACGTTTCTTCAAAGAATGGGATGAGTTAGCCTTTAAACTTTTGCATTGTTATGGGCAGCCCTTGCATTATATAATACATACTTTTGCTCCCACAGCAATAACCTACAACCCCAACTATAAAAGCATATACTGTATATAGAAATGTTTTCCCTATCACATTGTGAGACTGTTGAACATGAACAATACTGACTGTTATCCATACTGTCTTAGTTAGCTATTATAGAAAAGTGGAAAATCATCTATAATGTAAACTCAGTAAAGGAAAAATGTGGGTTTTTTCCACACCACCCAAAGCCTCTAAAATATGCATTCTCTCCCCCCTCCCCGATAAACCACATTAAAGACCGCAGTCAAGTTGTGAACATAAAATGTTTTCCTTTAAAGCCTTTCTCAAAGCTCACTAAACTCAACATAGAGGAGTGTTGTCAGGTTCTACAAACACACACATAATTGATTTATTTCAACATCAGCTCTAATCTGCATTAAAAAGGAACCCTCAAAACTAAAATAACAGCAAAAAGGAAAATACCACTGACCCAAAAAGTCCACAGGAAGAATTTATTATACGTAGTCCTTACATAGCATTTTTTATCAGTAGATCTCAAAATACTTTACAAGAGAGATCAGTATCATTGTCCTCATTTTCCAGGAATGGAAACCAAAGCACAGTGAGGCAAAGGCAAATTTCTATATTAGAGCTCAAGTGATATTAGCAGGAACCATGTTTAAAAATATTTCACAAGAACTGTATTATTAGTGTAGACTGATCACAGGCCTGGACTGGAACATGGGTTTGTAAAACCGTACTTTGTAATATGGTTTATTTCTGTCTATTTTGAAACCATGCTATCAACCTGCTAGTTAATGCCATGTTTGAGCTCTAGTGTGGACAGAGAATTAATTGTTATCTTCATTTATTTCTTCAAATAACACTAAAAAAGAACACAACCTTCTCTATTCCATGAAGTAGAACATAAATGATGATTTTTTCAATTAAGAGTTTCATACAGAAAGATGCAATTAAGAGCAACAGGCAGCAGTCCTAGTCAGTGATCCACAGCACTGTTGGGGCAATCATTGTCCTGAATGGAAAACACCATCAAACAAGGCTACCAAAAGGTTTGACTGCCATAGTTATCCAATATCCTGACACCCAGTCCTGTGATGCAGCTGCAAGATTTCCCAGGCTAAGTGAGGCTCACTTCATTCCAGACCTGTCCTGTGCAATGATCAGGAATTGTGCAGAATGATGGAGGACCTGGCCTTACCCTGCCATATAGTGAGTTTTAGAGACATGAAAATGTCTAGATTATCAAGTGATTAGTTTTTTCTCTGTCTTCTCCCCACACCTTTGGGAGCATTTTTTATCTAACTGTAATAGTACCAGGGTGAAATCCTTATCCCCATTTTATTTTTATGTAAAAGGGCCTAACAGCTCTGCATGCAGCTTAGGAAGGATTGCCTTGGTTCAGGCACTGTAGAAGACAGCCATAAGGCTGTCTCCCAATGACCTTTTTGAAACCCTGGCATAGGGGTAAGCCACAGGCCGGACTGGGGGACAGAAGGGATATGTTGGGGTAGGGCTGCAGCCCGCATCTCTCTAGAGATTCCAGGAAGCACCACAGTCCATATGACAGCCCCGGGAGGCTGCTGTAATATAGATAGGCCCCCAGGACCATTTAAGTTACACCAGTTACCTCAATAGTGGCCTCTATTACCAACAGTACAGCCAAAGAGTGGGAAGATGGAGAGTTAGTTTAAAGCCACAAAAGCACCTTTTCCCTGGACTGCAACTTCTGTCCTGTATCTCTAAGATCCACAGCACAGTATCTCATTGAAATCCTATTAAAGTCAATGGAGTTGTGCTGTTTTACATCATCTAAGGATCTGTCCCTTACAGCTCAGTTTTAGTAAAAATTCAGCTATACTTGAAATTTGGGTAGGTGAAAATTCAAATAAACAAATATCCAAGTGAAATGAAAAACAGTAAGACTTTGTAATGCTTTTGAAGAAAATAATTTGTCTCCTTGCACACCTCAGTTATATTTGAATTCATAGTTGTGGCTAAAATGCTTCCAGGAATAGGACTAAAATGATCATAAGGCAATATCTCATGCAGTGAGAGGACACCATATCTCATTCTGTTTTGGACACCAGTGAAACAAAGTCAGGAAAAAGAAATGTAAAAGCAAAACAATTTGGTTCTGTGTATGATGGCTTTACAAGAGAAACACACAAAGGAAACACATTTTACCTGTAATGCTAAACATTATATAACCCATGATCCTTTTAGCAAAAGGCTTATTTCCAATAACAGTAGTTTCAAAATAATAATTTAAGAAGAGCTAATAATTGTATTTGTTTTCATTTGGATATAAAGTGGCAATAACAAAACATCCATGAATTTTAATAAGATCAGCTAATTTCTATTGGTTGTAGGAACATCAGATCATTTCACCCATATAAATCTGTGCCTTATCCTCTGAATGAAAAAAACATTTAATAAACAAAGGTAATTTATTCCTTAAGAATAAACAGTGTGAAATTTAAAATATTACTGTTTTCATGATATACGGTAACTCCAAGAATCTATCAGGCAAAAAGAACTTAATTAGGAGGGATTTGAAATATACAGACTGAAAACAAATTACACACACACAGACAAAGGATGGGTTTTTCAAAAGCTCTGATTTGTTTTACCATTGACTTCAACAGGAGAAGTGTCAGAGCTAGATCCGCAAAGAGATTTAGATACCCAGCTGCCATTCTAGGCACTGACCTCTAACATATAGAGCCTCACAACCTCCCCCACCCTCCCCCCACCTCAGTTGCACTTAACCCTGAAATCACCTAAAGTCCCTACGTTTCTGCTAGCAAAGTCCCCTATGTGCCTAAAATTCTGCCACCGTACATATGCACAGCTGTCTAAGTGCTCACAACTGGTGCCTAGCTTGCACCTAAGCCTGAGCAAGATCCTCAAATTTGGCATTCCCTCATCTATCTTGCTTGCAGAGCCTGTTCCAGTCAGTGTGTTCAGAGGCTGCCTTCAAACACACCTCCTGGCTCGGGCCCTGCATAAAACATAGGTGGTAGCCCTTCACATCTCCATTTTACCCCATAGCCCAGTGGATAGAAAACTCTCCCAGTATGTGGGCAATGTAGGTTCAAATCCGCACTATATGTGAGAGGAGCAGGCACTCGACACCAGGTCTACTACTTTATGAGTAAGCGTCCTACCAAAAGGATTACTGGGTATAAGGGATGAAGCGACCACCTTCTACTATGCCTTGTTTGGTTGGTGTGTGTTCATTTTTTTGTTTTCCTTTTTTGTGAGGAAAGGCTGACCTGGCTTAGGTGCTTCATTACAAGAGAGGGTTCACACTTATGAATTCCAATTGGACATAGAGGCTTCCCTTTGACCGAGAGTTATGTGCCTAAGTGCTTGAGAGAGGCAGGACTTAGGACACACCCCTCTCCCCCTCATTTCCTCTTGGGTAGCTTAAGCAGTTCCTTGCTCAGCTTTTTGTGGATCCCATACTTAGGCACCTAACTCTCCCCATGCATTGTACAGGGAGTCTGGGCACCTAACTCAGGGGTGTGGATTCCACTGGGTAGAAGGGCACTAATGTTAGGTGTTGCAATGCTGAGCCTTAGTCTCTTTTATGGATCTAGCCCTTAGTGTAATCCTGAGTGTGACGTTGTTGACATGAACTGTGACTGTATAAATCACTGTTGCACCCAGGGTCCTATTGTTGCACCAAATCTTGTACAAAGGAGGTCAAGTAAGGTGCCTATGGAAAGGTTGCAATTTGCTGGTGATGATTATGCTGTCTGTATGTGTGTATCATTTTTGTATTTGAAGTTATGAATATTGGCTATGTACTTGTATCTAAGTAGCATCAGTGAAGCATTTGGTCAGCTTCTTGAGAAAGGACTATTCTGAGTAAGTGCCCAATCAAGAAACACTTAACTGGCAATGGACTTTGGGAGATGCCAAACCACATCTGAACTTTCCTAGGAACGTTCAAATTAACATGTAAACTATGGTGTCAGCCTACAAAAAGCTGAATCATTCATGGACATGTGACCTGCCCCGGTGGCTACAAACTCTATCTTGTTGCTCTGATTTTGCACAGAAGAACAAAGGGGTTTCTGTCCACAAGAAAGAGAATATAAAAGGCCCTGGAAGCCCCTGCATTTTGTCTTCAGCTGGCTCAATGATGGCCTCTCCACCCCAAAGAGATGACTGAAAGAAACAGGGACAAAGGACTGTAACTAGGGGTGTGTGAGTGATTGCTGGACCCAGTCCATAAGCCACAACATTGGTCTGAAATGGATTGGCCCCAGACTAGGAAGGAGTCTGGTCTGTGAAAGAAGCCTACTGGAACATCTCTGAGAGTGAGATTTACCTGTATTCAGATTCCTACTTTATTAGTCTTAGACTTGCATGTTTTGTTTTATTTTGCTTGGTAACTTACTTTGTTTTGTCTGTTATTACTTGGCACCACTTAAATTCTACTTTTTATACTTAATAAGATCACTTTTGCTTATTATCGTATCCAGAGTTAGTGACTAATATCTGGGGGAGCAAATGGCTGTGCATATTTCTCTATCAGTGTTATAGAGGGTGGACAATTTATGAGTTTACCCTGTATAAGCTTTATACAGAGTAAAACAGATTTATTTGTGGTTAGGCTCCCAGAAAGGCTGAATACTGGGTGCTGGGAAAGTCCCTGTTAACTGAGAAACCCCTGGGCTAAATTAATCTTAGTTTCTGTCAACTACAGGGGGGCATGGCCCAACCTCTTGGTCTGTGCTGCAGCTGATGGAAATGTCTAGCTCAGAAAGATGGGAGTGGAGGGAAGCCTTCTCTGGCAAGGGGAGTTTGTTCTCAGTGGTATCCCAGCACATCTAGTGACAGTCCCCAGGGAGTTTCTGTGATCGAACCCGTCATACTGAGATCTTCTGAAAATCCCACTTTAAAGCTTTCAAATACACTTTAAACATCCACACTGTTTTTTTTTTGTTAATGGAATTCTTTTGTTCTGCAGTTTACAATCTAACTGCAAGAAATATACAAGTAAAATGTACAAGTAAAAATCACAAGACAGCAGGTATGCTATAAATCATTAAGTGACTGCAGGGATATACAAATCATGTAGTATGGGCAGATATCTTATAACTCATTAGATAAGCACTACAACCTTCATAAAATAATTGGCTTATTCATAAGTATAAAGGTACATATTTATTACACATAATAGGAGATGAGCAAGCGTTTTAGGTGAACAATTCAGTAGAACTTTGCATTGCAAATTTGTGAATAGACATATGTTTGTACATGTCCTCATTTTTTAATAATTTGATTAAATGCTTCATTGAACATGTTTAACCTATGTATCAGTGGGAAACTTTTCTCATCACAAACACTTGCTGTTTGTTATTATTCCTCTGACATGTGATTGGTCACTTTAGTCATTGCCAATCCCTCACTGGATCAGTGTAACTGTAGTGAAGTGGGGGACAATGTGATAAGTTATTAGGGGGCAGATTATCTGCTGGTGTAAATTGTCATTTACTCCTGTTGAAAATCTGTTCCTGGCCCTGGGATTCTCTTAAGGACAGGTTGGGAACAGTCTGCTAAGCAAGAAGGCTAGGCTGGCTAGATTAGGGGTGTTAGAGGATATTCAAAAACTTTTTTTCTTTCCAGATCTCTTCAGTCAGATTTTGCCTGAAACATCAATGCTCGAAAAAAATCTTTTGTAATGTTTTACACTTCTCTTATTACTTTCAAACAAAACGATTGCGTGTATATGCATACTCTTACCTGCAACTGTGCTATTTACTAATTAATTAGTAATTGCATTGTTCAATTATGATTGATATAAGGTGGGAAACTGAATCATGATTACACCCAATTCAGCCTTAATACTTTTACATTTATAATTTTTTCAGATCAAATTATTGCCACTTATAGATTCTGAACATATATTTAAATAGACAATAAACAAATAAGATGGAACAAGTAGGAGCCCAAGTTACTGACTTCCTGGGTATTGTAAACCTCTCCTGCACTTCATGATGGTCATCAGTTTCAGTTCTGGTCTTTCAGTCTCATTCCTTTAGTTTTCAGTCTGCTATTTCTCTAACTTGGGTCCTTTTGTTCACTGGTTTTTATGGCTTTCCACATTACTTATTCATTGGCTTTCCTCCAATCAACATTAAGCAATTGTGGCTTATATAACCCTTATAACATACATGCACATACTTTTTTGCTATTTACACTATTTTCATTTAATCATGTCTTCAAGTCACTTTTCTCCTGTTTTTCCCCAAACATAGTGACTTTTAGCATTATGTTTTATTACTGTAATTAAGCAGCAAAGAGTCCTCTTGCACCTTATGGACTCTTTGCCACTTTTACAGATCCAGACTAACATGGCTACCCCTCTAATACTCTAATTAACTTACACTTATCTCACTCTTCTAACACAATAACAAAACATCACCTTTGTCCTTTCAGCTGTGAGCATTAGCTAAGCAAATTGATGAAAATGAGACTGACAAGACAACACTTATGCCAGGCAAGAACAAGTCAAAGCCTGGTATAAAAGTATTACCCTGTCCAAACTCATTCACTATCCATAATTATAAACTATTAGATTAATCCAACAAAGCCTTTATTTTTACCATTCAATAATTCTTCATCTTTATATATAAATGTAATTCAGTATATGTGAATCATCCTAAATTATGAATTAACCTTTTTTTTTTTTTTTACTTGAGTAGGAGAGTTATGGGGGGTGACATGACCTTTAATGTCAGCATTTCTTTATTTCCAAACACAGGTTTTCAGGGGAT
The DNA here is from genome assembly GCF_965140285.1 of Lepidochelys kempii. Classification (NCBI taxonomy): domain Eukaryota; kingdom Metazoa; phylum Chordata; order Testudines; family Cheloniidae; genus Lepidochelys; species Lepidochelys kempii. Next base: position 131,518,419 of record NC_136381.1, on the reverse strand, counting down.
TTTTTGCTCAACGTCTAGCATCATGCTTATAAATTATTAAAAAAAACCTTGTCAGTAATTTTGCCCATTGCATTTTGAGGCACTTCTTTAGGGTCTTGGTATTCAATAGTTCCCCTCCAAATTGGTATAGCGAAATACCCTTCTCTGTCTCGTTTATTGTGCTGTTGGTAAGCACTTTACAGTGATATTCTTTATAACTCCTAAATCTATTTATTGTATTTTCTGATCTCCAGTGGTCTGTCATGTATCAGCATTCATATCAGTCATTGTGACAAAAGACCATGTGTACATGGTCATGTAAATTTCTGAGGTAAGATACCTGTAAAAAGGTCCATGTCATGATTTTGGCCAGGAGAAAGATGAATATTTCAACAAATGAGTCCCCCTTTTGTATTAATAAGCATTGTTTTCTTTGTTACAAACATTACTGGTCATCAGCACACAGTGAATGAGAAAGAACAGAGAACGGAAAAAAGGGTCTGCAAAAATGATGCATTTATTGTTCATATGGATCCCAGGGGACTCTGCTAACATGGGTGCTGTTGCCATATAGGGTCTGAGCTCCCAATATCCCTCATTGTTCTATCAAGAGGAACAAAAAAGCATATTGAACTTATGTAAAACATGTCCTTAAAAGGAATGGAAATATATCAAGGGCATGACCCATTTTTGCAGTTGAACAGGGTGGTTTAATCTAATAATCAAGTACTGTAATATAGTTGTAGAAACTGAATTAGATACCAAACCACAGAACATAAGAGGTGGCTGAATGTGATGAACAAATGTAACTCTGGCAGGACTATTCTTCAGATTGGTAATGGTTGTGCTGACATCAGTAAATCCTGATTGTTTGAGCTGAGTTATCTGGAGTCTCAAACTCTCATGATCACAAATTATGAATCCTAACAACACTGTCAGAATAACTTTATCATCACAACCTGGTACTTCTGCTAGTGGCAGACCATGGCCATCTGTTACCCAAATTAAAAAGAAAAAATATTGATTATTTTTTGGAAAAATAGTTTGTGCGAAAAAGCAGGAAATCTACTTTTATATTTGAACATAATGAATGTTGACTTCCCCCCCCCACAAATTTTACTCAGTCACACCAAGATTTTTAGCTGTGGGCCTAGAGTTAGTTTTCCACAAACATTTGTAAAAACACAAGTTTGTTTGAATTAACATTCACAAAAAGTGCAATACAAGCCCCAAAGGAGTACTGTCATGGGGTGTGTATACCCCATGCTTGCCCCACAACCAAGGGGTACTGCTGGCCAGTGCTGATTGGCAGACTCAAAGCAACTGTTTGGGACAATAAAAAGAGCTTGGAAGCAGAGTGGTGGGTTGGCTGTCAGAGGAATGAGCAGACTGGAGAAGGGAACTCCTGCCTGCAAGATGTTGAAAAGCTGCTCACAGACAACGTCTAAGAAGGGATGAGTGGAATTACAGTCTGAGGAGCCTGTAGAAACCAGGAGAAATTAGAAGGAGCTCAGGGTATGACCAGAGTTGCTGACTCCTGATTCTGCCTGTCTATAGCTTCAGGGCCCTGAGCAGGTACCCAGTGGAATGGGAAGGCCTGGCTTCCCCTAACAAGCTCTGAGACACATAAGACTGGGGGGGGGGGGGGTTGCAGCCTCCCCCGGGCACCAGGAACTGACTGACATTCCTACCAGGCTGCCATGCGCAACACACCAGCTCACAGATGCAAAAAAGAATAATCTAATTCCACAACGTGTTCATGGATAACTTTCCTGCAATATTCACTAATTTCTACACCAATGGCCAGGCATGGTGACTTACCCAGCAATATTTTCAAATTCAATTACATCTATATTGTGGGGGAAATTGTATGAGCTAGTGCTTACAGAATGGGATAGGACTTGTGAATCCCAAGACCTGGCTCTGCCACATACTTGGGCTCTGATTCAGAAAAGCAGCACAATTCAGGAAGGAAGATTAAATGCTATCCTGAACTGTGCCTTAGTCTGGGGTGCAGGACAAGTCCTTTTGCTTTTCTGCTTCATTTTCAGTATATGTAAAATAATATTGATTTAATAACAATAATACCCCACAAAAGACTTAATGTTTGTAAAACACCTGAAAAGCCAAATATATTTTCTTAACTTTTGCAGGCTATAATTTGGTTTTAAACCTAAATTTTATAACTACAACATAATCAGATGAATTTAAGCAAGATTTTGAATTAATATCAGGAAAATGTCCTATGAATGAGATCTATTAGGCTCTGAAGTGTTTTCCTAAGCCATATGGTAGAATCTATATTACTTGAGACATTTAAAAAAAAAATAGGATTGATGACATTTTCCATCTCTGACTTCTGTGATTCAAATCTAGATTTCCAGTGGCTTCACCAAGCTCTTATCTTTGATATTTTCATACTGGGCAATGTGTTAGCTCCTGCTTCGTAGCAGGAGAAAATAAAATATATATAAAAAGTGAACTTAGTTTGCATAAGGACATGAAGATAAGTTATTATGTTTAACAATATAATTTGAATCACTGTGTATGTTAGTTGGAGGCATAATATATTGAATGCTTGTACCATGGCTCAAAGAGATTAGACAGCAAATTGAAAGAAAGAATAACTTTAATTTAATGATTAAAAAAGAAGTCTTGCATATTATGTTAATTTTGCACATTTTTTTAAACAGCATACTGCATTTATTTTTATTTATGGTACCTTTAAAACTCCAGTAGTAGTTCCATAGTGTTTAATTGCCTGCAGCTGCATGCTTTATCACAGAGAGTAACTAACTCATTGAGAAAGTGCAAGGCAGGAAGAAAGTATATATTGCAGGATGGAGTCGAAAAAAGACATGTTTCAGAGTAGTTTTTTGTAACAGCCTGCATACGTCTTTCTGCACTTAGCTGGGTTCAGATAGATATAGAAGATTATGAAATAGCCACATTCGCAACATGTTGTGAAATGTTCCATATGTGCTGCAACCTTTTACAAATTGGTTAGAAATGGACATCGAAGGGTACACTTGAACACTACTTTCATAGGGTCAAATGTTGGTATGTAAAAGCTGACATAATGTCTTGAAAGCATAGCGAACTTTGCAAACTCTTCAGATCCTCATATAAAGAAAAAAAAAAAAGTTAATGTTCGGAAGCAGACATCAAAAACCAGGAGGAAGAATAAAACAACAGAAGCACCACCAAAAGCAGAACGCTCTCATATACGGTTGTAATCTCCCCCATCACCTGTACTAGGGAAGATCCACTTAATTAACTCCATGTTTCAGTAACAGATGCCTCCAAGGATATAGGTCTCAAACTTGCGATTAAACATAGGTGAAGGTTAATACAAGAGTAAATGAACTTAATCAGCAAACAAGAGTGGCTGTCAACAAGAGAGTAAAGTATGGGCAGAGAATGTCTGGCTTCAAGTTGAATGCAAAGGCATCTCAAGCATATGCGAGGAGGATAGGTGGTTGCAAAATGTTAAGGTTAGCAATTTTTTTAAAGACTGTTTTCATTTGTAAGTAACTCCAAAGGAGAGAGAGAGAGAGAGAGAGAGAGAAAGATTTTCCATCTTGCCTAGTGCAGCAAAATACTTCAGTTTGGCTCTTGCTGCAAACACTTCAATAAAAAAGAAAAACAGGAAACCCTCCATTATATTTGGTTATACAAAATAGAAGTTATCTATTCTGAAAATGTAATTGTAAGGCTACAGGTATGTGACTAGGCAAACCAAACTCTAGCTGCAAATCAGGCCAACTAAGTATTAAAATAACCCTCCCATTGTTCCTAAGGTGTGAGCTTTGGTTTCTTTTAATGTAGAGAGCAATAATATTTGCAGTGCCAGAGGTACACATTGAAGGGGGGAAAGGACAAAATTCTAAGTAAAATTGGCACAGAAACTGCATCTTTTGACCCATACTTATCAGACCAGTGAAGGCAAAAGAGCTACCAGATTTGTCAGATTCCAGCCACATCCTTAAGGAGATTTTATTCAGACGGGAGGATGATTGTACAGGGTTGGAAGAACACAAATGCCTTTGGGTGGGAACTCTGTTTTCATTGGTTGCACAAAGTGTTCCACTTTGGATTTTGTGACTGTAAAATAACTGAGCCTGCCTTAGAGAGGCTGCAGGGGGCACTGTCTCCCTGCTTCTTTCTTTCTTCTGTCTCTGTACCAGCTCCACCCTGCCACCTCATGGAAGGAGAGAGAGAGGTTGGAGCCCAGTTCTCATCCCCCAACAAGCCTGTAGGGTGAAAAGAAAGATGCTGAACTGTCTTGTTTGGGACTAGAGTTGCCAACCCTCCAGGATTGACCTGGAGGGTCCAGGAATTAAAGATTAATCGTTAATTAAAGATTATGTCATGCGATGAAATCTCCAGGAATACATCCAAGCAAAATTGGCAACCCTATCTGGGACCCAGAGACCCATTAGCACAGGGTAGCTTCCTTCCCCACACAGCCACCTAGAGTAGCCATAAGGAGGAACTGGAAGCTGCTGGAAGCTTCAAAAGAAGCCTGCAGATCCGTAGGAAAGTGGGTGGAGGGCAGAGACTAACCTTTCTGGGATGAAAGCTGCTGGTGTGTGTGTAGAGAGATAATTAACTAGCTTGGAGAATTGCATGTTGCAGAATAGAAGGGCTAATTGCTTCCCCATCATCTCCAGTCTCCACAGGAACACAGAGCTGAGGACTAAGGAAGCAATCACATGTGTAAAGAGAGCAACCCATTCTTCTGTCAGCCATGCTAAACTCCACATTTTGTCCATATGCCTCAGAGGTGAAGGAGAGAGAGAAATGGAGTGGCTGAGCAGCACCCAAAGGCCTGAGTAGGTAGTTGGGAAGCTTGGGGTATGGGAAGGCCAGCTAGTGTTTCGAGATTACAGGAGACTAGCAATGGAGCAGAAGGAAACTCCCTGTCATGGAGTGCTCTTGCTTCAAGCAGGAGCTTTGGTAGGCTTGCCTCAGATAACCCACTTTTGAAAGTTGTAGGCTGTGACTGTGGGGAATCCAGCCACCTACCATAGGGAAGGGATGTGAAGCAGCCCTGGGTACTTCTACTTGCTACAAGCCCGTCAAACTACAGTGAAGATACACCTCTATCCCTGTCAAGGTTCCTTCCCCACTCTAAACTCTAGGGTACAGATGTAGGGACCTGCATGAAAACCTCCTAAGCTTACTTTTACCAGCTTAGGTTAAAACTTCCCCAAGGTACAAACTATTTTACCCTTTGCCCTTGGACTTCCATTGCCACCACCAAACATTTATCTGGGTTTATTTTTATTAGAAAAGCATTGTTTGGAAACATCTTTCCCCCCCAAATCCTCCCAACCCTTGCACCCCACTACTTGGGGAAGATTTGGTAAAAATCCTCACCAATTTGCATAGGTGACCACAGACCCAAACCCTGGGATCTTAAGAACAGTGAAAAAGCATTCAGTTTCTGAAAAGAAGGATTTTAATAGAAGTAAAAAGAATCACCTCTGTAAAATCAGGATGGTGAATACCTTACAGGGTAATTAGATTCAAAACATAGAGAATCCCTCTAGGCAAAACCTTAAGTTACAAAAAGACACACAGACAGGAATATTCATTCTATTCAGCACATCTTATTTTCTCAGCCATTTAAAGAAATCATAATCTAATGCATCTCTAGCTAGATTACTTACTAAGTTCTAAGACTCCATTCCTGTTCTGTCCCCAGCAAAAGCATCACACAGACAGACACAGACCTTTTGTTTTTCTCCCTTCCTCCACAGCTTTTGAAAGTATCTTGTCTCCTCATTGGTCATTTTGGTCAGGTGCCAGCGAGGTTATCCTAGCTTCTTAACCCTTTACAGGTGAAAGGATTTTTCCTCTGGCCAGAAGGGATTTTAAAGGTGTTTACCCTTCTCTTTATATTTGACAACCCCGATATAACACGACCCGATATATCACGAATTCAGATATAACACAGTAAATCAGTGCTCCAGGAGGTGTGGGGGGGGCTGCGCGCTCTGGTGAATCAAGGCAAGTTCGATATAATGCGGTTTCACCTATAACGCGGTAAGATTTTTTGGCTCCTGAGGACAGCATTATATCGGGGTAGAGGTATACTTCATTAATATGTGTAAAGTGCTTTGAGAACCTTGGCTGGAAAGTGCAGACTTACTACTACTGGGGTCAGTTTCTCAAGCGTGCAGTTTTGTGCACTCAGAATTTGTGATCCACTGGGGGAAATGAAAATATTGCATTTCAATATCTGGCTCATCGCTGTTAAAAATAATTGTAGGAGCTATTTGTTATACTGAGAAATGTACTATCAGCCAGGAGGTCCCCGTAACGTCTGTTCAGTCCTGCCCTTCTGAAAGTAGCAACAAATTTTTGCACCCATATTTTGCAAACATAACAGCAGATCTTCAATGGGGGTAAATCAACAAAACTGTGAAGTATGTGGAGCTGTGCCAGTTTACATCGGCTGGATGTCTGGCCCATGAAGTGAAGTTGGAATTATATTTGATTTAAACAAACTGAGTATGAAGTATCTTTACTCTTACATTTTCTTCTGTGCAGCTTTTTATAATCCTGGTGAGCTGCTGGGACTGCAGATTGACAAAATGTATCTGATCTACCCTGATGCTTTAGCTGAGATTTCCATGAAGGTTCAGTAACAATTTACTATAAATACCATGTGAGACAGATATTGCCTGGTGATTTTATTCACTGGTTAATTCTCTAAGGGGAGGCTACCCGAATTACCATCAATGATTACTAGATATATGGTTATATTCAGTGATGAGCTGCCAGAATCTTAACAACCGGGTCCTATAAAAAGTTCTGATTTAAGGGATGTGCCACAGTCTGTATTTTTTGTACCAACAGGGTTACCATACCTCCGTATTTTCCTGGGAGGAATTTTTAAAATTTAAAAATTAAAAAATTTAAAATTAAAAATTCCTCCCGGATGGCGATTTAAGAACCAAAAAGCATGGCATGTCCGGGAAAATACGGATGTGTGTTAACCCTGCCTAAAGTTCTTTTTTTAAAAAGATGGGCCTGAACCAGAAATGAGCTCTGTTTCCCATGTGTGGGTCCCCACCACTCCCTGGGGGTGTGCTAGGGTGACCAGATGTCCTGATTTTTAGGGACAGTCCCGATTTTGGGGACTTTTTCTCTTATTACCCCCTCCTGATTTTTCACACTTGCTGTCTGGTCACCCTAGGGTGTGCACATGTGTGGGTCCCAGCTGCTCCCTGCCTTATTCATTGAAGCAGGTGTGCAGGGTTACTGCCCTGGGAACTGCAGGGCACCAGTGGACGAGGGAGCCAGCTGCAGACAGGGACATGGGGCTGGGCTAGCTGGAGGCAGGGGGTGCGGGGCTGACTGCGGGCAGGGCAGGGGGTGCGGAGCTAGCTGGAGGCAAGGGGGTGTGGGGCTGGCTGGAGGCAGGGCAGGGGCTGACTGGAGGTAGGGGCTGGCTGCAGGCAGGGCAAGGGGGTGCAGGGCTGGCTGAGATAGGGGGTGTGCGGCTGGCTAGCTTCGGGCAGGGGGGTGCGGCAGGGGTTGGCTGGAGACAGGGCAGGGGGTGCGGTAGGGGCTGGTTGCGGGCAGGGGGTGGAGGCTGGCTGCAGGCAGGGCAGGGGTGCGGCAGGGGCTGCTGCGGGCAAGGGGTGTGGCAGGGGCTGGTTGCGGGCAGAGGGTGGAGGCTGGCTGCAGGCAGGGCAGGAGGTGCAGTGGGGGTTGGCTGCAGGCAGGGGCTGGCTATGGGCAGGGCAGGGGGTTCGGGGGTGGCTGGAGACAGGGGCTGGCTGCGGGCAGGGTGGTGGGTGCTCACGGGGAGAGCAGCAGGATGCAGCCCAGGCCCAGCAGAGCAGCCGGGGACCCACCAGGCAACAGCGGGAGCCCCAGGGCCAGGGGTCAGGGGAGCAGCAGCAGCATCAGGGCTTGTGCCCAGGGCCAGGCGGCAGCCCACATGGCTCCCGCAGTGCAGTTCCCCCCGGCAGCTGGAGGAGGAATTACATCACTTCTCGGCCGGAGCCCATCAAAGCCTCAGCGCCCCCTGCAGGGAAGTGGGTTAACAACTGGTTCTGAAACTGCTTCAAAATTTAACAACCGGTTCGTGTGAACTGGTGCGAACCGGCTCCAGCTCACCACTGGTTATATTCATCCCTGGCATACCTCCATTGAAGCAAATGGAATTATACCAGGGATGCATCTAATCCACAATTTCTGCTAGAGTTTTATGATTATTATTATTATTTATTTATTGCATGCTGTACGTCACCAAGAACAGTGAAGAACATACATCTTCTAAATTCAGTCTTCAGATGTTCTGGAGGTTTTTCACTGGCACAGGCATGGCCTTCACATTCACTCTTCCATCATTGCTGTTCATAAGCTTCATATAGTCCTGTTCCCTTACACAGTGAAAATGGGTTATGGTACTGTTTAACGGTTGAACAACCTTCAGTTGTCCCAAGGGTATCACCCATCCTCTGTTCTGCTTTTCTGAAACATAATCAAATTGTTTCAAACTTAAAAAAAAAAAGCACAAGGACTATCAACAAATGGAGAGAATCCAGTAGGGTAGCTAGGATTTTATATCTCATGTGAGATTCTGCAACAAACAAACAAACTAACTAACAAAAACTCTGTACTTTTTAAAAGTTTTGTATCCCTGCTGGAAAATGTAGAGCGATTGGCAGTGTTCCACAGAAACCATGAAATCCTTATTGCCATTTTGGATTTCTTCCTCAAACGCCATGAGTCCCTGTAGCAGTTCTGAAGCTTCAAAGGCTTTGTTTTCAGTTGGGATGACAGATTTGAGCTTTATTGCTTATGTTCAAATATGCCTTTGTAAATGAAGGAAAAAGATCCTTTAAAAGTGGTCATGGGGATTCATTCCTTCTGAGGGATGAATAAAAAATGGCAGCCACAAGCAAGTCACTGTAGTATCTTTTTCGTTTCAAATGCCAATTTATAGTTAAACTTTGCATGCTTAAAATCTAAATATACACTCCTAAAGAGCCATTTATTCTATTTTATAACTAAGCAGTTAGTTCAGTAGATTACCCAAGTTGCACATGCTTCTGAAGAAGAGGGACATTTGATGTGAAGTATCTGGTTAAGAATGTCATTCAATAACAGCCTGCAAATCGTACCAGGTGAGTTTTAAAAATAAAGTGCTTGGAGTTTAAAACTCTCATGAAAGTCAGAATTTGATATTATTACATCATTCATGAGCTTAACACTCTTAGGGACACTTTTACGAAGAATGTCTTCTATTTTGCAGGCAAAACTTGTGCCCTTAAAATTAGTGCCTATGATTTTGCAGGTGCACAATTACAGGCAGGTTTCTTTTTTACCTGTAACTGGGGTATTTTTACCTGCAACTCTCTAAATAAAGGCGGAAATAAGTTAATAATTGTTCTATTTATTTGTCTTGCAGTACAGTTTAGTGACCTCAATTATTGTCATTACCTCATTGTGTTAGGTGGCTTATAATCACTACGAAATGTCTTGTCCCCAACCTCTCTACCAGCTAAATTAAGAAAGCAGACAAAGATTAGGAAAGAAAATAGAGACACAAAGAAATGAAGTAAGGTGTCTGAGGCCACACATCAAGTCAGTGGTAAAGCCCAGGATAAAATCTAGATCTCCTGAGTCCCAGGCTAATGCCCTTTCTATTTGGTGTTAAAAATGCAAATAAACAGTTTTGCTGCCACACTTAATTTTGTGGATATAGAATGATATAGCATTTGTGGATATAGAATGTTCCCAGAGAATAGGGTGCTGGTCCTCAGACTGGTTGAAAATTTAGGCCTTATAGTCTACCAGCCTGCAACATTACCAAAAACATTGTATTTTACTTTATGCAGAGCTGGTTGATAGATTGTGTCAGACCAGTTTATATGATGATGGTGCTGGTCAAACTCTCAATTGTCTGGAAACTTAGCTCATTTACTATATGAGTGCCCCTGAACAACAATTTCTGGGAGCAGGTGTGGTCTTTTGTCAAGTCTGCCATAAGCATTGATATTGATTTACCCATGTCTCTGGGTATATTAAAAGCCATGATCAATACCGACAATATGGAAATTGACTTGAAAAGATGGGTGGATATTTTATTAGCACTAGTGTGAAAAATTATACTGAGTAACTGGCACAATCTTGTTCAAATGGACAGTCAAATGTAGTTTAACCCTGAATGTTCAATCTTTGGGCGTGAAAGGCATCTACTAAGAATAATAAGCATCCCAATGGCTTTCTTGATAAATGGTCATGTCTGAAGTGATACTTAATTATATTAAGCAACTTAACATGACATATCAAGCTAAGAAGAACATGTTCGTATTTGGACACAAGTCTGTTCTTTAACCTTTTTTTGCTGGTCATGTATTGCACCTGCTGTTCTGCTGTTACCTATTGAGAGCCCAGTGAATTAAGGGGAAAGTTGTGATGTTTCATGTACTGTTAGCAGTACAGTGTGGGGCTCTATGATAGGCTTAAGTTTTAGGATGCAGAAGCCTAACAAATTTGTGCACAAAAATCTTCATTAAGGCCAAGCTAAGCCTGCGGATACATAACAGTGTTTTAGGTGTATGTTACCTTGACAGATTGTCAGAGCAAACAAACAAACAAACAAACCTAAACCAATCTCCACACACATTAAGAACTCAGGAGTTAAAGATGAAGTTCAGCAATAACATGTAGTCACCAGGGGTGCTGGAAATAGGGGTGGTGGAGGTGCAGCAGCACTCCTGAGCTTGAAGAGGTTTCTATCATATACAGGGGGTAAAGTTTTGTTCAATGGCTTTCAGCACCCCCACTATAAAAATTGTTCCAGTGCTACTGGTAGTCACATTCAAGCTTAACTTCTCCCCAGCAAAGTTGTGCCAAGATAGTAATATAAGACTGATTTTAAAAGTACTGTATAATGCTGTGGGGTTTTTTTTCTGTTTGTCTTATGAAAGTCTGCATGTTGAATTGCCGGTCTCTGGATGAAGCACATTAGGAACAAAAGTCCAACTCTTGTACAATAACATTTAGAGTACAAAGTGATTTTCAGTTGTTCTGAGGGAGTAAATAGCAACATAATGCCCACCGGCAACTGTGGGCATCTGTACTTTTAAAAGATTGTACTAGGTAGAAGAATAGAAATGGGTCACGGTGCCGTCCTGGTGTATGACTTAGTCACACATGAATTATGAAAAGCTTGTGATTTTAAAATGACTTTAATAACAGGGCATCTTAAGAAAATATATCATGGTAATTTTATAATCAGCTGTAATTTAAAAGAACGGTTCAGCCTGTCAGTGCTACCCTTTGACCAGTGCAAGCTAAGTGTTGCTCTGCCCACACTGGGAGAGGCTGCCATTTCTGCTGAAAAGTTTAGTCTCATAATGATGCTTGCAGAACTAGCAGCAACACAGCCATGCAAGTTCTGTCTCCAGCATCGAGCTTTCCTTTGTAAAATGACTAAACTAAGAAGGACAGGAGTCACCTGTAAATCTGACTCGCGTTCAGTCCAAAGTAATGAAGAAAAAACAGAAAGGGGTTGTGGGATCGTGGCCAAGTCTATACAAGCACATTGTACCAGTTTAACTTAAATCTATTTTTAAACCAATTTAATTAAACCGATGCAAATCCCTGTGCAGACACTGTCTTTGTTGTGGATTCCTTTTTTATTTATTTGTTTAGCTTAAAATGTTTCCTAACTGATTTAAGCTAAACTGAAATAAGTGTTCATACTTGTCACACTCTCTGGGGTAGCTCACAACTGTGAGTGCCAATCTCAGGGCAGATTTCAGAAAACAAGGTAGCCACCCCAAACTGGTGGTATATTCTATAATTAGATTTCACCAAGCCAGTAACAAATGTGAACTCTTGGGTCACTATACTAGTCTTACCATGGAGTCAGTCACAGTAGGATCTCCAGCCCATTTTTCTACCCAGACAAACTGGACTTTGTGGCAATGGCCCCTTATGCCAAATATCACATTACATTAGATTACTCCCAATCCCAAAGGGTCAGTCAGTTACCCCAGGTCAATGAACGCACTTAGTCTACACCAAAGACAATGCTGGCAGCCAATTTCTCTAGTAAACTAACTGAAGATGTATTACCTAAGAAAAGGAATGAGAGTTTTTTTGAGAGGTTACAGCAGGTAAAATACATTAACCGGTGAGTCTAAAAGTCTAAAATGTTAGCAGAGATGAGTTTTCCATAAGTCTCCCAGGGTTGTCCAAAATAACTTTTGGGATCTCTGTCTAGCATCTGGAATTCTCCCCTCTCAGTGTCCAAACAATTCAGAGATGCAATTCAGAGATTCCCTTAAACCAGTATTTATAGATCCTGCTCACAGAAGACAATATGAACAGTGTCTTCACCCACATATATTCTTCCATTGACAAACAATACGCAATGCAGACAGTCTATGAATTCCCATCGTTGCTTAAGGGCCAGTCCTTTGAAGTTAGCACTCCTCTTGGATGAGCAGTTTAGAGAATAGGATGCAGATAAGTGAGAACCGTACCGTTATGCATTTAGTTGCAGCCATCCAAACAACCTTTAATTAGTTTTCATGAAGTTTACATATCAAGTAAATTCTCATCTTAACACTAACACACATTTTTGATCAAGGGTTACCTAATCACAGGGTATATGCAATGTTATGTGATAGCCATCAAGAGTATGTAACTAGGAGAAATCATGCCTATTAACACTTCCTTTGAACACAAGTGAATTGGTCCATGTGTACTAATTCACTTAACATTTCTTTGATATTCACACACAAGTGAACTGGCCGACAAGCTCTAAACTGAACTGGCCTGTTAGAGTCATAATACACTTTTGCACCTGTTTAACTAAATAAGTTTAAAACAGCACCTTAAATGAAACTGGTGTAATACTGTAAGGTAGGCAAGACCTAAAATCAAGCACATTTCTCCAAATCTGCATGCACACAAGTTGGCACACAGAGGGACGTAGATACCAATGGAGCATACAGAGCAAGGTCACCAGATAACTATTCCTCTGGGGACAGAGTAACAGAAAAAAGAGAACTTTCCCCTTTCCTCTTCCTAGAAGCAGATTCCTTCTCAGGACAGATGGACAGTTTCTTAATATAGGTTTAGTAAAAATAAAAGATCCAGGACTTAATAGCATATAATTCTCCCAATGAGGGCCATGTAGTTTTTCCCTCCCTTCAATTGATTCCATCTCTCTTAGTCTCCTAAGGAGGTAGCACATTCTACCAGGGGCATTCTATTTCAATGTACCTGGAACATTCAGTAGCAGTCATGCGGTTAATATTGCACTAGAAGAAGCAGAACTAATGCTAAAATATTTGCTGCACTCATAAACTGCCAGTTACAGTAGATCTCAGACAACCCAAATTCTTTCCAAATAGTTTGACACATCTTTAATTTAAACCAGCATATGCTGCATGGAGCTTCTTCAAACAAAATGAATGCTTGAATGAACAGGAAAAAATATTGAAACAGCTCAATTTATCAGGCATAAAGAAATAAAGCCAACCTCTTCTTATATCAATATTTCAAAAAAGTATTGCACTATCCAGATAGCTAGATGCCCCCCATTACTATGCTATTTGAATGCCTCACAAGCATTTATGGATTTAACCTCTCAACACTCCTACAAGGAAAGTGTTAATGCCCCCATTCAGTGCCATTGAGGCATAGAAAGATCAAGTGACGTGACCAAGGTCACTCCGAGTTTCTGCAGAGCCCAGATCTTCCAAATCCCAGCTGAGTGCTTTGACCACAAGCTATCCTAGATCACTTAAGGACACCATTGCTGTCTGGTTGGACATTATTCAGTGAGTTAGAAAATGTCATCAGTGCACAGAAATAAAAAAAAATACTGGGCCAAATTCAGCCCAAGGGCAGCTCTTTTGTGGGATGAAACAGAAGTGAGTGAGTGAGAATTGAATTTAGCTCATTGATTTTGTGTTTTCCCCTCAAGTCGGGGTATACCTTTGGGACTTGTATTCATGCGGGAAAAATTATTTCAATCTCATTCAAATGGAAGAAACACTGATGTTGGCCTGATGTCAGAAATACAGTTCCAGGAGATTTATTCCCACTCAGACTATCTCTTCTTTTCAATTGCAGAGGTTGAAGATGGGGAAATATGGCTGGGATAAGTGTAGGAGAGAACAGTGAGGAGAGGATTCTCCCACTAAATCTGTGGAATTGCTCCATGGCTGCTACAGCATCCTTAGCTCACATGTTCCCTTCATGGTGAGACTACTCAAGGACCCCTGTTGGAACAGATCCCCTGGCCTCAGCCAATCCAATACCTGCTTTTTGCACAGGGAGCCACTGCAGGGACTGCACAGTACTTGCCTAGAAACACAAATCCTAATGTGTCTCCTCCCTTCTCGGGCATGACAGAACTGCCAATGTTCTGTTGTTGTGGAGGCTCAAGTCCAATGAAAATGAAGGAAGTCTTTGTCCCTAAGTGCCCTGAAAACAAGGCAGAGAAGAGCTCAGCATAAAGCTAATATCTTTATGCGCTTCATAAAGTCCTGCTTATCATTCCAGGTCTGATGTCACCGAGGTCTGATGTCTGATGTGTGGAAGAAGTGGCACCAGAAGCTGAGAAGTAGCGGTGTGAGCTGTATCAAGAGTTGGGTTAGATATTTCTGTACAGCTGTGGAGGTTTCCCATTACACAGTGCCAACAAAGGAGGCAGGCTCAGCTGCATGGTCTCATGCTTTGCCCCTAGAAGTTACTAGTCCATAGTGGAAGATGGATTGAAGCAGAAGGAAAGCTAAGGCATTTGCCATGGGAGAGAGTCAGTTTTACAAGCTCCGCCCTCCCTCCTTCTCTGTTTGGAAGTGTCAATGGGGGAAGCCTGATTTATTAATGGCAACAAGAGCACTTCCAAATTATCTGCTAGGGCTGTTAGTGCACCATCACGCTACCCTCCCCTCTCCAACCATGTATAAACAAGTGATGGGAAAAAATTGTGCAGTCTCTTAATAGTAATGTAGCAGATGTGCAAGTAGATCTTTAATCATAGAATCATAGAAGATTAGGGTTGGAAGAGACTCAGGAGGTCATCTAGTCCAACCCCCGGCTGAAAGCAGGACCAACACCAACTAAATCATCCCAGCCAGGGCTTTGTCAAACCGGGCCTTAAAAACCTCTAAGGATGGAGATTCCACCACATCTGTAGGTAACCCATTCCAGTGCTTCACCACCCTCCTAGTGAAATAGTGTTTCCTAATATCCAACCTAGACCTCCCCCACTGCAACTGGAGACCATTTCTCCTTGTTCTGTCATCTGCCACCACTGAGAGCAGCCGAGCTCCATCCTCTTTGGAACCCCTCTTCAGGTAATTGAAGGCTGCTATCAAATCCCCCCTCACTCTTCTCTTCTGCAGACTAAACAAGCCCATTTTCCTCTCCCTCTCCTCGTAAGTATGTACCCCAGCCCCCTGATCATTTTTGTTGCCCTCCACTGGATTCTCCAATTTGTCCACATCCTTTCTGTAATGGGGGAGCCCAAAATTGGACACAGTACTCCAGATGTGGCCACACCAGTGCCGCACAGAGGGGAATAATCACTTCCCTTGATCTGCTGGCAATGCTCCTACTAATGCAGCCCAATATGCTATTCGCATTCTTGGCAACAAGGGCACACTGCTGACTCATATCCAGCTTCTCATCCACTGTAATTCCTGGGTCCTTTTCTGCAGAACTGCTGCTCAGCCAGTCAGTCCCCAGCCTGTAGTGGTGCATGGGATTCTTCTGTCCTAAATGCAGGGCTCTGCACTTGTCCTTGTTGAACCTCATCAGATTTCTTTTGGCCCAGTCCTCCAATTTGTCTAGGTCACTCTGGATCCTATCCCTACCCTCCACCATATCTACCTCTCCCCTCAGCTTAGTGTCCTCTGAGAACTTGCTAAGGGTGTAATCCATCCCATCATCCAGACCATTAATAAATATGTTGAACAAAACCGGCCCCAGGACTGACCCCTGGGTTACTCCGCTTGACACCGTCTGCCAACTAGACATTGAGCCATTGATCACTACCCATTGAGCCCAACAATCTAGCCAGCTTTCTATCCACCTTATAGTCCATACATCTAATCCATACTTTTTTAACTTGCTGACAAGAATGCTGTGGGAGACGGTATCAAAGGCTTTGCTAAAGTCAAGATATATCACATCTACTGCTTTCCCCATGTCCTCAGAGCCAATTATCTCATCATAGAATGCAGTCAGGTTGGCCAGGCATGATTTGCCCTTGGTCAATCCATGTAGACTGCTCCTGATTACCTTCCTCTCCTCCAAGTGCTTCAAAATGGATTCCTTCAGGACCTGCTCCATGATTTTTTCAGGAACTGAGGTAAGGCTGACTGGTCTGTTGTTTCCCAGATTATCCCTCTTCCCTTTTTTAAAGATGGGCATTATATTTTCCTTTTTCCAATTGTCCAGGACCTCCCCTGATTATCACGAGTTTTCAGAGATGAATGGCCAATAGCTCTGCAATCACATCAGTGAATTCCCTCAGCACCCTTGGATGCATTAGATTTGGACCCATGGACTTGTGCATGTCCATCTTTTCTAAATAGTTCTTAACCTGTTCTTTCACCACTGAGGGCTACTCACCTCCTCCCCATATCATGTTGCCCAGGACAGCAGTGTGGGAGCTGACCTTGTCTGTGAAGACTGAGGCAAAAAAAAGCATTGAGTACTTCAGCTTTTTCCACATCATCTGTCACTAGGTTGCCTCCCCCATTCATTAAGGGGCCCATACTTTCCCTGACCTTTTTTTGTTGCTAACGTACGTGTAGAAACCCTTCTTGTTACCCTTCACATCTCTTACTAGCTACAACTCCATGTGTGTTTTGGCCTTCCTGATTTTACCCCTGCATGCTCAAGCAATATTTTTATACTCCTCCCTAGTCATCTGTCCAAGTTTCCACTTCCTGTAAGCTTCCTTTTTGTGTTTAAGCTCACTGAAGATTTCACTCTTAAGCCAAGCTGGTCACCTGCCATATTTGCTATTCTTTATGCACATAGGGATGGTTTGTCAAGATAGAGACATTCACCAGATATGTGTTAGCTCTAACAGTGGCAGTGTCTCACTGCAGGAACTGATTTTGCAACACTCTGTGCATCTGGTGGGATCTTTGCTCTTGTTTATCGAAAGGGATTCTGCCACTTTGCTCTGAAACAGAGTATTCCTTTTTGTTTTGCATATGGATTGCTGCTCCATTTGCTTTTGTATATAGCCTGGTATGATTTAAATATTGGTGTCTCAGGGCTATCTGAATTTCTCCCCTCTGCTGTCCATTTCCATTCTAGAATGGTTTTCATAATAGTGCTAGCCCCACAGTAGTTGTCTTATGTGTTAGAAATTTCCTGAGAAGTCAGGTCTTATGAGATTTCCAAGCCAAGAAGGGGGAAACTCATGGTTTGGCTCAGAAAGCAAAATATGGTTACCAGCTGTGAAATTCCCCTGTGCATTGTCTATACTCTACAGAACACGAGCACAGAAGAGCTTATGAATGTCACCTAATTCTGAACCAACCTGTCTTGCGTGGATTCAAAACCAAACACAAGTTGTTAACCCTTTGCTCTCCAACCTCCCTGCCCCCCTCCTGTAAATCTAAAATATACATACATGAACTGAAGGGGGGCGGGGGTTGAGATATTTTGTGAAATAAAACAATATGCTCCATACTCTTTCCTGTGCTGTTCTGTGATTGCTTCAGGACTGTCAGTCAGGAGGTGGGACACTTTCCATAAATCATGAACTGATATGACCAGAGGCTGGATTGGTCTCCATGCTCATTAGAGCAGCCTCAGGACTCCTCTAGAAGAGGTCTCTAGAACCTGCTTTACTAGCCTAGGATCGCAAGATGGCATAACACTCCAGTTTTACCCTGCATCTGTAATTTTCACTCCATGCATCTGAAGAAGTGTTTTTTTTTTTTACCCACAAAAGCTTATGCCCAAATAAATCTGTTAGTCTGTAAGGTGCTACCGGACTCCTTGCAGTTTTACCCCCTACCTCATCCTTATATGTTGCCTTACCTTCAACCTACACCAAGGAGATAATGGGGGAAGCAGATGGCATAAAGCTAGTTCTGTCAGAATTATACCAGCTAAAGAATACCTCATGCTAAGGAGCTCCCCCGCTGCACTTTTATGGCTGGTTTAAGGTCTTTTTCTGTTGTTGTTGTGAGGATCTAGCCCAAAATGTCTATGATATTTTGGTACAACAGCTCATCAGCTACTTTATTGTTTAGGAGCTATCCCCCTAATCACATTGATGTGTGTACATTTATTTACCCTGGGAAAATTCTTCTTCGGTAATCTTGCTTAACAGAACCCAGATAGCATGGTGAAGAATACACCATCAAAGTGCATGTATAATAAAAACTATTAAAATTCTTTTTAGATCTCATGAAAATAGCTCACACTTTCATTATTATCATTGAAATATTTTGATATGTAGCCAAAACACTGATTACAAATCAAGCCTTCGCACCCCAAGAGATGTCCATTGTCTCTATGTTTCAGTCTGCCCTTTTCTCATTTACTGGCATGTTTTATTTTGGGGTTTTTTTTGGCTGCCTCTTTGATTGCACAGCCCATTTGATCACTCCCATTGTAATATGCCCTCTAATAAGGTGCAAAAAGGCTGTTAAACTCTGCACTGTGCTTGAGCCCAGGCCTGTCTCCACCCCTAAATTAATTGCAATAGTGGGGACCAACAAAGAAGGTAACTGGCAAATACTCAACACATTTGGTCTGGTCTGCAGGTAGCCAAATTTCTGAAACCATATCACTCTAGAGAGAGAGAGGAAAGATTGCAAGAATTAATTGTGGTTCTCTACTGTTATATCTAATCACTCCCAGCATATTTCCATGGTGTACCTCAGTCAAGCTGTTTAATTTGGAATCTAAATCTCATTTGTTTGCATAGGTTTACAGAGTGTAACAATATAATAAGAGTGTTCTTTTCATATGACAGGTTTCAGAGTAGCAGCCGTGTTAGTCTGTATCCGCAAAAAGAACAGGAGTACTTGTGGTACCTTAGAGACTAACAAATTTATTTGAGCATAAGCTTTTGTGAGCTACAGCTCACTTCATTGGATGCATGCACAAAAGCTTATGCTCAAATAAATTTGTTAGTCTCTAAGGTGCCACAAATATTCCTTTACTTTTCATATGAGACATATATATATATATATATATATATATATATATATATATATATATATATATATATATATATATATTTGAGACATTTTACAATGCACAGTTGTTGGAATTTGTAATTATTCTATGAGTTTTACTGTAAGAGAGCTCATTTCTCCCACTACTGATATATAGCCGAGCTCTGCAAAGAAAGAAACTGGCAGGGCACATGTTTCTGAATCGTAATCAGGGATGCTGAAATATTTTACACGCTAAAGTTCCGTGTTTTTGTGTGTGTCTTGCAAAACTTGATCCTATTCCTTTTGCAAAGGCTATGCAGACAGAAGAACTAACTTTATACTCCCTTTATTGGGGGTGGAAGGTAGGGGGATTCTGTTTTCTGCAAACTTCAGATTGTGCCATACTTACTAATGTTTAGCAGCACCTTACTCTGTGAGTAGTCCCATCAAACCCAGTGGGACTGTACACTGAGTAAGGCTCGCTGCAGTATTAGCAATGGTAATGGAACCTGGTCTTATTCCATAGTTATTATGAAAATTCTCTTTTAGTGGAAGACCTCTGTATTTGGTATTTCATGTCAGCAATAATCCATGACAAAAGAATGGGAGAACGTTTCGAATGGGAGAACCTTGAGGAACTGGCTGCAGTCTGAATACATAATTCCACTGTGATGTATTAGAATCAAAAGTGGTGCGCTCACTGAGACAAATACATAGCTTCTGTGAAATACCACTAACTTTTGTCTACATGTAGTCTCCCTGTTTGTATGTTCCTTTCTTCATACAATAAGTGATATGCCTTGAAATTTTTATATATGCAGATATATACATATCAAACAGAGGCAAACTGGTTGTGTCACAAAAATCTTTTTAACTTGTAATTGTCAAAGGGCAAAGTCCTTAACTTGCTCTGAGCATGGCACAGACTAACCCTGGGCTAGGTTCTAAAACTCAACCTCCTTTTGTAGTTTCCCTTTATTTTTAACAACACAAACAAAACTTATCTTGAGCTTTTTTGATGAACAGGTTGATTCTAGTGTTTCCCCTCACACTACAAATCCTTTTCGCAGCTCTCAGCACTGGTAACTTGTCTTTGTGTTGGGGAATTCTATTAGAACAAGGAAAGATAAATGCTCCCATCTCAGGCTATGGAATGAGAGCAGCACCATCCTGCAAATATGTCTTGCAGAATCTCTCGTCCTCCTCCATAGTCTGAGATGGGAAGCCATTTTACTGGAGCTGAGAGCTGTGGAGAGGATCTGGTATTTGGAGTCTGATTTTTCCAAAGGTCAGGAATGCAAAGGCACACAGAAAAGTCGAAGTGCAAATATATACCTATTTTTCATGTGCAGTTACCATAGTTGTTCATGCAAATCAAATATCAGCACCCCTGGTACTTTGTGTGTACAAATATATAACAGTGTTTCTGTCTTGCTATTTGTATGCACAAATACCTCTTTGTGTGTAAAATTACTTTACTGGAAAATTAAGTGCAAACATTTACACTTATTTTTGCATGGATATTTATATACGTGATTCTTAGATTGAATATTCATACCATATCATATCTTCATACCAATCTTTTTTTTAACTAAAAAGCAGAAAAACAATTCTGCTGCACTGATCCTAGTCACTGAATAGATATGTAACATACATATTAAGATATTTTACATGAAGTGGTACTACTTACTGGAAAGGAGACTGATGCTTGCAGCACTATTATACCCACATAATCAATGCAGGCCTAAGGTGTATTGTTGTTTGCATTGGTAGTTTGCAATATCTGTAGCGTAGGGATGTTCAACTTTATGCACAGGAATATTGCATTTCAAGCAGAAACATTTTATTTGTTTAATAATGTAGAATTATTTATTCAGTAGATGCCAAATCCTGGACCTATACATTGTAGGGCGAACTGGTAGCAACCTCTATATTTAGGTTGCCCTATACCTTCTATTATAAATTATTCTTTTAACACTTTCTGAGAAGTTCTAAAACCTTCATAGTTTGCAGCAGGCCTTTGAAATTTGGCAGGGGGAAAGTACTTGGGCTAGAGAAGTGCCTTTTCTTGAGCACATGGAATTCCATTCAGGTTTAGCTGAGTTCTAAACTGTTAAAGTAACCTTTTCTCTTTTGTCACTTGTGCTCCTCAGGAAAATTTTGGTAATATGCCAGAATAAATGAAAACAAACCTGCTAAAGCCTTGGACCCTGCTGCCTCTAACGCAGCAACAGCAACACATTGCATTTGGCATTCCTGGATGTTGCCAGAGCACCCATAGCTACAGATGGCGACATGGAGGAAGACAGCAGGATCAGGCTTCCTTGTCCCTTTATCTTACCTGCTACAGCAGGCACATTACCTAAATGTCCCATCTACACTCACTCTCTCCCTTGCCTGAAAATGAGCAATCCCGGATGTTGCTACTGTTGTGGATATAAACAAACCCTCCAAAAACATAGGAATTTATATACAAAAATACTCCTATGTTTAAAAATGTTATTTAGGTTACAAAATCAAACACTCAGAAGTTTAGGAAATGCCATTTTAACTGTTGGCATACAATTTTAATTCAGCCCCCTTTTGTGTAAACATTGAGACAATTTTTAATAATGTAATCACATTCTATTTTTTTTTCCACAGGATCCCTGCTTCATTCATGTTATAAGTTGGATACACAAGTGGGCTGAACTAACTTCGCACAAGCGACTCTAAATCTGGCATTCCCTAACTTTCAAATGTTTTACTTTGCAGCTGAATTTTATTTTAATATCATTTTATATGTATAGTAGATTAAAACCCCATAACCATTACATGATAAAAGTAAAAAGAAGTGACTGGATAGCAGAAGTGGATCTGAGTTGCAAAGTTTGGTTCAGTATGCAAACACACCAAAAGTCAGTGTGTCAGCTCTGGGTTTTTGCCACCTCCCATCTACAAGGGAAAGAGACAATACACTAAATTCAACCCTGGAATTATTGGGCACGGTTTCTTTTTACTTACTTCTTTAATGGCATCTGATTAGTCTGGGCTCAGCTTGACCTAGTAAGATGAATAGTGGGTACATCTGTGATAACCACATGAGCTTGTTTACTAGAATTTAACTATCTGATGCAGCTATAGTGTTTTCATTTTACTCTTCAGATAGAGTTAAAGACCAATCTAATCGTAAAGCAACTTCTCTTAGAACTGGCAGCTATATGAAGAAGTTTAAATAAAAATGAAAAAGACGCTATGACATTTTATACTGTAGGCACTAACATAAGCTAACAAAAAATGTCCTCTCTCTAGTTCCACCTCAGGGCAGTGGCAGAGATTCTGCTTGCACTCACGAATTCCAAGCTAGTATGAAATTGCTGACTATGCTCTTTGCACGTGGACTGGAACTAGGTTCTGACCGAAAACACATTTTGGGAAAATGTCCTCAAGTTAGAGACACTTGCATTTGTACTTTCACGTTCATTTTGCACTAAACTGGAACTTTAGTATGCTGAGAATTTTTTTTCTCCCACACTAGTAACAAGATATTTTCTATTACAAGGGATGGGATTTTAATGCTGTGACCAAAACTGATTTTCATTCTCAGTCTGCCGGTTTCTTCAAATGTCTGCTGTGCCAGAGTGAAACAAGACACTGCTTCATCAATGATATTTTATTCACTTACACTTTCAACATAAATTTGCATTAATTGTCACAGGCAGAGCTGATTTTTGAGTGTTGTAAAATTTGATGATGAAGGAGGCCCCCAATTTGCAAATAAGTCCATATTTAATGTGAGACTTTGGAGTATGCTGGTGAGTGAGAGACAGGGAGGGGACCCTACAATAATAACCTTTCTAGGGACTGCCAAAATCCTGAAGCCAGAACTGGATAAACTGTTCAGACAGATGTCTAAGGAACCCCAGGTCAGCCATATTCCGTTACTCCAAATGAAATTTGAGCATTGCAACTTTGATTTGGAAAATGCAGGATTATTAACAGAACTACACAAATTCTTGCACGTTTGGTTCAAAAGGTTCTTTTTTTCTATATGAGAACCTGCCAGTATGCCCTAAACTTTCAATGAACCTCATTTTCCCCATTGTTAAACCTATAAACAGTTTGATTTCAGTGGTTTCATGTCTATTCACATGGGTGTTCTGGAAACAGGTGTGGGTTTTGGCATCAGCCCTGTTGTAACAAGAGAACTGATCTCAGGATAGAACTGGGCTGTAATTAGAAGAGCCAAACTATAAAATGGCATGAAGCAGTTTCCGCTAACTGGAAATATTACAGAAGATAATAACAAAATGGAAAGGTAAGTGCCTGCAAGAGTCAGACAGAAACAAAAGTTTGAAGAGAATGTTTTACGTCTGATGTGTTTTAGAGAGACAAGGTAGGTGAAGTAATATCCTTTCTTGGACCAACCTCTTGGTGACGAGACAAGCTTTTGAGCTTACTCAGAGCTCTTCTTCAGGTCTGGGAAACGTACTCAGAGTGTCACAGCTAAATATAAGGTAGAACAGATTAGAAGTTGACACAGGTTGCAAGAGACCATTCAAGTGAACACCTCTGCAGTTGTAGGACAAAAGACAGGTATGGATTCCAGATTGTTGCAATGAGTCACATCCAGATCAGACCGATCAGCACTCTCTCTCGCTTAGAAAAATCAGGTGCTTCTGTGGAGCCCAGCTAGCAAATCTTGATCACATGGGATAAACCAGTGTAATCAGGAACATAAGAGAAATACTGCCTATCTGACTTCCCTTCCATAATGTGACTTATCCCAATAAACCAGGTGGAAACTAAGTATAGTGGTACAAATTCCTGCACAGATATGTAGAGTTTGCAAATAATTACAAAGCGGCTTCAATCTCAGTCATAATGCTCTGATGTCTTTCCAAAGTGGTTCTGATGACGCTCTCGATCACAAAGCCAGTCAATGAAAGAAGGGTGCAACAGGGAACTCAGCACACAAGGAAGCTTCTACACTGTGGGTATCCCCGGTTCCAGGAACAACAACCCCTCCAGATCCATACACTCTTATAATTTAAATATGCCACTCCAAACCTTGCTGTGAATGTGTTCAGACTGGGATATTCAAAAAGTCCTGGTTCAGTTCGTAGTCAGTGTCAGGTTCTAGCCCAGCTCCTTTATCCACAGAAAAAATATGGCATCCAGCTTCTAGGATTTTTGAGTAAATATCATAGTGTTCAGCTCTCTGAATGGATGAGTGTTTGCTAATTCTGCCCTCCTGAGAGGAGAGGCAAATACCAAACAAGGAGAAACTACTCCCACTATATTATGTTTAGTCCCACTGATTGCTCATACAAGCTAGGATACCCTGATAAACTTTACCTAGTAGAAGGCCATGGGCCAAAACATGCCTATAATAACTACTGAAGGGAAAGAAGGAAAGATGAAGAAGAGCTGTTAGCACAGAGTAATGATATACTAGGGAGGAGGAGGGAATTATAAGACAAAGGGGAAGAAGGGAGAAAGGAAGGAAGAAGACATCTTGGGTATTGATGTAACTTAGGCCAACTGAACACAGGAGAAGTGAGTAAATGAAATGCATATGTGAGAATCCTATAGGGAGAAAGAACAAAAGGGAAAAAGAAAGCAATGTGGTTGAGGAATTAGTTTGCTTGAATGAAGAATCAAGCTTAAATTTACTGATTATTTTTCACCAGACAGAGAGAGCTATTGAGGAACAGAAAGAAGGGGGGAGGGTTGGAAGGATACAGAAAGGCAGACATTATCCTGAAAAATATTGAGGAAGATATTCAACAGAAGATTGAAAAATGTTAAATGCTAAAATATTCTAATGAAGTATCCTTCAGTAATAGTTTATTCTGTCTAATCTAATTGAAGGGGGAGCAAATTGATTTTCCTACCTCTGGGACAATTCTACCCTTTCCCTGGAGAGTGCTATTCTATTCCATTGCTGTCAGGAAGGACTTTTCTCTGTTGTTCATCAGGAAATTTGAAGACTGAAATTTTAGGGCATTACGATGCTTACCAATTTTAATTCTTTAAATTTTGTTCCTGGAAACCAAACAAAAGGATTAGATCTCAGTGAATTGCATGCAAAGTTTTCTGTTTCACACATCAGCTATTTTTTCTGTTGTCATGTTCAGGAAAATGTGCTTAGGATTTTTTCCCCCTAACAATAGGAAAAGAAATGTTTTCAGATCTCTAGAACTTAAATATGACTGAGTGGATTTTGCCTGTTTGTTTGGGGGCAGGGGTGTGTGTGTGTGTGTTTGTTTAACACAACTTCCTTGAGGAGATGAAAGATGAACAATCTTAGTTCAAAAGATGAATGTTGTGGAAAATTATGAGCATGTGAAAAATAGGTTATAGGGAAACTCTTTTTCAGCCTTCACTCCTGCAGCTGTTATCAGACAACTGCTATAATGAAGGAAAAAATTAACGTCTCCATTTCCTTACTGACACAAGATTCAATAAAGCTGTTATGGTTCCCTCCAAACCTGGGCAATATGGATGTAGATGAGCAGCCTCAGATGTTAGATGAACAGTGACAATGTTTCATGTCTAAGTTGCACAATACTTACAGACACTTTTGTGAAATAAATATACTGTATGACTCTGTGTGTGACGCAGAGTGCAGGAAACTACCTGGTTCCCAATGAACTGAAGTTCAGCTCCATCTTTACCCTTATATATGTGTTCATTGTAAAATAGTCTGCTTGGGAAGGGGGTGAGATTAGGGAGAAAAATGCTATTTGGAAGGTAAGTATCCACAATCAGGGTCAGAGACTCCTAGCTGTGTTTGCTGGGTTTTTTTTTTTTTTTTTTTACTTCCTCCCCTCCCTACTCTCCATGTTAACATCTTTAATCTTTAGGGAAAATATCTTTTTATTCTTGATCCTGCACTGAGGTCTACATGGACAGAGGTCCATGGGATTCTGCTCACCCACAGTTCAATATGGGGTCAGGAGGTAGGCTGGCAGGTGAGAGTCTTTGTTTATAGTAGCCTCTATTTCCAAACCCTATAGTAGGCATTTCTGATGCACCATCACTTTAGTTCCTAGGTTCCCCTATGACGTGGTTCTCAAAGTTATTTGACCAGGCCCCCCTTCTTTGTGTCTGGTTGTTTACGCCCCATCCCCACAAGTACATACCCCACCACCCAGCAGAGAGCAGCAGCAGCTGCTGGCTGGGTGCTCAGCTCTGATGGCAGTGTCGTGCCAACAGCAGCGCAGAAGTATGAGAAGCAATGTGAAAAGGGATATTTGTAATAACAATTCACAGCAGACTTAGCACCCCGTTGCCACTGTTATTTCTGCACTGCTGCTGCCACCCCAGGGCTGACAGCCAGAGCCCTGCTGCCTCTGGAGCAGGTTGGGGGGTAGAAGAGCCCAAGCCCAGACTGCTTGCTGGTGAGGGACTGAGGTGGAAGGGAAGGAGAGCCTGAGTTTGGATGGTGGGGCTCTGGCTGTCCCCTTTATTCCCACCTCCTGGGTGTGCACACCCCTTCGGCACCAGCCCCAGCCAGCCAGGGCTGACAGCCAGAGCTCTTAAAAAATAAAAATAAAAAAGCACACAGCCCATGCCACTCTTGACACATTCCCATGCTTCCCTTGGGAGGCCTGCCCCACGGTTTGAGAACTGCTGACCTATGATGTGAAATGTGTTCCACTGGATGTGTCTCCAATCATCTTACTCAATTTTTATTTATTTGCCATGCTTTCTTTTAACCTGCTTTTAAAATAAAACCGAAATGTTTTATGAGGCTCTGGTAGTGTGAAAGGAGAGTTGCTCTTCTAAATCTAATGTGAAAAATGCTCTCCACCTCTTGAACAATTTATATGCAGCATATACTGAAGACTGTATTGATCAATAGTGATATGTATTTACATGCTTTTCTGTTGCATTAATCACTATAGTGTACTATTAAATGTAGCCACATGACATGACATTTTAGGGAACCCACAGAGAAGGTAAGTGACTTGCTCAAGGTCAAACAAGAAGTCTGTAATGGAGCTGGAAACTGAACCAGTCCCGTTTCTCTCTTGAGTGCCTTAATCAAAATATCATCCTTCCTCTGTTATTCTAACAACATTTATGTCATTAATCACAAAACAGAAAATGTATAGGGAGAATTTGCATCCATTCATAATGTTGTAACAGACATTATATTGTTGATTTATTTATTTTTTAAAGTTATTCATGTATTGAAGAGGAAATTGCTGATTGAGGAGCAGGGACTCATATGGGATCCATGCTTCAAAGAGTTAACTTTGGTTTTACGCAACACAGAAATGCAGTAAATTCTGTCCTGTAGTTTCCTGCTTTGATCAAAGGCTACTACGCCATAGTAGTTGTCCTATGGGCCTTTAGTCCTATGTTTGCTGATTCAGTTTTGGCTTTGGAACAGGGCTAGGACCTCCCAACTTGAAATCTTTTTTTTTTTTTCCTTACAGATACATTTCTTGCATTTAAAAGACATCTTTAAAAAAATTTTGATACGAACAGATTTAAATGTTTCTCTTAGCTAGAGCTGTACTTTGCAATCAGCTTTGCTTTGAAACCACATTTAGAATATCAAGTGAATTGTATAATAAAACTACCCCTTTGAAGAGAAATAAATGTGGACAATTCTTACAGGCTATGATTTTACCTTGGGTTTATTTTTTTTTAAATGTGTAAATAATTTTTTTAAAACTTTTTTTACAACAAAAAAGATATTTCAAAGTTATAAAACCAGGATTTTGGCTCAGATACTCCAAAGGAGCCTAAAAAGGAGCCTAAATACCTGTAAGGATCCAAACCTTCCGGTCATTTTTTTTTGCTGAGCTTATGTGACCCCTTTATTCTGCTTGGATCCATTAAGGACCCTATATCAGTGAAGGAAGTTAGCACTGCCTGTGTGCAGCTATGGGAGAATTGTGCAAAATACCCCACGACAGTGAGTGTCAGTGTCCACATCGGCTCGGGCTTGCGCTGTGGAACTAAAGAAAGCAGTGTAGACGTCCCACTTGGGCTAGAGCCCAGAGTCAGAAATCTAGCGAGGAGAGTGAGCCAGTACTTACTCATCAAAAGTATCATATTTGGTACTGAGTCATTCAGGGAACGTGGAGTACATCTCTCTGAAAGGGGTGCTAACTTACTTTTGGCCAGTGTTAGGAAGGGAATTGTTAGCTATTTGGGAACCTGGCTCAGGGCCGGATGGGATGTAACTCCCTTTCCCCGGTTCCTTAATCCTCTGTCACCAAGGTGCCCCATTCTGGCAACAGATGTGGGATACACAATTATGAGTCTATACCCAGGTATTTGCCTAGACATGCCTAGATGGGCAAGTTTCCCCTGTGATTGCTGTATTCAGGATATTTCACTGAAGGAGGTCATGCATGGTCTCTGCTGAAAGTTAAAAACTTGTTGGTTGTCATGGTTATTATAGGATGTATGTACGGATAATATTTTAGGACTTATGTGATATGTAGAACATTATGTTCCAAAGCTGCTAGAGGTGAAACTAGTCACCAGGAACCAGACAGCTTTTAGAGCTAATCCAATCAGGAGTGAGAACAATTGACCCAGCCCACCAAGTGTTTAGAATCTAGACCAAGTGCATGTTTGAGCCTTTACAAAGCACCGAAGAGCCCAAGAAAAAGACTTTGAATAGTAGGGCCATCAGGAATGAACTGAAATTAAGGAAACACCCTGACTATGAAAAGAAACAAAAGATCTGGAACTGTATTATAGGGCAAGGAAGGGCACAAGATGACATACATTATGATACTCTGTCAGCATGAGTGTCTTAGGAAAAATGGATCCCAGCTTTCTGGACTGGACAAGCACTGTCTGTAGTGACCATTGGGAAAAGAATACCTTGTTACACAGGAAAGGAACTTGTTAATAAGTATAGACTCTAGATTGTGTTTTATATTTTTCTTCTAGCTGTAAACATGTTTCCAATTTTTATTCTTGCTTCTATTTGAATCTTTATCTTGAGTTTTTTGCAAACTTCTGTTTGGTTTTACTACAGACATGACTAACTTGCTTTGTTCTAAGGAGAGTGTTGAAATGAGATGAAGCTAGTTGTAAGGACTCCTGGGTTCCTGGACAGCTCTCACATCTGGCTGCCACTGGGCCGCTCACCCAGAACTATTGGAAGTGAGGGGCTAATAGTGCTCCCAGAGGCACTGCCCACAATGATTCTGATTCGGGATAATGACTGGCCTCAGCAGTTGGCCCAGCCATACTATTTAAAACAGAAGGAAGCACAGGATGTTGCCTAACCATCTCAGAGACTTTCTTACTGGCTCCTGAACTGGATCTGACTCTTGCTTGATCCCTGGTTTCTGATTCTGGCTCTGATCCTAGCTTGGTTCCTGATTCTCACTCTTCCCCCCGGCTTGGTTCCTGACTGTGACTCTGACCCTGACTTGCACTATGTTTGACTTCCCTACTCTGACAACTAGGTCATACTGCCCATGTCCCAGTCCTGACAGGTTGCTCTGACCACTAGCCCCTTGGGGTAGGCTCTGCCAGGTATGGATCCAGAATAGTTCCTCTTGCCCCATGGGAGGCATTGCCCAAACAGGTAGCCTGCCTTCAGGCCTACAACCTAGCAATGCAGGCACAGGCTGCAGACATTGCAGGACCAAGTGCTCCAACTTTGCACGGAGAATGCTGTGCTTTGGATCCAATCTTATGCACTATCACACCTCAACCATCACCCATTATCCCCCTGCCAAAGCCTGCAATGAGGCAGCCCAGCTGTACCAGTTCTGGTGAGGCCTGTAAGAAGAAATCAAGGATGAGCTGTCTCAGATCAAGACCCCAGCAGACCAGGACGCTTTTATTGATTTCACCACCTGCATCAATAATTGATTGTGGGAATGGCAGGAATACAGAAGCAGAATGATACATTTCCCAGGGACCATGAGCGAGATTACACAGCCTGGCCAGATCACCCATGCATCTTGACCTCCAACTCCCCTCCCAGTACAGAGATCACACTGTATTTAAAAACACCAAAAAAGAAAATGAATTGTCTACCATCACACTGGAAGCATGGCTACCCATAGAATTTATGGGATGGCATTTATGCAATGTTGAAGCCCAAGTTAGCCACCCTATGGCTTTACCTTCAAGAAAACCTGGCCAAGAGATTTATTCACAAATCCACCTTGCCCACTGGGATGCCAGTACTCTTTGTAAAGAAGAAGGATGAAAGCCTCTGATTATTCATGGATTACCCATGTGACTCTGAACCAAATCACAATCAGGAATGACTATCCACTGCCTCTCATCCCCGAGCTGTTGAACCTTGTGGAGTCTGCTTAACCTGTCATGGGGATGATCATTTGGTATGCATTACAGCAGGGAATGAATTAAAAAAACCCTGCCTTTTGAACAAGATATGGTCACTTTGAATATCTCGTAATGCCATTTGGTTTGAAAAATGTACCCACCACATTCCAGCATTTTAACCATGATCTGTTTGGGTATGTGATGGAGCAGTATGTGGTGGTATATCTGGATGACATTCTGATTTTCTCTGATGGTGCAGAGCAACACACCCTGCATGTCCTCAAAAGGCTACACCAGCATGGCCTCTACACCAGGGGTTTTCAAAGGGGGGGGTCGGGACCCCCCAGGGGGTCATGAGGTTATTACTTGGGGGGGAGAGGGTTGTGAGCTGTCAGCCCCCACCTCCAAACCCCACTTTACCTCCAGCATTTTTAATGGTGTTAAATATGTAAAAAAGTGTTTTTAATTTATTAGGGGGGTCACACGCAGAGGCTTGATGTGTGAAAGGGGTCACCAGTGCAAAAGTTTGAGAACTAAGCTAGAAAAGTGCAACATTCTTCACTCTTCCATAGAGTTTTGGGGTTTTTTCCTTCCTTAGAGGGTGTCAAGATGGACCCACACAAGGTGAAGGTTGTTCTCAATTGGATGGCACCTTGGTGGAACAGTCATGACCTGCAGCATTCACTAATTTGCCTGTGAAAGGCTAAAATGAATATTCATTTCCGCCCCCAGAGTGGTCCATCCTGATCCAACATAAGCCTTCACTGTCTAAACAGGATACTCCAATGTGACAACTGGGGCAGCGCTTTCCCAGAGTTGTACCCAATACCCAAACATATATTGTATCGATGTGCTTTCTATTCCAGGAAAATCAGCCCCGCAGAACAAATCTATTAAATCCTGGGCAAGGAGCTACTTGTGAATAAGACTGTCTTTCAGAATGGTGTCACTATCTCAAAGGGGCCAACCATAATAACTTGGAATATCTGTGCAAGGCCAAGGCCCTTAATGAACAACCACTTTGCTGGGCCTTGTTCTTCTCATGCTTATATTTTGTTATTTCCTGTCATCTTGGTCCTAAAAATAGCAAGCCTGATTCAATGACCCTGAACAGAGAGCATCTTGCTGCCCGAAAGGCCCAAGCCCTGAAGCCTCTATCATCCTCAAGCCCCAGAACTTTCTTTGAACAGTCCCTTGTCAAGACCTCCTTACCTAGATCCAATTGACCTCAACCAAATTATCCCCCCAACAAACAGGAAGCATTAAACTAGGGAGACTCCAGCATCTATTATGGGACAGTCTATGTGTTTTCCCTGTGCCCTTGTGGATTGTAGCTCTGCAAGAATGCCACAGCTCCCCTCAGGCAGGGCATTCGAAGACCGAGCTTCTTGCCCTACAGTTCTTTTGGTGGTGCCTCATGCAAGTCACAATACAGACCTAAAAAAACAATGAGGAGTCAAGTGGCAACTTAAAGACTAACAGATTTATTTGGGCATAAGCGTCCATGGGTAAAAAACCCACTTCTTCCTATGAAAGCTTTTTACCCACAAAAGCTTATGCCCAAATAAATCTGTTAGTTTTTAAACTGCCACCGAACTCCTTGTTGTTTTTGTAGATACAGACTAACACGGCTACCCCTCTGATACTTAATACAGACCTATATCATCTCTTGTAACACCTGTGCCAACATGCCACATAATAAAGAACCAGGAGGTACCATTCAGACTCTGAGCAGTTATCGCCCTAGACTTCATAGTGATTTCAAGTGATTTACAGCAATCTTGAATGTTGTATACCACTTCTCCTAGAAGGTTCACTTTGTTTCCTGAATCAGCCTGCTCTCCTCCTGTCTCTGGGTGGACCAAGTCATTCACCATCCTGGTCTTCCATCTCCAATCATAGCCCACAAATTGTCTGCTGTTTCTGGTGGGAGGCCAACCTCATGCTCCAACCTCTCATCCACATACTGCTCTCAGACAAATGGCCAAATGGGGAGAAAAAATAAAAATCTGCATAAGTATTTCTGGTGCGGTATAAATTATCATCAGAATGATTGGTCTTCTCTACTACCCTTGGAAGACTTTGTGTACAACAACACAGAACATGCCTCTTCAGTGAAAAGCCCATTCTTTTCAAATTATGGCTTCTACTCTCATTTCCATCCAGAGCTACACGTAACTTCCTCCAACTCCACAGCTGCAGACTGGGTACAACTGATATGCCAGACCAAAGAGGACCAGAAAACCCAGCTGGAAGATGCTAAGAAAAGTTACAAACACTATACATATGTCATAAGCATATTCCCATAAAGCCTTATGGGTTGCAAAGTCACACTTACCCTATATATTTTTTAAGTATGGTAGGTATAAAATTATAAATCTATTTCTTTTTAGCTGAATAATTTTCTTTGGTCAATCATACCTGAGTTCCTTTCTAGTACAAACATGACATGCTTATTATCATCTGGGTCTAAACAAACATGGAACTTCCATTAACTTTGAAATCTGAATGCAAAAGAAGTGGAGACCAGATACCATAGTGCTGTTTCGCTTTGAATCAGTTATCCTTAGAGGAAAGTACACATTGGTATGTATAGCCACCCAAAGGGTTTAGCTCACCAGCTGTACCACCATCTTTTGCATATATTTACTTAGCCTCCTGGGCAGAAAACATGTTTAGTCTAAATTCTGAGCCAGTAAGAAAGCTAGATTCTATAGCAATGAAGCCCTAATGGGAAATATTTGAGAGGATAAAGAAAAAGGCTATGCAGCACTTCCTGTAATACCATTTTTACATGTTCTTTGACTAAAATGTCACAAAAGAATTAAAGGGGCAGGGGAATAATCCATAAAGTTAATGACTGGGGAAGGATATGAGTAATAAGATACTATAAAAAGCTTAACAAGGGTGTAATAGATGCTTTGAAATTAGTGATTTTTGATAAAGTGCTTATAATAAAGTCAAACTTACAGGGAATGTTAGTGGATTACACTTCACACAGGAAGGAAGTTTAGTTGAAATTTCTATATAACAGTACTTATACTCCTCCTGTAGCTCAATACGAAATGCAAATTGAGTCATATACTAGATGCATTCCTACATTACAGGCATTAATGGCTCTATTCATTATTATTTTGTTTCATGTTATTCTGTGATGCATTATCTTTTAGAACTGCAGCACCTTTATTCTGCCTGAAATATTTAGAGACAGGGGCAAGGGATCTTGATGTTTATAAGGTAACTGAAATTATGGGAATGGATTTACAGCTTTTTGGTTCTACCTCATCAAAAACCATTCCAGCAGTGGAACACATTAATCTTCTAGATATAAAGGGCCATGTCTCAGAGTCAAATAGCAAATCAGAAATCATGCTAATAATTAGACAGGACAACATATTTTCTTTTGTATTCTCTCAAGAAATTTTTTAGACAGGTATTCAAATCAGTCTAAAGCTGGAACAAATGTACTCTGCACCCACAAACTGACAGCTTGTTTTATGTTTAGGACCCTACCAAATTCGTGGCCATGAAAAACACATCATGGACTGTGAAATCTGGTCTCCCCTGGTGAAATCTGGTCTTTTGTGTGCTTTTATCCTCTACTATACAGATTTCACAGGGGAGACCAGTGTTACTCAAATTGGGTGTCCTGACCCAAAAGGCAGTTGAGGAGGGGGTCACAAGGTTATTTTAGGAGGGTCGTGGTATTGCCACCCTTACTTCTGTGCTGCCTTCAGAGTTAGGTGGCCAGAGAGTGGTGGCTCTGACAGCAGTGCCCTGCCAGCAGCAGCACTGAAGTGAGCGTGACAATAACATACCATGCCAGCCTTTCTTCTGCATTGCTATCTTCAGAACTGGGTGGCTAGAGAGGGTGGTTCCTGAATGAGGGCCCAAATCTGTAGGCAGCCGCACAGAAGTAAGGGTGGCAATACCATACCATGCCATCCTTACTTCTGTGCTGCTGCTGGTGGCGGCTCTGCCTTCAGAGCTGGACTCCTGGCCAGCAGCCACTGCTCTCCAACTGCTTAGCTCTGAAGGCAGCTCTGCTGCCAGCAACAGCGCAGAATAAGGGTAGCAGTACCATAACCCCCTCTACAACAACCTTGTGACCCTCCTCCAACTCCTTTTTGGGTCAGGATAGGTACACTTACAACACCATGAAATTTCAGATTTAAATAGCTGAAATCATGAAATTTATGATTTTTGAAATCCTTTGACCATGAAATTGACCAAAATGGATCATGAATTTGGTAGGGCCCTATTTATGTTCCATAGAGCTAATGCCACAGAACATGAATGGCATGAATAATGATTAGACTCAGAAGGTGCTAAATACTGGGACCATGCCCTGCCAAAACTCAAGCTGCCAGCCATTGTAAATTAATACAGTAGAATGATACTAGGAAATACAATATTTTAACCCTTTAGTTAAGTAACTCATACAATTAGCTAGACCCTAGTTTATTTAGAAAAAGAATAGATCATGATTAGGGAAGTCAGTTAATCACAGTGAACTCATGTGATTAATCAAAAAATTAATCATGATTAAAAAAATTAATCGTGATTAATCACAGTTTTAATCTCACTGTTAAATATTAGAATACCGATTGAAATTTATTAAATATTTTTTATGTTTTCCTACATTTTCAAATATATTTATTTCAATTACAACACAGAATACAAAGTGTACAG
Source organism: Lepidochelys kempii (assembly GCF_965140285.1). Taxonomy (NCBI): domain Eukaryota; kingdom Metazoa; phylum Chordata; order Testudines; family Cheloniidae; genus Lepidochelys; species Lepidochelys kempii. The sequence continues at coordinate 131,483,293 of NC_136381.1, read as the reverse complement.
TGCTCACTTTATATTATTATTTTTATTACAAATATTTGCACTGTAAAAATGATAAACAAAAGAAACAGTATTTTTCGGTTCACCTCATACAAGTACTGTAGTGCAATGTCTTTATTGTGAAAGTGCAGTTTTCAAATGTAGATTTTTTTTTGTTACAAAACTGCACTCAAAAACAAAACAATGTAAATCTTTAGTGCCTACAAGTCCACTCAGTACTACTTCTTGATCAGCCAATAACTGAGACAAACAAGTTTGTTTACATTTACGGGAGATAATGCTGCCTGATTCTTATTTACAGTGTCACCAGACAGTGAGAACAGGCATTCGCATGGCTCTGTTGTAGGTGGAGTTGCAAGATATTTACTTGCCAGATGCACTAAAGTTCTACATTGTTTTAATTTTAAGTGTAGTTATTTTTGTACATAAGTCTACATTTTTTAAAGTTCAACTTTCATGACAAAGACATTGAACTACACTACCTGTATGAGATGAATTGAAAAATACTATTTCCTTTTTCATTTTTACAGTGAAAATATTTGTAACCAAAAATAAATATAAAATGAGCACTGTACACTTTGTATTCTGTGTTGTAATTAAAATCAATATATTTGAAAGTGCAGAAAACATCCACAAATATTTAAATAAATGATTTTTTATTATTGTTTAACAGTGTAAATTAAGACTATATTTTAGTCACAGGTATTTTTAGTTTAAGTCATGGACAGGTCACGAGCAGTAAACAAAAATTCACAACCCGTGACCTGTCCATGATTTCTACTATATACCCTTGAACCACAGTCAATGAGAGCTGTGGGGGCAGGGCCCACAGGCAGAGGCAGTGTGCAGAGCTGCCTGGCCACGCCTCTGCCTAAGAGCTGAGTGAGGGCGAGCCCCCCGAAGTAAGCGTCGCCCACAGCCTGCCTCACCCCATCCAGTGCCCCAACCTTACTCCCTCCCACACCCAAACTCCTGCTGCTACTGGGGGAGGGAGGCGCGGTGGCCTGAGAGTGCCCCAGCAGTGGTTGGTGCGACTCGCACAGGTGCTGCCTGAGCTACCTCCATGCTAGGCGCACCGGCTGCTGCAGAAGTCACGGAGGTCACGGAAAGTCATGGAAACCGTGACTTCTGTGCCTCCCATGACAAACTCGCAGCCTTAATCATGATGATTTTTTTAATCATTTGACAGCCCTTGTCATTATTTATGTTTATCACCCTGATCCTCATCCTGTATGTGTGTCCCTTTCCCAGACACACTTCATCTGCCTTTGGCCCTGACTCTCAGCTAGTTTAAATTGTTGTAGATCCAGTGACTTCAACTGTCTCCAAAAATTTACCCAAGTTGAGGGTCTGGCCCTTTGTCTTTGTAAGGCCCCATCCCTGTACTGGATAGCACCTGGGTGGGATACCGTGTGGGCGCACTGGTCCATTTGCAACTTTGAATTGCAGGATTGAAAGGAATGTTTTTGAGTTAGGAATGATATTTTCCCTTCTGTTTAGGAAACTAGTTATACTTTAGGAACTATTGTCATGTAATAGGTAAATTATGATAATAAATTAAACATAGGGCTGGTGAAAGACACCAGCTTGACAGCTCACATCTTCATTTTATCCACAGCCAATGAATGGGCAGCACTGCAAGTGTCACCATGCTATTGATGTAGCTCAACTCAATCTTAAGGATACTCTGAATCTAGGATTCAGAGGATATTGGTTCATTTTGAAAGCATTCGATCCTTGGCTTCTCTGTTAAGACTGCTACAAAGTGCTCCAAAAAATGCCAGTTATGGGGGAGGTGGGTTGTGCACAGCTGTATGCTAGCAATTAGTCTGGACCCTGGATTAGCAGATGGCAAGTCTGTTGTTTCAGTTAATTAAGGATTTATATGAATATCAAAATTAAACAAATACAATTATTGAGTTGCTTTCCTCCCTCCTCCTCAACAACTAGCAGGACTTCATCCACTACAAAACACAAAATGACCTAGGTTGGATTCAGACAGTTGACATAGCAGTGAAAAGTTCATTACACAATTAGCAGTTTCATGAACCATTCACTCCTTAATATTGTATTTTTAGATAATTACTAGATTGATTCAGGATTATCAACCAGTGATTAACTCCCTCCCTCCCACACCCCCTTATTTTTCAGTGAAGTGTTTTCATCAAGCCTTCTAACCGATAGAAGCAGAGTTGATTTTTTTGTGTGTGCCCAGAATGATGTCACGGGTCCTTCACTTGGTCAATAGGGTTCAGCCTTCACCTTTCCAGTCAATTTTCTCATGCCACCCATGGCTAACAATGACAAAGAAGAATCTATATCTATATCCCCCTGGATATAGTTTTCAGGGCTACACCTACTACTGGCTGTAACCACCTCTCAGTCTTCCTTCCACCTACTGAAGAATAAACCTGCTCTGGCAGCCTGATTAATCTTTAACCCAAACTCCACATCTAGAAACTTCACTATTGACACGTCTGCCATTACAGACCTGAAACCACTTAGCGCTGAGCTCATGTGGTGCAAATTTCTCTCTCTTCCTCCATCACCATGGATGGCTCCATATGGTGTGGATGCACGAGAGATGGCAGAGCAAGATCTCTATAGACCACTAAGAGTGTACAGAGCATCCATACACAATGTAGCTTGTCTCTTAAAGGTACACATTTATATTTTCTCTTGTGCATTCATTCGGCCCCTGATTTTCATCCACTCCTTCCAGTGTCATTGCATGCCACTTCTGTTTTAAATGTGGCAGTGTTTCATTAAAGTACCATATGACAGTTTTTGCTTTCTGTCACTACCAATCTCTTTCCAGAGTATGCTACACGGACCTTTCAGAAATCTACATTACATGAATATGTATTTGTTCCTTTAATGCATGTGCGTATGGTCTCCCCAGTGGAATCCACTTAGAGCAGCTCTGGCATCATCTGAACACAAATTAACAAATGTTGCCCTTATTTGTTGGATAATTTGATGAATAACAGCAAAAAAATGTCAAATCCAGTATTCATTTTTGGTGTTATTTTCACACTGGCACATATTTGCTGAACAAATAGGTTTGCTGCACACTCTACATATTACCCCTTATGTTGGATAATTTACCTTTGTTTATGGGCATTCCTAACCACCACAAATTACTGCAGCATGTGCTACATTTTCTACTTTGTCTAATCTGTTTTGGAAGGCACAAATCACAATGCTGTCAGCGTAACCAAACGCGTTCAGCTACAAACTGCTTGGTTCTTCAGCTCTATAGGCATCATTTGTTTGTATTAAGACTTACGCCAGGTTCTCTGAATAGCTTAGTTTTTACCTTTAAGGATTAGACTCCCTTGTAGTTCTTATTAATTAAATTGCCTATGAGTTGTTCAGACTTAAAAGAGAGTCATTAGTTTCTTAATGTACAAGAATAGTGATAAAATATTCACCCATCTGATTTCTGCTAAAGACCATGTCCCTTTTCCATATGATATTTTTCCTAGGGTTCTACAAGTGGTTGAAATTTTACAATTAGCTTTTCATATTTGTGCTAAGTGTTGACTTGCAGTCTTTATGACTTAGGCTCATCAGTTTAGCAGCCACACATACATGGCTCATTTTACAGCACCTTTGACACTACTGTCTTTAAGCTGCATTGTATTCTTGCAAAGTACTACAATGTGATCCATAAAAAGGAGGAATTTTTTGTCTATACTTGCTCTATTTTGTCAAGTTGCCTCAGGTTCTTTGGGGCTTTTAACACATCTAAAACAGTTCATTACTGTTATCCTAAACCAAAATAGAACACAGCAAAATAGAAATATGAACAAATAATGCCAATACCTTACTGAAAAAGTATAGTTTAAATAGTCTGTACAGTTTTACAGTATGTTCTGTTTCTAACACAATGTATTGCTAAGAAAAGGTGGTTTATTGATTTTAATTACTCAGTACAGGTAATATTCAAAAGTTAAACACTTCTGATAAATAATTGATAAAATAACTTGCACTAATATTTATTCTGTGTATTGTGATAGCACATAGAGGCCAGAACCAGAGCAAGGCCCCATTGTGCGAGAGGCACTTCACAAATATGTAGTAAATGGTTGTGCATGAAGATCTCCCAGTCACTAGATGTCTCTTGTGACTAACTGGATGGTTGTGGAGGTTATAATAATACTTCCTTCCCTAGAGAAAGTTGATCTGATCTGAAGCCACAGACTCAAACACTTAAATGTCTAGGCTATGTATAGGCCTCTGTTTTGATGTTTTTGCATGCAAACCCAGGATGTATGTTCAAACTTGATACAGGCATTGATTCTTTGGCATGCCTACGCTTGCATCCATCTGTCAGGTTATCATTGTGCCCAGTCAACAGACAGTAGATTAAGTTAAAAAGTGTCACCGTATGCTTTATTACAAGACAGCACATCAGTGACTAATGTAGACATTATACTGCCAAATACTAGCTGTATCCCATGTCATGCTCTCTCGTAGACAGTAAGTGAGAGACAGGACAAGACTGCAAAAGGGGTATGTCTTCAGATATACCTCTTCTTTAAAAGCTTAGACCTCTTTAACTTCTTGATATTGCATTTCTGTTCTTTTAATTTTAAACTAAACATTTCCTCCTATCCCTTACATAGTATGGCATGTGTGTGTGATTTTTCCCCCATCACGTGCGCCTCAGAGATGAAGGTTAAGTTCTGTTAAACCATGTGCTCTTTCGTACCTGACCATAGATTTGGTTTATGACCCTTAACTATCCGTTCCTATTAGTAGTGTATTGATCATAAATTAACATGTAAGTTACAGCATAGCAGACATCATGAGATGTTGGGCATGGAAGAAAATGAAGTTCCTCATAATTTTGGATTGGATTCTGCTACTTTCATTCTCTTTGAGCAGTACCTTACTGTGCAAGCCATTTCAGGAAAACTAAGGTATCAGTTTGCCGAGTTAGGTGCTACACAGCAACAATAAAAGTGGCAGAACTGGACTCTATGCTGAATGCTGCAAGCTGAGGTGATTTTGTTAAATTGGGGTCTAGGTCTCCCATTTCCACACCAGAAGGTCCTTTTGGAGGTGCTGAATCAGAGCAGCTGTCAAAATGGAAAGGGACAACATTAATCTTTGCAGCTGGCTTATAAGCATTAGGCAAACACAGAAAAAAATGTACGATCATTGTAAAGTTAAATAGGTCAGCATTTTCATGAATTAAAATTCACTGATTACCAAGGTACCGGAGTAATTTAGAGTGTTGCTAATCCTGATTGTTATATAAGATCCTTCCATTCAGAAGCTATCATTCTGAGATATATGTATTTCAAATCCTTCGGAACTGAGCTGACACTCCATATTCAAACCATACATTTTCAGATCAGTTCAGTGAAGACAGTTGGAGACATTTTAAAATTGATGACTTATAATAAAAGATTTAGTGTGAAATCTTGGCAAATGAATTATGTTATGCAAATGGATGAGCATGATTTTTCCTGGCAAGTGCTTTTTGCAAGAGCTTCGTAGCAAGGATTATTTTTAGGGCTAATTCCTCTGGCTCAAGTGCAGTAAACACTACAAAATAATGCAGAATGGGTGAGGTGTTTTTTCCCCCCCTGGAGTTGCCCAGATTCAATATGCAGAGAGTCCAGGTTGTGCGTGGAGCAGAGAACGTCAATTCAGTGTGCATCAAGAGCCATTGCTCTATAACAGCTGCATAAGGAAATGTAGTAACCAGAGTGAAAAGTGAAGGCGTGATATTATTGGCCTATTATCAAGTTAGAAATAACTGGAGTACCTCAAATACCACTGTGTGGTAAATGTTAATGTTTTAGTGACAAGTACTGTAGAATCTATATTTGTTCTACAAAGTGAGCCCAGATGCCAAATGAGATAATGACAAAAACAGTTTACACTGGTTTGTGGGCAAAACAGATACGGACAAATGTTTTGCCTGTTGCATCATAGATTGGAAATTTAGCCAAAGAAGCATAGTCTTGTTATGATCAAGCTTAGTGACTAAAATGGTTTATTTTATTAACATGGAAAGCATGTTAATGTTTGGGAGTTGTAGACTACAGTCTTACAGTTACAGCCCTGGGTAACCTTGAAAAGGCCTCTTTTTTCATTTGAACGATAAAGAAAGGAATTCACTGAGATGATTTTTTTTAAATTTTGTTTTAGGATTATTATATTTTTGATATCATTTACATCAAGGACCCTGCATTAAGGCTTTTCTGTGTAAGTGACTGTATTACACCTTTATGAAAATTTTACTGTGCTTTGTTGTGTGGCACTCTGTTTTGGAAAAGAGGGAAAACCAGCAGCTTGGAAGAGAAGAGGAAACAAGATTATCAATTGATTTCCAACATGGGTTTACAAAGGACAGGGCTTGTCAGATAAATCTGATGGAGTTCTTTGAAAGGCTGACAAAAAATAATGGAAAAGGGGTGAATGTGATCTATGGATTTTAGTAAAGGCATTTGTTAAAGTGCCACACAGGGGCTAATCTAAAAGGTCAAAAGTATGAGTACGAATGTTAGCTTGACTGAAAGCTGGCTGGAGGGCGGGCGGGCGGGCGGGGGGGGGGGGTGGGAGGGGGGGCGGCGAGAGTGCTATAATTAGCTGTCTCAAGTGAGGCCCTGCAAAGCTGAGCGTTGGCAGTAATTTTATTTAACACTTTTATACAAAAATGATTTTGAAGCTGATTTTGTACCTCTTTACTGATGACACAAAGATAGGAGGAGCAATTATAAGAGCTGAGGAAGGCAACATATTACAGTTTGTCCTAGATAGATTGAGGAAGTACTACAAAAGGAAATGTGGCAACTGGAGTTCAATCTCAAAGTGTGAAGCCATTGATCTGGGCAGCAATAATAGCAAAGACAATATATCATGAAAGAAATAGTACTGAAGGAAGTCAAAGGACAAAGGAACCTAGAAGTCTGTACTTTTGGAATGGAGGTTTAGAGTGTATCAGCAGCAAGAAAAGCAATTGGAGGAATTATATTTAATTCAAAAGAGATTCTACTGTACTGCACTCATTGGGATGTATCTGACAAGTTGTGGAATCTGTTACCTAAGAATTAGGGGGGAAAAAAGCCATCTGGAGTAACCAGGGCTACAAGAATTAATTTGAAGATGAAATGGTATGTACTGTAGGAAGTCCTAATGGGCTGTATGCATTTCATCATGAAAAAGATGCTTAGGAGATTACTTATGTTGTACACATGCATCGAAGGATACAACTAACTGAGAGCCAGACTGTGCTTGGTCCTTGTAGATGGTGCAAGAGGAGAGTGAGCTGAAGAGCCTTCTGCCCTCAGGCAGGAGTCATATACAATCTAGGTCCCTGCAGAACTCACAGGAACTTTCTTCTCCTAGCATCCATATAGTGCTAGCCATCTCAGTGCGAGTGGGGAGAGGCCAGGAAGTGACATGAATTTGCCCACTGGCGCTAGCCGAGGCATTTTTGGATACACATTCTGAAAAAGTATTTTACCCTTCCAAAAGAAAGGAGGAGGAGGACTAAACAAAACCATGGTCCTTCCCATTCTGACTTCTGTTTCCCATGTCACAGGGCACCCTCAGAATGTTACATAATACCTTTTGTTCTTGTTTGGTCTCCCTTTGATATTTGATTTCTGTTTGTAGAAGTCCTAGGGAATGGGCAAACTGTACACTTTTGTTAGAGGTGCAATGCAAATAATTTATTAAAGCCAACTGGCATATTAACTGAATATGTATTGTTTCTGGTTTCATCTTAGGTAGATTGAGCTGATAACTATTTGAATCAATTATACCAATGTTTACTTGAAATTAAGTATTCTAGATACTACTCTTCAGTCTAGTGAAGTAAAGGATTAAATAAATCGTATTCATGTTTGCTGACATGCATTACTACTGCCACCTCAGTAACGGATAGAAATCAAAATAAATTGAGCTGATATATACTGTGGGAACTAATTCAATCCATGCTACTGATTTTTTCAAGGAAAAAAAATATTGTAACATTGTGTAAGAGACCAGTGAAGCTTCAAAGTCCATATTGAGTCACCTTATTATTAAAGGATATTATAAAAATGAAGAAGGTACAGCAGAGGACAACCAGACAAATGCAATGATCTGGGTTATTTAAAAAGGTTAAAGAAACTACAATAAATTCCTTTTCTTGTGACGGTAAGTGCTAAATGATCATTCTAAAGTTAGCGTCAAGTACAAGACGGAGGAGGTATTTAAACTTACATTAAAGTAAGGCAGAGCACCAATGGGTTTTATATAACATTTCTCACAATTGGGGCTCAGTCCTGTTCCTATTGATGTTAGTGACTTGACTGAGAAATGAGATTGGTCTTAGGGAGTAATTATATACCATAATAGGAGGAAACAATAACAGAGAGGGCATTAGCAGAAGCTACTATCTTCAGATATAAAGTGTGTCAGTTGTGTATTTAGAATTTTATGTTTACTTGATTTATACTGTAGCATAAGTGTGCATGGGTCTTTACCAACATGAAGGACCTAATTCCTCTCCCCTTGAAGTCAATGGGAGATTTGCCAACAACTGCAATAGGAGTAGAACTGGGCCTGAAGTAGAATGGCTTGAGGATTTACAGATGTTTGCATAGATATATCCTTACATTCAAAATTGAGGCATGAAAGATGCTCACAGAATCACTGGCAATCAACAAGAACAAGATATAAAACATCCTCTGCGTTTGTTTCCTGAGCCCTGTTTATTCCCAGGCAATAACCTACATTAAAATTGACTTAAGGTTGTGACTACATGTCAGTAATTTTGAGAGTAAGAAAGTTACAGGGGTGCTATAGTTATCCCAAACCAAACATTATGACCAAAGGAATTTCAGAATTATGGTTACAATGAAATCCAAATATTTTAAGGTATGTAACAGTACATGTAAGGCAAACAAACAAACTTCTCTTTCAGTGCCCCAGTTACAAAATGGGATAAACTGCTGAAAGTCAATGGAGACAAAGTGGATGAGGTAATATCTTTTATTGGATGAACTTCTGTTGGTGAGAGAGATGAGCTTTCCAGCTCCACAGAGCTCTTCTTCAGGTTGTGGAAAGGTAAGTCAGAATGCCACTGCTAAATAAGAGCTGGAGCAGATAGTTAAGCATGAAACGTTAACACACATGTTTTACAAAACCATTCAAGATGAAATGGCACTCTGCCGTCATAGGACAAATGAGAGTTAATGGGTTACAGATTGTTTAACGAGATATAAAACCAGTGTCTCTACTGAGTCCAGGATTTTTGGTGTTTAAAAGAGTAATGATTTAAGCTCCCATGCTTGTCTTTGTTGTGCAGGTTTCCTTTCAGAATGAGGACTGAGATGTCAGCTATGGAGTGATCATTTTGTGGAAAAGGGTTTGACCAAGGGTGATAGGGTGGTCCCCCCCCCCATCATTTTTCTGTGTGAGTTCATTTGTAATGTAGTGGTTTTCTAGTTTTACCCACATACTATTTGGGGCATTTGATGTATCTGAGGCACACCACAGGTGTTGATAGGCATGTGTAAAACCCAGAGGTCTTGAGAGGTGTGTTGTGAGGGGTATAGATCATTGAAGCAGTGGAGATATGGTCTGCAGGTTTTGCATCTGTTGTTCTCCCAGGACTGGTGTTGCTTTAGAGTTCGCATGTCCTGGTCTGTGGGGAGCTTGCTTCTGATGATGAGCTTGGTGAGATTGGGGTGTTGTTCAAAGGCCATAGAGGGGGTTCAGGAAAGATTTCTTTCAGGGTGTGGTCTCCATCAAATATAGGTTGAAATTATTTGATGATACCTTGTATGTGTTTCAGTGTGGGGTGCAGTCAGTGTTCCCCCCAGATTGAAGCAGTTTTTCTCAGGTATTAGCATGGCCCATTCCATGATGTGGTCTACTCCTCTGGTGGAGTGACCTTGTTTAGTGAATACAGTGCTTTAGCCATTTTGGTGCCAGATATTAGAGAGACAAGGTGGGTGAGGTAATATCTTTTATTTGACCAACTTCTACTATGAAAAAAGACAAGATTTTGAGCTTACAGAGAACTCTGTGAAAGCTTGTCTCTCTCACAAACAGAAGTTGATCCAGTAAAAGATATTACCTCACCCACCTTGTCTCTCTTGCTTGGTGAAGGAAGTTTTAAGTGTGTTAAGTATACTGGTCTTAAATTATTGTTCAGAAACTGACCACGCAAAAAAAGGTAGCAAAGCAATGCATCCAAAACAACATTATACTTGATTTACATGTGAAAAAAAAGGCAGTATGCAGAATGTGCTCGAGAAAGGAACCAAACAGAGACAGTATAAATAATAGCTGCTCTGTTTAGCTCTTTGTGAACAAGATAGATTGTACCAGTATAACATTAACTGTGTATTTCATATTAAACAATGGCTTTAGTCAGCACACACATCTCACTATTCCCCATCCTTTGTCTCTCACCTTCTTTCCACAATTCCCTGGGTTCCCTGCTTCTTCCTGACTAGGGTTAACTACATTTTAAGACCGATTAATACAGTTTTACACAATACAAGAGCTGAAAAATCGAAAAATGTATTGTCATGGCATTCCTATTCATTTTCAGTGGTAGGAAATATATTCCTTTATGAAAACTTTAAACAAAGCCCTGATGAGTATTTATTACAGTAATGATGGCTCTTCAATCTTCCATGATGTCTCTTCCAAGTGAAGATCTTCTGTTTAATTCTTTCAGTCACCAAAGTCAAACATTTTGTGAGGAAAAAATGTCGTGTCTCCTTTTCTTCATAATATCACAGTTCTGATATTTTATATGCATTTTTGTTTTTAAAATATCAATAGAGTTTTTGAGGTTTCAGCCAATAATGATAAGTCTTAACTTTTCAAACACAGACACTTGTTGTTAAGGATCTTGGGTAGTAAAATTCAAAACCAATTTCCTATGCTAAGATAGTACTTCAGATTTCTGCACCACACCTTTAAGTGTGTGTGTGTGTGTGTGTGTGTGTGTGTGCGGGGCGAGGGGAGGGGAGGGGAGGGGAGGGGAGGGGAGGGGGGATTTGTCTGGCTGGCCTAATGAAGAGAGCAGTGCTTTGTGGCTGGGGAGGGCAGAGACAGAGGTCACATTGCTGCAAAAGGGACAAAGGGCAACACTGACTTATCCCATGAAATGCAGATGGGTGGAAAGGTTTCAAAGGGGCAGCACATGCATTGAAGCCCACTTTCACATGGAGCAGACTGAGGCAGCAGCAGGGAACAGAGGACTTCAGCCTGTCTCAGCATGGCTCCCCTTGGAGAGAATGGAGAGGGGGAGGATTGCTTCCCCACTTCCCCTGGTTCAGGTAGAGCGAGGCAGGCAGAGGAGAGTAGCTCCAGCAAGGAAAGGGGAGTTGGCTAGCGAGGCAGCCTGGTTCCAGATTCAGTCCCTTGGTATAGAGATAAGGAGGGGGAAGTGGGAGAGTGCTACTGCCTCTCATAGCAGCTATGCTGTGGGTAGAGGAGTAGGTTTCAGGTTTTTCCTGCTGTGGGCAGGGGACAGCAGGAGGAAATTTTGCTTCTCCCTCAGGGTTGGTCTCACTGAGTCAGGAAGGGGAAGTCAAACCCTGTGCAGAGCAGATGGAGTGGGGTTGTGGTGGCCAGTGGTGAGCCGGGGCAGGATCGTCACAACAAGGGTGAGGGGAAGGTGGAGCCCAAAGTACTGGGTTTGATTACTAAGGGCAGCCCCCCAAACTGATTGAAGGGGCAGGGGGTTGGGTGAAGCAAACACCCATACAACTGAGCTGTCTGCGGTTGCTGGTGGGACAGTCAGCAGGGATTCGATGCAAGTGGTCCAGGCAATTGCATCTGAGGTTGTTTCGGCGGCATTACAGAGCTTACAAAGTGTAATGGGGTTACCTGCACTGCACACTTTTATCTGCCAGGTAGTCCCAAACATCTAATAATAAAGTTGTGGCCTGATTAAAATGACATGTAACATCTCATGTCCTTCTTTTGGTTTAGCCAGACAATTATAGTATACTAGGATAGGCAAAGAACCACAGGCCACATGTCATGCCCAAGTAGCTAGGGAGGCAATGGGGACATATGGGGGAACAGGGGTAGAGGCTAGAGCTAGATGAACTTTTCATACCAAATTTCAGTAAAAAATGCAGATTCAGTGACACTGAAACATTTTGTACATTTGTGTTGGCTATGCTGAATTCTTTTGGTTGGAAAACAAAAAGAAACTGAAACTAAAGAAGAATCCCACAAATATTGAAATTGAAATTTTAACAACTAAATGTTTCGATTGTTTCTGTTTGAGGTGACTTTTTATTTCATTTTTAAAAAATAAAATTAAAAGAAAACTAAAAATGTTTTTAAAAGCTCAAAATCAAAATGGGATACTTCATTCAACCAAAACAATTTTTTCAACTTTTTGATTCACCAAAAATTTGGAAATTTTTCATTTTCATTTCAACTTGAATCAAAATTTCTTTTCAATGATATGGAAGTGCCAGAAAATTGAAACATCTGTTATACACAAAACTCTAGTGGAGCTATCTTTAGCCTAAAGAATGGAGAAGGAAAGAAATAGGTGCATTCATGCTGGAAGGACATAATGAGTGGGGTCCCGCAGGGATCAGTTCAATATCTTCATCAATGATTTAGATAGTGGCATAGAGAGTAGACGTATAAAGTTTGCAGATGATACCAAGCTGGGAGAGGTTGCAAGTGCTTTGGAGGGTAGGATTAAAATTTAAAATGATCTGGACAAACTGGAGAAATGGTCTGAAGTAACTAGGATGAAATTCAATCAGGACAAATGCAAAGTACTCCATTTAGGAAGGAACAATCAGTTGTACGCATACAAAATGGGAAATGACTGCCTAGGAAGGAGTACTGCAGAAGGGATCTGGGGGCAATAGTGGGCCACAAGCTAAATATGAGTCAACAGTGTAATGCTGTTCCAAAAAAGGCGAACATCATTCTGGGATGCATTAGCAGGAGTGTTGAAGGCAAGCCATGAGAAGTAATTTTTCAACTCTACTCTGCGCTCATTAGGCCTCAACCGGAGTATTGTGTCCCACTCTGGGCACCACATTTCAGGAAAGATGTGGACAAATTGGAGAAAACCCAGAAAAGAGCAACAAAAATGATTAAAGGTCTAGAAAACATGATCTATGAGGGAAGATTGAAAAAACTGTGTTTGTTTAGTCTGGAAAAGAAAAGACCGAGAGGGGACATAATAACAGTTTTCAAGTATGTAAAAGGTTGTTACAAGGAGGAGAGAGACACATTTTTTTCTTAATCTCTGAGGATAGGATAAGAAGCAATGGGCTTAAATTGCAGCAAGGGAGGTTGAGGTTGGACATTTAGGAAGAAGTTTTGAACTGTCAGGATGGTTAAGCACTGGAATAAATTGCTTAGGGAGGCTGTGGAATCTACATAGTTGGATATTTTAAGAGCAGGTTAGACAAACACCTGTCAGGAATGGTCGAGATGATACTTAGTCCTGTCATGAGTGCAGGGGACTGGACTAGGTGACCTCAAGATCCCTTCCAGTCCTATGATTCTATGATTCAGATAACAGAGGATCCCTGTTCTCACCATGCACTAGCAGACAGGGAGTCCCCACAGATCTTAAGTTTCATTCCATATAGGGAGCAGCCATAGCTGTCTAGTAAGCACCGCAAACACTGCCCTTCACTCCACAGGGTAACCACACTGGGTATGTCTACATGGCAACATAAGCCCAGGGTTAGTAGAACCTGAGTTAGCGGACCCTGGGTTTGCTAAGCTAAGGTTTTAGCATCTACACTCATTTGTAACCACAGGTTAGGAATTGTTGAACCCTGGGTCACAATCTGAATCTCCAGCATCTACACTGCATTACACTGAGTCTAACCACCCATACCACAGACTTTCAAGTACCATCCCAAAATGTGGCCACTCTAGCCTTCTGTTTGTGGTATAGTGTGGCAAAGAATACATAACTTGGCCCAGGGTATTGTGGGATGCTTTTGGCAGACTCCTAGCACACAAGTCCAGTGAGGCTGCATCTACACTACAAAACAATAGGGCGAGAACCATAGGTTCTGGCTTGTCTCATTCACAGACTCTCCACGCTCACGGGGCCCAGTTTCCGAGACCTGGGCTAAACTGATTTGTGTGTAGACAGAAGGGGGGTTAGGCTTGAGCCTTAGTTTTAATACTGGGCTTATACTGCAGTGTAGACACACCCATTGAGTCACTGGACCTGCCACAGAGGAGGGTGTCAGCATTGGCCTCAGTGTACATGAATTACATTGCAATGGCTCTCATTATGAATGAGTTCTTTGAGATCTGAAGAATTTGATAGTTTGGGTTTTGGTTTGTTTGGATTTGCATTCATTGAGTTAACAAATTTGCAAAAATCTCAGTCGAAAACCATAATGTCAGCTCCAGGGTTAAGATTTTCATAGCCAAGTGGGGGATTTTACCACTTCCTCTTGATTTCAATGGGAGTTGCATGGCTCAGTCCTGTATTTCTCTTTGAAATATCTCAACCAGCCCACGTACCTTGTTCACAAAGAACAAACTTGGACCAGGATTGGCTCACCTGGTTTTAAGTGACACATGCGCAATATTTACTAGTCGCCTGTTTTAAAACAATATATTTTCATCCTGAAAATAGCTGACAATATTTGTTGCCAAAGAAGACTATTTAAATACCTGCTGCATCTGCCAAAGAAAACACTCAGATTTTTAAACTAGTGAGTTCATGTAGATTAATAAAGTATATTGCACTAGTATTTCATCCAGCTCAAAGTCAGAGTGCAGACTGCATATACATAACAATTTAAATAAGGCTGAATAAAACCCCAAGCTTCTGATTCATATTTACATCCTATCCAACACTCCTTAACACATGCACTTCTAACCCACTGTCAGTTCTTCTACTCACTGTATCTTATCCTCAAATTTAATGTTCCTGAATAGATTTGTTTTTATCTTTTTATTTTAATCCCTGGACCTTTTTGGAAGAGAATAGCCACACCCAATGATTTTACCCAGATTGATGAGACTTGTTTGTATTTGTTACCCAAAGAGGTGCCTTGCTAATCCAGGGAGTGGATAACTTAACCAGCAAATAAGCCATCCTGAGTCTATTTCTTCCCAATTGGGTTCACCTAAATAAGAATAAGGAAGTTCGGTGCCAGTAACCATGAGCCACTGGAACTTAACATAGTAAGGACTGGCTTCTTAGAACACAGCAGTGGAAGGATATTAGATTTCAGGAGAAGAGATAATTGCAGAGCCCAGTTGTGATCGGGTCATGTCAGAGTGCATTCAGGTCAATTCACTTGTGTATTAGTATAGATCAAAGCGATTAGTATTTTGGGTTTTTAAATGTAATAAAACTAATGAGATGTTGCATGCATTGTTTTCACTTATCTGTTCCTGTTATAATGTAATAGCTAACATTTACATTGTAAATACCCCTGTAACTAAATAACTCATCAGACATCAAAAAGGCCTTGGAGAATGGTAATGAAGGACTTTATCATAAAAGGTGCTAATTCCAAAGCAAAACAGCCATTGTGTGTGATGACCTGAGGTCAGAGACTCAAAGTGCATTCCTCAACTATCGTCATGAAAGGAAAAGCCTATATGGGTAGAGACACTGTCAACTGGCTTTCTATGTGAAGAAGCTATAAATATGGATTCAAAGAAAGATCCTTTTTCTCTGGACTGTTTGGACTCTTACAGGGAAGTGCACCAGATTCAAAGTGGAGATCCCCAGAGACAATGTGGGTACCCTGAAAAGACTTTTGGTAAACAGGCAGTTTATTACATTACTGCCACCATCTGGAGTTACAAACTGTGATTCACCTTACATATGATTTACCTGCTTTAATCTCTCAATAACTCTCATCTTTTTTCTTAGCTAATAAAACTTTAGTTAGTTTATTATAGAACTAGTTGCCAGCATTGTCTTTGGCATAAGATCTGATGTACCAATTGATCTTAGATAAATTACTAGTCTCTCGGGACTGGGAACAACCTGGCGTGGTGTGATTTTAGGTTTAAGTAATCTTTTATCACAAGGTTCAGTTTGCCTGGGTGACAAGATAGACTGGAGAATGTGAGGGGACTATCTGTGACTCCATTGTAAGACTGGTATAGTGATCCAGGAATTCTCGTTTGTTATGGGTTTGGTGAAATCTAATTATAGTAATTGGGGTGTCTGTCTCTGTTTTCTGACTGTCTGCCCTGAGCTAGGCACTCTCAGTTTTGAACTACTCCAGACAGGAAGACACCAGTTAGAGCCTTGCTAGTGTGAAGACACAGGGACTTCCCCACTGAAGACTGCCCGTAGATCTCCCAAAAGCAGTCATGTTTGGGTATTGATTCTCTGGCTTATTCCTCTGTGGGGATAAGGTTTACCCTTCCAAACCTAAAGTAGATCATTGAATGTTTCCTCCTTTGAGCTTCCTTCCACAAGATTTTAAATATACCAAAAGTGGGAAAGGGATCAGGACACCAAATAAAAATACACTGTTAGTCATGGCTTTTAGGGAAAACAATAAGGGCAACTAAAAAAGCAGAGTGAATCAATGTTAGCTAAAGGGCTTAAGAGAGCTTTGGATTTTACAAAGATAGCAGGAGAAAAATGTTTTGAGATAAAGTGGCCTGATTAATAAGTGGAGAATTTAAATTAATGAAAACCCCGAAAAATCTGTGAGAATGAACTCTTACCTATCTTTAATAAGGAAAAGAAAGAAAAGACATCTGGATAATTAGGGAGTAATGAAACCTTGTAAAATAGCTATTGATGGAGAGTGGATAAGGGAATATGTGAAAATTTTGAACATATGCAAGTCAGCTTGGTCCCAGTAATATATCATTGAATCATAGAAATGGAAGGGACCTGGAGAGGTCATCTAGTCCAGTCCCCTGCACTCAAGAAAGGACTAAGTATTATCTAGACCATCCCTGACAGGAGTTTGTCCAACCTGCTCTTAAAAATCCCCAACAATGTAGATTTCACAACCTCCCTAGGCAATTTATTCCAGTGCTTAACCACCCTGACAGTTTGGATGTTTTTCCTAATGTCCAATCTAAACCGCCCTTGCTGCAATTTAAGCCCATTGCTTCTTGTCCTGTCCTCAGACGTTAAGAGAACAATTTTTCTCCCTCCTCCTTGTAACAACGTTTTACGTTCTTGAAAACTGTTAGCATGTCCCCTCTCAGTCTTCTCTTTTACAGACTAAACAAACCCAATTTTTTCAGTCTTCCCTCACAGGTCATGTTTTCTAGACCTTTAATCATTTTTGTTGCTTTTTTATGGACTTTCTCCAATTTGTCCACATCTTTTCTGAAATGTAGCACCCAGAACTGGACACAATACTCCAGCTGAGACCCAATCAGCGTGGAGTAGAGCAGAATAATTACTTCTTGTGTCTTGCATACAATACTCATAGAATCATAGACTTTAACGTCAGAAGGGACCATTATGATTGTCTAGTCTGACCTCCTGCACAGCACAGGCCACAGAATCTCACCCACCCACTCCTGTAACAAACCCCTAACCTATGTCTGAGCTACTGAAGTCCTCAAATTGTGGTTTAAAGACTTTGTGGTGCAGAGAATCCTCCAACAAATGACCCATGCCCCACGCTACAGAAGAAGGTGAAAACCCCCCAGGGCTCTGCCAATCCGCCCTGGAGGAAAATTCCTTCCCAACCCCAAATATGGCGATCAGCTGGACCCTGAGCATGTGGGCAAGACTCACCATCTAGACACCTAGGAAAGAATTCTCTGTAGTAACTCCGATCCCACCCCATCTAACATCCCATCACAGGCCAATGGGCATATCTACCGCTAATAGTTGAAGATCAATTAATTGCCAAAATTAGGCTTGTCAAGGTTCCTCCCCCACTCTGAACTCTAGGGTACAGATGTGGGGACCTGCATGAAAAACCTCCTAAGCTTATCTTTACCAGCTTAGGTCAAAACTTCCCCAAGGTAACAAATATTACCCCCGTTATCCTTGGAATGGCCGCTACCACCACCAAACTAATACTGGTTACTGGGGAAGAGCTGTTTGGACGCGCCCTTCCCCCCAAAATACTTCACAAAACCTTGCACCCCACTTCCTGGACAAGGTTTGGTAAAAAGCCTCACCAATTGGCATAGGTGACCACAGACCCAGACCCTTGGATCTTAAGAACAATGAACAATCCTCCCAACACTTGCACCCCCCCTTTCCTGGGAAATGTTGGATAAAAAGCCTCACCAATTTGCATAGGTGACCACAAACCCAAACCCTTGGATCTGAGAACAATGAAAAAGCATTCAGTGTTTTACAAGAAGACTTTTAATAAAAAATAGAAGTAAATAGAAATAAAGAAATCCCCCCTGTAAAATCAGGATGGTATATATCTTACAGGGTAATTAGATTAAAAAAACATAGAGAACCCCTCTAGGCAAAACCTTAAGTTACAAAAAAGATACACAGACAGAAATAGTTATTCTATTCAGCACAATTCTTTTCTCAGCCATTTAAAGAAATCATAATCTAACACATACCTAGCTAGATTACTTACTAAAAGTTCTAAGGCTCCATTCCTGTTCTGTCCCTGGCCAAGACGACTACAGACAGACCCACAAACCCTTTGTTTCTCTCCCTCCTCCCAGCTTTTGAAAGTATCTTGTCTCCTCATTGGTCATTTTGGTCAGGTGCCAGCGAGGTTACCTTTAGCTTCTTAACCCTTTACAGGTGAGAGGAGCTTTCCCCTGGCCAGGAGGGATTTCAAAGGGGTTTACCCTTCCCTTTATATTTATGACACGCCCCCCAAATCTCAGCTAGGGTGAAACACTGGCTGGGATTTCTTCCTGGAGCTCTAGGAAAACAGAGTTAATAAGACACATGCATCTCTAAATATACTACCAAGTACATAAAGACTAACAATATTTTCCACATCTCAAGGACGATTTTAACCAGTTGATTCTGGGAAACTTTCACGGGAGAGTGCATCAGCCACTTTGTTAGAAGCTCCTGAGATGTGTTGGATGTCGAAATCAAAATCTTGGAGAGCTAAACTCCACCGAAGAAGTTTTCTGTTAGTTTCTTTGACGGTGTGAAGCCACTTTAGTGCAGCATGGTCGGTTTGCAGGTGGAAACGCCGTCCCCAAACATATGGGCGTAGCTTTTCCAGAGCGTAGACAATGGCATAACATTCTTTTTCAGTGACTGACCAGTTGCTTTCCCTCTCAGACAGTTTTTTGCTGAGAAACACTACAGGGTGGAATTCTTGATCAGGTCCTTTCTGCATTAAAACTGCTCCCACACCACGCTCGGATGCATCTGTGGTTACTAGGAACGGTTTGTCAAAGTCTGGGGCCCTTAGTACAGGGTCAGACATGAGTGTCGCTTTAAGCTTGTTAAAGGCCTTCTGACACCTTCCGGTCCACTGAACAGCATTTGGCTGTTTCTTTTTGGTTAGGTCTGTCAGTGGGGCAGCGATTTGGCTGTAGTGCGGTACAAATCGTCTGTAATAACCGGCCAAGCCTAAGAAGGATTGAACCTGTTTCTTTGACTTTGGGACAGGCCACTTTTGGATAGCATCCACTTTGGCCTGTAGGGGGCTGATAGTTCCTTGACCCACCTGGTGTCCAAGGTAAGTCACTCTGTTTAGGCCTATTTGACACTTCTTAGCCTTAACAGTTAGTCCTGCCTCCCTTATGCGCTCAAGGACTTTTTGTAGATGTTCCAGGTGGTCTGCCCAGGAATCCGAAAATATGGCCACATCGTCAAGGTAGGCGACTGCATATTCTCCTAATCCCGCTAGGAGACCATCTACAAGTCTTTGGAAAGTGGCGGGTGCATTTCGCAGCCCGAAAGGGAGTACATTAAATTCATACAGCCCGAGATGTGTGATGAAGGCTGACCTTTCCTTGGCAGATTCATCTAGCGGTACCTGCCAGTACCCCTTGGTTAAGTCCAAGGTAGAGATGAACTGGGCCCTTCCCAGTTTCTCTAATAGTTCATCTGTGCGTGGCATGGGATAGTTGTCTGGGCGAGTTACAGCATTTAGCTTACGGTAGTCCACGCAAAAACGTATTTCCCCATCTGGTTTGGGAACTAGAACCACTGGAGATGCCCATGCACTTTCAGAGGGGCGGATTACACCCATCTGTAACATATCCTGGATCTCCCGTTCTATAGCAGTTTTAGCTTGAGGAGACACCCGGTAAGGGTGGACCCTAATTGGGTGAGCATTACCTGTGTCAATGGAGTGGTATGCCCGTTCAGTCAGTCCTGGGGTGGCTGAGAACGTTGGCGCGTAGCTAGTGCACAGCTCCTGGATCTGCTGTCGCTGCATACGCCCAAGGGTCATGGAGAGGTTCACCTCTTCCACACCACCAGCACATTTCCCTTCGTAGTAAACACCTTCAGGCCACTCAGCGTCGTCTCCTCCCTGGGCTGTAAACTGACAAACCTTTAATTCTCTGGAATAAAAGGGCTTTAGAGAATTAATATGGTACACCTTAGGCTTTCGGTTGGAGGTGGGGAATGCTATGAGATAATTAACAGCTCCCAGGCGCTCCTGGACCACGAATGGCCCTTCCCACGATGCTTCCATTTTATGGGCCTGGAGCGCCTTTAAGACCATGACCTGGTCTCCTACTTTGAAGGAACGCTCTCTGGCATGTTTATCATACCAGGCTTTTTGCTCTTTTTGAGCATCCTGTAAGTTTTCTCTAGCAAGGGCTAAAGAGGTTCGGAGGGTGTTTTGTAGGTTGGTTACAAAGTCCAGAATGTTAGTTCCTGGAGAAGGTGTAAATCCCTCCCATTGCTGCTTCACCAACTGCAATGGCCCCTTAACCTCACGGCCATATACAAGTTCAAATGGGGAAAACCCTAAACTGGGATGTGGTACAGCTCTGTAGGCAAAGAGCAACTGCTGCAATACTAGGTCCCAATCATTGGAGTGCTCATTTACGAATTTACGTATCATGGCCCCCAAAGTTCCATTAAACTTCTCCACCATGCCATTTGTTTGATGATGGTAAGGAGTGGCAACCAAGTGATTTACCCCATGAGCTTCCCAAAGGTTTTTCATAGTTCCTGCCAGGAAATTAGTCCCTGCATCTGTGAGGATGTCGGAGGGCCAACCTACCCTGGCAAAAATGTCTGCTAGTGCCTGGCACACACTTTTAGCCCTGGTGTTGCTTAGAGCTACTGCTTCCGGCCATCGGGTGGCAAAATCCATGAAAGTCAGTATGTACTGCTTTCCTCTGGGTGTCTTTTTCGGAAAAGGACCCAGAATATCCACAGCTACTCGCTGAAATGGAACTTCAATGATGGGGAGTGGCTGGAGAGGAGCTTTGACCTGGTCTTGGGGTTTTCCCACTCTTTGGCACACCTCACAAGACTGGACATAGGTAGAAACATCCTTGCCCATTCCCTCCCAGTGGAATGACCCCCCCAAACGGTCTTTGGTCCTGTTCACCCCAGCATGGCCACTAGGGTGATCATGGGCTAAGCTCAAGAGCTTGGCCCGGTATTTAGTTGGAACTACCAACTGTCTCTGAGGATGCCAGTCTTCCTGGTGTCCCCCAGAAAGAGTTTCCTTGTATAAAAGTCCTCTTTCTACAACAAACCTGGATCGATTAGAAGAGCTGAGAGGCGGTGGGTTGCTCCGTGCCGCCGTCCAAGCTCTCTGGAGGCTTTCATCTGCTTCCTGTTCGGTCTGGAACTGTTCCCTTGATGCTGGAGACATCAGTTCCTCATGGGATTGTGGACCTAGGCTTGGTCCCTCTGGAAGCGATATAGGGGATGGAGCTGTTTCTGTTGACTGTGAACCGCTCTCCGCTGGTGCACTATGTTGGGATTCAGGCTCCGGCTGAGCCTCTTGTGTAGGGTTATCGGCTGCTGCCAGTTCAGGTTCGGTGGGGCCCTCTGGTGTTGAGGTTGCGAGTACTGGATTCAGTGCTGACACGGGGTCTGGTGTTGGTTGTTCGGCTGGTTCCGGTTCTGGGACTGGTTCCGTCTGGGTCTCTGGGACTGGATCCACTACTGCTGTTGCAGACATTGGCCTGGGGTCCAGGTCCATCACCTCTGACTGGGTCCTGATAGAAGTTTCCGGAACAGAGCTAGGCCTCACGGCTTGTTTAGCCTGGTTGCGGGTGACCATTCCCACCCTCTTGGCCTGCTTCACATGATTGGCCAAGTCTTCCCCCAACAGCATGGGGATGGGATAATCATCATAGACTGCAAAAGTCCACATTCCTGACCAGCCCTTGTACTGGACAGGCAACTTGGCTGTAGGCAAATTGAAAGAGTTGGACTTGAAGGGTTGAATCGTCACTTGGATCTCTGGGTTGATTAAATTGGGGTCCACTAAGGAAGCATGGATAGCTGACACTTGTGCTCCGGTGTCCCTCCACGCGGTGACCTTCTTCCCGCCCACACTCACAGTTTCCCTCCGCTCCAAGGGTATCTGGGAGGTATCTGGGCCTGTGGACCTCTGGTGTGATTCCGGTGCAATGAACTGTAATCTGTTGGGGTTCTTGGGGCAGTTGGCCTTTACATGCCCCAGCTCGTTACACTTAAAACATCGTCCAGCTGACGGGTCACTGGGACGAGGAGGGTTGCTGGAGAACGGGGTGGTGGGACGATAAGGGGTCTGGAGGGTTCTTTGGGAGGTAGGTGGGGCTTTGGGCGGCCCCCGGTAATAGGGTGTGGTCTGGGGTGGTCCCTTCTGGTCTCCGCTCCAACTGCGACCAGTTTTCTTCTTCTCTGCCACCTCCACCCATCTGGCTCCAATCTCTCCTGCCTCGATTACAGTTTTGGGTTTCCCATCTAGGATGTATCTTTCTATTTCCTCAGGAACACCCTCTAAGAATTGTTCCATTTGCATTAGGAAGGGCAAATTTACTGGAGATTCAACACTTGCTCCTGATATCCAGGCATCCCAATGTTTCACAATGTGGTAGGCATGTCGGGTAAATGACATGTCTGGTTTCCACCTTAGGGCTCTGAACCTCCGACGAGACTGCTCGGGTGTTATCCCCATTCTGACTCTCGCCTTGGATTTAAACAGTTCATACTTGTTCATGTGTTCTTTAGGCATTTCAGCTGCCACCTCAGCTAAGGGTCCACTGAGCTGCGGCCTCAGCTCTACCATGTATTGGTCAGTAGAGATGTTGTACCCAAGGCAGGCCCTTTCGAAGTTTTCTAAGAAGGCCTCAGTATCATCACCTGCCTTGTAGGTGGGGAACTTTCTGGGATGGGAAGTGGTACCTGGAGAAGGATTGCTAGGGTTTGTTGGTATATTCTGCTGGGCCTTTATCCTCTCCATCTCCTCCACATGCTTCCTTGCCTCCATTTCCCTCTTGTGGGCAGCCTCCTGTCCCTCCTTCTCCAGCCGCATGAGTTCTATCTGTCTTTCATGTTCCCTTTGTTTTTCCTCAGCCTGAAATTTGGCTAATTCCAGCTGTAGTCGAGCTGAGGATTTGGTCATTCTAACCTCTCTGTTTTTAACTAACTTTACACCTGAGGTTTAGAAATAAACAAACAAAACTTGGCTGTAAAATTTTGCTGTGCTGGAATAGAATACCTATTCTCTGATAGTGATTGTCAGCCTACAGAAAAAGACAATTCCCTTGTCTCTGCTCTGGGCCCAAATTAAAGCAAAAAACCTCCAACTACTTGGAAACCTGCTTACCCAGCCCAACGAAGAAAAAAAAAAATTTCTTTTCAAACCTGTGCTCCTTGTAAAACAAAAAAAAAAATCAAAATCCTAAAAAAAACCCTGCCACTTTTGTCTCCAGGCAAATGGGTAGAGCACACACCCCCTATTTACTTTTAGGAAGAAAAGAAAAAAAAAACAAACCTCTGGGTTGGAAGACTGTGAATTTCCCTGCAGGAGTTAAGTACCCTGCCTCCAGGCAAATGAAACCTGCAATTCACAAGATAATCCCCTTTTGTCTCTGCTTGGCCACAAAGCAGAGAGAAACCAAGCTGCTTTCAGTTTCAAAGCTGCCTTCTGGACTTCCTAAAAATTCCTTTTTAAAATCTGTATTTCTAGTTCAAAAAATCTCAACTGGATCTCAAAATGATTTCAGGTTAATCCCACCACTGTGCCACCATGTCAAGGTTCCTCCCCCACTCTGAACTCTAGGGTACAGATGTGGGGACCTGCATGAAAAACCTCCTAAGCTTATCTTTACCAGCTTAGGTCAAAACTTCCCCAAGGTACAAAATATTACCCCCGTTATCCTTGGAATGGCCGCTACCACCACCAAACTAATACTGGTTACTGGGGAAGAGCTGTTTGGACGCGTCCTTCCCCCCAAAATACTTCCCAAAACCTTGCACCCTACTTCCTGGACAAGGTTTGGTAAAAAGCCTCACCAATTCGCCTAGGTGACTACAGACCCAGACCCTTGGATCTTAAGAACAATGAACAATCCTCCCAACACTTGCACTCCCCCTTTCCTGGGAAATGTTGGATAAAAAGCCTCACCAATTTGCATAGGTGACCACAGACCCAAACCCTTGGATCTGAGAACAATGAAAAAGCATTCAGTGTTTTACAAGAAGACTTTTAATAAAAAATAGAAGTAAATAGAAATAAAGAAATCCCCCCTGTAAAATCAGGATGGTAGATATCTTACAGGGTAATTAGATTCAAAAACATAGAGAACCCCTCTAGGCAAAACCTTAAGTTACAAAAAAGATACACAGACAGAAATAGTTATTCTATTCAGCACAATTCTTTTCTCAGCCATTTAAAGAAATCATAATCTAACACATACCTAGCTAGATTACTTACTAAAAGTTCTAAGGCTCCATTCCTGTTCTGTCCCTGGCCAAGACGACTACAGACAGACCCACAAACCCTTTGTTTCTCTCCCTCCTCCCAGCTTTTGAAAGTATCTTGTCTCCTCATTGGTCATTTTGGTCAGGTGCCAGCGAGGTTACCTTTAGCTTCTTAACCCTTTACAGGTGAGAGGAGCTTTCCCCTGGCCAGGAGGGATTTCAAAGGGGTTTACCCTTCCCTTTATATTTATGACAAGGCTATCCCATCATATCATCCCTTCCGTAAACTTATCAAGCTTAGCCTTGAAGCCAGATATGTCTTTTACCCCCACTGCTTCCCTTGGAAGGCTGTTCCAGAACTTCACTCCTCTGATGGTCAGAAACCTTCATCTAATTTCAAGTCTAAACTTCCTGATGGCCAGTTTATAGCCATTTGTTCTTGTGTCCACATTGGCACTGAGCTTAAATAATTCTTCTCCCTCCCTGGTATTTATCCCTCTGATATATTTATAGAGAGCAATCATATCTCCTCTCAGCCTTCTTTTGGTTAGGCTAAACAAGCCAAGCTCCTTTTATAATACAGGTTTTCCATTCCTCGGATCATCCTGGTAGCCCTTCTCTGTACCTGTTCCAGTCTGAATTCATCTTTCTTAAACACAGGAGACCAGAATTGCACACAATATTCCAGATGAGGTCTCACCAGTGCCTTGTATAACGGTACTAACACCTCCTTATCTCTACTGGAAATACCTCGCCTGATGCATACCAAGACCGCATCAGCTTTTTTCACGGCCATATCACATTGGCGGCTCATAATGATCCTGTGATCAACCAGTGCTCCGAGGTCCTTCTCTTCCTCTGTTACTTCCAAGTGATGCGTCCCCAGTTTATAACAAAAATTCTTGTTATTAATCCCTAAATGCATGACCTTGCACTTTCCACTATTAAATTTCATCCTTTTAGTATTACTCCAGTTTACAAGGTCATCCAGATCTTCCTGTTTGATATCCCGGTCCTTCTCTGTGTTGGCAATATCTCCCAGCTTTGTGTCATCCACAAACTTTATTATCACATTCCCGCTTTTTGTGCCAAGGTCAGTAATAAAAAGATTAAATAAGATTGGTCCCAAAACTGATCTCTGAGGAACTCCACTAGTAACCTCCTTCCAGCTTGACAGTTCACTTTTCAGTGTGACCCATTGTAGTCTCCCCTTTAACCAGTTCCTTATCCAACTTTCAGTTTTCATATTGATCCCCATCTTTTCCAATTTAGCTAATAATTCCCCATGTGGAACCGTATCAGATGCCTAACAGAAATTGAGATAAATTAGATCCACTGCATTTCCTTTGTCTAAAAAATCTGTTACCTTCTCAGAGAAGGAGATCAGTTTGGTTTGACATGATCTACGTTTTGTAAAACCAGGTTGTATTTTGTCCCAATTACAATTGATCTCAATGTCCTAAACTACTTTCTCCTACAATTTTTTTTCCAACACCTTGCATACTACAGATGTCAAACTAACAGGCCTGTAGTTACCTGGATCACTCCTCCTTCCTCCCCCCCCGCTTCTTAAAAATAGGAACTATGGTAGCAATTCTCCAGTCATACTGTACAACCCCTGAGTTTACAGATTCATTTAAAAAAATTGCTAACGGGCTTGCAATTTCATGTGCCAGTTCCTTTAATGTTCTTGGATGAAGATCATCTGGGCCCCCTGATTTAGTCCCATTAAGCTGTTCAAGTTTGGCTTCTACCTCGGATGTGGTAATATCTACCTCCATATACTCATGCCCATTTGGCGTCCTACCATTATCCCTACGCTCCTCATTAGCCTCATTAAAGACTGAGGCTAAGTATTTGTTTAGATTTTGGGCCATGCCTAGATTATCCTTAACCTCCACTCCATCTTCAGTGTTTAGCGGTCCCACTTCTTCTTTCTTTGTTTTCTTCTTATTTATATGGCTATGGAACCTTTTACTATTGGTTTTAATTCCCTTTGCAAGGTCCAACTCTACATGGTGTTTGGCCTTTCTCACTTTATCCCTACATGTTCTGATCTCAATAAGGTAGCTTTCCTTGCTAATCTCTCCCATCTTCCTCTCCTTGTAGGCTTTCTGCTTTTTCTTAATCACCTATCTGAGATGCTTGCTCATCCATCTTGGTCTACAACTCCTGCCTTTGAATTTTTTCCCTTTCTTGGGATGCAGGCTTCTGACAGTTTCTGCAACTTTGACTTGAAGGAATGCCAGGCCTCCTCTGCCTTTAGATCCACAAGTTCTTCAGTCCAATCCACTTCCCTAACTAATTTCCTTATTTTTTTAAAGTTAGCTCTTTTGAAATCAAAAACCCTAGTCACAGATCTATTTTTGTTTATCTTTCCATTTAATCTGAACTGAATTAACTCATGATCACTCGAGTGCTGAGGGAGCTAGATCAGAACTTGTTCAGATTACAGTAGAAGTCAAAAGCAGAGCTAATCAGTTTCAATGGGAGCATGATTTGGCCCCAGTTTGCCAAATTCTGGGAGTATGTTCTGGAAAGTTATATAAAATTAAGGAGATCTGAGAAGACTTGATAAAAATAAGTGTAGCAGATGTCTTAGAGAGGAAAATAATTATCCTGGATATTGTTGTTTTAAGTCCTAATAAACTACAAGAAATGGTAAGAGAAAATAAATCAGAAAACAACTAGATGATAATAGAATCATGAACAATACGACTGGAACAAAGGACCAATATGCATTACACAAAAAACAAACCCCTATCCCGGCAGCATATTGTTTTGTGTTCTGTTGTGTCCCCTCACACCCTCCAGGCTGAGCCTTTATAGAGGTTTTCCCCCAATATGGTTTTCTGGAGCAGGCCCTTCAGAACTGCAGTTGTGTGCCAAACTTAACATGTCCATTTTGTGCTTGCAGTGGCTGGCTGCATCTTCTTCTTTTCCAATTGCTAAATGTCTCTCTCGACCCCCACCTACTTTTTATTGTCTTATTGTTCCACAGATGGTTTTCTTAAAAGGATGGCACAATTCATTTCTTCAGTCTTAATTCATTTTGTAATTCTATTTTTCAATTAGAAAGAACAAAAGGTATAATTCTGTATTTAAGTAAAGTATTTGATACAGTCCCTTGCAAAATATTCCTTTTAAAATTAATTTCTGTTGGGTCTGGCTTGTAACAGAGCAGTGTCATGTTGAAACTCACTGAATGACCATAAAAGGTTAATGATAAATGGCAAATCATCAAGTGAGAGGGAAATATTTGGTGGTGTCTTACTTAACATTTTCATTAGTTATTTAGGTGCAGGAATAAACATTATGTTAATGAAATTCACAGATGATACTAAATTGTAGGATGTTTCAAACAAAAAAACGATTTGTATGGTGAGGGTGCTGAGAGCCATTGAACCAAACTGTAAACCCCATATATAATGGAAACCACTTGAAGCCAGGGGGTGTGGCAGCACCCCCAGT
This sequence comes from Lepidochelys kempii, assembly GCF_965140285.1. Taxonomy (NCBI): domain Eukaryota; kingdom Metazoa; phylum Chordata; order Testudines; family Cheloniidae; genus Lepidochelys; species Lepidochelys kempii. The sequence goes on along the minus strand of NC_136381.1, from coordinate 131,455,065 downwards.
ACCCCTAGTTCCAGCACTGAGGCAGTGAGGGCAGAGACATAATACAAATAGAAGGTTTAAAACATGGCCAGAAATCCCGCCAAATAAGAAGCTGCTAAAAAACAACAAAGTAATATATCTGAAGGAAAATCATCTCAACATATATATTCAGCCAGAAGGATAAACCTGTAAAACAGTAATTTAAAAAGAGATGTAGGGATGACAGTGGAAAAAAAAAAAATTAGACATGAGTTTGAGATTCAATGGGGTAGAGAAATGGCTAATGTAAGTTAGGGTTTTATGTGGTTAAATACCATCTACAGCCTTATCTACATCAGAGTTTAAAAATGTGATGTTCACATGTATTAGCTAACAAGTGCTAACTAGTGTGTTTTAATAATCTAGTGTAGACAAGGTCTCTAACACATGCAAAGCTGGTTGAGTTAAAGCCTAGGGAGTATCTTAGGTTTAATGAAATCATTTTATCATGTTTCAGAGTAACAGCCGTGTTAGTCTGTATTCGCAAAAAGAAAAGGAGTACTTGTGGCACCTTAGAGACTAACCAATTTATTTGAGCATGAGCTTTCGTGAGCTACAGCTCACTTCATCGGATGCATACCGTGGAAACTGCAGCAGATATTATATACACACAGAGATCATGAAACAATACCTCCTCCCACCCCACTGTCCTGCTGGTAATAGCTTATCTAAAGTGATCATCAAGTTGGGCCATTTCCAGCACAAATCCAGGTTTTCTCACCCTCCACCCCCCCCACACACAAACTCACTCTCCTGCTGGTAATAGCCCATCCAAAGTGACAACTCTCTTCACAATGTGCATGATAATCAAGGTGGGCCATTTCCTGCACAAATCCAGGTTCTCTCACCCCCTCACCCCCCTCCAAAACCACACACACTTTAGATAAGCTATTACCAGCAGGACAGTGGGGTGGGAGGAGGTATTGTTTCATGGTCTCTGTGTATATAATGTCTTCTGCAGTTTCCACGGTATGCATCCGACGAAGTGAGCTGTAGCTCACGAAAGCTCATGCTCATTTTAGCATGTGTTAAATTATACACTTCCTTGGCTGCACTAGAATTTTAGAACATAGAGTATGTATTAGCTAACACATGCTAACAACACACTTTATTCTTCTTAGTCTACACAGGCCTATGCTGTGTCACATAAGTGTAACTGTTTCTTTCTGTACTTCTATGAGGAAGAGGAAATAAATATATTTTTGCCCCTTCTTCAAACACCAGTGACCCAGTGCTAACACTAGTATTGCCCTTCTGGCTACAGAATTCTACAGTCTGGAGCTTCCCAGTGGAGGGGAAATCTGGGACTCAAAGTCTGGGTGTCATTCAGTGCCATTCACTTTATTTTAGGCTTGCCACATCCAAGAGGCAGAAAACCCTGCCACTGCCTCTCCCACCTCCTGCCCAAAAACCTGCCAGTGCCATGTCCCCCATCTCAAAAAGGGTCCTAGTGCTGACTAAAGCTACATATTATTAAAATGTTTTAGAAAACCATTTTATACACACACATGCACGCAAATACACACATACGCTCACAATGTATGTGTACAATTTTCTTATCTTAACCTAGCATGGCACTATAGTCCTGCCTACAGGGGTATGAATTGTAGAGCACTCTAATATGTCCCAAGTAAAAAACAAAACAAAACAAATAAATAATAATAAAAAGCACATTCAATTTTGAAACCATCAAGGCAATACCAAAACCAGCCAAGTAACAACCCTGCTTTGTTTACACATATATGTCAGTCCTGGAACAGAAGCAGCACAAACAATATGGAGGCACTCCCCTCTTTGAAAAATCTTATGCCATATACCATATGCAATGAGAACTACTTTCTAGTATAGGGCAAAACTTCTTCCTACACACAGCAGTGTTCTCTTTGAAGAACTTTGCAGAACCACACTGCAACAATACAGCCTTTCTAAAACTCGATTGTATGCTCAGACAAACAAACAAACAAATCCCCCAAACTTGGAAGACTGTGGACAACAGCACCACCTAGTGACTTCTCCCATAACAGTATATGAGGGATAAATACTTCTGCTTCAGGGCATAAGCCTAACCAGTAAGTGGCTAGAATCAGAAAGAAACTTCCCTTCTGAGAAAGTTGTTTTACAGGTATCCGCTGTAGGGATTCTTGCACCTTACTCTGAAGCAATTGCTCCTGTTCAGTGTTGGAGACAAAATACTGTAGTAGATGAATCACTGATATGATCAATATGATAGTCCCTCTGTTCCTAATCCATCCACAATTGAGACTGATTTTGCACTTCATTTGACTGAGTGGGCAGCTCTTGTAACCATTTAATATAGACCTGTACTAGTATATACTATTCAAAAGTTCATTATCATGCTCATGTTTCAATATGAAAACAAAATACCCACTTTTGGTCTAAAATGATTTTTAATTTAAATTAAGTGGAAAAAACAGATCAGTGTGTGTGTTTCCTCTAATAGACTACAAAATGACTTCTCTCTGAGAAGAGCGATTAGAAATGTAAAAATGCAGTACACAGAAAACAGACATAAGAGTAATGTGACAAAATACAACTCAATGCCAATACTTTAGACTTAGTGAAGTAACTGTATTATGGAAATATGTATTATGTTACAAAGGCTTAAATGAAGTCATTCTTCACCATTATCTGGAATCTCTCCATTTGTAAGTGAAAGGGAAACTACCGTTCTCTCATTTTGTTTGGCTTGACTAGAACCTGTTATAATCCAAAGTGCAATTGCTTAATGTGGATATTTAAAAGTCTCAAACTTAGAATCTCCCCACAATTCCTATCCCTCCTTTTAAGCTTTAAAGTTAAAATGAAACTGTTTGTTCTCATTAACAAAGAGCATAGTGATTTTACAAAGATTAAAGCTTCTGAGATTTTGTTTCCCAAAGCTCATACAAAGAAAAATCCTATTAACTTCTTGTATTATTAATGTGTCATGTGATATATTTAATTTCACAGATCAGTATTCATTTTCTGCTCTGTTTATAATTTTCAGAAACACAGTTATTGTAAATGCTAATAAGATTTTTTTTTAATGACAGGAATTTCAATGTCTGGAAAATAATTACCAAAAGATTTTGGTTCATGCATTTTAATGATGTAAATTTCAATGTACCCTATTAAAGCATTCTGCTTAGAATTATCTAAAAAATTGTATTCCAGATGGGTTTGTTTTCTATTATAGAGCAAATTGTTCCAGCTGAAAGATGTTGCATATAAGAAGTCAGTAGTCATACAAGCAGGTTATTTCTAGCAATATTTTGCAGAGCAAAAGGTTGTGTATCTATTCTCTGCTTGCTAAGAAAGCTCTATCACACTTCTTTTGTGCATTTTCCAAATAGTACCAGATTACATGTGTTATCAGTGTAAACTACTGCTGCAGATATTGTATGATAAGGTAGTTCTGTCTTAAATAGTTTTAAATCCAACCTGCCTAAACTCTGTCCTACTGCCAGAATAATTAAATAACAAAATAATACATTCTGTCAAAACCAAAACCAAATGTGTCATAATAAGATTCACAGCTTTAGTCACTTTGGAATATCATGTACAATTTATAAGAGGAAAAATGTTTTAATATAGCCTATTGATGCATGATGTTTAGATACAGGACCATAAGTTACAAAGCTGTATAAGAGAACTGGTCAAATACATAGGGAAAAGTGTGAATTTCTAATTGATACAAGGGCCTCAATTTCATTAACTTTATTTAAACCCATTATGTTTTTCTGAATTTATAAAACTTCCATCCAGTACACTTATTTGACACACTCAATATCTGCTTTTGATGTAGCTTCATTTATTTGACTCCTGTCTTGTCTTGTTTTTACAAAGTTTAGCTTATCTAGTCAGATTAGAGAAACAAAACCAAAAATGTCTGTATTGTTCTGTTTCTAAAATGATCTGTGATAAAAGAAAACACTGAAACAGATGGCACAATCTTAAAGGATCCAGTTTTTATTAACTTCAAGTCAAACTAATTAACAGACTTTCTGGTAAATACTAAAAAAATTCATTCTGTACTTGGAGAGACTAGGTGTGCAAATTTGGTGAGGATGTGCTATATTTTTTTTAATAAAACCACCCAAAGAGACTGAATCCCTTCTTTAAGTATAACTTATGGATAGCGTGGGAGAGTGGGGACCAGCTTACCTATTTGCCTATACCTGGTTTTACCACTGATTCACTGTTGAAGTGGGCACTGGCTTTAACACACTGTGACAATGTATATCTTTTTGCAAACCAGATATAATAATTGTCTGCCATACAGAATTGATGTAAACATTAATGAATGGATTTAAACACATTATGGAATCTGGGGGTGAAAGGTAGTAAATAATTGGCTATACATTAGGCAAAATATTTAACCCTTCATATCGCAAAAATATTTTTGTGGAAATGAAAGCTTTTTATCTGCAAAAGCTGTATCTTAGTTTTACAGTAAGCAGACAAAGATCAGACAATGACCTGTTTTACATTAAAACAAGATTTTTTTCACACAGTTTGCTGCAGCAAAAATATGCTCTTGTGTCTCCAATCCAGACCTTTGTAAACTCTTCCAGTGACAGGAAAAATCAAAATGTTAATTCCAGAAGCTTTTTACACAGTACATTGGGTTTAAACAGTGCAGAAGGCCAAAGTACTCTTGCACTGCCAAAAATATTTCTCTCTATCTTAGCACAATAGACTTTTCAATATTGTCTTTTGAGCATGAAGTTACACAGAACGGGCCATGGCAGCTCCCAATAAACATGGGCTACACCTTCCCACTTGTACCAGTCATTAAACATTAAAAGATGACAATCCTTTTGCATGCCATGAAGACACATCCCCTGTGTCCAAAAAATACAGCGGAAGTATATAAGAAGGTAGCTTACTACTGGTGTGGAATAGGTACAATTATTTAACAGTGTAGATTTGGGGCCTGATTCTCCACAGCCTTCTACATTCTGCAGCCATTTACACATGTGCAAAATGAGTGTAAAATGATAATTATTTTGCACTCATTTTTTAGACATTTAGACAACTACATGTTCAAGGAAGATGAGAGTCAGATGCAAAAGATCACAATGTAATTTTAACTACATTAAATATAGATAGAAATTACTCTGTATTTATAGAAACAATCACTGAGTTATACCTAGCATAGGTGCTGGGGCACCCTCTGGCTTGAAGTGGTTTCCATTATACACAGGGTTTACAGCTTGGTTAAATGGCTCTCAGCACTCCCACTACAAAAAATATTCCACCATCCCGGATACCTACTACAATCCACTTTGGGAAGGACCCAGCTCTAGGACGAATCGAGTATAGAACACTGATGAGATTGGAGGAGGGAGGGGAAGAAAAGAAATTAAAAGTAGATTAAACAGGTCTACAGGATATAGTGAAAACTTTTTTTTTAACGCCATGCAATCCAAAACTGACATATGAAAAGGGGACATAGAGATGAACACGTTAACATGGGCTGCTGAATAGTGGGTGAATTTCACCCAAGTGCAAATCATCACATAACTCTTAGCATGAGCCAATGTGGTCCAGAGATTTAGCCAGAACTCAGAAGGCATAGGTTGAATTCCCAGCTTAACCTCTTATCTGCCTTGGGCAAATCAGTTCACCTCTCAATTTCCCCTGCCACACTGTATGTGTTTTGTCTATTTAGATTGTAAGTTCTTCTTGGTGAGGACTGTTTCTCATTGTCTATACAGTACCTAGTACTGATCTTGGTAAAGGCATTTAGGTCCTACCATTACACAAATAAATAATAATTAAACTTTAGTGGTGCGTACCATCTTATGTGCATCGAGGTGAGTTCTGTTCAGTGTGACTGGCATTTATAATACCTCTGAAAAATGTTATGTATGTTCCTGTATATTTTTAAATGAGAAAACCGAATGAATAAAAAAAGTCAGAAAAATAACATTCATAAGAAAAAAGAAAAGGAGTACTTGTGGCACCTTAGAGACTAACCAATTTATTTGAGCATAAGCTTTCGTGAGCTACAGAGCTGTAGCTCACGAAAGCTTATGCTCAAATAAATTGGTTAGTCTCTAAGGTGCCACAAGTACTCCTTTTCTTTTTGCGAATACAGACTAACATGGCTGTTACTCTGAAACCATTTATAAGAAAGGAAGCAATGAAGATACCTTTATTTGGTGTTTATTTGGACTTTTCTGTGAGCTTCACTCCTATCCTGTTTATATCTCATCATACTCTTCTTAGCTCAAACCTGTGTTGCAGCATTATAGAAGATTTTTTTTTCCTGCTCTCTCTGAGGACGAGTATCATAAATTCTGTTGGTTATAATGCTTGAACACTTGGAATGGGAGGATCCGCAGTGAGTGTATTCAGAACTCTGTCAACTGTGCTGCAAGTGGACTGCAATGATTAAAGAGTCATTGAGGTTCTCCAAGTGTCTTGAAGTCAGATCATGGTTTCACAAAACATGCATTTTCCACGTCTAGGATTATATAACTTAAAGCAAAAAGTGTACTTTCTGAATAAATCACACAGAGGATTGTAATATCTCATTGCTTTGCTCTGCTTCCGGAGTGGGGGGAGGTTTAATCAAATACTCAGATAAAAATATGAAACTGCCTACTTCTAATAATCCTGTGTTGTTTGCTGAATCTGCAGTTTTATGTCTTTTTTCCCGCACTTTCCACACTATCTAATCTTGCATAAATTGATACAAAATATTTTGAACTTTTTATCACAAATATTCTTCGGGGCTAGATATATGTAGATTTGTTTCAAATGTTAATTTGACCATTTGGAAGGTCGAAATTGTATATTTTATTTTATTGATATTATATATTCTCATCATCGAAGATAGCAGTACAGTTAAACAAATCTGCTTGACATTTTAAAATGTTAACCAGTGTACTTTATCAGCTAGTGTAATGGATAGATTTGCCAAGAAATACTGGTAAATTTTATTTTTATTTACTTGAGTGGGGATACTCCTGCATGAATAATGATATTTTACTGAAAATGTACAGTGTTCAAGACTATTAAGTAAAAACATTGCTTACTAGTAAAACTTACAAACTGGAATCCTTTACGCAGTATTAGGGGTCCAAATTTTGCCTAAGGAAGACCAAATAATGAAATGAAAGGTAAGCCCTGCAAAATATATAAACAGGGGAACAATAGTCTTATAATATGTGGCCTGGGAAGGGGCCAAGTAACCCTTGTAAATGTCTGGATTGAAGTGAAGAGAATGTCTTCTTTTTAGTGCTGAGCGAGGCAAGTGGAAGGAAAAAAAAACCAAAAACAATCTCTAGCTGTACCCCAGGGTGGGCAGAGAAATTGCTTTTGTTTCTGATGTTTAGTTTCAGTTTTGTGTTTGAAGAAAAAAAATGTGCCTGGAAAGATATGCGGGCATGGTCGTGAGTCCTTCCTGGAAGATCCAATTTGAGGAAGGGGAAGTTGAGGCAGCTACTAGCCTGAAGCTTGACAAGTCAGGTGGTACTGCTATGGGCCTACACAGTTGATAGAGGTACTTGTCTTCTCATGGTGTACACATTTTGTAACATCTTTATGAGAATTACAGAACTCCACTCAACAAAGAATCTTAACACAATTTCCAAATTACATGTAGCCTGACAAAACTGGATAGATGAGTTGTAGGTTGCAGAGCTGGGGGGAACTAGTTGGTGCCTTTCTCCTTGTGATTCATGAGAGGCTTTGTGTGCCTTCATGCAATCTGGCTGGGTGTGGGGATCCACCTGCTGTTGAGCTGAGTGATCACAGCTCCCTGAGGGGTTTGCTACTTGTCATTAACAAAGAATTGTGAGAGACAGCCCAACCTGGAGAGTTAAGGGGGCACAGCTGTACCCCAGTTCTGGGTTGTGCCCCAGGGGTACCATTACAGTTAGATCAATCAATGGCTATCAGTCAATATGGTCAGGAATGCAACCCCATGCTCTGAATGTCCCTAAACATCTGACTACTAGACGCTGGGACTGGAGGACAGGAAATGGATCACATGATAATTGCATTGTTCTATTCATTCCCTCTCAAGCATCTGACATTGGCCACTGTCAAAAGGCAGGATACTGGACTAGGTGGACCATTGGTCTAATCAAATATGGCCATTCTTATGGACTACTTTTGAAAGGGTAGGTACTTGGTTATTTTTGAAAATCAGCCTTCTCTATGGTATCTCATGTTGGGCATCCCAAATTACTAGACACTCCTGAAAATCTTGGTCCATAATTACCTGCTGATTTGGAAAGAAAGCCACTAAAATAGGGCCAAAGCTCGGATATGGCTGAAAAATTAGCTGGTATAACAAGCAAATCATTAACTGAAATATGTTGTCCATTTTCTAAATCAGTGGTAACTAAATTGAAAGGAAGCACCTCTTTAAAAAGAAGTGGGATCGTTGTTTTCCTAACACTTGAACACACTTTGTCTACATATGTGGGGCACCCAAGAAGTAGGTGCTATTGAGAGCTAATGTAAAAGAGCTTGTAGAGGAAGCCATTTGCAGTATACAACATGTTTTATTATTCTTACAAAACACAGGAACTATGCTACATATTCTTGAGTGTCATCTCCCTTATCTATTAACTATTTATATGTACATAGAGCACTCTTTAACAAGGACTAGGTATGTCTATGGACATATTAGGATTTCTTTCCTTCAGATCCAGTTTTAGTAACTTTTTGGACTAGAAGCGTATGAGATACACCTTCAGTGACTTTGGGCTGACTCTCAGTGAAGTCGACAACATAATCAGTTCTGAGGCAACACCAAGTTTATTCCTGTGGTAGAAAATATCATTTCTCTCTTTACAAATTGCATTGCACAACAGCAGTAATTAAATGTATTATGTTCTTTGTCTGCTTCTTTCTGAGCTTTGAGAATTGGACACTTCTTGGCGCTGATTACCAGAGTGTGAACCAACGGTCTGGTCTCATAAGGTTAATCCTAGATTTCTATTTTATAGATTTAGAAAAGTGGCTATCATAATTCTGTATATGGCCACTTGAAATTGTTAGTCTATACCCCTCACTCCCCAAGTCAGAAACACAATGCACATAGGAAATTACACACTGGGGGAAGCTGGTATTCTGGATGGTTCGGGGTGGCACAGCTGAATCCCAGGCAAAGAGGAAGTGGATATGCAGAGTCTGTTACAGATTGTGTGCAATTCTACTTCTACTGCTGGTTAGTGGCCATGATGGTGGAAATTGCTGAAGAACCTTATGAGTCTGCAGAGGAAACAACAGTAAACATAACCGGCTATCCTTTTACATTTGCACTTAGAATTTTTGTGTATTGTCTGAGCTAGGAATGTCTAGTGGGACAGAGCTCACTCCCACATGTGCAAGGTTTACCTCCATACCAGGTGTGATAGTGTTTCACAGCCTGTTTATGTAAAATGTGGGGGCCTGCCTGTCTTTTTGAACCAGGAGCACATTTTCAGGTTCCTGAAGGTTTTTAGTGCTTACTGTCCTCCTCTCCAGAACACTTAGGTGCAATTGCAGTTCAAAGCGGATGGAAAGGAAGAGCAGGAGTCTACCTAAGGAACTTGCAGTAATGCAAATTGTGTGGTATTATCTAAAATTAAGGGTCTGATCCTGCTCCATTGGAAGCCAATGGCCCAAGCGCAATTGACTCCAATGGAAAGGACCATTACACTTCACCAGCCCCACCAACCGAAATACACAAATTAAACCAAAAGAAATTTAGGCAAATGTTGGAAAATTTGTGCCTCAAGATAGTACATTACATAGACTTTAAAAATGTCCTAAAATGCAATATTCTTGACAAAAAGCTATAATATAAAGGAAACTGCTCAATTAGATTTTAAAAAACAGACTCTTTCATGATTTTCTGGGGTGGAAAGTATAAGGCAATGAACCATTTAGACACCTGGATTCGATGCAAGTCATTACTCTAGTATATCTACCCCCAGACCTTGGAGAAATTCAAAATCTCCTACAATTGTAGAGTAATAAAAGGAAACTGCACATTGTTACTCAATGGATGTAAAAGTTTATTTGAACAAACTACAGATGATATTTCAAAATATCCATATGAATTTATGGAAAGAAACAATATGACCAAACATACCTTGACAGAATCTACTTTAGAACAAAATGAACAAAAATAATAATTAAGGGGACCAAATGTGCCATATACAATAATCGACAGGTTCACTTTTTTCAAGAATGGGAAATATTTGGGCAGCTGGGGTTATGGCCTGTCCATGTAAATGAATGATATTATTGCTCTTCTCCTCCTCCTTGCTACCATGCCCTTTCTATGGCCAGGCTGTGGCTAGCTCTAATGTGACTAAGCAGAGGAGGAAGACCTTCAGTTCCTATGTGTGGCTGTGTTAGGATTCCTCCTCAGACAGTGGTTTTGGACATGAGGAGACGTCTCATGTGGATAAGGAGCTGCAGTTGGAGCCTTGACTCTGCCCCCCTCCAACATTCTGTACAGTGGAGCTGAGCAGTGCAAGCAGGGAAACAAGTATGCACCATTTAGTAAAGTGCTGCCCAAATTACTTGCCCTATGAGTAAAGAGGAGGTTGGGGAAAAATTATGACCATGAGTCACAGTTACTGCTTATACTCAGGATATTGTCTAGCCCTTAGAATTAACTAAAATCACTTGTTCTGAGTTGGCTTTATTTAGATTGGAAGCTCTAAGGGAAGGGATGATGTCAACCATGTTTGTAGATGGCCAGCAAGGTCAAGTTCTTTCCCCAAAAGAAGAACAAGAAATACTGCAAGCAAGGAAGAGATGCTGATTTTTCTGTTTTGCTTTTATAAAGCAAAAGCTATAGATATTTGGAATTTGTTCGTTAATTTTGTCGTTTTCTTGGGGAACCTACGCTGGGAACAGTATTGAAAAGAAACAACTACACTTTTTAAAACTGCAGATTTCATATTAACCAAGCCATTTTAATGGAATTTTAGTTGGATTCAAAACCAGACAAAACGGGTAGTTTCTATGTGTATAAATCAGCACAGGTTCTCTTGAATCTGTGCCACTTACAAATCTTAGCGGACCTTTCAAGAAAACCTGGGTTGACTTGATTTTTTAAATGACACCTGAAAACCAGAAGTTTTGAATTGCAAAACGACACCAGAGTAATGAGTTTTGTAATGCAGTTTCATACATCTAGCATTTAGGCTTTCATTGCACTGAATCATCAGTTAATGTTACAATGCTGGAACCTTAATGTATTTAGTAAGTAAAAATTCTAGAATTGCTAATTCCTTGTATTTTGTAACAAACATGATCCATATTTCTTCCCCAGGAAGGAGAGCTTGTTAATTTGCTATTAATTCTTATTATCTACCTCCACATACTGTGCAATGCAATAAATAAATAAGAAATTACTTTCTTGTAAAAATGGTTAGTCAATGGAAGTAAAATGCAACCTTTTGCAGATACCCAATTAACTGTAACTCCCCTCCGCCCCCCAAAAACATATACTTTATCTTCTGTGCAAACAGGAAAAAAAATAATCATGTCAGTAAAATACATATTTGATTTGTTTCACAAAATGAATTTATCAGTTCATGTCACAGCAGAATGCATTGATTCCTCATTTTTGAGTCAGCATTTCTTGCATGAAAAAATAAAACTCCTTTTGTCTTTGAATCTTGAAATAAGACACTTGATCAAATGTCAGAAAATTGTTTGTGTGTATTTTGTATTTAAAGTCATTTTTTTCCAGTTCCAATGAGCCCCACAGTTGGGTCCACCATTGAGCCTGACTAGTGGGTTTTTTGTGTTTTGTCAGCAAAGTTCTCTCTTCTACATGGGTACTGGGCTACATTTTCAAAACACAACATATAGTGTATTAACAACAATTTATTATATGATTCAGTAGTAATTCAGTCTAAACAAACTTTTCAGCCACTGAAACATGTTTTTGTTATCATTGTCATGTTACCTGGTTAGTAACATGCCCTTTTATTTTAGCATGTTTTACAGTATTTGCATGTTTTTTCCTGAGTTGGAAATACAGGCATTTCATTACAGATGGAGAGCCTCATCTCCTGTCTCAAAAATAAAAAATGGAACGTGTTCCTAAGTAAGTATTTCATGGTTGGGCGTGTAGATCACTAATATATCTCTTTATGAAGGGCTAAATGTTATTGCACATCAGGCATATTTCTGAAACCCAAAAGTTCAGATTGGTATAGCTCTGATTACATTTAGGATGGAAAAAAGCCTCCCTATATTACATCACAACGCACAACATTCACTCTTATCATCGGGAACATAAAAATTCTTTGTTCATTCTGCTTACTTTCCTAGGCATCATAGAGAATAAATATGTCTGATCATTTCCACATGTCCTATTCTGCTCCTGAGTGTCATGGTAAATGATACCCACCATAGTGAATGTTCTGTCTTTTTTCTTTATTAGCCAATTCCAAATCTCTGATCTACTTCTTCATACCGCCCTGGAGGCTTACAACAATTATTGCTATCATTTTGATCTATCTTCCCAGCCTAGACTACAGGTACATCACAGCTTCTGCAATGCTCTTTGAAAGGGTAGAATGCTTGCATCCTCCCTACACACAGCCAGGTCTGCTAGCTGGTGGGCAGCCAGCACACTTTGTGCCCCACTTGAGTAGGGAACTGCTATTGGCACTAATGTACCGTAGTCCTAGTGCTCCCTGAGATAAACACTGTGAATAGGCCCCCAAAAGAGTCTGTGAACAAAGGGTGGGAGGAAAGTAATGTGTCCTTTCCTGCTGTTTGTACACCCACACATAGCTTGGCACAGTCTGGTCCAGTTCCTATGATTGTATATGTTTACTGTACAGACACACACATGTCAAAAATCATGTACTTATTGTATACTAGTCTCTTCCCCTCAGTATGATGATATAAACACATGAAACAAGTCCTCTGCCAGTGGACTGACCATCGAGAGAACGGAAATCAAAGCAAACATAGAATACTGCCTATGGATTGAAGATAGATGTGTCCCGACATGCTTATTTACCTTCAGCCCACATAATACTTTTATCGTTATGATTGTGTGTTACAATCACAAGTAATACGTACAATGGAGAAGAGATTCCAGTTTCATTGTTACCTATTGTGAAATAGAGAATGCATAGCTTTTTAGAAAAAGTAAAGAGTAAACACAAAACAGTACAATGCAGAACCCCTTCAATATCCTATCATCTGTTTGTTTGTTTTTTAGCCAACTATGTTTCTTTATCTAATTCGGGGGTTCTCAGCCCTTTTCTTTCTGAGGCCTCCCACCCCAACATGCTATATAAACTCCACAGTTCACTGTGCCACAACAACTGGTTTTCGGCATAAAAAAGCCAGAGCCAGTGTTTGGGGGTAGCATGCAGGGCAACTGCCTGGGGCCCCATGCCACATGGGCCCACATGAAGCTTAGGCTTTGGCTTCAGCCCCAGTGTCGGGGCTCAGGGCCCTGAACTTTAGCTCCATATGGTGGGGTTTTGGCTTTCCCATGGGCCCCAGGAAGTCTAATGCTTGACGGCCCCCTTGAAACTTGCTCGTAGCCCCCACAGGTATCCCAGATCCCTGGTTGAGAACCACTGATCTAATTTATCATTGTTAAATGCCATGGGATTTTTTGTTTGTTTGTTTCTCTCTTTTAGTAAGGTTTTACTTAATAATTATAGAACCTTAATTATACACTTACTAGTACAAATATTCAGATATTCATCTGTTTGGTAGCATTTACACTTGTAAGGAAAATTATTCAACTATCTTTCACAAAAGTTTTGTTTGTTATCAGTAATGTATTTTTCCTTTATCTCATTTAGAAACTTCTTCATTCTGTAGGGTGTGTGTGTGTGTGTGTTTTACAATTTAAGGCCTACATGGAATAACTGTGATGCCAGATTTTATTTTTTTATCTAATAAGGAAAGTCTGTCATCTTTTTTAAAAACAGTGATTATGTTCATTGTGCTTTTTGTTGCTGCCTAATTAATCATCCATTGATTTTATTAACATAACACATTGCGGGGAATCAAATAGTATGTATGCAAAAACTTGATTTCAGAAAAACTTACTTAAATCCGTTCAAATATAAATAAAAGTGGAATCTGTAATATCTTTCCAGTAATAATGTGAAAGAAAAGATAATTAGGAACAAAACTATATGTAAAATGTACCTAGAATTTAATATGACTATTTTGTTGGACTTAAAATGAAACTGGTGTGTTAGTAAAACATTAATATTAACTGATTATAAAAAAAAAAAAAACAGGCTTCTACCAGCAAATAAGGAAGCATGCACAGCAATGGTTATATTTTCTCTATTTTTTTTTCTTTCAGACTTGAAGCTAAATGCAGTATTAATTTCTTGATGTGTGAGGAAGGCTTCAGACCCAGTACTGCTCTCACTAAAGTATGGTAAAACTCTCATTAAGTTCATTAGGAGCAAAATGGTGCCCATCCATAGTATCTTTCCTTATAGAGACACAGCCTCCAACAAATACTTTCTATTCTCAAAACTTCGAATCTGGCCACATCCATACTCAGCACTCAGTCCTCCAAGGTCACTTAATCACTCCTGTGAGAACTGAATGACATCAACTCCTAATGACTTAATGCTCACCCAAGCACTGAGCACTTTGCAGGATTGAGCCCTAGAGGAGGAATATTGTGTAACAGAAGTTCTTTGGCTTCCTCTATAAGTGAAACGGGAGAGGGCAGGGTGTGTTACTACCTGCTGCTAGACTAATTTGTGTATGCAGCCCTACCTATTGGTAAAAGGAGGAAAACTGAGGAGCTTCTTCCCTTCTGGGAGATATAATTTGCACATATGTCAGATAAATTCCATAAAGTGCTCAAACCTGTCTCATCCAGAGTTCTTCTATGTCCCACACACATAAACTGTGTGAAATATACTTTGTAACTGTACATTTGCAAAAGAAAGGGTGCAAGTGTGTGAACAGAATAGAGTATTTAACAGGAAAATAACAAGGGGCTTAGAATGGATAGCCAGGCTCAAGATATACTGAAGAAATGTGTAGAAATATCTTCTGTGGTCTTCTCATTGCTCTTGCAAAAAAGGCTCTTATCAAGTGCCTCAAATTCCATCAGTGAACTGGATAGGGGCTGGCACTATTTGACTTGAGTCAAACTGGTTGGACCACTGCAGATGTCTGGAAGGGAGCTGGCAGCCTGGTGGTAGCAAACCAGACAGGAAGTGGTAACAGGTCCAAAGTAGTCCTGTTTTGGCAGTGACAGACTGGACAGAGCCAAAGTCAGCAAGGGAGAGCAATTCCACACTGAAGGGACCAGGTGAGGGAAGCACCTGCAACTACTTAACAGAGATGGGATTGGACTGGACTTGTGTGACCAAAGTGTGGCTTCCTCTGGGAGTTGAATTTCTGGGTATGGGGTGGCCAATTGGTTTCTTCTTTATCTGCCCAAATAAAATTGTCTGTGTTTCCAAGGTACCAAGACTCCTGTGTGTTTATGAGAGGAGAAGGAATTTGCCATTAAAGGTGACCAGACCATTTAGATTTCCATTTATTAGAACTAGAAGTGTGAGTACAACTCTACTCCCTACATAGGGACTTGAGACAAACCCTTTGTTTTCAAAGAGGATCCGCCCTGTATTGAACCTTGCACTAAACTGACACATAAATATGGTGGTTTAAATATGATGGATGCTAACAGGGTTCTAACATACCTTTACTCAGCAGTGTGGACCTGAGCTTGTCCATGTAGACTCCACTTGCTAGAAATGTAAGACAGAACGTGATTTTTAAATTTAGTTCTAATATTGTCCAATTAGAGGTGTTAGAAATAGGTGCTAGAACCAAATTTAAAGTGTAGTGGTAATACAAATAATAATCTGAAAAGGAAAAGCAGCTTCCAGAGACCATATGATTTTATTAAACTATTTAATTCCATGATGCCCAAATGTTATGTTTTAATTTAATTCTAGAAATAAGTTCCACCCCAATCCCCGGTTCACTGGGGATATCCATTTTGGATAAAATGGGAGCCTATTAGAGTTTACCTCAGTAAAGGCCTTGATATTTTAATTTAGTCTTCTCAGAGTTCAGCAAATGTTGGGGAAAGACTGTAGTGGGTGACCAGGAAGTACCTGAAATATTACAACTCCACTCCTGTTTTCAGAACAGATATAGCTATGCTTAGGCAATGCTTAGGTAGCATTCAGATATTTGGATGCTTAACCAAACCTCTGAATTGTGAGGTTTATTCATTACTAAAGTTAACATTATCATCTAGATATGAATGTTCTTGGAAGGTTCCATACTGACAGGAAGGTACATTCACTGTTCATCTTTTAAATTTTTCACTGTAAATTTCATTTTTCCCTTTTACTTATGTAAGTAACAGTTTTTTAAATGCTTTGTCAGCAGAGAGTGGTGCTTTGTATACTATCTGTGGTCATTCAATGATGCAGTATTTTGTACTTTGAATATATTTAAACATTGTTATTTAGAAATTCAATTAACCTTGAGTTCCAAACTCCTTTTAGGCATGTGTTCAATCACAACCTTTAGAAAACCGAGTTGCCTGGAGTAGAAAAAAAGGGCTAGTAGAAAAAAAGATAAATGAAAATTAAGAAGCTTGGAAAATGTAAAATGTCAAGGGTTCTGAACAACTGAATTCCCAGCTAAACTGTGTGTGTGCGTGTGTATCTGTCTTTGTAAGAGAGAATACCTACTATGTCTACCAAGTTGCACAGTTTCTAGGATAATCCAGGAGTTTATAAATACTGTGTTCCTCCATGCACTACACAAAGGAAAGCAAGCACAGCAGCACAGGCAGCTCGACCGAGAAGACGGCTATAAGACAGCCAGGAAATTGTTAATCAGTGTTCAGAAGCTGGTGAGCCTTCAGGATCACTTATCAGCCAAGTGTTCTGATGATGCAATGGTTCTATCTGAGGTATTATTGAGTGTGTTTTCAGTCACATCCTTTCAGACTTGGAGTTTTTCATGAAGCTTGGAGGCAACTCCTGCTTGTTTAGTATATTTTTAAACTGAAAGTGAGTCTTTATAAATAGCTTCTTAAATTTCCATGTTCATTTTCTCTCAATGACTGTAGATCAGATTTATTCATTTTGAAAGTTAATACTGTGTACTTTTAATATCCAGCAAGACTTCACTCTAGTAAGTTCAAGTCAAGCTATGCTATTTTTAGCTCAAACTTTCACTTTTGGGGGTGGCTAGAAGGATGGTCTACTGGTTTCAGTATTGTTGTAGCCATGTTGGTCCCAGGATATAAGAAAGACAAAGTGGGTGAGGGAATATCTTTTATTGGACCAATTTCAGTTGTTGGAAGAGGCAGGGTTTTGAGCTTCACAGAGCTCTTCTTCAGGTCTGGAAAAGGTAACAAGGACACAGCTAAATATAAGGTGGGCTAAAGTATTAGTCTGAGACTTGGAATAAATGAGATTAAATTCCTGCTCTGCCACATACTTCCTGTGTGACCCTGGGCAAGCCCTTGGTCTCTGTACCTAAGTTTCCCATCTGTAAACTGGCTATATAGCTTTAGGGTGTTCTAAGGAGATATACATTAATGTTTGGTTGCTGCTTATATACTATGGTTTTGGGGGCCATGTAAGTACCATAGGTTGCATTGTGCAAATTGTACTTTAAAAATTATGTAGGAAAACACCTAGCAACCTCTCCCAGAGTTGACTTGGTCCTGGATTAGTAAAAAGATTAAAGTAGAAACTTATTTTTTGCTAACTCATGTTCAGATCTGACTCACATTACACGGAGAGAGAAGACCCACTGAACAAGGTCCCACTTAGTATTGTAACTAACTGCAGCCCCAAACCAAAAAGACTAAGAGAGTCCCATAGTGTGTGCTGAAGAAGCTGACTGAAGGGGAATCACAAATTCCTTTAAGCAGCATAAATAGAAAAGCGCTTAGACTGAAAATATCTCAGAGAAAGCTTAATCACATAGCTAGAAATGTTAGATTCTTCTTTCTCCACGTGAATGACCGAATTAGTATTATAGCAAACTAAAAAAAAAAAAAAAAGTGTCCATCAGGTTTGTGAATTACATTGTTGGTATGTTACAATTTCATGCCTTTAATAAATAAAACCAAATTTCATTCATAATATTACGTCATACCTGTGATGCTGGCTAACAGATTTCCAGCTCAGGCTAGACAATAGGGCAATTCACTTGTGTGAGTGTATCAAAGCAATGCTAAAAGGTCATAATGCATTCAAGCCAATTCACTTGCTACAGCAGAACAAAGCAGGATGTTATCGCATTACATTTATATGGCGTATGTCCCAGTAATTACATTTACTCTAAATACATGAAACCTACTGAAATGCTAATGTTATTGTCTACACTTATCTGTAATCTGTTGTTGGCTATTATATTACATATATGTTATGAGTATCCTATAATTAAATAACCCTAGATTAAAGTGTGTATTATTGTTAAAATGTTTGATGTGTAAAATGTCATGAAGATTAATGAAAGATTGCTCTTTGCTGTTGCTCCTCAAGGAAGCCTTGTGTATGTAAATGAAGGAGGTTGTTAACTTCAAAGCAAGGTCCATTAAGGAACAATTGGAATTCACAGACTGTCTGCATTGCTTTTTTGCCATCAAAGAAAGGACCCATGTGGGTTCAGACACCTATCAGCTTGTCTTCTGTGAGCAGGACCTATTAATACTGGCTTAAGGGAATTATCCTGTATCTCTGTACTGAGGGATTCTGATAGGGGAAATCCTAAGCGATTGGACAGAGGTCCCCAAGTCATTTTGGGTAACCATGAGAGACTTATGAAAAACTAGCAGATACTACATCTCTGATATCATTTGGATTACAAATTTAGACTCACCTGTAATGCATTTTATCTGCTTTAACATCTCAATAACTCTTGTTTTTCTTAGCTAATAAATCTTTATTTAGTTTACTAGAGAGATTGGCTACAGCGCTGTCTTTGGTGTAATCAAGAGGATCCATTGATGTGGGGTAAGTAACTGGCCCTTTGGGGTGGGGAGTGTCCTAATGTGTGGTGATTCTTGGTTTTAAAAACTTTTCATCACTTAGTCCTGCTTGTCTGGGTGGCAAGATGCACTGGAAAGCCTAAGGGGGACTGTTTGTGACACAGTGTACAACTAGTACAGTAATCCAGAAGTGAACAGTTGATATTGGCTTGGTGAAATCTAATTATAGACTATAACACCAGTTTGGGGTATCAATCTTGTTTTGACATTCTGCCCTGAGATTGGCACTCCAGTTGTGAGCATGACAATACCTACATTGTGAGACTCGGGAAACTTTAAAGAGAATCAACTATAGGTGTGAAGTCAATACACAGAAGTTAAAGCACATTAGTCCCAAATGTGGATGCTTTCTTTCAGGAGTAATATAGTCTTGGGCTTGTCTACACTGGCACTTTACAGTGCTGCAACTTTCTCACTCAGGGGTGTGAAAAAACACTCCCATGAGGGTAGCAAGTTTCAGTGTAGACTAGCCCTTAGTTTGTTGTAATTTAAATTTCCTCCAGGAAGGATTATTTGCATTGATTTCACATGTCAGTTGATTCACCTTACCTTTCCTGACTGTCCCCAGTTAGCTAAAGCCCTAAGTCTCTTTAAAATTTGTTCAGACTAATTTTGATCTCAAGCAGTCTATGTATTGAGTTATATAGGCAACCATCTACTCAGGTCCAGTCAGGTGCCTGATGAATCGGCTTATAGCTGACAAGCCCAATTTGAGAGCAAACCAGATTGTGACAAGTTTCACAGGTCCCTGTGTTGTCTGAATTGGAGTCCAAGATTACAGCATGCTGCTTTCTCCTTTCTTGCTTTTCTTCCATCCTCTCGATTAAAGCCACTTCATGTTAAGCTTCATCTAGTGCCAGATGTTCCCTCCCAATTGAACAGGATTCTGTGTACTCCTCCCCGATTTTATGTTGAATGATTTCATATCAATTTTGCAGTACTGCCATAAAGGGTGATGCCACTTTCTAAAGTATGGGGTTTTGTACAACCAGAGATGGGAGTTTCCATTTGCCTCCCCCTAGAGAGTCCTCAGGCAAATCACTTCACATGGTTCATTCCAAAACTCCATACTTGTCTGACACATTGTTTGGTAAAGGCCTTTGAAATTCATAACACTTCCCAGGGCTTACATCCTACCTCTGTCCTAGAGAGATGTTACATACAATCCTGGCCCATGATAACACATAAACCAGTCATTTAATACAATGGACTCCAAACTTACTTACACTTAATTCAATAAGGTCTCCTAAAGGATACTGCAGGAATTTGCCACAGCTGTCAGGCTGAGCATGTGAAAATATGGCTCTGAGCTCTTTTGAAAATTTGTTTCAAAATGGCCTGGGACCTGCTTCCGGTCTCAGGTACAATCAATAGAAGTGCTGAAGCTGTAGCCCCCTTTGCTTTATAGGTGAGGGAGCTGCCGGCAGGGTGCTCTCCAGGAATTTGCTGCCCCTCTTAGTCTGAAGTAACACAAATGTTTTGACCTTCTAGGCATGCTACAAACCAAATGGACATTAGGAAAGGACTGCGATGTATTTTGGGCATTCCATGGGACTTGGTGTCCCTGCAGGAACTTAGTTTGGGATGTTCTGTACCCCACCTTGTATATTGTGTTTTGGTGGGATGGAGGGGAGAAATGTTTCAGTTCTTGTGATTGATTTGGATTGAAATTATAATAGGGTACCTAGATACTTTAGATGATCATCTCCTGTCTTATTATATGTTTAGTTTGAAATATATTAATATAATACAAAACAAACAGGTAAAAGTTAGAAGCAGCTTGTTTTTAGTTTGAATAGTATTGTGAAGACTTTTTTTGCAAACATCTCAGACTTGCTAAATAAACTTTCCCATAGAATTTAGATTATGGTTCCATTTAAAATATGCCTCTATTTGTTAAACTGCGCAGTGCTTTACGTGATGCTTTATAACAACTTAAAATTGCAAATTAAACTAGTATAAACTCATAAAGTATGTATATGTTATAGTAGGCTTTATAGCAGCAAAGTATTTTATTACTAATGTACATAAGAACATAAGAATGGGTGTACTGGGTCAGACCAAAGGTCCATCTAGCCCAGGATGGTGGTCAATGCCATATGTTTCTAAAGGAATGAATAGAACAGGGCAATCATCAAGTGATCATCCCCTATCATTCAGTCCCAGATTCTGGCAGACAGAGGCTAAGGAACACACACAGCATGGCATAGCATTCTTGACCATGTTGACTAACAGCCATTGAGGACATATCCTTCATGAACTTACCTAATTCTTTTTTTAATCCAGTTATAGTTTTAGCCTTCACAACATCTGCTGGCAGAGTTCTACAAGTTGACCGTACATAACTAGCTTTATACAGTAGAACCTCAGAGTTACGAATGGAGGTTGTTCATAACTCTGCAATGTTCATAACTTTGAATAAAACATGATTGTTCTTTCAAAAGTTTACAACTGAAGATTGAATTAATACAGCATTGAAACTTTACAATGCTGAAGAAAAAATCCTGCTTTTAACAATATTAATTTAAATGAAACAAGCAGAAAATCAGTTTCCTTATCTTGTCAAATCTTTTTTTAAAACGTTCCCTTTATTTTTTTAGTAGTTTATGTTTAACACAGTACTGTACTGTGTGCTGTTCTGTCCCTAAAGTGGTGTAAGAAGTTTTAGAATATACTTTTATTTATTTGAAAATATATAGAGAGAAAAATACACATGGGTAGTCTTATATGTGAAGCATTTCATAATATTTTAAGGGTCAAAATAGGTTTAATTTTCTCCAAAATGTAAAAGGAGATTTTTAAAAGATGCAGCATTAGGGAGGGGAAATTCAGGTAAAATAAGTAGAGATGAAGGTCCCTTCATTCGAATAGGCTACAATTTACTCAATTAATATGATCATAGATCTTCTACTATACTCAAAGTGCAACAAATTAATTAGAACCTTGATTTCTTGCACAGAAAGTGCCTGATTCAGTGCCTATTGAAGTAAATGGGAGCCTTTTCATTACATTTAGTAATAATACTTAGGTCTTATCTAGTGCTTTATAATAGTAATAATTAATAATAATAATTAATAGTGTTTTTCAGGACTTGAGTCAAAATAGTTATTTAAAATCCCTGTAATATAGGTTGTCTTTACCTACTCACCATTTGATCAGAGAACACAAATTATGTGTGATTTTATAACTTTTATTTGAGAGTCTAAATAACTAAGGTTAACTAATTCCCTTACTT
The DNA here is from genome assembly GCF_965140285.1 of Lepidochelys kempii. Classification (NCBI taxonomy): domain Eukaryota; kingdom Metazoa; phylum Chordata; order Testudines; family Cheloniidae; genus Lepidochelys; species Lepidochelys kempii. Next base: position 131,432,800 of record NC_136381.1, on the reverse strand, counting down.
CCCTAAAATACTACTGTGATGGGTTGGATCACAGAAAACCCCTTGGGAACTGCCAATTGATGTGCTGAGACTACTTCTAAGTCTGTTTTCCCTGGCAGCTTAGGACTTCAGTGCCCTGCATGGTTTGCGCCAGACATGCTAGCCAGCTGCAAACCCAGACCCAGGGTCTGAACCACGTTCCCTAACACCCGCAGGCTTAACTGAAAGCGGCTTAAGAAGTGTTCCTGTCTCTAACACTCAGATGTCCAACTCCCGATGGGGTCCAAACCCCAAATACATCCGTTTTACCCTGTATAAAGCTTATACAGGATAAACTCATAAATTGTTCGCCCTCTATAACACTGATAAAGAGATATGCACAGCTGTTTGCCCCCCCGCGCCCCCAGGTATTAATACATACTCTGGGTTAATTAATAAGTAAAAAGTGATTTTATTAAATACAAAAAGTAGGATTTAAGTGGTTCCAAAGTGATGACAGACAGAACAAAGTGAATTACCAAGCAAAATAAAATAGAACTCGCAAGTCTATGCCTAATACAGTAAAAAAACTGAATACAGATAAAACCTCACCCTCAGAGGTGTTCCAGTAAGCTTCCTTTTACAGCCTAGTCTCCTTCTAGTCTGGGTTCAGCAGTCATTCACACCCCCTGTGGTAACTGTGCTTTGTTTCTTTCAGGTATCCTTTGGGGGTGGAAAGGCTATCTCTTGAGCCAGCTGAAGACAAAATGGAGGGGTCTCCCAGCGGTTTAAATAGACTTTTTATTGTGGGTGGACACTCCTCCCTCCCCCTATGTAGAATTCCACCTACAAGATGGAGTTTTGGAGTCACATAGGCAAGTCACATGTCCATGCATGACTCAGAACTTACAGGTAGCAGCCATGGTTCACATGCGACCTTGAACATCCTCAAGTATACTTTTTATGCAGATTGGAGCCTTCCAAGAGCCATTGTCCGTTAAGTGTTTCTTGACTGGCCACTTAACTTGCAAGTTCCTTTCTAAAGAAGCTGCCCAAATACCTTTCTAAGGCTACTTCAAATCAAACTAGTACACAGCCAATATTCATAACTTTGAATACTAAAAGGATACATGCATACACATAAAATGAATAGATTCAGTAAATCATAACCTTTACAGAGATATGTTACATGGCATATGTATCCTAAAACATATTGCAGTTATGTCATATGTACATTCATAAACATATTTCCATAAAGCCTTATAGGATGCAACGTCACAACTACACAATGTGAAAATTAAATTGAAATTACAGTCTAAATCAAGTTAGTCAAATCAAGAACTTAACAACAAAAAAGAGGACAATCTGAGGACAACATTTGATCACATCCTTGGGTGAGCACAATAGTAACCAAATAACAAAGTTAACTTAACATCACTGACTGAATGTCTTACTTAGTCTTTCTATCTCTATGTCATTTACTTAGAAGTTTATATTTTCCCTTGTGGAGACAATGTGTTATATTAAATACCCCAGGTAAACCTTTAAAAATCTGTGGGAAGGTATACTTTGAATCTGAGTGGTAACTTATATTATGGGCTTACACACATGTGCTATTCCTGCCCCCCCTCCCCCCCACACACACACATCTACACCTGAAAAGGCTAGGACAAGTCTTTCCTGGCAGGCATCCCTGCGGGTAATCAGATGTCCCATTAAAGGAACAAAAAGGAAGACATTTGCTAAAGAAAAATAATTTTAAAAAAGATCTGCTTTTCAGCTTGCTTGTTCTGTGGGGCCTCATAGTCAATCAGGAACTGTAATTCGGGGAATCAGGTGATGTCTCTGGCTCAGGTACCATCATCTTAATGGGCATCACCTTCTGGTCAACTGACTGGTCTGCAATGTCTTTGTCTCTGCTTTCCTTGGGCGGAAAAGCAGAGGTATAGGTTTTCTAGTCATTGTGGTGACCTTGAGAGAAGTCCACTTCTGCAATGACCTGGTCTTTTGCAGGTGAAACTTAGGCTTGTATCTTCCCTAAGACCTCCCTGATGATTTTCTGATTGAATCAGAGATCACAGGGTTCTCATGCCAATTGCATAGTCCAATCCTTGCTGAGAGAGGGCATTATGACTTTTGGTCCATTCTTGGGACCCTCCCTTCAAAGGTATCAGTTCTTTGTCATTTCCATAACTTCATGTTTTTCCCCAAACAAGCAATTTTAAGGGAATAACAGGAGACAATGCACCACCAAAATGATCTCAGTCTCCCTTATCTGAGTCAACAGTTGTGACTCCTAAATGGCTGCTTGTTTATTAGGGCCTGGTACCTTCCTGATCATAACTTATGACCCATTGTCCTTTGTCTTAAAAATTTTGTTTGCTACCCATTCACATATCTCATGCTTATGCTTTGCCAAGGCTTACAGGGCCTCATGACCAAAGCAAGAAATTACAGAAATGCCGCCTTCTCTGGGACACTGGGGAACTAGGTGAAATGTTATTTCACTCTATCAAAGTGCAAAGCCAAGTTGCTTCAAAGCTACCTGTTAAATCCATTAACATAAACTTATTAAAATATGGTAAATTAAAGGTTATACTTAATGTCTATCTTACCATAGGTCTATATGTCTTACAGCTTTTCATCAGTTGATCCACAACATAAAAATTCAAATTCAAATATGAATCACGTTAAGATTAACTTACTTAGAAGGAGTAACCCTCATTCATTCACAACATGTAGTACAACTAAAACAAATAACACTAGAGCAAAGATGTTGTTGATTATCATGGATCAAGACCCCATTATGCTAATTACTGTACAAGCAGAACAAAAAGATGGTCCCTGTCCCAAGGTGGTGGTAATATATAAATAAAATAATAATACACCGGCAACTAATTAAGTGCATAAGACACAAGCCTGAATACAAGGAGCTTGCGAGAATCACTTACTATCTTAAAACAATAAATGAGAAGGAAAAGGATACAACAAAAATAAATATGATTGAGCCGTGCAGTTTAGCATACATTCACACAACTTGTTTGTTCTAGAATTCTTGTGGAGGATTTTAAAAATGGCAAAAAACAGCTATTGCAGAAATCTGCATGGAATAACAACCAACTCTTACCCAGGGTTTTCAGAACCCACAGCAGGAGCAACTTAACTATTTGACTCCAGGTGGTGTCAGGAATAAACACAGCAATTCTGTCTGATCAAGGATTAAATGCAAGTAAGCGTGCTCTTATCTAACACTGCAGTTTATTAGATTTAAGCACACAAAGCCATAAGCAATAGGTTTAGAACATCCCAGATATTACCTAACATTAATTAGCAATTAACAATAGGTTATTGTTTTTTAATTAATTAACAATAGTAATTAACAATAGGTCCACAGTGGCCAGTTGCTCACCCACCGGGGAGAAAAGGTGTCAGGAAAAACATCTCTCTAGATGGCTTCAGAGAACTGCTCCAAAATTCACTCTATTAGCTAATCTTTTATAAATAACTTCTACAACACATATAGATCATAATGGCCCCTACTCGATCATCACTTTTCTAACTTTCAATAAACTTAATATCAGAGGCATCTAGATTCAAGGTTTTCCAAACACCAAGGTTTTCAGTCTCTGTTTTTCACTTGTCTGTCCCCTCCTCCCAATCAGATTATCAGAAATTCCCATCTAGATATGACCTTGCTTCTAAAATCCTATCTCCAAATTAACCCTTAACTATGTGGTGGTCTATTTCATTAATTCATGGTGGCTGAATGCACATAAATGGTTGCAATTAGTCTAATCACATTCTGGAGTATACACACCCCTCAAATCCAGGGCAACAAAACTATCAGATAAGGTGAAGATACAACTCTATGAGACTTGTGTGCTGTCATCCCTGCTTTATGGTTCAGCAGCATGGACTACATATTGCCAGGCACATCAGGAGACTGAATAGCTTCCATATGAGATGTCTGCACAAATTCCTGCAAATAAAGCGAGAAGACAAAATGCCAGACACAGAGGGGAAGGAGCGCTCAAGACTGACACTTTTAGAAACCACCATTAAGAGGAGGTTGCAATGGCTCAGTCATGTCAGAAGAATGGGAGGAGACCTTATCCTCATGAATATTTTCTTCATGATGGCTCTAGAAAGCGGGGTTGCCTTTTATGACATTGCCACAATGTGTGTCAAAATGATGTGAAGATGTTCACCATCAATCTAGAAAGCTGGGAGCAATGCATAGAATCCCATCCAATCTGGAGGGAACATCTGCCACTTGGTGCAGCTCAGCATGAAGTGGCTTTGTTCAAAAGGATGGAAGCAAAGTAAGAAAGAAGAAAGCAGCATGCTGTAATCTTGGATTCCAACTCAGACAACACATGTGTCTGTGAAACTTGTAATGAGGTGTGTCACTCTCAAATTGGGCTTGTCAGCCATACGTGGATTCATCAGGCACTTGACTAGACCTCTTACGCGTATGCGATGATCCAGTGGATCAATGGTTCCCTAACATCTTTGAGGGAAGAACTCAGTTTTATAATCCTTTTAGGATGCATTGGGTTTAGGAGGAAATTGGGGGAGAAATTGGAAGCATGGCGGACTAAGTTAGTTTGTGGATTTTAGGCATTGGAAGATATAAACCAAAGAGATAATTTAAAAAGTAAAAGAAGAAAAAGAAAGTAAAAGAGGTAAGAAAAGTGAAAAGCAGGAACAAGTATGTAAGCTACAGGTTCAGTTATTTCATTCTTTCTCTTCTTTCCCTCCTCTTGGGTATGCAATTGGGAATCAGCTCTCATAGGCTTTATTAATTACAATGAATTATGCACTATTTCTTTAATACATGTATAAGGTGTCCAGAAACTATTATATTTTAGAAAGTAAATATATGATTGTTCAGGAGAAAAGAGCATTCTTTTTTCCCCTTAGTCATTTATGAGCAGTTCGATTGAGGTGGTTTATACTATGTGTGAACAGAACTGGCAAAGGTAATAATTAAACTAGCTCTTTTTGCCAATAGTTTTGCATTAGCATAAGTGTGTATTCTATTGTTGTGTACCTGACAAGGATCAGACTGCATTGTACTAAGTGACATATTAGCATATAAGAAGAAATGGGCACTATGGTAGTCACCATTTCCAGGAAAGGGGGAAAAACAGGAACAGCTGCAATGAATAAGAAATGACACAAAAGAAGAAAAAGGTGGAAAATCATTCTGTAAAGGTTTGAAATGTGATTTATGCTCAAACGTCTCCCTCGCTTAATTGGTTTAAGATAGATTACAGACCTAGGGACAGTTGTTATAACTGAAGATTATATGGAAACTTTAACAGTAGTTTGGCTTTTTAAAATTATTTCTCACACTTTAGTAAGAATTGGCAGAAGAGGTAAAAAAGGCTCTACCTACATTCTCTGAAGTCAGTGGCAAGACTCTCAACAGGAACAGGAGAAAGCACTTACAGCTACATTTTTAAAAGTGTCCATTGACTTTGACAGGTTTCAGAGTAGTAGCCGTGTTAGTCTGTATTTACAAAAAAAAGAAAAGGAGTACTTGTGGCACCTTAGAGACTAACCAATTTATTTGAGCATAAGCTTTCGTGAGCTACAGCTCACTTCACGCATCCGATGAAGTGAGCTGTAGCTCACAAAAGCTTATGCTCAAATAAATTGGTTAGTCTCTAAGGTTCCACAAGTACTCATTGACTTTGAGTACCTCTGTTTCTTGGTATCCAAAATGAGGCACTGTGGCATTGATTTGTAGTGTTGCTGAGAACTTGTAGCTCTTATTGATTTCACTTGGAGTGTGAGCATATGTGAGAACCAAACCCAAGTTTTTAAGTGACACATAGATAGTTGTTTGTTGAGCAGGACTTGAGTCCTTAGAGCATTTGTACCTTTGCATGCTCAGTGAAGTATAGCAGCATGTAAGTTTCCTTATTATCACTGCAACCTATTACTGAGAGCACTAAATGAAAAGCAAATTTGGTCTGTTTCTTGCACAAACCTTTCACACAAACTCCCAGGAGCATATAAAGGTCTAGCACATTCTCTGATAACATTTAAGCAATAAAATGTAATTACAATGTTCACCTACAACACTGAACATTTCTTATAATGTAAATTTAAACCCAGCCTAGAAACCATTTGATACTACTTGTGTCCATCACTAGCAGTTTCAGTAACTCCTGGGGAAAAGAGCCCAAATTCTCACCTCTCCACTCTTCCTATTTCTCGTATATTTATGAAGCATATTCTCTCCTTTGAGAGATACTGTTGATACCCTCCTAAAAAGGCTGTAATATTGCCTTGAAACCTTGTGAAAGGAGATCCTCCCAACCAGTTGAGTATAGTGAAAAATATGGTTCCCAGATGCCTTTACTGATTTGCAAGGACAACAGCTGCAATAACTTCCCAAGGACATATTTGAAAGAATTGCCAAAATGGAGCCAAGAAAAAAAATAGCATGGAGAAATATTGATTTGTGGAGGGCTGTATAATGGTTATATTTCATGGGAGCAGTGCATGCAGAAACAGTGTCATATCTGTGGTTATTATTACTGCATCAAAGAGCAAATATGGCTAGTAGATACTGTATTATGTACACCTAACTATTTCTTCTTATATGTCCTGAGACATCCTGAGCTATAGATTACAATGCATACTCAGCCGCAGGTATTTCTGAAGGGCTTATTGCCATCTAGACCAACATTTCCACATCTTAGATTTATAGATTTAAATCTAATTGGTCCATTTAATTGCATGGTCCTGACTAGGCAGCTCCGTGACTCTTAGCCTAAAAGGGCTCCTTGCTTTCCTTTTCATCAGTCCACCTTTTCCTCTTCTGATGATATTCATTTAGTGTACCTGTACTTGTAGTGTTTTCATGCTGGTCAGAAGTATGCTTATAAAAACAGGCTAGTGGTGACATAAATAAGGTAGAAATCCTCATTGCTGCAGTTCAGTATTGACTGGATGCTAACTTGGCAGTTGCTATGTTGACTGATGAGTCATTTCTTTACAGTAACATCAACGACTAAAAATTGTCACCACGGGATATTTCATCAAAATCACATTCACAGTCACATCTATATCTGTTCCAGTTACAAAATGCACACACTGTAAGCATAGGAGTCCTTATGCTTGTCCAGAATGTCTATTCCTGAAAAAATCTTTTTAGTTTTTCTTTCATGAACACAAGGGTCCTGGGGCCAAATTACAAGTCAGGTAGTTACATTCTATCTACCAAAATTTACTTCAGAATTGATGGGAAGGGATCCCTGGAGGCAACCTGGGGGGGGGGGGGGCAACCTGGAACTGGGGTACCACTGTGCCCCCTTAACTCTCCAGCCTGGGCTGTCGCTTACAATGCTTTGCTAATGACTAGCAACAAACCCCTCCAGGCACTGTTATGACTCAATACAAAAGCATGTGGAGCTGGATTGCATGAAGTCTTCCAAAGCCCCTATGATATTTTACGTGGTATGCTTTGTATGAAATCTCACAGCCATATATAAATAATTAGGATGACAGATGTCCCATTTTTAAAGGGACAGTCCCATATTTAAGCCCTCCTGTGGGAGTCCTGACTTTTTCTTCAAAATAGGCAAATTGTACTGTATTTTCTGTCTCCCATCCCCCATCAGCACTGGTGGGTTCTGTTACTGGCCAGATCCCTGGTCACCAGGGAATTGGGGGGAGGGTCCAATGGCAGACGATGGGGGTGGGGGTGCAAGGTTGTGAAGATGCATCACATAGGGCCGACCGCTCCCCCCGCTGGTCCATCAGAGCAGCCCCTGCTCCATGCCAGCTCTCAGCCAGCAAGGACCTGCCACCCGTCCCATCTTCGGCCAACACTGTCTGTGCACTGCAAGCTGCGGTAGCTGGTGAGTGCAGGCAGGCGCCAGGCAGCAGCCAGTTATGTGTTGCCTCTGCTGCCCACCCATCAGCCCTTTATGTTCTCCCCATCTTGCTGTCCTCTCCCTGCTTTGCCCCTTCGTCCACCGTGCCCCAGACCTGCTGCTCCTCCATATCCCCACCAGTTGGGCGCATCCCACTCCCTGCGCTATGCAGAGAACCAGCCCCTGGTCAGAGCACTCAGCTCACCAGCAGCCTGGCCGGCGGGCTTTTTCCTTCCCCCACTGTCTCTGGCTTGGCTGGCACCCAAGACCCTCTGGCCCAGGGCCTGGTCAGAAGGAGCTGAACCCTGCATGTGCCAAAGTCCCATACAGTGCTGGCACAGGGAAGCCTCTCCACCCCTCAGCTAAGCTCTGGAGTAGCGTGGGGGGAAGCAATTTCCAACCTGTCCACAGCTCGAACTTGCAGGCTCCACAGCAGCCCAGGGAGCAGGGACTTAGCACCCTCTTCACCCTCCATGCCCCCATACTGGGTCCTGCCCCCAGAGACCATGGGGGCTGCTCCATTCCCTAGGCACCCTCCCCTGCTGAGCCACCTCTCTGGCTGGGTTCGCTGGAGCCCCTGCAGACGGGTTCCCTATGCCCTGGTGCACAATGCATCCTTAGGGCTTAACTCCTTCCTGCCCATGCTGTAGCTGTAGGGTGGGGACACAGGAGGCAGCTGGCTTATGTCTGTGTCCAGCAGCAGCCTGGAGGTGTTAGCTGCCTTCCTGCACCACTTCTGAGGGCTCTGATATGACCAGAAGATCCTTTATCTCCCTCCAAGAGGTCTTCTGCGAGACCTCTCCAGGCTTCTGGTCTTCTACCAGGACCTCCTCCGGACCTGGAAACTGGTTTTGGCCATCAGGTCCGTGGCGGCCGCTGAGAGGGCAGATCTCCTTCCAGAGCCCCTGCTACACAACCCCCAGCTCCCTGTGCAGGTGGCGGAGTCCCCCACAGTGCTCCAGAGGTTGGTCCTGGCAGAAGTTACCAGAGTCGGAGACCTCCTGGACTACAACTGGGGAGACTGGCTGGATCCCCTGTTGCTCACTCTCTGCATGGGTCTCTCCAGACATTGTAATCCCTGGAGCGTATTTCAGGAGGTGAGGGCCGCTTTACTGCCCACTGCTCGGGCTTACCTTGACCAGGTCCTGTGAGAGGGCATGCCCTGCCCACTCTCCACCCCAGACCCTCTGGACCTTTTCATTGGGCCCCTGCCCTGTGGACCTTCCAGGCCATCCCACCCCTTTACCTCAAGCCGGCTGCACAACTTGCAGCTGGTTCAGTTCTGGACTGCGGCAAAAAAACATATGTATACGCTTGCGCTCCACACTCTTCACGCCCCATCATGAAGGGGCAGGACCTCTTTCCACCTTTGGAGGGTGAAGAGCCCCAGTGGGCCAGCCTATATTCCACCCTGGTCCCAAGGTGCACTGGCATAGGCATGTACTTGGCACTGTTCACTCCCCTCCCAGACACCTACCCCTTTTGTGGCATGAGGGAGTCCCTGGTGCACATGTATCTGGAGTGTGCCAAGTTGCAGCACCTATTCTGGATCCTCTTGGATATACTATTACTTTTTTGGTTGCACTTTTCCGCTCACCTGTTCATCTACGCATTCCCCATCCGTGGCCCCACAAGGTCGCGGGACCTCCTTGTCAACCTCCTCTGAGCCCTGGCCAAAATGTCCATCTACAAAGCCAGGGAGAGGAAGCTGGCCGATGGGGTTTCCTGCAACTGTGGGGCCTATTTACGCTCCTCAGTCTGTTCACACATCCAGGCAGAGTCCGCTGGGTCTCTTGACAACTTTGAGGAGCAGTGGGCGCTATCCGGGGTTCTCTGCTCTGATCCCCGATCAGGTTCCCTTTGTTTAGTCCTGTCACCTCACTCCCATCCCTGTTATCTCATTAGTTGTCCCCCACAATTATTTAGAAACCCGAACATGTGGATCCTCCCCTTAGGCTGGAGGAGGTCCTTTAATAGTGGGTGGGCGCTGCCTGCCCACTTCCTGGACATAAACAGGATAATGTGCGGGCAAGAAGGGACAAGCTGCTTCCAGCCATAGGCACGGGGGCTGGGGAGAGGTAGAAGAGATGAGCTCTGCAAAGACATGAGCCAGGTCATCTCTTCCCTCCACCCCTTCCCTGTGGCTGGAAGCAGCTCCCTTCCCTTCGCTCAAGCACAGTGCCAAAAGGCTGCTGTGGCCACTTTCTGGTGTGAACCCTGGCAGAAATCTGGGGGGGGAGCATGTGACCCTGTGTGCCCCCACCCCCGTCGGTGTTGCCTCAGGAAGACACGGTCAGTCTCGGAGGCCCAGCCAGGCATGGGCAGGGAAGATCAGGTTAGTTGGTCATGCACACTCCCACCCCTTATGAGAAAGGTGTAGAGGTGTATGTGTGTGTGTGTGACCTCTCCCCATGTGTGTGTGGGGCTGTGTGTGTCACCCCTCCATGTAAGAGCCCTAAAGATACGAAGGTAAATAAAAAGAATCCAACTACACAGTATTTCTTTTTAATGGGAGCTCAGTCAGCTTAATATTAACTTGAACGTTTGTACTGCAGAGTTCTGTTTTGATTGCCGTTGAACTCCCTTGAATATGAGTAATTTTACCAGGTGTCCCGTATTCAGCATAGGGACATATGGTCACCTCATGAATGATGAATATGGGGATTACAAGATGTTATTTTGAGGTACAGTGTGTCACAATTGAATAACATATTCTTCCCTTGCCTTCCAAAAACACTGTTCTGTAATGTTGCTCACTCAGCATGTTTCTGTCCCAGAGAAAAGAAAAGGGCACAAAATGGTGGATAAAATTATTCCCACAGCTTCTGTGAAGGGCCTTATCATTCTTCAGCTAGAAGGATACCACACAAATGTGTGTCATTATATTTGTACTTAAACCTTCACTAAGTTTTGTTGTTGTGAAGAATTTAGAGACTATTGCAGTAAAAAAAAAAAAAGTGGTTTACAACTAGATCCATCCTGGATTCACTCAAAGCTGGTTTAAGAAGACGAACTAAGGGGAACTGTGATGGAGTCAAAACTCATCACCGCTGGCACTCCCTGCTGGTTGCCCCGGGAATTAGCTCTTGTCAGCTGCAGAGCGCCCACTGTTTGTGGTGTCTCACCCATTGTCTGCTCTGCCGGTTTGGGACCCACGTTGCTCAGTGGTGTCTTCTTTGTGGTGTCTTCTTCAGTCTCACCCCCTTCCCGGGGGTGGGGGTGGTCTCACCCCCTTCCGGGGGGGTCAAGGGGGTTAACAGCAGTCCTTCAGTTTGCACCTGCCTCGGTGGCCAACCGCAACCCCAAAGTCTAGCCCCTCATTGCAGGGGCAATTTGCAGGGGTGGGTCAGGTTTTTCAGTTGTCACTTGTGCTATAAAGTTCTGTTGGAGATGCCCATTTGGTGACGCCGTAGTGGAATTGTTATGCCCTTACAGGGGAAAAAAAAAAGTATTGGGCTTGCTGCCTCTACAGAGGCAGTGTAATATCCCAACCTGTCAGCTTACTAGAAACACAGACTGTACTGAAATTACCCAGTTCTAGGGAAAGCAAAACCAGTTTCTTAACAAAAGAGCATGGATTAAGTGACACCAAGTAAAAGAGAAAAAGGCAGTAATGCTTACAAACAAATAAGAGTGAAAACACACATCTAAAAGTCTATAACGTAATCTAGCAAGAAACATTCTTTGCTCTAATTTTTTTTTTCTCTCACCCTCCCAGTCTTCCTCTCAGCTTTTCACTGACAGGCCTGGCCAGGACCTATCCACAGAGATCAAATTGCTTGATTTCTTTGTCTCCTTGAAGTGAAGAATACCTTTAGGATTCACTCCCCCTCTCTTCTGAATCTTTTAAATGAATTCTTGTGAAGGGTACCCCAAGATAAATTAGTTCATGCTGAGTAAAGGAGTCAGAAGGCTTGGAAAATAAGACTCCATGCCAGTTCCTTCCCTGCTGATAGGATAGTAGCTACTTTGCAGATTATTTTTTCCTGCTGCAACCTCCAATAAAATAAATAGGTCACTGAAACTGGGTCACACCTTACTTGAGGTGTCCGCCTCTTTCCCTTGTCTGGAGAAAACCTGTTTACCAACTCCCCGACGGCCTGGTTTAACACTTTTTAGTCACTGACTTTAAAGCATAATATTAGTGAGTATCCATAATTTCATAGATATCATTGTTACACATAGTCTACAATGGTATTATTGACCAGTGTGGTGTTAGTTTTCTAATGATACTTCACAGGGCATATTTTGGACAAAAAACATTGCAGTACTGTGTTCAGTGTGAATACAGGGGTGCCTAGAGTCACAACTAGCTTGTTTTATGTCGTCCTGGCCTATACTTGGGACATTTGTTTAGCAAATGTGTGTCTGACTCTATCTCTCCTGTGTCACATTGGCTGTGCAGTCACTCCTCTCTGTGTTTAGACTGTGTCTTGTGCGTCATGATTTCCACATCTAGCCGAAGGTTATTGATCCTGTATTTGGTGAGAGTCTGTCTTAGTTTTATGCATTTCACTATAGTAAGGTAGTCTACTACTGTGATAGTTGTCCACAGGGATCGGAGATATTCCATCTTGTTGCTGTTTGTTTTTTTTTATTTGTTCTTGCCAGCAATTTGTATGTTGATTTTGAGTTGCCAGTCTAGCATATTGACCATTGAGGTTCTGATTGTTTTGCTCCACTAGTCAGGGAGTTGAGCTGTTGAGCCTGGGAAATGAAGATGTATAGGAGTTGGTTGTTTTCATTTTGATTTAGTTCTTGATCTTCTAGTACTCTGTGGTGAAGGAAGTGTTTAGTGCTTTGACTGAGGTGGCATCAGACATTAAATTCTGTTCTGTGTGTTGATCAACAGTAGAAATGTGGTCTATTTTCACTCTGCAGCCATTTTTACTGGAATTCCTAGCCACATGGAAAAGTAGGGCTGGAAGGGACCTCAAGAAGTCATCCAGTCCAGCCTCTCATGCTCAGGCAGCACTAAGAATATCTAGACCATTCCTGACAGGTGTTTGTATAACAAGTTCTTAAAAACCTCCAATGAAGTATTCACTTGAATAACTGCAGATTTAGGGGTTCTGGGTAGGGTTTTATATACCAGTGTCTTCTGTTAAAATTGGGCCCAAAATTTCACTCCCAGAATGCACTGGATTATGCTATTGAATGGTTTCAGCAATAGTCTAATGGAGGCAGGAGGAGGAAGGCTTCAGTGGTTTCTTGATGGAATAGAAGACCTGTAGAGCATTTTCTTCTAATGCATTGATCAAACAAAAGCTCCCTGGTGCATTTATTCTGAGGCCTGGGTATGTTTAATTTAGGGTGTGTTCAATCCCTTTGTCTCTGTTATGGAATTTTCTTTGGATTGTTCTGGGCCTTTTTCTGAAATCATGATTCTTGGGTTTTTTTGCAGGTAAACCTGTAAGGGCCGTGTATTGTAATGGGTTTCTAGAAAGTAATTTTCTCTGGAGATCATCTTGTGTAGATGATAGTATGAGCAAGTCATCAGCAAGCATTTTATCTCCAAGTCCCTTAATGGAAGTTCCAGGTTTGGGTATTATTTCAGTATGGTTGGAAGGTCATTTTATATGTTGAAGTGGGTCAGTCTGGGGTTATATCCCTACTTTACTTCCCTTTCTAAATTGAAGGCCTCTGTTTACATATTGGGGATTTGTTTATTTATTTTTTCCCCACCAGTTCCATTTCGAGCAATTTAAAGCTCGGTCCTGAGTGCCAGTTTAAATCAAAAGCTTTTTGAAGCTCTATGAAATAGACAAATATTTCCACCTGTATTTTGTTTTTTGCATCTCTGTTAATGAGCGTCTGGAGAGTAAAGATGTGATTGGTAGATAATTTCTCTTCTCATGAAGGAAACCAATCTGGCTTTTCCAGGAATATATTTTGGCTGGTCAGATACCATATTATTACTTTCTTGACAATGCTACAGAATAGTTCGCTAATGTTGCTAATGCAGATACCTTTGGAGTTGTTTGAGAAAAAGGCATCTCAGCTTTTCTATATTGAGGTAATTAGTCCATCTGACTATGTCTCAGGAAAGTACCCAAATTTAAGGGTCAGGTTATATAGTTTTAGAAGGGCATTCTGCATATATTCAATGCTGTGTTTCAGCATTAAATTTAATATATAGTCTGGTTCACATTATTTCCTGGGTTTGAATTTTTTAAAGATTTTTCTTTAGTTCTTGCATTGTTATCAGTGTGTCCAGCAGATTTTGGTAGTTTTTAATGGTGTATTCAAGTTTTTTTTTTGTTTTGTTTTGTTTTTGTTTTTGCTTGTATCTGATTTCTGGACTGGATTCTATAATATAGTCCATGGAAATGTCTTGTCCAGATTATGGTGTTCTGTGTGGCTGGGCTAAGTCCTCATCATTTAGTTTAAATTCTTTCTAGGTTTGCCAGAATGAATTGGTATCTATCATAACTTCAATTTGTGCTATACATTTTCCTTTCATGATCTGTCATTATTTTGTTTTTTTGTGTTCTCCTCCCATCCCTGGAACATTTATTGAAGTCCTGCAATGTGTCACAGTAAACAATGTGTATTTTAATCTAATGTTGTCTTTATTTTCTAAGTGGGTAAGCTCCCTTGCTTTTTTCCTCTATCAAATTATTTTTAATTCATTCTCTTTGAATTGCAAAACGTTTTTTTTCCTCATTGTGTGGTAAAAATTGCTTTGCTCTGGTGAGAATTCTAGGGAAGTCTATTCCCTTTATCTTTCAAAAATATGTGTGATAGCTCAAACAGAAGTAATGCTCTTGATACCAAAACCACTAGATAAGATTCTTCTTGTGTTATACAGGAGGTCCAACTAGAAGAGCATAATGATCCCATCTGGTCTTAGCATCTATATACCTATTTTAACACTATTAATGTCATTTGCTATTTGATCATAGTGTTTGTTTAGAAATATAATTATATTTTCAGTTAAGGGATTTTCTCATAACATTCTTTTGAGTTCTTCTTCAGATGTATTTTTGGATAATCTGTAAAGGTTTTGTGGTGCTGCTTTTTTGTTGTCACTTAGCGGCAGCAGTTGGCAGTGGTCTGAAAATCTAGAGATCTCTAAAAAAGCCATTAGGCATATACCACCTCCTGACAGTAGTGCACACTCTTGAATTAACCAGTATCTGAGAGCTAAAGGAAACTTTACATTTGTCGACACTACAGTCCCAGGACAATGAATCACTGGCAATGCCCAATATGCCAAAGTTCTGGATACAGACTTCAGAAACAGTATTTGTTTTCTCATTCAGCAACTTTTTGAAGCCAACTGTTTTTTCTGGAATCCCCATAGCAATTTTTAAATGATGTTTCAAATAAAATATTCATACCCATGCTACACAGAGAGAAAAAAAAAGACAGCTTTGCAATCACTGCTTTGACATGCAGTGATATTTAGTATGAAAACAGATGTTACCAGTAATAAACTGAGACACCCATAATACCCAGAAAAAATATCATTTAAAAATCCCTTTGTAAGAGTATTTTGAATTTTTCTTTCTTTTCAATTTTCATTTTTACTTCCACCCTTATCCTATGCAGCCTTAGCTATGCTGTGCTACATTCAGCTTTTGGATTTAATATTTGCTGTCACACAAAGTTATAACTCCACAAAAATAAGTGTTTAGCAAAAATTACGAGGCCTGATCATTAAGAGACTACACACAGACACTTACAGTTTAATTCCCTAGACATTTGCCAACCGTTACCATTGTACTTGTAGGCACAATAGAAATCTTTTCACAGTCTTAATTTTTTGTCTTTATTTTGCTTTATATTACTCTTGCAAATTTAAAACGTAAAACACCTTTCTCTAGCTGTTTGTCCTTTTCATTGGAATAGCAATATTGAGTACAAAATGTCTGAGTGTTAGTATAGAACTTTGACGATATACAGTTATTATTAAAATGATTTATAATACTACATTAATATTTGTATACTATTTGCCAATGTATCTGGAATACTGTTTTTAGTTCTGGTCATTCTCTATCCAAAAGGATACAACAGAAATAGGGGGTGTTCCAAGACAGGCATTGAGAATGATTATAGGTCTGCAGAAACTCATATGAACAGAAATAGAAAAGACTGTGAATATTTACTTTAGGGGGTGAATAAGTTAAGCAAATAAGAGGAGAAATAATCAAGTACGCAAAATAGTGACTGACATAGAAATTCTTGATCTGCCCTCTCTACTCACCCCTTCTCATGATTTCTCAAAAATGAGGGATGTTCAATTAAACTACAAAGTGGCAAGTTTAAAACTGATAACAGGAACTTCTTTTTCACATAGCACATAATAAGCCTGTGGTACTCCTTATCCCAAATTACCATTGAGGCTGAGAACTTAGAAAGAGTCAAACAAGGACTGGTCATTTACATTGGTAACAACAATATCCAGAGTTGTTATGGCATGGATTTTTTCTAAAAAAAAAGTGGGTTTGGGTGGCTGCAAACCCTCATGTTTCAGAACACAAGCCTAAGAAACAACTTCTAACTAACAAGAGCTAGAAAGGAACTTCTTTGTGAGCAGATTCTCCCATAATGGCTTTACTTATGTATTGGGCTCCATGTCTGTCACAGAGGTGGCGGAAGTCACAGGTTCTGTGACTTTTCGCGACCTCCGCAACTTCTGCAGGGGCCGGTGTGGTTGACCCCAGGGCCGCCCAAGCAGGTAGCTCCGGGGCCAGGTGCTCAGGTGGCCCCCGGGACAGGCACACACAGTGAATTTTTGTTTATTCCCCGTGACCTGTCCATGACTTTCACTAAAAATAAACTGTGACTAAATCGTAGCCTTACTCATGTATAATATCTTATAATGGGTTTAACTGTGAAACTTTTTTCTCATTGGTGAGCAGTTACTCACATAAGTAGCCCCTTGGACATAAATTGGGTTCTATGTGTGTGTATTAATATCAGTGGAACTACATATGGACTAAAATACTACTCAAAACTATAAGGTTGGACAAATTTGGCTCTGAATATGTTAATCCGTGTACACATTCAGTAATTTGTATTAATCATCTCAAGGTTAGAGTAAAGAAGGGGGCACCAAATTAACTTAGAAATAATTTCAGCTATTACAATATTTATCTTCTGTTTCTTGTAAAGTACCAGCTGACACACTGTAACTTTGCTTTCTTTACTTTTGTCTTTGGCATCATTGAGGTTGTTAGTACAGCTCCAGAAAATGTGCTTTGTAGCCGAGTTCTCGGTAATTCCCCACTCCAAAGTTGGGAGAACCAGACTATGCCCAGTTATCTACACTGGATGGTTTCAGCACAGGTCCCACATCCCACACAGGGGAGCTCATGGGGCAAGTGGAGTATCCCCCCCCCCCAGATATTGGAGACGAACAGTTGGGCCCTAGTTTCCCAGTCTGCTTTGCTTGCTTTAGGCAAGAAAGTCATTCTCCCTGTAATTTTAACCAGGGCCATTGTTTCTCTCTCTGAGGGTTTATGACTTCCCCATTTACCATGGCTGACTGATCATATGTGTGGGAAACTGTGGGGTCCACTCACTGTTCCTGCACAAAGTTGGTGTCTGAGGCAAGGATATCTCCATGGGCATTATAGGTCTTAACTTTGGGAAATTCTCTAGGAATTATTTTGGGAAAGTTCTATGGCCTGTGTTACAAAGGAGGTCAGACTAGATAATCATAATAGTCCCTTCTGGCTTTGGAATCTATGAATCTTGGAATCTATGAATACAAATGTTATGGTAGCTTACATTTTGGGCATAAACTATTTGAAACTATTCCTTCACAAACTATCACAGCGAAGTTTCCCAAACCCCATGGTATATGTGTATGTGAAGGTATAGTCTGAGAGCACTGGAGTCCTGCAGGTATTTCTTTAAGCTCAACCCTTAGATGGATCAATTTGATTCAGTCAGCCATGGTCAGTGCAATTTAGTTTAACCTGTTGGTAGTAAACTTACCTTTCCACTGTGCCATGTGAATAGATGATGGGTTTTGTTTAAGGTGTAATTTCAAGTATTTTACAGATCAATAACTCAGATCAAATTAACTATGTACCTTAAGATTTGATTTTCATTATTAGTAGCATTTCTTACCAAAGTCACATAAAGCTTTGTCAAGCATTGTATACAGAAACATAGCATCTGTCCATACAGGTGAACTGTTGAAAGTACATACCACATGCACAGAAAGGGCCCGATAAGGAACTCTATACTCAGGAAAAACTCCCATCAAATGCCAAAGTTGGCAGTGTACAAATGAATTCTAAACTGATTAACTTCAGACCGGTTTCAGAGTAACAGCCATGTTAGTCTGTATTCGCAAAAAGAAAAGGAGGACTGGTGGCACCTTAGAGACTAACCAATTTATTTGAGCATAAGCTTTCATGAGCTACAGCTCACTTCTTATATTTAGAAAACAATCCTGACTGCTCCACCAGTTTTTCTCCACATAAACTTCCAGTAATACAGAAATTCCTTTTTTCCAGAGAAATAATTATGAATTTCATCATTAAAAATGAACTAATATACAAGAAATTTTATTTATAAATGTTTTTGCATCATGAAAGTAAAACAAAAACTATTTTATCTGTTCCAAAATAATTCATAATTTGCAGTGTTTGGTATCTGTGTTCCTTTTTGGGAAAACTGCTCTTTCAGAGATTCCGATCTCAGCTATCTTTGTAGTGTTAATCAAACAACATCAGAAAATATACTGTTATGGCAAAGAAGGTAAATAAATTCATTTTACTGATTATTTAAATTAATTCCTAATATGAAAACATTTATGAAAATGATAAATCTAAGGGGCGTTGGCAAGAGAGCCTTACAATATTGGATATAGGATTGGGTTGAGCTAGCTACTTGCAGTCACAGCCAGATGAATAGTTAAAGGAACTTTGCTAACAAAAGGGAGCCATTACAAGTTAAAACCCTTTGAAAGGATCTTTCATGTTTTTGACAATAGGTCCAATGTGCCCATAAATTTACCAGTGAAAATCGTCTCCCATAATGCATACAGAAAAGTGCCCTCTGATAATAGCTAGGCTGGTGGTGAGTTGTGATTGCTGCTAGTGGTAGCCAAACTATTGTATGCACAGCTAGCTTCTGCTAAAACATCCTTGTTTTGGTACCCTATGTAATTCCTCCCCATAACGTATGTTTTTTTGTTAGCCACTTATTATATCTCTTCTTTCAGACAGTGAGCTCTCAGGATGGGGGCTATTTACTAGCACAATGGGGCCCCAGCTTGGCATAGAATTGAGTGTCAGGGAATGTCTCCGATGGTGGGAGAGATCATCGTATCTCACTGGATAACCACTGCCTGCCATAATTGAATATTCTATGTACCAACACAATATAAGTGTTAAATAACAGCAAGAAGGCCTTATACAGATTAGCCCCGTAATTGTAACAAATCTCTTACAATTTGGTCTTCAGAACAGGCATTTAGACTCACCTAACAGTTCATCTGCTGTGTCTTTTGCTCCCATATTTAAAGTTTCTCTTGAAGGTAAAAAGCCTTATTGATATTTGCCATATTGTTAAATTCACCATATACCACATGTATGTGTAGTATGCAATGTCTTGGGAAATAGAGAATGATTTAACAGGGCCAAGCTTTATAGTCATTGATTGATTTTTAGATGGCGTAATATAAAAGTTGCCATATATCGGAGGAAGAAGTAGAACCTAGAAATATGTGTTTGGTTCAAAGCAAAGTTTTGCTATAGCAATGTGACACTATATGAAGAGTTTGCAACCTTAACTTCATTGCAATTACTTCACTGTGTTGGCTCAGATTCCATGCTGCCAGTTCCCATTGGATCCTCACTGGAGTCCCCGATGTTTGATTAAAGCATTTCACACCAGAACTCTGTTCATCTTGGGCCTGACCACCCAGTCTGGCCCCACTGACTTTCAATTTAGAATGGCCCATTTTCTTTATTCAATATTATTCTCACATTTGCAACCCTTGTCACATATCTGCAATTATGTAGCAAATTCAACACAGTTTGCACATTTATGAAATTCCAACTGGTAGAGATTTGAATACTACATGGAACACTTATGTGCAAATTATAACTGCCAACAGGTCAGGAATACTTCGGGTTTCCCTTCTCTCCCATAGGGGGAGTGAGAAAGAAGCACCTAAAACTAGCCTGGCAGCTGGTAGGAACATACCCTCAGGTCTCCTTCTTAACTTCTAAAAGGAGCCACAGAACTTCTGTTCCTACCAACTTGTTAACCCTACCCGGGAGGGCAGAAGGCTAAGGGAGCAACCCCAGAGAGAAAAGTGCTATTGTCTTGTGGATGAATTTCAGAAGAATGTAAGGGGTTATGAGAGTAAACTCAGACAGAAAATTTGGAGTGGAGCCCCAAAGGCGGTCATGTACTAACATTTTAGTATATTTCCAGCAACTCCTGTAGCAGACCAGGTACCAGATGTATTGGTTCTTCCTCTCCTCTGGATTTTATCAGTGACACCAAGAGGGGGCCCTGATGCCTCAGCAACTCAGGGCCTCCATATCATCTGCCCAGGCTTGCGCCCTGAAGAGGTACTCCAGCTTTGACTCAAGCATCAACACAACACAGGAGACAGCAGTCACTGGTTTTAAGCTCCTACTTGGTTGGCATAGAATTGTGTGTCAGGGGATGTCTCCGATGGTGGGAGAGATCATCTGGATAACCACCGCCTGCCATAAAACTGGGCAGCCCCCAGATAATAGGGTGTTGTCCCACCACAGTCTACCTGCTTCAATGTGTGCTTGGAGCTTAGAATTTTATAACTTGACAAGTGGACTGTAACCAATGCCCCAGGCAAATCAAGTAAAAGTAAGAAAACACCCTTAAAGATAGGGTGGTGGAACATTTACACCATGACAACCAGTTTATTTGAGGACCTTGAAAAAATTAAACATGCACATAAAACTGCCATGATAAATAATGAGTTGAAATGACTGAAGGTGGATATTTCACTCCCTCAAAGAAACATGGCTAACATCAAGTGGATTTCTCAGGGAAAAAGACTACACATTTTTCAGGCGGGAGAAAAGCGCTGAAGAAAGTCAAGAGCATGGAGTGGGATTTGCCACCAAGAACTCACTTCTGGGGATGACTGAGCCACTTACAAAAGGATCAGAGAGAATTTTGGCACTATGGTTGTTCACATCTGAGGGCCCAGTCAACTTTTTGAGTGTGTATGCCCCAAAACTCTCCTCGTCTTCTGACATCAAGGACCAGTTCTATGACCAGGTGAATACCACCATCAGCAGGATTCCACAACACAGACATATTTTCCTGATAGGGAACTTCAATGCAAGGGTGGAAACTGATCATGAAGCATGGACCAACTGTTTTCGTCAACATCAAATTGGTAAGATGAATGGAAACAGTCAGAGATGACTAGAATTTTGTTCCTATTACGACCTCGGTAACAAACTCATTCTTGCAGACAAAGCTGCAACACAAAGTGTCTTGGAAACAACACAGATCTGGCCACTAGCACCAACTGGATCTTAACATCACAAAGTATAACACCCTTAACACTGTCTTCTCTACTCGCAGTTATCAAAGTGCTGATTCTGACACAGACCACTCTCTGGTATGCAGCAAGGTCAAACTTAAACAAAAGAAAATATGCAGGTATAAAGTAAAAGGATGTCCTCATATTAACATCAGTGCCACAGCAGACCAAGAAAAGTCACAGATGTAAAAGAACTTACTACAACAAGCCCTTGACTCAAGTTATTGTGCCACAAGCACCCAGCTCAAGTGGGAGCAACTGAAGAACACAATCTATGACACAGCTGTCTGCCTGTCTTTGGGAAAAAGGAAAACAAGACCAAGTAGTGGTTTGAAATATATTTCAGTGTTTTGACACCAGTCATAGAGGCCAAATGCAAAGCACAACCCAACTACAAGAGAGACCCAAACGAAAAAAAAAAACACACAAGTGTTGAGAGTGGCAAGAACGAAGGTTCAACAAATTGCTCAACACTGCATCAATGACTATTGGCTGCACTTAAGCAAAAGCACCCAAGTAGCAGCTGATGCAGGCAACATCAGAAACATGCACGATGGGATCAAGAAAACCTTGTGTCCAACTTCAATGATGACAGCCCCATTGAAATCAACAACTGGGGAAACAATCCACAATTACACCAAGCAGATGGTTTGCTGGGTAGAACACTACTCTGAAATTTACCTTTGTGAAAATATTGTTATGGATGCAGCCATGAATGCCATTGAAACCATGTCTGTTATGAACTAACTCGACAATAAACCAACTGTCGAGGAGCTTAGCCTTGCCATAGATGGCCTCCCCAATGGAAAGGCCCTGGAAAAGACTGCATACCGGCAGAGGTCACAAAATGCAGCAAACCTATTCTACTGCAACCTCTTCATGAGTTGCTCTGCCTGTGCTGGAAAGAAGGTGAAAACCACAAGAAATAAGAGATGCCAACGTCATCAGTCTCTATAAAAACATGGGTGACTGGAGCGACTGTAACAACGATTGTGGCATTTCTCTTCTTAGCATTATGGGCAAAGCCTTTGCCCAAGTTGTCCTGAACAGATTTCAGACCCTTGTAGACAGAATCTATCCTGAATCACAGAGCGGCTTCAGAGCTGAAAGGTCTACTATCGACATGGTCTTTTCACTGAGACAACTACAAGAGAAATGCAGAGAACTAAAAAAGCCCCTTTATGTAGCTTCATTGATCTCACAAAGGCTTTTGACCTTGTCAGTACAAGTGGACTATTTGAGCTTCTTGAAAAGATTGGCTGTCCTCCCAAGCTCTTAAGCATGATCCAATCCTTCCATGAAAACGTGTATGGTATAGTTTGATATCATCACTCAGTCTCTGAGACTTTCCAGATTCATAGCGGAGTTAACCAAGGTTGTATATTTGCCCCAGTTCTGTTTGGGGTCTTCTTCTCCTTGCTACTGAAACAGGCTTTTGGTTCCTCAACTGAGGGAATCTATTTGCACACATGTTCTGATGGAAAGCTGTTCAGTCTTGCAAGATTCAGATCTAAAACCAAGACTTGGGAGGCCCTCATCTAATACCTTCTCTTTGCTGATGATGCAGCAATGACAACCCACACAGAAGCTCATCTCCAAAACATTATGGACAGTTTTTTCCAAAGCCTGCCATAAGCCTAAAAAAGATGAATGTGCCAAGGAGTTGAGAAAGAACCCTCCATCTAGATCAACAGCTATGAACTCGAAGTGGTGAACAAGTTCACATACCCGAGGTCCACTATGACAGGCAATCTTTCATTTGAAATGAAACTCAACGTCCGCATTAGAAAAGCCACCACAACAATGTCTAGACTGGGCAAGAGGGTATGGCAAAACAATAAACTGACAGAACACACAAAGATCTGTGTGTATCATGCAAGTATTATTAGCAAACTTTTGTATGGGAGTGAGACATGGACCTTATACTCTCATTAGGAAAAGAGGCTTAACAGCTTTCATAAGTGTTGCCTTCGTCAAATCTTTGGCATCTCCTGGAGGCTCAGAGTCACCAACACTGAGGTGCTCAAGCGGGCCAGCATACCCAGCATGCAAACACTCCTCAGACAGAGATGCCTCCACTAGCCTGAGCATGTGTGCCAAATGAATGATGGATGCATCCCAAAGGACATTCTCTACGGCAAATTGGTATATGGAAAAAGAACCAAAGGACTCCCAAAATTGTGTTTCAAGGGTGTTGCAAGCGAGACCTCAAAGAAATGGACATGGATGTGGACAACTGGGAAGATCACACTTAAGACCTCAACCTTGGGAAACAAGAGCTTAACAAAGGTCTCTGGAGTTATGAGAGGAAGCAGTCCACCTTGGTAGAGGAAAAAAAAGCTCACAGAAGGCAGAGCCCAAAGGGTCAAAACATGACCTTTAACTGTGACAGATGCAGCAGATATTGTCTCTCTCCAGTGGGTCTCTTCAGCCACATTCGCAGCTGCCATAAAACCAACTGAGCAAATTCTTTACCTCACAGGGGTGGATACCCATGATCTCTTGAGACTAAAGGATGCCTACTACTACATAATTAAGATGGGTGACTATACTGCCAGTATCTCTGGGTACTAAACACTTCTGAGCTAAGTGTCTGAAGCTCTTAGGTGACAGTAGTAAGCAGAGGCAAACACTGCTTTTCATGTTGTTGTGTATCCTTATGTGGCCTTTTATTCATTCACTTTGATTCATTTGAATTTTTCAGTGATTGCACCTTAAGGAGCCATATTTAGTTGTATTGAATACTTTGCTTTTTCTTCTCAAATAATCATTCAAGAAAGAAAGAAAGAAAGAAAGAAAGAAAGAAAGAAAGAAAGAAAGAAAGAAAACACCATTTATGTGAAGAGTTAGTTTTCACAAATCAGTTGTGCCCTCTTTTCCACAGACAGTAATGTAAGAGACAAAAAATTGACATTCTCATTTTATTTCACAGATAAAACTAATTTATTTACAATTCTTGCATGTGTTTAGAGCTTGAAATTAGCATTTTGTTCCATGCAGTGCAATTTAAAACTACTTTTCTGTAATTCTCATTTTTATGGTGGCAAATAATTGCTATGAGAAAAATTAATACACAATAGAAAATTGTTAAATGCATAATCTCATTCTACAAAGACATCCACTCTCTTAGCTGCTGTTTATCTGAGAGGACGTCGCTATGTTATAGTCTATATCTCGGGGCATTAGAAATCCCTGGGTGCAGGGTTTGTTTCTGTGTAGCCCATTCCTCCTTGGTGAGGCATTCTGTCCCCCTCTAAGGGCATCTATTCCTGATAGAGATTGATGAGTCTGCTACAGCCTTAGCTAAGAGGCATGTGGCTCTTAGTCATGCTATAGAGGCTCATGCACTAAGCTTCAGAGGTCACAGATTCAATGCAGCCTGCTGACGATTGGGGTCTGTCGCCGTTACCTTTGCACATTCTGGGCATGGCTACACTTGCAGATGTAGAGCGCTGTGAGTTAAAAGCGCTGCAGTCTGTCCACACTGATAGCTGACAGCACACTGGCATGGCCACATTTGTGGCATTTGCAGCGGCATTGGGAATGGTGCATTATGGGCAGCTATTCCACAGAGCACGTCTTCCCATTCTGGCGCTGTGGCTTGTGGGAAGGGGGAGGGGAGTGTGAGGCATTCTGGGTCCTGTCCCAATGCCCCGTGATGTATCAGTTTGCATCCCAGCATTCCCTTTGCATCCCAGCTTCCGTCCACATTTGGTGCCATCTTTCAATGTTTTTTGTACTGCATGCTCTGTCTTCCCTTTCAGTCTGCAGGAATGGAGCCTGAACTGCTGAGGAGTATGCTGACGAGACTTGCCAGCACGTCATGTTTGGCAGTCGAGTTATTCCTATGATCCAAAGTAACAGTGAGGGCTCCAACGATGATATCGACTCGAGTAATGCATATGACACGAGTTTGCTTGTGCCATTCATGGATATACTCACCACCGTGGAATGCCACTTTTGGGCTTGGGAAACAAGCACTGAGTGGTGGGATCACACTGTCATGCAAGTCTGGGATGACAAGCAGTGGTTGCAGAACTTTCAGATGAGAAAAGCCACTTTCATGGGACTGTGTGAGGAGCTCACCCCCACCCTGTGGTGCAAGGACATGAGATTGAGAGCTGCCCTGATGGTGGAGAAGCAGGTGGCTATTACAATCTGGAAGCTGACAACTCCAGACAGCTACTGATTAGTCGCTAAGCAGTTTGCAATGGGGAAGTTGACCGCTGGAATCGTGTTGATGCAAGTTTGCAGGGACATTAATTGCATCCTGCTCAGAAGAACCGTGACTCTGGGTAACGTGCATGACATTGTGGCTGGCTTTGCACAAATGGGTTTCCCTAACTGTGGAGGGCATGCATATTCGAATTCTGGCACCAGCCCACCTAGCCACCAAGTACGTTAATCAGAAGGGGTATTTCTCGATGGTTCCCAGGTGCTTGTGAATCACCATAGGTGTTTCATTGACATTAATGCAGGCTGGCCCGGAAAGGTGCATGATGCATGCATCTTTCGGAACACTGGCCTGTTCAGGAAGCTGCAAGCCGGAACTTTTTTCCCAGACCAGAAGATCACTGTAGGACAGTGGTTCTCAAAGCTGGTCCTCCGCTTGTTCAGGGAAAGCACCCGGCACACCGGACTGGTTTGTTTACCTGCCGCGTCCACAGGTTTGTCCAATTGCGGCTTCCACTGGCCACGGTTCATTGCTCCAGGCCAATGGGGGCTGCGGGAATTGGCGCGGGCCAAGGGACATGCTGGCCGCCCTTCCCGCAGCCCCCATTGGCCTGGAGCAGCAAACCGCGGCCAATGGGAGCCACGATCGGCCGAACGTGCGGACGGGGCAGGTAAACAAACCGATCCGGTGTGCCAGGGGCTTTCCCTGAACAAGTGGGGGACCAGCTTTGAGAACCACTGCCGTAGGGGAAGTCAAAATGCCCATTGTGATCCTTGGAGACCCCGCTTACCCTTTAATGTCGTGGCTCATGAAACCCTAAACAAGGAGCCTTGACAGCAGCAATGAGCAGTTCAACAACAGGCTGAGCTGGTGCAGAATGACTGTGGAGTGTGCTTTTGGATATTTAAAGGGCCGCTGGCGCTCTCTGTATGGGAAGCTGGACCTGGCTGATGACAGCATCCCCCCGGTTATATCTGCGTGCTGTACCCTCCATAACATTTATGAAGGGAAGGGTGAAAGATTCACTCAGGCATGGAACTCAGAGGTTCAACACCTGGAGTCTGAATTTGAACAGCCAGAGAGCAGAGCTATTAGAGGGGCCCAGAGCGGGGCTGCAAGGATTAGGGATGCCTTGAGGGATCAATTTAAGGCTGAAAGCCACCAGTAATGGCTGGTGCCCTGCATGGGAGTGAAGTGCAATGGTTCCAATGTTGGTAGGAATCTGTGTTTGCTACGCTGACTTGCAGTGCCTGTTTCTTTCCTGGGCTAAGGTATCTTTTACTTTATGCAATAATAAAGAATGTTTTTAAATAAAAAAAAATCCATTTATTGAAAAGAAAATTCGTGTATTGAAAAGAGACAGAAAGGGAAACAGAAAGGGCAAGGCAGTGGGGAACGGAACAATCATAGATTTGCGTATATCCTGTCTGGAGTGCTGTGCAATGAATGCTGCACTTCAGGATGGCTATACTGCATGGTGATGGGAGTTGAGTGCAGTGGGTAAGGGTCATAGTTTTCAGGGCTGGGTGGTGAAGCTACAGGTGTTGGAGGCAGCTGGTGGCGGTAAGAACCTCACATTTTCCACAGGAGTTTGTCCTGGAAGATATCTCGCTGCTGAGGGTGACCTGGGTCTTCTACTGCAATGCGGCTTCCACCCTGGCCCATATGCAGCTTGCCTGTGTGCAGCAATGGTCCCCCCGCCCCTCATGGCACAGTGGCACTGACAAGTTAGCCTGACTGGGACAAGGACTACAGTGGCTCTCCCGAGAAACCTGCACAAGCGCATTGCCCAAGTTCTGGATGAGACCTTTGAAGAGATCACTGAGGCCAGTTACCACGATGTGAGAGAGCACATCAATGCCGTACTCCGCATCTAGGCATGTATGAAGCCTAACCCTCCTCACCCCAAGAGCCCATACTGAATAACTTTCTTCCCAAAATAAAAGCCGCTTACCAGGAGCCTCCTCTGGAGTTTGTGCTTCCCCAAGCACTGGCTGCCACGACTGGCTACCTTCCTCCTGGCTTGAGGACAGCTCTCGCTGCATGCATCTAGGGATACCGGGGTGTCTTCCTCAGCCTCAGCACCCTCGCTCCTGCTTTGCTCCTCCTCCTCCTGTCTTGTTGCACTGGGCTCTGAAGTGTCCATGGTGGTCCCTGGAGTGGAGGTGGGGTCTCCCCCAAGTATCGCGCCTAGTTCTTTGTAAAAACGGCAGGTCACGGGGTCTGCACCAGAGTGGCTGTTTGCCTCTTGGGCTTTGTGGTAGGCATTCTGCAGCTCCTTCACTTTAATCCTGCACTGCCATGCTTCCCGGTCATGACCCCTTTCCATCATGTCCTTTGATATCTGCGCGAAGGTATCTTAATTCCTACGGCTGTAGCGCAGCTGGGACTGGACAGCTTCCTCCCCCCAAACACTGATGAGGTCCAGCAACTCACTATTGCTCCATACGGGGGCTCGCCTGGCATGTGGAGGCATGGTCACCTGGAAAGATTCACTGAGAGCACTCCACGCCTGGCTGAGCAAACAGGAAGGGATTTTTCAAAATTCCCAGAGAATTTAAAGGGCGGGTCTTACAGTTGGTCACCTGAGGGTAGGGCAGTAGAGTTCAAAGTGATGACCAGAGTGGCTAACATAGGCATTGTGGGACACTTCTGGAGGCTGATCAGAGCGCACTTGTGATAAATATAAAGGGAAGGGTAACCACCTTTCTGTATACAGAACTATAAAATCCCTCCTGGCCAGAGGAAAAACTCTTTCACCTGTAAAGGGTTAAGAAGCTAAGATAACCTCGTTGGCACCTGACCAAAATGACCAATGAGGAGACAAGTTACTTTTAAAGCTGGAGGGTGGGGGAACAAAGGGTCTGTGTGTCTGTGTAATGCTTTTGCCGGTACCAGGTCACAAATGCTCTTCAGAACTTCTGTTAAGTTAGTAAGTAATCTAGCTAGAAATGCGTAAGATTTCCTTTTGTTAAATGGCTGGTAAAATAGGTTGTGTGGAATGGAATGTATATTCCTGTTTTTGTGTCTTTTTGTAACTTAAGGTTTTGCCTAGAGGGATTCTCTATGTTTTGAATTACCCTGTAAGGTATTTACCATCCTGATTTTACAGAGGTGATTCTTTTACTTTAATTAAAATTCTTCTTTTAAGAACCTGATTGCTTTTTCATTGTTCTTAAGATCCACGGGTTTGGGTCTGTGTTCGCCTATGCAAATTGGTGAGGACTTTTATCAAGCCTTCCCCAGGAAAGAGGGTATAGGGCTTGGGGGGATATTTTTGGGGGAAGACATCTCCAAGTGGGCCCTTTTCCTGTTTTTTGTTTAACACGCTTGTTGGTGGCAGCATAGGGTTCAAGGACAAGGCAAAGTCTGTACCTTGAGGAAGTTTTTAACCTAAGCTAGTAAGAATAAGCTTAGGGGGTCTTTCATGCAGGTCCCCACATCTGTACCCTAGAGTTCAGAGTGGGGAAGGAACCTTGACAGCACTATAGGACCAGGGCGTCCACAGTGGCGCCATGGCACTCCAGCGGGGGTGCAGCAAATGTTATTCCACTCTCCAAGGTGGAATACCAGCAGCGCTGTACCCGCTGAGTCAGAGCACTCTACTCGCCTTATCGGTGTGGATGGGTAGTGAGCTAGTGCGCCCGGGGCTCCTTTATTGTGCTGTAACTCGCAAGTGTAGCCAAGACAAGTTGCTTTAGGGCTTGCCATGGATTTTATGTGTTGCAGATGTTGTCTGAAGAATGTAAGATTACCTGTTTATATAAAACACAAAGGCAAACAACCAAAACCAAAAACATTTTTTTCGATGTTTCTGGTTCTGATGTAAACTTTCCTCTGAATGATTCAGTGTTGTCAGCCTCAACCCTCAGACAAGCAGACTGAAATGTATGAAGTGTGCTATTCATTTCAGGGCATGTCTACACTAAAGACTTAAGTTGACCTATGTTAGCTTGACTTACAGCCACCACAGTAATTCCTGCAGTGGTGCATGTCTACACTACCCTTCTTCAGCTGATGGTCACGTCTTCACCAGAAATGTTTCCACTGACCTAAGTGGGGCAGAGTGGGGAGTTTGAGAGCCCAGGCTCTCATCTCCACTCACAGCTCCCCGCTGAGAACTCAGCTGCCCAATGGACTCCAGGTTGCCCCCCCACTCTCCATTCCCTGCTCCCCACTGGAAGTCAGGCTGTCCCCCTCACGATCTACTGACTTTGAGAGGTGCAGTTCAGAATCTAGCTTCTAGACCCATCATAGGCCTAGTCTACATTACAGAGTTAGGTTGGCATAAGGCAGTTTATGCTCCGTAAGCATCAACACTAAAATGTAGTTCCTACCGAGGCGCCAACTCTGTGAGTGCTCTGGGGTTGGAACACCCACGGGGAAAAATTAGCGGGTGCTCCACACCCACCAGCAGCCAAGCTCTCCCCTCCTCGTCACCTCCTCCCCTGAGCATGCTGCGTCCCTGCTACTCCCCCTCCCTCCCACTGCTTCCCGCCCCCCACTGCCTAACAGCTGTTTGGCAGCACTTAGGACTTTCTGGGAGGGAGGGGAAAGAGCAGAGATGCGGCACACTCAGCGGGGAGGCGGAGAAGAAGCAGGGCAGGGGTGGGGACTTGGAGGAAAGAGGCGGAATGGGGGTGGGAAGGGGGCAGGGGTGGGGGACTTTGGGGAAGGAGTGGAATGGGGGTGGGATGGGGGAAGTGCAGCAGCGGGAAGAGGTGGGGCCAAGCGCAGGGTGGAGGGTCGAGCACCCACTGGGCGGAGGAGAAGTTAGCGCCTACATCTACTTAATAACTCCGTATCCACATGAGGAATAGCACTTAAGTAGATGTGGTTAGGGCAATGCAGTATCAATGTAGACACTGCATTGCTTACATTGACTGTTGCTGACTTTCAAAAGCCATCACACAATGCACCACACTAGCAGTTAAATAAGTACAAGAATTCCTGGTGAGGACTTACACGCCGACACAAGGAACATAGTGTAGATGTGTAAAACAGACTCAATTACTGAAGTGGCTGTATGTCGATGTAATTTAGGTTGACTTAATTTTGTAGTGAAGACTTGCCCACAGGTTTCAGAGTAACAGCCGTGTTAGTCTGTATTCGCAAAAAAAAAAGGAGTACTTGTGGCACCTTAGAGACTAACCAATTTATTTGAGCATAAGCTTTCGTGAGCTTATGCTCAAATAAATTGGTTAGTCTCTAAGGTGCCACAAGTACTCCTTTTCGACTTGCCCTCAGTAATTCAACTCCAGTCTTTCCCCATTATACCTCTTCCTACTTGTTCCCTTTTCTCCCCATCTTCTGATATCTTCCCCTCATGCTTCCTCCCTGTCTCATTATGACTTCTTCCATTTTCTAGAGGTTCTAGAAAATGCCTTCAGTTTTCTACCTCCTTTTCTCCCCTTCTGAAGTGTCACTAGAGGAGGTTTTGGAATTAATTGAGAAACTTAACAGTAACAAGTCACTGGGACCAGATGGCATTCACCCAAGAGTTCTGAAAGAACTCAAATGTGAAATTGTGGAACTATTAACTATGGTTTGTAACCTGTCCTTTAAATCAGCTACTGTACCCAATGACTGGAAGATAGCTAACGTAACACCAATATTTAAGAAGGGCTCTAAAGGTGATCCTGGCAATTACAGATCGGTAAGTCTAACATCAGTACCGAGCAAATTAGTTGAAACAATAGTAAAGAATAAAATTGTTGGACACAGAGAAGAACGTAAATTGTTGCGCAAAAGTCAACATGGTTTCTGTAAAAGGGGATCATGTCTTACGAATCTATCAGAGTTCTTTGCGGGGGTCAACAAACATGTGGACAAGGGGGATCCAGTGGACGTAGTGTTCTTAGATTTCCAGAAAGCCTTTGATAAGGTCCCTCACCAAGGCTCTTATGTAAATTAAGTTGTCATGGGATAAGAGGGAAGATCCTTTCATAGACTGAGAACTGGTTAAAAGACAGGGAACAAAGGGTAGGAATAAATGGTAAATTTTCAGAATGGAGAGGGGTAACAAGTGGTGTTCCCCAAGGGTCAGTCCTAGGACCAATTCTATTCAACCTATTCATAAATGATCTGGAGAAAGGGGTAAACTGTGAGGTGGCAAAGTTTGCAGATGATACTAAACTGCTCAAGATAGTTAAGACCAAAGCAGACTGTGAAGAACTTCAAAAAGATTTCACCAAACTAAGTGATTGGGCAACAAAATGGCAAATGAAATTTAATGTGGATAAATGTAAAGTAATACACATTGGAAAAAATAAGCCCAATTATACATACAATATGATGGGGGCTAATTTAGCTACAGTTAATCTGGAGAAAGATCTTGGAGTCATCGTGGCTAGTTCTCTGAAGACGTCCGCACAGCATGCAGTGGCAGTCAAAAAGGCAAATGGGATGTCAGGAATCATTAAAAAAGGGATAGAGAATAAGACAGAGAATATCTTATTGCCCTTATATAAATCCATGGTACGCCCACATCTTGAATATGGTGTACAGATGTGGTCCCTTCATCTCAAAAAAGATATATTGACATTAGAAAAGGTTCAGAAAAGGGCAACTAAAATGATTAGGGGTTTGGAATTGGTCCCATATGAGGAAAGATTAAAGAGGCTAGGACTTCTCAGCTTGGAAAAGAGTAGACTAAGGGGGGGATATGATAGAGATATATAAAATAATGAAAGTGAATAAGGAAAAGTTATTTACATGTTCCCATAATATAACAACTAGGGGCCACCAAATGAAATTAATGGGTAGCAGGTTTAAAAAAACAAATAAAAGGAAGTTCTTCTTCACTCAGCACACAGTCAACCCTGTGGGACTCCTTGCCTGAGGAGGTTGTGAAGGCTAGGACTATAACAGGGTTTAAAAGAGAACTGGATAAATTCATGAAGGTTAAGTCCATTAATGTCTATTAGCCAGGATGGGTAAGGAGTGGTGTCCCTAGCCTCTGTTTGTCAGAGGGTGGAGATGGATGGCAGGAGAGAGATCACTAGATCATTACCTGTTAGGTTCACTCCCTCTGGGGCAGCTGGCATTGGCCACTGTTGGTAGACAGGATACTGGGCTGGATGGACCTTTGGTCTGACCCAGAGTGGCCATTCTTATGTTCTATTTACTTTTCTATTTTCCTTCCCACAAACTCCAACGGAACCTAGTCCTTCTCCTTCCCTCAACCAAGGACTGTGAATTATTAGTTTCACGTTTTCTTCTGGTGATCCTCTCTCTCATTCTTCTAGGGATCCTGAGAAAGCTTCCCTGCTTTTGACAGGGGTGTCTATCACTGAAGCACTAAGAGGATACTAGGGTGTAATATCCTGGGGATGTGGTGAACCAGGGATAGTTAAGGGGGAATGTAAGTAGTTCAAAGTAATGGATGTTGGAAAAAAATATTCCCAACTAAATTTATATAATGATGGGTTCTAAATTAGCTGTTACCCTCCAAGGAAAAGATCTTGGAATTACCATGGATAGTTCTGTGAAAATGTCTGTTCAATATGCTGTCGCATCAAAAAGGCTAAAGGTATGTTAGGAAGTATTAGGAAAGAGATAGAAAATAAGGCAGTATATATCATAATGCCACTTTATGGATCCATGTTATACCTGCCCACACCTTGAATACTGTGTAAATTTCTGGCTACCCCACATCTAAAAGGATATAGTGGAACCTGAAAAGGTCAGAGAATGGCAAGAAAGATGATCAAAGGTATGTAATGGCTTCCATACAAAGAGAGACAAAAAAAAAAGATTAGGATTTAGAAAACCTGTTCATCTTAGAAAAGAGGTAACTAAGGGTGGGGGGGTATGATAGAGATCTATAGAATCATGAATGGTGTGGGAAAAGTGAATACAGAAGTGTTATTTGTCCTTTTATACAATACAAAAATCAGTGGTCACCCAATTAAATGAATAAGTAGCAGGTTTAATACAAACAAGAGGAAGTACTTGTTTGTACAATGCAAAGCTAACCTGTGGAACACATTGCCATGGGATGTTGTGTTGATTCAAAAAAGAACTGGATAAGTTATAGAGGATAGGTCCATCAATAGCTATTAGCCAAGATAACTAGGCACACAACCCGAGGGTCAGGGTGACCCTAAATCTCTGACTCCCAGAAGCCAGAAGTGGAGGACAGGAGTGGATTACTCCATAATTGCCCTGATCTGTATACTCCCTCTGAAGCTCTTGTACCCGTCACTGTAAGAGACAGGCTATTGGACAAGATGCACCATGGATTGACCTAGTATGGCAGCACTTATGTTGTTACGTGAGGAAGAGAAGGAGATACAGATTGTCTGTGGATGGTAGGAAGGCCTGACAGATGTGGTAGGAACAAATGATCAAAAGCAGGTTGACCTATACTTGGCTATGGTCAGCTGCCAGGTAGGGATGAGAGAACTGCAAAGGGGAAGGTAGGGTATTGCAGAGAGTCAGCAGAGCTTTTGGAAAGAAAAGCACTACATGTATAATGTAAACATATAATCCACATTGTCATAATATTTCAAAGAGATTAAAATGAGCATTAAGGAGAATTTATTCAAAATGAAGATATAGCTGCCATAGTTGGAGTTAATATCTCCATGGAGCCTGCTGCTAACTCACTGAGATATTCCACTATTCTCCTTGATGTTCATTGTCGAATGTTGTCAGAAAATATGTTCTTTTAATAAGTCCGCAAGGTCACATTATTATTGTAATTTACTGTTTAGTGAGCAGGGCATTTATTTTTCCAAAAAAACCTGTTCCTTTCCTGGGAATTTATTTTAGAAAGCCCTACTGTGGTGTTGTATAGAAGATTACTGCGTCTATTCCTTAGTAGCAAAATGTGGGTGTGTGATGGGGTATGCAAACACTACACTGTACAGCAAAGAATTAAGAAGCTGCTCTGGGCTCAGCCATCTCTGCCCCAGCACACCTGCAACATGTGCACAGGCTGGAAGAAGAGTTTAAAATGAGAGCATAGCAACTCAGTTTTTGGCAGACCAGGAAAAAGCAGAGCTCTTTTCCTCCTGAGGGAAAGGGCTGACTGACAGCAGGAGCTTCCCAGACAACTACTGCCTGAAGTCCCCTTCCTGTGAGAAGGGAGGGCCAGATCCTGCTGCATCCTGAGAGTGAATCATTCTCCTCTATCTCTTATTAATTCAGTTTGTTTGCCTTAATTTCCTTTGTGGATTACCCTGGAGGGGTAGAGTAAAAGGACAGTAAAGATTCAACCCATCTTCCTCTCACAAACATCAACCTGTTACAACCCTGGTTCTTCCTTGTTGCACAGGTGGGTAGGGCTGGATGAGGAATGGGCACAGCCCAATGGTCTATCAACTGCAGCTGGTAAGGTGTGCAGTAGCAAATTATTTCATCTTGGGAGTAGAAAGTGGAGCAGGGAAGGAACTGTGACTTGCATTGACTTTAGTGGGGCATTATCAAGCACTTAGACTGTAGCTTTAAAACCTCAGTAAAGTTGGTACAATGCAAACCAATAATGATTGTTTTGGTAGCTTTTCTTTTATCACTTGATGATCTCTACAGGGTGAAAGGAAGTTCAAAACTGAATGTGAAAGTAGCAACCACTGGAGGATAATGTTTTGCTGTATTTGCTCAGCTTCACATTCAACTCCTCTCTTTCCAATGTTTATTTTCCCCAGTGAAATCATCTTGGTAATTCTTGGTTCTCTGAAGGAATCTCAGAATGTGACATTCTCTGACACAACAAATACAATGGTTTGTAGTTATTTGTCTTTATTTTTGATGTTACAGTCTAGAATATATTCAGTGAACCAGGAAGTATCAAAGGGAGACAGTGACTTCAGATCAAGTAATTGAAACTTGTTTCTCTGATGTATGCCCCCACAAATTTGTTAGTAGGGATAATCTATTATTCAAGTCCCCACATAATTCAATTTTTAGTTTTGCTTTGTAGCTAATTGTTTTTAAAAATGTATTGACTAAAGCTTATGAATCTTTCCTATGTTTTACAAATGCCTTATTGAAATGGTCATGGAATATATCTTTCTGTGCTCAGTATTATAGTTTCACTCATCTTGACATGGGAGCTATGGATTGAGAAGTTCCCTAGTTCAACTTCAGCATCTGTATGTATCTCTGCTAAAATAATGCTATTTAGCAACTTCTTGCAGAAGAACTCCTCAGTGAATTGCAGCAGGTATCTTTATGCTTCTGTGAGCAAGAGTATACTGGGGAACTATTTTTTTTTAAGTCTGTGAAAGCTCACCATTGTTACAAAGCACTATGAAATTAGACCCACTGGCCCTTTCCACATTGTTATCAATAGGTTCTAAATGTGATAACATGTAGAACTATAAAAGGGGTAAATCTTTCTTTTGCGCCATGTAAAAAGGTTGTTATTTCTCTTCTCTTCTAATTCCAATTTAATGCATTACTTAAGTGTATGAAAATAAAGCTTTTTTTTAAAACTTGCCTAAAGATCTCTATCCAGCTGTTCAGCATGGAAGAAATCAGGTTACAACAGCTGTCTGATTTGTTAATTTTATTTTTAATTTTACACAAAAGGAGGAATCAAATGATGAAGCTCTGCTTTGTCTCCTTGTCTGTCCATATTTTATTATTCAATAAATAAATGATAACTAGCCCATAAGAAATTAACCTCAGCATGGTGAAGTACGTGAATAAAGGTAGTTCTGTGTGTGCAAAGCTAAAATGTGTACTAACAGCTCTAGCCTAATATAAAATATAAAAAAGGTTTTTGCATCAAAACTTCTCATGGTTGAAGCCTCAGAAGTTCTGCAGTAGGCTGAACTATTCAGAAAGTTTATCCAGCTTGAGTAAGCCATTTCTTCCTCTCATTCTGCTCCAGCCAGGATGATATGCAGGGGGCATAGGGAAAGGGAGAAACACACTGTTTCTATTTTGGATGTTCTCTACTGTAATTTCACCAGGAGGCTTAGAGTCTAATTCATTGGTGTGCACTGAACATTTTAGCAGGAAGAACTACTTCAGTTCTGTGCTGGACACCAACGGGGAGCAATAGGCTGAAGTAAAAAAAAAGAAAAAAATACAAAGAAAGCTAAATGTAGTG
Organism: Lepidochelys kempii; assembly: GCF_965140285.1. Lineage (NCBI taxonomy): Eukaryota > Metazoa > Chordata > Testudines > Cheloniidae > Lepidochelys > Lepidochelys kempii. Next base: position 131,396,201 of record NC_136381.1, on the reverse strand, counting down.
CTTTGGCAGAAAGACAATTGAAAGAGTTTGCTTGGTGAGGTAGCTGGGGCATCTTATCTACAAGTTTTTGAAGCAAGGTTGGATAAGGCCATAATATTCTACCTAGTTAGGGTAGGTGGTTTTATGGTGCACTAAGCACAATTTTCATAATGTCCAAGTTTACTAAAATAAGGCTGTTCTAGCAGCCCTTATGTGTATGGAAAACAATTGCCAAACTAAAGTAAGAAAAATACCACTGCTTTGTACTTGAGTATCTTGACAAATTAACTGAAAACAGGAAACAATACATGAATGTGTTCCTTTGTTTTACTGAAGTGTCCACAGATTGCATTGTCTAAGTGTGTGCCACATGTCACCACGCAGAACCATGTGTTTTCAAATCTGAAATTTGGTGGTGGTTGCAGACCCATTGGAGAAACATTTAATATTTGGAAAAAGTTCAGCCATGTCTCCCAAATCATTTGGAAACCTCTCAACTCACTGAAAGAAAGTTGGGGTTTGGTTTAGTTTGCTTTGCAAAATATTGTAAAGCATCAACTGAGTTAAATGGATTTTGTAATGTAGGCACGTGAGCCAAAAAGAGACACTGGGCCAAGTTCAGAAGTGGCATAAATTAGTGATAGAAAGCTGATCTAAACTATCTAAATTATAAAGGGTAACTTGCATGCTAAAGGGCAGATAGGCAAAGGTGTAGCAGGAAAAGCAACCATAATTTTTACACTAACTTGTTTGCTATTAACCTGGTGTAACTTTGTCCCTTTGCTACTAATTGTAAGTTGTGTTCATACTCCTACTGAAATTCATATGAATTTAACAGCATACAACTAACACTGAGGTCTTCTCTGAATTTAGCCCCATGGAGCTGCTGTGCTCCAGCTGACTAGCAGTTCCTGAAGTTGTGGAAAGCTGAAATCTATTTAGAAATTCTGGAATGCTCTATACTCGGAAAAAAATCCTACCCTACCAACATAAATTCTTTGAAATCAAAGATGATGAGGAGTATGCAGTTCAGGGTAGGATTTGACTCTTGGTGTTCTGGATAAGAGCTTTGAGAAGCTACTGTAGATGTGTTAATTTGGGAACTTGATATAGACTGATGTCTTGGTCACTGTTACTCCTTAGAAGCTTTTACTTTAAGTTAAGCATTTTGTCATTCTTCAATACACAAAGTCAGTATGTGATTATTAAATACTGTTTTGGAGATATCAAAGAGTAGACAGTTGCCTCAGGATCAGGTTGAAGGTTTAAATTGCTCTCCATTTTATATTTATACCCAAATTTGATTTTGAGTTTCTTAGGGGGAAATTGTGTTTTTGATGATAGCATTCTTCATATGCCATTAGTCTTCCTTAGGCAACTTTTCACTGAATTATGTTAAAAAGGACACTGCTGAATATCTAGTAACTGCTACAGTTGTCTGTCATAGATAATTGTTTGTCTTCAGAAATGTTGTTCATTTGAGTAGAAAACACCAGGATACTAAAATAGATCTTCTCACATATCTTTGAATCAGTGAGATAGTTTTCACTCCATATTGATATATTACAATTTGGTTACATTAGGAGCAGCAGTGAGCACTGTAGTTGAGGTTGCAGAAATTTCATTTTCAGTTACTTGTAACTTTCCAAAATTCACACTTCAGGATCATACTTTCTGGCTTGGTTTTGCGTGAAGTTGAATTTGTGAAGAAGGCTTGGACCAGACAGCTCAGCTACTTTGGAGTATGAGGAGAACATCAGGGGAAATATGCTCCCCTCTTATTTCAAAGTGTGTGTGTGTGTGTGTGTGTGTGTGTGTGTGTGTGTGTGTGTGTGAGAGAGAGAGAGAGAGAGAGAGAGAGAGAGAGAGAGAGAGAGAGCGAGCCGGGGTGGGAGGGAGATCTTGTCACCAGTTTTGGAACAGCTTCAGCCCTGAAACTCCCTGGAGTAAGAAGCTAAATTCTGGCTTCACTAAAAAGGCACCCTTTGACCTTTTCCCTGAAAACCACTGTTTAAGATGGATAGTATAATTTTAAGTAATTTTTGCTAATGTTCAATGAAGACTGCCTAATTTAGGAGAATAGTGAAAAATGTATGTGACGTATATCCCAAAATTAGATTTCATTACATATTTGAGTAGTGTCCACTCAAATAGTTTTCAATTTCCTCTTAACATATTTATCTTTTGAAAAACCTAGGCAATATCATCAGACATTCCATCAAAAACTGTTATCAAAATGTGATTATGTAATAAAGATACAGTTAATTTTAGTTAATTACAAATATATAAAGAGTTCTTATACAGTTATGTCTGAAACATGTTAAGAATCCCTGCTGACTCAAAGAGAAACTATGACCTGTACACTTTTTAATACATCATGGTGATGCACACAGGACAGATAGAACCATCTGTTATATAGATATGAAGCATTAAAGTCTGATCTTTTAATATATAAATTGTCAACTAAAATTAAAGGTATATTTTCTTGAGTACTCAGTCAAATGGGACAGGGTTTCATTTTAATTAGATGGTCAGACTGTGTCTCCCATGAAGCACGACGGTCTCCCCTTTTGGAGGCGGAAACACTGTGCCGTGGACATCCCAGGCAATGGTGAATCATGGGGGTTGAAGTGTGGCCGAAGAGCCTGACCCACAGAAGCAAATAGGGACATGGGACAACAGAATTAAACTCTCATGGGGCACTGTGGTTTTCAGCCAAAGTATGTTATTTTCCAGTATCTCATCTTTCAATGAAACATCAACATTTTCCACAGAAACCAAAAAAAAATTCACAAAAAAAAGTACATTTAATTGAAAAAACAGTTTTGTCAAACAGTTGATAGGGAAAAAAATCTACTAGCCCTACCTATAACTAATTAGGCCATGGGATTCCTGAATTCAAGATGGAAAAATGTTTTGGTGGTGTCAATCCAAGTATCTTCACCTCATGAAACTTGAAAGATCCATTGGCAATATTTCTTATGAAAAAGAAGAAAATCTAGCATTCATGAGTGACTGTAAAAAAGGAACCTTCTTACTTAACAGAACTCCTCCCTGTGTGATTCAGAATAATATCTGATTAATTTCCTGAATAAAATAACATTTTCACTGTTTGTCCCTATTATTACAGCAGAATCAACAAAATTCTATGAGAAGGAGCAATATTCTATTCAAACTTGCATACCGACAACATTTTTAGCTAAGTTTTGATTGTTTATATACAAAACAGAAAAGTCAACTTGCTATGTGATTCCAGACAGTTTGAAGGGCTGCCAGGGGGAAAAGAACCTTGCTGACCCCAAAGTCCTGAGGCTACCTTCATCCCCCTTGTTAGGGTTCCCTCCCCACTCTGGGGTACAGATGTAGGGACCCACATGAAAGACCCCCAAGCTTATTTCTACCAGCTTAGGTTAAAACTTCCCCAAGACACACATCCTTTCCTTGTCCTTGGATGATATTGCTGCCACCGCCAAGTGATTTAGACAAAAATCCAGGAAAAAGGGCCACTTGGGGTCCCTGTTTCCTGAAAATATTCCCCCAAACCCCTTCAACCCCTTTCCTGGGGAGGTTTGAGAATAATATACTAACCAATTAGTTACAAAGTGAGCACAGACCAAACCCCTGCATTTTTAGGACACTGAAAATCAATCAGGTTATTAAAAGGAGATTTTTAAAAAAAAATAAAAGAATCACAGCTGCAAAATCAGGCTAGAAGGTAACTTTACAGGCTAAATAAAAAGATTTAAACCACAGAGGATTCCCCTCTATGCTCAGCTTCAAAGTTACAAAAAACAGGACTAAAACTCCCCTTTAGGGGAAAACTCACAAGCTAAAACAAAAGAAAATCTAACCTTTATTTACAATTTCTGTAACATTAGATGTATCTTTTCAGGAGATGGTTTATCTGCTTGGTTGGTCTCTCTCTCTCCCTTTCTGCCCAGAGAGAGAACAAACAAAATTTCTCCCCCAACCCCCCAGATTTGAAAGTATCTTCTTTCCTTATTGGTCCTTTTGGTCAAGTGCCAACCAGGTTATGTGAGCTTCTTAACCCCTTACAGGTAAAGTGATTCTGTACGTCTGGCCAGGAGGGATTTCATTACTTCATACATAAAGGTTGTTACCCTTCCCTTTATATTTATAACACCCCTCCACAACATATGTGCAAAATTATATTAAATGACACTCAAACGAGAACAAGCTTTATTCTGACCACAGCTAGCTGAACACACAGGGTGAAATCCTGATAACATTGAAGTGAAGGACAATTCTCATATTCATTTCAGTGGGGCCAGGATTTTATCCACATCCTATGTATTACCAAGGTCTGTGTTATTTCTTTATAAAAATATGAAATTAGAGTGGAGGGTGTGCATTTGAATATTATTTAGAGGAATTTTCGGTGTGCATTTCACTTGGTAAAAGTGCAAGGGAGTTTGCTGTGGAAATGGGTAATCTCAGCCGTCCAGATTCTCAATGGGAGTTAGGTGCACAAATACAGTTGAAATGGGCAATAGAATATTTGCAGAGTGTGATGTTTGCACATTAAAGCAACCTTCATTCACGTATCTCTCCCCTCACTATTGCCCCCCCCCTTTTTTGAAGTGGCTACATTGGTAGGATTTTCATTAGAACTACCTTAATGGTAGATAATGTGTTTTTTGGGGGCGGGGGGAATCAATGTTGCAAGCACTCATGATTGTATTATGAGTATCACAATATTTGTGGCTTTTTCCTAAAACTCCAACTTCCACTTTTGTTTTTAAAATAAAATTGAAGATTCTAGGCCTCGTGGTTTGGAGAAAAGCTTGGGTCTCATGTTTCCAAAGGCTCAAAAAGCAGAAGGTAAATGAAACTACCCCAAATGTATTTGTCAAAATCTCATTCTCTTTTTATGCAAGTGTCATTATTTTGAGGGGAGCCTGAATCCTGATTTTTGAGTGTGCAAGGTTGGCACTAATGTTGCATTATTTTAATTAGTCCAACTTTACTTAACTTAAATAACTGATCTCTTTTAAGAGAAAGAGTTGAAAATCCTTCAGAAACCACAGGGGAATTTAGTTTTGCCTCCACTTTTTCACTCCATAATTTCTTGAAGAGCGGAAGATAGTGACTTTGTTTTCAAACTTTCAAATGTTGAGTCTGCTGTAGAAGTCATCAAAATCTGCATTGTTAACCCTTCTGCTTACCTGGATTTCAATATTCATCATCTGATATATAGGTGAAGCACAGTGTCATAAATATAAAGGGAAGAGTAACCACCTTTCTGTATACAGTGCTATAGAATCCCTCCTGGCCAGAGGCAAAACCCTTTCACCTGTAAAGGGTTAAGAAGCTAAGATAACCTCACTGGCACCTGACCCAAAATGACTAATGAGGGGACAAGATACTTTCAAAGCTGGAGGGGATGGGTGGGCAAAGGGTCTGTCTGTGTGATGCTTTTGTCAGGAACAAATCAGAAATGCAAGCCTTCCAACTTCTGTTAAGTTAGTAAGTAATCTAGCTAGATAATGCGTTAGATTTTCTTTTGTTTAATGGCTGGTAAAATAAGCTGTGCTGAAGGGAATGTTTATTCCTGTTTTTGAGTCTTTTTGTAATTTAAGGTTTTGCCTAGAGGGATTCTCTATGTTTTGAATCTGATTATCCTGTAAGGTATTTACCATCCTGATTTTACAGAGGAGATTCTTTTACCTTTTTCTTTAATTAAAATTCTTCTTTTAAGAACCTGATTGCTTTTTTCATTGCTCCTAAGATCCAAGGGTTTGGGTCTGTGCTCACCTGTACCAATTGGTGAGGATTATTATCAAGCCTTCCCCAGGAAAGGGGGTGTAGGGCTTGGGTGGGGGGGATATTTTGGGGGAAGACATCTCCAAGTGGTCTCTTTCCCTATTCTTTGGTTAAAACGCTTGGTGATGGCAGCATACTGTTCAAGGACAAGGCAAAGTTTGTACCTTGGGGGAAGTTTTTAACTGAAGCTGGTCCCCACATCTGTACCCTAGAGTTCAGACCTGCACTTGACACACACTATGCCTTAAAATAGAATTTATGAGCATTTCCATTGAGGGTGCAATCTACTAGATTATTAAAGAGCATTTGTGTTCTGTCAATTATGGTAATTTTTCTATTTTAAATAGTGTTTTACATTCCCATGAGGGAATGTAAAACACTAACTATATTCAGAATATGTTTACTGATTTATTTAGCAAACATATCTTTATAAATTAATATCCAAACTGCAGTATCCCTGAATGTACTTTCTAAATATAGTTTCTGAAACATAAAGTACAGATACCATGCTTGGTCTCAGGCAGAGTGGGACCAAGCGCTGCAGGCCTTTTCAGTGCATTCAGCTGCTTAGTTGCCACATGGTCTATACTAGAATTATAATTATCTCAGCTGGACAGCGGTAGGCTGCTGCTGTTGATAAATCAGTTTACACAAGACCTGGTCCACAGGGATCTATGCCAGCAAATACTTCCCCTACACTGAGACCCACTGAATTAAACAGAAGACTTCATTGACATAAGGGTCTGACAGAGAGGGTGGCTGGCCTTTTAAAGAAGAATGGGGCAGGGGACAACCCCATCTGTGGCCAATCATCTGGCTCTGAGCTAAGCTCTTTTATTAGAATCATTCTTGCACTTTACTATTTATTCACAAAGGCATTTACACACAATAGTGCCAAAACATCCTATAGGCGTACAAAATTATTATAAAACACAACAAGCAACACAAAGTTCAGAAATATCCACATCACATATGAGCAAGTTAAAACAATTATCAGCCCTTCAGCTGGGTTCCAGTAGGGGGAGACATCCCTAATCTTAAAATTGCACCTCTGTCCCTAGCAAAAAAAATATTAGGGCAGAGGTAAAAAGAATTTGGGCTGTCCCTGCTCCATGAAATATATTTATACCAGCATTCAGAGACATGTAGTCCTCTACCACTTGCATACATTTTCCTCACCCCTTCACTTCCCTTTCTTTCTCCCAATTTTCTTCATTCCATATCCTCCCCTGTCCCACCAGGGGTGTAGCCCCAGTAAAATATGGTTGTTCTTCAAACCCTAATTCATGGTCAGTGCTCACAGCAGGATTCCTTTCCTCAGGTATCTGGGAATTCTCAGGCTTAATCCCTTTCCCCTTTGGAGCTAATATTTACCTTACACTCTTTTCTGGGGTCCAAGACTTGCCCCTTCCCCCTAAACCCTGTCCCTTGACCTCACAAGATTGGTCAGTGGTTTTAGCTAGAGGTGACTGAATAAATCTTCTACAAGGACTGCACTGGGTCAGAGGAAACTGATAGCTCTGGCCCATCTCCCATCCCGAGCTAAAGCAGGGGGTCAGAAAGAGAGAGGGAAATCATGCCCCCCTCCATCTGTGGCAAGCCCTTGCGAAAAGCTGATTCAGCTTGAAGACTCTGACTGCTCTCACCACCCTCTGGTTTATGCCCCTGAACTCTGGATTTGGCATGCTGATTAGACATCACAGTAAGGCTCTTTGCACCATTGGCAGCAAAAGCCACCTTAGCTGCCTCCTTGGCCTGAGAGGAGCAAACCTATTGCCCAAAGTTAGATGGGAAGAGGCAGAATAAGAAGGGGCAGAGGAGAGTTTTATAGAGGACTGAAGAATTACCTGAGTAGGTCAAAGTCTGGGGAGGCATCTGCCTCCCCCACCACTGCCCAACTATAGCAGGCATTAGACATGGAGAAAGGTCAATCCCTTCCTCCTCAATCCCCAAATTCCTTACCAAAGGATATGAGGCTTTAGGAATCGTGTTCTTAACAACCACCAGGCATCTCAAAGACTGCAACCCTTTCCCTCACTCCTTCTTTGCCCAACAGTGCCACCCGCTGGTGGCCTGAGACCTTTCTACTCCAATGGCAGGGTCACCCTTACATTCTGGCTTTTTCTCCCTCTGCTGTCACAGCTTCTGCTGTTGTGGCACTTAGTGCAAATTGCAGCACGTAGTCCCAACCACCTTTTGTCCAGGCACTCCCACCTACCTCTAGAAGGGCAGCCTCTTTGGCAAGTTCTTCTTTACCTCCTCTTACAGCTACAGGGGATTGTACCGTAACTGTTCCCCTTCCCTTCCCTTCCTACTCTGTCTTATTTTTGATGCCACATCTTGCAATCTATGGACTTCCAAAGGCAAATTGCTATTCCCCTCTCTCTCCTTCCCTCTACCAGCATCCTCCCCACCTCCTTGTGCTCCCTTGGGACATGCCCCCTCCCTGTGCCACCATCATGCACATCTGCTGTAACATGTACGTATGGCTGCTAAGTGACCAATCTGCCCATGACAGTAACATCACAGCAGATGGCAATACACTGACAAATGATCAAAAGACCCATGTAACTTGTGACAAATGTGAGGTGGTCCCAAAAACTCATATACCCCCATTCTTCTGCTATTGTGAAAGAGCTGGGCAAGTGCAAAATCTGATGGTGTACCAAGGATATGGACAAGCAGCCCTGTCCAGATCCCTAGTCAGCTCAGGATATTCCCACCTGGGCCCAACATAGTCACCTGTCTGGTTTAGCCAATCCATGACCTGCTCAAAGGGTACTAGATGATTACAGAATATAACAGTGATCTTCTTAATAGCCAATTGTATCAGGGAAATCATTACCACCTACAGCCAGTGCCCTATTGCCCTGCATCTTTGTGTGTTCCCCCCAAAATGTTTCCATTAGCTCATTTGACTGAAAGCACAGGTCTGGGTTTTTGGACCTAGTTGGCTGGATTATTGCTAGAAGGACTACTAGAGAGAAGTGCATCCCTCTCAATATCGGAGTGCTCACCAATTTGCTCTGGCATGGGGTGACCCACAGTTACATACTATAACCACACCTTGGTATTGCTCTGCCGATTTCCAGCATGTAGCTCCCCTAGTTTCCCCTGACCTCTTCCCTGGAATCCACACCACTGACAGCAACCTAACTCTCCTCCTCCTCCTCCCCCCACCTTCCCTCATGTGGCCACCCACAGTGCCAACATAGAGACAAAAGATTGCTTGCCAGCCAACACTAGCCCAGTATCTAAATTAGAAGACACCTACTTTTCCTTCTGGACAACTTTGCACCCAGCAGGTTCTGTTTTTCTCACTGGTCTCTTGCTGAGGTTCCTGTTGGAGTAAAATCTCTACTGTGCCCATGCTAATTAGGACCACTGCACTCCCTGTCAATGTCTGCACTGGTCTGGCCAGCTTCTCTGAGGATTCTTGGTTAGCAATGCAAGATAGCAGAGTCCAACCACTTCTTCCAAGTCCCTGTCCTCTCCTTCCTCATCTGATTCTGCACTTGGTCACCTCAAGCCATATGCTGCATAGGCATCACCCCTTAAGATGTAAAAAAATGAGAGAGTGTAAAGCAATACTGCCCTGAGGTGAAGTTCCTCCCTCAATCCCTACTCCTTCATCATCTCCCCCACCTCAATATCTCTTCTGGTGCCTCCAGCTGCAGGGCTCGCAAAGCAGAGGCCATGAGACCTCACCCTTGTTCCTCTGGCCCACCAAAGCTCCAGGCTGAGACTGCACCAACCTCCTCCTTCGATATTCCTGTACTTCCACACACCTCAGCAGCCTCACGAATGTGTACTGGGAATCCCAACAGGGAGACTACCCTACCATTTCTATACTAGCGAGCTTCTTCCATCTGCTCCATTTTAGAAGCAGCTGAGTTCTGACCCGTCATCAACACCCCATCTGAAGCTTGGGGACCTGTCTCTGCTACCCCAAGCAGCTGACTTCATATCATATTCCTCTGTTGCTACTAGCATTAGACTCCATCAATGTCTCTACTGGACTGGTCTCCACCTGGGCTTTTCTCCAGCTGCTAGATGTTGTTGTCCCCTCCTGGTATCAGAAACTAGAGAAGAGCTGCCTTCACAGCTGCTCCCTCCCCAGCAGCAGTTTCCACATCCACCAATGCATGCTCCAGCTTTGCCAGTGGGTTCCCCCTTTGTCCTCCACTTGCCAATCAAATGTCTGCATTACTTGGAGTAACCAATCCACCATCCTTCATGGTTGCTTGGAGAACTACAGATGCCTCTGATGCTCCTGCCCCACGTACCTTGTAACTAACAAATTAATGTAATATAAAAGTTAGATGTAAGAGCTAGTTAATAGATTAAAAAATAGTTTAAGGTTTAACACTGAAATGCACAAAGACTACAGGCTTAGACCTGCAACATTTTTAGCATCGTCAAATGAAGCCTTAGAACTTAGGATAAGTTAATATAAATAAATTAAATCTGTATCTATGCTGATATTGTGAAAAATAACTGCTGAGTTTGGATAACAATGTCTGAGAGATCAGTTGACTTGACAAGATGACTGTTGGTAGCCAGGGTGAAATGTTAAAGACTTCCTTAAGGCAACCACATGTGACTCTGGTGATACAGTAACATAGGTCTTAAGTTAAAAGAAGAATTATCCAAGTAACCCATCAAGTAAAGAATCCTCCAATAATATTGGGGTGACACTCCCCAAGATGGGTGTGAGGGGTTCAATCCCCATGCATATTAATGAACTTTGGTGGGAGTATGCATAACTTATTATACTTATAGCCTGTCAGATGGCTGGAGGTTGTAGCTTCCTGGAGGTCATTGTTTCCTGACCCTCAATTGGAGCTGGCTGTCTCCACTCTCCTTCAGGATTTCATATGAATGTGTGAGTATGAAAGAATTGGAAATGCTGGTGCTGGACGCTTTGTTTTTTCCCTTACCATTGCAATTTATGTGGCAGTTATATTAATTGGAGTTTTCTGTGTGATAAGACTTTAAATAAAGGTGCATATGATTAAATGTGATTGCAAGAAACAATTATGCAAGCCCACATGGTGGTGGGCTTTTTCCATTCGAGTCAGGACATCTATATAAGTATTTATCTATGATTAATAAAAACCATTAGGCCCTAACAAAAATTAAAATACAACAAGTATGGCATGAACTATCCAAATTGGTTTCCAGCTTGATGATAGGTGGTAAATTTCTCAAAACACAAATTTCATAAGGCTCAAAGGACAGGCATATTAACACAAGAATTCAGCAGGTACACTGTATCTGTCACTGCAGAAGAATATAGCTTGGAAATGTGTACCCAAACAGCATTTTGGTTCTAAGCTTTAAGGTATAATACACATAGACAGCTATATTTTAGCTGTCTAATGTTTAATTTTACAAGAAAGGTTTTTTTTTCTTTTCAAATGCCACAGTAATTTATAGATACTGTCATGGCACTTTAATCTCCCACCTAAAATAAGGAAGAATGTTTATTTTTACAGAATCTCAGTGTTATTCGGGGACTTTATACTGAAGACCTCAAAATCGCCTTCTGGGGTTTTGTCTCTTCATGATTATTGCTAGAAAATCAAGCTATATGTTTGTTTTTTGTGTCTGTAAAGTGACAAACTTTACATTCCTTTGATAGAGCTTGATCATATTCTATACATTCTCAGAGCCAAGGGATTGATTTATAGATAATTGGTTCATTTTCAAACTGATAAACATGCCAGACGATAACCATCTTACTTTTTAATAATGAAGTTAAGATGTTATTTCAAATGTCATACTCTGATTGTATAATCAATATTCCCATTATTAAACAGCCACTGTACTGTGAGACGTTAATATACCCCTATATTGTGTGAGCTGCTTGAAAGGAAGTACTGTAAGGGAATATTCAGACACATTTCCCGCCACTATTCTCAAAGTTCCATAGTACAAAACTTGATCTTTCAAAGAAGGGGAAGAAGGGAACTCTTTATTGTGCAGATACACAGTTCCACACTCATTATCTAAATCTTCAACCCATTAAATATTCAGGGAGGGTGTAAGCAGATTTCACAGTTCCTAGCAGTAATTTTAAAAAATTGACCAAGTAATTCTCAACAAGTGATAGCAGTATTGCTGCCTATTATTTTAAAATAGAGTTGTCCATTAACATCACAGTTCTTTACACCATAGGCAGTTGTAGGGACCGGGATGTGGTTGATCAGGCCTCATGGTTAGTCAGGAGCCTAGAACCAGAGCTGGGTCAGAGACAGAGACAGATGCTGAGCTAAAGGACAGAGCCAGAGACAGCATCTGAGGTAGGGCATAGGAGCAGGGACTTGAAGCAAGGCAGCAAAGCAGGAACCGGAAAAAGATGGTCTGGAACAAAGAAAGCAGGAACAAGGTGGGAGCAGGGCGTAGGAGTCAGGTAAGTATCCAGGGTCCGTAGTAGTAGCCAGCCAAGAATTCACCTAACTCCTCAGACATCTTCCCCTGCCTCTGTCTGGCTTAAATAGTTCATCCCAGCCAATCACTGGAGCTGGACATCTCGCCCAATCAAGGGCTTTGTGGGTAGGGCTTTTTTCTGAGTTAGAACTTCACTAGACCGCTTCTCCACAGCTTCAGGTGAGCTGCCATGTGGCAGTGACAATTGGAGCACTGCCTGGGGACCTCTAGGAATACACACAGGAGTAAGGCAAACAGTACTTAGCCCTGTACTTTATCTTCCAGTTTTGGCTTTGTTTTGTCGCTCTTTTGTGACAGAATTATTAATAATGTATTTGTTAATGCCAGCAGTGTGCCAGGCTACTTATAAAACACAATGACAGGTTCCTCCACCAAACAGTTTATAATGTTACTAGACAGTATATGAAACAAGAAAGTTAGAAGAGGAATGATGAAAGCAATGCAATTGAAAGGTAAGGTAAAAAACATATGCCTTATTAGTTCAATAGTTTTTTATATGCATGCGCAATATTTTCTGTAGGAGAAAGCATCATTCAGTTACTACTTCACTGACTTGGAACTCTGACTTCCCTCTAATCTGGTTCCCAGGACAGAGGAGTTCTCCAAGCTTCTCTTAAAATCCAGATGTCCCCATCTTTTGCCCAGTTGATCTTCCCACTGCAGAAGCCCTTGTGTCGTTCCTGACCATCCTTCCAGATAAAGAGAGTTAGATGAGGCTCCCTTCATAGCCCCTGCATAAAAAAACAGTGGGTTTGCCACAGAGCATAAGAGATTTTTCCAGTAGCCCAGTGGGGATGTGCATGCTCCCTCTCTAACACTCTGAGCCTGGGAACAAAGTCATGAGTCTCAGATTTCAAGCCTCATTGTGGCTTGCGTAGTCGCACCATCAGTTTGATTGCTACACCTGCTTCATATATTTTTTTCTAAACAACATTAGTTTACTCCAGGCATCATTATAAATCCATCACATATGTTTCTTATGATTCTGTTTGAAGGATACATTTTACAGACAAGGTTTTCATTTTGAGTAACCTCAATGGAAAATTAATGAGGAACATGAGACAAGAGGTTAAGCATTAATTATCTCAGGTAGTGGTTTCTGCATAAATTTTTCATAAGTGATATTCAGTTCTTACCAATATTAATTTTAATAATGAACTGTGATTGTCAATTAGATGTCATTTGTTTAAGTTTAATCAACCAAAGTTTCAGCATTCACTAGCAGCAAACTGATTGATTAACTAAAATAGGAGTACAATATTCATTTTAAAATTGGTGTCTTCAGTAGTTTTAAATATTTACCATGCCTAGGGAAAGATATGTGAAGAAGTAATAGTTTTGTCAGGTTATTATCCAGAAAGTTTTAAAGTACTTGTACATAATATCTTCTCTGAGGTAATTACCAATATGTCAAAATAAGCTTGACAGACCCTGCAAACTTACAGCTGAAAGCAATGCTGAATCTAAAGCATATAATATACTTTAAACAGTGTTTGCTCATTATCTGTTGTTTTTTTTGTATTTTTTTAAAAATATTGTTCATAGTTTCCATGCTGTCAGAAAATAAGGACAAATAATGTTGGTAAGCACACATTGTACTGTATCTCTGCCTTTTAATATTACTTTAAAGAACTATTTATTCTACAGGATTCACTATTTGGATTGTCTGTGATGGATAAGCTCCAGGTTTTTAAAAACTAAGAATTATGGGTGAAATCCTGACCTCATTCAAGTCAGTGGCAAAACTCCCATTGACTTCAATGGAGTCAGAATTTGAAATCTGAAATTAGCAATCATGACAGAGTGATCAAGTCATTATATATGACAAAACATTATCCAGTATTACCAACAGTAACAAAAGGTAAATGCAACAAGCAATTAAATACTCAACCAAGTTTTGTCCTTTTGAGACCTGATCTAAAGCCCATTCCAGCCAATGAACAAACTCCCATTAAGTTCAAAGGATGCTGCGTCAAGGCCTTGAATATTTGTGCTAATAACACAAAATAATTGGCTTTGGAGTAGAGCTAATCATAAATCCATATAGGAAAGGGTAGGATGAAGAATTCTGGGTCACTAAATCCAACTACTCTAGAAGCAGGATTCATTCTCCTTTTTACATTCCAAGTTAGGTAACTCATCTTGCTAGAAAATGTTAACAGTTGAGTCTATTACTCCTTAAAGCAATTTTTTTCTGTCCCTTGTCTCACTGTCATTACTCTCTGCTTCTTCATATCTGCACTACGTTTTCCCTCTGAGTCTTTTTTTTCAATTTCTGCACTTTGCTTATTTATTTATTTACTGCAGATCAAAGATTGTACAGCTACCTCCAGGTACTGAAGAAATGGGCAGACATAAACAAGTTATTGGAGGTAAACTTTTTAGATGGTGTAAGTGATACTTTCTGGCCAATATTTTTCCTCCATTCCTCCTATCTCTTCAGCTCTGCTTGGGATAGTAGTATTTGGATTGCTAGTGTAGGTAGGACCAGGATTGGTCACTGGCATTTTCACCACAGCATCATCTAATTTTTTGCAGAGTAGAGCTACACAATGTGGTCCTTAAAATGCTGTGGATTTAGATGCTTTGGCTACACTAGTGATCACACTGTTGTTACCACTAGCAGAGTTGAACCAGTAGTAGCAACAATGGAAAACTTTAGAGGAAAAAGGGTAGTGTACATAAAACCCTGCTGACAACTCTACAGCTTTGTACTCAGCATTTGCCCTGATAATTCCATTTGCTATGAAAGAAAGGATAGCCCAGTGATAAGGGCACCAGCTTGGGACTTAGGAGACTTGTGTTCAATTCCTTGCTCTGCAACAGACTTTGTGACCTTGGGCAAGTCATTTAGGCCCAAATATAAAATGTCCCTACCTCATAGGTGTAGTAAGAATAAGTGCATTAGGGATTGTGTAATGCTCAAGTACTGTAGTAATGGGGGCCATTAGTACTTCAGATAGATCTCAGAACATCTTAATAGCTAAGACTAAAAATGAAGAAACCAATTACTTGAATGCTGTTGTTAATCTGAGTGTTGTAATGTTATTATTTTGGCAGCTATTACCTGTGGTAATTCATAAATAATCAAACTGTGGGTTCATTAAGGGGAGAAAGTACAACCTCCCCTCTATGAAGGACCAGCTACAATTTGAGTTTTTGCACTCTTGGCTAGCAGCACTAACTACCACAAAAAGGACAAAGTGAGGAGGAGAAGTGATGGCTCTGCCTGTCTGTGTTGGTTGGTGGTGTTGGTGGCATGTGTGTATGCTGTGCACCTTAAAAGTGACAGTGTGTCTCATGGACAATATTATTTTGTTCCCCATCACTTCTGGCACAAGTGATTGCGTATAAGCCACAACATTGACAAGAGTTGTCGCTCCAATAATACATGTCTTTGAAATTTTTCATGTGAGATTCACAATAAAGATCTAAGGCAAAAAGCATCAATTTAACTTTAGAAATTAAATATAAAACAAATAATTCTTTCTCTATGTTCTCTGAAGCTTTTTCCAAATATGTTAGGCCTCAGTTAATTCTTCAAAACTTCCCATTTTTACAGTGGTAGGTAGGAAAGCTTCCCTTTGATTATTACTCTCAAAATTTGCAACTATTGATTCTCCAGTCCTTTCTGTTGTATCATAATATTTCAGAAGCAATACTGAGTGTTTTTTATAAAAATCATCATCCTGGGAATAACTTTTGAACCACCAGATAGCGATAAACTCAGTAGGCTAAAGTTTCTCATTGTGGATAATGAGTTAAGTGCACAACAGCAAGGATAAGATTACACTGAAAGACTGACAGAACACAATGAGTAGTAGAAGAAGAAAAAAGAGTCTAAGCAATCAGTGTGGCATGTGCTTTAACTGAAATTTATATAACGGGATAGCTAAAAAGATTGAATCCTACAGAAAGAGCTTCATAAACTTTGTCACTATGTCCAGTGATGCCTCTGAAATATACACTTATAAAATACAGGTGCTAATTCTGCTTCCACTGATGTTAGGAGAAGGGCTCATCAGCCATTTTAATACGAAAGATGTGTTTGAGACTTCTGATCCAGCTAGTAATGAGTGAACATGTATTGTATTTATCTGCTCTGGTTCCTGTACAGCACTAGTAACCAGTATGGGGCTGATGTCTTCACTTAGTTTGTATGTGGTCCTTAAGTCCGAATGCAGTCCCATTAAAATCAGTGGGGTTGTTTTGAACAAAGTCTGGAAATATATTGATATATAAGCATACAAGCAACATTTCTTGTTTCCTATCTTTTAATCAAATAAGTACCCTTGGGAAAGCTGGCTAAATCAGGAAGTGTTTTAATGGAGGCAAGCAGCATGCCTCTGTCTAGCAGGGGGCAGCTCTGATAGAATACAGGACAGGAAACAGCCAGTAGTCTTTTGCAGACTGAGGAAATGGATAATGCTTAATTGGCAAGGCACATTTGCATGATTGTAGCTGTTGAATATTTATTCCCACACTGTTGTTACTGAATTCCTACAGAGTGCAAAGAATAAAGAGCCTGGTTCTCACAGATTAGTATTTAGCAACATAGGTCAGGCATATAGGTGTTAATGATGATAATGAATAATAACAAATGCATATACAGGTTTTTTTCATGGTCCAATAGACTAATTAATCCTGGAATTCTGAGCAATAATAAGTAATTTAGTATGATGCCCATTTTACAGATGTCTATATTAAGACCCAGAGAAGTGTTGTTGGGGTTATTTAAGGGATTGCTTTATCCAGCAGAGTTTTGGAGGCAATACAGGATTTGTATTAGTAATTAAACACTAAAACCAAGATTAGGCTTGTGATAAACCCAATTGTCACAAGTAAAATGCAGCACTAACAATATTATTTTAATATAAAACAATATAAAATGCACATAATCAAAAGTGGGATAAAAAGTTTTTTACTGTTTTATGAAGGATAACAAACTGTATGCTGCTGCTTTTTTAGGAGTTCCATTGATGTCACATTGAGGTTAGGTCAGGTAGAAAAAAGGCTTAAAAGCAGATTCAAAAGGTGAAAATCTTAGGGCTTGTCTGTTTATGAAAGTTAATCTGAAATTCTAAAACAACTAACGATTCCCAATTAACTCCATGTCTGGATGCTCTTATTCAGGAAAAAGTTATTTTAATCAACTGAAGGAAGTTAATTTGGAATGAGCATGTCCACAAATGTACTTATTTGGGAATAGCTATTTCAGAATTGCTCCCCACTAGACAAGCCTTTAAAGTAGGGGTAGGCAACCTATGGCACGCATGCCAAAGGTGGCACATGAGCTGATTTTCAGTGACACTCACACTGCCCGGATCCTGGCCACCGGTCTGGGGGGCTCTGCATTTTAATTTAATTTTAAATGAAGCTTCTTAAACATTTTAAAAACCTTACTTACTTTACATACAACAATAGTGTAGTTATATTATAGACTTTTGAAAGAGACCTTCTAAAAAACATTAAAATGTATTACTGGCACGCAAAACCTTAAATTAGACTGAATAAATGAAGACTCAGCAACTGAAAGGTTGCCAACCCCTGCTTTAGAGCAAAGAACTAAAGAGTCGCAAGGTTTCTTCTTCCACTGAAGAAAAGCCATTGACAGATTTGTGTTTCAGATGCAGCCCTGATTTGTCTATACTTAATATACCTAACATCAAACTTTAGAAGCAGGGAAATGAAAAGTAAAGTGATTGAACAGTGCATTTCTTCTGTCCATCTATCTACAGATATAGACTTTGCTAATATAAAAATCTACAAATACCACATTTTAAAGCAAGGTGGGGTTAGGGAAACATTGTGGAATCTGTATTGGTAATTTAACTTTCATTGCAAGAGAAGTTGAGCCACCTAGTCTGTAGTTCCATGTCAGTGAAAACTACTCAGCCTGCAGCCTGTTAGTTTTATATGTTCAAGAAATGAATTGCCAGTAATACTCAAAAACTGGATTATAAAATGGGACAACACTCCCATTATTTTTTAGCTCACTGGGGAACTTGGTAGCCTATCATCTAATGCCATGAGCAAGAACATCTCTTGCCTATATTCTGAATTTGCTGTAAAGCAGCAGTTTCTTGGAAGAGTAGGACTTGATATGAAGCAAAAAATTGAGAGAGGAATATAACGATTAGAAGACATTTAATGATACACTCATTTTCCTCTCCCTTGTAGTCCATCTCATTACACTGCAAGCTGCTTCAAAAGAACAAATCAGTGCTTTATCCCTTGCTCCTGAGGAGAGAAGTTGTACTTTGATGCTGTTTCCAAATATAGAAAATACTTCTATTTTAAAATGCAGCTGATTCCCTTTTCCCTCTCTGCTTTGCAACAAATCCTGCCTATTGTAAATGAAATTTGAATATGACTCATTTATTAAACTTGAAACCAGAGGGGAAAGAAGAAAATGAAGAAAAAAAAAATCTGTATGGAGACATCCTACTTACAAATCAAATATTGTTCCAGTTATGCTGAAATGAAATTAGAAGATTAAAGAGTAGAATACTGATAGAGTATAATCTCAGATGCTGTTTATCGAATCTCAAACTCTGATTTATTGGGCTCTTGGTTTGATGTCATGTAACCATGCATTAAATCCTATATGTTTATAGGACTATAATCAACATATCTGTAAGTATCACACTTACAGCAGACTTACACCACTTATTAATTTAGCAATTTATTCTTTCCACCAGTAAAGTAGACAGGCCATTCTCTCAATCCCCATACTGATCCAGGATAGTCCACTATTGTACATACACTATTACTTTATTTAATTTTAAAAATCCTGCTTGAGAAAGCTTGCATGTCTTCCAATGGATGACTATTACATTTTAGGCAACTTGTCCCTACAAATAATAATAATAATTTTTTTTAGTGGGGATCAAATTTGAGGGATGTCCAGTAAAGGCCTTGCATGGACAATGAAAGAAAACAGAAGTAAGAAAATAGAGGTTAACAATGGACAAAGCGTGAATTCACAAGTGGCTGTGTAAATAACATGTAGCTAGTAAATATAGAAATAGTAGGACTAGTAATGTGTGATAAATTTACAGCTGCAACTTTGCTTATGAGCACTCTTTGTAGCTCACACAAAGGTTATGGTATAAATAGGGATTGTATTAATAATTTTGTGCAGCAACGTGCAGGGCTCAAATTAAGCTAGAACCGCCTGGAGATGAGCTCCGGTAAATATTTTCAAATCTGCAGAAGCCCTGGCCCCTCCTGCAGGGCAGAAACCCTAAGTCCCTGTGCCTCCTGTGGGGCTGAAACCCTGGGGCTCTGGGAAACATTCTGTGATAATTTAAGCCCTGACAGTGTGTAATACAATGTAGAATGTAATGTGCATGTGTTAATGTGTTTTCTAATATCTGTAAAATCTAGATTATAATTATGTACTTTGGAGTTGTGGCAAAGAGTCCTGTGGCACCTTATAGACTAACAGACGTATTGGAGCATGAGCTTTCGTGGGTGAATACCCACTTCGTCAGATGCATCCAACGAAGTGGATATTCACTCACGAAAGCTTATGCTCCAATACGTCTGTTAATCTATAAGGTGCCACAGGACTCTTTGCCGCTTTTACAGATCCAGACTAACATGGCTATCCCTCTGATATTTGGAGTTGTGGTGCACCTTAACCCACCCCCTACCTCTGAGCCTAATCACCTCAGTTGTAGCTTTATGAAATCTCAATAAAAAAACCTCAGTGAAGAGTCCCAATTCGAACCAATTATGTGGATTCCAGAAAACTGGATAAAGAGTTCTCCCAGAACAGGAGGAGGTGTTCCAAATAAACCCACTGGAAAAAAGTTAGTTAAGGAATCCTACCAGCCAGGTGGTAGATAACAACTCTTTAGCTTTTCAGAAAATCAGAAAGCAAACAACAACAACAACAAAGTCCTGCTGCCTAGTTTGCAGACTCCTTGGCATGAAATCTCAAAGCAGGTCCCAGATGGGCAAGGTGGTATATGGATGTTGGCTTTAAAAGGATGTGAGTTCCGTTTTTCATGATAGGTAGCTGGCCCCCTTTTCCTTATGCTCCCCTGGGGTAAGACCTGGCACAGAGAGCCATTCATCTTCCGTCCAAAGTATGGACAAAAAGGGGCCACCTCTCACCTCTTGTGTGCTGCAGGTTCATGGGAAACATGATGTTAAATCATGCATAGGCAATCTCTTTCTGTGCTAGGGTTTTGTTCATAGAAGACCACATACTTCACTGTGATCCATTGAAAGTCAGCTCTTAACACAAGGTTTTGTCTACTTTCCCACTGCCTCACCACAATAGAACCTACCAGGAGGTGGGAAGGTCCTTTGCTGTGTGGTAGAAGGCACTTCCTGCCTTGAGCTCCTGGGGACCCTTCCACTTATCACCAATTCCCATGCCTCCTGAATCCCTGTAATGAGTCTAGAGCTGGGTATGTGGTAAAGTTATTAGCATTTATTTCAATATTCAGTGGAAGTGTGGTACCATTCAAATGTATTTCCATGCAAAGCACTGGCTTTGTTGGCACTGAAGGCAATATACCATGTGTCCCTCTCCTCTGGGTGTTGTGTCAGTGATATTATTCAGATGAAATTGTACTGTGTGAGCTGTTCTGCAATCTCAATGTTTCCTTCTTCTGCCTCGGGCGGAGCTGCCAGCTGGCTTGATATGAGCAACAGCCAGAACTTGAAGAAGGTTGGAGGAATTAATCTGGTTGTCTGGAAGCAGATGATATAAGTGTTGGGAACCACTGTCCCATGTGGAGGACCAATTTTTGTGCCAGAAAAAGGTGTTCCTGGTGGCATTATAAGATGTCAGCATTTGATCAGATTTGGACAGACCTCCCACATATCTGTTAAAATCCAGCACACACAGGCTTGTTTTGAGTCTCTTTCTTCCTTCAGACTGGGTCTTCCATGATGCCCTTACCATGTGCAATGGTGAAGAAATACATGGGTTTCTTGTCTGCACACTTTGGTGCAAGAGGGGCCTGGATTTGGAGGGTGGTCATCTCCCCGTGACTTGAGGAACTGCTGAGCCAAGAACTGAGAGAGGAACCATTGGCTCTTTCTGTTCTCTTCCTAGTGTGTAGCAACCCAAGTACATACCCAAGGTCCCTGGCAGTCTTGTACTGGGACAGCTAGCCAGCACTTAAGTCTGAGGCACCACAACTTCACTATTATAGTTACCTCTACTAGCTAGATTAAAACTACCATGGTTATGCCTATCTATGCTACAATCACTCCCTAATTTGTGGTGTAGAAGCATCCTGAATGAGAGAGAGGCTCTTTAGTACCATTCACCACTCATCTTGCAAACCTACTGGAAAAAAAAAAAACAAGCAGAACTGTGATGGGGCAATAGGGTCAGTGTCATAGCAAATGCAGAATAGGAGTAGGAGGAAAGGAGAAACCTGTAGGTAAAGGCATTAAGGGGTCAGGTTTTGCTTCAAGACACCTATCTCAAAGCCAAAAGAATACCAAAGGCATTGTTACAAATGTCTAGGCTTTACTTTCTCAAAATTCTTCTACATAAATGGAAATGAGTTTGGGTGGTGGGCTGGTTGTGAGGGGCAGTAAAAGGGTGAAAATTTCACTTGCACAGGATATGGCCTCACTCATGGAGGTAAGATGGGGGAAAGGTGAGAAACTGGCGTGGGGGTTGTCACGTAGGCCAATTCACAGGGAACTCACTGTGGAGCACGTATAATTGTGTTCCTTTTGTAAACACAGGTGGCATAAAGATTAGAATCAAACTGAATTGTCAGTTATCCCTCAGGAGGGTACCCCACTGGGGCTACCCCCGACATCTCTTTTCCAAATTCACCTCACGGAGAATGAGCCATATGAAGCTGCTGAAAAATATTTACCCTGACAAATACCACCATTATACCATACAGCAGTGGGATGCACAGATTCGAAGGGCAGAAGGGATCACTGTAATCATCTAGTCTGATTTCTTATCTAACAGAAGATATAGGACTTTCCTGCATTCATCCTGTTTGAACTAAAACTTTTACATCCTTTAGAAAAACATCCAATCTTGATTTTAAAATGACCAGTGATGGAGAATCCACCACAGTGGGTGGTAAGTGTTCCAATGGCTAATTAAGCTTACTGTTAAAAATGTGCACCTTATTTCCATTCTAAATTTGTCCAGCTTCAATTTCCAGCTACTGTATCTTGTTATACCTTTGTCTGCTAGATTGAATACCTCATTGTCAATATATTCCCCCGTGTAGGTATTTATAAACTGTGAGCAATCCTATTTATACATCCCATGATCACATTAGCCTTTTGGCCATAGAATCACACTGGGGACTCATGTTCACCTGATTCTCCATCATGATCCTCAAGGTCTCTGAGTATGTCTACACTGCAGTAAAAAACTAACGGCACCTGGTGTCAGAACTCAGGTGAGCTGAACTGAGCCAGCTGCATGTCTTTTATTGCAGTGTAGACGCATAGTTTGAGTCACAGCTGCCCAGCATACAGTCCCCCATCCTGTAAGAATGGCCTTATTCTTTGTTCCTAGGTGGAAACTATACAGTTGGCTGCATTAAAATGTATATTGTTTCCTTGTGTCCAACTTGCCAAGCAATCCAGATTGCTCTGTATTGGTGGCCTTTCCTCTTCACTGTTTAAGACTCTCCTAATCTTTGTATGATCTGTAAATGTTGTCAGTAATGATTTTGTTTTCTTCCAGGGTATTGATAAAAATTGGGCCAAGACTAAAGGTGGGGAGAACATATCTATGACCTTGATACCTAGTCCAAGGGCCCTGTCAACCTGTGCACTATAACTGGAGTGTATGGTAACTAGGTCAGAGGACCCAGGAAAATTGAGCCAGGGCCTGCTCATGGAGCAGTTATTTGTGCTGCATGGCAAGGAATTGCCTAGGGCCTGAACCATTCTAATTGAAAGTGAGTGAGGAAATCAGCTTTTCTTGTTAGTAATTCCACTGTACATGCACAAAGAAAAGGAGTACTTGTGGCACCTTAGAGACTAACCAATTTATTTGAGCATAACCTTTTGTGAGCTACTGCTCACGATGGAGTGAGCTGTAGCTCACGAAAGCTTATGCTCAAATAAATTGGTTAGTCTCTAAGGTGCCACAAATACTCCTTTTCTTTTTGCGAATACAGACTAACATGGCTGTTACTCTGAAACCTGTACATGCACAACCATCCAAGCATATATTGTCAGGTCCATGCTGTTGAACCATTCTCCTTTTCTCAAGGTAAACCATAAATTGTTCTCCTATAAAATACTGCAGTCATGGATTGCTACAATATGAATCCCAAACCTTTATTAAGAATATGTTGGTCATCCGTTCAAGGATGCCAATGTAATGGCCCATGTAGAGTTGTGGAAGGGTTCTTTCAAATGAGCTGTTGTGAATAACAGCCCATCAGTAAAGTAGAATTGAAATGACTCAGGCTACTTTTCAACTTTTGTCACCCAATATACCCAAAGACAGCACCCAGTTAATATGATCCTAAGCTCTTTATCTAAAATAATTATTTTTTTAGTACAGTGACCTGCTTAGACAGTGCACAGTGTCCCAGGTGCAGGCTTAGGGTTATTGATGTACATAATTACCAAAACTACTAATGCTGCAGTCTCCAGGCCTGTATCCCCAGAAAGTTCCCATTAGCTACTAAATGGGAAGTGGAGGATTGGCCTTCAAGCAGGTGGGTAATGGGGAAGGTAACAAAGCCATACAGCTATATTGGAGGGGGGAAATTATCCCCTCTAAGAATGATCTTTTGTTCCCCTATAATAAGTAATTAGTCCTGTTTAAAATCTAGCCATGAGTCCCTATAACATGTGCTATGTACCATAGTATATCTTGTATCAGTTTTGTCACAGCTCTGGAAGAAGGCAGCAGATAGTGTTTAATAGATTAGTATATCTGTAGACCACATGATCTAGATATCTATAAGCAAAAGTGTTTTCCCAATGACGAGATCTGATTTCCCAGTTTACAGCACAGTGAATTAACCCCTTCCCCACTGTTTTGACAAGTCCACACAAATGCAAGATGCATGAAAGCAATAAAGGGTAAATGTATGCCATTAGTTGAGTTTTAATGCATAAATGCCATTCCTATTCATTTGTCTACTCCTGAATTTTTAATGACTAGTTCTAGTGATAGTTACCAATTTTTTCTGTATATATATTATGGAGAAGTAAGGCGTAATATGTCGATGATAGTAAAATTCAATATTTATAAAGAATAATTCGTCAACAAATATAGAAAACTAGTAATTATCACTAGAGATATTTGTTAAAATTCAAAAGCGGAGAAATAATGAAGGGTGGTTTATTTATACTGATACTTTATAAATAAAACATTTGTACTCATTATCATTTTGATGAATCCTGCTGTGGGCCTGGCATTTTTCTATCTGAACCTTGTACACACCATTCCAGTTTTTCTCACAAAAGATTAATGTGTTTGTGGTTGTAAGGGTGCATTCAAGGGGCAGGTAACTTGTTCAGAATTGATGATAAAGAAGCCAATGACTGAATGGACATTGGAGAATGAATTATCCTCTCTAATCCCAAGGTGGTCACACCAGGTCAGGATGCAGTCACATTAGGCCAGACTCGGATCTCATAGAGCTGTAACTCCATTGCCTGTAGTGGAATTACTCCTGATTTATACCAGTTTAAGTGAGGTCAGAATCAGGCTCTGTGCCTGGGACGTGCAGGGGGAAGTTTGAATTGCCACTGCCTGCAGTGTTCTTATTCTTGAGAGTTACTAGGCTGCTCACTGAAATCTGTTTGATCTGCAATGTGTTGGCATGATAGTTTATACTGCTAACATAATTCTCTCTCTTTCTCAAGGGATCAGCTATGAAATCTTTACCTCTGATTCTTCAGAATACTGGATGTACATAGCATTGTGAGGAGTGAAGTTGTAAGAAAGTGAGAAATGGCAGTTAGACCAATAACTGGATTAACAAGCTTGGATTTCACTTTTCTCATTGTGTATTTTCTCTCTAGCCTTGCAGGGCTTCAGTTAGGTAATTCTAGAAGTTCTCTTAACAACCATGAGAATCTATTCCAATGTTGGTATGGAGAATCACAGAGTTCTCTTTATGATCAGTTCAATAAGAAACCTATTAAAACAAATAATTGTTCTCTAAATTGTGAGATCAATAGGTAATGTGATTTAACTCTAATATAAGTTTCACCAGGAAGTTTCTATGGTCATTAGTCACACTTGGATTAATACTGAAACTTCTGCATTGCATGGTGCTCTCAAAAAGTCCTACATCTGGAGGATCAGATTAGTGATTTTTAGAATTCTTTTTCTTAAAAGAAAAAAAAAACACCTATGAATATCTTTTCTGCTTAAAATCCACTTGATTTTCTGCTTAAAATCCACATTATGTTGTTCCAGTAATTTCTACCAATACTTCAAAGATAAGTCTATGATGTGTATTTATCAGTGACCTCATATCTTATTATTGCATTATGCCTCTATTTTGTGTTGGTTTTCAAAATGTTTAATATTAGCCTAACCTTCATTGTTATGTGAAATAGTGATGTACCTTTTGGTGGTGTCATCACTACAAAATAGAATATTTTAACTGCAATAATTATACTTAAATTAACTATTCATTGTGCATTCAGATATTGTCAAGCTATTTTTCTAAATGAAAATTCATTTTTATTAAAATTTTGCATAGTAATTATAGAAGTTTTACTAGGAGAGGAAGCCTTATAATAATCCTATATTGATTTAAGCAGAGGTCTGTGAGATTAATGTTGACCAAGATAAAAATGAAGTCTTTATGAGTCATTGTTCTGCTCGTTTGGCACATACCTGGGTGTCTGCAGGCAGGAAAATTCTGCATTTTTTTTATAGGAACTAGTACAAATGGAAGAAATTCGTGAATTTCAGATTGTTGTTTAAACTAGAGTGTATTGTTGCCCCTTTATACCTGAGAGGTTGGCCAAAATATGGGGTCTTGAGCATTATTTCCATTCGGAGGAGACATTGATGATGAAGTCTGGGTTTTTTTGATTCAGTCCAGTTTATTTACAAACAAGATACATAAAGTCCTGGTTTCCTGAACACAGGAGGAATCAAATAGAAGGAGACAGTGTCTTTGCTCATAGTACCAAGTCTCTTCCCAGCTAGCAGTAACACAAAATCACTCTCTTACCTTCTGGCCTTCATCTAAGTAGCATGACCCTGAAAGAAAGGTATTATCGAGTCTGACCTCCTGCAAATCACAAACCACAGAACCTCATTGTCAGGGTTTGGCCAGGGTTAGCGTCTGTGCACAGGCTAGTTACCAAATTTCATTCAGGAGATGAGTAGTGGAGTCAAGGGTCAAGCTGCATCAGGAATTGAAGGCACCAAATTACAGACAGCAGACAAATAGTGGATTTGTGGACAAACCAGGGTCAGAAGCTGAAGTCTAGAGTCCACAGCAAGACAAGGTCTGGAACAGAAGCAAGCAGACCATCTGCATTATTGCTTAAACATCTCATGATGGCTTCCTGGTTTATATATCAGCATGAGCCAATCCGTGGGCTGAGAGGGGCCATCACTCCTGCCCTACTGGGCAGTACTTCCTGCAATGCCTAGCTTGACAGGGTCCTCCAGTGGAACTCCAGCCTAAGGTTCCCATGAAACATCAGCAGCCCAGACCCCCCTGTGGTCCCAGGTTCTAGTTCTTTAAGTTCTTATAGTCACCCGCCTACTCCTGTTATAAGCCCATAACCTCTGACTGAGTTACTGAAGTCCTCAGATCTTGATTTAAAGACTTCAAGTTACAGAGAATCCACCATTTACTTTAGTTCAAATCATCAAGTGACGTATGCCCCATGCTCCAGAAGAAGAAAAATAAACAACCAAGGATCTCTTTCAATCAGACCGGAGGAAAAGCTCCTTCCTCTCCCCAATTATGGTGATCAGTTAGACCCTGAGCATGTGGGCAAAACCCACCGAACACACCTGGGAAAGAATTCTCTGTAGTAACTCAGAGTTTTCCTCCTCCTCCTCATCTAATGTCCCATCTCTAGCTCTTGGTGATATTTGCTAATAGTAGTTGTGGATGGGCCATATGCTATGGTAGGCAATCTCATCATACAATCACCTCCATGATAAATGTATCAAGATCAGTCTTGAAACAATAACTTATCTCCCTCCCTGCTGTTTGTCCCTCTGATGTATTTATGAGAGCAATCCTATCTCCCCTCAGCCTTTGTTTTGTTAGGCTAAACAAGCCAAGCTCCTTAATACTCCCCTCAAAAGGTAGATTTGCCATTCCCCTGAGCATCCTAGTAGCCTGTCTCTGTACCTGTTTTAGTTTGAGTTAATCTTTCTTAAGCATGGGACACCAGAACTGGACACAGTACTCCAGATGAAGTCTCACCTTCTATAAATTTTAATATCACTTCCCTATCTCTGACTCTCCTTGGTTTCCTGCTCCTTCTCTGTGTTGCTCCACTCTTGTTTCTCTCCCACCTGCAGAGACACAGAACTGCAATCAAATCAGTCCCAAACTGCTTGGACCATATGACCCAAAACTGCCCAGGCGTGTGTGTGGTCTAGTCCTCTGGGCACTGGTTTTCCATTGTTTCAACTATTACCAAAAAAAGGGCAGTTAATTGTTCCCTCAGTTAATCTGAATGGAAGCTTAGTGTTTAGACCTGATGAAATGCTTGTAGGATGCTGCATGTGTTGCTTTCACTTATAACATCTGTAGCCCATGCTATAAAGTTATTATTGAGTGTTTGGATTCAAAATCTCTAACTGTGTAACTCACCAAACAGGAAAGAAGCATTAATTAATAAAGGTAAAATGCTGGCCCTGAGCACAAGAAGGCTCACTGAGACCAAATGAACCATTGTGAAACATCAAAGGACTAAGACATTGTTGACTGTCCCCTCGCACCCATGACTCCCATGAAGAGGAGACCATCACAAACACTTGTCCCATTAGTTTGCTCTGAGGGAATGGAATACAAATCCCTGACCAGAAGGAACTGTACCCATTATGCTGCTTTGGATTTGTAAGCATAAGCAAGGGATCCCCAAGCTGCTTAGCCTGGGTTAGCTTGAAAGGAAATAGAAAGCTTCCATATCACAGCAGCTTCTACTTCCTTTTGGAACCTAAGATTGTCACTCATTCGTGTATGTAGATTGACTTGCTGTAACCTTGTAAATAATGCTCCTATTTCTTTTGTAGTCAATAAATCTTTATTTTATTACAGGATTGGCTATCCATGTTTGATATGAGGACTATGGTGCAGTTGATGTGGGGTAAGTGACTGGTCCTTTGAGACTGGGAGTAACCTGAATATTGTGATTTTTGGTGTAAGGGGTCATCTATCACAAAAGCAGGCTGGCCTGCTATATTACAGGGATCTCATTTGGATCTCTTTCTACTCCATTGCCTGCAATGAAACCTTCCATAGGGAAGGACTCCGGTCATCTTGGAGTCCTCCCGCACGCTGTTGGGCAACTTGAAAGGAATCCATTCACCTTCTAAGGTCCTCCAGGTCAGATGAATTTACTCAATCCTCTGAAAACAGTTTTGGGGAGGGATAGTTGATTCCAACATGGGAAATGACTGCACCCCTAGCATTTTAACACACATACCAACATCTAAGTTAATTTCTTTCCTGATACGATCAATCTTGGAAAGTCTTGTGAGCCTCATCAAACCCATCTCAGAAGCATCTCTGAGCATATCAAGACCATTCCAGAAAAAAGAGGAGCCTAATATCCTTCTTTATTCTACTTATTAAATTAACTCATTTTGCTATCTCTAAATCATTCTTCCCCAGATGAATAATGATCACCTCTGTGTGTGCATGGGGAGGAAGCAGCCGCCATAGAGAGAAGGGGGAGTATTAGTTGCCCTTTTGCAGACTCAGTGAACAATTCTTTGCCCACATATCCTGACAGCCTATGCTGGGTCCCTTTCGCTTCATCCTGAAAAAGAACAACAGCAACATCTTTAACAGTGACAGTGCAATAGAGTATCTGGTAAGTATAGAGGCTTCCAGTATGGCTTCCTAATCCAGCTGTCTGCCTGAAATGGCAGGGAAGGAGGAATGTGTTGTCGGGACAGGCAAATGCTGCTACTCTACTCTATGGCAGACTGTATTGTTCCCTTGCAAATTTTGAAAGTGAGACCAAGAGCACCCAATTGCCAACACCCAATACGTTGCCCCTCTCCTGCTCCTTTTTCCAACTTTGCAGTCAATGTAGCTACCTCTGTTCTAAATGAATGAGAGCCAAGAGAATCAGAAGACAAACCAAGAAACTTGACTCCTGTCTTCAGCATTGCTGTGAACTGAAACCTGGTT
This sequence comes from Lepidochelys kempii, assembly GCF_965140285.1. NCBI lineage: Eukaryota > Metazoa > Chordata > Testudines > Cheloniidae > Lepidochelys > Lepidochelys kempii. The sequence continues at coordinate 131,366,655 of NC_136381.1, read as the reverse complement.
AACAAATTCCCATCTCTGTGGATGAACAATGGCCCTGAACTGAAAAAGCTGAAGTGGAATGAATGCCTTTAAAGCCTTCAGAGGGAAAGCCCCCTGTTTGCCATTCTCATTCGGCACAGCTTGAATACCACAAGTGAGCTGTTCTATTTTTTATTTTTTTATTTATTTATTTTTTTTAGATGTGGCAGTCTTCACACAGCGAAGGTTAGGACAAGAAAGGAAAGGATAAGGGCATGTTGAACACCACCTCAGCTAGCCCTGTCAGGGGTGTCACAGTCTCTTTGGCTGGGGGCTGATCTGCTACACATTTGGGATCGATGGTCGTTGCACAGCTGAGTTGCAGAGGAAGTCTCAGCCAGTCAGGTCATCCTGGGAAACTAGAGAGAGGAGCTCTACCGAAAGGCTGCAGAGGGGAAGAGTGGAAGCTTCTGGAATCTGGCCCCCAAAAAGAAAGGCTTGAACTAGTCACTGGTAAGGAGACATTTGCTTGGGGGAGAGGGAGCTCTGAACAGGAAAGTGGAGGAACCTCAGCCTCAGAGACTTAGGGATGTTTGTTTGGGACTTGTGCCACTGGGTGTGTTTGCTCTAGTGATGTTTGGAGGCCCATGGGATTTTGTGCTGCCCTAGAGCAACAGGGCATCTTTTGTTATTAACTATTATTTACAACTGTTAATTGTGTTTAGTTCTGTTTGTTACTTTATTGAGTTCAGATCTATTAACCCAGCCCCACTGGAAGTAATGTTTCTTGTTTTGTGACCAGTGCATGTGGTTAGCATTTCTGGATGAATTTGCTGTGTGTGTTGCAATGCCCATATGGCTCTAATTGTTAGAGCATCTGTAGTGCTTGCCTCCAGGATTTATGGTGGCTGGATCTGTTCAGGAATTTTCTGACAAAACATTTTTGGCAGAAAATGCCAATTCATTGAAATTGAAACTGAAACTATGGAAAACAGCAAGATTTCTTTTCTTTCCTTCTTTTTTTCCTGTTTTTTTTTTTTTTTTGGTTTGTTTTGTTTAAGAAGGAAAAACACTTCAATTGTCCTGATACAAAAATTGTTTTGGCTATTTAGTTTGTGTACATTTCAAGATTTTGACTTTTCTTCAGGATGTGGGAAACATCAAAAATTCTCATAGGATAGGAAAACCATTCCCCTCCTAGCCCCAATGGTGTGGCTGTCAGAGCATCTGCACTAATCTAGTTCTGTGCACTTATACTCACTGGACTCAGGAATCCACAGTACAAAAAAAGTTGGTTACAAAATCATGACTGGAAAGTTAGTCTGGGCTCTGGTAGACCAATGACAAAGCCAGTTCCAGAGTTGAAGACCCTTTGTAAAAAAATAAAAATGGTCTACCAATTGTCCTTCATTTTTACATTGGGGAGGTCCAGCTCAAGTTCTCACTGGATCATAACTATGGAGGTATTGAAGCAGGGGAGAGGCAGTCTTTCATAAATGAATTTTAAACCAATTATGGCACTATAAGTTAAAACCCAGTGATAAAAGGAGGGAGAGGCTCTCAATCACCTTATGCCATCATGTCTGCTGCTTGCATCATGCATCCCCTGAGTAGTTCACCTGCTCCTCCTGCTGTAAGCTGGGATCTTTCAGAGGTTTTCCTTCTCCCCATGCCTACTGCTTCTACCACTAGGGCCTGAATCAAGCTTCACCTATCCTCCCATCCCAATCAGTTCTTTCTGGCCCTTCCATTCATCCATTCCGTGCCTTCCCCTCCCCTCTGTAACTTTAGTTCTTCACCCCACCCTACCCTTAATCTAATTATTGTGAGACCACTTCCCCTAAATGCCCCTGCCTTCCAAATCTCAATAACTTCTATCCTTTCCCCTTTTTGGTCCCATCTATCCGCTCTCATGAGTATGGCCCTGGCGACGAGTTCCTCTGGGCGGCGTCCACTGACTCCCTTGATGCCTTTGAGGAGCAGTGGGCGCTGTCCGGGATTCTCTGCTCGGCATCGCCGTCCAGTTCCCTTCATTTGACCCTTTGACCACACTCCTGTCCCTGTTATTTCATTAGTTGTCCCCCAGATTTATTTGGTATCCAGGTCCTGCGGATCCCCCTCTTAGGCTGGTGGGGGGGGGATCCTTCAGCTTTGCCCTCCCACTTCCCGGATCCCAACAGGATCACTCTCCTGTAGCCCTCTGGTCTGGAGGGAGGCAGGAGGGAGAGGGCTGCTGCTGCTGGCGCTGCTACGAAGCCCTGGGCTCTCCCTGCTGCTACTGCTGTTGCTGCTTCAGCTGCTCCCCTGGCTGGGCCAGCCACCTCCGCCCGTCCTCTGCTACCTGGTTGCTGGCCAGCTGCTGAACCCGTCCCACCCTTGGGTGCTGCTACTGCTCTAACTACAGCCACTGGGGGGGGGGGGTAACTGCTGGCCCGTTCCCCGGGGTGGGGGGGAAGTGAGGGGCCACAGCTGTTGCTGCTGCGGACACCACCATCATCATCACCACCACCTGTGAGGGGTCCTTCCTGCCTGGCCACCGGACTGCCGCCTGGAGCTGCTGCTGCTGTGTGCTGCTGTGTGCTGCTGAGGAGCTGCTGGAGACCCAAGGAGGAGAAGAAGAGGACCATTTACCAGTGGGGGAGCACCTAAAGACTTTGCAGATCACCGTGGAGGGGGCCATCACGGACTAAGTATCTTTCGAACTGTGCTCTTGTGGTGGGGGTTTTGACTGTGTTTGTGGGGACACAGGGGGTATGGCATGGAGCCTGCCCCCTTATCTATCTGTGTCCCCCCCAATCCCCTCCACCACTGCTGCTGCCCCCTCCACCACCCTCACTGGCTGTTTACCATCTGCCTCAGCTCCCGCCTCTGGACTCAGCTGCTTGCTTGGCTTGCCACGCCCTATTTCCACCATTTGGGCCAGAAGCAGCAGCGGGGCTAAACGGACTCTTTGTGCAAGCGCACGTGGGTGCACGTGCCCCCCCCCCATCCTTGGACTGCCCACCCCACAGCTTTGTCCCTTGCTACCTGCCCCATTTGCCCCTTACAGCTTTTTGTGCCCCCTTTGTCCCAGCCCCCCTTACTAGCTTCAGTTTGTTTGCTTGCCCTGCCCTTTTCTCTCTGCAGCCTTTGTTTGTCTGCCCTGCCCCAGCCTCTGAAACTAGCCCCTTGGTTTCTCTGCCCCATTCCCAAGCAGCTTGTCTCCCTCCCGCTGCGATTCCCATCTGCCCTAATTAGCCCCTTGCTAAGTTCACCCATGTCCCTCCCCATTTTAGTTTGAACCCCTTCACTGCACCCCCCCAATTCTATTGTATTCCCCCCTCCCCTAGTGCAGCTAGAGGAGCTGGAATCCCACCCTGTGTCAGTGACTGATCCCTAGCCCTTGATAGCGCCCCCGTCCAGCCCACCCCCTTTGGGGCCCTCCTCCCCTGCCTGCAGCCTAGCGGGGAGAAGTGGTCGACCTGCTTCCCCTTTCCCCTCCTCTCTCTGGTGTCTCATTATGTCAGGGGACAAGGCGGGTGGGGCCCCTCCAGCATATCCCACTGCCCCTCCCCCACCTGCCACCCCATTGCCCCCCCCCGAGCCTCTACCTCCGCCGCTGCAGCCGAACCACCTACTACTGCCCCCGTTGGGGCGCTGGCAGTGGTGGACACCGGGCTGACCTCCACTGCTGCCACATCCCTCGCTCCTTCCTACTCTGGGGAAGCCCCCCCAGCCAGCAGGACAGGCCAGGGTAAAAAGAAGGGGAAGGTCCCCAAGAAAGAGACAAGCCCTCCAGGTCAGGGGCTGCCCCTTCTGCCACGGCCCTGTCACCGGCCGCAGCGTCACTCCCTGCTGTTCCCTCCAGCAGCTCTGTGAGTGTCCCTCCCCCGGCCCCCAGGGCATACGCCCACATGGTGGCAGCCCCCCTGCCTGCTGCTACGTCATCTCTCCCGCCCACCACCTCTGCTACCATCTATAGCGGCCGGGGTCCCTTCCTGACCTTGACCAGGAAGCACAGCATCCGTTGCCTCCTGGTACCCACCTCGCCCCACGTGGAGACCTACGTGTGGGCGTTGGTGAGGGTGGTGGGGCCCACGGCCATTGTGGTGGCCTCCAAAATGTACGGAAAGGTTGTCTTCTTTTTGACATTGGAGGCCGCCGCTCAGGAGGTGTGGAGAAGGGCCTGGTGGTGGGGGGCGTGTTCGTCCCCCTAGAGCCGCTAGAGGACCTGGGCGTCCGGTTAGTCCTGACCTCTGTCCCTCCCTTCCTTCCCAATGCCGCCCTGTTACCCGCCCTCTCTACCCTGGGGAAACCATCTCAGTTGTGAGCCCTCTCCTGTTGGGCTGCAAAGACCCCGCCCTCTGTCACGTCCTCTCGTTCCACCGGCAGGTGCAGCTTCAACTGCCACCGGCGGCGCGTGATGGAGAGGCGCTGTAGGGGTCATTCCTGGTCCCCTACCAAGGGGCCCATTACCGGGTGAATTATTCTATGGGGGAAGCCCAGTGGTATCTCTACCGGGTGATGGACTGCCCCCTGGCCCGGCAAGGAGGGGCATCTGGGACCCCCGAGCCCCGGCAGGACACCGGCCCAGTCATCACCAGTGCCCCTGGCTGCCTGGGGCCCAAAGCCTCCCCTCCTCCTTCCCAGCCCACCACTGCTCCCACTTAGGCCCAAGGGGCACCTCCCCCACTATGCCCAGAAGAGCGGGAGAGCCCCACCTCCGCTGCGCACAGTTTGGTGGGGCCTGTGGAGGAGGATGCGGCAGGGATATCGCCAGGCATGGGAGAGGGCCCGCCCCAGGGGGAATCTTCTCTCCCTTGCGTTGCCCCAGGATTACCGCCCCGAGCCATCGCTCCGGCCCCCTGACCTGACCCCTGTTAGCCAGCCCCCAGATGATGCCATGGAGGGCTGGGGCCTAGTACAGGGGAAGCAGGACAAGCAGAAGGCTCGAGCTCCGCTCTTTCCATCAGATGCGGAGGCCCCCTGGAAGACCAGGAAGTTGGGCACCGATACCGAGTCTTCTGCCTTGTCCACAGGTGTGTTCCATCCACCGGTACCGTCTGGGGAAGACGTGGCAGCACTGGAGGATAGTATCGCCCCTCCATGGGAGTCCCTTCCCTCCGAGGCCCCCAATGGAGCCCCTCCTGCCCTGGTAACATCTGAAGTTCCTGTGAGCCCCGAGGCAAACGTCGCTTCCAGTACCAGTGGGAAGAATCCTGGGGTGGCAGAAGGTGATCCCCCCCCCCATTTATGAGGGGATCGAGGCCCTGGGTCTGACCCTTTTTACCCAGGGGGAGGACAACCCTCTGCCAGCAGGCCTTGACCTAAGCAACCTCACCCTGGCCCCACTTTCTCCTGGGCTCCTCCATCTGCCTGGCCACAGGTGGCACCCTGCTGAATGCCACCGAGCCTACTGAGGCGACAGCCGGTGCCACGCAGCCAGGACCCAAGTCCCATGGGATATCCCTCGTAGGTGTGGGGCAACCGATCTCCTTCTCGGGTGGGGACCCCACTGCAGACCGTCCACCTTCCAATGCTGTGGCTTCCAGACCATCCATGGAGCCAGAGCCCAGCATCATTGGGGGTCCCCTTTCCACCCTCTCCAAGGTCCCTGAGCCCCACCAAGAGGAGCCACCTCCCAGTGGCCCAGCTACTCAGGCCCAGGATCCTGCCTCTGCCCCTCTTGCTGACTCTGCTCTTGACCCCTGCCCTGCCTCTACTCTTGATCCCTGCTCTGGTCCTAATGCTAACCTCGTCCTTCTCCCTTCCACCTCCCGTGATGCCATCGCCGCCTCTGGGGCTGTAACCTCCTAGTTCCCAGAGGATAGCCCCCAGGGAGCAGCCTCTGTATTTCTTGGTCCCAACCCACCAGGGGCTGCTTTCCTCCCTCTGCCACCCCCAACTGGGCTAGGGTTTGAGGCAGGCAGCGTGGCGCCGGCCCATCAGGTGCCACGTCGGGGGTCCACCCCTTGTCTGCCCATCTCAGTGGGCCACAGTGCCCATCTCAGTAAGAGGCCCCTCCAGAGGATAACCGGGGGCCAGCGAGTGTCAGGGGATCCAGTCAGTCTCCCCGGTCGTAGTCCAGGAGGTCTTTGACTCTTGTGACTTCTGCCAGGACCAACCTCTGGCGCACCGAGGGGGACTCCGCCACCTGCACACGGAGCTGGGGATTGTTTAGCAGGGGCTCCATGAAGAGATCTGCCCCCATGGTGGACGCCATGCACCTGGTCGTTGAAAGCAGTTTCCAGGTCCGGAGGAGGTCCTGGTAGAAGACTGGCAGCCCAGAGAGGTCTCGCGGAAGACCTCTTAGGTGGAGATAAAGGAGCTGCCAGTCGTATCAGAGACCTCGGAAGCGGCGCAGGAAGGTGTGTGCTAGTATGTTCCACGCCGGACTACCTGCACCATAAAGGAGCCTCTGCAGGGCCTGGAGGCGGAAGACATGGACCTAAGTGTGTAGACACTTCAGGCCCTGCCCTCCACCCTCCGGGGGTAGAAGGAGAACCCCTGAAGAGACCCAGTGCAGTCCTGGTTAAAAGAACTCCAGAGTCACCATTTGGAGGTCAGCCAGGAAGCCCAGGGCTGGGACCAGGGTGTTGAGCCGGTACCAGAGCATGGACAGGACTAGTTGATTAAGCACCAGTGCTCTCCCTCGAAGGGAGAGGCTTTGGAGTAGTCCTGTCCATTTCCAGAGCCGCTCTATCACCCTGCCCTCTAAATCGTGCCAGTTCTCCAGTGGAGATGGATGCGTGGCAGAAAGGTAAATGCCGAGATAGAGCAGCAGACCTGCGCTCCCCCGGATGGCCTGAAGTGCGGGTGGGAGGCAGCCCGCCTGCCACCTGTCCCCGACCACCAGGCCAGAGCTCTTGACCCAGTAGACCCGGGCGAAGGAGGCTGCCGAATAGATGGTCTGGCAAGTCTCCACCCACGCGCCGTCACCCAGGTCCTGGACCACGAGGAGCACATCGTCGGCATACACCGACAGAACCAGCCGCAGCTCTGGCTCCCGCAGCACCAACCCCATCAACCTCCTACGGAGGAGACAGAGGAAGGGCTTGATCATCAGAGCATACAGCTGGCCCCTGCCGTACTCCTAGCCCAAAGCTGACCGGTTTGGTCAGGGTCCAGTTGAGCCTGACCAGACACTCTGCGGAGGCATACAGCACCTGGAGACAACCCACAAACTGGGGTCTGAAGCCAAACACTCGCAGAGTGCTCAGGAGATACTTTTGGTCCACCCTGTCTAACACCTTCTCCTGATCCAAGGACAGGAGCGCGAACAACAGACCATCCCTACACCCAAGTTCCAAGAGGTCCCGGACCTGACACAGACAAATGGTTTTAGCATTTTTACCAGTTAAAATACACTTTAAAAAAATCTTAATTAGATGTACATAATTTGTAGTTTAAGCATGTTCATATTTATCTATCATAATAAACTAAAAAGTATACTTTTTAAAAAATGCACAGAACTTGTAGCTGAATATAGATAGCTAAAAATCTTAACATAGCAGTTGATATGGTAATATCACTGATGGGCGAAACAAGTTAACTAGTGAGGCCTGGAAAAAAAAAACAAAAGAAAACCCCACAGAATGTCAACAGCCTTTTGCTATTAAAATATACGCAGTTATGTCAGTGCCCACAATGTGTGGTATACGATAACCAGCTGCAGTTCATAATAGAAACAAATGCTATTATCCTCAAACAACCCAATAAAAACAATAATGCATAAATAAGGTGCAACTCTTATGAAAATGTCATTTTCAAGCATTTGCATAGCTTGAGTCATAGTGTGTGCCATACCCCTAGACAAACAATTACCATTTCAGTCTTATCTCTAACTGTAGTTCTGATACAGCCTGTAGCAAATATATATGCATCCATAACTGCTAAAGCAAATGGCTGACTTTGGGCATACCCGCAATCCACTTTTTATGAAGTCAGATTGCAGTATAATCAAGGGAAATATGTTCCTCCCTCTCCTCTGTTCTAGTTCTTTAGAGCTGGAGTAACTATTATCACAATGGAATATAACTATGACCCAATCCTGTTAGGTGCTTAATGTCCTTAATTCACTTTGGCCCTATGACCCACCTCAGGAGAAGAGGTAAAGTGGCAAAATTAATGAGGTCTGAACACACTGGTTAAACTTCACAAGCCAAAGGGGTTGATTTTATAAACAGCCTTCTGCCTTTAGTTCTGCTTTATGATTGTTTTTTTTTTCCACTGCTTCCTCTGCTCCCACATAAGGCTTCCCAGTCACCTTTTTGTTTCTGTACAGTCAATAACATTTTTTTTGAGGAGCAAATGTTTGGTTCTGCCCTTTTTATTGGTAATGAAACAATTAACCTGTTCTGCAACAACCCTCAATCTCATTTAAGATGGGATTTTCTTATCAGCTCAAGGAATTCACTTCTATGGAGCCTTGATCTATGTTCCTGATATTTTCAATGAAATGGCAAGTCCATGTGGAAACAGATGCAGTGAAGCATCCAGTCATGAACTTGACCTTTTTTATTCTGCTGGTTTGATAACATTTCTACAAAAAAGAGACCATTTTTAACTTAGCTAAAGTGACATTTTTATTTTTCCATGTACAAACAGAAGTAGAAATGTAATTTCATTGGGCTTCACTTTTTCCATTGAACTGTCCAGACCTTTTCAAATACATTCTTTGGTTTAATAAAAAACTTTCTTACTGCAATGAAATATTGCCTTATTTTTTACACACATAGAAATCCATATATAGGAACTCCTAAAGGACATGAATATTATCATTTTATACTTTATAAATTTTATAAATTATATCTAGTATTGTTCTGGAGATATTTTAACTTCAGAAATATAGCCAGCTAGACAGCTTGATATATAACATCCAAATGATGCTTTGTTTCCTGAAGCCCTTTCCCCCCCCATACACACATCAAAATAAGGCTTTAAACTATACACTGTTGCTTCCCTGGAGGTATCTTAAAAAAATATTTTGGCAATGTCATCTCATAAAAAAAAAAGACCTATTTCCATGGAACATTTACCAAACACAATAAGCTGGCTTAAAGAAATTGAAACATTATTTTATGTATCTTGATTTAATACAAGAAAATGGATGCCTGTTCCAGGCTTTGGGCATGTCAGCTGTTTGTACAAAATAATCCAGGCAAAAAAAGCAACCACTCCAAAATGTAGCCCAACCCACACACAACAAAAGAATTTGTGGAACAATAACTCCTATCTCAGGATTTGCTTTGTGAAGCATGCATGGCCTATATGCAGGTTGCCATGGAGGAGAGTGGCTATTAGGCAAAGGTGAAAGTCAGTCAAAATAGGAGCTCTCAATTTTTGGTGTTCATATCACATGGGGACATAACACTGAATCTTTTTTTTTTTTTTTAATATAGCACACGGAACAGGATGAGGACAGGGACATTATAATATTACATAATCTGAAAGGAGTAGATGTCCAACAAATAGCCAAACAAGTGTGTATTGAAGAGGTGTGGGGAAGTGTGGTGTTGCAGGGGTGAGGGAACCCAGTAAGTGCAGCTGCGTATGATAATATTATTTTTGTCCCCAATCGCCCTCTTCACCTCTACCCTGCTATGGGAGTGCCAGAATGAGTGAGGGAACTGACAAGGTCATTCTGTTTCCCCTGGATTTTGAGTAGGCAGGGGAAAGTGTCCCTTTTCCCTTCATGTCGACAGAGTTGGAGATGGCAGGCTGTCTTTCTCTGTCTGCCCCCCAGGAGGGATGAAGGAGTGTAGAAGAAAGAATGGCATCTAGGGAACTCCCATCAGGTGCTGGTGCCTTCACCCACTAGTGAAAGTGTTAGAGGCCCTTAAGCTCTTCCATCTGCCTGAGGAATTTTCATTTGACTAACAAGTGAAGGAGGAGGAGGAGATGGAACTGAAGGAAAGCTTCCACAAACCGAAGAATAGGAGAAGATGGGGAACGATCACTTGCTTTTAGTGGAGTATGGGGAGCTGCTTTCATCTCTGTTACCTCTACTTAACTCTTGCTGCCAGAAACCCCAGGCTGACAGTGGTTCTAGGCTGGAAGGAGCACAACTAAAATACTTTAATGAAAAGCAAAAGATCAGCTATGCGGAATGGAAAATGAAGAATCCTCATGGGGGCATTTCTGGGAAGGAATGTGGTCCATTGCCACACAGTTTGTAAGGTAAGCCAGAGTCCCTAAATGAATTGCTAGTACTACTACAGTTTCTTTAGGGCTTAAATGTCTGCCAAGGTTCTTATTCAGCTTGTAGAGTTTGCAGGGAGTCTTGTCACTGAAGAATTCTTAGACATCTTTAAAATCTTAAATTAAAATTAAGTGTTGGATCATTTTTTTTAAATCAAAAGATTAGAATTTTCAGATTTTTTTTGAAAAAGCTAAAATTTTCCCAAGATTAATTAATTATTATTATTATTATTATTATATTTGGCAACATCAACTCTATGTTAACAACTTTTTTGTTGTTGTCTATGAATAGTTAAGATCTGTGAAAGTTTTCACTCATTCCTGGGAGATGAGTATGAGGTATACTGAAATTGAATGCTGAATCTGAAGTATTGAACTAAAATGAGCCTGATACTATTAATGCCTTAGTGGTAGCTAATAAATTAATGGGCTACTATTGAACTTCTGATTCTCTTATTGTCTAATTAAAGTATTCCTTAAGGTCCAAGTTTTCATGTAAAGAAGTATAACTGAGGGGAATTTACCCAGAGAGATGCTATGAAATTAATTTACAAAGTGATTATCTTACTAGTAGTTTCTTTCTTTTCTGGGTGATTAAAAATGTCTCTATATTAGGCTACCTGGGAAATATAATGCATGTTTTAACTTACCTGTAAGATCACTTTTGATAGATCTTAGTTTCAAGCAATAGCCAAAATATTACAATTCTCCATTTAGAGGTTAAATTGATTTTCAAGCAATAGTTAGAATATCACAACTCCCCTTACAAAAGTTAAATTTGTTTTTGATCTACTAAATGGCCTTCCATTTTAATGGATATAATAATTTTATGGGAATAGAACACATGCTGTATTTGTACTTAGTGCTTGAGTCAAGTATTATAGGTCCAATTCTTAAAATATAATCATACAGTAAATTATCCTTACCCCAAGTAGTCCCACTGATCTACATACATAGTTACAGGATCAGGCCCCAGATATGTTGATATTGTCATCCAAGACTTTTGAGGTGAAGTTCAAGATATACTGAGTGCTTAGGTAAATATTAACTGATGTGCAAATGAAGTCAATACCTTCCTTGAAAGACAATGAATCTTAATGCCCACCAGAATAAAACATCAATACATGCATGGTTAGATACTTCAATCAAATGGATAGCGCACAATTCTTTTTAAGTACGTAAATCACTAGCAAGTTTCTCCTTTTAAACTGAAAATATAAAAGAAAAATGAGATTAGAGGTCCGCAAACACACAGTCATGGTCCACTCAGGTCCATGTCTTCTGCCTCCAGGCCTTACAGAGGCTCCTTTTTGGTGCAGGTAGTCCAGCATGGAGAGTACTTGCGCACGCCTTCCTGCACTGCCTCCGAGGGCTCAGATATGACCGGCACCTCCTTTATCTCGATCTGAGAGGTCTTCTGCAAGACCTCTCCAGGCTGCTGGTCTTCTGCAAGACATCTCCAGGCTGCAGGTCTTCTACCAGGACCTCCTCCAGACCTGGAAACTATTCTCAGTGACGAGGTCCGTGGCGGCCACCGAGGGGGCAGAGCTCCTCGCGGAGCCCCTGCTATACAATCCCCAGCTCCGTGTGCAGGTGGTGGAGTCCCCCTCGGTGCACCAGAGGTTGGTCCTGGCAGAAGTCACCAGAGTCGGAGACCTCCTGGATTACGACCGGGGAGACTGGCTGGATCCCTTGATGCTCGCTCAGCATATCGGGCTCTCCAGACCTCGTACTCCCCGGCGTGTACTTCAGGAGGTGAGGGCAGCTTTGCCGCCCACTGCTTGGGTTTACCTCGACCGGGTCCTGCATGAGGGTACGCCCCACCCACCCGCTACCCCAGGCCCTCCAGATCTTTTCATTGGGCCCCTGCCCCATGGACCCAACTGGTCCCCCCACCTCTTCTCCGTGAACTGGCTGTACGACTTGCAGCCGGTTCATTTCTAGACCATGCCAAGGAAACACCTAGACACTCTCATGCTCCACACTCTTTACTTCCTCACCCTTGCGTCCCGCCCCGATACAAAGTGGCGGGACCTCCTGCCACCTTTAGAGGGTGAGGAGCCCCGTTGGGCCAGCCTATATTCCACCCTCATCCCGAGGCCCCCCAGGGATATCAACTGGAGGCTCCTTCATGGGGCCATGAGCACATGCGTGTATTTGGCGTGGTTTACCCCTATCCCAGACACCTGTCCCTTCTGCAGCGTGAGGGAGACTCTGGTGCACATTTACTTGGAGTGAGCCAGGTTGCAGACCCTATTCCAGCTCCTCAAAAATATCCTGTTTTATTTCTGGCTGCACTTTCCCCCTCACCTCCTTCTCTACTCCCTATCAGTGGCCCCACAAAGTCACGGGACCTCCTGGTCAACCTCCTCCTGGCCCTGCCTAAAATGACCATCTATAAAACCAGGGAGAGGAGGTTGGCCAATGGAGATTCCTGTGACTGTGGGGCCTGTTTCCAATCCTCTATTGATTCACGTATCCGGGCAGAGTTCCTGTGGGTGGCATCCACTGGCTCTCTTGACACCTTTGAGGAGCAGGGGGCGCTGTCCGGGGTTCTCTGCTTGGTGTCCCCATCAGGCTCCCTTCTTTTGACCCTTTGACAGCACTCCTGTCCCTGTTATTTCATTAGTTTTCCCCTGGAATAATTTGGTTTCCAGGTCCTGTAGATCCTCCCGTGAGGCTGGCGGGGCGGGGATCGGGACGGGGGAGTCCTTAAGCAGTGGGCGGGTTTCCACCCACCCACTTCCCGGAACCCAATAGGTACAGTGCCTAAATACTTTTGCATCAAAACTTCCTGGGACACAATGTTTCTGCTTCTCCACATGTGCACTGCTGCTCCCTTTCAGGTGTCCAGATGCTTAAGCCCCACTGCAATACAGCAATCATGAGAAGGCTGGCATTCCTTCACCTAACTTGCCTGCAGGACCCAACTGATAACAGTACTCAGTGCTTGCCTACTGGTTTGGGTCCCTCATGCAAGCTCACACAAAACAGCCAAGGGGAAGTGAGGGACAACTGCATCCTCTGTCAAATTTATAGCTCAGCGGTTAGGATACTAACCAGGAATGTGGGAGAGCCCCAGTTCAAGTCCCCCCTCCACCTTAGGGGAAGAAACAATTTGAATAGGAATCTCCTATCTTTCAAGAGTGGGTTGAAACCACTGGGCTATAGGATAGTTTGATGTGGGGGGGTTGGGAGGGGCTCCCAATCCCTCCTGTTGAAGATGTTCCTCTGTGGGTAAATAGTCATTAATCGAGAGAAGGTGCACAAGAATGAGAATGATTATGTATCCTCATGCTCAGAGAACTCACCCAGGAGGTAGGAGAGCCAGGATCTAGTCCCCCTGTTCCAATGGTTCTTTTTTTATTTAGTTACAGAGGAACAGCTTCAACAGGAGAGATTAAGAGAGTTCCACATCAGAAGGTCCCATAGCTTGGTGGTTAGTTGGGGTGCTCATCCTCTGAGAGGTGGCAGGTTCCGACTCAAATCCCTTCTCTCCGTGGGCACAGGGGTGACTTGAATTGAAAAGTTTCCCACATTCCAGGTAAGTACCCAAACCATTGGGCTAAAAATTCTCCTTCTCCCTCCCTAGCTGCCTGCAAAACACCAAGAGACGGTGTGAGGCTGAGAATATTGAAAGCAGAGGGAGTCACTTCCTTGAAGAACTAAATTTAGATGCCAAAAACCCTGAGACAGGTGGCGCATGATACACACCCCTCTCCTCAATCTCTCCAGTTGGCTAGTGGAGGCACAAAGCTACTGAGTTTGCTGGCTTTTGTGACTCCCATTCTTAAGCACCTGTCTCTCCCCATTCACTGAACCGGGAGCCTAGGCACTGAACCTGGGTTTGTGAATGCAAAAGTTCAGCATGGCAGTCTCAGCATCACCACACCTAAGTTCCTTTGTGAATCCAGCCCTAAGTGACTTAACTCCTAGTCTTATGCTTTAACCTCTAGACTGTATCCCCTCTATTCTGCAACTATGGGCACCTTGGTTAACAGTTATCTTAAGCAGATTTGTATTCCTTTTCCAGGAGTTACTTCATTGTAATACATTTTGAAGGGTTCATGTAGCGTTCATGCACCTGGAAACAGTCAGGGCACACCCTGACTGTTGTGTAGGAGCAATGCACACATTGCTCTGTTCTATCCAAGGACATGGACCATGAAAACATGGACCATCTGGGAAGTCAAAATAAGGACATCAGCCGTGGGAAGCTTCCTCGGCCGAAGCTCAAGGCCTGAGAATAAAGATTGTAGTAGATAGAGGCTAGTAAATAGGAATATTAATCAAAGTCATATTATTTCCTTTGTTGATGCCTTTTGCGGTCGGTTGGGGTATGTGATGCGCAGGGGGGAGAGAAATAAAAGAGGTTGAAAAGCTGACAGGGTTTTCAAGAGGTTGAAAAGCTGACAGGGGTAATCCCATCAGCAGACCAGCCTGCTTGCTTGTCTAAAGCCGTGTACTGTCTTGTATTGAACCGCCACAACTGGCGCCCAACATGGGGCCCTCAGCACTCACCTCACCCGGCAAGGGTTTCAGACGCATCACTCATCCGCTTCACGGATCCCGGTGAGTATTTTTCACTGTGGTAAGTATGGGAAGTTCCCTCTCTGCTTTGCAAGTGCAACACCGCTGTGAGCTACAGTATTTGTTGCGTAAGGCTCAGCATGACTGTCCTACTAGAGAGCTCACTCTCCTGCTACAGGAGGTGAGTGCCCAGTGCCCGTGGTACCCTGAAGCTGGAACCCTTATCTTAGCAAACTGGGAGCGGTTGAGCCAGACATTGCATGAGGAGCCTCGGGCGCCCGTGCAGGCTTTACATGCCTGGCACCTCTGCCGCGACGCGATATAGCGTGTCACCTCGGACAGACCCTCCCTCGCAAGGTTGGTGATCTCGCCACCCCTGTCCGCTCCTGCAACCATCCCTCCCCCTGCTTCGCCCCCAGGGCCTCTATTACCACTGCCTCCCTGGCCTTCCCCACCGGAGCCGGTGTGTGAAAACCCTCCCCCCGTGGGGCCCCCCGGAGGGTCATCCGTGTCTGCTCAGGGGCTTTCACTGGTGCAACGAATGGTCCATGCAGCGAAGACTCGCTCAGATCTTACAGCGGAGGAGCTGGCTGATCTGGTCTCAGTTTGCCCGGTGACCTGGCAGAATGATGACCAGGGCAACCTCGTGGGCACCTGGACCACTTTGCCATACTCGGTGGTTAGAGAGGTAAAGAAAGCAATTCGTGAGTTTGGCCTGACTAACACCTTTGTGCGTGGTCTCATTGAGGGGATAGGTACTGGGTACTCCCTAATCCCTGAGGATTGGAAAACGCTGCTGCGCATGATGTTATCACCCAGTCAGTATGTTATTTGGATTAGTGAGTATCGGCAGATGGCAGAACGCCAAGCTCAGGTACATAGAGAGCACGGTATCATTTATGAGCATTTGGCAGGGGAGGGCCCGTTTGCTACTATTGAGATGCAGTCTCAACTCCCTCAGGCCGTCTTCCCCATTATTTCCACCTGTGCCCAGCATGCTTTCAAAAAGGTCCTGGATTCAGGCAAGCCTACCAAAAGCTTTGTCAGTATCCGTCAGGGTGCCTCAGAGTCCTTTTTGGATTTTACCAACAGATTGCATGAGGCTATCCTCCAACAGGTGGATAACACTGATGCAGCTCACGAGCTCCTGTTAAAATTGGCAGTTGAAAATGCAAACGAGGATTGCCGCCGTGCTCTCCAGGCAGCGCAAGCCTCTGGTATTTTAGAGCTCTCAGACATGCTGCGGGCATGCCAGAACATCGGCACACAAGCCCATAAGGCTGGAGTTCTGACTGCCGCCCTGAGAAAAACCGGGAAGGAGGGGAAGCGTTGTTACCGCTGTGGTAAGGAGGGTCATTTTCAGCGGGAGTGCCGCTCATCTAAGGCACCAGCCTGACTCTCCAAGAAGTGCCCCAAGTGTGGGAAAGGTTATCACTGGGCTAATCAGTGTCGTAGGGGGTTGGGAAACAGTGCGACGGGTCCCCCCCGAACCCAGGGCCAAACGGGGGTGTTTCCCACTCAGACAACCGCTCCTCTGCCTTAAAATCCATAGACTCTATGAGGGCGGCGACTGCTGGAAGTGCAGGGCTTGATTTGATCATGCAGGAGGACACTGACTTTCGGCTGCCAGGGGAGGTTTGCGCCATACCTACACAGGTAACGGGACCTCTCTCTGCCAGCTTTGTAGGTCTCGTTCTCCCTCGCTCACATGCTGGGAAACAGGGCTTTTTTGTCATTCCAGGGGTCATTGATGCTGACTACACAGGCATTGTTAAGGTTCAGGTGTGGACTCATCTTCCACAGTCGCTCCTGCGTGGACGGTCAATTGCACAATTGATTTTAGTCCCCTATCAGGTGCCGGCTGCGGAGGATCGAGACCGGGGCGGAGGCAGCTTTGGATCGACGCTGGCTCAGTCGCCATCTCACAACACGTCCTCTCCACTTGTTGCTCTAACAATGTCGGTCCGCCCCTCGAAACCTCAGTTAACACTTCTCTTAAATGATGTTCCCTTTACAGGGCTGGTGGACACTGGAGCTGACGTTACGGTGATTCGTGATCCAGAGTGGCCGGTCAGTTGGCCAACAGTTCCTTCTAAGGAGTTGTGGGGGATTGGGGGTAGTAAACCCGGGCGCCAAAGTTTGTCTTGGGTCACGGTCTCTAAACCGGGAGGCCGTGCCCTTTCTACAATCCATCCTTTTGTGCTCCCTGTCCACCTCAATATTTGGGGCCGTGACTTGCTTACAAAGCTGGACACCACCCTCGATATTAATATCTAATGGCCCAAAACCCTCCCGCACCCACCATGCTTTCAGCATTACCCTTGGTGTGGCAATCCTTAGAGCCTGTATGGATTGACCAGTGGACCCTCCCTCTAGAGAAGCTAAAAGCACTTCAGTCGCTGGTGCAGCAACATTTGCATGCACAGCGCTTGGAACGCTCCACTAGTCCCTGGAACACCCCGGTGCTCGTTATTAAGAAAAAATCGGGTGCATGGCGGCTGTTACATGATCCAAGGGAAATAAATAAATGCATACAACCTATGCAATTTAATGCAAACCTTACAATTTGGCTTACCGAACCCGAATTTAATTCCTCAAACCGATCAGCTTTGTGTGTTAGATTTAAAGGATTGTTTTTTCACTATTCCCCTTTGCCCACAAGACCGCGAAAAATTCTCGTTTACGGTGCCACAATATAATAATCAGCAACCCTCTCATAGGTATCAAAGGAAAGTCTTGCCCCAGGGAATGCAAAATAGTCCGACCTTGTGTCAGCTCTTTGTGGATCGGGCCCTTGCCCCTTTTCGTGCCCGGTACCCCACACTAAAGGTCTACCATTATATGGATGACATTTTGCTTAGTGGTCCTCAGGTTATGGCAGAACAACTTGAATCTCTGTCCGAGATTCTCGGCCAAAATGGCCTATTAGTGGCACCAGAAAAAATCCAACGCTCTTATCCCTATCACTACCTCAGACATAAGGTTTTACAAACCTATGCTGCTCCGGTTCGTCCGGAATGCATTCTACCTCAACCCCTAACCCTTGTTAAATTACAACAAGTTTTGGGTCATTTAAATTGGATTCGGCCCTACTTTCGTCTCCCCACTTCAATGCTGCAGCCGTTGTTCGAGCTCCTGCGTGGAGCCCGGGCACCGGGTGCAGTTATTGCCATCACTGAAAAGCATACTGCCTGCATTCGACAAATCAATGCAGCATTGAGTCAGCAGTTTGTGGACAGACTCCCAGAGGTCCGTCCCTTACGATTGGTTCTTCTTGCCACCCCTCATACGCCAACTGCAGCTCTGTTTGTACCCCGTACAGACACAGCCGTCTCTATTATAGAATGGCTATACCTTTCATCCACCCCTCCTCGAAATATTTATCCGTATTTAGATGCCCTATCTGATCTTGTTCGTAAAGCCCGCCACCGTGCAGTGCAACTCACTTGCAGTGATTTAGTTGCCATTGTGCTCCCCTTGTCCCGTACTGAATTTGACTCTTTGTGCCACACCTCCTTGGCCTGGCAGGTTGCTCTTTGTGATTATATGGGAGAGATCTCTTATAATCCCCCTAAAGATCCCCGATTGGTAATTACCCAACAGGTGCCCCTGGTTGTCCATCGTCTTAGTCGCTCTCAACCCATTGTTTCAGCCGTCACTCTTTTTACTGATGGCTCTCCACGTCGCGGTGTTGTCACCTATCAATTAGGTGACCTCCCTCGTTGGCATTCTCGCTTTACGCTGCCTCAGCATTCTGCGCAGCGTTCGGAATTGGCTGCTGTTGTTTTGGCCTTTCAACTTTTTGTTGATTGTCCCTTTAATTTGATTGTGGACACCCATTATGTTTATCAAGTAATTGATCATTTACCCCTAGCCCTCATTACCCCTCAGGTCGATGCAGACCTCCTTCGCCTGTTTTTGTCTTTACAGTATCTCATCACCACTCGTAATTTCCCGTACTTTGTTGCTCATATTCGCAGTCATACCCCTCTGCCTGGGCTACTCACTGAAGGCAATGCGCGCGCCGATAGCGCGTTACGTGGTGAGGTAAATTCTCTTTTTTCTGACCCCATTGAAAGCCATGCCTTTTTTCATCAGTCTGCCTCTGTTTTAGCCCGCCAGTTTCACATTCCTGCTGATCATGCACGTTCCATTGTTCGTTCCTGCCCCACTGTGCTGCTGCTGCTCCTACTTTCTCTTATGCCGTTAACCCCCGAGGTACCGCAGCAAATCAGCTGTGGCAAATGGATGTTACTCATGTGCCACAATTCTGCCCCTATTCGTTTTTACATGTTTCCATTGATACCTATTCGGGATTCCTCTGGGCAACCCCACAGCATGGGGAAGCCACTCCTAAAGTTATTCACCATCTGCTAGCCTGTTTTGCTGTTATGGGCCGCCTGAGCCAAATAAAAACAGATAATGCCCCAGCCTACTTCTCCACAGCCCTTTCCGCCTTTTGTGTCCAATGGGACGTCCGTCTCACACACGGGATCCCTTATAACTCCACGGGCCAAGCCATTGTTGAACGTGCAAATCGTACACTAAAAACCTTGCTTGACAAACAATTAAAACAAGGGGAGCTGCGTCTCCGAACCTTGGGAGACATTCAGCAACAATTGCATATCCTTTTGTTCACTTTAAATAACTTAACGCTAAACGCAGATCAGCAGACCCCCGCGGATCAGCATTTCCATAAATCGGAGGTGCTGGAAAGACCACGTGTCTATTACCGTCAGCTGCCTGATCCGCAATGGCTGGGCCCAGTACCTCTAATCACTTGGGGTCGGGGATATGCTGCTGTGTCTCTCCCTGCAGGACCGTTGTGGGTTCCAGCCCGGTGTGTGCGACCGGCACTGAAGCAGCATGGCGTGGCACCAGGGACTATCGAACCCCATACCGGAGTTTCAGCTGACCCTGGAGGAGGGCGCGGTGCCTCCTGGGTCGACAACAAAGGGACGGAAACGGAAGAGGCTTAGTGTCCCAAGCCAGCCCGTGACATGGGGAGCAGTAAAAGCATTGGTCGCCGCGGCTCAACGACGGCTGGCAGCAAACCAACAGCCAGAGACTCCTGAGACTTTGTTTGTGGCAATTCTTGCCCAAATTACTGCTAATTCTGTATTGATTGTATGCCTTTTGTGCCTGCTATTTCCTGTAGGGGTTGGCTCGGGAGCGCTTTCTCCGTTACGATCCCGAATGACATATAACCTATGGGAAAGATTGGCTTCAATAGCAAATGTTACCCACTTTTGTTTATCTAATTCTGTAGCAGTTGGAGAATTGTTGGGTACATGCCTTATCCCAGTATGTCATCACCCTGAAGAAATAGGGAATGAGACGATGCTCGCTGCTTACGCGAATCTCTCTTCCCAATACTCTGGTATGGCTAATTGGGGCCCGGCCAATTATACTTTGTCTCACACGGCCATATCCCTCCGCACACCGTACCTGGCCGGGGCCAACAATGCCACCTGTGCACATGTGGTTAACTGCACTAGTACAAGGGTGCCCTTGGGCTGTCGGCAAGTTTCTCAACCCTTTTTAAATTGTTCCCACGCCGTAAATGTTTCATACAATTATGGCCATATCATCCTACCATCAGGATGTTTTTTTTACCTGCGGTTCACGCACCTTTAATTATATTCCTGCAAATTTAAGTGATGGCACCCTTTGCTGTCTTAGTAGAATGACACTTATATTGCCTTTTGCTGGTCAAAAACGAAGTAGAAGAAGTGTACCCCTTTCAGATGATTGTATTGCAGATGTTGAGCTTTTTAGTCGTGCTGAGTATACTGCTTTAGCGGCCTCTATTGTTGGGGTCCCCGCGCTTGCCATTTATACAGCCAGAACTTTAAATAACCTGGCATGCTTTGCGGCAAAGGCAATTAATACAACATCCCAGGCAATTGCCCTACTTAACACAGAGCAACACGAATTAAGGGATGCAATTTTGGATAACAGAGCAGCCATTGATTTTTTGCTCCTGAAACACCATCTAGGCTGCTCCACGTTTCAGCACATGTGTTGCTTTAATTTAACTGATAATAGTCGCTCCATAGAAACTAGACTGGCCGAATTGGCCAATCTTACAGCACACATACGCCAAGATCTGGGGTTTGAGGGCTTTTGGAATTGGCTTACAGGATGGCTGCCCTCTCTAGGATGGCTGCGACAACTTTTCGGTTATGCTGTGTTTGTAATTGTTGGGCTTATATTTTGCTGCTGCTGTATACAATGTATTCCCTCCTTGCTAAGGCTTTGCAGAGATCCACCCTGGTAGGCTCCCCGAGTTATGTCCTTGTCTGTCCGGGAGTTGAATCACTTACAAAAGCAAATTGATGGCTACCATGAGATGGCCGAGCATAATAATAACAAAAGGGGGGATGAAGGGTTCATGTAGCGTTCATGCACCTGAAAACAGTCAGGGCACATCCTGACTGTTGTGTAGGAGCAATGCACACATTGCTCTGTTCTATCCAAGGATATGGACCATGAAAACATGGACCATCTGGGAAGTCAAAATAAGGACATCAGCCGTGGAAGCTTCCTCGGCCGAAGCTCAAGGCCTGAGAATAAAGATTGTAGTAGATAGAGGCTAGTAAATAGGAATATTAATCAAAGTCATATTATTTCCTTTGTTGATGCCTTTTGCGGTCGGTTGGGGTATGTGATGCGCAGGGGGGAGAGAAATAAAAGAGGTTGAAAAGCTGACAGGGGTAATCCCATCAGCAGACCAGCCTGCTTGCTTGTCTAAAGCCGTGTCCTGTCTTGTATTGAACCGCCACAACATTTTATAGGCATATACCAGTAATGCCACTTGCACAAGCAATCTGTATGTGAAAACTTAATGAGTCTCTGCCATATTATTATGGTTATTACAAACCATCTGTTCAACATTTTTCGCTTAAATACCAGTTGTAGAATTATTTTCCTATAAAAGGAGATTTTTCCCAAAAAAGATAATGAAAAAATATATGGACTCAAATTCAGAAAGCCATACTAACTTCTATGTTGTAGATCTTATTGTACAGTATACCTATGGCAAGAAAAATAGGATCAGGAAATATTAGATCTTAGGACATTAGATTTAATGTGATATTTAATTTATCTCAGCTCAAAGGCTCAAAGCCCCAAAGGATCTGCCAAAGACAGCCGAGCACAACAGGTGATCTGAAGAAAGCTTAAGTAGGACAACCAGAACCAAAGCAAATGCTGGGAAGTGTGTGTGTGTGTGTGTGTGTGTGAGAAATCTTTGTCTTTCCAACATTTGGGGCAAAATTAGTCCATTGGTAACCATTATGTCTCCCCATTTTAAAGTTGGCACAATGGACACAACACATTTTGTAGATGTCTCTTTATTATACATTATATTTTTGCGGTTATGACATTTCGCACCAGAGGTATAGCATAATACTCTGATAGAAAAACAAGTTCTCAGCTAGTAGTATTTGAGCACCCATTTAAACAGTATCTCATGGTTTTTAGTCTTGTCCTAACTGGCAAAAATCAGAGACAAAGGACCATAAGTGTCTTTTCACTATATTCACAGATGAATGCACTAATGAATGAATGAAGAAGTTGTTGGACCAGTTATCCCTGTTTGGTTAGCCAAGCACTGCTACAGCTGTACTGGATGTTGGACTTAAAAAGAAGGAGACCCAGAAGTAGGAAGTTGGTTGGAGAGGAGGGTTGAAGTCTATGAGGAGCCAGAGGAGAGCACAAGGCAGGGAGAGGGTATTCTGGAAAAAGAAGGGAGCAACCCAAAGGAGCCCAAGGTGGACTGAAAGAAATAGAAAAAAGCCTGAAAAGAGAGAAATGTGAGACCAGAGTGGACAGAAAAGAGTAGTTGAAATTCGAAGAGAGATGACAGCCACCTTGGAAAGGAAGGACTGGGCCCAGTTTCGGACTGGGACAAAGGCCTTCTATTTTGTCTGTTCTTTGAGCTTGAATGTCCCAGAAAGGATGGACTATTGTTAATGACTTAGCCAGAGGTTCAAGTCACTGCAGCAAGTCACATCTGTGACTGGAGTAGGCCAAAGAGCATAGTAGGGAAGCTGAAGTGGAAGTGCTGCAACATCGGGCATTACTGTGAGGGGGCACTCTGGGATGGGGAATCTTATATTAATGCCCACCCTTTTTATTAGTGCTTCAATGCAAAGACTGTGTCTTCTTTTAAGCTTGGGGGAAAAAAACATAGGATGGGGTGGGTAGAACCAGAAACAAATATACAATGATAATATAAACTTTCATCAGCAGTGATATCCAAGTTTGCAACAGTGGGTTATGGTAGTGGTAGTATATCTATTGATCTGTTCTATACATGACATCTTGTATTAATAACAAAAAACATAGTGGCTTTCTGGGTGAGCTAACTGAAACTGCAAAATGTCAGACGCTAATATGAAAGATGATATCATTCTAGCCTATGTGCTATGAGAATGAATGAAGTATATTAGAAATGGGCTCCAGCAGGCAAGACCTTTTTGCAGAAACAAAGACTACATCATTTCGTACAGGATCTCTCAATGTTCTGGTATTTTGTACCCCCTCAAGAGATCAAGGATCTCTGTGCTAAAAAATGAAGGGGGTGGAGGTGCAGGATGACAGATTCATTGCTGCAGAAGCATGAAATATTCAAAGACTGTATATCAACTTTATAAATGTTACATGTATCTTTATGGACTGGCTAGTGATTGTATTCTTGACTCAATGGGTGAGCTAAAATGTTTCCTGTAGGAAATAAAGTCACATTCTCACTCCCCTCTCCCTTCCCAGCCCCCCGTAACTGACACACATCCCTAATGCAGGTATTTTACTCCTTGGGGAACAGTATATACTGATGAGGCATGGAAAACAAAGAACAACAACAAAAACTGTATAAAGAAATATTCCTGATCTGGGAGAAGGATCTCACTCAATCCAAGAATTGATATGAAACTGACTAAAAGCGTTAAATACTTTAATTGCATCTGGGATCCCATGTGGAACATGGTAACTGCCTAGTAAGCTAGACCTGCAAATAAACTGTTTATTGTGTTCACGATATGTTTCCTTTGTAATGTTTTTGTTCTAAATAAATAATAGTTTTCTTTATAACAGCTGACTGGTCGCTGGGTAATCCTGCCATTGCCTCTAAGAGAACAGGACTCCAGGTGTTAGAATAAAGTCCAACCCGCTGAGATAATCACAGTGAATTTCAAGAGTCTACAGTTTAAGGCCTAAGTCTACAGGGAAAGAGTTGTGCGACTCTGCCCTGTGGAAGCTAACAGACAGAGACCTGAGATGAAAGTGGAGGTGCACTCAAGGAGTCCATGAGAGGGTCAGAAGGGGAACAGTGATAGGCGGGACTCTGTAGAAGGAAATCGAAAGGACAGAAGCACAACCAATCCTAGTGCTAATGGCTAAGATTAGAAATCAAAATTTGGTAGCAGGAAATGGAAAAATATTGCTTAATAAATACAAAATAGTTCAAAGAACTTCATTTATGCACATACAGGATATAGTGTACATAAACACTCATAAACAATGAAGATGATTTTTTTTTAAAATAGTCAATTTAGTAAATAAGGGACCGATTCTCCAACACTTGCTATCGGGGAATAATGCTTACAGTCTCTCACTCTTTGCTCTTATCGTGCAACAAGGGATATATGAAAGGAAAAAAAAAACCTGGGAGTTGTAGCTCTTAAGCCTTATATATGATTGCTGGTCCTTGTTTGTTAATGTTGGTGCAGTTTTCTAGATTAGCACTAAAATTGGAAACCAGATTTCCTGTCCACTGCAAAGTTGTCCTCTACTATTCTTATGATCTTGTAGTTAACACATTGCAAACCCTGCAGACAAATTTGGCAGGGTGGGTGACGTGGCCTTGGTCTGGTTAAGTGAGAACAAACGGGTTATGGATAGTCTAAGAGTTCCCCATTGAATCTGAAGGTTGGGTGCAGGAAAAAGGGTGTATCTCCTGTATCAAGGGCTTGCTGGAGAGGCTCAGGTAAGTTATTGTCTCCCTGATTGTGTGTGGGGGAGTAAATATAATATATACCTATACTTTCCTGTCTGGATGGAGCATCTCTCTTGCTTGGATTAGCATTAGGACCAGGTTTTGGTCCATTGTGGGCATTGAGACTAGTAAGGGGTTTTTCCTTCACTGTCAGTTTGGCTGGGGCAGGGTGGGTTTTTTGCAGAGCAGCTCTTAGACACAGTGGGGGTAGATCAGGAGATACTTAGCAGGAGGCAGGTTTACAATACTGTTTCTTGTTCCAGATGGGTTGGGTTCCCAGAGTTGGAAATTGATTTAGGTGAAGGCATCCCATAAAGAAGCTGAGGAATGTGATTGAGGCTCATAATATCTAGGAAGCAAGGGGGCAATGCTCTTCCCCCAGACCCTTAATTATCCTATGGGGGAGGCTAGTGGGGTGCCAGCAATGGTCTGGGACCAGCTGTGGATAGATTGAGGTAGGTGTGGGGAGGGACTGGTTGATGGCAACCCTTCCTGAATTGATGGAAATAAGTGAGGGAGGGATTATAACCTGCACTTTATGAGCTATTTTGAAACAGTCCCACATGACATTCTGATAGGTAACCTGGAGACATGCAGGCTTGACAGAACTACCATTAAGTGGGTACATATTTGGTTAAACAACCACAAAGAATAACCATTAATGCAATGATGTCAGATTGGAGGAAGGTCTCAAGTGGGGTTCCACAGGGATACGTTCTGGACCCAGTGTTTTTTAATTCTTTATTAATGGCCTGGATGTAGGTATAGAGAGCATACTGATCTGGTTTGCAGATGACACAAATCAAGGGGGGTTGCAAACATTTTAGAGGATAAAGCTAAAGTTCAGAGGGATCTTCATAAATTGAAGAATGGGGCTATAAACGACAATATGAAATTCAACAAAGACAAATGTAAGGTGCTGCACTTACAAATGCACAAGTACAGAATGGGGGGAAATTGGGTTGGCAACACCATTACTGAGAAGGATTTGGGAGTTGTGATTGATCACAACCTCGATATGATGCTGTAACAAAAAAAGCAAATGCAATTTCAGGTTGTATTAACAGTGGCATACCATTCAAGTCATGGAAGGTGATAGTACCAGTCAACGCAGTACTGGTTGGGCCTCAGCTGGAGTACTGTATCCAGTTTTGGCCACCAATGTATAGAAAGGATGGAGAGAAACTGGAAAGGATTTAGAGGCAAGAGACAGAAATGATTAGAGCCCCACAAATTCATGGATATCCACTTTATATCCATGGATGAGGATATAGATATCTGTGGACCATGTTTGCAAACTGGATTGGATGCAGATACAAATTCTGTATCTGCACAGGGCTCTAAAGATGATCAAAGGGATGGAATGCAAGCCATATGAGCAATGGCTTGAAGGAACTGGGTATGGTTTAGTTTGGAAATAGAGGAGATTAAGGGGGGATATGATAGCAGTCTTCAGATACTTGAAAGGCTGCTATAAAAAAGATGTTCTCTTCTGTCACAGAGGGCAGAACAAGATGCAATGGGTTCAAACTACAGCAAAGCAGATTTAGATGAAATCTCAGGAAAAACTTGGGACAATACAACAGACTGCTTTGGGGGGTTGTGGAAGCTTCTTCACCAGAGGTTTTCAAAAGGAAGCTGGATAGCCATCTGTTTTGGAAGGTTTAGACATGACAAATGCTGCTTCTTGGCAGAGGGTTAGACTAAATGACCCTTGCAATACTTTCTAACCCTATGATTCTGTTGCCACTGGATAGCTCTCAGATGAGTTAATAAAAGTGCAGCCTAATTAAACAATATCCATTGCATGTTGACAGGTTTCAGAGTAGCAGCCGTGTTAGTCTGTATTCTCAAAAAGAAAAGAAGTACTTGTGGCACCTTAGGGACTAACCAATTTATTTGAGCATAAGCTTTCCTTTTCTCATTGCATGTTGTCATTCTTCCTGCATGCACAGGACTATGAATAAGGGATTGTTGTACAACTTCCTTTCCTCTAATGTTTCAAAGTAAATGCTTGAGCGAAACAGTTTAATGCTAGATTTGAATTGTTATCTTTCCTTTGACTTATTATTGCCATTATGTATGAGACTGTAAAATAAAAGCCATGGAACTCATTATTAAACAGGCTGAGAGAAATAGCTCACAAATATTTTTCTAGTTGCTGAATATTGACTATAGCAAATAAACATTAAAAACGATTTGTTAAAATCAATGGAAACTCTCCCAAACTCATTCTCTCTGGTGATGGGGGTGGTTTTCAGTATCACGTTGCTTCACGTACATGGCAAGGATTTCCAGAGATCATCTAATTGTTCCACGCTCACTTTGCCTGGATCACACACTATCTGAACACAGCTTCAAATTTAGTTTATACTCCTTAAACTCAACTAACGGATGTATAGATCAGAGTTGGGTGAAATGTTTTTGGACAAAACTATTTTCAACAAACTATGCAAATTTAGTGACAACACATTTCACTATATCGGTTTTGACAAATGTTGTTGGGGAGGGGAGGTGAACAAATTCCAAAACAGTAGAAAAGTTTCATTTTGACCTTTTTAAAAAAAAAATATTTCAGTTTCTGTTCAAAGTGATTTTAAAAAAAATACTTCATTTTTTGTTTTAAATTCAAAAATATATTTTAAACAATTAAAACGGAAACAGTTTGGTTTCACCTGAAACTTTTGGGTTTTTTTCAGCTTTTTGATCAGATGAACATCTTGAAATATTTTATATTTGGTTTGTCCAAAACTATTTTTTTTAATCTCTGTCAGATTGAAAAATCAGTTATTTGTGCAGCTTATTATAGATTCCCAGAATGGTAAATTGACAATATTTATTTATCATAGAAGTGCTTCAACCTGTATTAGTATAGCCAGCATGGCCCCAGATTTTTGAAAATTATTTACATCTCTTGCACATAACACATCATCTATAGTTTGTTAATATGTAGCAATAATCTTCCTCTGCAACAGGCTCGGTGCTTCAAATACAGCCACCTCACTCCATTCCTTCCATAAGTCTGAGAAATTTGTGCACATCAAAACTGAAAATAATTCAGCATGGGATTTGATTTAATTCACAATGAATAGAGATGATAGCGGCACAGCTTAAAGTTCATTACTTCTTTATTTCCATTCAACAAGGTGTGTCCTTACACAACTCCAGAATGCTGACTGTAAGAGGAGCTTTACAGCAGTCTTCTATGCTTCATTTTATTCACAGCCAATAATCCAGTTATCACGTAATTGCATACCTGGGGCGTTTCTATTCCCAGACGTGGCACTCTAGTCTTATGATAATGCCTTATTTGTATGTTCCTTAATTATGGAGACCTAACATCACCCCCATAGTTAAGGTTGCAAGACACTTTCTATTTTATCTGCTCATCTAAGTTCTACATGAGAAAAATTCTCTTTATCTGATATTTTGTGTAATTGGGCCGTGACAGAGGAGACTTTTTGAGATGGATTGCAGAGGTCACATATGAGATACGTGACTTTAAAAAACAAAGCTTCCCCCACCCCAAACCCTCTCCGTTTCAATTTAGGAACTGTTTCGTTTGCTTGTTTTTCTTAAACAACTTGAATTCGGAACTTGTTTAGGTGTCTCCAGGAGCGCTATTGCATAGGGATGCACTGAATTTTTTTGCTTGGATAAATGAACTGTTGTTTGTAAAAATGTGTGCATGCAAGGGGGGAGAATTTTTGTGTGGAGGAGATATACATATATAGGCCCTGTATCTGGAAAGCATCAGGTTGGAACTTAAGCACATGCTTAAATTTAAGTTTATGGTTTAGTCCCATCAAACCCAACACTACTGAAACGTGTTTTAAAGGTAAGCAAGTACTTAAGTGCTTTCCTGAACTGGGGACCTTTAATAGCAGAAGGAGAAGAAATAGAGCAGGATTTCTGTGCAGCTTATAAATCTAACAGGGATTTCTGCAAAAGTTAGACATTTCCCATGAGTCTTGTCCCTAATTGATACACTCTCTCTCCCTCTTACAAACTTATGTATGAGTGGGGTGCTAAATTTGAAGCAACTATTGCTACAGGGCCTGCTTGTCTGGCCCAGTGCTATTGGAAAATGGCTGTGCTCTTCATGGCCTCTGAGAGCCCCTTCTTAAAATACTGCCCTCAACTTACAATAAGTGTTGTTGGAGTGATTTCTCTCACTGATAACATTCATAGACTCCCTGGGTATACTGCTAAATTATCCTTTCAATAAAACCAATGATTGATTGGTTCTCATAACAATACTTTGTGAAGGATTTTTTTAATCTTTCAGAAGTAAACCCAAATTGCCCAAATTAGTAGTTTCTTTATAAAAAGAAATAATGCTTGGGGAGGACATCCCTGAACCAATACAAATTCTTCACCACCTCCTATTCCCACTGTGACAATTTTATATAAATTGAGCAATTGAGGTGGTAAATTGTTCAGGAACAAAGTATAAAACTTTGAACCAGATTCACTGAATGAGTTTCATTACCAAGAAAAGCTGCCTCTGGATACAAACCTGGTAGGTTATACAGCCACAATCCAACTGAGTACTTGCTCATAATTAGGAAAGTGATTAGTTCCACAGACTTCAGTTGGATTATTTGTGCTGAAAATTACGCACTTTGCTGGACTGGGGCCAGAGTGTGTTAAGCAACTCTAAGGTCTGAGCCCTCCTTCCTTTGTTATTGTTAATCAGAGAAATTGGAAAACAATACATAGATTCACCTGTTCCTCCTCTCTTCACTTGCTCCTCTTCCTAATTATGCTGGGTTCTTGAAGTCTGTTGCAGAGGATGGTGAACTTTTTTGTCAGAGCTTTTACCAAAAAAAAAAAAAAAAGCCAGCCCATCACCATATGAAGCCTGATTATATGATGTCTCCTTTGCCACTCTGATTTGCAATTAATTTATGTTACCTTCATGTTAGATAAGATTCATGACTTGGCTTCCGGGTCTAAATATAGCTCTATTTTTTTTAAATTGGTGCAAGGTGGTTCCAGTTTTAAAGACCGTGTTAGCTCACTTATGGCTATTTAAAAGTTACAGAAGATCAAATCTATATGTGGTTTTGGTTTTGGTCCATCAGATTGGTAATTCTCCATGATTTTATGTTCTGAAGTTACTCCTATTATTATACCTACAGTTTAAGTCCAGAAAGGACCGTCGGATCATCTAGTCGGACCTCCTGTGTAAATCATAGGCCACCTATACCATCCAGCATCAGCACACTAAACTCAACAACTGAAATGAGACCGAAGTGTTGCAGCCAGCAGGAGATTAAACTATTAGGTGCTACAGACAGAGAATGAGAGGGGTTGAGGTGCACCAGGGCCTGAGGCCCCCACAATGGCAAGGAAACAATTGAGATATACCAAGATAAATCTGGCAAGAGACCCACATAGTGATCTCCCATAAATCTAAAACTATTAAATTAACTAGCTGTAACACAATAGCAGGTATCGTTTGCTGCCTTTGATGGAATCCTTAAGGAGATGTAGCATCATTACTGCTAACTCACTGGGGGTGGATGTGGCTCATTGGACTCCATTCTGAATATGAGGGATGGGAGAACTAACTCCTGGGCAACAAAGATCTAAGAGAATACAGGTCATGAGGGAAGGGACTGTAAAGGTATTTACACCCTGCAATAAAACACCTGCAGCTGGCCCATTTCAGCTGACTTGGGTTCTAAAGTTGCAGTGTAGATGTTTGGACTCAGGGACCTCTCCCACTCACAAGGTCCCAGAGTCCAGGCTCCAGCCTGTGCATAAATGGCCACAATGTAACTATATAGTTCCACAGCCCGAGCCACGAGAGCCTGAGTCAGTCAGGAGTGTTTGACTGCAGCATAGACACTCCCTAAAACCTGGGAAGAAAGGCTGAGTTTGGGGATGCACACAGTATAATTTTGAAATCACCTTGTTAATAAAACAGATCATTACAGGAGGTTGTTTTATGACTCTACATTTTTGTCAGGTGGAGAGTCCGGCAGCTTTTCCTAGTGCAGTATATTCTCACTTCCGATGCTCGGATAGGACCAGCTATGCTATATCTCATGTTTCAGGAAATGAATGAATTGCCACTTAGTGGTCAGAAACTGATTTCTATTCCTGCACAAGGCATTAGGCTAGGTGTGTTAATGGGCTTTCAAATACCAAGGACTGGCCGCAGCTGGAGGCAGCATATCACATTTGATAGGCCAGTGGGGTAACCCATATAGAAGTCTGTATGTTCCAGAGAACTGGACTTAAATCCCTATTTAAAATACAGGTAAAAATACATTTGTAGACGTCACCCTAATGTTTAATTGACATGTACCTAAATCAAAAAGCCACCACAGAATATGGTGTGACTGATCGGTCCTGTTCATGAAAGCCCTAGAAGTAGCATAGCAGGTTTAGGTTCATTGATAGAGACTCTGAGAGAATGGTGTGAGCACAGTGGTACCTGATTTTAATGAGCATTAACTTTACCTGCAATTAAGGGTCTAATGTTCAGCCTTAACCTAGGTCAGAGCTCAGTGGCTTGAAAGAAGTAAAGCATAGGGTCAGGTGCTGAGTCCCTCAAATCCCACTGACTTTAATAGGAGTCAAGGGCATTTAGCACTTTACAGGAGTGAGCCCACAACAAACAAGAGGAAATCCCAGTGACACAATGTGGCAATGGTATTCATCGAATACCACAGAACTGTATCATGTATCTCATTTTTCGGCCACTTTGCTACTCCTGTAACTCTGAATTTAATTTAAAATTAAACTTTTATAACCCATAAGAATTTACATGTTCATGGCCTTGAGTGTTAACTAAACTTTTTCTTGCTCTGCTTGTAACCTGTGGTCCTTGGGTGCTATTTTACAACACTTTCTAAATACAGACTAGAGATGGCTTGTCATTTTTGCTTGAGGCTATTGAATTCCCTGCCACTTTTGTACCTGTGTTAGAAAGCAGGATGTAGACATTCTTGTTCTCTCAAGCATTTCAGGCATTCCTGTTTAGTTCTGTTATTCATTTTCTTGTATGCCGCCTTTCAGATACTACTTATTGGAAAGCGCTTTATAAATGTGTAGTGTATTATTTTGTGGAGATGAGTAGCGTATGGATGGGGAAGTGGAATTCTCTAAGACATAAAACACAGCAACAATCCTACTCACTTCCCCCAGTTGACTATGTGAATGTTTGAAGTGCCTGAGTTGATGAAGTACAATATTTTTGATTTGGTTGCATTTTGAGATACACAGACTGCGTAGCTTGATTTTGAAGTAGAAAAAATTAGATGTTTGACTACCGTTGCTGAGCTGTGGCAGGGGTAAGCTTGCCAAAGATGACTCAGACAAACTTAAGATGCAGAAGAGCCACACAATTTTTGAACAGCTACATTAAAAGAACAAAGTGTTTTGGGTTTTTTTTTTTGAAGTGTCTTCTGTCCTTGAGAAAAGTCCAAACTCATTATGATGCCCTGCTCCCGAACCTTATATTGGAATTATGCTTCAGCCTGATCTGCATCCCTGGAGATCCAAACAGCCTGAAGTAAACTGTAGCCTACTGCAGTTCTGTTACTACTGTTTTGTACAGCAGCAGTAGGGGGTAGTGTCTTAGTGATGGGGTAAAGCACACTCTTGTCAAATCTTCGCCTCATGTAGAAGCTCAGTTGTGCTCCTGAATGGGGAAGTTGAGTGTCTCTTCATTCCCATCTGCACAACACCTTTTCCCAACTGCAACTAGGGGATGTTCCCGGTTGTTAATATTTCCTGCTCTGAGAACTTTTTCTTGAATGTGAATGTCTGTGCTTGTGGTACTAATACAGTATGAAAGGTATACAACTATCCTTAGTATTCTCTTTCCCTGTGTCTCCAATTCACTGCAATAATCTGCCTTGTCAACCCTTTCTCAGAGTAAACAAGCTATCCAGATAGCTGCTCATTGTTTGTACAGTGTCTTGCACAATGGAGCCCTAATCTCAGCTGGAGCCTCTAGGTGCTACTGTAATACCAAAAATGAAATATTAACATCCTTATTTCTATTTTCTCCTTATTTAAAGGGCTACATTGGAAAGGACCAATGTGCCATTTAGTCTCATCTCCTGTATAACACATGACATAGAACTTTCCATGAATTAATTCCTTTTCAATGAGAGCATTAAAAAAAAATCCTAACTTAAAAGTTTCCAGTGATGGAGAATCCACCACAACCCCGGACAAATTATTCCAATGGTCCTTTCGGGCCTTGGAATCTATGGCCATCTGATTGAGAAACTAGTGTCAATATAAATTTGTTTAAGACCAAACTCCCTTTGTCTTTCTGAGCATGGCGGAGCTCTCTCAGATGATAGACATGGTTAAGGTCAACTAAGAGGAATTATATTTAGACATAGAAGCCTCACTAGGACTTTGCTGCTTATGTTACTACACATTGTAATGTGCTACATAACAGGCTTTTTACCATGATTATCAAACTGATCTTTGAAGGTGATGCTATAGATGTGACTTGTATTTGGATCTGAATGCATGAATTCCACCTATGGAGAGACTGGTGGATGATATTAATGATATAAGAATGAAGGTCACATCTTTGGGGTTTTTAAAAACCTCAGTGTTTTGTTTTTTTGTTAAAATAACTTTCAGGTACTTTTCAAAGGAATGGAAATACTGTCTTCTTCCACTGTGTTACCCCCCCCCCCGCCCTTTTTTTTGGTCCCTCATTCTGTTTTTTTGCAGCAACCAAAAACAGAGAGAACCTAACGACACTTAATGCAGAATGAAACAGCAGTTAGTGCAAAGGGAATTCTGTTCTAGCAGACACTGTTTCTTCACTTCACTTAATTTCATTTGTTTTTTTTATGCAGTCACAGGTGCAGAGATATGAAACCATTAAAAGTCACAGTTGACAGAATGGTCTTTGAATGTAAGCCTCCAAGAATAAATATCCAGCTTGAAGAGGAACAAACATTAAAACATTGACTATTGTGTCTTAATGGAAACATAACACACTTTTGCTAGGTGGAGTTCTTAACGGTCCTTTGCAGTCTTGTTTTCAGGTGCAAAATGAGATGCCACAGTGATGGCAGACTTTAGAATATAGTCAAAACTACTAGAGTGAAACAAGGAAAAAAGTTACTTAACTGTCTTTTTTATTCTCTGGAGGTGTGTAGTTAGAATAGGTGACGCTTGAATTCATGCTTTCAGTGTGAGACTGGCACAGCTGGCTAGAAAAGTAAAAATTCTAAAAATCTCAGCAGAGACACATAATTATTTAACCTGAAAAATCAGAAAGAATGACCCAGCCCCCAATAGCAATTCCTGTTTGAGTAACATAAACCAAATATAACATGATCCACAACTTTGAGAAAAAAGAAAATGAGTACTTGTGGCACCTTAGAGACTAACAAATTTATTTGAGCATAAGCTTTCGTAAGCTACAGTTCACTTCATTGGATGCATCCGATAAAGTGAGCTTTAGCTCATGAAAACTTATGCTCAAATACATTTGTTAGTCTCTAAGGTGCCACAAGTACTCCTTTTCTTTTTGCGAATACAGACTAACATGGCTGCTACTCTGAAACTTTGAGAAAGGGGTGCATGAGTGTGAATTTATTGTAAATATGCTTTCTCAGATCAATAATTGTAGGTAAGTATTTTTTATTTCTCCAAAGGTAAGTGATATACTAGATCTCTGTTTCAGAAGATTCAAAAAGCTGAAGATGTGGCTAGAAACCTGAAATAAGTTTACTTCAGTAGGAACTGGACTAGGGCTAACTTTTTCTCGAGTAGCCTTTCATATACAGTATAACCAAAACCACTGTTGGGTGGAGGGGAAAAGAGTTGCACCCTTTCCTTAAGTGATAAGGGAACACCCGGGGGGAGATACGAATCAGTGCAGGTTCTATATAGCATGTAAAGAACCTTGTTATGGCTACACTTAAATGAAAAATCTACTTGTCAATTACTGTACGGTTCTTAAAACTTGTCTTTTTTTATAGATTATCCCATAATCTAACATTAGACTAGTCTGAAGAATGTATACAGTGTATTGTGTGTTAGGTTGTAATTTGTACAATAGAGCCATAATAACATTGCTTGAGCTACCCTGACTTCAGAATTTGCCTAATATAACATTCATGCTGCTCTAATACTATTTTAAATTCAATGCCCGTTTATTTCCTTCTAAGTAAAAGGAATATGCAGGAAACTTGCTTGCTAAACTAGAGATTTCCTTATATCAGCATTCCTGTTTTGTCTTTCAACAAGTTCTAAGGCCCTGACAACTTGGGATCTAAAAAAAAATTCTTGGCACTTTTTACAATATTAGACATTTTCATTTAATGTTGCCTGTGCTAATAGCATTTTACCTGCCTAAATTTTCCTTTAATTTCAAAAGAGATTATTCATAATTTCGCTTCCTTATTTTTTTTTCTTTAGTGTTGGTGGCGCAGAATCAGTCTTGCCCATTACTGAAGAAATGGTGGATGATGAGAGCTTTGTACAAGACTTAGATTTATGTGTGTGAACATAGATGTTAATAAATAATAATATACATCCCTTTGTCTCATTCATAAATAATAATACCTAGCATTTATACAGTACTTTCTCCCTGCAGATTTCTAAATGTTGGGTAAGCAGAATGAGAAAATCTTGACACATTTCCTACAATGTGGAATAAATTATTATTGCTATCTCTTTACAAATGAAATAAAACTTGAAAAAATATGCAACCAAGAAGAGAGCTTTTAAAACACTACTACATAGATGATTATCCCATTTAATGTGTCAGATACTTTAAGAATTAATTGTTTTCCACCTGGACCCTGTAATTCAATGCAATTAGCATATGATCTTTAGAGGAACAGAAACAGAAAGTTAAGGGACACAAGGTTTGGAGGAGCTGGACAGACACATTCAAGTAATGGTACCCCTGGAATATTAGCTTTAGACGGGGATATTGTAAGAAGACAATACTGGCTGTCAAGGTTGCTTATAAAGTCAAAGCTTATTGTGAAAACTGTGTTTGTGCAGGTGCAAAGTTCAAGTGATAGTCAAACATGCAATTTAGCAACCCAACAAGTAGATGACCTTGCTCTTTTCCCCCCACTATCAGTTGTGTGTAGTGTATAAATTTGTGCTTCCAGGTTCTGTATTAAAATGCTGCTTTTTTAGAATTTACAAGCTTTGCTGTATGTACGTGTGGGTCCTCTGTGGAGGTGCTTTTGCTTTGATTTCAATCTGATTAATTAGTAATCCCCGGCACAGACCAGAGTGTTTGAGAAATCCCATTTTCCTTTCAGTTAATTATGACCTGGTGCTAAATCTCGCAGGATTCAGTGACATTTGTTTAGTACCAGCTTGTGTCTTCCAGTATATTAAGTCCTTGGTGGTTCTTTGTATCTCACTCTTTACTCTAACTATTTCAAATGAAGCTACTTGTCTATATGGTGCTAGTTGGCTGAACTTTTTTTTTATCTGCATTTCCACCTAACCAGTGTTTTCTTTCAGTGTACTATCTATCGCCATGAGGGTAGATGTGAAGAGGAAGAGAAAATAGGGATAAAAACATGGTCTATGTCACTATTATTTGAGTTTAATTTGGTTTTCTTATTTTGACTGTAGGAAGTGTACTCAGGTTCTAGCCAATGGATAGTATAAGTCATTAGTGCAAATTTCATACAAACAAATGACTACCTTTCTCCTATAATCTATGATGTGTTAGGCATAATAAGACTAGTACTGTATGCATCTAAATGAAATTGTACAGCAACAAACCTGTGTGTATTCTTGACTTTTTTCTGAAGGTAAAAACATAAGGTTTTTGTAAAGAAATAAGTGAATAAAGCATGTGAAATGATTAGGTTGGCTCAATCCAATTCCTAGTGGACCGGTAACCACATCACACATTCTTGTTTAAAAAAAAAAGAAAAAATCACTCTGGAATTCTTTTAGTAGTGTCAGCAGAGAAACAAAATATGGCTCAGATCTTTGCCTATAGGCAAGAATCACACTCTAACTAGCTGGGTAGGGGGCACTTTTTAAAGCTACCTTTGCACTTCTCCTATCTTGGGTTAATCCACAGGCAAAAGTTAGAACAGCCAGACAGCTGCCTTGTAGTACAGTAGTAGTCATCAGAAGCCACAACATGCCTGTCATAGAGTGATACTGGCCCTTTAAGAAGGAGCCAGGCCAGTGCACCTGTGCTTAGGCTGCTCACCCCAATTAGGTTTAAAAGAGGTCACCTGAGCTGGAGTGGAGAGATATGTCTGATTAGTCAAAGCCAAGAAGTAGAAGTTCCTTGGGAGCAGAGATGGTAGTAATCTGCTGGTGCCAAAAGGGGGTCTCTGAGAGGAAAGTCCTGGTTTGCAGTGCTCAGTGAACACATCACAGAAGGTTCCTGCAAGAAGCCCTGCAGCAGGGAGGGCTGAAAGGTAAAGGGGAAAATTCCTTGGGAGCTGTGGCCCAGGGTGGCCTGAGGAACTGGCTTTGTGAATTTTGCTTATGTTGGGGAAAGTTAAACTCTTAGAAAGAGACTATGGGTGTGGCAGTGGGTCCTTTGTGAGCTGGGCAGAAGGCCAGTTTATTACAGGGCTCCTACTTGAGCCATGGGTGGGGGAATAAAGTACTGCTCAGTGGAAAAGTAGAATTGGGCCTTGTTGTGTAGAGGCCTGTACTTTGTCATTTAAGGTAACAAGTAAAACTCAGCCAATTGAAGTCAGATAAACTGATACAAACTTGAATTGTTTCAGTTATAAGAACTGTGATGGGAGGCGGGCTTTAAGGATATGTCTACACCGCCACATAAGCTCTGGGTTAGTAGAACTCAAGTTAGTTGACCATGAAGTTGTTAATTTAGGGCTTGAGTGTCTACTCTTATTTTTAAACCGAGCTTAGGAATTGTTGAATCCTGGATCTCCAGCATTATGTGAGTCTAAGTCCACGCACCCGTATCACAAGTCTTCCTAGCACCCACACAAAATGTGTCCATTCTCACACTTTGACTGTGCTGTAGTGTGAGAAAACTAGACTGTCCACTAAACTTGACTATCTAGAGAACAAAGAAAGCTGCCCTGTGTTGTTAGGGGATACTTTTGGTGGATCCCCAAGGTATGAATCCAGTGGGATTGCATCTACACTGAAAAGCAATATGGCTTGACTCCTGAGTCATGGCTTGACTCAGGCTCAGATTTTTATACTCCATGGGGTCTTGGGACCCTGATTCTGAATGTGGAGTTAGAGCAATTTGTGTGTAGACAGAAGGGGATTAGATTTGAGTCTGAATTTGAACTCTGGTTTTAAATCAGAGTGTAGACTTAACTGAAAGCTATCATAAAGTCACTGGTTAATATGACAAGCTAAAAGATTCTAGAAATGGGAAGAGATGTTTATAAATGAAATGACAAATGTCTCATTTGATTGGTGTTAATGGGATGAGGCTGCCACACTTCTCACATACTGTTTATAGGGGTTGCTCAATGTAAACGGGTTGGGTGGATGGGAATAATTCAGCTTTACCACTATGGCTGCCACCCCTAGTGTCTCCTGGGACCTGAGGATCCACCATAACACCATTGGGTCGTCTTCATCCCAATCCTGAAAGGCATTTTAACACGATTGGGCTAGAGAGAGGAAACCAATGACATCACCAGCTTCAGCTAAATCCTAAACAACACCTGGAATATGAAACTTTGGTTCCTGCTGTCACTCTCTCTTTCAAGTGTCCTCTTTCTTTCCCCATCTTATTTCCTTTCTTTACATACACTCTCTCTCTCTCTCTCTCTCTCTCTCTCTCTCCTTTTGCTTTTGACTTAGCTGGCATGGCAACTCTATGCAATGCCTTTGCAATTCTAAGATCTCATGATGAGAGAGGGAGCTAAAGGTTACATCCTGATGCTAGAACAAGTTTTCCAAGTCTCAGAGTGGTTAATAACACCATATGCTTTGCCTGGGTTTCTCCAGCGGTGAGGCTGCAAGTATGAGTCAGCAGCTGTTTTCTATCTTTGCTTTTTTGTTTTCTCTCCCCTGTAGTGGGCATATGTGTCAAAGGAAGCAGAAGCAACAACAGCTGCAGCCTGTCACCACTTACTACTTTTTGCCATTCCCCAAAAAGATTGTCATTGCCATCTTTCATATAATTTACAGGCCAGTTGAACGGTGGGATTTCCCTATTAAAAGCTGAGTACACGTAAAGGGAATAAAAATATTGCTAAAATGAAAGTTGTATTAATTCCCTATTTAAAGTGCTTGAACTGTTTTTTTTTCCTTTTTCTGTACCTTGTTGTGATGGGGTGTACTGGGCCCTTAGATTCCCCCAAACCCAGTCTGAGCTGTGTAGTCAGTCTACCTAGCAATCAGACAGCTCAGCACTGTTGCTTTTTTTCCTATATTGTATGTACTTCGAGTTTTAAAGATACATTTTATTATTTTTTTAATGGTATTCTTTTCTATCAAGAAAAGATTGCAACCATCTCTCTAGCCAGATGAAACAAATGTTTCTGAACAATTGAATCAAATTTTCAGGAGGGTAAGTGGCAAATTTTGAAGTTTTTCCTTGGAAAATTTGAAATCTTATAACTTCAACCAGCTCCATTTGTTCTTTAGAATAGCGGTATAATAGTCATATTGAATTTCACATTGCACTTGGTGAGACATTTTACCTTCAGATTTGTAGCTGAGCCCTGGATGTTTGTGCTAAACAAGATAAGTAAATAGGTCAGCAGGCTTTAAAAAAACTCAGGTTGTCTGAGCCAGCTAAGATCAGAGAGAGAATACCCAGGGAAGCATTTACTAATGGACAAGATAAGGTAGAAATGCAGAGATGAGGCAAAAACAAGGTCAAACATGGACAGACCATGCTGCCCAGAGATTGGTTCCTGCAAAGTAACCAAACCGAGCCTGAAACATGTGATGCAATGCAATATGTAAATGTATATAAAGGAAGAGGTTCTGTGTAACTTTGGATGTGTGGTACACTCTGTATCCACCTGCCATGCTTCTGTCTGATCAACTCAGTGTAGCTTTGGTATGCCAAATACAGGAACTTGAGTGATAATATCTGGAGTTGATCTGAGTGTTTTGGATCCCAGAGAACTGGATGAAGTGTCCTTCCAGGACTGGGCAAGTTGATCTGGGTAAACCAAGTGGGAAAAGGGTTGGAGGGAATCCCAAGAAAATTCTAGCTTTAACTCTATGGATGAAATCCTGACTCCATTGAAATCCAATGATACAACTGCCTTTGACTTTAGTGTAACAAGATTTTACCACAGGGCTTACAAGTTTCTGGAACAGCCTCAGTTTCCCTCATCAAGGCCCATCACTAGGTCTCCAATGGAGTATGTTCAATATGGTGAGCTGATGTGATCAAGCGAAGCTAAGACTAGGAGAACTACTAAAACTCTACATCTCAGTACAAATGATTATATATATATATATATATATATATATATATATATATTATTAAGCTACAGAGAGAATGCATGGCAAATTCCATCAGTCTCAGATTCCCATTCCTCAACAGTATTGTAGGACTTAAGTGTTTGAGGCTGATTTTGGGGCAGTGGGGAATTCCAACTGCCTTTTTCAGGCTTTGTGATGCATCATAATAAAAACTACTTTTCCTATACCTGAAATGTGTACTCAACCCTAGCCGGCAGGCTAACTGTATTTCCCAAGTAACAATCTTTTACTGCACCTGGGTGTTATGGAGTCAAATACACCCTTCAAAGCTGAGAGTAGTCTTGCATCTTCTCTGTCACTGCATACAGGGTCGCCAGTAATTCTTGAAATGAACCATCTTGCCTATCTGTATGCACTGCTTGATGGGATGAGCCAGTAACTGACTTTTAAGCAGGTGTTTGTGCCTTAAAAATAAACAGTTTATCCATGATTATCTTCTCTGAGCGTTGGCCCTCTAATAGGGCCACAGAATATACTCTTCAACTAATTATACCTTCTCTAAACTTCCAAAGGTACAATGCTAACACAGAACTGGCAAATTAACACAGTAGGGTTCCAAGTCTGGATCTACATTCAAAACTGCCTTCACCATGGTTATCTTTATTTTGTTTGATCTTCATCTAAGTAAATATTTATCCAAATGTAATCTTACTCCAACATCCCTGAATACAAAATCTACTCCTTCTTATTCCTTAACAAGGCAAGGTATGAGATCTGTAATTTTTCCCCCTCGGAATTGCTGTAGGTCTGCAGTCACTATTGAATCATAAATTATTTTTATTTTTTTAACTCGTATTGATGCCTATTTTATGACTGTTCTAAAATATGAAATATAAATAAGCTGACAAATAGTATTCTGATACTGTATTAAGTGGTCACTTAATCTTTGGATTCTGATTATGCACCTGTTGAACCATTTATTCTATGGTCTATGAAGTTACCATGACTTTTGGACACAATTGTAATTTTAATACTGGAAAAATGAGGCACGCTAAATTAGTAACTGTATTACAATCCGGTGTTTCAGTGTATGTTCAGAATGCAACGGTCTGTTAGAATGTCTGGGATTTCATGGTTAACGGTCTCTTAGGAAAGGTGTTAAGGATTTTTAATGATAAGTGGTCAAGAGTTTCGGCCCCAATCCTGGAACCAATAACGTACGCCAGTAACTACTCCGAGTTTAGAGCAATGGGACTACTCAAGTAGGGAAAATCTCATGTTTATAGAGCCATATCTGTTTTGGGTTGTATGTATTTATCTGAAACACTGCACCGCCAGCAGCACCACGCTAGCGCACTAATAAGAATAGAGTCAGTGGCTATGTCGACGCCACAATTAACCCATGCCTGCTGAGTTGAGCTCGCAGGGCTTAGGTTAAGGGACTACTTAATTGCCGTGTAGAAATTTGGGTTTGGGCTGCAGACTGAGTTCTGGGACCCTTTCTCCTCACAGGTGACTCCAGCCCAAGCCTGGACATGTACACTGAAACTAAAAAGCCCCTTAGCCTGAGCCCAAGTCAGCTGGCATGGGCCAGCCAGGGTTTTTAAATTGCAGTTTAAACATACCTAGTGAGAACAATGCCACCTACTGAATCACCTAGCAACACTTCCTGTAGTATTACCTAAATTATCTAATCCATATACAGGCCTCACTGGATACTGCTTTGTTTATGAAATCTGACAGGATCACAGCACAAAACAGAATGACCATGGTGTCATATTGAGGACTACTTGTGGCACCTTAGAGACTAACCAATTTATTTGAGCATGAGCTTTCGTGAGCTACAGCTCACTTCCTCGGATGCATACCGTGGAAACTGCAGAAGACATTATATACACACAGAGACCATGAAACAATACCTCCTCTCACCCCACTGTCCTGCTGGTAATAGCTTATCTAAAGTGATCATCAAGTTGGTATTGTTTCATATTCTCTGTGTGTATATAAAGTCTGCTGCAGTTTCCACAGTATGCATCCGATGAAGTGAGCTGTAGCTCACGAAAGCTCATGCTCAAATAAATTGGTTAGTCTCTAAGGTGCCACAAGTACTCCTTTTCTTTTTGCGAATACAGACTAACACGGCTGTTACTCTGAAACCTGTCATATTGAGGACTGTGCCTTTAAGGGC
Source organism: Lepidochelys kempii (assembly GCF_965140285.1). Classification (NCBI taxonomy): domain Eukaryota; kingdom Metazoa; phylum Chordata; order Testudines; family Cheloniidae; genus Lepidochelys; species Lepidochelys kempii. The sequence continues at coordinate 131,324,425 of NC_136381.1, read as the reverse complement.
TAAGCGTCCCATACGCTCCAAGTGAGGCACTATGAAGCCCTTTTTGATGTTCTGCAGAGTCCATTGGAATCAGATACAGAATAAATAAGATCTTTTGCAATCACCTTCAGCACTGAACCCTACAATGAAGTCTTATTCATTCCTCTCCACTCAGTGATTGTTTCCAATCACACTCCATGCATAGACTAACATTTTTGTTGACTAATGTGTTTTAAAGTGCTGAAAGTTTGTTACATTTATTTTGCAGTCAGTCACATACTGTAAATAAAGTAAAAAGTATATTTTTCAGTTGGAAAACTAATCAGACATTTTTCTTTGAAGAAGTCCTATGTTGGTATGAACGAGACTGTACATTACAAACCGTTATGCCGCCACTGGATAAACATAAATTTTCAAATTGTGTGGAACTTTTCTCAGTTTTATCATACCAAATGAGTACACTGTGAATAGTAATTACTACAGTGGTGGATTTAGAGTTTGTTGGGCCCTGTATGCAGATTCATTTCTGCCCCACCTGCGCCCCCCCCTTGGGACCTAGCCAAGAAAAAGAACATTCTTTCATCTTCCCCCTTTTTTCATTCTCTCCCCCTCCTTCCTCCTCTTATATAAGTAATAGGAAGTAAATGGAAATAAAGTGAGGTACCTTGATTGGGGTGCAGGATGGGGTATGGGGTCAGGCTGTGAGAAGGAGTTTGGGTGCAGGCTCTGGGCTGGGGCAGCGGGTTGGGATGTGGGAGGGGTGAGGGATGCAGGCTTTGGGAGGAAGTTTGGGTGCAGGCTTGGACTGAGGCAGAGGGTTGGGGTATGGGAGCAGTCAGGAGGCAGCATTTACCTTGGGCTGCGCAGCTCCCAAAGTGAGTGGCACACCCCTCTGGCAGCAGCTCCTGAGAACGGTGGGGGGGAGACATAAGGTGGACACTGCCTTCAGGTGCCACCACCACAGCTCCCACTGGCTGCAGTTCCCAGCCAATGGGAACTGCGGAGTCAGCGTTTGGTGCTGGAGCAACACGCGGAGACACCCCCCTCCGGGGGCCACAGGGACAGGCTGGCCACTTCCGGGAGTGGCATGGAGGGAGGGAGGCAGCGTGGGAAGGGAGTTGCCTTAGCCCTGCTGTGCTGCTGCTGGCATGTCTCTTCACGCCCCTTGGTGGGAGGACGGCAGCGGGTCTCCGTGTGGTGCCTGGGGAGGGGGCAGCGTGCAGAGCCACCTCCCCCTGGCAAGGGGCATGCAGAGATGTGACAGCAGGCAGCCGCTTCTGGGAATGGCGTGGGGCCACAGGCCATGGAATGCAGGCAGCCTGCCTGCCTGGTCCCTGCTGTCTGGGACTCGGGGCCAGGTTGTCAGATGAGATTTGTCCTGCATTTTGGGATGGCCCCCTGTCATTGGGGGCCCCGTGCCACCGCATTGTTTGTTGCATGGCAAATCCGCCTCTGAATTACTATTAAGAATTATACAGACAGTGTGCATGCAAGCACCATTTACTAAAATTAGTTCATCCTTTGACTCTTATGCCAATGTGTTCCTGGGCGCTACTCTTTTGGGGAAGGGGGGGATTGCACAATGTTAATTTATGCAAAAAAGTATATATTCTCACTTTATAGCTTCTGTAGTATATGAAATTCCCATTTCCCCCCCCAAAAAACAAAACCAATGGCCCAAATTCATTACAGCCCTAAGTGAATGCAACTCCATAGACAATGAGACCCCCTACATGCCAGAAAAGGATCTCACACGGTATTCCCCATTTGTGCTTGAACAAATTGCTGTACTTTCCAACACAAAGGTTTCTATTCACCAATGAGTTGCTCCTTTGAAAGAAACAGGATCATACCAGTGTAAAACTGGAGTGGCAGTGGCTTAAATCTGATGGGATAGCTAGATCATTTTAAAAAAAAAAAAACTGTTTATAATTACAAACATGTATTTGAAATATTATTGCTTCTGTAAAGAAAAGCATTGTATTTCCAGCTGAAAGATTTTCTCCTAAGAAACGCATGATTTTAAACTAAGAACAGTTTAGAGCAGATGGTTGTTTATAAGGAGGTAATAAGTTGTTGGGTTGTACCTTTATGGGGATTTTATATACCACTTTAAAAAAAAAAGTGACAGCACCTGATCCACTAGAAAAATAGATATTGTCCCACAGAAGCAAAAGGCACCAAACGATATCTTAGAAACAAAAGAGTGGTGTTAGACCAAAACAACAAGACAAACAGATGCACATGCACACGCAGACACACAAGTTCCCAAGAAAATTTAAGGAAGTTGTAGGGTATGGTCACTCTATAAGCAAACTAGATAGTCCATAGAAAGTATTGGGGATTAGTTATAAAATATATATTATCCCAATAGCAACTCAAGAAATCAAATTACGTTGAAGTCAAAATTAACTTCAACAAATCTCCTCCTCTTGTTTGCAAGTGTAGGTAACACTTGCACCAAAGGATTGGAATCCCATATCCCTATTAAAGGTAGTTAGTTTAATTCTTGATTTTTTTTTTTTTGCATGTACTCTCTCATAGATATGTATTCATGGTTAAAATATGAACACCTGCCTAGTCTTTTGAGAACTGAAGACATTCCCAAAGCATGGTCAATCCCATCACAGTTTGTTTCTGTTACATAAACTGTAGACTTCATTTTTTTTATCCTATTTTGACATAAGGACGAGTGTTTTGTGAACTGTTGGCTGCTTAGCACTTCTGGAAATGAGGCTGCATATGTAGGTGTCTAAATATAGGTGTAGGATCCTAATTTTAGGCGAGTTAGGATTAGTTAGCTTGAAAGCTTAATCTTGGCATTTATCCCTGGGAGCTCCTGCTGTAAATGTTGTATTTTGCATGTACTCACTTGGGTGTGAAGGGCTTACCGTTCCAGGAATAGATACTTCACTTGTACCAGACTGTATAGATAGCAAATTTCAATGAAGAGGAACAAAATCCAATAATAAGGAAAACAGGTTGCCAGAGTCTGCAGGTGGTAATAGAGGAGTTTAAAGCAAAGGGACCACAAGGAAAAGGAATATAAAATCTCATTCAGTAACTGAAAAAGAGGGTGTATACCACATCCCCATTGCTAGGATCTGCAGAGACAGAACACACTAGAGCTATCGGCAAACAAATAGCATTCAAAACTGAACATGGCACAGACATCTTGCCCATTCATGCTGTGTGTAAAAAAACAAGAAAAAAATCTGCAAGATGTGAGAGCCTGATTCAGTTCTACTTTTTGGAACAGGAAGGAAAGGTGGCATATAAAACACTATTTCCCAGAGGCTTTTTAACTAATGGTAAGGGGAAGGTGACAGCAATACAGTTGGCAGTCTGTTCTTGCCAGATTTTTCCCTATACTGGCAGAGGTATGACTAAGATCTGGCAAGTCTACTCCCCTCGGAAGATCTTCTTTTAGAGCAAGATCCAGTAGTGACCTAATTAGTTACTCTGTACTATAGCCAACATTCTGCTCAGGTAGTTCCTCTCTCCTGGCCAAATTGGCATTGATGAGATGTGGAGAAGATGGACCCTGGCTATTGCTATCTCTCCCTGACCTTTTAGGTGCTAGGAACTCACACCCAAAGGTCAAGGTCAAAGATCAAAAGAATAGTCATAGAATTTGTGGTAGGTGCAGATGTGCAGAAGCAGGCTAGCCCTTGGAGAGGTCTGAAACCTGCAGGCACAAGGGATAGTGTTTGCCAATAAGGACTGCTAGAAGTGAAGCATTGTCTGGGATTGTGGGAGGGGTCACATAACTGCCATGGGGAGACTGATGGAGGGTATTGCCAGGCTTGGTAGCAATTGAACAACTAACCATTTCTAGTGGACTGATAAACTGTGGGCAGTGCAAATGTGCCCAGCTGCAGTCCTGGCACTAATTAGCAAAAGTTAGGTGGGCTGAGGAGTTAGAAGCTCCTTCTAGCATAGCTAAGTGGAAGCCCCAGAATGGATATATGAGGTGGCTAAGGATTGTTCATGTCTCCCTGCACAAAGCGTGCTTAGACAAGCCTCGCCTACTATATCCACATCAGGGAAAGAGAGAGGAAAAGAGGAGGGGGTGGAACAATCCCTCTGTTCAAATGTGCATAATGTGGGGCAAATGGAAGAGGAGACCACTCTTGTGCTGGCTTGGATTTCATCCAAAATGCTTTACAGACAAAATTACTCATAAGCTAGAGGAAAAATAGAAGGTATGAGGAACTTTGAAGAGCAGAAGTGAGTTATTGGTTGGGAAGGGGAAGAAAGAAGAGACCTAGTTATACTGGGGAATATAAATGGAAGAGCGGATGATTCAGCACTTGTAAAATGCAGTGTAGCATTTGATTACGGTAACTGAATTGTAGGGGATGTGTTGTGAATTTATTGTTGATGATGCAGGGCTGACTTGATATCGATGGAGAAAGAAGACTTCTCTCTCCTTAATACTGCCTGTAGCAAAGGCAATGATAGTGTGAACCTCCACACATGCTGTTTACCCAGTTTATAGCTTTGTTCTGATCAAAGCTGTTTAAAAACAATTGGCACAGCAGAGTGAAAAATGACCAAATGAGGATACCTGTCAATAGTGGGTTTTTGTTTTTGTTTTTAAAGGAGGGGGGAAGCTGCTAAGGTGCCAAAGAATCTGAAGTAAAAACTATTCTTAATAATATAATATCTGATCTCTGTGATTAGAGAGACTTTACTGCTAAATTTGTGAAATTCCTCAGCCATCAACCATCTAAAAGTTAGTAAAGTTGGATATAACATTGAGGGAACGATAAACAGATGGATATTTGAAATTGGAAAATAAACATGTCAGACTCTCATTTATCAAGTGATGAAGCTTCTTAGTAAGTTGTTAGCTTTTAATCACTTGTAGTTAATAAATTCCTAGAATAGGAATTGCCTTTGAAACAACTTACTGCTCATCAAGTCATAAATGAATAAGTTATAACATCTCTAAATAATATGAAACGTATTAAATGAATGAAGTGAGGTGATCTTCTTCTGGTCATTAAGGGTTAAACTGACAAATAGGCTCCTACAGTAAGATCTGTGAGTCCATGCTCTCTCATCTCACAATCAGGTTTGAGGTAACTACACGTACAATTAAATATTTGAACTTGTGATCATATAGGCCATAAGAGGAAGTGGAAGACAGTGGCCCCACTGATTTTTTTTTTTTAATTGGCTCAAACCTGCATTATACTGGGTCGATGTAATCACCTACCTGTGAAATTGTGACCCTAAATGTAGGGTGACCACATTTCCCAAAGGGAAAATGCCCCACCGCATGGGGCTAGCCCAAGCCTCTCTTCCTCAACCCCCTTGCATGGGGTTAGCCTGAACCCTTTCTCCCACCCCCATACCCCCTTCTGCATGGGGCTGGCCCGAGCTGCTCACCTGAGCCCCTACCCCTCCAGGACTAGCGTACGGACCCCACCCTGCCCCCCACGAGAGGCTGGGGCTGGCATCACTGCTTGCTCAAGCCCTGTATGCACCCGCCAGAGCCCTGCATGTTCCTCAACACCCCACTTTTTTGGCAAAAATGGCATTTGTCCCATTTGCTTTTCTCAACTGATCAAGTTGGCAAGAGCAAACGGGACAAATAGCCATTTTTGCCAAAAAAAACACATCTGGATGTCCAGGACAGGGTTTAAAAAAGGGACTGTCCCGGCCAAAAGGAGACATATGGTCACCATAACTAAATGGGGATAAAATCTACATGTAATAGGGAAAAAATGAGATAAAGTAGCTTTCAAGGTCTTCTAATAAAGCAAGAAGAAAATTCACCATCAAGAATAGGAAATCACAAATAAGGGCATCTGGTTATTATCATGTAAAGAAAATAACAAGGACCATATCAGACGATGAGGTGGAAGCAATGGCAGTGCGGTACTTCTAATGCCTTGGGCAACAGTACATAATTCCAAGTAACAACACATCACCAAACAAAGTATAAGGGGGGTGGGAAGAAACAAATCGGCAAAAACCTATAGCTATTTTTTACAAAGTGTTGCATAAATGATAAGAATACTATATTCAGTATTGGTCGGTGACCTTTTTAGTACACGATTCTGTTCTTATGCATGGTATCAGTGGAAATCAGAATACAGATCATTTGTATGAGATAATTTTGCAGTGTTATTTCACTTGTGGATTGATACATGACCTACTATTTTATTAACTTTTCAAAGAAATCTATATGGGCGGGATGAGAATGTGTTTTTGTTTTTGTTTTGTTTTTTTTTTTAATTTGAGCTAATTTAAAAACTCCAGTTTAGGCCCTAATCCTACAAACATATACTACCAAGAATGTGAGACAGTGAATTCTATTGCACAGGTCATGCTAGTAAGCAAAATGTTCAGCAGCATGTTTGTGCAGTGTCATACTCTTGATTTTTACACTGATATTGCTCACTAATTATTAGTGTGTGTCTTTGAACTAGGTTTAGGTAAACCAGTTCTGACATAACAATTGATAGAACTTTTATCCAAACATCACTGGGGATTTTTAAGACTAGGTTGGACAAACACTTGTCGGGGTGGTCCAGGCTTACTTGGTCCTGCCTCAGCGTAGGGGTTGGACTTGATGACATAACAAGGTCCTTTCTAGCCATTTCTATGATTTTGAGAGAACATGAAGAATGTGAAGCTTGCTGCCTGCCCAATCCATTGGAAAGTCTGGCCTACTGAGACTTTGTTAAATGTTGGTGACACAGAGATTATACAAATCACAGGAAGAAAGAACAAGAGGTAGACAGGAAATAGGCATACAAGTGCCTGATTACAAGCCTTGAAGTGGGTTGGGAAATATGTACAATATTTAAAAAAAAAAGCCTCTTCCCAAGGACTGTCTGCTTTAATGATTTCCTGGTCTCTACTACCTCTCCTAATGCAGGCTTTCCCTTTCATCAGAACTTTGGCCTAGACCCTGAAATTTATTTGGACACCTTATTGCCATTGAGATCAAGCCTTTTCCCCAGCATACTTTTCTGGAGCTGGCTCTTTAAATTTGGCAAAGTCAAGCAGTTGCAACCTTACAGTGTCCATTTTGCAACAGGTAGCTGCTAGACTACGTTTCCTCTTCCAGCCACTAAGTACTTGTTTGGGTGTTTTTGTGCGGTGTTTTTCCTTTTTTCATTACTGATGTGGCACATTATCTGCATTATGTGTACCTGCGGGGAGAGAGCACAGTGGTGGTCGTTTGGGGAAGGGAAGTAGAAAGTGGAGTGGCCTGTGAAAGAGATCCAAAGAGGCCTGGGTAGGTAGGTGGAATCGGTGGAAAAGATTTCAAAGTTCAGAAAAGTGTCTGAATATTCCAGGGTTTATTCAGGCTGGCTCCTGGAGCCTTTTGAGGCTCCCCCTATGAGAACGGTCTTATTTTATTAATGTAGAAAATGGCATTTGAACTTCTCCCAGCTTCCACACTGAGTTTTACATAACTGCATTGCCTCAATAGAGGGTCAAATAAAATGAAATGCTTCCAAGTGTAAAATTCCAGAGAGCTGCAAGCAAGCTCACTTTAGGCTCAAATAGGCCTATATTCCCTATGGTTCATATTTTCTAAAAGCCAGGCAATGCAGCCCTAATTGAGTCATTAACGCATCCGTGTCTTCAGTCACTGCATGAATTTCATTTGCATGTTTATGTGTATCTAATTTAACCTTAGAAAAATATATTTTTAGATTAAATTCACATTCTATACAGGTACTTCCCCACAGATCATGCAAGCCCACTGTCCTATAGTGAAACAAAATTTCTCCAAGAATTAAGCAGTTTCTGTTCCATGTTTTTATACTGCTAAATAGTGCAGTGGTTTCTAAACGGATAAAAAGCTCAATTTTTAAACAAAGGCAGTCAAAGTTAGTCAGGAAATTGTTTTATAGCTATTAAATAGCCTATAGCTGGTATCACTTTGTAATCCTTTAAACCACCATTTGTGGCTAGCCTGTTCTGTTTGTGTTTTGTGTTTTGTTTTTTTTTTTTCCTGGAGGCATAGGTAAGTATGTTTCCAGAGTGCTCTGATGCAGGCAAGACATATAATCCCCAGATATAGATGTAGGAAAGCTAAGTGGTTTTTTTTGGTTTTTTTGTTTTTTTATTGATAGAAAACACCAGGGAGCAGTGTACATATCTGTTGATGCATTTCTCCTTCATTAGCCCAAACTCTCTTCCAATAAACACTTTTTTAAAATGATCAGCCTGGGGATAATGATTATCTGCTATAAATATCTCTTCCTCGAAAATTCTAGCTACTAATAGTCCAATCCAGCTTCTATTGAAGTCTGCTGGAGTTTGGCCATTAATATCAATGGGAACAAGTTTGGGCCCTAAATGTGCTTGTTAAGCATATATGAAGAACTCTACATTATAAGTGGGATTCCTGTTGGAGCTGGGGGAGAGGGGAAGGAGGAATTAATTATAACACTAAAGGGACTCATGCTGGAGGATTCAGACATGAAGTACAAGAAACATACATGTAAAACTTCCTATGGGTGAAGAATTTTTCTCATTGGCGCATCAGCATGAGGATGATACACCACTGAAATCCAACTGAAGCTCTACTTTAAGAGCTTTAATGGTGTATAGGTCATGGGCTGGTTCTCTGCACAGGAATTAACTTCACCCCATGAGAATTAGCTAGTTATTCTCAAACTTCTTGACCCTGGAGCCCCATTACTATTGTTTTCCTCTTCAATGTGCTCTGGCTTAGTCATAGAATTTAGGGCCAGAGGGGACCACCATATCATCTAGCCTGACCTCCTGTACATCACAGGACAACAACACCACCCAGCACCTTCACACTAAAACCAATACAATATATTCTCCCTACCCACCTCTTGCCATATTCACCTTTCATCTTTCTGATCTCCAGTTGTTAGAATATGACATTGTTCTGAATAATAGTTTGACTAGAGCTGGTCAGAATTTTTTTCCACCAGGAAAATTTGAAAAATCAAAATCTGAAATTTTGACCAACTGAAATGTTGATGCTGCTTTAGCGATTCATGGGAATGGTTATTGGTGTACATCATGAGCCCATTCTCCTCACTAGGCAAGGCTCATTGGTCAAACTACATCTTCTTTCTTGGTGAGAGGAACCAACGTGTCATGGGAGATTAGTCTGGCTGGGGAGACTGGCCCATGGAGGAGAATATGAACATGAGGTACCCAAATGGCAGCTTCCATGGCTGCAATTCCATAATTCATGTTTTGTACAAAAACTAATTTTTTTTTAATTTTCAGGCATTCAATGAAAAACTTTTCCATAGAAAGCAGACACTTTTCACAAAATATTTAATTTAGTCAAACCCAGTTATGTGTGAATTTTGTTTGTGGTTTGTTTCAAAACAGTTTTGCTGGAAATTTTTTGACCAGGCTCACTTATGATGGTTTACAAAATGTAAACTAGTTTTGTTGTCGGGGAGAGAAATCCTGTGGATGAGGTTTCAGGAGTATTCTCTCCCTGTGTTTGTTTTAAATCTGTACCCAACGGGACAGATTTAAAACAGTCTAGTGCAATCCAAAGTTTTAAAAATATTACTTCTGCAAATAATAGTACCCTCAAAAGGTTGGACTGACCAAGAGCAAGGACAACATACTCTCACCCCAACCATGCAGTTTGAATGTGAATGTGTGAGAGCGCGCGTGTGTGTGTTCGTATACATGTATAACGCTTTCCCAATCCTCAAATACTTTTTAAAATTCAGCTTTGTATGGCTCAGTTACTTTTGCTCATAATTATTCCCCAATTTCTTACAACACTCCATTGTTTCTTTCTTTCTATTTATTTATTTATTTATTTATTTATTTATATTTCCTGTCACTTTGTCATTCTCTATTTCTATCTCTCTTCCCCTCATCTTGTGCTGCCCATTAATGGAAGAGGAGGTTGCTGAATAGGGTCAAGGTGACTTTATTTGACCTTCCCCTTCCCTCACCCAGCTCTTCAAATAGAGAGCAGGAAGGTGCAGAGATGTGGGGCAAGTCTTTGCTCAGCATAAGCAGCCAGTGGCCAGGCATATAGGTTCCCAGAGCTCTGCTGAGCACAGTCTTGAGACTACTGAAGTAGCTATGATTTTGTGGGACTCCTAGGCGGTTATAAAACCCAGTGGTAGAGCTGAGTGAATATATTCTATTTTTTTGGTGGCTTACCCAATAAAATTGAAGACATAAATTGGTCCGTTTCAAACCAAACCTGATTTTTTTTTTCTTGCTGAAATGAAGAAAACAATGGCTCAAACAAAATAACTTGTGTGTTTCATGACTTATTCAGGGGTCTTTTTACACTTCTAATTTTTTTTAAACAAATCCTTTTGAAATGCAATGGAAAGTGTGTTTTAGTTTCTTTTGTCTTTGACCTAGGTAACAAATAGTCTTGTTCTCCCTGAAATGGCCTATTTGACAAATATACTGTTTGACTGAAATTTTGCCCCTCTGTTGGGAGAATCCCGAATCACACTGGGTCTAGTACCAGGCCCACTGGTTGTCTTTCCATTGATTTCAGTGGGTGTTTAAGATGCTGTAGACAACTGGGACTCGCCTATGTACAGCCTATCAGCCTCTTCTGAGTGAAACATTAAAAGTTATGTTTCTGAGTTCATGTGGATGAGCAAGTGAAAGATCTTAAGCAGGCTTTGTTTTGCATGTACATTGTATGTCTAACTTGTTTGCACATGTTTCTATGCCACTAGACTGACTTTTTTCCCTTCTATACCATTATTATTTCTTTTAAAAATCTAATATATTGGCTTTTTGACCCAAAAATAAATAATCTCTGAAATCGGAGTAACAGCTACTGACTATTTTATTTTACATTTCAGTACCACTGATTAAGCACAGCATAAATCATATTAACAAAAAAAAAAATCCAAAGGTATTGTTTGAGACTGAGCTGCCAAGCTGTTTATATAACAGGTATTTTGTTTCTGTGGAAAATGTTATAATAAAATTACTTCGGTGGCATTAATGCCTGTGGGCTTCAGTAGGCCATGTATACATCTGGGGGGTTGTTTGTTTGTTTTTGCTTTGTTTTGATTAGAAAGAGGTCCAAGGCAGTAATCAAGCCTGAATAAGCACAGATGGAGCAAGAACTTGTATTTATTTATTAATAATAATAATAATATAATAGAAACATTTTTACAGGTAACAGTTCATCTTGGGGAAACCACATTTTCATAAACCTCAAGGTATTTTTCAGGTATTTGGGAACTCTGAATTCATCCACCCCTAGGTATTATTCTATTTTTTAAGATCGGAAAACTGAGGCAAGCTAGTTAAGTCCACAGAGAAAGTATTAGAACTATGTCTAGTAATCAGTTTCCTGTGTCCTCTTTCTCTGTTCAGAGCAGTATGCATTATTCTCTGTTAACTAAAGAAACCATTGTTCTCTAGAAATACATTTCAGGATTCTTTTATTAGCCTTTTGGGAATTTTGGGCCAAAATTGATGTCAGTGGAGATGTGCCGGCAGAGTTTAGGCTTTTTAAATATCTTTCTGTGTTTCTTTTTCTAGAAAACTATGAAACAACTTCTGTACAACAGGATCATCTCTTCCCCTTTTCCCAGAGATTTTATTTTTCCAGAGATGGAAGTTATGTTATCAGAAATTAGGAAAGTCTATTTTTTCCAGCGCTACATACAGTGCTGTAGACTTTTCTGACTTCTGTGAAACTATCAAGTCTACCATTTCACAATCAATAGATTTGGAGTGGAACACCTCTTTTTCATGTATGGTAACTATACATTAAAGGAACCGTTTTAATAGAATTTCAACTCTTAGCCATATTGTTAGCACTTTAGGTAAGAAATAAGCTTCCTCACATTAAGAAAATTGAATGGGGAAACTATTCTCCCAAATGTAGAAGTTGTCTTTTAAACTTTAGTAAAAGTTGATTTCCCCCCCCCCCCAACCCCCGAATTTCCACTTTTCAGAGCTCAATTTCAGACTTTCAAAGCTTTCTTCAGAGCTAGTAAAAAGCCTGTCAGAAAACTCTTGTTGCCTCTAGTAAGCCAGGGGCTTAGGGTGTAATTAAAAGAATGATTTACTTCAATTTCCCAGATTTTCAGTTCTCACCTAGTCATGTATCACAAATCACTTTGGTTCGGGGGGGCTGTCATGATCTGTGGACAAACAACTCGCCACCCCAAAAATACATTATTGCTTTAATATATTTATAATCTGATAGTAGTTAGCTTTCAAGCATTAACAGTGATATATTTCATTTTATTAAAATGTATATAATAAGAGGATCCAGAGTTAAATGAGGACTACATAAAACCAAGAGTTTTTGAAGAGCTATAACCTTCACAATGCAAGCTGTAAACAAACCTCTCTGTAATCACAGTAAGAAAGAAACTTTCCCTGTGAGCAGGTTATTCCATAATTGCCTACAACAGGCTCTCTTGGACCTTCCTGTGAAGCAGTTGGTGTTGGAGAGGATCAGCAAAGGGAAATTAGGTAGAATATTGGTCAGATCTTCTGGGGCCTTTATAACACTATGTTAATTGAAATACCAAAGCATCCCTCAAATACTGTTTTGCTGCAAATGTTCAACTTCTTACTGTAAGGCTGGTCTGCCTACCCCAACTTGTTCCAAAATACGGACTGTTAAATTTTGATTTGGCATGCTGCCTTTGAATCTATCATTATACCGATTCAAAAGCTACCAGTTCTCCTATAAAGGGTACATAGAGAGACTGTAGCTGCTATATAGGGCTGGCCAGAAAACAAATTCCATTTTGCAAAATATTTGAAGCTTGTTTTCATGTCAAAGCAGAATGATGCCTTTTTTCATAATGAAAATGATTGATCCCTTGACTTATATGGCACACCTATCCCCTGTTCTAGACAAACATACAAACAAGATCTATTAAAATCATACAAAAAATTAAAACTAATTTATAATGCTGGTCATCACAACTAATAATTCTTTTAGCCACAAACCCACATAGTCCTCAAAAACTCAACCCCCTATTCTTTCAGGCTATATCCTTCAGTGATATAAACATACTTTCTTTTTCTTAGTGGTGGATTGTTCAGTAAAAAACTCCTATAATCTCATCACTGGAAGATGGAACTCCTGCACCAGTAGGATTGTGGGGGAGGATTTAGCTACTCAACTCACATTATTGTCAATGGGTCTTGGCTAGCTAACACCTGCTGTGATGATTTGAAAGTTTAGAGGCCAATATTTATTTTATGTGGGTAAGATGTTTTCCTAAAATAAATCATCCGAGAAATTTCAGTTCAGTATTTAAAAAAACCCTAAATATAACACAATTAGCAAAGGATAATGTGTCTTGTAACTCAATTATTTGAATGTATGTGTTTCTAATTGTTTTTCTTCATAAAGACTTGCCATTTAGAGGTAATCCCATTATGGTGTATAGCTTCTTATACAGGACAGAAACTGAAGTAAATTCCCTGAATTCAAATGACTCAAAGTAAATGTTTGTGAAGGGATTAAAACTCTTTGATAAAAGACATTTCAAGGAGCAGGTACTAACATCCCATATAATCAAAACAATAACCTCTTCCAGCAGACAGTATTACCTGGGGAGTGCAATGAAGGAAATGCTTAAATGTAGCCACTAAAATAACTGTATTTAAATATGCTACAATATTATGAAAGACAATACCTCTTTAGAATGCATCTGACAGCACTTGGCCAGATACTAGAGCAGAATTTACCAATTAGCAAAGAATTCCATCCAGTATTTGGACTGTGTATGTTTCATCCTGCGTATTTGAAATTCAAAACACTTGGAGGCCATGGGTTACAGATGTTACTGTGGAGTCAAAAGGGAGTCACATTTTCACCAAGTTAGTAGAAGTTTAGCTGAACTTGTCTAAGTTAGAAAGCTTTCAGTTCAGTTTAGATTTTTTTTTTTCTACCTCTCCTGGCATGCCAGCTCTGTTCTCTTCACCAGTATTCTATGAACTGGTAGCTGACTTACCATTGGATTGGGTTTACAGTTTAGTGGAACTCCCAAATACATTCTTATAGGCCAAAGTTTCCCAACACTCTTATATATCCATAACAGTGTATTTAGGTGTTCTATTCCTATAGATTTCAATTTGAAGTTCCTTTCTAATACTATATCTGAATAACAAACTAGCACCTAGAAGTGTTATTTACTCCTAATATACATATATTCTTTTGGTAAACAAGAACAGCAATACAAAGCAGTTCTTTCATTTTCACTTTTAGGCATCCATTTCCAAACCACAGCACTTAAGAGACTTGAATTACATCTTGACTTGACTTGAATTACATCAATGTAAGAAGCTTTTGGTGCTTTACTAAGAAAGTTCCAAACTAATTAATGCCAACTCACAAAAGAAAACTACACAAAATAAAAATGAAAGCTGAGAAATTATTGGTCTAAAATGATTAATAATACCATCAGATGGTGGTGCAAAAGTAGTCATAAATTAATAGATCGTAAGAAGAACCTCGAACAAATGCTTGTAAATCAGAGACAGAACTTGACCCATAACGTCAGCTGCAAATGAGCTCCATAGATTGATAAGAATGATTAAACTTAATTTATAAAGAAGAGTGAGTAGACTGCTATGAGGTGAGTGCAGTGTTTGAGATGAAATATAATTAAATAGAATAAAGCTTTATCATGGAATTCAGATTCTACTTAAGCAATTGTGTATATCCACTTACAAACAGAAATACCAGAGTGACCACCTATCAGTCTTGATAATTAGAAGGATCCTAACATTGTAGTATCTGAGCACTTTATTAGAGTTTATGAGCTAATCCACACATGACAAAAAGAATAGAATTCTTAAACTTATGTTCCAAAATCAAGGTTTTTTTGTTTTGTTTTTTTTTCTTGTTTTTTTCTTTTAAGATCAAGTATCTCCAGTATCTGTCAGTGGTAGAGATGTACAGAAATCTAAACCTCATATTGCAAACTCTAGACAAGTTGAGATCTACATCCAGTCTTCATGGCAATCTCTTTATAGAGCCATATCAAATGTATCCTCTTTGTAGGCTAGCTGTGGTTCTTGATAATAAGTCAATCATGAATGCTCAAGTTCTTAATTTACAACCAGATTCTGGTAATCTGAGTACTCATGCTGAAGAGTACACCATCAGAATCTGATCCTTAAAAACATAAGGATGGCTATATTGCATCAGACCAATGGTCCATCTAGCCAGTGGCCTATGGCAGATGCATCAGAGCAAATGAACAGAACAGGGAAATTACTGACTGATCCATATCCCATCACTGAGTCCCAGCTTCTGGTAGTCAGATGTTTAGGGTTGTGTTCCTGACCATCTTGACTAATGGTTATTCACGGATGTATCATCCAGGAAATTATCTAATTTTGTTTGAACTCGTTATGCTTTTGGTCTTCAACATTCCTTAGCAATGAGTTTCACAGCTTGACTGTGCATTGTGTGAAGAAGTATTTCCTTATGTTTGTTTGTTTAAACCCGCTGCCTGTTAATTTCATTGGGTGACCCCTGGTTCATGTGTTTTGGGAGGGGGTAAATGATACCTTTTCACCACACCATTCATGATTTTACAGACGTCTGTCCTATCCCCACTTAGTCGTGGCTCTTCTAAACTGAACAGTCCCGGTTTTTTAATCTCTCCTCATACAAAGCTGTTCCATAACCCTAATAATTTTGTTGCCTTTCTCTGTACCTAATCTCTTTTTTATTATTATTATTTTTTTATTTTTTAAAGATGGGGCAACCACAACTGCATTCAGAAATCTTGCTATAGGCATACCATCAATTTACATAGTGGCATTATGATATATTCTGTCTTATCTCCCTCATTCCTTTAGCTTTTTTGAGTGCTACTGTACACTGAGCAGATGTTTTCATTACTCCAGGATCTCTTGTGTGGTAACAGCTAATATAGACTCTATGAATTTTCATATATAGCTGGAGTTATATTTACCTATTTGTATTACATTGTATTTATCAACTTCAAATTTGATCTGCCATTTTGTTGCCCAGTCAGCCAGTTTTGGGGATTCCTTTGTAACTCTTCCCAGTCAGGTTTGAACTTTACTATATTGAGTAATTTTGTGTCCTCTTCAAACTTTGCCACTTCACTGTTAATCTCTTTTTCCAGGTAACTTATGAATATGTTGAACAGCACAGGTCCCAGTACAGATCCTCAGGGAACCCCACTATTTTCCTGTCTCCACCATGAAAACTGATCTTTTTTCCTACTTTTTTTGTTGCTTATGTTTTAACAAATTGAGAGGACCTTCCCTCTTAAGCAAAGTTAACAGTCATGGCATAAGAGTCTTTGGTCAAACGCTTTCTAAAAGTCCAAGTGTGCTATATTGACTGGATCACTCTTGTCCACGTTTTTGTTGATCCCCTCAAAGAATTCTAATAGATTGGTGAGACACTATTTCCATTTACAAAAGCCATGTTGACTCTTCCCTAACAAATAATGTTGATTGATGCGTCTGATAATTCTGTTCTTTACTATAGTTTCAACCAATTTGCTTGGTTCACTGTCATGAAAGGTGTGTAGGTGGTCTGACATAGTGGTCGGAGCAGGAGTCGGGAGTCAGACTGAGTCCAATAGCAGGAGGGCAGAGTCCAAGACAGGCCCAAGGGCAACCCAGAGATCAGGAGTCAGGGTCAGGTTATCAGGAGATTAGTAGGAGCAGGTATCACAGGGGAAGCATTCCCAAGCAGGAAAGAAACCAGTTGTATGTTCAACTTCCTGTTCATATGCTTGAGTTAAATAAGGGCTGTGGAACAATTTGGACCACAAGATCCCACCAATCAGATCTCTCTGGAGTCCTGTGTTAGAGTTGAGCTGATATTCTAGCAGCTACAGGCAGGTCACAGCATGGCATGTTGGGCCTGCCTAGGTGTTAAGAGTGCTGTGGACCAGGGTGCAGGACACATGGTACTTGATATATTTGAATTAGATTTACCAGCTGGTAATTGCTAGGGCTATCTCTGGAACCTTTTTCAAAAATCAATGTTACACTCACTACCCTCTAGTCATCTGGTGCTGACAGCAATTTAAGTGGATAGGTTATATATCAGTTAGTGGCGGTGCGATTTTCATATTTGAGTTCCTTCAGAACTCTTGGGTGAATACCATCTGGTCCTGATGACTTATTACTATTTAATTTTATCAGTGTTTCCAAACCTCCTCTATTGATACCTCAAACTGGGACAGTTCATGAGATTTGTCTCTGAACAAGAAAGGCTCAGGTATGAGACTCTCCCTCACTTCATCTGCAGTGAAGACCGGTGCAAAGAATTCATTTAACTTCTCCACAATGGCCTTATCCTCCTTGAGTGCTCCTTCAGGACCAGTGACCTTTCTTTAGTAGAGAAAAAGGCTTACATATAAAGACCAATAGATATAAATCTCTCTTTCTGGGCGTACAGGTTAGCATTTATTTAGAATTAGGTGGTTCTCCATACCCCATTTCTGTAGCTGTCTTTTGACTGACTTTTTTGTGTTTGCTAATGTAAAATGATGGAAAAAAGGCTGAAAAGATTGGAACAGGTAAAAGGATCCTTCCAGACGGTGTGGAATTTGGAGACAGATAACATACTTTGACTGACTGATTAATGTAATATAACTTTACAATAAGGATCAAATATGTAAGTTGATACGTTCTATACAATTTTGAGGAGAGATGCAATCTCCATTGTGATGCTTTACTAGAAGTATAATGAGAAGTTACAAGTATTAATCTATTACATTCACATTCTATAAAAGGAAGATTTATTTTAATGGCACATCGGTGGAACAATAAATTGCATCCCTGTTTTGCTAGTGGGCCACAGGCATGCTCATCAGCCTGACACATACTATGCTATACCTCCTAAAACTGCAGCAGTGAAGCATTACACTTGAACTATACAAACTGATCACTTTTATTATCTGACGTTCTGTGTGATTCTATTCCATTGTCAGATACGGTAATTCTGGGTCCCACAGCATAATACTGAGATGGCACACTTCAAAATGTTTCAATGAAAAAAGCTGAAGTTGTCACCACCAAAGCAAAGGAAAATGTAGGGTACCCTGAATTATATGGGCAACACACATGTATTTCACTCCTTTAGCATTTTCTAGTTCTAGTTGTGGAAGCTATTCCCTTTCTGGATCAAATTTTCAAAATCATTTGTGTGTACAATTTGTGTGTACAATGTGAAGTTAAACACATGCTCTTAGGAACAAGTGAAGGGCACTGAAAATATAAATTCTAACACTTCCACACACAAAAATACAGTGTTAACCCCATCAATGGACTTTTTCAGAATGAGTCAGTTCTAATTTGACATTTCTAAACTAGTCATCTCGTTTAAAAATTATATAGTAGTAGTGAGGGGGGGAATAAAGTTACTTTCCCACTAAAGTAACATTTCTAGCTAGAACATATGTCCTTTAAAATAGCCGAGTCATGTTGTCTACATCCGTAGATAACCTATTCCAAATCAAATATATTGTACTTTATAAAAAACATGCTGTTCCTGAATGCACAACCAGATGGTCCTTTAAACATAATCATCACTATTAACTATAAAGCCATAGTACAAAGTAAAGCTACCAATCACAGCAGTAAATCCAATTTTAACTTGGTCCCATGTTTCATGTTTGTTTTTTTGCTCCGAGTATTTGCATTATAAAAGTTCCTTAAGTCACAGTGAAATGCATCAAAATGCTTCATTCATCTCCTTTTGTGGAGAAGAATCATTGGCTGCTGTTCAGTTGTCCTTGGGGCTGTCAAATACTAAAATTATCTGCTTGGTGTTGATCAGGATGTTCTGTTTTCAGTGGATCAATTTCTAACTTCACTGAAAATTTTCCCAAGCAAAAGCTGAAACAGAAATAAAACCTTTTTTAAAAGGACACCCTCGATTTAAAAATCACACTTCTGTTTGGAAAAAAAATGTACCTACTATTGGTACAAGTAACCTCTCGGATTCTGACAGCTAAAAGAAAGTAGACAAAGATGTCTGATCTTTGTTTTCTTTGTGCATCTCCTGGTAAGGGGTGTATTGCTGTTTTCCCTGTATTGTCAGCTAGGGCTCAATCATGAGTCGCATGAGCAAGTAGTCCCACTGAAGTCTTTGCACAGTCTGTTTTCTGCATTGTTTATGCAGATCTTCCATATGCAGAGAAAAACATTTTTAAAAGTAATAAAAAAGGAGATGGTAAAACCACAAACATTAAGCAGGTAAAGTCAGCAGCAGGTGTAGTTACTGAACCACTAACTACATTTTTAAAACTGACTAGATTTCAAATTGGCAGCGTCCCTTTAATCTGAGAATTTTTGGGCTTGGAAGCAGCAGTCGAATCTGAATTTTTCTGATCCCATTTTCCAGTCGCATCCTTTTCTGTTCAACTTTGTTTGTTTATTTTTCAATATTTCCAAAACTTATCCGAAACTCTGGGCCATTTCCTAATGTGAAGTCTTCACTGAAATAATTTAATTCTTAAATATTTTAGATTTCTAAATTCATTACTGGTTATTGCCATACCTGCCGCACATTTGCGAGCTGTGCAACTGGATGCCAGTAGCCAGATTTTTCACAAGTGCTCACTACTCAGCTGCTTCCATTAACACACAACATTTTGTCACTTTTGGGGGAAAAAAAAAAAAGACTATAGAGCCTATCCAAAGCCCATTAAAGTAAATGGAAGTGCTCTGCATCTAGCAGCTCTTATTAATAATTGGAGTTGTTGGCTTCTGAACACTTGTTAAAATATGGCCAGAAAAATGTAGTGGAGAATATTTAAAAATTCAGCAAAGTTCTGCATATTTTAGTTGTCATAAAACAATATTCATATGTCAGTTTTTCAATTATTTTGGCAACTTATTTAAATTACAATACAGAAAAAAGTCACAATAAGTACTCAGCATTTCCTGAAAACATGAAAGTTAAGTTCCAAATAGTTGGTAAACAGTACCCTGCATTTCAGTTGTTATCCTTCATTTTCATTTAAATTACATTACAGATGACCAAACGGCAAAATAAAAATGGAAGTCAAAACTGCTCAGCACTTTCACACATCTAGGCTACACATTTTTGCTAATCATTGTCCTGAATTTCAGTACAATCCAGTATTTTCATTTACATTATTATACAGAAAACAGAGCTTTCAAGTTTTTCTCACTTAGTGATTTCTTCTGGCAGGAAGGATTGAATTGTACAGTGAAAAACTTCTCTGTGAATCTGCAGAGTCTGAGACACCATTTACTCAATTCAAGGCCAGTTTAGTGATATTTGGAATTATCTCTCACTGAAAGCCAAAACACTTGGCAGTCTACAAAAACAGCTTGACCTTGAATAGGTTCAGGCACAATCTTTACCCTCTACAGTTTTATCTCCTGTTCAGGTACCTCAGAAAAACGAGGTATAACTTGAAAATACTCAGTGTTCTGGCAGGATATAAACATGATGAGAATCAAATAACCTACAAGCCTTCTGAAAATTCAGACCTGGTTGTCCAAGTGACACACATTTTGTCAAGCTTTTCAGAAGCTTCATGGAATGCCTCTTTAAAGAGATCTAGACAGGCAAGTCTTTTAACAAGAGAGACATTTTCTGCCTCCATAAATTTGAAAAACTCTGAAGGGAGCTCTAGATGTGAATGGAAATATATCTGCAGTTCTTCCAGAAGGTCAAATGCTTTAACAGTGCAAGGTTACCTGCTCTCAGACACCAGATT
Source organism: Lepidochelys kempii (assembly GCF_965140285.1). NCBI lineage: Eukaryota > Metazoa > Chordata > Testudines > Cheloniidae > Lepidochelys > Lepidochelys kempii. Next base: position 131,303,750 of record NC_136381.1, on the reverse strand, counting down.
TAAACAGAATTTATTCACATTTCTTTGCTAGAAAAAGTCTCTTTCAACAATGCAAATTTAGTTGAGTCATTCAACAGTTTCCAAATAATTTGCACAGAAACTGGGGAGCTGCTATTGCACTCTTCATTAAAGAACTCATTGTAAACAGAAAGTTCTTAGTGATACTGAACAGCATGGAACCAGCTGTGCCAGCATGTTCCACCTAGGCTACGAGGCATGGATGCTTTGGCATCTGGAGACTCCTCTTGTACCTCTCTTTCAGGAACCAAAACACTACTTCACTTTCCTACTACCAGAGGCATAAAATATGTTTTTGAAGCACCTTACAAATGTATCAACCGTTTGAAAAGGCTTGCTGAATGATTCACCAATTAAGTTAACAATATGCACCAAATAGGATATGCACAGAATTTGGAAACAGTGAATACTAGTGGTGGGCAAAATGCAGCCCACGGGCCACAACCAGCCTGTCAGGGTAATCCACTGACAGGCTGTGAGACAGTTTTTGTTTACACTGACCATTTGTAGGCGTGGCTGCAGTTTGCCATTCCTGGACAATGAGAGCTGCAGGAAGCAGCACGGGCCGCAGGGATGTGCTGGCCACTGCTTCCTGCAGCTCCCATTGGCCGAGAATGATGAACTGCGGCCACTGGGAGCTGCAGGCAGCCGTGCCAGTGGATTACCCTGGTCTCGTGCCAGTGGATTACCCTGGTCTTGAGTGAACACAAATGTTTACTATCCATATAACATACGAAGGGTATGCTTGTGTTCATTTTAACCAAAATGTGATTTACAAGGTACTTGCGCATAAAGAAGCATGCTGTGGTTCACCACCCTAGGAACATTCTAGAAAAGGCCAAGGGGAGGAGGGCAAGTTCAACATGTGGAATGGAGATGTGATGAACAAATCCATGTCTAGAAAGGTTAAATATGATTGGTTAGAGGTTTGTGTTATGTAACTGTCATGTGCTATAAAATAGCAAGGGGAGGGGCTCCTTGCTGGAGGGACTCTGGCTGATTTTTGTACCAGGGGCTCTCCCTTTGTGCACCTTGAACAAAGTCTTGCTGAGTTGAATCGAAGACCCTTGATTCTGCCCAGCATATGACTCATTTGCTTATTACTGGGAACCACAAAATCCCAACACATATTTACACTTAGATTAACCCCTTTATTCATATTATTTTTAATTTTAATTTAGATTTATGGCAAATTATAATAGGTGTATGTGTGTGTGTATATGTATATATATATATATCTAGCAGTATATAGATATTTGGCTTATGCCTCTATCCAAGGAGACTCTCACTGAATAACAAAACTGCATTATTAAATTATAATCAATTGTAAAATATGTGACAGTGCAAAAGTTACCTAATATAGAGTATTATTATTTTTTATTATCTTAACAGAAAACTGACCATAGTCACCACTCTACAAAAAGCTTTAAAACTGAGCTGTCTATTCAAGACCTCAGAGCAAATAGAGACCTCATCGCTATGCCTCTTCTAAGCCACTTACCTTATTTCTGTATTATAAAATTTTCTTATTTCCACTCACCTCCACATGTTCTTTCTCTGCCTCTGTAGTGTTTTTCAGTATGCTTGTAATGGCCTTCTGATGTTTGTTTCTGCCATCTTCTTGAGCTCTGTGCTCCTTCAGTTTGGGAGGGATTTTTATGCAAAAATGATCAACAATTACAGACCACCAGTCATGACTGAGAACAACATGGCAGTATGTGCAAATTAATTGTCCCCATACACATGCAGTTTTGCAGGGAATTCTCTAGCACAAGAATCTGGTGTAGCCAATTTTGATGTGTGAAGTGAAGGCCATTCACGTTGTGCAAAAGAATGAATATCCCTTTGGTCTTCGGTAACTTCATCCAGACCTGGCTGGTTACTTTGGGAAGTATTTTGTTCTGACGTTTTATCAGTTGCTTTATAAATGTGTCATGACCAACTTAATTTCATAGTATACCATAAGGTTTTTATGTTGAGTCTTGCTGCTCACACAGCAGGCGTTCTGATGTGCACACAAAGATATCAAAAGACTCAGAAATAAGACCAACCCCTAAAGATCTTTGACTTCCTCCTTCAAAAGGTGCATATGTGGAGGGGTCAGGGAATTTGTTACTATCTAACAAATTTGTACTTAAAATTCTCAGTTCTTCCTATCAAAAATGATTGATGTACACAAAACATGTTAGTGCACTTTATATGAAGTAAAGTGGGAAAAGATCAAAGTTAGTTCATGTTTATAGTTCTAACATTTTATTTGCCCTCAATCTTTTTTTTTTAATTGGTTCATAAAATAGATCCTGAGCTGTAATCTAGCCCATTGGTGCCACTCTGGCACAGGAAAAAAAGCCAGAAAGCACATAGATCTTCCTAGCTGAGTATTCCCTTGGTATGGAAGAGTCCTGACTACTGTACAGGCAATTCCTATGTCAATCCCTACACAGGAAACAAGGAGGGGAAAGGGGCATGGTCAGAGCATGCTACAGTGTTCATGGTGGTGGGTTACCAGCTGGCATATTTTGGAGTAGCATAGAGACTGCTCTCTAGAGGCCCCAAATTCAAGGAGCTGCATCCAGCTGCATGGTGGTGGTTCTTCTCAGCTGCATCCAGAGGAAGCCAGTTACCATAGAGAATTTAATCTAATTGAGCACAGAGCCAACAAGCTCCTTTTTACACTGACACAGTGCAAGGGCTGGGCCTCCCCAGAAACACCCTGGAGCCCTGCCCCTCCCTGCTGGGTGCCCCATGATAGCGAGTGAGAGGGATAGAGTCTTGAATGAACACTCACCACCTCCCTCCCCCACCACCACCTACCCCCGCTGCGGCAGTGACTTATGTCTCTTCTGGCTACTCTTGAGGCCTGAACTGGGGACCGCTGCCCAGGAGCGGCATGTGACCATTCTTGCATCTTCCCTTTACCACCCCTTCAGAATCAATTATTCTGGTGGGGGGGATCAATCTTGGGGGGGGGGGGGGTGTCCTTAATATAAGGGAAGGGTAAACACCTTTAAAATCCCTCCTGGCCAGAGGAAAAACCCTTTCACCTGTAAAGGGTTAAGAAGCTAGGATAACCTCACTGGCACCTGACCAAAATAACCAATGAGGAGACAAGATACTTTCTAAAGCTGGGGGGAGGGAGAGGGAGAAACAAAGGATCTCTCTCTGTGTGATGTTTTTTTGCCAGGAACAGAAAAGGAATGGAGTCTTAAAATTTAGTAAGTAATCTAGCTAGAAACGCGTTAGATTCTGTTTTGTTTAAATGGCTGATTAAAATAAGTTGTGCTGAATGGAATGTATATTCGTGTTTTTGTGTCTTTTTGTAACTTAAGGTTTTGCCTAGAGGGGTTCTCTGTTTTGATTCTGATTAACCTGTAAGGTATTTACCATTCTGATTTTACAGAGGTGATTCTCTTACTTTTTCTTTAATTAAAATTCTTCTTTTAAGAACCTGATTGCTTTTTCCTTGTTCTTAAGATCCAAGGGTTTGGGTCTGTGTTCACCTATGCAAATTGGTGAGGATTTTTATCAAGCCTTCCCCAGGAAAGGGGGTGTAGTGTTTGGGAGGATTGGGGGGGGGGAGAGATGTTTCCAAGCGGGCTCTTTCCTGGTTATATATCTGTTAGATGCTTGGTGGTGGGAGCAATAAAGTCCAAGGGCAAAAGGTAAAATAGTTTGTACCTTGGGGAAGTTTTAACCTAAGCTGGTAAAAGTAAGCTTAGGGGGTTTTCATGCAGGTCCCCACATCTGTACCCTAGAGTTCAGAGTGGGGAAGGAACCTTGACAGGGGGTGTGGACATTAATTCTGCACTTGTGCTGTGGCACAGAATTCCTCCAGGAGTATAATGTGGACACAAGAACAAATGGCTATAAATTAGCCATCAAAAAGTTTAGGCTTGAAATTAGACAAAGGTTTCTAACCATCAGAGGGGTTAAGTTCTGGAACAGCCTACCAAGGAAAGTAATGGGGACAAAAAAGCTAAATGGCTTCAGTAGTGAGTTTGACAAGGGATGGTCTGATGAAACTGCCTACAATGGCTTGTGGCTAATCTGCAACTGCTAGCAGCAAATTTCTCCATTAGCCAGTGATGGGACACTAGATGGGGAGGGCTCCGAGTTACTACAGAGAATTCTTTCCTGGGTATCTGGCTGGTGGGTCTTGCCCATGTGCTCAGTGTCTAATTTATCACCGTATTTGGTGTCGGGAAGGAATTTTCTGCTGGGTCAGATTGGCACAGACCCTGAATTTGTTTGTTTGGGGTTTTTTTGCCTTCCTCTCCAGCATGGGACATGGGGCACTTGCAGGTTTGAACCAGTATAAATGGTGGATTATAGTCTTCTTTACATCAAGACTGGAGGACTTAAGTAACTCGGGCCAGAGGTTATGGGCCTATTACAGGAGTGAGTGGGTGAGGTTCTATGGCCAATGATGTGCAGGAGGTCAGACTAAATGATCATGATGGTCCCTACTGGCCTTAAATCTATGAGTCCTGCTCATGAGGCCATGCATGTAGAGGCCTCCCTACAGTACACTCTCTCTCTTTTCACACTGAATACAGTAGCATACCCTCCATGACACCATTGCCCTGTGGGAATGCCCTTCTAGAGCACTACCATACAGGTGCACTTTTGTAGACTTCAGTGGGCAGAGCAGTGGATGGGAGTTTGAGGAGCAGAGGTGATTGGTGCTAGCTATTTCCCTGCTGTGCCAGGGACATTCAACTGGATATTCCTTTCTTGTATAGAAAAAGCAGACTTGCTTTTTGTTGGGGTGGTGGAACTCTGTTAGGAGCAAAGCTGTCTCCCTGTCTGGTTGCTAGCAAACCAGCAAAGCTCAACCTAACAAGCCTTCTCCACATGGTTGTGCTTCCTGTTTTGGCCAGGATAGTCTGTGGCCTGCTACTTTAACCTTGTCTTGGCCTCAGCAGCACAGCAGCTGCTCAACCTATACTGCGCCTGTTGCTGCATTTTCCCTGCTTCTAATCCTAGCTCCAGTCTGGTTGCAGCTATTGCCTCCAGCCACTCCTCTAGCTTTGTTCAAGTCCTGTTCCAGACTTGATTCCTATCCACTCCAGTCTAGTCTTTGGGAGCTGGGCAGGGAAGCAATCTTGGCTCTGAATCTGACCTATGGCTTTGTTTCTTGGTGTCCTAGTTCTGACTTCTGGCTTGGCTCCTCAACCCTGACTCTGGCTTCACCCGCAGTCTGGTACCTGACTCCTGGAGCTTCACTTGCCACTACTCAGAACTGCCAGCACAACCATCAGACAGGGTCCTGTTCCACTCACTATGTTGGCCACCCAACTGTCGTCAGCTCATAGTTTGAGGAGCACACAAAGACCAGATGCAGGAAGGGTGCAGGCTTAACAACATGGAAATCTCTTCTGGAATTACAACAGCAGGAAGCCCGCTTACCCTTGTAGGCTTGTTCAGGGCCTTACAGAAACTGAAGGTCTAGGTTGCTACACTAAAAGACAGTGCTGCTGCCCCCTAGGCCCAGGTGCAAACCTGGTGGTAACTGGAGACATGTACTGTCCCCACATCCAATGTCCCCTTACCTGACAAGTTCACTGGGGACCATGCCAAATTCCAGGCATTCTTGTAACAGTGCTGCCTGCTATTTGTACTGTGACCACTATCATGTACCATGGACTGATTCTGACTAGGACTTGCAATTAGCATACTTACCGGAGAGATGTTGAGGTGGGCTTCCCCACTATAGGAGGGCCCTTACTCTCTTCTCAAACACTTTAAAGAGTTTGTCCAGGGAATGACAAGCATTTTTGATGATCTTAGCAGACAGTGCACTGCAGAAGCTGCACTCCAAGCCCTCAGGCAGGGGTCCTAGCCTGTTGCCTGTACGCAGCTCAGATTTGATGCCTAGCAGCCGATATCAGTTGGAATAAGACCACACAATGACATCATGTCTGGCAAGGATTCAATATTTCTAATTAAAACGGGATAAACTCAGGTGTAATCCCTTCAGGCTACCAAAGCTCCATTTTATTTTTAGTATGCAGACAGAGCTAGTGCAAGTGTCTCCTTGAGCTGGAAATTACTCCCCAACTTGAAGTGCAAATGTACTATGCAGACGACATATACTGTTCTTGCCATTATCACTGTGAGGCATTCAGTTTCTATGATAACAGGTGCTAATAGGAGAACCCAAATAGACAGATAAACAACTTTAGTGAAAATCATTGATATGCAAAAGTACATACTGGCAAATAACAGGATTCTGAGTATTTTCGCTAAAAGTCAACACTATAATTCAGTCCATATTGTCTAAGCACAATACTTATTTTTCCATTTGTCTTTCCAACAAGCGTTCAAATAGCACTTAACTTTAATGATATTAAAGGGAACATTCCTCTTTTCCCTCCTGAGTATCCCTATAGTAGCTTTCAAGTGTTCACCCCAACTTCCACAGACCGGCTCTGCAATGAATTAAGAATCAAGCTATTTGACATGAAAATTTTAAACTTGTAAGGTGTTTGCTTTTTCCTTAGGTAATGAACATTTTGTTCTCTATGAAGACTAGCTGTGAATTTAAAATGTTTTCTGAAATTTCTGGCTAGAAGATTTTTACTATATGTTGTAAATATATTCTAGAATGCTAAGAAAAATAACTCTATTTCATGTCATTATATTATATTCTGGCATATTAAAGCATTCTGGCATATTCCTCCAGGAACATCTGCATTACCCAGAAGCATCAAAATTCAATAAGGAAAATGTTGCCTTATTCTCTGTGTGTGTGTGTGATATATAATCACACTTTCATCCATAAACCTTTATATAGCTTTCAGGTAGCACAATTTAAATATTGGGAAATATAAATTGGGAAATGTCAAAGTTAAGTTTTCCTATAGAACCTAAACTCTGCCCAATTATCTGTTCGTTATGATAGCCTTTATTCACACGTGCCATACTATTTCTCAAATCTAATACAATAGAAACAAAACAGTGAACAGTGTAGTAATATATTGCAATATTTTGTTTTCTAACTCTAATATTTTCAAAAAGAAAAGGAGTACTTGTGGCACCTTAGAGACTAACCAATTTATTTGAGCATGAGCTTTCGTGAGCTACAGCTCACTTCATCGGATGCCACGGCATGCATCCGATGAAGTGAGCTGTAGCTCACGAAAGCTCATGTTCAAATTGGTTAGTCTCTAAGGTGCCACAAGTACTCCTTTTCTTTTTGCGAATACAGACTAACACGGCTGTTACTCTGAAATCTAATATTTTCATTGACCTAATATATTAGGATATGGAGTTAGAATACCAGCTGATTTATGGCAGCTGAAGCTCAGGGCTTTATATTTTTTAAATCTTTCTTCTGAAGGACTGATTGTGCCATTCTTATTCACACTGGGCAGCACCTGGCTCCACAGGTGCATTTCAAAGAAGTCAGTGGTGGGATTTGTGGAATAACGTTCAAAATCAGTAAAGTTGTAGGGATCAGACTCTTAATTGTGTATTTTAATAACTTTGGACTTGATTTGGCAATTCTTACTCTGAGAACTTACTCAAACGACAGGTTTCAGAGTAACAGCCGTGTTAGTCTGTATTCGCAAAAAGAAAAGGAGTACTTGTGGCATCTTAGAGATTAACCAATTTATTTGAGCATAAGCTTTCGTGAGCTACAGCTCACTTCATCGGATGCATACTGTGGAAAGTGTAGAAGATCTTTGTATACACACAAAGCATGAAAAAATACCTTCCCCCACCCCACTCTCCTGCTGGTAATAGCTTATCTAAAGTGATCACTCTCCTTACAATGTGTATGATAATCAAGGTGGGCCATTTCCAGGAGAAAACCTGAATTTGAATGCAAGAGTTGCTCTCTAGCACCAGCCATGAATATATAGGATTTTTTTTACTTGCCTTGTTTTTCACTTTCCCTTCATCCATATGTTTCTTTTAATATTTAAAATAGGGGATTTGATGTGCAAAAGGAGTTCTCAATTTGCCTGTCACTGAGTATCTGCAACACAGTAGGGGCATAAGCTCCTGGTATTCTCTCCCTCCTTGCTTGCATAAGGATTTATTGCAAACTGGCCATGGACCTGCTCTGGCCAAGCTAGGCTCTAGACCAAGTTGTGTTGACTGGCAGGGCATACCATCTAAATTATTTCTGAATTGATTAATTCTAGCTTAAATCAAGATTCAAATGGCAGACAATTAAAGATTTAAACTTGATTTAAAATTCAAATCTCAAATAAATGGGTCTGTAGTGAGATCTGCAGTAATTTATCTGGGAAAATGCTTTGTTTTTTATGCACCTCCTTTGCTTGCCATTGATTTAGTTTAAAAACACCCTGTAATTAATGTTTTTCTAAATTAAAGAACAATGTGATGTAGGTCAGAAAATGTCCTCAATCCAGAAACAATAATAGTGATGAGACTCAACAAGGACGAGTGCAGAGTCCTATACTTACGACAGAAGAATTCCATGCACCATTACAAGCTGAGGACCGACTGGCCAAGCAGCAGTTCTGCAGAAAAAGACATGGGGATTACAGTGGATGAGAAGCTGGATACAAGTCAATAGTGGGCTCTTGTAGCCAAGAAGGCTAATGGCATACTGAGCTGCATTAGTAGCAGCATTGCCAGCAGATCTAGGGAAGTGATTATTCCCCTCTATTCAGCACTGGTGAGGCCACATATGGAGTGTTGCATCCTGGTTTGGGCCCCCCACTACAGAAAGAATGTAGAAAAATTGGAGAGAGTCCAGTGGAGAGCAACAAAAATGATTAGAGGGCTGGGGCACATGATTTAAGAGGAGAGGCTGAGGGAAATGGGCTTATTTAGTCTGCAGAAGAGTAAGGGAAGATTTGATAGCAGCTGTCAACTACCTGAAGGGGGGTTTCAAAGAGGATGGAGCTTGGCTGCTCTCAGTCGTGGCAGATGACAGAACAAGGAACAATGGTCTCAGGTAGCAGTGGGGGAGGTCTAGGCTGGCTATTAGGAAAAAACTATTTCACTAGGAGGGTGGTGAAGCACTAGAATGGGTTACCTAGAGAGGTGGTGGAATCTTCTTCCTTAGAGGTTTTTAAGGCACAACTTGACGAAGCCCTGGCTGGGATGATTTAGTTTGTGTTGGACCTGCTTTGAGCAGGGGGTTGGACTAGATGACCTTCTGAGGACTCTTTCAACCCTAATATTCTATGATTCTATCATGTGGACTCTCTAAGAGTATTGGGGACATTACATGGCCCAGAGTTAGAAATATAATTGCTTACTTGCATATTTGGTGTCATCAATTCCATAAAAACAATTTCTGCGAGAGAATATCACCTTTTTAGGTATTGGATTTGTCATTTTGTTAAGGAGACAGATACTGTTTGGTTGTTAAACTTTAACAAATATTTCTAGGGATAGGTAATATATTAATCTTCTGTACAGAAGACTAGAAAAAATATAGAAGATATTTCTGTAGGACCAGATATCAAATAACTATACTGTGGTGGGGTTGATCACCAGTAGAGAAACTAAGACCTAGGATGGCAGTACAACAAAATTTGAAAAATGAAAAATAACTTAGCACATGATATTTTGTTGAATTTGGCTCTCATTTTTCTATAAATAAAAGCTCTGGGATATTAGAAGTAAAGAAATATTACTTGCTCTCTGACAGCTGGCATCAGGCCTAACTAAACTTTATGAATTTTGTATTCAAAGAGCTGCCACATTCCTTGAAGAAATTACTTGCAACAAACAGTTACACTAGCTCTAATAATATGTCTAATAATGTTTTTGCCCATGAGGCAATTTAGGGACAAACTTTGTTCTTAGAGATGCACAAATTCCATAGCTTAAGTGGGAATTGTTTAAGGGCAAAACTTGTTTCTTAGAATGTAAAGTCTTCAGGGTGAAGTATCTCTTAGAAAAACAGTTTTGCCCTTCAGTCAAGGGTAAGGACTACATCTCTGTGTGATATTATGTAGGAAGACCTTTATGCAACCGAAACTCTGATCTGAGTTTGTTTTTATTTTTTTTAATTGCAGTGTCATGGTCTTCTTTGCACAGTAATACCACATAGTCAGAAAATCTGCTTTGTCTAGTAAACACACCTTTAATTGTTTTGCATTCTTTTTAGCTGATGATTGTACAGCATCATGGCTCTTAGACTCATAGACTTTAAGGTCAGAAGAGACCATCATGGTCATCTAGTCTGACCACCTGCACATAATATGTGTTAAATGTAAACTACTAAAAAAATAAAGGGAAAGCAGCATTTTTCTTCTGCATAGTAAAGTTTTAAAGATGTATTAAGTCAATGTTCAGTTGAAAACTTTTGAAAGAACAAACCTAATGTTAAGAGTTATGAACATTTCAGAGTTACAAACCTCCATTCCTGAGGTATTCATATCTCTAAGGTTCTAGTGTATGTTAATGCCATTAATACACAGAATAGGAAAAAACAATGACACTAAAGTTTAATATCTTTTTTTCCATCTAGCTCTTCAAAGAAAAATTGGAGTCAGTGGGTTTGCTAATGATATAAATGGTTTTTATATATTTTATAAAGGTTTTATATATTTAAAATAAATGACAAAGAGCTTCTAATTTCTTGACAAACCTGAAAGGCAAAAATCCTTGTTGGTCACTCTTACTGCAGCGTGGAAACCATATTCCATATTATGACACACGGCCCACTTTGGCTTTCCTGCAAAAGTTCAAATTGTATTTATGCTGCCTGTCAGAGGGTGTTAAGGCTCATCGGTAACACACCTAGCTCACCTCCTCAGGTGGAGAAATGAGCAAAGTCATGTGAAGGGCAGTTCCTGTGGCTCAATGAGCCCTTATTTGGGCAGAGTGTGGGAGAGAAAAGACAGAAGCCTCTGGAAAGCGAGAACAGGGAGACTGTACATGGGAAGCCCTGGGAGTCAGTGTTTGGTGAAAGTTGGGAGAGACTGAAGAGTATTTGAAGAGAAGACAGACCCTCAAGAAACAGGGGTTGTACCCGCTTGAGACTGGGGGAAAAATTATTTTGTTTGTTTTTTGAACTTGGATACTCCAGAAGTGGTTGACTTTTTCTTTATTGACTTCAGCAGAGAGCTAAGCAAGTCTCTGCAGCAATCAAATTAAGTTAGGTCAAGAGATCCAAGTTGTGTGAGAGGACACTGAGGCAGTGGCTAGCTCAGAGCCAGACCAGGTAGGTGGCATTGCTGTATTTTCATGTTACTATATCATTTTAAAACTGTAAAAGTGTCAATCTCAAGAAGGAACATATCTCAGGAGTTTCACCTGGGCTTTCTGCACAGTTGACTCCTAATGCAGATGACCTACATACAGCTTTCAGTTAAATGAATTGAAGGAAAAAATTGAAATAATCAGCATTCAAGGACATAAAAATGGAAAGTTTTAGTATATTTCCTTCACCACCATGTATTTTGGTTTTGACTCCATTAGCATCATTATTAAACCCTGTACTCCTTAGTGATGATGATTATTCACAAAATGGAAATTCTTATGCCTGAACCCCATTCATCTGTAGTTAAATATAACTGCACACAACTACATTAAAATAACATTATTACGGTTGCAAAGTCAAGCACTCAAAAGTTAGGACAGTAAGAATTAACGCTGTCAGTGCAACCTTAATTTGCCCCCCTGTGAGTGTGAATTACGAAACCGTCAATTTGATGATCACATACTACTTTGTTTCATTCACAGGATGGATGGTGCTCAATTAATGAGCAGCTATTCAATATTTTTGTTTTATACTCACTCTTTAATCTATGACTTTGTCCAGCCAGTGTTAGCCCCCATGGGGCTTTGCGTCGGTGTCACTCTTCCCTCTCCCAACCCTCCCATTCTTTCACCTTCCCCACACCTTGTTCCAGTCTTCTGGCCCATCCACTCCTAGCTCCTTATCCAATTTCTCTCTCCCCTACCCTGCCCCCCACCCTGAGCTTTCCCATCCAATCTGTCTTTTTCCCCATCCTTTTCCTGGCTCATTGTCCCAGTGTTTTTTGCTCAGTCAGTGCCAGTTCTCCCCCAGCACCTGAGGTCTTTGTCAGATCTGCCTCCCCTCACTGTTGCACCTATTCACACACACCCCCAAACACATACCTTGGTTCCTAGTCCCAGTCTCCCTCCTCCCTCCCCCCCAATCTATGCTGCACCTCTAGTCCCAGTCTCACTAGGTTCCTTATCCCAATATTTTCCTTTCCATCCCCCATCTGGCTTTTGTCCCTTTTGCATTCAAATCAGACAGCTACCTGCATGATAGCAGGGATTCACTAAAAGCACAGGAGACCAGGTTCCCTGCCTCCATTTCTGTTGCCTGGCTTGAACCTAGCCTTGAGCATTTGGGAGCAGAAATTGAAATGAAAGACCTTCTGAGCCCGTAGAGAGCATGTTCACTTCCTTTTAGGGGTGGCATGTGCACAGTATGCTCAGCACTAGGAATTGTGAAAGGCTCAGGCATGCTCAGTGAGAACAGAATCTTTGGCAAAACAGCTAAAATCTAAGAAGTCCCTACTGACCATGTGTGAATAGCAATATTTTCCAAAGACTTGGACAACTTTGGATGGAGTTTTACAGGAATGGTGAAAGGCATATATCTGACACAGCACCCATCTCCTTACCAAATTTCAAGCCCATACTACAAAGCATGGGAGTGCTAAAGTATTTCAAAGAAAAGGTCTCAAGAATTCCATATGGAGGAAAAAAATATTTCCTTGTCTTGTCTTCCTTCCTTGTCTGGAATCAGTTGAACCATTGTGGCTGAGGCAGACACACAGCATAGAAAATTGCTGTCTGAATGGTAAAGTTTTGCAAAGTTATAAGCAACAGAAAAAGAGGGTCTTATGGGATGTGTTGAGACACTGTAAAAATAGATGGTGCTGCCTGGCTTTACGAGCCCAATGTTTAGATACCCATTTTTATTAATATAGCTTATGATTTTTAAACACATATTGTGTTTAAATATGCTCACTTATCCAGAGATGTGCAGATTCTAGTCACTTCATTTCTCTTTGTTTCAAAGCAGTGTGTGATGGGGCGGAGAGACCCTACACCAGCAGCGAAAGGGTTATGGGGATCCTATGAGCCCAGCTAGCCCCACCCTGCTAGCCCTACAACCAATGCCAAGCCTGGAGGAGGGAATAAAAGGAGAGAGCCTAGCTCAGTTTAGGCCAGGAAGGCGGTCAGAGCTCTGCCTAAAGGGAGCTTTGCCTGCAGAGTTGCAGAGCTATAGGTCTATTACCTGAAGCAGCCACTGGGGAGGAGCATTTACATTTCAAGGAGCAAGCAACACACCACTAAGACTGTTTGGGAACCAAGTCCAAAGTGGGGGAAAAAAAGGAGGAATGTCCCATAGAAAGACTGGTGAACAGCATAATAGTGTGTTCGGTTTGCTTTTTGTTTCAGAACATTTGGGGGCTAAACCCCTCCGCCAACTGCCACTTCCCTGAAAGGAATAACACTGAAGGACAACTAGCCAGGTGGCAGGAGACTGCCTTAGTGCCACTGCAAGCCAAGACTTCTTCCCCTCCAGGGAGACCCACTTGAAAAATCCACAAGGGGATGCTGCTCCAGCCATGCCACTATGCAGTGGCTAATTGATTATGATAGTTTTAAGCTCTTTATATATGTCTAGAGGCTAACTGTGAGGGGGGGTTGCTATAAACTTGAGCAACAAGTAACATTAAGTTTCCAGTTTTCTCATTAGGAGACAGTTATGGCCGACCTTGTTATGGCCGTGTAAAAGGCGGTCTCCACTGACCGTTGTCAAGTTTACAGTGTACTTTTACAAGGCACAGACATAATTAGACTTGTCACAGGCAGATACAATCTAGCTGTGGAGGGGCATATATAGCCAAGATATTGGCTAACTAAACAGAGCTGGAGTTGAACGGTAAATGCCTATTGCTCCTTGAGAAGCTCACTGACTGTATTCACACCTATAGGTACTTTCAGAATTTATGCCAATCCACTAAAAGGTCCAGCTGTTCTGTAGGTGAATTTTTATTGAGCTCCGAAAAAAAGAAAAGAAAAAAGATGTCCTTCTGCAAGGGAGACAATATAAAGTGGACTGGACCCCATTTGTGATGGAATGGCTGGTGAAATGTGTGATGGCACCAGGGAGGAAAAGAAATCTGTAAAATCTACTCTTCTACATAGGATGAAAGCTTGTGTTGATAAGTACTCAAACAAAAAGGCTTGAGCTTCCTCCAGTTTTCAGTTCCCAAATGAAGTTTATTAAGGAGTACATCACTCTGGCTTCCTAAAACTCCAATCAAGAACTACCCGGTTCTCCTCCTGCTGGGTTTATGTACTTGACCTTGGGGAACACAGCTACATGCTGGCAATTGCCCTTGTTACAGCAGCAGAGGGTTGAGGGGGGAGTCAGACAAGAACTAATTGCCAGAAGTGGTGAAGCCTCCTGCTGCCTGAAACTGTCACAATATCTCAAAAATTTTCTTTTTCTTCCATTTGAAAGGATATGACTTGTTCTTTTAAACTTCTCATTAAAACTCTAAGTTATAGCTGGACTCCAGAGGTGTCAATAGAATCATATCATAACTTTTTAAAAAATTACTGCTGGCTCAGTATGAAGTGGACAATTTAGAGTCCAAATCTCTTATCCAAAACTCATAACTAACTCAGTTTAGTTATATACAGAGGTGAAAGTAAGGTGGTATGCCCCAGTACAGTGTACAGGCAAAAGCCGGTGCGCCATACTGGGGCGGGTCAGCTTCACTAGGTGCAATTTAAAGGGCCTGCAGCTCCCAGCAGTGGCTGGAGCCCCCGGCCCTTTAAATTGCTGCCAGAGCCCCACGGCCAGAGCCTTGGGGGTAGCGGTGGCGGGGCTGGGGCGGAGATGTAAAGGGCCCAGGGCGGTAGCGGCAGCCAAGCCCTGGGCCCTTTAAATCATCCCCGGAGCCCCACCGCTGCTTCCCCAGGGCTCCGGCAGGCTCCGGGGATAATTTAAAGGCTCAGGGCCCTTTAAACTGCTGCCAGAGCCCCCCGGCTGCCACTGTTACCCCGGGGAGGGGGAAAGAGGCACTTGTGGGTACAGGGTTGGCTGGGGCTGGCTCTGACCTCCTCCAGTCCCACCCCGTCCGCCCAAGGCCCCGCCCCTTCCAGGGGCCAGAGCCAGATGTTAGAGGGCTTATTCCTTCACCCACTTACTTCCCTGGTCCTTCTCACATGAACAGAGAGCAACAATACCCGAAGTCCAAAGGTGCAAACAATTCGATGTTTATTGGGGTGAACTTCCAGCAAGCATGATTCCAGTTTCCTTCCTTAGTATCCTCCTTCCCAGCTCTGACACCACAGAGCCTTACACCTGTGTCCCTGTTCCCATTCCTACCCTTAGCCAAACATGATTCCAACTTCCTTACTCCCATTCCCATTTCCCCCTTTAGCAAAACATGATTCCAATTTTCTTACCCCCATTCCCTGTTCCCATCTCACACACCCACATGCCCACCCCCACCCACACCCAGTCACTTCTTCATTGACTACAGATTATATAGTAAAACTTGAGTTCTGCTTAGCTATACCTTAACCAATCATTTTCCTGAAATTTAACTAACCAATCCTAACATATTGTAACATGATTATGTAACCAATTATATCCCACCACCTTAATTAGTTTACACCCAGCAAAATTAATTATACAGCAGACAGGAACAATCACAGAACCAGACAGAGATTATACAGACAAACAACGGCAAAGTGGGGACTATAATGACAAGACAATACAGAAGTGAGGATTTCACATCCCAGCTATTTCACATCCCAGATATTGAGTTCTTGCCAGACAGGATGCTATCAAACTAAGTTTCCTTTTACATTTTCTAGGCACTTCCCTTTCTCTGGAGGTGATAGGAACTATCAGGACAGGATTGTATTCCTAACAGCCGAATAGCACCTTATTTCAGTGTGACTAGTTTGGAAAGTGAGGATGTGACTGTTTGCTTCCCAGCTTATGGCTGCCTCTGCTTGCTTAGCCAAAGGCCTTAGCCTAAGAACAGGGCCTCAGACTCTCACAGTAAGAGAAGGCCCTTACACCAGCAGACAGTGATTTTGATTCTTTCTTTTATACCTCTATCACTAGCCAAGTGATAAGAATACACCTAAATTCTTAGAGTATAGGCCTTTACAGACAGGCCTGAATATCTATATCCTAACACCGGCCCCACCCCTTCCAGGGGCCAGAGCCGGCCCCAGCCCAGCCCCGTACCGGTAAGTCCCTAGACTTACTTTCACCCCTGGTTATATAGCATTGCTGGGGGAAAATCCCACTGATTAAGGATAAAAAAAATCACACTATTTACAGATAAGACATTTTTCTTGCATATGGCTGTCAGATAAGCCTACAATTTATTTAACAGATTACAATCTTTTCCACTGCAGTGTATGTTAAATGCCAAAAGTGGAATGGTTATTATGAGCCAAAAGTAATACCAGCCCAATGTGATAAGATAATAAACAGCACCATTTTTCAAGTTGCACTCAGAGAAACATTGCACTAGAAATTAGAGGTAGGTATTTGGGGCTAGTCCTTTCTCTTTGGGATTCGTAATTTAAATGAAAGGTACATTTCTCCTTCTTTATTTTGGTCTCCTTAGATAGTCTTGTTTTATTGTATTTTATAGACTACTCATGGTAGGCCAGCTGGAGCAATGGCTCAAAGCATAAAGGAATCTGCACAGATAGGTTTTTCTTCAGACTCCACAGAGGCTTTCTTAATTCAATAACTGATCATAAAAGATAAATTCCCTCAGCTACAGTATGGGTGTGCGTGTGTGATAGAAAAGAAGACCTGTCTGTTCTCCTCAAACTTCCAGATTCCCTGAGCAGTGTCTCTGCTGCTATCTCCAAAGGGAACCAGGTGTGTTCTGCTGCCAGCTAACCTTAGCACCATTCCTCCTGGATTTTTTTGACGATCAATTAGGCCTTGCTACTGGGTTCCATACAGACATCTGACAGCATCCCCTAACAATCCAAACAGTCTGGGGAATGTGCTTGTATAGGAAAGAGTTTTAACTGAGTGGAATGGAAATGCATGCTGCAGTATGTCTCTGATTTTTCTGCTATATTGACTGATCTACAGAAAAATCTGTTTCCATGTGGTACTGCTGGTAGAGAAAGCATGTAGACGTTGACGGCTTAGTAATGAAACATGGGGAAGTGCCAATCTCACAATAAAGTACTTAAGCATTATTGAAAAGGCAGAAAGAAACTGGCACCACCAGTGCCCTGTTGGAGTGGGATAGTGGCACTCAAGTAGTAAAAACATCCCCAAATCCCATGTAAAATGTGCATGTGAGTGAAACCACTAGAATGAGAGCTCTTCGTTTTCTCACAGAATTTGTTTGACGTGAAATTGATAGCAGTGTTTTTCCTCTCACCTAAGCTGATTAGTTAAAATAATGCTGGTTTTGCATGTAGAATGGCTAATACAGTGTATTTTAATTGTTGAAGCTATGGGGTCTTATTCACCTTTATATGCTGTTCCCTGTATACCATTTTAGCATTGTAACAGAGCCTTAAAGTGGGCACCATAGACGTGTAAAGGGGCCATGATGTCCATTCTGCAGAATACGGAAGACAAGTCAGTTTAAATATGATATAGAGTGAGCTGACCTCTCCTTGTTACATCTGCACTACTTAAATGCATACATGCGAAGGATGAATCTAGGAAGGAGCTATGCCCTGAAATGCCGGTGCCACAGTTTTTGGTGTATACTTGAAGCTTGTTCTTCTTTCCAATAATCTGAACACAGAATGAAGTAGTGGCATGATCAAATTAGCCTTCTTGAATGAAGGCATAACATTTAAAACTTTCATGAGTCTCATTAGTGGAAATCAATTGTACTCTTTAATTACAGAAGCAGCTATGTGGTAATACCTCCCTCTCCTTGTATTGTTGACCTTTGTCACTTGACGATGTACAGAGACTGTAATGTCTGTGCAGAAATCATTTTATTTATTCGATAGCTCATTTTTTCCCCCCAGTGTTTTGGACTGAAAAATCTTGTTAGGTAGTGGTAAAGCAGAAGATGTGCAGTACTTGTGGTGGGTCTAATAACATGCTATCTCTCTCCTCCACATCTCAGTTGGGTCACTATCAGTACTGAGACCCATAGTGAGCGATATGAACTACACACGTCATATGAAAAGGAGGAGACTGCTAAGTAATTATACACACCTGTTTTTAGTAACAGTCTGTAGTTTTCCAGAAGAATGTGGACACGGAAACAGGTCCGATATTCAGTATAAAAGCAATGCATCACATGAGACCTACAAGTCTATATGCAGGACAAACTCACATGACATGTAATTAGAGTAGGAGGTAAGTAGCAGCCCATATCAAACTCACAATGTAGCCTGGCTCAGAAGAACCTGTTAAGATAGAAGATATTCTAATATATTTCATCCGTCACACACAAAAGTAGCTCTATTGCTCACTTTTCCAACAGTGGATCCTATACATGTGGTATAATACATGTAGCAAATTAAGAACAGAATTGTCAAATCTATTTTTTTTCCAAATCTTTTCTAATTTTGCCTTCTTCTCTGAACATGGTATGAATGGCAATAAAGAGCCGCTTGTCCTCAAAGCTATAAAAGGTGGTGATACTGTTCATGTTCATTATGAATAAATTTTAAAATATCTATCAGGTACCACATAAGCTGCTTAATTTTATTTATGAAAATGAGATCTCTACGTTTTAAAAGATGACATTAAATCAATATAAATACAACATTTAGTAACTAGGTCTATGAAATGTTTGTCAATGTACGTTCTGGAAGAGAATGAGTAAGAGAGTGATTATTTTTGCTACCCCCAGGAGCAGGGCAGGATCTGAATAGCACATACAATCATAGTTTGGTCCCTGTCTAAGAACTCTGTGACAAAAGCAATC
This sequence comes from Lepidochelys kempii, assembly GCF_965140285.1. Taxonomy (NCBI): domain Eukaryota; kingdom Metazoa; phylum Chordata; order Testudines; family Cheloniidae; genus Lepidochelys; species Lepidochelys kempii. Next base: position 131,284,842 of record NC_136381.1, on the reverse strand, counting down.
GGTGCCTTATAATTGGCTGGTGCAAATTGCTTCCCCCTTTTCATTGGTTCAACCACGTTGGCTAGAGCATGGAGGGTGTGGAGCCAAAGCTCTCCCGGCCTGTACTTTGCTTCCTGTACAGGTGGTCAGCAATGACATTTCACCCACCACCGCAGCATTGTGAACCTCAAATTTGACCTGTGCAGATTAATAAGGAGGCACCTTATTCCTCCTTACATCCCTGTATGAGTGCACAGACAGGATAACAACTGATCCCCTAGAGACTTTAAAATATTAATTAAAGAAACACCAATAATCAACAGTGATTATAAAAAGGTCCTCTTGAATATAGCTTTGAATTATTAATCATGTTTGTTACAGTACAAATATTTATGGAATGGAGACTCTATGGCCTGTTCTGGTCTGCTTGCTGTAATTTGTGAGAGTGGTGGTGGTCCGATAAATTATTAATCACTGCACTTGGACAGTTCTGGAAGCAGGGAATCACAAAGATGAAAGTGAAGGGTAGTTGGGTAATATACTGTGTAGTTATTTTTCTTGGAAAGAATGAGTATTGTGGTTAGAGATAAGGATGATCAGGGCCAGCTCACTTAATGCTGCCCATCCTGCAGCTTCTATAATCGCCAGCCCAGCAAGGGCTGGTTAAAATAATAGCAGGGTATTTTCTACTCAGCTTCAGTGTCACCTGGTTAAACCAACAGTACAAGTTGCTGGTTGAACACTCTGTGGAGATAATGAGGATTCTGGGTAAATGAGACCCATGCCAGTACTATACAAAATTCCTAATAAACCTCACTCTAAAGAACTAAAACCTGTCCCATATGGCATGGCAGTGCTGTTTTAGTTAGCCTGTGGAGCAAAGGGATTTGGACACAAAGCTACTTTTTGGATCATTCATTATTTTGTATACCTGTTAAATGTCCCCTCATTTTCCTCTCCTTTTTAAAGTAATGAGTCCCAAGCTTTTCAATCTCTCATCATATGGAAGGTTTTCCTTGCCTGTAATCTTTCAGCTGACCTACTCTATTTTCCTCTCAAAAAAGATATAATAGGCTGACTAGAACTAGAGTTCAGCAGTTAAGACATAATTCCAGGTCTTCCATGGCCTAGGTGCAAGTCGCTGCTTCCCCCACAAATTAATGTGTGACCTTGGCAAACCACCTATTCTTTCTTTCACTCCATTCACCATCTGTAAAACATGGCTAATAGCACTTCTTTGAGTATTTGCCCACACAGATCCCACTCTAGGTGCACGTGCACATAACATCAGATTATTTTGGCCAACAGTGACCATTGAGGCTCTGCATACACTCTGCATCCTCAAGCTCCTCACCTGCTTGGTAAGGTGGGCTCATTTAAATAATGTGTGTGTTAACACAGTCAAATGCAAGGTCATGCATCCAGGAACAAAGAACATAAGTCACACTTACAAAATGAAGAACTACAGCCTGGAAAACAGTAAGTCTGAAAATAACTTTGGCATCATGGTAGGTAGCCATTTGAAAATGAGCTCTTATTCTGACACTGCAGATAAGTGGGCAGACGTGATCCTTGGTTGTGTAAGCAGTAGAATATCACGTAAGAGTAGGAAGGTGGTATTACCTCTGTGTTCAGTGTTAGTGAGACCATTGCTGCAATGCCATGTCCGATTTTCATGTCCACACTTCAAAAAGGACACTGACAAACTGGAAAGGATTCATGGTTCACAAAAGAGCTACAAGAATGACTTGAAGTCTGGAAAACCTGCCTTATAGTGAGAGACTGAAAGAGCTCTATCTATTTAGTTTATCCAGAAGAAGATTAAGGTGTGATTTTGATCACCATTTACAAGTACCTACACAGGAAAGCAATTTCACTTCAGCCTAGCAGACAGATATAACAATACTCACTGATTGGAAGATGAAGCTAGACAAATTCAGACTAACAACAGTCTGAACATTTTAACAGTAAGGGTAATTAACCATTGGAACAACTTACTTAGTGATCTGATGGATTATCCCTGACTTTCTAAATGATATGCTATAGCTCAAACAAAAGTTGTGGGCTTGATACATAAATTATTGTTTGGGGTTCTTTGACCTGTTATGCGGGAGCTCAAACTAAATCATAGTGGTTCCCTCTTGCCTTAAGAATCTATGAATCATCTGTCATTTATTGCTATGCCAGTGGTTATGTTTCTTGTACTTAACATCTTAGGCATGTCTGTTCAATGCTTAGACTGCCTCTGATTTTGACTATTTGTCCATTTAAAAAAAAACAAATTTATCTCCATTCTACGCACACTTGCTGTTCTCTAACTTTTATCATTGTAAATAACATCTCAGAAACGGAGACTCAGACAATATCATTGCTAATGAATGCTATATTATTTCAAATGTTTATACTGTTTTTTTTTCTTGTGTCCCTCATTTTTGGTCTTTTTCCCAGCTTTGAAAGTGGGACCTTGAAAGGTATGGACCTCTTAACAGAAAGAAGAACACTTCTTCTGTATAATTAACTGTATGTTATCTGTAATAATGTAGCATGCTAGAAATATATTGAAGGCACAATCTAAGAAATTATTGTACCTTTTAATATACTTATCTGCAGCTATGAAATTCTTGGCATAATGTTCCACCTACACATGGTCTTAACAGATATATATTAAAGAGGCATAAACTCACTGCTTATATGATGATTTATGAATCATTGGCAGGAGAAAAAATAACTCATTTTCATGACCATTCATCCGATGTTGTTTCACTGGAATTTATTTGTTTACATGTTTGTTTTTCATTGTATAAAATTAAAGAAACCTTTCACTATGTGCCAGGGTCTATTATGCATAATTTAAAACACCCACAATGTTCATTTAAACAACACAGGTTTCAGAGTAACAGCCGTGTTAGTCTGTATTCGCAAAAAGAAAAGGAGTACTTGTGCCACCTTAGAGACTAACCAATTTATTTGAGCATAAGCTTTTGTGAGCTACAGCTCACTTCATCAGATGCATACTGTGGACAGTGTAGAAGATCTTTTATACACACAAAGCATGAAAAAATACCTCCCCCCGCCTCATTCTCCTGCTGGCCATAGCTTATCTAAAGTGATCACTCTATTTACAATGTGTATGATAATCAAGGTGGGCCATTTCCAGCACAAATCCAGGGTTTAACAAGAACGTCTGGGGGGGGGCGGTATGGAAAAAAACAGGGGAAATAGGTTACCTTGCATAATGACTTAGCCACTCCCAGTCTCTATTCAAGCTTAAGTTAATTGTATCCAGTTTGCAAATGAATTCCAATTCAACAGTTTCTCGCTGGAGTCTGGATTTGAAGTTTTTCTGTTGAAGAATTGCAACTTTCATGTCTGTAATCGTGTGACCAGAGAGATTGAAGTGTTCTCTGACTGGTTTATGAATGTTATAATTCTTGACATCTGATTTGTGTCCATTTATTCTTTTACGTAGAGACTCTCCAGTTTGACCAATGTACATGGCAGAAGGGCATTGCTGGCACATGATGGCATATATCACATTGGTGGATGTGCAGGTGAACGAGCCTCTGATAGTGTGGCTGATGTTGTTAGGCCCTGTGATGGTGTCCCCTGAATAGATATGTGGGCACAGTTGGCAACGGGCTTTGTTGCAAGGATAGGTTCCTGGGTTAGTGGTTCTGTTGTGTGGTATGTGGCTGCTGGTGAGTATTGGCTTCAGGTTGCGGGGCTGTCTGTAGGCAAGGACTGGCCTGTCTCCCAAGATTTGTGAGAGTGTTGGGTCATCCTTCAGGATAGGTTGTAGATCCTTAATAATGCGTTGGAGGGGTTTTAGTTGGGGGCTGAAGGTGACGGCTAGTGGCATTCTGTTCTTTTCTTTGTTGGGCCTGTCCTGTAGTAGGTAACTTCTGGGTACTCTTCTGGCTCTGTCAATCTGTTTCTTCACTTCAGCAGGTGGGTATTGTAGTTGTAAGAATGCTTGATAGAGATCTTGTAGGTGTTTGTCTCTGTCTGACGGGTTGGAGCAAATGCGGTTGTATCGCAGAGCTTGGCTGTAGAGGATGGATCGTGTGGTGTGGTCAGGGTGAAAGCTGGAGGCATGTAGGTAGGAATAGCGGTCAGTAGGTTTCCGGTATAGGGTGGTGTTTATGTGACCATGGTTTATTAGCACCGTAGTGTCCAGGAAGTGGATCTCTTGTTTGGACTGGACCAGGCTGAGGTTGATGGTGGGATGGAAATTGTTGAAATCATGGTGGAATTCCTCAAGGGCTTCTTTTCCATGGGTCCAGATGATGATGTCATCAATATAGTACAACTAGAGTAGTGGCGTTAGGGGACGAGAGCTGAGGAAGCGTTGTTCTAAGTCAGCCATAAAAATGTTGGCATACTGTGGGGCCATGCGGGTACCCATAGCAGTGCTGCTGATCTGAAGGTATACATTGTCCCCAAATGTAAAACAGTTATGGGTAAGGACAAAGTCACAAAGTTCAGCCACCAGGTTAGCCGTGACATTATCGGGGATAGTGTTCTTGATGGCTTGTAGTCCATCTTTGTGTGGAATGTTGGTGTAGAGGGCTTCTACATCCATAGTGGCCAGGATGGTGTTATCAGGAAGATCACCGATGGATTGTAGTTTCCTCAGGAAGTCAGTGGTGTCTTGAAGGTAGCTGGGAGTGCTGGTAGCATAGGGCCTGAGGAGGGAGTCTACATAGCCAGACAATCCTGCTGTCAGAGTGCCAATGCCTGAGATGATGGGGTGCCCAGGATTTCCAGGTTTATGGATCTTGGGTAGTAGATAGAATATCCCAGGTCGGGATTCCAGGGGTGTGTCTGTGCAGATTTGATCTTGTGCTTTTTCAGGGAGTTTCTTGAGCAAATGCTGTAGTTTCTTTTGGTAACTCTCAGTGGGATCAGAGGGTAATAGCTTGTAGAAAGTGATGTTGGAGAGCTGCTGAGCAGCCTCTTGTTCATATTCTGACCTATTCATGATGAAAACAGCACCTCCTTTGTCAGCCTTTTTGATTATGATGTCAGTTATTTCTGAGGCTGTGGATGGCATTGTGTTCCGCATGGCTGAGGTTATGTGGCAAATGATGCTGCTTTTCCACAATTTCAGCCCATGCACGTCGGCGGAAGCACTCTATGTAGAAGTCCAGTTTGCTGTTTCGACCTTCAGGAGGAGTCCACCTAGAATCCTTCTTTTTGTAGTGTTGGTAGGGAGGTCTCTGTGGATTAGTATGTTGTTCAGAGGTATGTTCGTGGGGGTCCTTCTGCCCCTCCACCCCCACGAACATGGTACAGTTCTGTGGTGACCTAGAATCCTATTTTCGATGTCTCCGACTCAAGGAATATTTCCAACATACCTCTGAACAACATACTAATCCACAGAGACCTCCCTACCAACACTACTAAAAGAAGGATTCTAGGTGGACTCCTCCTGAAGGCTCGTTCACCTGCACATCCACCAATGTGATATATGCCATCATGTGCCAGCAATGCCCCTCTGCCATGTACATTGGTCAAACTGGATAATCTCTACGTAAAAGAATAAATGGACACAAATCAGATGTCAAGAATTTTAACATTCATAAACCAGTGGGAGAACACTTCAATCTCTCTGGTCACGCGATTACAGACATGAAAGTTGCAATTCTTCAACAAAAAAACTTCAAATCCAGACTCCAGTGAGGAAACTGTTGAATTGGAATTCATTTGCAAATTGGATACAATTAACTTAAGCTTGAATAGAGACTGGGAGTGGCTAAGTCATTATGCAAGGTGACCTATTTCCCCTTGTTTTTTCCTAACCCCTCATCCCCAGACGTTCTTGTTAAACCCTGGATTTGTGCTGGAAATGGCCCACCTTGATTATCCTACACATTGTAAATAGAGTGATCACTTTAGATAAGCTATGGCCAGCAGGAGAGTGGGGTGGGAGGAGGTATTTTTTCATGCTTTGTGTGTATAAAAGATCTTCTACACTTTCCACAGTATGCATCCGATGAAGTGAGCTGTAGCTCACGAAAGCTTATGCTCAAATTGGTTAGTCTCTAAGGTGCCACAATTACTCCTTTTCTTTAAACAACACAATCTCCCAAAAAAACAAAGTAACATATTCTTAGTTAATGATTGGCTATTGCTTCATAAGGCAAAGGTGTGCACAACTAAGGGAGCTTTGTGCTATGTCTTGTTTTTTTAACAGATTCTCTGTCAGATCAAGGGGGCAAGAAAATTCGAAAGGCTCTGGTATTGACAATCCCCTGACAGAAGCCTTCAGACAATTAATGTGTATATGGACTGTTAGCTCAAGAATCTCATATGCCTTCACTTCTGTGGGTGGCATAGGTGCTGGAACTTGGTGTCCTGGGGCTGCTGCAGCACCCTCTGGCTTGAAGTGGTTTCCATCATGTACAGGGTTTACAGTTTGGTCCAATGGCTTTCAGTGCCCCCACTATACAAAAAGTTCCAGCACCACTGGTGGATGGGCATAGAAAGAGCGAGAGATGGCTACTGAGACAGCAAGGGATTAATATCAGCACTTTGAATAGTGCCCGGTATAAAATATTACTGGTGACAAATGTTTCTTCAGCTACCACTGCTGAGCCAGCACAGTCTGTTCTACTTTTAACTTCAGAGTAAACTTCAAGAATGGCCACATCTAGGGTCTGGTTCTCTCTTATTTAAGTCAATGGCAAAACTCCTCTTGGCTTAAATGGTGCAGCATCAGGCCCACAAAGTTCACCACAATGATGCATTTGGGTGTCAAACAAGCCATGGATGACTGGCAAGGTGGGACAGGGAGGGGAGGAAACACTTTTGGGCACTGCTGCCATATGGGAATCCAGCAATGATCAGGAATCCAGAAAATTCTGTGTTTTTTTTTTTTTTGTTTTGTTTTTTGGTTTTGGTCAAACAGTGGGCACATTTAAAAAGTGGGGACCCATTGACCCTATCACACTCTCATGTGGTTGCCCAAATCAACTAGCATCACAACCATATTAATGTCCTGAGCAGCACCAGTACATGCAACCTTAAATCTGTCCCCATCGAATATTGTACTAGATAGACTGAACTGCCAGCAGCTGGTAATGACTTTCCCCGCTCTGTTCTTAGCTGGGTTTGAGGCAGTGGCCTAGAGCTCAGATTCCATAGTCCATTGCTCATTACCAGTCATCTGAGCTATCCATTCATCCAAAAACCCAGCTATGTATGCTCAATCCTGCTGTGCGCTATTAGCAGCTGGCATCTCGGCTACTGTTTTGAATAAATAGTGATGGTTGAGATACAAGTCTTATGTTGTGCCTGGCTGACTTAAGCAGGAGTTTTGTCTAAGTAAGGGCTGAAGCATTTGGCTTATCCATCCACTGCCCAGGAAATTGTGTAGCATACTTTGACTTCATAAAAGCTATTGTTTATCATCTGAAGTATAAACTGTGGGAAAACTATAGGTATCTTCCATATTTTTTTAAAAAAAGAGATTTATTATCTTTATTTTTATAAAGAAATGTAGTGTGAGATTTTTAAAGGCTTTATGAATTGGAGAGTGAACAGAAACTAAAGAAAAGCTCTTATTTGATTAGCTTTTAAAATGTGAGTTCTGGAGAGTTTTCTCAAATAGCCCGTTTTACTAGCTGAGTTAAAGAGGCTTAAGACCTTTGAGTACCCCATCATTCTTTAGAGTTTCAGCATGTCTGCTAGCAACTATTAGAACTGGCTTAAAGTCAATAGCAGATGCACAAACCATATTAATGAGTTTATTTTCCAACCTTTTGTGGGTGTGGAGAACTATCACTGTATTAGAAAAAGATACACATGACACAGACTTTATGATCTGAAATGGCTATACTATATTTTAAGAAGTGCTGGGACTTACCTAAAATGATGTCTCTAACTCTTCTCCTTACCTTTTAGTCAATATTTTTTTTTTGAAAAAAAAAGTGCTTAAAATAAAGGAATTCCATAAAGAGAGAAATGCAAAACCTTAATTCTGCTTGAATGAATTGGTAACAGTGTCCTGTCCCCTCAGACATTGTAAGGCCTATCCGACTGGCCTAAACTCTGACTGCAGCCCAAATCCTTAGGTGATATGAATTGGTGTAGCTCCCTTTAAAGCAACCAGAACTATGCTGATTTATACCAGCTAAAGATCAAGCCAAAAGTATGTAATACTCTCACTACCTGCAGCTAACATTTCAAATGCCAGTAGAATCAACTCGGAGCTCCATCCTTCTGAAGCTGATAACTTTAGCATCCTTCAGGGATGAGGGTTACTAACCCTCAGATGAGACAATAAAACTATGTTCTCTCTTCTTCTTGAAATTAAAACATCCATGGTGAGTGTTCTCAGCCAACATTTTCCTTCTCAACTACTGTGCTGTGTGCTGATAGGCTGATTCCCTCCACCACAGAAGTGACTTCATTTCAATGGTGCTCTTAGTGGACCACATTGGTGTCCTAGTTCAGGGCAACTGCACCTGTATTCCCTCTCCATGGATCTTCAGGGGAACCCACTCTGGGCTGCCACCTCTTCAACTGTCACCTGTCTTGGGGTGATGATCCGTGCCTCTTTTACTTCTGGCCAAGGTTTTTCCAGACTTCAGTCCCCTGCCTACACTGCATTCCCAACAAGCCAGACTCCCTAAACAGTCCAGCATCTGCACTTTACTTCCTCTTCAAAGACCATTAACAAGTAAAATTGTCAGTTGTAAATTAGCACACAGCTCTTTATAAGCAAGCACGTTTATTCGCAAGGTGAAAGCACTGAAGTTAGAGTCACACAGTTTAAGGCAAGAAGGGACCAGTAGATCATCTAGTCTGGTCCTTTGTATATCACAGGCCACCAACCCCACCTAGCACTTGCACACTGAAACCAACAACTAAAATGAGCTTACAACAAACAGAAGACTAGACTATTATGTTCCACAAATAGACTAGAAGGGACTAAGGTGCACTGAGTATCGTTCACATAAATGACATAATAAATAAGGTTAAATACACAAATAAACTGTCCAAGAGGGAGGGGAAAAAGTAGGTAAAATGTAAACCTTTATTTATAGATATGTAAAGTGAAATTAGAAGGCTTAGTGTTGGTCTAACAGTAGAAAACTATTTGGTAGATAATCAGCTGAACATGAGCTCCTAGTGCAATAAGGTGGCCAAAAAGAGCTAATGCAATCTTGGGCTTTGTTAACAGGGGAAACTTGCATAGGAGTAGAGACACTTGGCCTCTGCATTTGGCACTGGTGCAACAATTACTGCCTCCTGTGTACAGCTCTGGTGCCCACAATTCAAGAAGGATGTTGATAAGCTGGAGAGGGTTGAGAGAAGATCCACACAAATTATTAGAGAAGATACTGTATAGTGATAGACTCAAAGACCTGAATCTATTTATCTTAACAAAGAGAAGATGAAGAAGTAACTTAATTAGTCTACAAGTATCTGTGCCAGAAACAAATATTTAATAATAGACTATTCAGTCTAGCTGAGAAAGGCATAACAATCCAATGGCTGGACATTAAACCTGTATAATTGATTTCACTATAAATATATCAAAGTGCCATGTGTTAAGCGGAAGAGTGATCAGAGGTGTAGCTGGTAAACTGGGGTATGCTGTTTCTTTGGAACCAACAAGTCTGTGAGTACTGCTCATGTCCAGTGGATTGGGGATTGGACATTCTTGAGAGATGTTTGCAGTGCTCAAGGGTTGCCATAAAAATAAAGAGAAGGGTAACCACCTTTTTGTATACAGTGCCTTTGGTAAGCTTGCCTTTGGTAAGCATCTATAATGCTTTGTCATGCTAAGGACAGGTGCTGTGAAGGTGTGTCCACAGGAAGTGTCATAACATGTTCAGAGCAAGCTTGCTCCTCACAAAAGCCAGCAGAGGAGGAAATGACCCAAACCCTTTTTTATACCTAATAGTCCAATTGTTACAAAATTCACTTGGGAGGTGGAAGACCCAGGTTCAAATCCCCATTCTGTCATATTTGGCACAGGGAATTCTTGAACTCAGCTCTCCCACCTCAGTACCCTAACCACTGGGCTGTTGGGATACTCTGGGTGGGTTTCTCCTGTTGAAGTTGTTCCACTTTGACTCAGTGAATATTATTCTACACAGAGAAGAGAGTAGAATGATTCTATAGCCTAAAGGTAGGGCACTCACTGGGAACCAGGGTGTGTCAGTCTCTGCTCCAAATCGGGCAGAGGCGGGGAATGAACCTCTGTCTTCCAGACCCCAGGTGAGTGCTCTAACCACTGGACTATTCAGCATAAGGAGACTACCTAGCTACCTTTTGATGGGTGGGGCTAAGGCTACATCCCTCTCCTTCACGTTTCCTTCTTACTAGTTTACATGGCTCCCTACTCAGCATACTAGCTTCTGTGACTCCCTTTTTAGGTGCCTAATTCTCTCATGCATCGTATAGGGAGCTTGGGTGTCTAACTTGGGGTTGTGAGTTCCACTAGGTAGCAGGGCACCTAAAAGTTAGGCACTGCAACACTGAGACTTGCAACACGTATGTCCCCTTGTGAATTCATCCCAAAGTCTTCAGCTTCTTTATCATAAATCTTTTGATTTATTTGACATAGTGTCCTTACACCGGTATTTTCTGTAATCTATCGTGGAATAAGTATTGTCTGCTGTTTTATGTTTGATTGTACTAAACCACTTACAGAAACGTTGCTACTGTACAAAATAAAGTTGCATTGAATTTTAATGTATAATTGAAGGCAAGGAAAATTAAAGTTTTCTCCAGAAGGAGAAGCCAGCACAAATGGCTCTTAACCCAGGCTTCAATGGCAACTTAGAATTATCAGCACAAATGCCTACAGAGCTCATCCAGCAGCCAGAGATCGCTGCTGAAAGAATACATTTGATAATTTTGTGTTTGGATCATGTAATGACCTGCTGTTTTCTTTGTGCTACATTATTTCGTGATAGATGTGCAGTGACTTTAGGTAAGGCTAAGATTTTGTCATGGTTATTTTTAATAACAGTCACAGACAGGTCACAGGCAATAATAAACAATTCACGGAAGCCGTGACTTGTCTGTGACTTTTGCTGCTGCAGCTCCATGGTTTCCACAACCACCCTAGTGGCTGGGAGCTGTGGGGTTCCCCCTCTGCCTGCAGCAGCTGAAAGCTGCAGGGTGATCATATTTCCCAAAGAGAAAATGGGACACCCCAAGCTGCTTGCTGGTGGCATCCACCTCCCCCTCACCCTGCGAGGTTGCCCGTTGCTGGAACCTTGCAGGGGGCCCACCTGTTATGCGTCACTGCTGTTGCCAGAATACTGCCAGGGCCTCACTGGCTGCCAGCTCCAGAGTCCTGCAGCCCCTGGGGCTTAAGCACAGAATGTCAGGGTGGTGTCTGGAAGTCACTGATTCCATGACCTCTGTGACATAAACATAACCTTAACTTTAAGTCCGTGAGAGCCTGAGGTCAAAATCAACCCTCGGTGTCACAGCACTGTCTACAGAACTGGTTTAGAGCATTAGTGTAAGCCCCACTAGCACAAGTGTGTGGTCCTGTACTAGAAGGCTTATTCCCCAGTGCAGTGTAGACATGCTCATTATGGACCTAGTTTTATGGCTGAAATGCTTGCTGGATCAAAAATTTAAAAACATATTTTGATCAAAATATATCTAGTTTTGATTTATTTATGACCACATCCTTAATTGTAGTGTGTAATGTCTTACTTCACAAATTGATTCACTTATTTCAAAAGCATTACTCAGGAGTAAGGTGAGCAGAATCTGATAACATCTGTTCTCTTGTCTTTTTTCTGCACAACATTTCAAAAGCCTTTAGTTTACAAGTTTCAAAAGATTGGTTGTTTTTCAATTCACAGTAGAGTTTCTTTGTGGTTGTAGCTTCTATCTTGCTGTATTCATTCTACTGATTTGTTTGCCTGAGTGTCTTTTTGTTATCTTGTTTTTTCTAGGTTTCCTCTGTGTACTGAACCATAAAGAAATTCTAAATCTTTGATTTTGCTGTCAGCTATTCTATATATTATAATAACTTGTTTTACCAGAACTTTACAGTTCTGTGTTACTGCTATCATTTACAATGCCTTCCTTTTAGCATTGACAGGGATAAGTTATACCACTGGCCTCAGTTACATGCTCTTCTTTACAATTAATATAATTCTGAACACTATTAAAATGCTGTACCTTCATGAATTGTAACTTGCTGTTCAGACAAAAATATGTATGTATTTAAATTTCTGTGTGTGTGAGAGATACCCTGTTTGCACTGCGCTTTCTATAGCTAGACCAGGACACCTACACTTTGCAGTCGTCTAATAACGTCTAATGATAGGCTTGTGAAGACTGCTACCTGCATACAGTTGCTGCTGCTTAACAGTTTCAAGCTGTAATTACTTGGAACCTAAATTACATTACAGTGTTTGTTTCTTACCAAAAGTGACAGAATGGTTATTGATTGGGCTATTGTCTTTGCCTGCTCAGTAGCTATTTAAAATATTCATCCCAAGAGTGTGAGAGGAAATGTAACTTACCATCCCTAGACTCTTAATATCAATCACATATTATATACCAGCTATGAAAATATCTTGACTTTGTTTTTACTTTCTCAAAGAAAATGGACTCTTATTTTCCCACTGAATACACTCAAGGACTTGATTAATAACAGTTACTAAGGTGTGTGCCTATTACTATAATGTCATTTGTATGTGCCACAGCAATATTAGTGCCACTATTTACATTCTAAACCTAAGATGAGATTTTTTTTTTGAGCATTTATATGTTATGGGAGTTAGGCATCTAATGGCTTTCAGTGAGAATTGTGTGCCTGGCTCCCCTACATGCTTCTGAAAATCCCACCCTAGTTTTCTGTAGTGATTAGATAAATATCTGCCCAAGAGATGGATGGATCGATGGAGCTAACTTTAACACATTTTAGGAAGCTTCTTCCCATCTCCCCAGATGCAGGAACCAGAAGATGGACAATATCAGAGGAGGAGGCAAAAAACAGCTCCAGGACCAATTAAAATGTCAAATCCAAGAAACACCATAGCCTGAGGTTGACTAGGTTAGTCTCCCACTAGGCCCATAACTTGGACCAGAAAATAAACAGAAAAGGAAACAAAGTACAGATGGGGAAAAAAATGAAACAATTGACAACACGTGAAAATGAGCTCTTCCCCCCCCCCCCCCATCTCTCCTTCCAGGTTACTCTGGGTTTTATACTTCCCCAGTCCATGAAAAACTACCAGGCTGTTCAAAATGGTCTCTTACAGAATTTTGCAGAAGATTCCCCCGCCCATTTCCACCCCCACCCCCGATGTCCAATTCAGACACACTTAACTCAGGAAAAAAAAGGAACTACAGGTAGCTCAGACAGATCAACAAGTATCCAGTTCTCAGAATGCAGGTTCTCCTTAATGTGTCTCTAAGTAAATGATAGTAGGCCGTTCCAAAGTAATAATCCATAGTCTGTAAACCTGCTGCCATCTCTCTCCAGGTGCGAGGCCTGCCAGTTGGTCCCATTGTCCCAACAGCCCCTCTCTTGCTTTTCAAGAAGCATTCCGTGCAAGTGCCTTTACTAACTTCAGTTGTGTCAGTTTACCATGGGGAGAGGGACATGGCCATGCTAGAAAGAAGGTTCCATCCAATTTTAAGCTTTGTCACATGAAAGGGATGATTCCTATCTTGCCAACAGGACACAGAGTGCTAGTGTTTAGCCCAGGACTGTAGTTAACAGCTGGTTCCAATATATACTGTAGGAATCCATGGGCTCATCTGCAAAATGGTGTGAGGAAAAATGGCTATTTTAGTAGGGTTATTCAGTGCTTCAGCATCACTTCTTTCCCTTCCAGGCTCTTCATATCACTTCAGAGTTGCAAGACTGTACATGAATTATTTTGTAGTGATTAAGTACTCCACTACTTTAGAGAGTGACCAACCATCCCCAGCAGAAGATGATGTAGTTAGGGGTTGTGTGGACATACACACTTCAATTAAAGCTAGATACACTATATATTCTGCATATAAAGGTGCCTCTGAGAAGTAAAAATTACCATATCATTAATCTCCAGTCAAGTAATGACTTTTATGAGAATTTCTATTGTCCAGTCCAGATAACCTTTAAAGACTTTCATTTCCAGCTGCATATAGCACCAGGAATGGGAATTGGCATCTCAGTGTTGAGTAGAGACCATATTATCCCAGACAGGCAGGTGATCAGCAGATTTAGCTCTTTATGCAGTGCTTTTCATACACGCTTTATGAAAGAAGGTAAATATAATTCTCCTCACCTTATGTGTGGGGAAACTGAAGAACAGAGAGGTGAAGCAACTTCATTGTAGCGGGTAGTTGCGAAGGTAGTTCCTCAATCAGCACAGTGCAGAAACTGCAACTTTAGTTGGTCCACTGACAGCTGATTAATAGGTTTGACAGTCTGGAATGTATCATCTTCCATTATAACTATTGTGATTCTCATTGAAGTTGTTGGGGGAACTACAGTATATGGACCTAGCAAATGTTTGATTGAATCTTGCTTTTTAAAGAGATGAGTTATGTGAGATTGCAAGGTTTGGACTTTTCTCTATTATCCTGTACACATAGGGACAGTGTAGGAGCAGGATTCGATAATTGTACTATAAGAACAGAGGTACTAATGTATGTCTTGATTTCATTTTACCAGCCCCCTTTTTGAATAGCAGAACGGAATGACCCTCTAGGACATGGGTAGGAATGCATCTGACAGACTGCCAGTGTCTGTACTGATGTTAAGGCAGGGACAGACCAGAACAATCCTTATGACTGATTATGGTCCCCCTTTTATTTTAGGATAAGTTATGTCTACTATGGTTTCCTATATGTATTACAAATTAGGCACCCTAGTTAAATATAAATTTATTTGTTTTAAGGTTTAATAAGTAAGAGACAGAATCTTGAATTGTGTCTATGTTAAGGAGATTCAAAATAAACTGACACTGTATTCTCAAAGGTCTCTGTAAAAAGACTGTGTGAATGAGGAATGTATGCATCAGGAAAAGATAAGGAGTGAAGGCCATTGTTATAGCCAGATGGTCAAGAAAAATGGGGTAAAGAGACTTAAGGTTACCAGAAAATGATCAACGCACATCCATAATGAAAGAAGAGCAAACTGAGGACCCTGAGGTGAAGGCTGGCACCTCTAAAGACAGGACATTTGATTAAATCGGAACCAGGACAAGATAACCGTCTCGGAGGTGTATTGGAATGTTTACATCAGAAGATAACACCAATTAAGAAGTAACCTGTCACAAAATGACACAGCAAAATCCATAGACTTCTACAGAGAAAAGGAACTATAAGAATAGGGTGCTTTGCCATGGGATTTTGGGTTTGTCTTGTCACTACTCCAGGAGCATAGGATCGTGACAGACAAAGCCTGGCTCCCCTCTGCAACCAATCTAGCTGGCTACTAGATTGATCCAGACTCCAGACTGGTAACTATAAAAACATCAACTGGCAGGACTGTGTGCATGATGCGTATGTGTGTGTGACTGAAAAGCATATGCTAACTGTTGTATTTTCAACAAATATGGCGTATTTGCCTTCTCCCTTATACAAAGCCCATGGGATCTTTTATAGCATAGCAACAGCACCATGATTTATAAAACTGCTCCAGGAAATAACGTTAGATATGCTCATTTATTGGAGATTTTACATCATTTCTGTAATGAATGGTATAGAACAGCTTCTGTATGAGGAGAGATTAATAAAATTGGGACTTTTCAGCTTGGAAAAGAGATGACCCAGGGCAGATATGATAGAGTTCTATAAAATCATGACTGGTGTGGAGAAAGTAAATAAAGAAGTATTATTTACTCCTTCTCATAACACAAGAACTAGGGGTAACCGTATGAAATGAATAGGCAGCAGGTTTAAAACAAACAAAAGGAAATATTTCTTCACACAATGCACTGTTAAACCTGTGGAACTCTTTGCCAGAGGATGTTGTGAAGGCCAAGAATATGACAGGGTTCAAAAAAACTAGATAAATTCATAGAGGATAGGTCAATCCATGGCTATTAGCCAGGATGGGCAGGTATGGTGTCCTGAGCCTCTGTTTGCGAGAAGCTGGAAATGGGCGATAGGGGATAGATCACTTGATGATTACCTGTTCTGTTCACTCCCTCTGGGGCACAAAACATTCGCCACAATCAGAAGACAGGATACTGGGCTAGATGGACCTTTGGTCTTACCCAGTATGGTTATTCTTATGAATGCCTTTCAGTGGGAGGACTCTGAAGAATGATTTCAGAGGATTTCTGCTTGGAAGATTCTCTGGGTTGCTGGTGTTCTAATACTTACTTATTTATAATTCTTTGTTAGTTGACCTTTAAATTGCATGCAGGTAGAGAAATGATGGCTGCAAACTTTTTTTTTCCCTAATCACAGCTATAACTAGTCCCCTCCCCCAGCAAAAAAAATGAGTATTTTCTATACTAGATATTCATCATAAAGTTGCATAAACTATTTCCTTACGGGGGCGGGGAGAAGCTGTTGCTTATTTTCGTCCAAATTAAAGCAGAAATCCCATTTTGGAAATGTTTTAATGCATCCATTTGTTCAAAGTTAGTGAAACAATTTAATTGCTATGGCAACAGGGTTAAATGATTTAACTTTTTTTTGTATAAGCCACAATGCAGAACAATTTTAAGTAATCAGATAAAGAATAAATGTGCAAGAAGAGGCTTTAAGCAATTTACTCAGCAGGAATAGCATTGTGATTTTTACCAACTTGCCTTTCAAGTTCAGAAACCCTTTAGCATTAGGTTTCTAACTTGTTAGTCCATGTGTTCTTGTCATAAATATAAAGAGAAGGGTTTAAAATCCTTTAAAATCCCTCCTGGCCAGAGGAAAAATCCTTTCACCTGTAAAGGGTTAAGAAGCTAGGATAACCTCACTGGCACCTGAGCAAAATGACCAATGAGGAGACAAGATACTTTCAAAAGCTGGGAGGAGGGAGAAAAACAAAGGGTCTGTGTCTGTCTGTGTGATGCTTTTGCCGGGGACAGAACAGGAATGGAGTTTTGGAACTTAGTAAGTAATCTAGCTAGATATGCATTAGATTATGATTTCTTTAAATGGCTGAGAAATTAAGCTGTGCTGAATAGAATGGATATTCCTGTCTGTGTGTCTTTTTGTAACTTAAGGTTTTGCCTAGAGGGATCCTCTAGGTTTTGAATCTAATTACCCTGTAAGGTATTTACCATCCTGATTTCACAGAGGTGATTCTTTTTTTTTACTTTTTATTTCTATTAAAATCCTTCTTTTCAGAAACTGAATGCTTTTTCATTGTTCTTAAGATCCAAGGGTTTGGGTCTGTGGTTACCTATGCAAATCGGTGAGGCTTTTTACCAAACCTTCCCCAGGAAGTGGGGTGCAAGGGTTGGGAGGATTTTTGGGGGAAAGACGTTTCCAAACAACACTTTCCTAATAAATAAACCCACATAAACGTTTGGTGGTGGCAGTGGAAGTCCAAGGGCAAAGGGTAAAATAGTTTGTACCTTGGGGAAGTTTTATCCTAAGCTGGTAAAAGTAAGCTTAGGAGGTGTTCATGCCGGTCCCCACATCTGTACCCTAGAGTTCAGAGTGGGGAAGGAACCTTGACAGTTCTACATTGTACCTGTCACAATGGATACCACTATGCTTCTTGAGGGATCACACTGTCCGACCATATCCCTGTAGCAAGAGAGATTCATTTTTCTCATTGAGTCCCAATAATGTAATCATTATCAAATAAAATGGATCTGTATATTTGATGTATATTATTAATTCCACCTAAGAAATGCCTTTGGCTAATCTTACTTTAATGATCCAGGAAAGTGCAAGAAACATAATTAATATTCTAAAAGTCATGTATATTTTCTCTTGCAACTATACAGTTTAATTAAAGGAAATGGACTGAAAAAACCAAAGATATTAAAATATGTTGAACAACTAAAGTCTTATTTTATCAAAATGTGCTCTGGTTATTTTACTAAAATGTAGCTGCTTCTTTTAAGGGAATGGAAGATCAATCTTCGAAACACTGTTTTTTGAAAATAAAGAATTGTTGGAACAATGATTTTCTCACTACAATTCTGACTTGTTTAACTTAAAGAATTAGAAGATTATTTTTTAGTAGTGGTGTTTAGAATAATAACTTATTTTAGAACCACTCCAAGTTTGGTCTCATTAAGTTGCATAAAATATTCCTAACAGCTTGTTCTGGGCCAAATTCTGATCTCTGACTATTGTAATTGCAAAATAATTCTCTTGACTTCAGTGCAATTACTCTGGATTTATCCAGGAGTAAACAGGAGTGGAATCTGGAACTCTGAGTTTTAGATACTCACTACATCAATTGATATAAACTGGTGGTAATGGTATATAAACCAGTAGAGTTACAACAGTTTAAAAATGGCATGTGTAGTGTCAAGTCCTACTTGTACTGTCAAATTTATAACTAAAGCATAGTGCCTGTTCTATCCAGTTACCTGCTGGTGCAGAAAAAATACCATAGGTATTCAGTGAAGTACCTGTCTGGTGCTCTCCATTTATGTCCTTCATTTAATGGTAAGGGACGGACTCAAGGGCTGGTATATGCTTGTTATTAGCCTCAACTGAAAGTGAGGTCTGTGGAGACCTGGATAGAAAAGATTGTATTGCCAGAGGCCATTGATTTCAGGGAGCTCAGTTAAAACAGGCACAGACAAGACTGCTTCATGCTAAGGCAACTAAAGATGACTAATACCGCCGGGAAGCATCATAAAGGGCTCTCTCATAGAAGCTAAAATTGTCCTCTCAGTGGTAACTCTGAAACAGGGTAACTGGGAGTTACCCTATCTGTCTTTCCTTGGGTGATTTCCCCATAAGGGACAGTGGACCAGTAAAATATTGCCCTCTGACTGTAGTTCATATAGAAATGTGTCAAGTAATTTATGTAAACAAGACAGTAGATAATTGAAGCAAATTGTCAAAGCAGTGCATGAGAGTTAGCCATACAACTGCCATTAGCATCTGAGTTGCACAATAAAATACCCTGTGGCACTTCTGAAATGCATGGGCATGTGTTTAACTTATGATCTTAGTTAATGTAAAAATTTTACTACATAGGGAATTTCATTCTCATACTGTAAAACTGAGAGAAGAGGCCTTTAATCTTTTTAATACACTGTATTAATTTGTCTGCCAAAGCTCATCAGTCCTTTTGGGTGCATGCAGCCTGAAACTAGTTGGAACAAATTAGTATGAGTAGAAATAGGAACCAGTATTTTTAGCAATAGCCATCAGTGTGGCTAGTTAATGACATTACATACTCTAAAATGAGCACCAATAAAATTCAGGGAAACACTTTTCTGTATAACCCAATTGTTATGTAGGAGTTTTTGCTGAATTTCCAGTAGAAGAGGGACTTGAAGTCAGAGTAGCAGGTAGATCGAATGTAACACAAATTATATCTGTCAATTCAATGAGGCTTTTACAGCTTTCCATCTTGTCCTCTGATTCTTCTCCACCATGTCAAAACAGTAAGACTAAGATTTATGCTACTGTTTTAACTCTTGTATGTCTAAAAGGACTCCAAATTGATGTTGTAGAGCACAGAAAGGAAAAGGCATCATGATGGCAATTTGTTGACCTGCCAGTCTCCTTCACTATTAACCTGTTATAAACCTAGATAATAAAACCGATTATTTAAATGAAATGATGGTGTACCGAGAAAATGTAGTTGTAAAGAGCATTCCCTTAAACCTATTGTAAAGCTTCTATCACCTGAGGAAGTAGAATCCAATTTTGCTTTGTTTTTTAAACTTATATTTCCACTACTAATCAGCAACTTTACCCTTTCAGGAGATGGATTTGCTTTTTAGATGCCATTGGTCACGATTAAGTACTTTGGCAGCTGCTACTGCTTCCAAATGCACCTACAATCTAATTGCATCCAGCAATCAATGTTAATGGACAGTGGCAGTGATGTACCAGTAGAAAAAATAAATCTAAAAATAGTCCAGAAAATAAAGTAGGCGAAGTGAACAGTTTGTGAATGGTTTCAGAGTAGCAGCCGTGTTAGTCTGTATCCGCAAAAAGAAGAGGAGGACTTGTGGCACTTTAGAGGCTAACGCATTTATTTGAGCATAAGCTTTCGTGAGCTACAGCTCACTTCATCGGATGCATTTTGTGAATGGTGCAACCTAAATGGAAAAGAGAGTTCGAAGGAATATCCAGGCACAGAAGCACTTGCTATGGAAACCTTTGAACAGAACTTTATTGAAACTTCTCCTTGTGTTCCTAAGCTTTCCTGAGCAGGACTCTATTCTCTTCTGAACTTTTCTTTGGGCTTCTTTGATTGTCCAGCACTTTACCCAGTAAAGGAGGAAAAGTGCTGCAGCCATGTTGAAGAGCCCAGTCATCTTTTCAGACCTTGTCCCCTGTGTCTCCCACTTTTCTCCTTAGTTTTCAGCTGGAAGGCAGTCTCAAGTTGTTGAGAAGAGTATCCTGAAATGCTTCGCTAACATCCATTATCTTTTGGGGAAGATACCTCCATATTCAAGATGCTCTGTTCCCTTCTACACTATAAATTATGAGCTGAGTTTCCTTGCCCATCATTGTTACCATATGTTTCTCACAAATCTTTCCAGGGTGCAAAACTGCTTGTAGTTTTCCATTTATAATATATTTTCCCACTTGCTGCTCTTTCCCAAATCAATTTTGTACACCCTTTTCAGCTGTTCTCTGAAGGGAAAACAAGATTCTGACAGTCAAGGACCACCTGAAGAATCAAATGAAAAACTGATTTCAGTTGGGGCAGGATTTTACCTACAGTGTTGGATTTTGTGCCAGCATCAGGTTTTATCTGGGTCCAAAGGCCTCCAGTCCTTAGTTTCCTAGTTATATATTGGGGATTTAAAAGACAGAATGCAAATGCTCATTGGAGGCAACCCTGTTACTGGCTTGGATCTCTCTATTTTAGGATTTTATAATGCAGCCAGCTCTGGAAAGGTAGGACTAGGGAATGGAGAACTGGAGGTGGAATGAGATTCAGGAAAGTGCATCTGTGCAAGAACCTCCTATGGATTCTTCATTTTTCCACATCTATTTTTTTTTCTTTAACTGATAACACGTATAATTGACCTGATGTGGATTATTGTTGCTGCTGCCACTGTTGTTGAATGAGGCCTATAATTATTCTGCAAACGTCTAAAAATAAGAATGGATGATCATCACATTTTTAACATTCTGTGTTTCTTTGGTGTGTAGTAATTATTCTCAAGAGTAGGGGAATCAGAACAATAGCTTTCTGGAAGACCCCCTACCACTCTCTAGGTAGCAAAATCTATTCAATATAGATGCAGTGATTGCTATTAAAAAGTCAGAATTTATCCCCCATTCCAAGCTCCCCCTAGGATTGAGAGTCTGAACTACAACCTCCACACTGCTACTTTTAGCATGATAGCTTGTGTCCCACTAGCACAAATCTTACTACCCAGGCTGGGAGTACCACTCCTAGTTGCAGTGTAGATGGTACCCTCAAGGGCTATACTAGGGGTTGGAGGGGTTAAGGGCTCATAAGTCAGCAGTTTTGTTTTGCAGGTTTTCATGCCAACACTTTCTTTAACTTCAGGCTGCATGTAAGAGTTCAAATGTTCTTTATCAGTTGTTTTATTTTGTAGCATCCTAAAGTGTGTTATGTCCTGTTGTGGTAACTGGGCCTATGCATTTACCCTAGTTGTAAACTCCTCTGTAAAAAGTGATTGAAAGGTAATAACAATGACCTGCTACATAAAATTGTTTAAGAAAAGATGTAAGAAGAAGAGAGAATAAATTAATTTAAACAGAAGATGTTTTATTGATACCACTCAAGGACTGAGTTCAGAATACTACTAGCAAACAAGAGAAGAGGACTGGCAATTAATGAACCAAAATTGGTGTGTCGGTAATTAGGCCTACTTGTGGACAAAATAATGAGAGAATGGACTATTCTTCTTTTTGGGGGCTTTTCACAGAAGCAATTTTAAGCACAAACAATTTTAATTTCCATGATTTATGTAAATGCACAGCTTTAATTGTGTAAGCAAGAGAAGGGGAAGTGGTACGCATCTTTACCCATTCTGTAGTGATAAGAGCGGGTTTGTTTTGAAACATCTTACAAACATATAACAGCAGCAGTTTTGAGCTTTACTTTAGCTACAAATGAAATGAGTTATAAGTTCTTAGCACAGAGATCACAGAAGGGCAGATTCTCTCTGAAAACGTTTACAATCTCAGTTTTAGACATTGTTACAGATAAGGGTGAAAAAAAAGCGGGGAGGAGATGCGGGAAGGAAGAAGAATACAGCGATCTGATAATGTGGTTACTCAGCTTAGGTGTGTGCATTTTCTGGTGGTTTTGATCAGAAAGAAACTCAAATGTTGTTGAGGAAAAACTCGGTCAAAGCCACCAGTTTCACTTGACACATCTTGAAACCATTAATTTTACATTTGTTTGAAGCAACCATAAATTGACCCAGGTTTCTGAGAAACTGGTCCAGGAATGCTCAAATGGTTTGTGTTTCAGATTTATAATGAAACCATGATCATTGTTATTTAGAATCTCTCTGACCTTTTCATTGCCAATCACATTATTTCGTGTTTTTCAAAACTGAGACTGAAAATAATTTATTTTCCAATCGCCTCCTAGAAACATTGTAACTATAAAAGTATTGCTTGATTTATTAGACATATTTACTATGCCCCAATTTATGCCTAAACAGTTGACCTATTTCATTAGTTATATTACTAGTTTCCACACACCCAAAACTGGTCTGATCTATATTATTTCATTTATTATTCAGCTGTTCATTTGGATCCTGGGATACAGTGTATAGCAAACTCCCACTCTCTTTATTATCTTTAAATCTGATCCATGAGGACTAAGGATGTGTATTTATCATGGCTGTTTTTGGAAAGCAATACACTGTGTTAATTTCATTTTTTAAGTGTACATCTTTGTCTCACCAAAAAAAAAAAAAAAAATTATGCCTTTTAGCTACAACAGTTTTAATGGGTTCACACAATAATAAAATAAAATTAAAGAAATAATCCAGCTAGTACAGTTATAGGGTCTGCAATGGGTAGACAAACCACACTGGACGAGAAGGAGTTAAAGGCCAGTACTGTGTCCAGGAAGCCCCGCCTCTCCAGCCCTAAAAAGCAGCCTCCACCTAGAGAAGGGGTTGAAAAGGGAGCAACACAGCTAAGAAGGAGGCTGTGGAGGAGAACAGCCCTATCCTGAAGGCTCCTGTCAAGGATGCCAGAGAAGCCTCCCTGCGTGAACAACAGTGTATGCTGAGCCTCACAGTTGGGGCTCACGGTTTGGTCACCTTTTCTTTTCCTTTTCATCGTATTTTGGACTGGAAGCTGGGAGAGAAATCAGCAGTAGGAAGTGACTCAGGGTGGGTAAGTCAGAGGGTACATTTGGGGGCCAGACACTATTGACCCTCCTAGGGCCCTGGGTCAGAGTCTGGTGGAGTAGGCAGGCCTAGGCTCCCCTACCACTGCCCCCACTTCAGGAGGGAACCAAACCACCTGCCCATCTCTCCGCACCTCTGATTAAAGGAGGACCAGGTCTACAAGACTTACCCACCAGGAGTGGGCACTAGGTACACTAACCATTTGGCCATCTAACCCACCCTCTTACTGGGTCCCTTAAGGATCAGTACTTTAGTTACTACCAAATCTGTGCCTGACTTCGACTAAGTTACCCTGACTGCTGTTTCATGTGCCACTTGCTGGGTAATAATATAAGAAGACTCCATATTTCTAAAAATAAACTGGTTCTTTATTAAGAGGACAATTTACAGATGTGATGCAATTGTAGCTAGTATTCTAATCATGTAGACACAGACTGACTTCCTGGTTCCTCCTCCAAACTTTTCCTTCCTGTAATCCTCCCTCCAAGTTCCATGAAGGTTGCTACAATATCTAAGTGACTTTTCCCAGAACTGGCCATGCTATCATATCCAATGTTTCTTTTCATGTGACGCTACTCCTTAGCCCTTTCTTTTCCTTTATTTACTTTTCAGTACTTTCCCCTTAAGTTTTCACCCCAATTAAGGGCCAGATTCTGCCAACCTAACTCATGTACAGTCATATCTTATTCCATCTATATGACCCTTGATTTAAATGGAGTAAGACAGTACTCATCTTGAAGTAAAAGTGACACAATCTGACCCTAAATTACTATGTGCTATCTGGAATTCTTTTCTGTTAAAATAACATCTGTGTACATATATACCCAGGTTTCTTGTTATCTTTGTACTCTTTATGCATTTGTGTATAGAAAAGCTTTAGATCCTAAGTGATGTACTTATTATTTTCTATTTCCTCCCTATTTTCTGATTTTATTTTTATATGAACATTTTCTCCTGGTTTTCCCCTCTGTGCTTTATGCAATGTGAGAAACTTGTGATGGTATTAGAATACAGTTGACTCACATGTGGGTTACTGTAGAACCAGTGTCCTTAGGAGAAAATGATCATCTGGATTAAAAGTATAATGCACTGAATCAGCCTTTGACAGAAATAGACTTGCTAAAAAGTATCTCAGAAAGGTGTTTAAAAGAAACATTTTCATCATTACTCCACATCACATGTGAGTAGAAGGAGGAACCATGGAGGATACACAGCTTTTTGAAAAATAGCATATTCATGTACTTTATTATATTGGAATAATTTGTAAAGAAATTCAATTATCCTTAAAATCCTTCCCTGCTGTCACAAGCTGACAGGGTACAAATGAAAATTGGAACACTGTTCATTCATTTTCCCCTGAGAAAGAAATGCCCTGAAGGGGAAGAAATTGAAAAATTGATCTGTAGGAGTCTGAAACCACTATAACAGAGCAATCTATATGAAAAAGAAATAATTACTACAGGAGAAAGGTACTGTATTTAAAATGACTAGAAATAGAGAATATTAAATATATAACATGGTTATTTTAGCAATCTTTTAAAGTCATTCCTGAGCTGAAAAGCTGAGAGTTATTGTTGCAGCTATTTACTACGGAAGTCATTAAAATTAAAACCAAAGTGTGATGTATGTTTTGTGGAAATTGGAAGAAATCTGAGCACAGCGATTGACCATAACAAACTTTGTATATGTGTGCAGAGAGCTTCCAAAACACTTTGCAGTTGGACATGGCCTAGTGCGTCACACAGATTGAAAGGAGTCCACCAATCACATCTTATCCTGCTCCTGGGTCTCTAGACTTGTATGAATGAAGTAAGCTGTGGTATCTCTTTGCCCTGTCACGCTAAGACATACCCTAGACAGATGCTGCAAACTGATGTCATCAGCTAATGTAACATTTAGAGCAGTCCTATTTTACTAGGTGATATTTTGGGCCTTGACTGATTCTATGGATATTGAATCCTGTATATTGGAACACCTTTATATAATGTCCTTGTGTACAATAGGGAGAAAACCAATATAAAGGAATAGTTACATGAGCATAATTATTTCATTGCCTAATGAAGAACAAGATAGTCTTATGGTATACTTAGACATTAACTTCAAGGCTAATATCTGATTGACCACCAGAAAGATGCACTCCGAGTTACTCTGTGCTCTCATTTCTATAATGGGGTAAAGACATTTTTGCTAATTTTCCCCCTACTACCTGGTTAGTGAATAGTACTGGTTCCCCTAGTCTTCCAGTTCATGCCTTTTCCTCTGGGCTTCGTTCCCAAACAGTCTCTGATTTGTGTTTTTTCTCCAGTGGTTGCTCCTGTTATCAAGCCTATCTCTCTGTAAGTGAAGCTCCCTTCAGGTAAAGGTCCATCTTCCTTCCTTCCCAGTCAGCCCTGAACTGTGCCAGGCTCTCTCCTTTTATTCCCTCTTCAGGCTTGGCATTGGCTGCAGGTGTAGCAGGGTGGAACTACCTGGGCCAATAGACTCTCCTTAAGCCCTTCTTTGCTGGCATAGGGCCTCTCTGCCCCACTGCAATCTATTTTCCCCATAGTTTTACATCATGTTTGTTTGTTTGTTTTAGTTTAGTAGAAAATGTCTTGCTGAACCAAATATTCAAATACAATATAATAAATTACTTGTAGTTATCTAAAACTTGAACTTTAAATTTATGTAAGATTGTGACATAAAAAGTACATACAGCCATCCTGGAAGCACATTAGACAAATATTTCCAGTTCACTTATCAAATATATCAATACCATCAGTGGCATCTAAGGCATCCACTGTCCCCGGTACTGCCAATCACAAGCATTCAGAAATTGAACTATGCGTTCAAAATCACAAGATTATTTTAAAAAAAGTTAAAAAACATGATTTTTAAGCTAAATGTTTTATTTGCCCTCAGGTTTTCCAGCCTTTAAGGTTCACATTTCCAAATGTTTCTCAGCAACCACTGGGATTAGCCAGTGACTTTTAATTAAATGAAGGCTGAGATTCTCATGTATTCATATGACTCCAGGAGCTGGGGCTTTAAGAAAAACACCAAACACTACCGAACTTGTGATTGGGATGAAATTCAATAAGGACAAATGCAAAGTACTCCACTTAGGAAGGAACAATCAGTTGCACACATACAACATGGGAAATGACTGCCTAGGAAGGAATACTGCAGAGAGGGATCTGGAGATCATAATGGATCACAAGCTAAATATGCGTGTAATACTGTTTAAAACAAAGAAAGAAACATCATTCTGGGATATATTAGCAGCAATGTTGTAAGCAAGACACAAGAAGTAATTCTTCTGCTCTATTCCACACTGATTAGGCCTCAGCTAGAGTGTTGTGTCCAGTTCTGGGCGCCACATTTCAGGAAAGATGCTAGCAAATTAGTGAAAGTCCAGAGAAGAGCAACAGAAATTATTAAAGGTCTAGAAAACATGACATATGACGGAAGACTGAAAACAAAAATGGGGCTGTTTAGTCTGCAGAAAAGAAGAGGGAGGGGGGACATAACAGTTTTCAAGTACATAAAAGGTTGTTACAAGGAGGAGGGAGAAAAATATTCTCCTTAACCTCTGAGCCTAGGACAAGAAGAATGGGTTAAATTGCAGAAAGGGTGGTTTAGGTTGGACATTAGGTAAAACTTCCTACCTTCAGGGTAGTTAGGTACTGGAATAAATTGCCCAGGGATGTTGTGGAATCTCCTTCATTGGAGATCTTTAAGAGCAGGTTAGAAAACCACTGTCATAGAATCATAGAATATCAGGGTTGGAAGGGACCCCAGAAGGTCATCTAGTCCAACCCCTGCTCAAAGCAGGACCAATTCCCAGTTAAATCATCCCAGCCAGGGCTTTCTCGAGCCTGACCTTAAAAACCTCTAAGGAAGGAGATTCTACCACCTCCCTAGGTAACGCATTCCAGTGTTTCACCACCCTCTTAGTGAAAAAGTTTTTCCTAATATCCAATCTAAACCTCCCCCACTGCAACTTGAGACCATTACTCCTCGTTCTGTCATCTGCTACCATTGAGAACAGTCTAGAGCCATCCTCTTTGGAACCCCCTTTCAGGTAGTTGAAAGCAGCTATCAAATCCCCCCTCATTCTTCTCTTCTGCAGGCTAAACAATCCCAGCTCCCTCAGCCTCTCCTCATAACTCATGTGTTCCAGTCCCCTAATCATTTTTGTTGCCCTTTGCTGGACTCTCTCCAATTTATCCACATCCTTCTTGTAGTGTGGGGCCCAAAACTGGACACAGTACTCCAGATGAGGCCTCACCAATGTCGAATAGAGGGGAACGGTCACGTCCCTCGATCTGCTCGCTATGCCCCTACTTATACATCCCAAAATGCCATTGGCCTTCTTGGCAACAAGGGCACACTGCTGACTCATATCCAGCTTCTCGTCCACTGTCACCCCTAGGTCCTTTTCCGCAGAACTGCTGCCTAGCCATTCGGTCCCTAGTCTGTAGCTGTGCATTGGGTTCTTCCGTCCTAAGTGCAGGACCCTGCACTTATCCTTATTGAACCTCATCAGATTCCTTTTGGCCCAATCCTCCAATTTGTCTAGGTCCTTCTGTATCCTATCCCTCCCCTCCAGCGTATCTACCACTCCTCCCAGTTTAGTATCATCCGCAAATTTGCTGAGAGTGCAATCCACACCATCCTCCAGATCATTTATGAAGATATTGAACAAAACCGGCCCCAGGACCGACCCTTGGGGCACTCCACTTGATACCGGCTGCCAACTAGACATGGAGCCATTGATCACTACCCGTTGAGCCCGACAATCTAGCCAGCTTTCTACCCACCTTATAGTGCATTCATCCAGCCCATACTTCCTTAACTTGCTGACAAGAATACTATGGGAGACCGTGTCAAAAGCTTTGCTAAAGTCAAGGAAAAACACGTCCACTGCTTTCCCTTCATCCACAGAACCAGTAATCTCATCATAAAAGGCGATTAGATTAGTCAGGCATGACCTTCCCTTGGTGAATCCATGCTGGCTGTTCCTGATCACTTTCTTCTCATGCAAGTGCTTCAGGATTGATTCTTTGAGGACCTGCCTCATGATTTTTCCAGGGACTGAGGTGAGGCTGACTGGCCTGTAGTTCCCAGGATCCTCCTTCTTCCCTTTTTTTAAAGATTGGCACTACATTAGCCTTTTTCCAGTCATCCGGGACTTCCCCGGTTCGCCACGAGTTTTCAAAGATAATGGCCAATGGCTCTGCAATCACAGCCGCCAATTCCTTCAGCACTCTCGGATGCAACTCGTCCGGCCCCATGGACTTGTGCACGTCCAGCTTTTCTAAATAGTCCCTAACCACCTCTATCTCCACAGAGGGCTGGCCATCTCTTCCCCATTTTGTGATGCCCAGCGCAGCAGTCTGGGAGCTGACCTTGTTAGTGAAAACAGAGGCAAAAAAAGCATTGAGTACATTAGCTTTTTCCACATCCTCTGTCACTAGGTTGCCTCCCTCATTCAGTAAGGGGCCCACACATTCCTTGGCTTTCTTCTTGTTGCCAACATACCTGAAGAAACCCTTCTTGTTACTCTTGACATCTCTGGCTAGCTGCAGCTCCAGCTGCGATTTGACCCTCCTGATAACATTCCTACATGCCCGAGCAATATTTTTATACTCTTCCCTGGTCATATGTCCAACCTTCCACTTCTTGTAAGCTTCTTTTTTATGTTTAAGATCCGCTAGGATTTCACCATTAAGCCAAGCTGGTCGCCTGCCATATTTACTATTCTTTCGACTCATTGGGATGGTTTGTCCCTGTAACCTCAACAGGGATTCCTTGAAATACAGCCAGCTCTCCTGGACTCCTTTCCCCTTCAAGTTAGTCCCCCAGGGATGGTCAGGAATGGTCTAGATAATACTTAATCCTTCCATGAGTGGAGGGGGCTGGATTAGATGATCTCTTGAGGTCCCTTCCAGTCCTACATTTCTATGATTCTATGATTAAAATCATGAGAGTTGGCAACACAGTGTTCCTGTGAACCAGATAATAATGTTGCCTTCCACCTGTAGAACCAGTGAATGATCATAGGCGCAAAGTGTTCACTTGCTCCAGTTGGACTGAGGTTGGCCCAATATATAATTTACTTATTGTGAAAGGAAATTAAACTGTAACAGAAACATATTAAAATTATGGCAGAGGAAGATATGAGACATGTTTTATTGGCTACCTCTTTCATGCAGAAAATCCATTTAGAAACTATCAAACAGATGTCCTGATTTCAAACATGTATTGAATGAGCTGTATCAGGCTATTGGATACAGAGTATGGAAACTCCTTGCATATATTCCAGACACACACACACACATATATATGCATATAGTCTATTAGGGAGCTTGAAGTATCCACAAAAAAGAGAATGTACTTATTTAGATCCATGGTATTTGATACTGGCTTGTACTTCAGAAAGGCTTGAACAAAGAAGAATGGCATAAGAACAATGGGGTACGCGTATGAGGAAAAAAGGATCCTCCTGGTTAGCCATGCATTACAAATTTAAGTGAGATCCCGGAATCATGAGAGGTTTGCAGGAAGAGACTTCAGTTAAATATTGGCAAAGAGATAAGTGCATAGGCAGGTGGACCCCTCTTTTGGATAAATATACAAACTTTAGTCCAATACTGTGTTGGGAGTTTTGAGCAGTAAGCAATTTATATGATTGGGCCCTATAGAGAGAGGATCTCTGATGTGTTGTCTCACTCATTACCTTCTCATGTTTTAGACTCTGATCTCTCCATGAGTAGCAGGGTGTCTTTAAATTCTTTGGGGCAGATCCTCAGCTCCTGTAAATAGTCAGTCATAGCTCTACAATGGAGCTACAACTATTTACAGCAGTTGAGGCTCAGAACATTCATTTTGAATTTTGCCACTATCACATAAGGATGAGAAAACAAAGAGCTTCCCATTATGCATATGTGATAGCCAGTGATAGTGATTTAAAAGTGAAGCTGGGTATCTTAGGTACCTACCAATGCACAACTACAAGGGGCCAATTTGTCAAAACCTTCCCTATGTTGATGAGCACTTACATCAGTAGTTGTGTTTATTCCTGTTCTGTTAAGTATCTGAGAACTAATGGGAGTAAGGGTTCCACAACTCGGCTCATAGTTTGGAAGCATTAAGGGATGTTAATAGTGTAGACAATGCATTCACATGCAAAAGAAAACTTGAAAGTCCTTTGAATGCACAAAGTTTATTCAGAAGCTTTTGAATATACAACTCAAGGGCTTTTGGGCACTCTTGATATATTGGTTTCACAATATCCCGTCTAGCATTCTCTGAATTCAACTTGGGAGAAGAGAAAAAAGATTGTGCTTCTTGTTAACAACATTTAGCGAGATAATTTGAAAAGGCCCTGACACTGTTACATTACCGTCACTGAGAATAAATGTGTAATGACCTTGCCCTGTAAATCCAGGGTTTGGATACAAAGGGTGTGACCAGAATTATTTTATCTAAACAGGAAGGAGGCTCAGATAAAAGATGATGCAGCATGGATAGCTGTGCTAAATATGTATTTAATACAGTTACTTTCTTGCAACCAAACAAGAAAGACAACCCTGATATGTCAAATTGCTCAGCAAAAAGTGGCAGCACTCCATTGAATGCAATGGGGTTACAGCCATCAATGGCACTGGGGTATATGGCCTGTAATTTACAGGGATATTAACAAATGCATCATATTTCTAAATCTTAAGTTAAAATGTATTTACAATTTGAGAAAAATCAACTTTTTTAAATTTAAAAAAAAGTGTCCAAATTAGAGATACCTATATTAGTGACTGGTAAACTTGACTATATTCAGAGTTTGGTTTTGTTATAGATAAAAATACAAACATTTAGAAATTTTATCAAAGCTCCTCCAAGTTTCCTGTTTCTTCAAAGTTGCTTTGGAAATCTTGCAAGATTTTCTAGCACTTCAGCTTCACCAAGGGCAGCTATGCTACAAACAGAACCAATTATGTGTTATGGGTGGGATTTTCAAAAGCACTCAACACGGGCCATGTTGCATTTAAGAGAATGGGTGTTTTGCCACTGATTTTAATGGGCTCATAGGCAGGAATTTCAGAAGTCCTCAAATCAGTCCATCCATTTTTATTTATTTGCAGATCAGCCATTACTACTTAGATTCATAGATTATAGGACCACTGTGATCATATAGTCTGACCTCCTGTATTATACATGCAATAGAACTTCCTCAAAATAATTCCTGCTTGAACTAGAACAGATCTTCTAGGAATACATCCAAGTTTGATTAAAAAAAAAATGCCTGTGATGGAGACTCTATAGTAGCCCTTACAAAGTTGTTCCAGTGGTTAATTGCCCTCACTATTAAAAATTTGCTCTTTCTTTCTCGTCTGAACTTGTCTAGCTTCAACTTCCAGCCTTTAGATTTTGTCAGTCTGCTAGACTGAAGAGTCTGTTATCAATTTTTGTGGCCTCCTGTAGATTCTTTTAGACTGTGATCTAGTCACCACTTAATATTTCTCTTTGTTAAGCTAACATCTCCTAATATGACTGCAATTTATGTTCCAGATATAGCCAGAAGAAGGAAAATTAGAAACATATCCCAACATTTCAGATCTTTACAAAAGGTCTAATTAGTGACTGGTTTAAAAAACTGGGCAAAGGTTCAGGGGTTTCATTTGTTTATGAACTAATTCTCCTATCCCTGCTAAATGTGCAGATTTACTAGCTAGTTTAACACCATCTTAATCCAGAGGCCTTCATTTGAAATATTTGGAGTGAAGTTCTCACCTCTTAAGCAGTCAGCAAAGAAACTGGATCTACAGCCTATTGTGACAGGGCAAGGCCAGATGGCTATGGAAAAGTAGTGGGAGATAAATATATTAGCTCCAGGCTAAACAAATCCCTGGTACCAGGAAAAGTGAAATGGCAGCTGCTCCAGGTCAATTCATTAAGGCACCTGGGGCCAATTAAGAACTTTCCAGAAGGCAGGGAGAAGGCTAGGTTGATTGGGACACCTGAAGCCAATCAGGAGCTGGCTGAAACTAGTTAAAAGCCCCCCAGTCAGTCAGGTGGGTGTGCATGTCAGGAGCTGTGGGAGGAAGTTGCGCTGTTGGAGAGGCTGAGTAGTACACACCATATCAGGCTATCAGGCACAAGGAAGGAGGCACTGAGGTAAGGGTGAAGTGGAGCTTGAGGAAGCGAGGGCTGCTGTGGGGAAGTATCCCAGGGAATTGTACATGTTATGTTTCTAAAAGGTCCGCTGCCATAGCTGATACTATTAGGGTCCCTGGGCTGGAGCCTGGAGTAGAGGGTGGGCCCGGGCTCCCCCCCCCGACCTTTGCCCCCAATTAATCACTGAGACTGGGAGACAACAGAGACTATGCAAGGAAGGATAACTTCTCACCTCCCTCGCTGGCTTATGATGAAAATGGCTCAGTAGACTGTGATCCTTGTCTCCAGAGAGAGAGGGGTTACGTGGAGGATCACAGTGAGCCTCTGAGGCTAGTGAAATCCGCCAGGAAACGCGGGACCCACGGAGGCAAGGACAGAGCTTTGTCACAATATATTAATGTAGCAGTAAACTTTAAACAATTTCATTTACCAAGTAGATTTGGTGGCATATGGTATAGTTTGACTAAGAAGAAAGCAAATAATTACAAATAGGGATATCTTTTGCAATGCAACTTTTTTACCCCCACTCAGATCCAAAAAGTATTTGTGTAGCCTTACAGATTTTCACCACTGTAAAGCAAATATCACTATTTGTTGTTTGATATAGATTGTATCCCATGTGAACTGGCCTCTTTAGAATTAATGCAGCCCTAATGTGCATACTTTCATTTGAAAATAGAAGGTAAGGTTGTCTCAAAAGAAACTACTTTATGATGCCGGAGTATTAATATCATGTTGTGCTAGAGGCAAGAATAAGCTACATGAGGCGTGTGTTGCTATGGAGGTTTATTAATAAAATTCCGGTTGTTAACAGCACAACTTCCTACTTTCATGAGAACAATGATAACTCTTCAAGCACCTTCCAGCACAATTGAAAGGGAGTTCTCTACAAATAAATTGATTATCAGTAAGAAACTTTATAATTGTATCTGTATACATAGGGCCAAACCCTCCCATCCAGTGCTTTGCCTGCCTGTACTTTATATCTTTTCATAAGGGGCTGTGGAGGAAAGGTTCTTTCTTCTAAACTTAAAACCACCCCAAAAGTACCTCCTACTCCACAGCCATCCACTCCCTTCTGAAGTAGAATCACATCAATTCCCCCTCTGGGGACATCTCTGCACTCTCAGAAGGAGAGGCAAGATAGTTTCCCCCTACCATCCACACATGCCAAGTCAAGATATTTTTGTACTGAAACTAGAAGTTTCACCATCTCGGAGAACTAAATGCTACCTGTCCTTCAAGCAAACATTTTAACTACAATGGTTTTGCAGTTTCAGGAGAATTTTCTGCTCACAGTCTTCCTTAGCCTTTAAGTAGGCTTCTGTTAGCAGTAAAATTTAAGCCCTCGAGACACATTCTAGATTTGTCCATAGTGTAAATCAATACATTTATATGAGAACAGCAGATTTAGACTTAATCCTCTCAAACAAGAGACATCTCTTAATTTGACTCTGCTATAAGGGTGGGTCATTGCTACAAAAGTTTCTTAAATCAAGAAGAAAGACTGCCAAGGAGTATGGATACTCTAATTCACATGTTTAGATTCATGAGTTTAAGCTGCTTTCTGCTCTTATATTTATTTAATTTCAAGCAAACATCAATAGATATGAATCCCTTACTACTGTATATAAAAAGAAAAGGATTACTTGTGGCACCTTAGAGACTAACAAATGTATTTGAGCATAAGCTTTCGTGAGCTACAGCTCACTTCATCGGATGGAGTCAGTGGAAAATACAGTGGGGGGATTTATATACACAGAGAACATGAAACAATGGGTATTACCATACACACTGTAACGAAAGTGATCAGGTAAGGTGAGTTATTAGCAGCAGGAGAGCGGTGGCAGGGGGACGACATCTTTTGTAGTGATAATCAAGGTGGGCCATTTCCAGCAGTTGACAAGAACATCTGAGGAACAGTGTGGGGGGGCGTAAACATGGGGAAATAGTTTTACTTTGTGTAATGACCCATCCACTCCCAGTCTTTATTCAAGCCTAAGTTAATTATATCCAATTTGCAAATTAATTCCAATTCAGCAGTCTCTCGTTGGAGTCTGTTTTTGAAGTTTTTTTTGTTGAAGAATTGCCACTTTTAGGTCTGTAATCGAGTGACCAAAGAGATGGAAGTATTCTCGGACTGGTTTTTGAATGTTATAATTCTTGACGTCTGATTTGTGTCCATTTATTCTTTTATGTAGAGACTGTCCAGTTTGGCCAATGTACATGGCAGAGGGGCATTGCTGGCACATGATGGCATATATCACATTAGTAGATGTGCAGGTGAATGAGCCTCTGATAGTGTGGCTGATGTGATTAGGCCCTATGATGGTGTCCCCTGAATAGATATGTGGACAGAGTTGGCAACGGGCTTTGTTGCAAGGATAGGTTCCTGGGTTAGTGGTTCTGTTGTGTGGTGTGTACTTGCTGGTGAGTATTTGCTTCAGGTTGGGGGGCTATCTGGAAGCAAGGACTGACCTGTCTCCCAAGATCTGTGACAGTGATGGGTCATCCTTCAGGATAGGTTGTAGATCCTTGATGATACATTGGGGAGGTTTCAGTTGGGAGGCTGAAGGTGATGGCTAGTGGCATTCTGTTCTTTTCTTTGTTGGGCCTGTCCTGTAGTAGGTAACTTCTGGGTACTCTTCTGGCTCTGTCAATCTGTTTCTTCACTTCAGCAGGTGGGTATTGTAGTTGTAAGAACGCTTGATAGAGATCTTGTAGGTGTTTGTCTCTGTCTGAGGGGTTGGAGCAAATGCGGTTTCATCGTAGAGCTTGGCTGTAGACAATGGATCGTGTGGTGTGGTCTGTGTGAAAGCTGGAGGCATGTAGGTAGGCATAGCGCTCAGTAGGTTTCCGGTATAGGGTGGTGTTTATGTGACCATCGCTTATTAGCACCGTAGTGTCCAGGAAGTGGATCTCTTGTGTGGACTGGTCCAGGCTGAGGTTGATGGTGGGATGGAAATTGTTGAAATCATGGTGGAATTCCTCAAGGCTTCTTTTCCATGGGTCCAGATGATGAAGATGTCATCAATGTAGTGCAAGTAGAGTAGGGGCATTTGGGGACGAGATCTGAGGAAAGGTTGTTCTAAGTCAGCCATAAAAATGTTGGAATACTGTTGGGCCATGTGGGTACCCATAGCAGTGCCGCTGATTTGAAGGTATACATTGTCCCCAAATGTGAAATAATTATGGGTGAGGAAAAAGTCACAAAGTTCAGCCACCAGGTTTGCCATGACATTATCGGGGATACTGTTCCTGACGACTTGTAGTCCATCTTTGTGTGTAATGTTGGTGTAGAGGGCTTCTACATCCATAGCCAAACTCTACGATACAACCGCATTTGCTCCAACCCCTTCTTGCTGATGACCATAGTGTGTGTGTACACTCATTACTATAACTGCACTGAAAAATGATATCATTACACAATCTTATTATATCAAGAAGAGATTATATATTTCTGTATACCCAGAGTGTACTCACATTTCTGATCGCCAGAGGTTTTCTAACGGATAATATATGGTAAAATATTAGACTTGGTTACATTCTCAATTATTTTATGTATTTAGAATACTGAACAATTATTGTCTAGAACCATGGAATATTGAGAGTGAGAAAAGTTAGTGTCGGGGACAGAGGCCAATGTTCCTGCAAACACTTATGCACCTGCTCAACTTTACTCACATGCGCAGTCCTATTGAAGTAATTAGTCTATTTGATTTCATTCATAAAGTCACATGCATGCTAAAGTCTTTGCAGGATTGGGGCCCAAATCACTACAGAAAGACCCAACCTGCAAAATTCTGATTTTGAACCCTCTCAAGTTGGGGATGATGGTATGATCTAAGGTTTCAGTTTTGGCCCATATTTGCTCGTAACACATTAAGCTATTGACTGGTTAGTCCTGGGGCAACATCAGAAAAAGGGTCAGAAAAGAGAGTGAAAATGTACATTACAAATGTTTATTTTTTCCATTAAAAAAAGGGTCTGACATACAGCATGTTCCACTACAGATCAGGTTAAGTTCTTACCCTCAAACCGATTAAAGTTTTGTCAAAGAAGTCTGAACTGATAGTCACAAGCCTTTTGCAGGGAAGAAAAAGGCAGGAAAAAAAAGCAGTATGGGATTAAACCTTGTCTTCCTGCTCCTGGTAATGAGGACAAACACAGTTTGCAATTGTAATGATGCCCATTGAGGGGTTATCTGTGTGGACTGAATCTGGAAATTCTGGATCCAAAATCATGAGAGATCCATCAGCTCAAAGGCATTAATGGATTCCTAAAGCTCTGTGGTTTGGACATTAGATGGGAACAGAAAGATGCACCTTGTTAACATGGATTGCACGCTCCCTTTGGCTGGGAAAACTCAATTCTGAGTTTCAGACATCTGCAGTGGTCCAAATGACACTGTGCTCCACCAACTGAAAAAATGCCCTGGATGAGTCATTGGAAGTGGGGTCTGAACACGTTGCATCTGCATAGGTTACACAAGTAATATGGAAGACTATAGCATACACAAGTATTTTAGTTGATGGAAAAAATGCTGGAGTTACTACAGTGAGAAGTTTAAGCTGCTAAATTTGAGTGCTACTCCACTTACTTTGTCCATCTAGTCAGTTTTTCTGAAAATCAGACTACTGCAAAGTCTACTAAATCATCTTTGAAATTAAGCATTAATAACCAGGAATTAGCAGAGGAGCAAGTTTAAATCTTTTTTTTTTCCCTCTTGTAGATCTTTTTAATACATTAAGCCACTTGACTCATTCAAATAAGTAATTCTCTCTTTAACAAACCAAACTCTGGTATAATTTAATTCCCTGATTAAAGTTTGGTATCTGCAATTTTATTTAATGTGTAAGGAAATATTTCTACAGCTTTTCTCTTGAACTGATTTAAAAAATGAAATCCACTAATTTGGATACACTATCTTGTGTTGAATTATTACTCCAAATTATCTTAGACAAATGTCACAGCCAGTCAAAGCATCTGAACTGGAAAAGGCATTTATAGGATCAGATATCAAGGATGTGACCTATTTCTGCAAACCACAAGTATTCAGTCAACAGTTTGTGCTAGTTTGTTAGGAACAGGCTTGTAATGAAATAATAAGTTCCTTCCTCACTTACTGTTTTTAGAATCTTACCACTGTATTGTATGTTATTAGCAACAGAACCTTTTCAGTCTATATTTTACTGTCTAGTTCTTTCTGTCTCAAGGTATTCCTTTGCACAACGTAGGGCTTGTCTTCACTTCATTGTTACCTCAAGGTATAATTTGAGTGTCACCTCTAACCTGACTCCTGACCACACCCCAAAATTTCTAGCTCAGTGTAACTGGGGATTTAAATTTAAGGTAGATAGCCCATCAGCAACAATGGATTAGCGCTTGAGTGCTGCTGAATCTTGAGCTACTAATAGAGTGGGAACTCAGCTGTAAAGCATAGATTGTGCCCATGTCCTAAGGGGGAATAAGTCCCTCACTTTATTACCCAGAGCTTTTTTAACCCAAAGCAGTGGTAACTTAACTGTTTTTTTAGGTGGTGTCAGGAATACATCAATAAGAGTGCTTTTACCTAAAACTACTTTTTATTAGGTCTCAAGCACACACACACACACACACATTTACTATAGCAATAGGTTCAGTGCATCCTAAACATTATATCAGAGGGGCAGCCATGTTAGTCTGTATCCACAAAAACAACAAGGAGTCCAGTGGCACCTTAAAGACTAAGAGATTTGTTTGGGAGTAAGCTTTCGTGGGTATGTGGGGTTTTTACCC
Source organism: Lepidochelys kempii (assembly GCF_965140285.1). NCBI lineage: Eukaryota > Metazoa > Chordata > Testudines > Cheloniidae > Lepidochelys > Lepidochelys kempii. Next base: position 131,246,491 of record NC_136381.1, on the reverse strand, counting down.
ACAGAAGCTTATGCCCAAATAAATCTCTGGTGGCACCTTAAAGACTCCTCATTGTTTTTCTAAACATTATGGTTACCCTAAGTCTGAGATGGTTTTGAGTGATCACCAGCTGGGCTTCTGGGGGCCCTCCTTCCATCCAGTGGATGGGAAGTTTAGGTGTCAGCCCAAAGAAAAGCTTCCTCTAAGAGTATTCCTTTGCTTAATTTTTATAGCTAATGTAGACAAAGCACATAACTCATAGTGACTTCTAGTGGGTCATCAATTCTTTTAATTTAAGCAAATTACTTATTTTTATTATTAAAGCATTTTTAGTATTTCTAGTCATAACAATAAAACTTATATATCAGGGCACTTAAAACCAAGGTTAGCTGCCCAAACACTCCTTCCATTTTCATGGTACATTAATTCTTTGTCCCATCCTCCCATTCTGATTAGCAAAGCTGCAAACATGCAGCTATTTGTCCATGCCTCTCAGAGCTCTAATGGTTATTTCTAGCTGTATGGTATTTGGTTTTTCGCTGGCAGTGGCTGGACACACAAAATAGTTGACTAGTTTGGTCAAGTTCTGTGGTTACACCTTTCCCATGTGGCTCCATAGGGCCTATCTAGATCACAGCTCAGGGCGTGGGAAGAGGGAGGAGAGAACAGTCTGTGCTGATACTAGCCTCATGAGCAAATGGGAAGAAGAGGTAAGATGTAGCAAGACCTGTGAGTGCAGAAGCAAGGGAGTATGCTGAGTCTAGTAATTGGCTGACACAATATAGGAAAAGTGAAGTACCAGAGGAATTGTGTGTCAGAAGGGTTTTTGAGGCACAATGTCATCCCATGCTGCTTCTGGGGCAAGGTTTAGGTCTCTGTGCCCAGTGGCTTAACCTAGCGCCAAGTAATTATTATAATACAACTGGCAAAGTAATACAACACTGGCATTAAAAAAGCTGGCTGGATCATGCTAACCACCACCTGAGTACTGAAGTTGCAGGAGAGGGCCCATGGGGCCTGATTTTAAAATGTATTAGGCACCTAAATTTGAAAATCATACTAGGCACATAGCTTTAGTGGAATCAATATGGGAAATATGGCTGAAGAGTTGTGAGGACATAGTCAGCCAAAGTAGAGTGTCACAGTATCCATGCTGAGTGAGAGGATATGAGGACAGCACATTTCAATGTAATTATTAAAACTTGACTAAACTTCCTGTCAGTGAGGTTAGAAGTAATCTTTGGCAAGCAAATTATATATAGTACACTTGCCGTAAATATTTGTACTCTGTTCCTGGAAAATATACTACTCTTTATAGTACAGTATTGCATTTAGCTCCTCTGCTTTTGAAGTGGGGATCTGATAGTGGTGGTTGTGCCCTCCGCCATTTGATGTAATTGAGTGCATTCCAAAGATAAAATAGGAGGTATTGGAACTGCCTCATCCATTTCTGCCTATTACAATATTGTTTATGCATGGACCTCCCAGAGCAAAGAAAGAGGCTGGCCAGTCATGGAAACTAAAAATTGTATGCAGGTTCACACAACAGACATAGGCATCCCTTTCAACGAGGCCAGAGTGGTATTACCCAACCCTTTTTGCTGCTCTTATGACTCCCACTTATTTTACATTTTTCCCAGTGGCTCCAGCAAGCCTTCAATTTTGCATCATCCACTGAGCTACCATAAGAGTTAAATCATGTTCAGCCACATTTATATTCCATATTTAGTCTTTCTGCAGATAATTAGGGACTAGAAAAATGCCTTCAGTCTATCCACTGGGTAAATCAGTAGAGCTCCAGTGATACTGGTGGACCAACACTAATTTACACCAGGAATCTGGCCCAGAATATCCAGAAAATCCCATTTTGGGGATTTTTTTTGTCTTTTTGTTTTTATAAAGCTCCATAAAAGCTGATTTTTCATAAGCAGCTGAAATTATTCTGCTAGAGGAATTAATTTCCTCCTCCTGTGCCCACATCTTTCAGTTTATCAAAACTTTCTCCCCACTGGTAGAATGACATGCTCCAAACACTCCAGGAATTTCACTGTCCAATTATATGATATTTTAGAGTTATATATAATTTTATCTAGTCAAACTTATCATTACATTTCTGATACTTCCTACTTCCACCTGGCCAAGTACTGGAATGAAATGTTAAATTGTATTAAACCATTCAGCCACAAGGTGGCACTGTGTGTAAAATACCTTATTGAAAGCGATCCTTCGCTATACCGGGTAGACCATTAAAGGATCTTATGAACATGTCTGATGTGTATAAGAAAGCTTTGTAGCCAGTTCATATCCAGTACAGGTATCAGGAATAGACTAAGGTGACTACTAAGGTAGACTAAGGTGTCAGGAGTAGACTAAGAACAGAAACAGAAGGAAAACAGCAAAAAGTTTGCTGACCAAAGGAACAGCAACAAAAGTTGAGGGATCTCATCGACATGCCACTCTTCAGTGCCCCAGAGAACTTCAGCTTTGACAAACCTTGGACATCCTGAAAACAGTATTTTTCAATATTTTTAATTACAACCAACTCCAGAAAGAAACTAGAGATTTATAGGTATCTTCTTTAATAATTGCTATGGGGAAGCAGGCAGAGCATATCTTTGGATCCTTTTGACTTTACCAAAGTTAGTCAAAAAGATGACTATGAAAGGCTTCTGGCTATGTTTCCTGCATACTTTATACCTCAGGGAAATGTGGTTTGTGAAAGAGCATGTTTTCACCAGAGTATTCAAGAACAAGGGGGAAATGCTTAATGGTTTAAAAGAGCTCTGCCTGCAAGTGCCGAAAAGTGCCATTTTTTTGGAATGCAACAGAGGAAAATATCAGAGACGAGCTGGTTATTGGGTTATCAGATTTGGAAAATAACACCCCTTTCACAGCAACTACAACTGAAGAGAGATTTAACCCTCGCCAGAGCTATTAAAATAGCAAAGCAGTCTGAGCTAGTGAGACAGCAAAACCAAGAACAACTTGCCAAACTTGGAAAAACAAGAAACTAGCTTATAACCGGTTAAGACACGCAGCGTGAGTGCTAAAATCCATTACCATAAGACTCCTGAGGGAAGGCGAGAGAACTCTAAGGCTAACAGGGACAAATTCCAATTTACGTGCACAAGGTGTGGAAAAAAGTCATATCCCAAGAGACTATGGATGTCCGGGCAGAGGCACACTGTGTAACAAATGCATGAAACATGGACATTTTCCAGTTGTTTGCTGCATGAAAGCAGTCAGGGAGTTGACTCGTATTACAGACAATCAAGAGTTATTTGTTTCTGGGATCAGTCACCTGTGATGACATAATGCCTGCTTGGTGAGTGACCTAGAATATTCATGGCAAGGCTATTGACTTTGAAAGTGACTCAGGCGCTGATGTCACAGTCATCTCAGAAAGCACTTATAATCTCCTTCAACCTGTCCTAAAGCTAAAGTTACCTGACACAGCTCTAACTAGCCCTGGGGGTATTTTGAACTGCCTGGGTCATTTCATCACATAAACAACTTATCAAGACAAAATATTTGCATTCTGAATGTATGTAATCAATGGACAATAGGCCAAAAACTTTCTCAGCCTGAGTGTGGCTGCAGTGATGGACCTCATGGCAAAGGTGGAACAAGTCAATTAAATGTTTGGTGATAAGGGACTTTTGAAACAAGATCCAGTACAGAATAACCTTAAGAAACAATTCTGAACTATGTAGTGTACATACCCCTTACATGATTTCTATCTCATTACTTCATAAAGTGGAAACTGACTTCAAGAGAATGGAGTGTATTGGCATAATCAAGAAAATCTCTGAGCCAACACCATGGCGTGCACCAATGATACCTGTTAAAAAGAAAAATGAAAAAAAAATGAACTTAAGAATTAATGAAGCAGTTAAGTGAAAAAAAAAATATCCTCCCAACACTGGATGACCCAAAGTGAAAAGAGCTACAATATTCTCCAAGCTGGGTGCCTTGAGCAGATTCTGGAAAATTCCTTTCACCAATCAAAGGGCTAAAATTGACTGCATTTAGTATACCCTTTGAGAGATTTTGCTTTCAAACATTTTTGGGGGGATTACCAATGCACCTGAAATTTTCCAAAGAGACATGGCAGAATTGTTCACAAACACAAATGGAGTTGTAGTTTTCATAGACAACATTCTGATATATTGATCTTCAATTAAAGAACACAACAAAACCCTCAAAGAAGTCCTAAGTCAGTCAGTCTGGACTGAAACTAAGGCTTTGTCTACACTGGCTAGTGGAAAAAAAACAAAACGTTTGCCATTCAGTGGTGTTAAAAAATGCTCACCCCCGAAAAACAAAAGTTTTGCCGATGACAAGTGTTGGTGTGAACAGCGCTTTGTTGGCAGCAGCGCTCTCCTGCTAACAATACTAACGCCACACATCGATAGGGTGGAAGGTTTTGTCGGCAGGAGAGCTCTCTCTTGCCAACAAATAGTGGTGACGCTGCACAGTGGCATAGCCATGTCCCTAAAAGCTGCACAGTGCAGAAATAGCCTAAATAAGGAAAAAATGCATTTTCCACTTATCCCAAATTGAGGTTTTGGAATAAACAGTAAACAAAGATGAAATCAATCCTAGCCCTGAGAAAGTAAAAGCAATTTGAGAATTGAATGCATCAACCAATATATGAGAATATATTCTGGCAATGGTAAATTACCTTAGTCAATATCTAGAAGTGACAAAACCACTGAATGAAGTGTAAAGTACAATATATCTTGGTTATGGGAGTCAATCAAGAAATTGCCTTCAAAAGGTAAAATAAGAACTGTAGCTGCTGAGATAATTTATGTACTATGATGTGAACGAACCCACAATGATCAGTGGGAATGCAAGTGGTTATGGCCTAAGTTGTGTATTGTTGCAACCACATGGGTCTGAGTGGAAGCCAAGTGCATTTTGCTCTCACACACTTACAGAAGCAGAATAATTATCTACAGATTGAAAAGGAGTGCCTGGCAAGTATGTGGGCATATGAGAACTTTTACCAATATCTGTGTGGACAGGATTCATTGACACTGATAACAGATCATAAAACTTGCTTGCAACCCTCATCACCAGAAAACACCTGAATCAAGCACTGCTGAGATGTGAACATTTACTGCTAAGGTAAATGTGATTTAACCCAAATGCTAATTATGTTTCTGAGAAAAATCTGGTAGTAGCAGACGCTCTGTTATAGAGCCCAGGATTGCACTCAACTACCCATGAGCTGCTAAACTGCTCCCTACATGTGCACTTCAAGAGGAACAACGTCCCAAACCTGATGGAAAGTCACAAGGAGGAAACAGGGCCCGTTGCCCTTCTGTAACAACCCCTAAAATGGTCGTGTGCACCAGAAAGCTCAAGAAGGGATTGTACCCCTGTCAGCGTTCTGTCCCCACTCTGAACTCTAGGGTTCAGATGTGGGGACCCGCATGAAAGACCCCCTAATCTTATTTCTACCAGCTTAGGTTAAAAACTCCCCAAGGCACAAATTCTCCCTTGTACCTTGGATTAGATAATGCTGTCACCACCAAGTGATTTAGACAAACTCAGGGAAAGGACCACTTGGAGTTCCTATTCCCCCCTAATATCCCCCCCAAACCCCCACAGCCCCTTTCCTGGGGAGGCTTGAAATAAACAACATGAGCACAGACCAACCTTGGGGTTTTTTTAGGACACTTAAAAAAAAAAAAACAATCAGATTCTAAAAGAAACAGAACTTTATTATATATAAAAAAAATGGTAAATGAAGCACCTCTGTAAAGTTAGAATGGAAGATAATCTTAGAGGGCAATAAGATTCAAAAACACCAGAGGATTTTCCTCTGGGCCAAACTTTAAAGTTCTAAAAAGAAAACCAGGAATACACCTTCCACTCAGCACAGAGAAAAACAGAAGCCAAAACAAAAATAAGCTAACACATTCCCTTGCTAGTACTTAATAATTCTAATGGAGTTGGATTGCTTGCTTCCTTGATCTGTGTTCGACAAGCACAGAGAACAGACAGACCAAAACCTTCCCCCCGGCCCCGATTGAAAGTATCTTGTCCCCTTATTGGTCCTTTTGTTCAAGTGTCAGCCAGGTTACCTGAGCTGCTTAACCCTTTACAGGTAAAAGGATTTTGTGCCTCTGACCAGGAGGAATTTTATAGGACTGGATACAGAAAGGTTGTTACCCTTCCCTTTATAGTTATGACAACTCTACTGTGGAACAACTCTTTCTCAAGCTCCAACTGAGAATGCACCCCAAACTCAAGGTCGTGGCTAAGTGCCATGGACTACCTAGCCCTAGTTTGTTCTCAGGCAGACGTGCTTTCTTTTCCAAGTTATCTGGACTGAAATGTAACTTCTGTACTTCTCCAGATCCTTCTCTTTTTACTTCCATCAACTCTGAGTAGGGCCCCATGCTATGGGCTGTGACGTTTTGTGGTTGTGCAATTTGCCTATCGTGGAAACTGCTTTCCCGTGATGTAAGCCTCCCTGTGACAAATCCTCTAGCTACACCCCCCACCCCAGCAACTGCTAAAATCCAGCTATGTGTCGCTTGTATCAAATTCAGTTTCAAATAACTGTTAAATGGAAAATCATTTATTAAAATATTAATAGTAAGAACACTATCAATATTATCAGTAGTGCTGATTTGTTCTTAAATGTTTGCTTCCTTCCTCTATGTAAAAATTCAATTTATCAATTTGTCACAGATTCCCTGGAGAAATCTAAAAATATTTTCTATAGAATTTAGGTCCATCATATTGCAGTACAAACCAGTCCTGGTTATAGGAGACTCTGAAACCATCAGTTTTCTCTAAGTTCTATCAGCAACTCCAGACAGGTAGATGTGTTTAAAAGAACAGAAAACAACCTAAATAACTGAAGGGTAGTTTTATTTGTTGCTCTTTTTTTTAAAACTGCCTTTCCACCAGTATAGTTCTGTAAAGAATGTCTTGAAAAATGAGACGAAGTTGTGCATCATGTAGACTTACAAATCCACTCAATTTTTGCCATCAAATTTAAATCCTAGTAAATTAAAACTATCTGGGTGTAATTGTAACTTTAAAAAAAAAAAAAAAACAGACTACTCTATATCTGTCTGCCACAAATGTACCATTAAGATTATTAGTTATTTCTATCATGGGAATGAGAGAAGAATAAAATAGACAAAACAGCAAGGAACTTTCGGTATGTAATTATTATCTGATTCTCTTCCTGAATAGGACAAATTATATAAAACCTTAAACACCCTTGGAGTCTGTGCGGGGGACCATGACCAGGGTGTCATTTTGAATGCTATATTAATCTTGCAAACCTCCCTAAGCCCTGTTTAATTGCTTTTTCAGCATTAAGAGTACCCTAACTGCTTTTTACGTATAATTAGCTCTAGATTCCTTTTTGAGGCACAAGTAGTAAAATTAGCAACAAATGTGGGACCAAGTCCTTACTCATTCAGTGGGAATTTGTTGGCCTTGTGACAGGAGTCGACTGTGTCATTAGGAATCAGTCCTGCAGTGGGCTGGGGGGCAGGGCAAAATCACACTTGCCTCAAAGATGTCCCAGGAGGCATTTTGGTGGTGTGCCTACACTGCTACGCCCCTTCATGGGATGCTGAATACACCTGGACAGGACAGATCTGCTGAGAGATCCACTGAGTGTAAGATTGAGTTCTGCCCAGCCATGATGTGGACCATGTAAGGGCAGGGGTAGATTGGGGGATGGCTCTTCACCACCCCACGGCACAGCTGTATAACTACTAGGCACAATGTGGCCTTAAATAAGGATTCTGAGACTTTGCTTGCTTTGAATTAAGGTTTCTGAACTCGCCCAATCAAGGAAGAATATCACTTACTAATCCCAAACATCTTCTGAAACCTAAACCTGATTCTTTTTAAAATGTTTCATGTCTGTTGCATCCCTAAATGCTTCCTAAATGCATTTCTATTCACATTTTAAATGCTTCTATTTGCATTTTAATACCTTTTGTGTAGTGCTGTCAGCTGTACATCCATACTCAAGTACACTTTTATTTCCACACTTGTGAAACCATGCCATGCAAAGGTGGTAAAGAACCACAGAAATGGTCATTTTAGTCTAACACTGAACAAAAAACTCTATTTAAAATAAGGCAAACAGTATAATCCCTCAGTTACTCTGCCTCCCTCTGCTTTGCTGTGTAGAGCTTTTCCCTAGAATCGTTTCCTGCTCCTTCTGGCCTGGCTTCCTACTACATTCTTGAAGAAACGCTACACCTATCATAAAAGTGTACAGTACCTTAGGAGTTGGAATTTGCACAGATGAAATAGGACACATTTGTATTACACAATCGAAGTATATGCATTAAAACAGATTTGCTCGCAGAGCATCTAAACATGCGCACCAGAAACTTCCAGCATGACAATGTAATTGGGATCTTTCAATTATACTAAAGGTACCTTCTTATTTAGGCACAGGCAATTGGAAGGATGTGTATTTTCAGGTAAATTTTACTCCTCTGCATCAGTTTGACCCAGATTTAATTGTCATGTTAGTGTCTGTTTGACTAGATCAACCAGTTGTTTCCAGCAGAGATGTGGAAACCAGCTGAGCCTCAAGATGAAGTCTTCTGATTGAAAATACTGTCATGATCATAGACAGATTGCCAGAAGAGATTTTTGTAATTATATTTTTTACAACAGGCAATCAGTCAATCAAACTTGGGGATAATTAATCTTACAAATTGAAATGATTATCTTTCCTACAGCCAGAACCTACACCTTTTTGATGGGTCTGGTCTTCAACTCTCTCTCCCCGAATCACCTGCCTCTTCACAACGTTTTCTGTCCTACAGCTGGAGGGAACAAACTGTAGTGTTCACAGGGAGACCAGCTGTGCAACACACCTTTTCCTTGCCTCAGAAAGATCTGGTAAGGCTACATTTCTTATCTCCCAGTGGCCATGTAAGGTCTGTATGTAAGGTGTTCATCTCTCCCAGCTGTGGGAATACTAATATATCCATAGCTCGAAGAGCAGATTAAGCCTAGGTTTCTGCCAGAGCAATATGGGGCTGGAAGGCACGGGGGAGGGAGACAACTACATAGCTGATCCTTGGCCCCTTCAACCTACCACTTTTTATTTAGACTAGGTGTGCTATTCTGCTATGTGGAAGGTGGTGTCCCAAAGATGGCTCATCCTATACTGAATCCAGCATGACTACACACTAATTTCAAACAGAAGGGTGGCTGACAGAGAAGCAGGTGGACCATGCGTGCAGTGAGGCCCCCACTCTGACAGCTGGACCTGCCCAGGGTTAAGATGTTGTAGGAGTGTCCCTCAGAACAGGGAATCCTTCTGGCAACCAGCATTGTGTGGACATGTGCGTGCATACTCTGACTCCAATGAAGTTACACCACATAAAACTGAAGTAAAGGAGTGGAGAATTGGGTCCTACTTACTTTGGGGATACATCATGAGAGAAAAGCAGGATGGAGAGAATTAATTATGAGGAAAGATAAAGATAGAGAAAGAAATGGAGGAATATGAAAGAGGTAGTTCAAGGGATCAATGAGAGAGAAATTAACCAGATGGGGGAAAAAAACAAACAGGAGAAAGAAGAAGGAAAGAGAGTCTGAACTAAGGGACGTAATGGAAAATAAAGAAGAGAGATATAATGTGCCAAATGCATCCAAAATGTCATCATTGAGTTAACTGCATAATCACACCTGAGATGAAATCCTGACCCTGCTCATGTTAATTGCACTCTTTTCATTGATTTCAGTAGAGCCAGGATTTCACCAACAGTTTTATATAAGAACTGTGAAGGCCTAGATTATGCCACCCTTACTCTGCGAGCAGTCCCACGGGTTTCAGTGAAACTATATACTGAATAAGGTTCTACTCAACATGGCTAAAGGGGGTAGAAAACAGTCCAAAATTTGAAAGAAAAAAATAAAAAGAAATATGTCAGTTTATAAGGCCAAAAATGCCTATGCTAAAATCTTATGGAAAATAATGTATGCAGTATCTGCTAAGTGTACAAAGTTGAAAGTTAAGTTTGTGCTTACTCAAGCATATGTATTGCATATACTGCACAATATGCGTAACCACAGTACAAGGGCCATTTATTGAAAGAACCCTGCAAATAAATATATCTGACTTTAAACTCAGTTTATTGAGCCCACTGCTCTCCGAAGTGGAACACTGTTGATGAACTAAAAAAATCTAAAACCAAACCAAACCCCAACACGCTATCGTTATACCTGTGGTCAAGCGTATTACACTCTTGAAAGTCTGAACGTGTATGTGACATTGGCGCAGATGCTTAATAACAGAATACAAACATTTTCACCTCACTGGTTTAAATATCACTCAGGTGTAGTCTGACAGGCAGAGCACAGAATTGGGAGTCATCGGGACCTTTCTTTCTATAGAAACCTCTGGCATTATTATATACGTTATAATTTCAGGCAAGTCACTTGACATCAGTCTAGCCATTCATAGAATTGGTGCAATGATACTTACCCACCTCATAAGTGCTTGAGTTTCAACTGGTGATTGTAAAAATACTTTGGAATGCTAGACTGAAAGGTGCAATAACAGTGCAAGGCATTAACTTTCAGTAGTGTTGCTGGTCTCAGTTCATCTCCTAGAAGACAACTGTCCATTATAATAGTTATTAGTAACTGTTGCCTGTTTTAGGAATCTTATTAGGGAGGATGAATACTGAATGGAGACAGAGAGTAGCTTACCTTCCTATTCCTAGATGTACTCCCTCTAGGTCAGAACTGAGGCACGATGGTGTAACAGTGTGGGATGCACTAAATGCATTTTAACATTTTTGATGAATCAGGTGTGACACGTTTCCAGACCCTTTTAACAGAACACATAAAAGTCCTAGGACTAGTACCCACCCTTATTCATGCAAGTAGCCTAATTGCTTCCAGTAGGACCACTGGTTATGATAGGGGCCACAGTCCCTACTGCGCAGCAAACCTGGGAGACTTCACTTTAAAACTCAAAGATGGCAACCATTTCTCCCTCCACCCACACCCATAGCTTCCCATACTACTTCCATCTACACAATTTAAAAAAAAAAATCCATACCAAAATGCTGGAGCTAAGCAAACACTGTACACATTCCTTCTATGGCTCATCTATACTTTTACTTATAAAATGTATGAGGCATTATTGCCTGATTCACCAAATAACTTTTTCAGAGAAAAGTTTTTGAGAAGCAGAATTATTTTTGAGCAAAAATAAAGGGTGAGTGGGGAAGGAGTAGACTGTGTGCCTCAAAGGAGTGTTCTCTGAAGAGGGGTGGGGGCAGAGAAAGAAACTAAGATTAGAAATGAGGTTCTTTAATATGAAATGAATACTGAAATGAAAAGAAGTGGTAGTCTCTGAAAAAGCTTCAGTTTCAAAAAAAAAAAAAAAAATTAAAGCTGTCACCACGTGTTCACTAAAATAAGCCAGAAAATGTAAATGTGTCTATGCAAACATCCTCAATTTAAAAAAAAAAAAACAGACTGAGGGTATTATTATGGCAGTATTGCTTACACTGTGTCTAGGACAAACCCCAGATTTTCCCATAAGGCCATGTCTTCAATGCAGCATTAACTCAAATGACTGACACCTGGGTTAGTCTACTAGTTACTGTGTCCCCACTGGTACTGCACTCTCCTTTTTGTGTGCTGCTCAAACCGTTCCTTGGTTTTGTGGGGTGCACTAATCTCAACCACTCTTTGGCTAGGTCTACAATACAGACCTATAGCGGTGTAACTATGTTGCCCTGGAGAGATGTAGTTATATAAACTTAACCTCTGGTGTAGATAGCACTATCCCAATGGGAGAGCTTCTTCTGCAACATAGCTACTACCTCTCAGTGAGGTCAATTAACTCTTCAGATGGGAGAAGTTCTCCCATCGGCACAGTAGCATCTTCACTAAAGTGCTACACAGGTGTATCTGTACCAGTGCTTCTGTAGCGCTATATATGAAGACAAGCCCTATGACTCTTTCACTCTGGGTTGTGAGGGAACTTGTCTGTTCTTCTGGGTACATGGGAAATTGTGGGAAGGCACTGGAGGGCTATCAGCATGAGCAATTTAGCTTGCATCCCAACTGCAAAGTGGGTTGGAAATGGATCTCTGGCTCTAAACCTTTACCCCCAGCTAGCCTGGGTTGAACGCACTATTCAACTCAGGTGAGAAGGTTTAGTAACTGGACAGGAGGAGGGGTTAGGAGCAACACCTGGGTAAGAGCTCAGGCTAACTCTACAGCGAAGACATCCCACTAAATAGATTATTCCTACACAGCAGAAAAGAAATGACAAATTTCCTCTTTCAGGATTGGATTTGTCACAGCAGGTATAGCAGGAGGAGTTTCATCCCATATGATCTATGGAGAGCAAAAGGCCAGGGCCATCTAGAATTCTGGTGGCTCCCAGGAGCCTTACCAGCCCTATTAGGTTCCTCACTGGCTGCTGACCTGGAGCCTCCTCTGTAATTTTACATCATACAGAGAAAGTCTACCAATGTTAATGTTGACACATGGCTGACAGCTCTATGTTAAGAAGTGGATACTTCAGTCTGCCCCATTCAAATCATTGGTCCTGATCATGGGACCCAGGCAAGCATGAGAAAGATGAAAGGGAAGAGTCACTCTCCACCTCCCAGTCTGTGGTAGGACCTACCAGATTTCTCCCTGTGGTGTTCACAGAAGCAGAGAAGGACATTTAACTCTAGCTGGGCATCATTGTAATTTAGTACTCAGTAAGATTTTGGGGCTCTGCTTAATTCCTCTTCCTGAAAGTCAACTGAGAAACAAATTATGTATGATTTTGAAGGTAAACAAAGAAAGTTGTACATTGCAGGGCAGTGGATCAAGAGACTAGCCTTTCACTTCTAGGGGTATGTCTACACCATCCATGGAAGCAAGCCTTTCAGCATGGGATGATAGACTTGGGCTAGCAGGCCCTAAACTAGCAGTCTAAACATAGCTGCACGGACATCACTTTGGTGTTGCACTTCAGGCTGGCACTCAGGCTCCGAAGCGCATCCTTCCATCCTTAGGCTTCAGCTTCAAAACGTTGTCTTTATGGTTATTTTTATTTAGAGTGCTAGTGTGAACCCTACTAGCTCAAGTCTATTGACCCGGGCTGGGTGGTTCACTTCCATAGACCGTGTGGACAGATCATCATACTCCAGTCAGAATTAAGTGACAGTGAAATGAGGGCAATGGTCTCAACCTAGTTTTTAGTGGACATGAATCAAGTTTACTAAACTGCAATACAAGCCAGCAGGATTGTCCATCTCTATTAAGTACCAGATTAGGTAGGTCAGGTAAAAAACAGAGTTCAGTCACTTAAACATGTGCAAAGTAAGCAGGTTACCAGCCTGAGTATTCAGCATGTTTAAGCAAGTTAATAAATGTCACCTCTTTATTTTATATTTTGCTGGATTGGAGCCTTTTTTATAGAAGCAGACACACACTACTTTTTGAGGAGCAACAGATTAACTCAAAACAATATAAAACAGACAAGAAGACATAACATAGATAGTTGGAAACCAATCCTGAAGTACTGATATCACTGGAAGTTTTCAAGTGACTTCAGCAGGAGCAAGATCAGATCATTTGGGATCAGCAAACATTGGGTGTTCTGAGAAATATTGTTCTCAGGATGAAAGGAGCAGGTACAGTCCATGATATTTTGTGGTGGAATTTCTATTACAAAAGAATGTCACACGGCCAAGATATTTGAAGAAGGGAAAAAGAAGAAATATAATGCCAGGTGATACTGCATGGTACAAGGATACATTTCATCCTAAATCATTCTGGAGTTTTAATGAATGCTCATGTTAACCTTCATTTTAAACTAAATAAATCCTCTCAGAATTTGTTGCAAATCTCAGCTGCTTTTAAAAATTACTCTTCTTTGACAGTCACATTAACTTATAGCTCTGAATAAAGGATTTGCTTTCAATACACACAATGTAATATTGGGTTATATATTTAAAAAGAAGAGATGAGAGGATCCAAAAATATAATCTTCTTCTTGTAATCCTTATTAATCCATTCTCTAGTCATAGGGTTTTTGACTTGAGTTTGGAGCTCACAAAGATTTTGGCAGAGAAAAAATAAAGACTTCCTTATTTAAATCCCTAGACCCACACCTATAACAAATTTTGCAATCTGCAAAGAAAGAAACAGGCCCAGGAACTAATCTCTTATTGCATGGATTTCTGTCCTTTTGTCATGACCTTGGCTCTCCCACATCCCCAGTAAGCATCTATGCTCTTGGCCATGCTTGGAGCGTGCTGCTACTTGTCATCCCATATGCCTCTTCAGTATCAAGCTGCTGTTTGATTAATCCTACACTGAGATCACTCGGGCTGAGAAGGGGTTTCACTGCAACATCGAGCAAGATGCACCAAGATGACAAATCAATTGATTCTGGCATGCAATGAAAACATCAATGATTTAATCATCACATACTGTTAGTAAACTTATGTGTGATCTGATCTAAACTGAGAAAAGAGAACAGTTTGCTTGGAGTAGAAACCCACATTAAAGATATAAGACATGAGCAATATTTCGGTTCATGACACTTCCATGTAGATTCCGAGAAACAGTTTAGTAGGATAAAACAGTCTGCTTTTACTTTTAAAGTGCATTTGCATTTCAGATGTATGAGCAATTGTTTACAACAACAACAAAGTCATCATTCTATTGAGGATGGGCCCAAAACTAATCTGAATCCAGATCCCACTTTCATGGCTTCTCCTAATCTTCATAATGGACCAAACCAAAATGCCAGGATGAAATCTTGGTCCCATTGAAATCAATGGCAAAAATCTCACCGACTTCAATGGGACTAGTATTTCTCCTCAGATCCACATGCTCCTGAACTTTTCAAGAGAACAAAATTCTATGGCTTGGGCCTATCTCTTTTTAATAGTCTAATGAAAGCAACAAAAGTCATTGCAATTAGTCAAGGCAAATGCTAATGACTAAGAAATGCAAAATATGTAAACACACAAATAGACAACACTCATGACTTCTGAATGCTGCTCCTTTATAACTCTGGAACCTTAATTGTGTCAGGAACTATGAGCTGCTCTGCAGCACTGTATATTTTGGGTACATCTACCCTGGAGCTGGAAGGTGTAATTTCCAGCTAGGGTAGACATATGCGTGCTTGCTTTGATTGAACTAGTGCACAACAAGTAGAAGCATGTCCGTGATGGCAGTGCGAGTAGTAGGACAGACAAGCGGTCCTGGGTATGATTCCATTTGAAACTCCCTAGCCCTGGATAGAAAAATACAGGCCCAAATTGAGACCCAGAAGCATGAACTGGCTGTAATGGAGTGAAAGAGACAAAGCCTTTCCGCAGCTGGCTCCACCTCCCCAAAAATCCACACATGGGAGTGGTTGTGCCCACAATATGATGAATCCAGTGATACTGCCGAATATTTCATCACCCTTGAGAGACTGTGCATTCTCCATGTGATTCCTGAAGGCCAAAAAATGATTGCTTTGGTTGCAAAATTGACTGGGAGAGCACTGGAGATATTCAATAAGATATCTATTGATGATGCTTCAAACTATGGTAAATTTAAGGAACTGGTTTGGAAACCGTTCCAGATTGCACCTGAAACATACAGGGTAAAATTCAGGAGTCTTAAGAGGAGATCTAGATTAAGTAATGTGGCCTATGTAAATGAAATGAGAGATTTGTTAGACTAGTGTGTGAGGGGGAAAGGCATTACAAGCTTTGAAGAAATGTGTGATTTAGTTACTCAGGAACAGTTCCTGAATATGTGCAGTGATGATGTAAAACAGTATTTGTGGGACAAAGAGGTGAATGCAGAGGGTGAATAATCTGGGTTTGCAGACTCTTTTGAGCAGTCACAAGCTGTAATTAAACATAAACCACTGGCAGAGGGGTACAGGGTGGGTGGAAAACAAAATCACCGTTTTACCCCTGGAAAAAAGGAGGCGGAGCGTTCACCTCCACATTCCCCTGTTACTTGTCCCAGTTCTCCTGTACAAGCAGAGGCACCCAGAAGGTGCTGTCACTGTAAATCCACTGAGCAACTGAGAAATAAATGTCCTTGGCTGAGTGGGAACAGGCACAAGGTAACACGTGAAGCTGCTCCTTCTCAGAGCATGGGGGTATCCCAGGCTACTGCCTCTTTCCACACAGGATTTTAAAGGCTGCTTCTGCACAACCAAGCATTGACAATATGCATGCTGTTAAGCTTAATGGCAAAGTGCTCCAAGGATGGAGAGATACTGGTGCACAGATTTCCATGGTCAGGAGAGACCTGATCCAGGAGAAGGATTTCTTACCAGGAAAAATGGCAGAATTAGAATTGGTGGGAGGTTACAGAGTCCTTGCACCTTTAGCTAAGGAACACATGGAAACTGGTGATTTTCGGGCTGAACTAACTGTTGCAGTGGTGGCACACAATTTTACACCGGGGAATGGTTTTATTGATGTGGCAGAATTTGTCCCAGGGTTTGTTAGCAGCAAGAAGGGATCTTGTGCTGAAAGCCCCAGAGGAGAGGGTGAAGTCACATGTGCTGCTTGAAAAATAGGAGAGTGTCTCTTTAATTCCTCAGTAGCAGCAGGGATGATCGTAACCAGTTCCTTTAGCCCTAGGGCTCAAGGCAAATCCCTGCAGGAAGGGCTGGATAGGGCCAGCTCCTCTCCTGTGATCATCTCCCTGGTGGAGGGGAATGTTCCACCTTGTAACAGGAAGACCTTCCCAGCTGCTGACTGCCAGGAAGTTGCAGGTCAGCAGGGGACAGGTCCTGTCCCAGGGTGCACAGAAACATGTATCTTGGAGATGGAAGTTTGGGTCCTGACGACTGCTGCGGTGGGAACAGACCCTAAGGGCTCTGTAGCTGGAAGTAAGCCCAACCTGAGTGAATGGGGGGAGGGGGGCGATTTTGCTAGCCAGTGAAGGGTCTCTCATAGCTGGTTGCTGTGAGCCCACAGCTAGGCCAGGGTCATCTTCCCTTTTGGGGGACACAGGAGTGTCTGCCCCAGAGGGGAGCCCAGAGACGGAAGTCCAGACGGAAGGTGAGGGGGAACAGGAGGGTCTGTCCGCCCTTTGTCAGAAGGCTTTTTGCCAGGAGGAGGGTGAAGGATCTGCATCTGAAACACCAGATCCCTCACCTGTGGATCAGGTTTTAAGGGAAGACTGGGGGTCAAATCTCCTGAGAGGAGAGTCCACCCAGCTGACCTTTTGGGGACAAAGACTGGGATGACTGGCGGGATCTTACCAATCCAAAGCAGTCCATTGTTCCTGCTATGCTTGTAAGAGATAAAACTGTCAAGGCAGGAGGAAGAAAAACTTTGCATTTGGGAAACTTCACAAGTGGGTGGAGCCCAATACAAAGGGATTCCAGAGGGAAGGGCTGAGGGCAGACATGGTTGTATTGCACCCTTTCCTAGCTAGGACCCCAAACACATACCTGAATTAAGAGCCTTCTCCAAAGAGACAGGAGTATCAGTATCAGAACACCTAGCATGGTACACAAAGGGATTGGGAAATGGAATAGACGCTGAACAAGCCAAACTGTGTGAACAAAGTCTGTTTGTCATACATTGGCTGTTAATCTTCTGTCTTTTGCTACTTCATCTATGGCTCAAGACAAAGAAGTTGATGCTAATGGTAAACCCTTTAAAGATGCATTACGTACCTGATTTGTGGAAAAAAAACTTTTCTACATGCTAGGGATAGTGACAAGACAGTCCCACAAGCATGTTGCTTTTCAGCTTATAGCTGTAAACAGTCTGGAAGCTGGGCACTGCAGCAAAAGAATAATAGGCCTACACTGCTGTGTGGAAGGGGAAACCTCATGGCATCGGTGGCTAAATGCTAAGGCACCTACACTTTAACAGATAGTGCTGTCTGCATTCTGTTAGCAATACTGCACCCCAATATGTTTTTAGGCATCCAGGGGCCAGGAACCCAGAACTTTGCTTAGGACACCGATGAATGACATCATAGTGTTTAAAGGTACTGGAAGGGATGTAACCAGAGACAAACTGAGCCCTGGTCTACACTAGGGGTTGGGGTCAACCTAAGATATGCAACTTCAGCTACACGAATAGCCTAGCTGAAGTCGGCGTATCTTAGGTCGACTTACCTGGTCGTGAGGACGGCGGCGAGTCGACTGCTGCCACTCCCCCATCGACTCTGCTTCTGCCTCTTGCAAGTTGGAGTTCCGGAGTCAATGGGGAGCGCGTTCGGGGATCAATTTATCGCATTTAGACGAGAGGCGATTAATCGATCCCCGATAGATAGATCACTATCCGGTGACTAGTGAAGACCTGCCCAGGGATTTTACATGTACTGCCTCCGCAATGGACAGTGTCCAAAACTCCAGAAGTAAGTTTAGGAGGAGGGTGTGACATTGCACTTCATATGTTTATGGAAATATGCTTATGAGTATGAATATAATGTAACTGGAATATGCTTTATGCAAAAGGTCTCTTGTAAGGTATCATTAGAAAGTTTATAATCTACTGAGTGTTTTCATCCTATTTGAATGGATGTATCCTTGTATCTAAAACTAGAAATGTGAAGTATTACTCCAAAGTCCTATTGTAATTGTGCAAAGTGTGGGCCATTAATGGTGGTTTAGAATCTTGATGTCTCCCATTGACTAGGACAATTGGTTGTAAATGACTCTGTTTACTTGCAAGCCTTCTTGCATTCCTGTGAGTCAGGCCAGGAAGAATGGAGGCTTGGGGTCTCACAGGACATGTGACCATGTCACCAGGAAGTGGAATCCATCTTAAACCTTGTGCTTTTCCATTTAGAAGGAGGTGTAGGGACCCAGAGAGACAAAAGATTCCTGCCTTGTGCCAAAGCTATAAAAGGGGGTGGAACAGAACAAAGGGGGCGGCCAGTCATGAGAATCCCCTAGTTACCATCTGAGCTGGAACTAAAAAGGACTGTACCAGAGGATTGGGCCCAGACTAGGAAGGCATCTAGTCTGTGAAAGAAGCTAATTGGAACATCTCTGAGGGTGAGATATTACCAGTATCAGTTTTTTAATGTATTAGGCTTAGACTTACTTGGTTTTGATTGGTGACGTACTTTCTTCTGTCTGTTATTACTTGAAACCACTTACATCCTACTTTATATACTTAATAAAATCACTTTTGTTTATTATTAAACCAGAGTAATAGATTAATACCTGGGCGAGTAAGCAGCTGTGCATATCTCTCTATCAGTGTTATAGAGGGCGGACAATATAGGAGTTTACCCTGTATAAGCTTTATACAGGGTAAAACTGATTAATTTGGGGGTTTGGATCCCACTGGGAACTGGGTGTCTAGGTGCTGGAGATAGGTGACCTGCTGAGTGATTTTCAGTTAAGTCTGCAGCTTTGGGGGCATGGTTCAGACCTGTGTCTCTGTTGCAGCAGGCTAGGTGTCTGTCTCAACAAGGCAGGGTTCTGGAGTCCCAAGCCATCAGGGAAAACAGGCTCAAAGGTAATTTCAGCACATCAGGTAATAGTCCCAAGGGGGTCTCTGTGACCGAACCCATCACAGGAGTCACCACCCAGGAATCCCTTCCCATAGCTCACATGAACCTTTATTAAGAGCAGCTCTCTCCCTCTTTACTGCTATTACTCAGTCCTTAAAGGAAGAGAAAGCACTTAACATATTCAGCTTACATAGTTACCATGTAAATGCCCTGTTTTAGCTCTGCCTTCACAAAAGCCACTTCTCTTCCCTAACCCAGCTATTAGCCCTGATCAGTTCAGAAAATTGCCTTTCCTTCTCATTATCATGAACTGCTGTGTGTTTGCCACTAACCAGTCCCCTATGAGCCCATTGTTTCATACATTATATTCTACCAGAAACTTCAATTTTAAAAGAAGTTTTTGTTAAAGCTTGTTTTTTTAAAATCTTTATTACAATTTTGGATTTGCCTTCCTTCTCTACTCTTGCTGGTAGAGCTTTATGTAAATGTTATGTGTCTTTGTTGATGTACTCTATCATTAAGATGCTATGCCAGTTTCTGTGTATTCTAGCCAAAGGCTCTTTTTGATGTTAGATTAAGAGTGTTTCATATTATTCCACTGGGATTGTGGTAGGAGACTTTTGTGGAATCTTCTTCCAGTTGATAATGTGGTTCTCTAAGACAAAACAGTCTTTTCTTTGCTAAGGTCCTAGTCCCTAATAATTCTCTCTATTTCAGGGTTTCATTTTTCCAGGGCTATTTTTCCCAGCTTGCCTTTCTGAGGCTGGTCTTTTAAATTTGGGAGAGCAAACTAGCTGAAGGCCCAAAGCGGCCATTTTTGAAATTTGCTGTTGGTTGCATCTATCTCTCCCAAATGGTAAGTCACTTTCATGTTTCCTTCTCATTCTACCTTTCTTGTTAAAGTACTTGAACTGAATTTCCTTATGTTTAGTCTAGGACCAAGATTTTTATTCTTTCTTTTTTTCTCAATCACTTCACTTTAGCTGAGATATGACCTCAGCATTTGGACCATAATGAATAAGTCCTTACTGACTTTACTGAGTATATTAGTGTGAGTAAGGATTAATCTTGTAAGGTTTTCTGGGTTTGGATCCTTGAAGAACAGAAGTAGCTGCAATATAGAAAGAGGCAGTGAAACATGTAGCCTCATTATAGTATAGGGGTCCTATCCTGTAGCCCTTACTTACATCAAAAAAGCCTCATTCATGTAAGTAGCTCCTGAAATCATTTGTCTCTTGATGACTCATGTAGCAAGATGTTGCTTTATGGCTGTTGCTGACCATCTGGCTATGAACAAAGGGGGTATTTTCATATTTGATCTGTAAAAGCAGAAATGTATATATTTGTAGATGGAATGAAGTTAACTCTCTAATTAATTATTTCTGACTTTTTAAATTAGCTACATTGTTTCCAAGACAACATAAAGTACATTTTTAATTAACCTGAGTGTTTTAAATATTAATAAAATGAAATAGTCCTCTACACATTTCCTACTTCTACTCTCTTACATGTATATATAGATCTCAGAGGCCATGTTTTCAACAACTTGTTCAAAAATTGCTGGGTATATATTTCTGTATCTAATCTCTATGTAGTACTTTTTTGTTTTAAAATTATTTTAAAATATTTATTGAAAATGTAATACAATGAAAGAGAAATATGTTTCATTAAAAAGTTTGGTTTCATTCAGTTTCTGTTCTTCATCCCCAACAATATCTTTATTAAAACAACAACTTTGCATAAAAGGTGAGAAAAACCCATTTGAACAGATGGGTTTAATAAAAGTTCTGCAATATATTTGCCACAAATAGTTAAGCATTACTACTATAGTGGCACCAAAATATGACTTAGAATAAAGAACTTTCAAATGTCTTGTGCTCACAATGAAGTGTTAGATTAAAGATAAAGATTATAATGTATATCTGTATACTGTACATAGATCAAAAGAATACATACACAGCAACAACAATAATCATTGTCCTTCCAAACTAATAAAACTACAAGTACATACTGTAGTGAGAGTGCAGTGGGGTCAGCACTATGGGTTTACATAATGCCACTCCCAGTTGAGCTACAGTCTGGGGTTTGTTCCAAAACATAATGTAAAAACTAAATGATCTAAAATGTTCACCCAAACCAGTTATTAAAGCTTTAAATTTTCACAAGCTTCTTTTAAGGCTCTTTGTGTGCATAAGATCTAGAGTTTTCTAACCTTTTCATTCTCTGCTGTGGGCTATTGTGTCCCAATAACCCAGAGAAAAGTTGACAGAATTCATAAAGGCAGATGTCTAAGGACAAAGTATTCATGTAAGGAGGTATTCAGTAAAAAGTCAAATTAATTAAATATATGTTTAGTAACCCACAAAACCAGTGTAACAATACTTGCCATTAGAATTAAAGTAGTAAACCTTCATATTGTATAAAAGCTAGTGAAGGGGAAGCATCAAAAGGTTTAGAATTTGGTTCAGTTATACATTCAAACGTTTGGATGTATCTGAAGCTTCCTCATTCAGAAACCTTTCTGATCAGGCAGTTAGGGTAGAAATATCATGAGATTAGATTCTCCTGTGAGACTTCCAGATCTTCTTGGTTTGTGGCCATGCAGAATTACTGCAAAAACAGCCACTTTCAGGGCATGTGGCTAAATCAGCTTTCAGTACCAGAAAGTGTAAAGGCACACAAATGATGAGAAGCATAACATGATTTAACCAAAAGACAGACTCAATTTCTCTGAAATAGAGTGAAATAGAGGAGCTGATTTTCCATTCTGCTATAGCCCCTTGACAGTGCTCTGACAGCATAAAAGGGCCAAAAGTTGCCCCTAATCAGTCCCACCTGTGTGTGTGGCCCTTTGCCAGCTCTCAGCATGTCAGGGGAGGCTATACTGCACTTCTGCTATTGTCCGAGGCTCATGACCTATAGCCTTGGGAAGCCAAGTGTAATTTAGAGTAACCCTGAGGCCACACAGGCTCCCAATAGCCCCAGAATATGAGGAGTAAAATGTGACTCCAAGCTATCTTTATTGTCTTTCCCGCATTTCTATGCTGAGCACAGGGAAAAGGGAACAAGAATCAAGGTCAAGATTTGAAGCTACTTTCCACTGAAAAATCCTGATTTAATAGCACTATCATGTTGGCTTGAAAAATACATTGGTCCTGGAAATGGGTTCATTTACTCTAAAGGAAAAGGACAATGTTTCTGTCAAGTTAAAAGAAAATGTATTTTTTTTTAAAACTACAGACTATACAATAATTATGCTAATTTGAAATGTCAACTTGTGCCTAAGATTTCAGTTTCCCACTTGCTCAAATCAGCTTATTACTTCACCTTCAAAAATGTCGACAATGTTATATCTCCTTAAAAACTTGTGTGCAGGGAATATTAGAATAAAACAGGTTGTAATCAAAGTTACTAGTGATTTTTTTTGCTGTGGAGAGCTTTTGGATTAATTCTTCTTCCTGTTATTTTACAGTCCTTTAATTTTAGGAACCTACTGATTTAGGACCCTAATTTTTAGGCATCCAGGTTTGACATTTTTTTAGCCAATGTGTTTATGATGTGGGAAGTGTAAGACCTGCTGCTTCCTTAATTATTGGTTTTTGTTGTTTTTAAGTGTTTGGAATTTTGGAAGTGATGTGATGGATAACTACTCATTGTCACCTGAACATCCTTAATTTGTTTTGAAATTATTTTTGTGTGTGTTAAATATCTGTAAGGGTTTGTTGATTTATGTATACTGAAACTTTAAATCTCTGAGATTTGCTGTCTGCAGAGACAGGCAACCACTTTTCCCTCAGAGAAGATGGACAGGCACACATACATATGCTGTGTTCTGTCCTTAGAAGCCCCCTCATCCCCCAGCTTCTTAAGACAGACCCAACTAGGGGACTTGAATTCCTTGTTTATAAAATGGCTGATCTCACACCAAAATGACCTGCATTAAAAATAGTTTTTAGTCAGCCTCTGCCTAAATATGTAAGCAGGAACAGAGCTGTCTGTTAATGGTATCCTCTACTAGTTATGAAATACCCGAAAGGAGAACTGGGAGTCAGTCTGTCTGCTTTTCATGCTGAATAAGAGCCTGAGAAGACAGATTCTTGTTGTGTGTTTAGTACAATACCTTAAAGGAAAATCCACTGTATGATTCTGATATTCTGTGTTTATTTAATTATTTTAGTTAAGTTTCTGGTCTCTGGCTGTTGTGTGCTATCAGAGAATTAATTCCCTCTCACCCACAGTGACCTTGAGTTTGTATAGATAAATACCTACCAAGATGCATACTATCAACATTCTCCCTTTCCCAAACTTAAGTCACTGCATCCATCATAAAAGTGCTTGTCACTTCACAGTAATGGCTGTTTGATTAGCAGCAAATTGAAATTGTCTGGTTGATTTGTCAATGACACCAATTTAGACCTAGATCAGAGTTATCACCAGAGTGAGAGACAAAGGGGATGCAGCATAGCAGCTGTAGCTTTAGAGCTGGAAGAATTAGGGGAAAGCAAAGAGAGCATTTTGTTTTTCCAACTCGCCAAAAGTTTTATTGCAATGTGGCATGGAGCCAGACTAATCAGTTAAAAGGCTGTAACCATTTTGGGATGCAGCATGCTAAATCTGACAATAGTCATTAAGAATTAAACAGCTAGTTTGGTTGCCTTGATTCTCCTATGAGGCTTTTTTATTTGAAATGCTGTGCAAGAAACAATGCAATTAAAGATGCAAATGTTTTCATGCTCTTCATTCCGTGAATATTCCTGAGTGATGATACAAGAAAAAGGGCAATATATTTATAAATAAAACATGTAGGAAGTGACAGCTTGTCTTCTCCAAACACAAAATATTCTATTTCATCAGACATAAAAATAAATATCTTTAAGACAACAGGCTTTCCAAGAAAAAAATAATTCTTTCCTCCATTCCTAAGACATTAGTTTTATTTTATTTTATTTTCCCTTTCAGCTAATGTCTATCCTGTATTTCTGAAGCAGATTTTATGGTGACATTTATTGAGTTCAAGGGCAGGGATGTAATTTGTATTCAAACTGCATGCTAAAAGAACTATATGTATTTATTTGCATAATACAAAAGCACAACAAACAAAGCCTAAATGCTATTATAAACAAAATAAGATGGTGCAATTAGTAATGGGTGAACACAGCACCAAAGGAGGTGCATACATTTTATAGAGTGGGGATTACTAGATACTTCAATGTAGCTGGAATAGAATGTCAGAAGGAAATTTCCCTGGAAACCATGTCTCAATATTCCTGTGTAGCCAACCTCATCGTTGGGATCCTGAGGCTGAGAATGCACTCAGCTCTTCTATGCCTTTCTGTCACACTTTGGGGGTCTCCTTTAGGAAGCCCCTTCAATTCCATACATTAGAAAGTCCACATCAGAGAGTCCTCTTTCCTATGAAACTTAGGAGATCCTTAGCTGAGGAAGACACTTTGCACCATCACCTGCTATGGAGCTTCAAAGGGACATTGTATCAATGCTCTCCACTGTTTACTTTTAATGAGTTTTCATGAAGATTTTGTAAACACTTTGATATCTTATCAGTGACACAGGGTTCTTTCACTCAGTCCCTGTGCTTACAAGGTGTATAGGAGCCTATCTTTAACCCCTTCACAATATATAAGATGCATGAATGTAATTATAGTACTGTGACACTGAAATTTTTCTATTCATTATTTTAATTGTAGTTTACCACACTTCCATTTGTTTTTCCATTCTTCCCTTTCTTAACTCTGCTTCCTCTCTTGTATATCTTATGTATCTCAACCTCTTTTTGTCTTCATAGTTCTTCCCTTTTTCTTTTTCTTTTTCTTTTTTTTTTTCTTTTTTTTTTTTTTTTGCTTTCTCCCCACATCTTTCTACCTTGCTTTCATGGCATTGTCCTCTTTTCCTTCTCCTCAATCTCTCTCTGTCATCTTGCCATTCCAACCATCTCTCCCTCATTCCCAAATGCTGTTGGCCTATCATTTCTACCAGTACTTACTTAAAAAAAAAATCTCATCAGTGTCTTTGGACTCCAGATCTATTCACCCCTCACCCAGTTCATCCACCTATCTACTCTAGATACCCCTTACGCGTTTATCTGCACATCCACTTGCTGTTCAATATCAGTCATACTCTCCCAGTCACCCAC
Source organism: Lepidochelys kempii (assembly GCF_965140285.1). Lineage (NCBI taxonomy): Eukaryota > Metazoa > Chordata > Testudines > Cheloniidae > Lepidochelys > Lepidochelys kempii. The sequence continues at coordinate 131,220,876 of NC_136381.1, read as the reverse complement.
CCACTGTTACCTGGGGAGTGTGCCCAGAGACCCAAGGAGGATCACCTTTATTAAGCTGGTGCTGAGTAGAACCAAAGTCCTGAAAGGGAAGACAATATAAGTGTAGACCTTTGGACAAAGGGATGCATTTCCTGCAGGCAACAGGAGGCCAGGCTGTACTCAAACTATTTATTTGTCCCAATCTAAAGCAATGGGAAGCTGAAAGGGAAAATATTTCAGAAGGGGAGACATTTTTCTTAACACTTAAGCCTAAAAAATTAGATATTAACAGGAATATGTAAATAACACAGCCCTGTAATCTCAATGAAATCAATGCTTTTACACAAGTGTAACTCAGAGTGTGCCCTGCAGGCCAAATTCCACCCTGGGATGTATGTCCCTCATGTTGACATCGGTGTAGGCTGCGTTCCTTACTTCCAAGGTCCAATATAGATGTTATTTTTTTTCAAAACTTAAATGACATCAGAGTTCCTTTATGCAATGTGGACTGATGGGTTTATTCCCATCCCCTTCTAAACCAATCAGAGTAACTTCTCCTGTTTGCCTAACACAGTAAATCATAAGGCACTGGCAGTATCAGTGGGAATTACAAGCTTATAAGGGCACAGGATCTTAGAACTGTATTAAAAAAACTGCTGTGTTCTGCTTTGTGAAAATTACAGACAGACACAACTGAGAATTTTCGCTGAACAATGTTCATTCATAGATTCCAAGGCCAGAAGAGACCATTATGATCATCTAGTCTGACCTCCTATATAAAAGAGGCCATAAAAATTCCCCTGAATATTTCCTAGAGCACATTTTTAAACAAAACATCCAATTTTGATTTTAAAAATTTTCCAAATCCCTTAATCAAGTTTATCCTCTTCTCATGAACTATTTATCAGTGATTATTTTTTTAAATATATTAATCTTATAAGTAGATTTTATTACTAATTATTATCTGTATTGCAGTAGCACCTAGAGCAGCCTTTCTCAAATGTGGCAACCATGGCCACCAGGGGCTTTTCTTGTGACCACAGCCTCCTGGGCTGTGATTGGGAGGAGGGTGGGCCAGTAAAGCAGTGGCTCCTCCCCTGGGGTTGTGTGCAGGGTTGGTTCCCTCCCCGTTGTGGAGCCAGGAAAACAGTAGGAGCAAGCAACCAGTCTGAGTTCTCCACCTTCCCTGGGGCGGTGTGGTTCGGGCTTTGGGCTTCCACCCTCGGGGGGTGGGCAGCAGGCTTTGGCTATGTGGCGGCAGGCCCTGTCCCCCAGCCACAGAGTTTTGGGCTCCATCCCTGGACTCACCCCCACCATCACCTCGACCCCTGCTGCCTCCTCCAGACCCCCATTACCACTGCTGCCCCCACGTCCTTACCACTTCCTCATCCAGGGATGAGGAAGGCTTTCAAGGGCAAGCTGCACCCAGTATTCTTTTCACAGGTTAGAAATCCCTCTTGCCTTGGTCCAGCTCTTCTACCCAGTTCAGTCCTTGTTTCTCAGGTGTTTCCAAGAGTCTCCTTTGGGCAGGAAGTTAGTGAAGAACCATGATGATGTCACTTCCCTGCCTTAAATAGCTTTTGCATATGGCGGAAAACCTTTGTCTCCCAGTTTAATTCCCACACTTTTCAGTGGAAAAACCTGTTCACATCCCTGTAGGGCTATAGCAGCCATGACTCTGAGGCTGTTTGTAGTGTCCTCAGGAAGGCTCCCTGGTGGGTGATAAGCATCTTCTAAGACCTATTGTTCTCCCTAATGACCCTTTCTAGCCAGCCATCTAGACTGATTGCATTCTGACTAGTGGGCATTTCCCAGTTGTTAACACATCTGTAATAGATGCATAGACAATATTACTAACTTCACATACCAAAATGCATACAAATAGGATAATCCTATTCCGGGAATCATAACCTTTTCAGTGATATCTTATATGACCTATCTTGCATAAAATACATATAATCATAATATTACTAAGAACAGTATGGAGTGTAGTGTAACAGATAGCCCTTCCCCAGTGGTGAGCTGGAGCCGTTTTACATTGTTTCACGCAAACTGGTTGTTAAATTTTGAAGCCGGTTTAGAACCGGTTGTTAAAAGGGTGGGCAAACTGTGGCCTGAGCTCTCGGCTGGGGAAGCTCCCCTGAGAATTTTTACTCACCCAGCGGCACTCCAAGCCTTCGGCAACACTTTGGCGGCAGGTCTTTCATTCGCTCCGGGCTTTCGGCGGCAGGTCCTTCAGTGCCGCCGAAGACCCGGAGCAACTGAAGGAACTGATCCTTCAGCTTCTGGCAGCTCATCACTGACCTTCCCCAAACAGTTTACAATTTAAGTATAAGATGAGAGAGAATGGATGGGCTCAAGAAATGACAGAGGGCGGAACACAAGGTAACAGAGATGATCAGGATCTATATGATAAGTACAAATTACAATTCACCAGCTGCCTAATATTCATTGAGATTTTTGTAGGTATTGTAGCAGAGATGAGTTTTTTAAGGAGTGAGTTGATAGAGGACAATGAGGTGGCTTTGCAGATTTTTACAGATCTCTTTCCATGCATAAGGGGAGATATGGGAGGAAGTGCAAAGGTACTTTCTCAAAAACTGACAATCAGGCAATGAAGGTTGAGGCTGGTGATGAGGTGGATGTTGACATTTCAATACCATATATATGCTGATAGTTAGGGTGTATATAGGCCATGAAGGGCTTCAAAGGTGAAGATGTGGTTTATGCTGAAGATTTGTCTGAAAGGATCTTTCTGCCATCAGCATAAAATGGTTTGAAGTATTCAAAGGATAACTGTTATAACAAAAACACTCCTTTAGAGATTGTGGACTTTATGCTATATTGAGAACAGGAAGTGTTTGGCATTTTTTGGTAAAGTGGTCAAAACCATCAGTTATTGCAATAGATACATGTTAGATGATGGTATATCACATTCTCTCTTGCCTTCTAAATAGTTTTACTGAGTCTTGTTTGACTTAGGAACACAACATGAATCCACTTGTTTGGTTTCCAAGACCTTGAGTTTAATTATCTTAAACAAGGGGAACTAAATGGTATTAAGCTAATGAAGTATTTATTCAGTCCACCCAATTAATCTATACAACCTTGTGTGAAAAGTCTAAACCATATGCAATTAAGTAGGACATTTACTAATTGATTGATTGCTTTAGAGGGCTTACGGTGTGTGCCAGATTTTGAAGGCATTCGTTCTGAGTGCATTGTGAAAGGGCATCACTTCATTTGAAGAAATGGTTACATAAATGAATGTTACTGAATTTATATTCTATGAAAAGAACAAAGACTTTTTACATGCAAGATGCAGAGGGACATTTTGCTTGGATATATGGCTCTTAGATCAAAGCCTCTGTTTGTGACATTTCTAATGCCTTGATGTTACAATTCATGGAAATAGGCAGGAGACCTCAAGAATTAAGCATCACTTTTTCATCTTCAGCTGAATTTTCACTTCTGCATGAAGGTGTTATTGTATGTTACCTGCTGAGGAGAAGAAAAAAAGACATACACATAGGATGTGCATGGAGAGGTTATCATAAACTTGGGTCAGCCCATGTCAGCTACAAAAGCACCATAGAACTATTCCCTCAGGTACAGATTGTGAGTCAGGTTATGTGTACACTGCAATCTGAGATGCGATTGCAGCTTGAGTAGACATACCTGGACTAGCATGACTGAAAACAGGAGTGCAGATGCAGCAGTGTGGGCTGTACAAGTATGCTAGGGAGCCTGCACCGACTCAAACCACAAACTTCAGCAGATGCCTGTGCCCTCACAACTGCATGGCTGTTTTTAGCCATGCTGGCATGTGGAAAAGCTAGTAAGAGTGTGGGTACCCAAGCTGCAATCGCACCTTGGACTGTAGTTTAGACACACACTAAATACATCCTTGATTGACTGGCTGTTGTTTCCACAGCACAAGTCAATTGATTACAGAAATACGTCAGAATTCTAGTACATCCATTACCTGGATACTTTTATGGACTTTTTAGTCCTTCATAAACTAAAATACCACTCTTACATTTTTGTTTAAATTATTTAATCAAATGAAGTACAAGAAATCCTCTATTTTACAGGTAAAAATAAAATTTGAGAACTTACCAGTGTAATGATAAAGATTTGGACAAGTATATTTAAAATGTATGGTTCAATTACCCAAAGTTGGGCAGCTTTAGGGGGCATAATTTAGGACACATCTGGTTAGGCAGCCCTTTTGAATAAATTCACGTTTGAATGGTAGTATGGAGAGATCTCAACTAAAACAATAGTGGTTGTTCATATATTTTTTTAATTATTTGACCTCCTTATGTGGGAAGGCATAGCATTATCTATTTAATTGCAACGTGCAGTGAGAGACACCTTTAGAGGCCAAATATAAATATTTATATTAAAAGAAATGTGCATAACCCACATTTTTAAAATGTACGTTCCTTTCAGACCACATCAGGAAATGTGACTAACAAATATGAATGCTATTCCTCATAAATACTCCTTTCATTTCTATGCAATCTGTAGGAGATGCAACATTATTCACTTTTTTCATAGTAAGCTAGCTTAGTAATTCTTCAACTGAAGACTTTCTACAGCTGATAGGTCATGTGGCATTGGCTTCTCCCTGCCTCCAGTTGCTAATATGGATGCTAATCCCCTTTGTTAAAAAGAGGAGCCTCAATATCTGTAAACGCAGCCAGCAACAAGAACAGTGTTGTCTAGCTGCTCCCAGTTGGGGCTTCTGCTGCTGCATAGGAGAGGGAGGAGGGAAAGAGAGGCAGGGAAAGAGAAGCCATTCACTGAGGCTGCTGCTACCAGCAAAAATGGTGCCTCCAGCCAATAATTAGAACTGCAGCTGTAGAGAAACAAGGAGGTGCCAAAGTGGGGGGGGGGGAGGAGAGGGGGAGAGAATGAGCAGTGGTGAAGGGAACCAGGCAGCATGCTAAGGAGCAAAAGGAGAGGAAGAGTACATTGCTGGGCAGCATCCCAGGAGAGTAGGAAAGCTGGTGGCCAACCAGGGAGAGAAAGAGGCAGAGAAGCACTTACAGTGGAGTGGGGGAGAAAGAGCCTAGATGGCAGAGAAGCAATGTGCTCAGATCAGTGGGTTGGTGGAACCAAACACTTGGAAAGGGTTGATGAAAGGAATGAGAGTGAACATGTTGACTAACTTTTTTTCAAAAAGGACAAAGCATTCATCATATGTATGACGGGTTCAGGGACTGTCACCTGATATGCTGAAATTACCTCTGAGCCTGTTTTCCCTGCTAGCTTGGGACTTCCAGAACTCTCCCTTGTTGAGCCAGACACTCTAGGCTGTTGCAACACAGACCTAGGGCCTGGTCCATGCCCCCAAAGCTTCAGACTTAACTGAAAACACCTCAGCAGGTTACCTGCCTCCAGCACACAGACGCCCAGCTCCCAGTGGGATCCAAACCCCAAATAAATCCGCTTTACTCTGTGTAACGCTTGTGCAGGGTAAACTCATAAATTGTCCACCCTCTATAAAACTGATAAAGAGATATACACACCTGTTTGCTCCCCCAGGTATTAATCACTTACTCTGGGTTTACTAATAAACAAAAGTGATTTTATTAAGTACAAAAAGTAGAATTTAAGTGGTTTCAAGTAATAACAGACAGAACAAAATAAGTCACCAAGCAAAAAGCAAAAACGTGCAAGTCTAAGCCTAATACATTAAGAAACTGATTACATGTAATATCTCACCCTTAGAGATGTTCCAATAAACTTCTTTCACAGACTAGACTCCACATCTCAGGTGGTAAGCCTGGGCTTTCTCATGACTGGTAGCCCTCCTTGTCCTGCTCCACCCCCTTTTATAGCTTTGGCACAAGGCAGGAATCTTTTGTCTCTGGGTCCCCCTTCCTCCTTCTAAATGGAAAAGTACCGGATTTAAGATGGATTCCAGCATCATGTGACATGGTCACATGTCCTGTGAGACCCCAGCGTCCATTCTTCCTGGACTGGCCCACACTTACACAGGAAGGTTTGCAAGTAAACAGAGCCATTTGATTCTGAAGCACCCTTAATGGCTTCCACTTAATATGGTTACATTAGTAATATAAGTTTATATCTTATTCTCCTAATTCCTGTCATAGAAATAATACATGCAAACAAATAGGATGAACACACTCAGTAGATTATAAGCTTTATAATGATACCTTACAAGAGACCTTTTGCATAAAGCATATTCCAGTTACATTATATTCACATTTATAAACATATTTTCTTAAAGCATATGGACTGCAATGTCGCAATATGAAACACAGCCAGAATACTTTCCTGGCATTAACTTTCCATGTACAGGTATAATGCATGGTTTCTGATGGAAGGGAAACGATCCATGCAATTGCAAATGACAGCTAGCTGTCTGTGAGGCAATCAAGATGTGATCCATGCTGTAGGCAAAATCTGACAAACCCTGTCTTAACTGGCTGATACACCAGCATTTTTGCACTGAGTTTGGTTTGTCTAGCTCTATTTCCTGCTAGGGTCTCTCAATAGTTTAGACAAGGTTGTCCGCAAAACATTCTAAATCGGTTTTATGTACCTTTAAATTGTATTTTAGCCATTTCATTACAGTTGTTACCTCCAGTATTTTCCTGAAAAAGGTGATCAAGCACTAACCTACCATGTGGTCATTTTGAATGACTTAGAAAAAGAGCAGCCCAAGCAAATTGACGTGATAAGGCACAAGTTAAATATTGGTTTTCAAAAACTACGGTATACTGGGCACTATTGCTTTCAGAATTCTGAGACTGCCTATTGACTCCAATTCCTGTTTACCCCTCATGGTATAGCACATTCCTTAATCTGCAGCATGATAGTGTGTTTGTCTGTATATGTATAAAAGCTGTTTTGAAAAGACACTGTGAAGGAATCTTCGCAGGCTTGTGCACAGAAGTACAGAATAAGGTGATGTGAGCTAAAGTGATATATTCAGTAGTATTGAAGAAAGTGAGCCAAATTCTGCTCTGTTACATGGGTGAAATCCTGTTGAAATCATCAGTGTAACTCAGTAGAATTTGCCCAATAGTATTTAATAGCTCTGCAGAGGGTTTGCATATAAGAGTTAGAAGACAGAGATGCAGATAATTCTGACCAGTGCCAATGAAGGACATTGAAACAATGATGTTGGTGCCTTTGATGGAGATGCAATCAATTAGGCTATAAAGATGGTGACTGATTCCACTGCCTCACTTTGAAAAGTATTAGAATTTTCCTATCTGAAATACTGAAAATGTTTTCTGGGAACATCTTTCTTTGCTGTAGAAACTTCAATTGTATCCCTCGTGACTTCATTAGGAAGGCTGAGAGTTTGTGAAAACCCACCTGGTGAGTGAATTGTCTTTATAAGGACACTGTCAAATTGACAATCAGGTGCCAGCCATATTGTCTGTCTCTCCGTGTAGACTCACCATGTGTGTCCATCCATGCAATTGATTCTCTTTTGTGGTTTTGTTCACCTGCACAAGGATTGAGAAGGGGGAGGCTTGGCTCCTTGTTGGTTAAAGTAGATAAAGAGAAAAAAAAATCTACCTTCTGCCTTAAATCTGAGGACTTGTGATATATCCCTTCTTTCTGCCACCCTAAATTATTCCCCATTATTCTTGACTTGAAGCCAGTGGAGTTACTCTAAATACACACCAGACTATCTGAGAGCAGCCCTCTGGTGTTTACTTTTAAGAATGTCAGTTGTTCAAGGAACCCCAACCTGTCTTATCCAACACAACATTGCTTTCAACTTGTGCAACACACTGCTGCTACATTCTTTGAACATTTATAATGTGGCTTTTCGAGTTGAAATAGAAAGATCCTATACTTTCAGAATTCATACTAACCTGACTTTCTTGAATAAAATCCAGCATTATCCCATAAGCAAACTTAGTTAATGCTTTGAAAATGAATAGTATAGGGGTATGTCACTATAAATCTTAGTGCCTGGTGTTCTGAGCCATAGAGGATGGCAGCAGCCATTAATTACAGGTGGCTGCTGAGTGATTATGTTTTCATTCTAGGTATGATGGCTGTATTTATTGTCAACTTTGCTAGTGGTGATGCAGTGAACTATTTCTCTGATTTTCGTAGCACTAAGGGTATTAGATGAATGTTGACAGAAAACTTTCTCTCCTGCCCCTATAACTCCTTACAGTGATGATGGTTCAAACCAAAATTCTGGATGCAAACACCTTCCCATATGAAGTGATCAATATCCAAGCCTGGATCAGCTGTGTTTTCAGCTTGAACTCCTATCTACTTAACAATCCTCACAGCAGCAGGATGTGAATCTCTTGAGGCAATTCCAACTAACACAATTTTAAATAAACTATTTGTGGCTATTATTGTTTCAGATGCTTCAAGGCACCTGGCTTGCATTAGTTTGAATTACTTTTATGTAGCAATTAAACTGATAATTGTGTGCTTATTAAACAAGGTGTAAACATGTGCACCTTCACTATATAGAATCAGTATTGGTCATCTATGTGTCAGAGGCCCAGAACTGCCAACAATTTTCCTACAGGCTGTACTTCTGGGGCAGAAGTATCTGAGTTCTGTCCCAGCTGTTGCTCTGACACTCCAAGTAGCCATGATGTGCAACATCATAAGAATCATGAAGTTCATATGTGGTCATAGATTTGTAACAGCACTTTTCTCATTAGATGTTAGAAATGAGTTGTCTTATTAGTATGGTGCAACTGCTTCTCATGTGCCTGAGTTTCTCATCTGATGCAGAAAAAACACAGAGTTCAGGCATATTTACTTACTGAATTTGATTCAACCTATACTAGCACTGGAAGCTAGTGCTTCACTTTAGTTCCCCTATTTGAGTTCAACTGTGTTTGGATACAGGGTTTGGCTGGGCTAATCTCTGCCTTCTTTTTTGTGTAGTTGTAGCTTGGGTATGGAAGCATTACCTCTACTATTGTATTATTATTATTATTATGCTCTCCTTCCTGCAGTTTATTTATTTCTGCTGAATCACAGGCTAGAGATGTATCAAGAACTTTTCAGAAAGAACAGGAGTACTTGTGGCATATGCTCTAATACATTTGTTAGTCTCTAAGGTGCCACAAGTACTCCTGTTATTTTTGCAGATACAGACTAACATGGCTGCTACTCTGAAACCTGCCATTTTTCAGAAAGAGTTACACAGAGTCCAACTTAAGGCTATTGTATTTAATCTTGAACTTTATACTAGCTCCCGGTCACTTTCAAGAATGTTACATGACTACATAATATACAAGTATTATATTAATTTAATACAAATAATAAATAGAAACACTTGTTCTTATGTATTTTAACAGCATTTACATAACTTTTCAAAAAAGACTGTATGGAATTCATTAGTGTGTCCTTTCTGTCTAGACTTTCTGAAGACTTTTCTTTCTGCCTATATATATTGATATGATTTTATAGATTATAAAAGCAGAAGAGCCATGACGATAATCTACTCTGACCTCCTGTATAGCACAGATCATGGTATTTATAACTACTTTGTACCAGCTCCTATGTCTCCACATTCACTCTACTTTATTTCAGCATTCACACTCGTATCATTTCATCTCTAGTCTTCAGAGATATTTCTTGAATTGCTTGAGCAGAATTGGAATGAAAACTGCAGTGTTTCTCAGTCCATACACAAATGTTTCTGTATCTTTGCATCAACAAGAAACATCTTGCCTTTGCAACCCTTTTGTCAGCAGCCATCCTCTCAGCTGGTCCCTAGTTTGGCCAGATCAGGAAATATTAGCGGTAAAGGGGAAGGTAGTGAGACTTGGCATATAAAGCAATAGATTCCTTAGATTTGCATGCCACTCCCAGGAATCCAGGCTGAACTGGATCACGATTTTATAGATCCTTTCTAATTGATCTCTGCCTCTGGTTTTCCCTCATTAGTTAAGACAGATTTCCAAATTCTAGTAACTAGCTAACAGTTTCATGGGGCTTTTAGAGCTAATGTTCCCTGTAGGGATAACTGAAGCTCCCCTGCCAATCCTGTCTTGTCAGTCCTACAGTGAATATCCTAATGGGCAAAGATACACTTCTACTTCACTTTAAGATACTCCCCCTTCACCTACCGAAGCTCTCAAAGAAGAAGTAATCATTCATTATGAACATATATAGCATGCACAATGATGATTACATGTTGATTTACTAACCAAACAATCCTGTGACTCAGTAGAATTGACTCTTTTCCTGGTGCACTGAAGTAGTTGCTAAATGAGTGTCCTGGGACTGGTATTTGTGCATTTGCAAAATAAATATATGTTTGTATATTCATGTTTATGGTCACATTATTTCTGTTTTGTTAAATCTCTTAGCAAGCTAGGATTTTGGTTGCAATATTTGCAGCAGATGTCCCTTAGAGTCTCAGCCAGGGAAATGGAGAACATAGGCTGAAGTGAGGATTTCTGTTATCCAAGAATTTTGAGGTGCCGTAAAAAGATTACTGTACAGCTGCCAGTGTGTTGCTGTCCAAAGGGAAACAGGGATTTTTTTTTAAATTGTTTGTAATAAGTTAAATGATCAGTCTTCTCAATGATGCATGTGATAGGATGCAATGTCACTATCATGAAATATTTCCTGTTCAGTCATCAGCATTAGGTGGCTGAAGAGAAGGCAAAATCAGTATTATGACAAATGTTTGACATACATAATTATAGCACAAACAAAAAGCAGTTACAACATAACTGACTTGAAGTGTTTGTGCTTTTTCCTGCACCAGTTACAGGTAGAGCTGGTGGTAGCATCATGGTACTTAAGACTGCCCAACACTTCCTGTTGTAAGCCCCTATTTTCAATTGTATAGAACTTTGCCAGACATTACCTTTATGGTCTGAAATGTTCCATTCCAGCTGCCTCAGCCTGAATTGTTTTTAAAAGTTTGAGCTTGAATGGTCCCATGAAGGAGCTTTCCAAGAAGAGATTAGAAAAAAGAATGAAGATGGGAAAAAAATAAAACAAAAACATTCTAGCAACATGTGGCAGGGTGCCTCTCCGGAGTTCACCTTCTTAGGGCACAGAGTGGCCCTACAGGTACCTTGCCCCTCAGTTCTTGCCTAGTTGTCCCAACAACTTAGTCACAGCCCAGAGTATTGAAGGTATCATTCCCCTGTTTGGGGACTAATGTAAGTCTTTATGAAGTAGTCTCCTTTGGGCCTTCAGGCCCAAACCTGACCCTTTTAGGGTTTCAATTGACCCTTGTTCCAAGGCTCTGGGTTCCTAGTTCCCTCTGAGCAAAGGAGTTTTGCCACTTTATTAATCTCTACCTCCCCCCATGCTGCCCCACCCCATAATGCCCATGAAAGCAAGGCTTCACCCTGCCCCAGCACCTCACATGTAGGGGGCATTAGACATAAGGAAATGAAGCTTGGGTCCTACAGACACCAACCTCATTCAATAGTCAGCCCTCATTAATTCCTTGAGTACCATCTGTCCTGTGCAGTGCTTGAGACAGTGGTCCTGTGGGAAAAAATAGCATATCATCAGGTGACTAGGCAGCATCACAATGCATACTGGATTAAATTGGATTTAAACTGGATTAAATTGGATTTAAGCTGGATTAAAGCTGCACAGGCAAGCTTAATTCTGGGATTTCCTAATTTAGAGTGTCCTTTTGAAACCTTAGTGTTCTTTTTCAATAGTTTGTGTGTGTGTGTGTGATTTATAAATAAAATAATAATACTTTATTCTTCTTTAATAACCCAGCAGCATTCATTACAGCTTTAAGACCAATATTGCAAGAGCCTTTTTTTGCAGTTCACCAGTGTAACTAGACAGTATTGGCTTTGTAATTCATTATGGCTATATAAAAATTACAAAGTAAAATTCAGACCATGTGCACAGGGATGTAATATCACTTGCTTCCATGTAGTTGTAGCCTCTTAACAGAAGGTTTGAATCTCAACTGTGCATTTAGAGACTTTAATACATTAAGATGATAGTTACATTTTGCATCTCCCTCATTAAAATGATCACTGTAGAACACTTCTCCATCTAAATACTGCTTTAGACAATATGTGCTTCACGTTGATGGTGATAAAACATAGTTTAATTACCTGATTATTTAAAAGTACAGCTCCTTTATAGACAAGTTCTTTCTTTGTTCATAAAAAAATATTTTTCATTATGTATTTATTTTAGCACATTATTGGGAAATGCTCCAGAGTGTAATTTTTAGTGTTACATTAATGGGATTGTGTATGTATTGTGTTCTCAAATAGAGGGGCAGATTTTTATCTTTTGAACCAATAATCAGCAAATACAGATTCCAACTGACAAAGCAATTTAACAATAACTAAGTTGCTAATTATAATTAGTTATTCTTTCCACAGACACCCAACCCCAAAATGTGGTGTTCTTGCAAGACCTTCAAATATCCTATTTACATAAACTGTGAGTTTGGATCTCAAGTGCTTAGTACAGCCTTGAAAAAATGTGTAATGCATGTCATAGAGTTTAAGGCTAGAAGGGGTGTGGCGGTTCAATGATGAGACAGAACACAGCTTTATGCAAGCAAGCAGGCTGGTCAGCTGAGATGGGCTGCTCTGCCCCCAGCTTTCCACCTTCCCCTTTTATTATATTTCTCCCCCCTATGCATTACATACTTCTACCACAAAAAGACACACAAAGGAATGTATGACGTTGATTAATATACTTGTTTACCATCTTTTATCTACTACAATCCTGGTTCTCAAGCCTTGAGCCCAGGCTAAGAAACCTTCCCATGGTCACCGTCTTTTAATCAACTTCTCATGGTTCATATCTAGTCCTTGTCCTTGGATAGAGCAATGCGTGTATTGCTTCTACAAAACAGTCAGGGTATGCCCTGCCTGTTTCCAGGTGGAATAACTAAACATGAACCCTTCAAAGGGGGGTGGCACTAGATCATCTAGTCTCATGTCTGAATGTCACAAGTCACCAACACCATCAACACCCGCAGACTAAACGCTACAATGGAAATTAAACCAAAGTATTACAGCCCACGGTAGACGAGACTATTCTGTGCCACAAGCAGAGAACAAGAGGCTCTGAGGTATCCAAGGTCCCTGCAATGGCAGGGAACTGAGTAAGTAAAATATACCCAGATAATCCTGGCAAATGACCTGTGTACCCACACGCTGCAGAGAATGGCAGTGAATTTAGGGAATTTTGCCTATCTGACCTAAGGGGAAATTCCTTCCTGACCCCACTATGATCAGTTAGACCATGAGCAAGAATCAGCCAGCCAAGCACTCGAGAAAAAGAATGTGCAGTGCCACCTCAGAGCCATAGTCCTCCCCATCCAATGTCTCATCTGCAGCCATGGCTATCTCTGATGTTTCAGAGGAAAGAGATTTTAAAAAAAAAAACAGTTACAGAATACAAGGGTGGGGGGAGAGGCGGGGGGAGATATCTCTTCCTGATCCCTGCTGATGCCTGGCTGAAAGCCTAAGATTTAGGAACATAAAACATAAACTGGAAGTGATCCCCAGGGTTGTTGAGCCCTGCTCTCTACAGTCACAAGCAATCCTGTCATAGGCTAGCGCTCATAAATTTTTCCAGCTCTCTCTTCAAACTAATTAAGTCATTTGCCCCCACAACTGCTACTGAGAGGCTGTTCCAGAACCTCACCTTCTAATGGCTAGAAACTTTCTTCAAATCTCGAGCCTGGAATTTGTTCATGGCTAGTTTATAGCCATTTGTAGTTGAGCCAATACTGTGCTTTAGCTTAAATAGCTTTTCACCCTCTCTTGTATATTTACCCCCTTAATGTATTTATAGATAGCAATTATATCCCCTCTCAGCTTTCTTTTTTCCAGACTAAACAAGTCAAGCTCTTCCAGTCACCTCTCATAAGATAGGCCCTCCATTCCTCTCATCATCCTAATAGGTCTTCTCTGCACCTGTTCCAGTTTAAATTAATCTTTCTTGAACATGAGTGACCAGTGTAAACAGTATTCCAGATGAAGTCTCACCAGTTCCTTCTATAATAGCAGTAATGCTTCCCTATCTCTACTGGAAATACCTCACCAGCTCCATCACCAAGTTTTATTTCCCAACATTTAACTATATGCTTAGTGGTTAAAAATATTTGAATCATCCATTTAGGAAAAAAAAAAAACTTGCTGTGAAAATTTGCAAGGGTGATTTTGTATAACAGAAAGGGGGGAAGAGTGATGGTATGCCATAGTATTTCTTGTGCTTTGAAAGCAGAAGACAATGTACCTCCCCTGTATCCTTTTCAAGCAGTCCTTCACCTTTGAGGAGTGGAATGGTGATGAGCAAGGAATACAGGAGCATTAATGTGTGGAACAGCTTTTGTTTGTCGTCATCTCCTGCATTTACCAAGCAGGAGAAAACACTTATTTATTTTCTCTAGACAAAATGAGGGACTCTAAATACTAGCCCTTCAAAAGAGAGAAAGAGAAAGAGCTATTAGCATCCTGTGACTGAAGAGCTAGATTTCACCTGAATATCACAAGGATATAATCCTAGATAAGAATTAGGATAATCTCCACTGCACATAAAATGGGCAGAATCTTCTGGCTCTTGCAATCTACCAGTAGTCTGGGGAAAAGGACTCACTGAAGAGAGGAAACCATACATATGTGGCCAGAGAACCTTTTGGAACAGTTGTGTAGCTTAGTTCTGATCTCACTGCTTGGTTTGGAGCTTCCTCTCCCTAGGAAATAGCTGGACAAGGAAAAGGTGAACAGATGACTGTACAGAAAACATGATCCTTGTCTCTCTATTATTGTCTCTTTATTTATCCTCCTCTATTGGTCTGTCTGTATCCATCTGTTGTTTCTTGTCTTATACTTAAATTGTAAACTCTCTGGAGCAGGGACTGTCTTTTTATTCTGTGACTGTACAGTGGGGTCCTGGTCCACAGTTAGGGCTCCTATGTGCTACGGTAATACAAATAACAATAAAGCTTGAAGTGCTTTACAAAGAAATTAAACATAATCATCACAATTTTACAGATGGAGAAACTGAGGCACAGGTCAGTTGAACTGACTTGTCCAAGGTCACCCTGTAGCCAAATGAGGAATACAACCTAGATCTCCTGAGGCCCAATCCAGTAACCTCCACTACCTGCACCAATATCAGCAAAGGAGTGATGACGGAGAGCAAATGTGCAAGGATTTGTCCCTCATTTGGGTTTTACTTTTCTGTTACATGTGTTTTGTGCATGTTGAATATTTTTTTTACAAGTCTTACAGGGATAACCTCAAGAAGGGTTTGAGCCAATGGCACAGTAAATATACAAGTATATAGTTGTGTTTATGTGGAAAAAAAGGATTTTATCTGTATAAGAAACATAGAGTAAGGTTCCATTTATACAGGAAGCACACTTGAAAATCAGAATAAAATAGCCTAGTAGGGTTTAAGGGAGCCTGATGTATGCATTGTTTTACAGAAAAACTTACAGACATCAGGAGACAAACACAGATCAGATGGGGCTGTTTTTGTCTTCTTTAATTTAAAATAAATTAAGTTGTTAACCTTTGCATTTGGGAAGATAGCCTTTGATATGTGATCCAACCAGTTCACTGTTGCCTTTCTAAGTCTGCACTTTAGGCAGCTTGAAACAATAGCTATGAAATAAGTGTTAATTGCTCCCAGTTATCTGAGATGCTTAACTCTGAAGCCTAATGATGACAATCTAGTTATGAACTACTATATTACCAATCAAAGCCCACAACAGAGGATTATTAGAGCTGGTCAAAAATGCCAATTATTTTTCACTGAATTAAAAAAAAATGGTTACCAACCTTCTGTAACTTGTTATTTGAGATGTGTTGAACATGTCTATTCCAACATAGGTGTGTGTATGCCTGAGCACGGTCACCATAACTTTTTCCCTCAGAGGTATCTAGGCCAGTTCTGGTGCCCACTGGTGCTGAATGCTCATATCGCTGTGATAAAGGGGCTGGCCAACCCCACGCCCTCTCAGTTCCTTCTTTCTAGCCAACTTCAATAAGAGGGATACGAGGGCAGGTCTTATAATGGACATGTGCAACATCTTGAAAAACCTAAGGAAGGTTAGTAACCATTTTTTCTTTGAGCAATTGCACATGTCCATTCCAATGTAGGTGACTCCCAAGCAGTTGAATAGGTGGTGGGCTCAGAGCTCAAACATGCTGACTGCAACATAGCTCGACCAACAAATCTGGCATCGTCCATGGCCTGCTGGGTGATGAAATGATGAGACGAGAATGTACACAGCAACGACCATGTTGTAGCTTTGTAAATGTCCTGAATAGGAATCTGAGCTAGAAATGCCCCTGAGGATGCCTGTGCCCTTGTGGAGTGAGCGGTTCAGATAGGCGAGAGTGGAACTCCTGCTAGTTCATGATATGATACATGAGGGAATTATCTGAGCAAACACAGGAAGACCTTTCATCTTGTATGCTAATGCTATAAGGATAAGGTCTTTGTCTGAAGCCATATTGTAAGGCCTAAAGCCTAAGACCTTCATCTGCAGCCAGATTAAAAGAGCAGCCGAGCAGCAGCCGTTAGCTGAGTAGCAGGAAGTCACATCCTCACATTCCATCTAAATTACATTAGAACAATGTAATATCAGATTAAGGAGGAGACCCTATCCTAATGGCACCCACTATCACCAGATAAAGAAATAGATCTTCAAATGGCTAAAGAAAACTTAGTTTGA
The DNA here is from genome assembly GCF_965140285.1 of Lepidochelys kempii. Classification (NCBI taxonomy): domain Eukaryota; kingdom Metazoa; phylum Chordata; order Testudines; family Cheloniidae; genus Lepidochelys; species Lepidochelys kempii. The sequence goes on along the minus strand of NC_136381.1, from coordinate 131,204,213 downwards.
TAGCATTCTGTCTGTCAAGAAATCACTTATCAATAGTTGTGGTTGTGAAATCCTTGTTTCTTTCTTGTTTTGTCATTATGGTCCCCACTTCCCTATTGTTTATCTGTATGGTCTCTGTCTGGTTCTTTAATTGTTTCTGTCTGTTACATACTTAATTTTGCTAGGTGTAAATTAATTTAGATGGTTGGACATAATTGATTAAAGAATTTTGTTACACTATGTTAGGATTGGTTAAGTTACAGCTAAAACAGGACTCAAATTTCACTATATAAACTGGGGTCCAAACGGAATTTCTTTGGGAACGAACACCAGGACACAGCCCCAAAGATCAGAGCTTCCAGACCTCAACACCCTAACAATGACACCATTCAGAAACTGAAGTCCCCCAGACGGACCTGATCCTGACTGGACATCAAGAAAAGTTCATCTGTCTTACTGGGAGTGGTGAGCGCTGTATGTGTAGTATGTGCAGTCTAGTTTTGTTAATAGAGGTTATGTAGTATATTACTGTGTAAGGCTCTTTCACTGGTAAAAGATCCTGCAGACCTGAAGAAGTAGTATATACCCAGAGCCGTACAGATTAGGAAAGGGTGTGAGTACTTAAATTGACCAGGTTAGTTACACCCTGAGCCCTATGAATTGGGTACCAGTGGCCCTGAGCTCTACTAATTCAATATGGATAGGTGCTTTTCGCCTGGAGCGCTACGAATTGGGAAAAGGTGGGGGTGCCTAAGTTAACTGGGTTACACCTGGAGCTCTAATCACTGGGAAAAGGTGGGGTGCCCTAATGTGTGCAGGTAACATCCCTACAAATAATCACTTTTGGGAGGAATGTGGGGTGAGGATACAACTATACCTTATCTTTAAAGAAAACTGTGTATGGAGGTTCCGAAGTGAGGGCACAGTACTCTAGGAGGGCTTCAGAAATCTAAGAAGGTCACTTTCCAGAAGAGGTATAGAAGGGAACATGATGCTTGGGGCTTGAATGGTGGACTCATAAGCTTTGATAAGACCTGATTGGGATCCTAAGGAAGGATGGGCTCTCATACTTGGGCTCTCATACATCCTCTTTAGGCCCTTAAGGAAACGGATAGACAGCTAATGTGAGAACATGGACCATCCTGAGGGTGAAAATTGCCTCTCAACACAGGGAGGAAGAGTGAGCCCCTCCCTCTTTGTTGGCATAGAACATGGCCATTGTGTTGTCTGTGAGAACCAAGCTGTTCTTGCCCGCAAGATGAAGTAGGAATGTCCAACATACCATGTGGTCTGCCCTGAGCTCTCGGACATTGATGTGGAGCTCTTCCTGAGACCAAAGGCCTTAGGACCTCAGGGGCCTCAGGTAAGCTTCCCAGCCTAGCACTGATGCATCAGAAACCAGGGAAATAAACATTTGGGGCTGAGAAAATAGGATGCCTGTGCAAATCGTTAATGGATCTTACCACCAGTTAAGGGAAATGAGAACCAGGAGAGAAATCATGAGGACTGAGTCCAGATGGTGGTAGATTAGAGAGTATACCGAGGCCAGAATGTCTGGAGAGACATGTCTGGAGAGACCTGAGGCATAGTCTTGCACACTGGACCACATGAGGCCAGTGGCCCAGCAACTTCAGGCAATATTGGGCTATGATAACCAGTTGCCTCTGGAGGTGTGCTATGAGGGCCATGACTGCCTAGAAATAAACTTCCAGGAGGAAGGCCCTGGCCTGGGCAGAGTCAAGCACCACTCCCAAAAAATCTGTACCGGGATGAGGATGGACTTTTGAACGTTTATTAGTAGGCCTAAGTGTTGGAAAATACAACTGAATAACAAGGATGCTGGACTCCACCTGAGCTCTGGACCGACATTTGACCAGCCCTTGCCTCCTCAGGAAGGCCACCACTACCACTATGTACTTCGTCAACACATCCAGGCCAAAGAGGAGGAGTGCAAACTGATAGTGCATATGGCCGTCAACGAATCTGAGGAACCTCCTGTGTCCTAAGAAGATAGCGATATGAAAGTAAGCCACTCTTAGATAGAAGACAGTGTACCAGTCCCCTGGATCCAAGGAGGGAATGATGGAAGCCAATGAGACCATGTGGAACTTTAGCTTATTGAGGTACCAGCTGACCTGGCACAAGTCTAGAATAGGTCTGAGATCACCCTTGGCTTTTGGGTTTAGGAAATAACAGGAGTAGATCCCCTGGCCCTTTAGGTTCTGTGGAACCTCCTTCCACAGTGCCCACTCTTAGGAGGGACTGAAACTTTTGGGCTAGGAGTTGCTTGTGAGAAGGTTTCCTGAAGAGTGTAGGAGAGGGCGGGACGGTGGAAAGTGGGGTAGAACTGAACTGGATGGTATATCCCACTTCAACTGTGCTCAGCACCCAACGGTCTGTAGTAATACGGGACCATGCCTGAAGGAAGTGGGACAGGTAGCCCACAAATGGGGGAACAGGATCCCAAAACTCTGAGACTGGTATAAAGTCCTTGAGCGTCCCATCAAAAGCCTGCTTGGAGCCACCTAAATGTCTGGGAGGGGTGGGCATTGATGTTGAGAAGGCAGAGGGCAGAAATCTGCTCCTAAAGCCCCTTCTCCTTTTCCTCTGTGGGTCCTGTCCAGCCAGCAGAGGGAAGTACCAGGAGGACTGCTGAGGCTTACAATGCTTCCTTGAAGTCGTTAGGGTATACAAACCCGGAGACTTTAGGGTTTCCTGGGGTCTTTCTGACTGGAGATTTGCATCAATCTGATCTGAGAAGAGTGAAGCCCCCTAAAAGGGTAGGTCCTGCAGGGTTTGTTGTACCTCCCAGGGGAAACCAGAGGATTGGATCCACAAGCCCTGATGCATGGCCACTGTGGAGGACATGGACCTCACAGCCAAATCAGCTGCATCCAGGGCTGCTTGCAGGGAGGCCCTTCCTGTAGATTTCCCATCTTCTACCAGTGAGGAGAATTCCAGTCTGGCGTCATGCCAGAGAGAGTCCTTAAAAGTTGACATGGAGTCCCATGTGTTGAAGTCATATCTGCTGCTGTTAACTTATGTAAACTTTGTTAAAGAAAGTTTCATATTCCAGTTTGATCAAGTCCATTAGCTGATGGATATCTTGGACATAGGGTTACACATGCAAATCAATATGGTTCAGCAAATCTTGCAAGCTCGGCTGCACTGAATTGAGGACTATTATCGGTAAGGATTTGCTGTGGAATCCCCCCAAAAAATAGAATCATAGAATATCAGGGCTGGAAGGGACCTCAGGAGGTAATCTAGTCCAACCCCCTGCTCAAAGCAGGACCGATCCCCGACTAAATCATCCCAGCCAGAGCTTTGTCAAGCCTGACCTTAAAAACTTCTAGGGAAGGAGATTCCACCACCTCCCTAGGTAACGCATTCCAGTGTTTCACCACCCTCAGTGAAAAAGTTTTTCCTAATATCCATCCTAAATCTCCCCCACTGCAACTTAAGACCATTACTCCTTGTTCTGTCATCTGCTACCACTGAGAACAGTCTAGAGCCATCCTCTTTGGAACCCCCTTTCAGGTAGTTGAAAGCAGCTATCAAATCCCCCCTCATTCTTCTCTTCTGAAGACTAAACATCCCCAGTTCCCTCAGCCTCTCCTCATAAGTCATGTATTCTAGTCCCCTAATCATTTTTGTTGCCCTCCGCTGGACTCTTTCCAATTTTTCCACACAGTACTCCAGATGAGGCCTCACCAATGTCGAACAGAGGGGAACGATCACGACCCTCGATCTGCTGGCAATGCCCCTACTTATACATCCCAAAATGCCATTGGCCTTCTTGGCAACAAGGGCACACAGTTGACTCATATCCAACTTCTCGTCATCTGTAACCCCTAGGTCCTTTTCTGCAGAACTGCTGCCGAGCCATTCGGTCCCTAGTCTGTAGCGGTGCATTGGATTCTTCTGTCCTAAGTGCAGGACTCTGTACTTGTCCTTGTTGAAGCTCATCAGATTTCTTTTGGCCCAATCCTCCAATTTTTCTAGGTCCCTCTGTATCCTATCCCTACCCTCCAGCGTATCTGCCACTCCTCCCAGTTTAGTGTCATCTGCAAACTTGCTGAGGGTGCAATCCACACCATCCTCCAGATCACGTATGAAGATATTGACCAAAACTGGCCCCAGGACCGACCCCTGGGGCACTCCACTTGATACCGGCTGCCAACTAGACGTGGAGCCATTGATCACTGCCCATTGAGCCCGACAATCTAGCCAGCTTTCTATCCACCTTATATTCCATTCATCCAGCCCATACTTCTTTAACTTGCTTGCAAGAATACTGTGGGAGACCGTGTTGAAAGCTTTGCTAAAGTCAAGGAAAAACACGTCCACTGCTTTCCCTTCATCCACAGAGCCAGTTATCTCGTCATAGAAGGCAATTAGATTAGTCAGGCATGACTTGCCCTTGGTGAATCCATGCTGACTGTTCCTGATCACTTTCCTCTCCTCTAAGTGCTTCAGAATTGATTCCTTGAGGACCTGCTCCATGATTTTTTCCAGGGACTGAGGTGAGGCTGACTAGCCTGTAGTTCCCAGGATCCTCCTTCTTCCCTTTTTTAAAGATGGGCACTACATTAGCCTTTTTCCAGTCATCTGGGACCTCCCCAGCTCACCATGAGTTTTCAAAGATAATGGCCAATGGCTCTGCAATCACATCCGCCAACTCCTTTAGCACTCTCGGATGCAATGCATCCGGCCCCAAGGACTTGTGCTCATCCAACTTTTCTAAATAGTCCTAAAACACTTCTTTCTCCACAGAGGGCTGGTCACCTCCTCCCCATTCTGTGCTGCCCAGTGCAGTAGTCTGGGAGCTGACCTTGTTCGTGAAGACAGAGGCAAAAAAATCATTGAGTATATTAGCTTTTTCCACATCCTCTGTCATGAGTTTGCTTCCCTCATTCAGTAAGGGGCCCACACTTTCCTTGACTTTCTTCTTGTTGCTAACATACCTGAAGAAACCCTTCTTGTTACTCTTAACATCTCTTGCTAGCTGCAACTCCAGGTGTGATTTGGCCTTCCTGATTTCATTCCGGCAAGCCCGAGCAATATTTTTATACTCATCCCTGGTCATTTGTCCAATCTTCCACTTCTTGTAAGCTTCTTTTTTGTATTTAAGAGCAGCAAGGATTTCACTGTTAAGCCAAGCTGGTCGCCTGCCATATTTACTATTCTTTCTACACATCGGGATGGTTTGTCCCTGTAACCTCAATAAGGATTCTTTAAAATACAGCCAGCTCTCCTGGACTCCTTTCCCCCTCATGTTATTCTCCCAGGGAATCCTGCCCATCAGTTCCCTGAGGGAGTCAAAGTCTGTTTTTCTGAAGTCCAGGGTCTGTATTCTGGTGCTCTCCTTTTTTCCTTGTGTCAGGATCCTGAACTTGACCATCACATGGTTACTGCCTCCCAGGTTCCCATCCACTTCCCCTACTAATTCTTCCCAGTTTGTGAGCAGCAGGTCAAGAAGAGCTCTGTCCCTAGTTGGTTCCTCCAGCACTTGCACCAGGAAATTGTCCCCTACATTTTCCAAAAACTTCCTGGATTGCCTGTGCATGCTGTATTGCTCTTCCAGCAGATATCAGGGTGATTGAAGTCTCCCACAAGAACCAGGGCCTGTGATCTAGTAGCTTCTGCGAGTTGCCAGAAGAAAGCCTCATCCACCTCATCCCCCTGGTCTGGTGGTCTATAGTAGACTCCCACCACGACATCATCCTTGTTGCTCACACTTCTAAACTTAATCCAGAGACTGAAGGGCAGTTTCGTACTGCTCCCTTACATACAGTGCAACTCCCCCACCTTTTCTGCCCTTCCTGTCCTCCCTGAACAGCTTATATCCATCTATGACAGTACTCCAGTCATGTGAGTTATCCCACCAAGTCTCTGTTATTCCAATCATATCATAATTCCTTGACTGTGTCAGGACTTCCAGTTCTCCCTGCTTGTTTCCCAGGCTTCGTGCATTTGTATATAGGCACTTGAGGTAACCTGCTGATGACCCCTCTTTCGCAGTATGAGGCAGGAGCCCTCCCCTCTCATGCGCTCCTGCTCGTGCCTTCTCCAGGTATCCCACTTCCCCACTTACCTCAGGGCTTTGGTCTCCTTCCCCCGGTGAACCTAGTTTAAAGCCCTCCTCACTAGGTTAGCCAACCTGCTTGCGAAGATGCTCTTCCCTCTCTTCGTTAGGTGGAGCCCGTCTCTGCCTAGCACTCCTTCTTGGAACACCATCCCATGGTCAAAGATTCCAAAGCCTTCTCTCTGACACCACCTGTGTAGCCATTCGTTGACTTCCACGATTTGACAGTCTCTACTCAGGCCTTTTCCTTCCACGGGGAGGATGGACGAGAACACCACTTGCACCTCAAACTCCTTTATCCTTCTTCCCAGAGCCATGTAGTCCGCAGTGATCCGCTCAAAGTCATTCTTGGCAGTATCATTGGTGCTCACGTGAAGAAGCAGGAAGGGGTAGTGATCTGAGGGCTTGATGAGTCTCGGCAGTCTCTCCATCACATCGCGAATCTTAGCTCCTGGCAAGCAGCAGACTTCTCGGTTTTCCCAGTCGAGGCGGCAGATAGATGACTCAGTCCCTCGGAGGAGAGAGTCCCCAACCACCACCACCCTCCTCCTTCTTTTGGGAGCGGTGGTCGTGGAACCCCCAACCCTAGGACAGTGCATCCCATGCCTTCCAATTGGCGGAGTCGCCTCCTGCTCCCTTCCCTCAGACGTATCACCTGGTCCACTCTCCGCATTAGTACCTGTGGAGAGAACATGAAAACGGTTACTTACCTGTATCTGCCCTGCTGGTACATGGACGTTCCCCTTGTTTCTTCTGGAGGTCACATGATGCTAAATTTCTTCACCATCCTTCTGTCCCCGATGTGCAGCCTGCTCTGAATCTTCAGAATAATAGATGCTTGCTTGCTGTTTTAATCCTTTTGTTAAGATGAGAAACTCTAGGTCTCCCCAAGAACACCACTGGTGGATACTTAGTTTAATAATCCATAATGACTGCATAGTCTTTACCCTAAAGCACAAATAAGTCTATGCCCAGTTTTTCATATGAAAATTCTTCCTTCAGATCCACAAGATCTTTTGATTATTAATTTCTGTAGTGCAAAGAGAAACCAGTTAATTGCCAACTCTTCAATAACTATATATTTTTGACCAATTAAGCTACTTGACTTGTTCACTATTTGCATTTTTCTATTACTAAATGACTCTCATGCCCATGTATGAATAAGCTTTTTCATCCATGCAAGAGTTACAATTCTTGTACCTTTTATTAGAACTCCAATCTCTAATAGTTCTGCACTGCTTATTATGGATGAATGCTTTTCCATCTTCGGAGAGCCAATTTTTAGCAAGGTCTCTGATAGCGCCTTTGGTAACTTCTTCCTGCACGGCTGCAGAAAGGGCACACATACATCAATCTGATTAGACAGACCTCAGTATATGAAGCAGGAGGGAAAAAGCTGTGAGATATGTATTTTGTTCTCATGCTTGGAACCATGTCTCCCTTGAATAACTGATTTCCTTGTGCATATTTTCCAGATAGTATTTCTGCACTATTAACATTATTTGCTTATGAGAAAGTACATTACCCCAGACTATTTTGAGATGGCAATGAGAGCTGTTTGAGGTTCCTTGTTGGGGGATGATCTTATGGGCAATAATATAGTTGTGGAAAACTAAGGTGTCTGGGTTTGGATATATGCATATTTGCATTCCAAAGGTTATCATTGCACTGCATGGATACACACTGGGTTTATTATCTGTCACTAAAATTTCCAAAATGTATATAAAAATCAATTTGGAAAAACCCAAGTTTAAAGAAGCTTCCTATGCTGATTTGATCTAAAAGGGACCCTGCAGGCCTCTCCTATGGACAACAACCCCCTTCTCTTTCCAACATACTCTGGATCCCTCCCTATCTACCATTTTCTTAAGGAATTATTTTCTATGCCCTGCAATGTGATTGGGGACTGATTCCTCTCTCCCCACCTTGTGTCTTCAGGAGGAATAAGGTAGCCAGTTCACTCCTACAGAATTTTTGTGGATTACCTCATCCTCTCTGAGGTTCCCCCATGTTCAATTACTCCTGCAGTGTCTTCTCATTTGGCCACCACTGGGATATCTCACCTGTTGTATTATACTGATTTGACGTGTGATGGCTGGCACATGGAAAAGATAAGGGACATGCTCCTTTTACCAGCTAAGATTGTTTTGCCTTTTCAAGGTTCTTAAGCTGAAGGATCAGAATTCTGTACCCGCTTCCGTTGTGTATGCCTTATACAGTAATCAAGTCTGTCTGCAGCACATATTAACCTCTGTTTCTCCCAGGTTTTCCCCAGGAAAGTCATCTGTAGTGACCAAATGATATAATTGAAGTTACTTTTGTTTTATTGAGTCTCAAATGTTGAAGCACTCAGGACTGTTTGCAAGTGTGAGGGAAGAATTAGTGAGAAACAGGGAGAGTGTTGTGGAAAAGAAAAAAGACTGATCAATAAGTGTGAGGATCCACCAAGACAAGGTGGGGGAGGGGACAAGATGGAGAGCAAAAAAGGAAAAAAAACCCACAAAAACAAAAGAAATAGAAAAAAATAGAACTGGAGGGAGAAGGGCAGAAAAATAGTGATATTGGGTAAATCCAGAAGAAGGTACCCCCAGACAAAGCCAAGATGACAATAAAATTAATGAAAAGAATACTGTTAGAACATGGTCCATCAAATAAAAAAACATTATGTGATGTTTTTCCTCTCCGCCTTCATACTTACACTGATATATCCTAACTGCTAAAATGCAGCTGCAAAGGCAAATCTTGGTAGTATTGATTTAATTAAGCAATAAAATACAACAGAACATGCTGCAATACTGACTAAAGTATACCTCAGATGCATACAAGCCTGAGGTCAGTATATCTACAGCATCCAAGAAGTGTATTAATCAGTACTCCACACAGTATTCTGTCTCTTAATTGCAATTATAAAATGGACATTTTAACAAAAGAATAAGTATATAGAGTTTCTCTTTATTTTTGTACATAAGCCCAATAATGATGAATGAGGCATCTTCTAAATGTAAATCAGAAACAATAAACAAGCATGCATGAATTTATCTTATATAACTCAGTGATTGACAGCTCAGTTGGGCAGCATATTTCCTGTTGTTTGTTCAAAAGTTAACCATGTCTTACCAAAGTTTCATGCTAAATTATATCCACCCTTTCTAGAGACCAGCATGGAAAGCAGGCCATTTCAAAACATTTTGGACATCTTCAAGAGGCACAAAAGAAATATCAAAGCTATTCCTGCATACTTGTCACTAGAGTTTTTATTTCTGTGCACTGTACAAATCTACCATCCACTATCCATTTATAAACTGGGAAATTCTTTTAAAGTACAAGACTGAACATAGGAACTGGCATACTGGACTCTAAAGCTGTGGTCCATCTAATTCAGCATCCTTTCTACTTTAGTGGCCAATGCCAACTGGTAATGCATATGGATTAAATTCAAAGCTTTTTTAAAATCATCACATCTTACGGTATCAGTAAGTCTGGTGACCCCTGATCTGTTTCTGGTACATTCTCTTAAGAGTCTCTGGACTTTCAGGTCCTAGATGATAAGCTAGCAAGTGCCTTTCAATCTTGTGAGGAAACAAAGGAAGGTCCCCTAAACAGGTTAACGGGAGGTTGCGGAATTTCCCTCATTGGAGGTTTTACCTGTCCAGGATGGTTTAGGTTTACTCCTCCTGCCTCAGACCAGGGTCATGGACTAAATGGCCTCTTGAGACCCCTTCCAGCTTACATTTCTATGATTCTATCATACTGTTTTGAAAACAAAGTGGAAGAGCTTTATTCCAATTCCAACATCCTGATCTAAGGTAGGGGCTTTGCCATACACAAACTTCCCATTATACACAGGCTGAAATCCTTACAATAATCCAGCAGCAAAAACTCTGCAGCATGCCCATGTGAATTATTACCAGGGGATTCCTATTTCTGCATCTGCCTAAATAATGAAAAGTAGCTTCCATGTCACAGCCAATGAATGCTCTTTCTGTGGGTAGCAGATACCTTGGCTTGTGTTAAAAGAGGATCCTCTGTTGTTTGTTTGTTTGTTTTAAGTTGTTTTATCTTGCATTATAACACATTCATGTGTATGGAGAACAAGGGGCAGGGACTAGCTTTGTTATTCTTCTAAACCACAGACCTCTGCCCACTTGGTCTCAAGACGTATGTATATATATATATATATATATATATATATTTTTAACAGCCCCATATCCACTCCCTGGGCTAGTGACTATTACAGGGTGCCAATTCCTCACCTATGGACAAAACCAACTTTTTGCAATGTGTTTGTGTTACAGGGTTTTTAACTGAATGACACATCCATATTTAAAAAATCCACCTTAAACATTATGAGATGGCTGGAGACATCTCTGTACTCCATAGCAAAAAAAAAAAACAAACAAAAAAAAACTTTTAACTTGTTGATGGTGCTTTTTACTTATATGGATCTAGTTGAGTTACAAGTGTAACATGCTTTCATCTGTTATCTTTTACGTAACCTATAGTTTGCTCACAATGTTAATGTCTCATATTAGTGCCCATCATTTCTTTACTGCTTTCTGTCTCCCTATCTCACTAGCATGAAAATATATAGGAGCATGTTACAATCCCACCTTGCACCTCAGCAGCAGGCAAAAATTAAGTGTTAGGAGACAGCATGGTAGGGATGAGAAAGCCAGTCTCCCTACTTCTGGCACAGTCCTGCTCCCTTTTATAATCCCCAGCCCTGCACAGGGCCCACTTCTCATGCTCAGTTCCAATCCCTCCATCCTAACCTCCTCTCCATACAACACAGCTCCAACCACTATCATCATCTTCTCACCTGACTCACCTCCAGCTGCCTCATGTCCCTTTCTCTCTTCACAGGCATAGCTCTGATTCCCAGACCTCCATCCTAAAAAAGTCTTGCCCCCCTCTTTTCTCTCTCCTTCTGTACAGCTCCAATTCTCAATACAATCAACCTCCTTCTCCTCTTCGGCACAGCTCCATTTTCATAGAATCATAGAAACTGGAAGGGACCTCGAGATGTCATCTAGTCCAATCCCCTGCACTTAAGTCAGGACTAAGTATTATCTAAACCAGTGGTTCTCAAACTCGGGCCGCCGCTTCTTCAGGGAAATGGCGCGGCTGGAGGGATGTGCTGGCCACACTTCCTGCAGCCCCCATTGGCGTGGAGCGGTGAACCGCAGCCAGTGGGAGCCGCAATCGGCCGAACCTGTAGACGCGGCAGGTAAACAAACTGGCCCAGCCCGCCAGCGGTTTTCACTGAGCAGGTGGCAGCCCTAGTTTGAGAACCACTGATCTAGACCATCCCTGACAGGTGTTTGTCCAACCTGCTCTTAAAAATCCCTAATAATGGAGATTCCACAACTTCCCTAGGCAATTTATTCCAGTGCTTAACCACTCTGACAGTTAGGAAGTTTTTCCTAATGTCCAACCTAAACCGCCCTTGCTGCAATTTAAGCCCATTGCTACTTGTCCTATCCTCAGAGGTTAAGAACAATTTTTCTCCCTCCTCCTTGTAATAAACCTTTTATGTACTTGAAAACTGTTATCATGTCCCCTCTCAGTCTTCGCTTCTCCATTCTAAACAAACCCAGATTTTTCAATCTTCCCTCATCAGTCATGTTTTCTAGGCCTTTAATATTTTTTGTTGTTTTTTTGTGGACTTTCTCCAATTTGTCCACCTCTTTCCTGAAATGTGGTGCCCAGAACTGGACACAATACTCCAGTTGAGGCCTTATCAGCATGGAGTAGTGCGGAAGAATTACTTCTCGTGTCTTGCTTACAATACTCCTGCTAATACATTCCAGAATGATGTTTGCTTTTTTTGCAACAGTGTTATACAGTTGACTCATATTTAACTTAAAAAGAACAGGAGTACTTGTGGCACCTTAGAGACTAACAAATTTATTTGAGCATAAGCTTCATCGGATGCATAGAATGGAACATATAGTAAGAAGATCTATATCTATATATATATATATAGATATATATATACATACAGAGAACATGAAAAGGTGGAAGTAGCCATACCAACTGTTTGAGGCTAATTAATTAAGAAGAGCTATTATCAGCAGGAGAAAAGAAACTTTTGTAGTGATAATCAAGATGGCCCATTTAGACAGTTGACAAGAAGGTGTGAGGATACGTAACATGGGGAAATAGACTCAATATGTGTAATAACCCAGCCACTCCCAGTCTCTATTCAAACCCAAGCTAATGGTATCTAGTTTGCATATTAATTCAAGCTCAGCAGTTTCTTGTTGCAGTCTGTTTTTGAAGTTTTTCTGTTGCAAAATTGCGACCTTTAAGTCTGTTACTGAGTGGTCAGAGAGGTTGAAGTGTTCTCCTACCAGTTTTTGAATGTTATGTTTCCTGATGTCAGATTTGTGTCCATTTATTCTTTGGCATAAAGACTGTCTGGTTTGGCCAATGTACATGGCAGAGGGGCATTGCTGGCACATGATGGCATATATCACATTAGTAGATGTGCACATGAACGAGCCCCTAATAGCATGGCTAATGTGATTAGGTCCTATGATTGTGTCACTTGAATAAATATGTGGACAGAGTTGGCATTGGGCTTTGTTGCAAGGACAGGTTCCTGGGTTAGTGTTTTTGTTGTGTGGTGTGTGGTTGCTGGAGAGTATTTGCTTCAGGTGCGGGGGCTGTCTGTAAGGAAGGACTGGCCTGTCTCCCAAGATCTGTGAGAGTGATGAGTCATCCTTCAGGATAGGTTGTAGATCCTTGATGATGCGTTGGAGAAGTTTTAGTTGGGGGCTGAAGGTGATGGCTAGTGGCATTCTGTTATTTTCTTTGTTGGGCCTGTCCTGTAGTAGGTGACTTCTGGGTACTCTTCTGGCTCTGTCAATCTGTTTCTTCACTTCAGCAGGTGGGTATTGTAGTTGTAAGAATGCTTGATAGAGATCTTGTAAGTGTTTGTCTCTGTCTGAGGGATTGGAGCAAATGCAGTTGTAACTTAGAGCTTGGCTGTAGACAATGGATCATGTGGTGTGTCCTGGATGGAAGCTGGAGGCATGTAGGTAAGTATAGAAGTCAGTAGGTTTCCGATATAGGATGGTGTTTGTGACCATCGCTTATTAGCACAGTAGTGTCCAGGAAATGGACCGCTTGTGTGGATTGGTCTAGGCTGAGGTTGATGGTGGGATGGAAATTGTTGAAATCATGGTGGAATTCCTCAAGGGCTTCTTTTCCATGGGTCCAGATCATGAAAATGTCATCAATGTAGCACAAGTAGAGTCGGGGCGTTAGGAGATGAGAGCTAAGGAAGTGTTGTTGTAAATCATTAAACATGTAAGTCATGTAACATTAAAATGTTGGCATACTGTGGGGACATAAAGATACCCATAGTGCCACTTACTTGAAGGTATATATTGTCGCTAAATGTGAAATAGTTGTGGATGAAGACAAAGTCACAAAGGTCGGCCACCAGGTTTGCTGTGACATTATCAGGGATACTGTTCCTGATAGCTTGCAGTCCATCTTTGTGTGGAATAATTGTATGGGCTTCTACATCCATAGTGGCCAGGATGGTGTTTTCAGAAAGATCACTGATGGATTGTAGTTTCCTCAGGAAGTCAGTGGTGTCTCGAAGATAGCTAGGAGTGCCGGTAGAGTAGGGAGTCTGAGGAGGGAGTCTACATAGCCAGACAATCCTGCTGTTAGGGTGCCAAGGCCTGAGATGATGGGGTGTCCCGGATTTCCAGGTTTATGGATCTTTGGTAGCAGATAGAATACCCCTGCTCAGGGTTCTAGGCATGTGTCTGCACAGGTCTGTTCCTGTGCTTTTTCAGGGAGTTTCTTGAGCAGATGGTGTAGTTTCTTTTGGTAATCCTCAGTGGAATCAGAGGATAATGGCCTGTAGAATGTGGAGTTAGAGAGCTGCCTAGCAGCCTCTTGTTCATATTCCAACGTATTCATGATGATGACAGCACCTCCTTTGGCAGCCTTTTTGATTATGATGTCAGACTTGTTGCTGAGGCTGTTGATGATGTTGTGTTCAGCATGGCTGAGGTTTTGGACAAGTGATGCTGCTTTTCCACAATTTCAGCCCATGAACTTTGACAGAAGCAATCTATGTAGAAGTCCAGTCTGTTTCGACCTTCAGGAGGAGTCCACCCAGAATCCTTCTTTTTGTAGTGTTGGTAGGAAGGATTCTGTGAGTTAGTATGTTGCTCAGAGATGTGTTGGAAATATTCTTTGAGTCGGAGATGTCGAAAGTAGGATTCTACGTCACCGCAGAACTGTATCATGTTCGTGGGCCTGGAGGGACAAAAGGAGAGGCCCCGAGATAGGACAGACTCTTCTGCCGGGTTCAGAGTATAGCTGGAAAGATTGACTTGTGATCCACTATGACCCCCAGATCCTTTTCTGCAATACTTCTTTCTAGGCAGTCATTTCCCTTGTTGTATGTGTGTAACTGATTGTTCCTTCCCTAAGTGGAGTACTTTGCATTTGTCCTTATTGAATTTCAATCTTTTTAATTCAGACCATTTCTCCAGTTTGTCCAGATCGTTTTGAATTTTAATATTATCCCCCAAAGCACTTTCAGCCTCTCCCAGCTTGGTTTATCATCCGCGGACTTTATATGTGTACTCTCTATTCCATTATCTAAATCATTGATGAAGATATTGAACAGAACCAGAGCCAGAACCAATCCCTGTGGGACCCCACTCATTATGCCCTTCCAGCATGAATGTGAATGACTAATAACTACTCTCTGGGAACAATTTTCCAACCAGTTATGCACCTGCCTTATAGTAGCTCCATCTAGGTTGCATTCCCTAGTTTGTTTATGAGAAGGTCATGAGAGAAAGTATTAAAAGCCTTACTAAAGTCAAGATATACAACATCTACCACTTCCCCCCTATCCACAAGGCTTGTTACCCTGTCAAAGAAAACTGTCAGGTTGGTTTGACACAAGTTTTTTCTTGAAAAATCCATCCTGACTGTTATTTATCACCTTATTATCTTCTAGGTGTTTGCAAATTGATTGCTTAATTATTTGCTCCATTATCTTTCTGGGTACAGACGTTAAGCTGACTGGTCTGGAATTCCCCGGGTTGTCCTTATTTCCCTCTTTATAGATGGGCACTATGTTTGCCCTTTTCCAGTCTTCTGGAATGTCTCCCATCTTCCATGGCTTTTCAAAGATAATTGCTAAATGGCTCAGATATCTCCTCAATCAGCTCCTTGAGTATTCTAGGATGCATTTCATCAGGCCCTGGTGATTTGAAGACATCTAACTTGTCTAAGTAATTTTTGACTTGTTCTTTCCATATTTTAGACTCTGATCCTACCTCATTTTCATTGGCATTCACTATGTTAGATGTCCAATCACCACCAACCTTCTTGGTGAGAACCAAAACAAAGAAATCATTGAGCATCTCTGCCATTTCCACATTTTCTGTTATTGTCTTTCCCTCCTCATTGAGTAACGGGCCTAATCTGTCCTTGGTCTTTCTCTTGCTTCTAATGTATTTGTAGAATATTTTATTGTTACCCTTTATGTCCCTAGCTAGTTTGATCTCATTTTGTGCATTGGCTTTTCTAATTTTGTCCCTACATACTTGTGCTGTTTGTTCATATTCATCCTTTGTAATTTGACCATTTCCATTTTTTGTAGGACTCTTTTTTGAGTTTTAGATCATTGAAGATCTCCTGGTAAAGCCAACATGGTCTCTTACCATGCTTCCTATCTTTCCTACACAGTAGGATAGTTTGCTCTTGTGCCCTTAATAATGTCTCTTAAATTGTTTTTCCCCTTAGATTTGCTTCCCATGGGATTTTACCTACCAACTCCCTGTGCTTGCTAAAGTCTGCCTTCTTGAAATCCATTGTCTTTATTGTGCTGTTCTCCCTCCTACCATTCCTTATAATCATGAACTCTATCATTTCATGATCACTTTCAACCAAGTTGCCTTCCACTTTCAAATTCTCAACCAGTTCCTCCCTATTTGTCAAAATCAAATCTAGAACAGCCCCCCCCCCAGTAGCTTTCTCCACCTTCTGAAATAAAAAAAATTGTCTCCAATACATTCCAAGAACTTGTTGGTTATTCTGTACCCTGCTGTTTTATTTTTCCCAACAGATGTCTGAGTAGTTGAAGTCCCCCATCAACAGCATGTCCTGTGCTTTGGATGACTTTGTTAGCTGTTTTAAAAAAAAAGCCTCATCCACCTTTTCTTCCTGGTTTAGTAGACCCCTACCATGACATCACCCTTGTTTTTTACCCCTTTTATCCTTACCCAGAGACTTTCAACAAGTCTGTCTCTTATTTCTATCTCAACCTCAGTCCAAGTGTATACATTTTTAATATATAAGGGAACATCTCCTTTTTTCCTTGCTTGTCCTTTCTGAGCAAACTGTATCCTTCTATACCAATATTCCAGTCATGCGTATTATCCTACCAAGTCTCTGTGATGCCAACTATGCCATAGTTGTGTTTATTTACTAGCATTTCAAGTTATTCCTGCTTATTCCCCATACTTCTCGCATTAGTATACAGACATCTAAGATACTGATTTGATTTCTCCCCACCCCAGTTCTATCTTGTCTCTCCCTTATTTCTGTTATAACAGCCCATGCTTCCCCCAAATTCCAAACATTCTCCCAAGTCTACACGTTTTTGACTTACCTGTGGGCTTTGGTCACCTGCCCCTGTTGAACCTAGTTTAAAACCCTCAATAGCCAGTCTGTATCCAAATATGCTGTTCCCCTTCCTTGATAGGTGGATCCCATCTCTGTTTAGTAGTCCTTCTTCCTGGAACATCATACCATGGTCCAGGAAGCCAAAGCCCTCCTGGTGACACCATCGCCACAGCCAGGCGTTCACCTCCAGGATGCATCTGTCTCTGCCGAGGCCCCTACCGTTGACTGGAAGTACTGAGGAGAACACCACCTGTGCTCCCAACTCCCTCATCCTTACTCTTAAAGCCCTGTAGTCACTTCTGATCTGCTGAGGGTCATTACTCGCAGTATCATTAGTGCCCATATGGATGAGTAGCATGGGGTAGTAGTCAGAGGGCCAGATGATCCTCGACAATCCCTCCATAACATCTTGGATACAGGCCCCTGGCAGGCAGTATACCTCCCGGGATGCCATGTCAGGGCAATAGATGAGTGCCTCCGTCCCCCTCAGAAGAGAGTCTCCAATCACTACTCCCCTACGTTTCCTCCTGGGAGTGGTGGTTGTGATCGTCCCAGACTTGGGGGTACAGGGCTTCTCTTCTTCAACCTTTGGGAGTGATTCCTCATCACGCATTGCCAGGGTAGCATAACAGTTCTCCATCAATATGGTGGGTGGGTTGAGAGTAGGGGCAGAGCACTGCCTGCTGCCAGAAGTAACCGGCAGCCAGTGTCCTCCCTGTACCAGCAACTTATCCTCTTCCCCCAGTGCCATGACAGCAGTCCTGTCTAGCTGAATAGTGTCCTCAGCCTTGGAAGTCTCCATATGAATACTGTCAATGAATTCCTTGTCTGCATGGATGCTCCTCAGCCTAGCCACCTCCTCTTGTAACTCTCCCACCTGTTTCCTGAGAGATTCCACCAGCAGGCACCTCTCATACTGGATGGTCCCCCCCAGCCTGGCTTTCTGTGAGTGGGAAATGCAGGCCACAGTCTCTGCAAATCCACACCAGGATCTGGATAGAGGCATCCATGGTTAGTTTCTCTGTCTGGATACAGGCGCAGGTGGAGGAGACAGGAGTAGTACTGGCACTGGCAATGCGGCCCTTCCTAACCATGACGATTATATTATGACTCCCTCTCTCAAACTCCCCTGTTTGAGGTCCCCCCGTTCACTAGCTCCCTTTGGTTGCTTAGCCTCTGGCTTTTTTAAGGCCTTCCCTCCTAGGTCAGCCCTACCCCCTCGTTGATCACACAGGGGGAAGATGATCACAAGGCTGATTGAGGCTGATCAGAGATTATCAGGGGAACAAAGGCTCAAACTGTCCCCAAACGCACAATCCCAATTGACCCTGTAACTTCCTCCTACCCGAAAACCATCCACCATGATTTTCACCCACATTGAAAATAGTTATCAGCAAAACCTGTTTTACTGTAGGCTGTAATCGATTATGAACTGTATGGGTATGTCTACACAGCATTTTGGAGCAAGTGAGAGTCAGTTTCCCATCCGGATTGGGAGATTCAGGTTTGAAAGCTAGTTCTCTAAAAATATCTCTTTAGACAGCATTTTGAAGTATAGCTCAAGCTCTGAAATGTACCCCCTTCTGTAGGCCTCAGAGCTCAAGCTCCAGCCCAAGCCACAACCTAAAATGCTTTCTATGCAGTAATTTTTGGAATGTTAGCATGAGCTAGGCTAGCCTGAGTCTGTCGACCTGGGCTGGGACACTTGTTCTCGCTCACTTCAAAATGATGTGTAGACATACCCTTTGGGATAGAGACTGTCTTATCTGTGGATAGCGTCCAACACACCGCTACTACCAGATTAGAACTAGGAATTAAAAGTAAATCTAAAGTAGACAGGAAGTGCATGACAACAGGAAAAATCTGGAGCAATTAGAATACTGCTAAAGTTAATTTAATTTTGTGAAAAAATTATTTGAGGGGAAAATAATGAAGCTATTGATTATACAGTCCATAGAAATGTACAGGGGAGTTGTTTAAGTGAAGTAAAAAAGGAAGAAGAAAATAGCACACTCGGGTGAGTATGAAAAGTTGATAAAATCAGCAATCCCAAACAAATGTTCAGTGTGCAGTAAGTGAAACTGCACTGGCAGAGATTGAAGAGACACAGGGTGAGGGTGAGGATTGCTTCAGTTCTAAGGCTAAGTGAGATCAATAATGAATTACCTAAGTCATCTTCCTAAAGGAGGAAGGGGTGTGTGAATGATGGCACAGAGTGCATGAAGGAGGTCTGTATGTCTGGCAAAAACAAATAGCCTGCACTTTACTATAATTAGAGCTGTTAAAGGGTTACAGGAAATTTAGAATGTCTTTGCACTGGGAGCTGCTATTAATCATAACAGCAAAAGACAACATTGCTCCTGTTTGAAATAGGCCCATGATGAAGAGAGAGCAGAGCTTCTCTGGCCCAGGGAGAGAGAGGGGGTTTTTGTGTCTCAGGAAGGCACAAAGAGCTCCCTGATCTGCAGGGGAAATAAGTCTGCTACCACCTTCCCCTAGGAGACTGCAGCATGCACTGCCTGCTATGATCAGCCAATGTCCTGCCTCTGGTGGCATGGGTAGTTTACTGTTTTAGTGAGGGAATGAGTCAGATTTTAGGAGAACTTAGTAAACTAAAAAAGAACAACTTATAAAGTCAAAAAAAGTACTGATACTGCTACAGCAGGGGTTCTCAAACTGGGGATTGGGACCCCTCAGGGGGTCGTGAGGTTATTATATGGGGGGTCGCAAGCTGTCAGCCTCCACCCTAAACCCCACTTTGCCTCCAACATTTATAATGGTGTTAACTATATAAAAAAAATGTTTTTTAATTTATAAGGGGGGGTCGCACTCCGAGGCTTGCTATGTGAAAGGGGTCACCAGTACAAAAGTCTGAGAACTACTGGGCTACAGCCTAAACCATCTGCATTCCCTGTCTCACGCTCTACAGTTAGTTCCTGCCTCCACATGTGAAGAAACATTTTCAAAGGTATTAATGAGAGTTAGATGTCTAATTCCCGTTGACTTCCCATGGAGTTTTCCTTGGAGAGGTTTTTTTTTCCCCAGTGGCTCATTAATTTCCTCAGAAATGTCCCTTTTAAATTAGTTAATGTATACTTTTGCAGTTTTGAAGAAATTCCAAATGAGACTCAGCCTACTGCTGGTTTATTGAATCTATAAACAGCCTTAAATAGTAATGCTGGTGGTGTGAGCGCCTCATGTTGTTTTCAACTGAGTGTTGACGATGATCATTTTAATAAGAACCAAGTTAACTACTGAATTACTGTTTGTAGTGTTGTTGTACCCATGTTGGTCCCAGGATATGAGAGAGACAGGTGAGTGAGGTAATATCTTTTAGCGTATGTCTACACTGGAATTAAAAACATGCAGTTGGCCCATGACAGCTGATGTTTAAGTGCAGTGTAGACTTTTGGGGGCTTGGTCTGGAACCAGGGCTCTAGGACCCTGAGGTGTGGGAATGTCCCAGAGCTCAGGCTGCAGCCCAAGCCCAAACATCTATATATTTAGTCTCATGCCCCTTTCTATCTCCTTCCATCTTTCTTTGTCAGTTTCCGGGGAGCAAACAAACTGCCACATCCCTATAAGCAATGCAGCCTGCTCCATTTCATATGGCTGGTGTGGAAGGGGGGAGAGGCTAGCAATTGCTCTGTCTCCTTTCTACACCTCCAGCCTCCTCCTCCTCCCTTTCGGTGCCCCCAGGTGAATAATTAGGAACGAGTCCCTTTGCTTCTCTGACACAAAGACTTCAGGTGTGGCTGGCCCAAATGGACCATGCCAAACTAGGGAAGATTTTTACTCTACCCCAACAAAATAGACAGCCATGAACCTGTCCCTGAGTTTTTAAGCATTAAAACATTAATTCCACTTTAGAATAAAAAGCGAAAGAAATGTCTCTAGTAAAGCTAGATTTCTTGGCTCCTTTTGGTGGGGACAGAGGTGGACAGAAGAATGCCAGTGTATATCTTTGTCATCTAAGTAGCATTTCATTGCCTTTTATTTGATTCCTGAACACTTAAAATGATATTAAAATGCCAGTCTAATACATTTTAATGAATGTCAAATACAGTCCTTTTCACTGTAGTTCGTATTTTAGGGAATGGCACCGGAGAACTGTAGTCCATTTAAATGGGATCATTATTCATGATGAAACTGGGAGATTTGCATCGAGATGCATTGTAGTAGAAGACATTACAGATCTGATTCTGCTCTTAGTTGCACTGGTGTAAATGCAGAGTGAATTTGCTGAAGTCTTTGGGGTTTTTTAGCCAGTTAAAAAACAGTGCCCGAATGAGCAGAATCAGGGCAGCTGTGGTTTCTAATTGCAATTTCTTTAAAAGTGAAATAATGCAGTTAGCACCATGTTTTCTAATATGGGAGAACTCTACAGTACAGAATCAGCTGAAATAGCATGCACTCTTTATATTTAGAATATTTACATTCTGAAGTAATGCCATTGACAACCACTTCATACATTCTTATTCCAGATTTATACATTTCCAAAATGTCAAAGGCACTTTTTATTAGCAGTAAGGAAGTTTCATATAATATGAGCTTTAGAGATGCAATCAACTAGCTTCAGAATCATTGTTAATTGAAAGGATTTTTCCCTGAGTTTGTGTCAGGGGCTTTGTTAATAAGAGATCTGTTAAAAAGAGTACTTAGAAATTATTCAAATAATAATCCCATAAAAGATCTAATTTTGATGTCTTTAAAACTGCTAATGATTAAGCTAAACTTTAAAAAATCATTTAATTCCATCAATATGTCCAGAAGACTTGATGTCTGAAATATTCAAAGAACTATCATAGCTCTCACTCAATAAGGCTTAAAACTCAACAAAGCAAAAAGTAAAGGTCATTTACTGAATATTATCAAACTAATTTTAATCTTTGAAAACTTTGGCCTACTGCAGTCACAATCTGTCTAACTTCGGTACATGTTCTTTCAGGACAGGGGCAGCAACATTGGCAGCATCACTCCAGTTTTGTTCTGCTTTGGGGAACAATACGACAGTGAACTGGAATCTTGTCCAGCAGCTACCATCCCCATGAATAAACAGTGGGCCCAGCTCTTGGTTCTGTAGGGTCAGGGAAGCTCTGGCTGCCCTTTGGTGTCAGAGACATTCATCCACACATTACAATAACATCACCAAAGATTTTTTCCCGGTTTCGTCTATTTTAGAATACCTTAAGCACAGCAATACTGAACTGGGTGACAACGGTACATCCAATAATGAAATTGCCTGCCTGGACCTGTGCATGGCTGCCTGTGGCACCATCTCGTTTACTTTGAACGTGGAAAAGAAGGCCGCAATTAATGCTACCTTAAATAAAAGGCCCTCAATCCCACAGTTGAATATCCTGGACAAAGCCTTTTAATAACCCTATAAGAATGTCTATGGTTAAGGAGTTTCTGTCATCCCTCATGTTCCTGCTGCCTCTGGACCTTCCCTCCTAGAGCTTCCTCACTATGCAATCTCTGCAGGGGTCTGGGAAATCTGTAACACCTCAACAACAGGCCAGCTAGTCGACTTGATATAAAGGAGCTATCCTGTGGTGCACCAATGATATACACACCTCGCCGTATGATGCTTAGGGATGGGCCACAGATGTTGGAACCCTCCTGAGTTCTAAATTCCAAGAACTCAGTAAGGCAGTCCTGATAGCCCCTGAATGTTCTCAGAGAAGCTAGTCCTGTGTCAGAAGCCAAGGTTCCACAGTTGGTTTTACATAACTTACGGATCTCTGTTAACAAACAGGGAAACCCCTGGAATCTATTTTCCACCATTCACAAGGTGAATGATTTCATCCAAGTTTCTGGTTCCTGTGCACCTCCCTGCTCCTCAGTCAGGATGGGGGCTCTTTTCTCTAGCTCCACTTCTCAGCATCGTTGCCTTGCCAATGGTCCCTGTCCACTCCAAAGTCCTGTGGAAATGGAGAATATTTCTCCCCATGGGGCAGCAATCCTAAATTCATTATTCTCCAGCAAAGCTGCATAAAGGGATCCTCACCCTCTGAGGTCACCACTGAATGTGTCTATGAGTACCAGACTGAAGTTCTTAGGGTAGGAAAGGGATCACCCCATCTATGGCCCTGGGCTGCTCCTGTGCCCCTCTTTCCTCCAAGAGCACCAACCCCTGCTGTAGCTGCAGGGCGGGGGGGAGGGGGTCTATTTCAAAGCCAGCAGTTATAGCTGCCTTCTGCCCCAAATGTTTATGGCTGCCAGAGTAAGATGACGACTGCTTCCAACCAAGGTCTGCATTAGGACAATGTTATAAAGAATGTGGCAAGTTGAACCATTTTAGTAGCATGGGCAAGAGCAGAAGAAGTTTCAGAAAGATTCAATCAGACTTTTGTACAAACGGGGGATGACACATCAGTCAGCAGTGATGACATCATGACTCTTTCCTGGAGTGCAAGTGCCTATCAGGTTCAGGCTGCAGAACAGGAAAGCAAAAAGAGACAGTACTGACCTCCATGCATGCAACCCTGTTAACAAGGAAATGCCCTGTGTGATTTCAGGTGAATAGTGGGACCTTCTGCAATGTGAGTCCCCGTGGTGAATTGGACTTGAACATGTCCATTATGAAAAGCAGATGCAATCTTATAATGTACCATAAGAGCATAACACAGCCTGTAGAAAAATGTGGCCTCATAGTAACTAACCTGAAAAATAACAAACAGTACCAATTAAAGTTTTGGGTGGTCAGTGGTGAATATGACAGACCCCTCTTGGGGAGTACAGCCATGCAACCATTGATCTGATTGGGGTGCATTGTCAGAATTTTAATAACTGAAGTGCAAAAAGCAAAAGGGAGAATTCCTTGGATAATGAAGACAATTTTAAAAGCATTTTAGGGATGTTTTCAAAGGCAATGGGTGCCCTAAAGGAAAGCTGCAACAGGAAGTAGACCCCACTGTGCAACCTGTGCTTACTACAAAGAAAAATGCCATCAGCACTATATAATTCAGTACTTATGGCACTCAAAAGTATGCAGAGCAGGGGTATTATAGCTCCTGTAGAGACCAGTGTAGCCCAGGTAAGCAGTATGGTGGTGGTAAAAAAGCCATGAGGCAAATGATGAATCTACATAGACCCAAAGCCAGTGAACCAGGTATTGAAAAGATGCTGTCAAGGTTCCTCCCCCACTCTGAACTCTAGGGTACAGATGTGGGGACCTGCATGAAAACCTCCTCAGCTTATCTTTACCAGCTTAGGTCAAAACTTCCCCAAGGTACAAAATATTCCACCCGTTGTCCTTGGACTGGCCGCTACCACCACCAAACTAATACTGGTTACTGGGGAAGAGCTGTTTGGACGCGTCTTTCCCCCCAAAATACTTCCCAAAACCTTGCACCCCACTTCCTAGACAAGGTTTGGTAAAAAGCCTCACCAATTTGCCTAGGTGACTACAGACCCAGACCCTTGGATCTTAAGAACAATGAACAATCCTCCCAACACTTGCACCCCCCCTTTCCTGGGAAATGTTGGATAAAAAGCCTCACCAATTTGCCTAGGTGACCACAGACCCAAACCCTTGGATCTGAGAACAATGAAAAAGCATTCAGTTTTCTTACAAGAAGACTTTTAATAAAAATAGAAGTAAATAGAAATAAAGAAATCCCCCCTGTAAAATCAGGATGGTAGATATCTTACAGGGTAATTAGATTCAAAAACATAGAGAACCCCTCTAGGCAAAACCTTAAGTTACAAAAAAGATACACAGACAGAAATAGTTATTCTATTCAGCACAGTTCTTTTCTCAGCCATTTAAAGAAATCATAATCTAACACGTACCTAGCTAGATTACTTACTAAAAGTTCTAAGACTCCATTCCTGGTCTATCCCCGGCCAAGACCAGCATAAGACAGACACACAGACCCTTTGTTTCTCTCCCTCATCCCAGCTTTTGAAAGTATCTTGTCTCCTCATTGGTCATTTTGGTCAGGTGCCAGCGAGGTTACCTTTAGCTTCTTAACCCTTTACAGGTGAGAGGAGCTTTCCCCTGGTCAGGAGGGATTTCAAAGGGGTTTACCCTTCCCTTTATTTATGACAAATGCCAATATGTACTGCCCACAATTAATGACCTCTTGCCAGAACTCTCCAAAGCCAGAAACTTTATGGTCTGTGATGTGAGGAATAGGTTTTTGGCACATAAACCTGAATACAGAGTCCAGCATGCTGCCAATGTTTGCAACACCAACTGGTCATTACAGATGCCTTCATATGTCAAAGGGCAAAAGACAAGACTCATTCATGCTGTGGAGTGACTGTCTCGCTTAAAAATAATTGTCAATTGCATCCTCATTGTAGGTGAAGGGAACAGTGATATAGAAGCTGAAGAAGATCATGATAGAAAATCACAAGCTTTTCTACAGCAATGCAGGGACAAGAACATAAAACCTGAACCCAGAAAA
Source organism: Lepidochelys kempii (assembly GCF_965140285.1). Taxonomy (NCBI): domain Eukaryota; kingdom Metazoa; phylum Chordata; order Testudines; family Cheloniidae; genus Lepidochelys; species Lepidochelys kempii. Next base: position 131,179,058 of record NC_136381.1, on the reverse strand, counting down.
ATTCATCTCAAACACTGTGAGGTGACTTATATTGGACATTGGCTCACAGCAAAAGGACTGAATTTGAAACCAGATGCCCACAAAATCAAAACGGTCTGAGACATGCCAACTCCAGTGGATGTGAAAGGAGTACAATTCTTTATAGGAGTGATAAATTATCTGTCTAAGTTCAATCTACACATGGCTGCAGAAGAAGAGCACATGTCAGTTCACAAGGCAGGATGTTGAGTGGGACTGGGCAAATCCCCAACAGCAAGCATTTTATACCCTAAAACAAATAATGGTTGCCCCTGTCTTGAAGTACTAACAGCCAGGAAAGCCACAGACACACCAATATGATGCATCAAAGAAAGTATTGACTGTAACTCTTTTGCAGGAGCAGTTCATTGCTTAAGCCAGCAGAACCCTGTTAGAAACTTAAAAGGGGTATGTTCAAATAGAAAAGAAGCTTCTGGCTGTGGTATTTGAAGTGGAGCAATTTCATCAATACACCTATGCCCACCCAGTAATAATGCAATCCGACCATAACCCCCTAGACACAATACTTGCAAATCCCCTTCTTAGTGGTCCAAAGAGATTGCAGCACATGTTGATGCACCTCCAGAACTATCAGGTACAGAGCAGATATTGTCCAGGATGGTTACTAGTGATAGCTTGACACCCTGAGCAGGGCACATGTACCCAGCATTTGCGAGTTGGAAGAAGGGAATTGGGACACAGTGCAGCATGTTAATGAATTCAATGTCCCAGTTTCAACAGCAAAATTGGTAGGAACCAAAGAAGGTACGGAAAAGGATATCAGACTACAGGCAGTCAAAAGAGTGATATTAGCAGAGTGGCCAGAAGACAAAAGCCAAGTAGCAGTAGGAGCAGAAACATATTTGCAAATTAAGGATGAGCTGGGTGTGCAGGATGGAATCATATTATGAGGACAGAGCTGTTGTTCCTGTCTCTTCTTATAAGGATATCATGCCTCACGCTTGGGTATTGGCAGCTGTCTTAGATGGGCTCGAGAGTGTATTTACTGGGGAATGAATATACAACTCTGCTCTTTGATAGAAGTGTGTGACACCTGCTGGTTGTGTGATAACTGCCAACAGAGAGAGACTCTGTTACTGCATGAGCTGTCCCACAACCAGGGGAAAAGGTGGAAATGGACTTATGTAGCTTTAAGGAAAAGCAGTACTTGCTTACAGTGGACTATTCAATTTTTGGGAGGTTGATGGCCTTCCTGGTTCAAGAAGCAAATCAGTGATTGAACTAAAGGCCCACTTTGTGAGATATTGTATTCCGGACATCGTATTCCCTGAAACAGTACCCAATTTGCCATAGAAAAATTCAAGAAATTTGCATACAAATGGGAGTTTGATCACCACACCTCCTCCGCAACATACCCATAGAGTAATGGTACGGTGGAATCTGCTTTGAAAACAACTAAGAGACTATTCTAGGCTGTTTCTTTTGGCTCAGACCCTTTGGTAGCATTTCAGGCACATAGGAAAACCTCATGATAGGGGTGATAAAATGGTTCAGTGCAGGCACTGATGGGTTGAAGGAACAAAACCTTGCTACCAATGAGGGGAGGTCTGTTGCAGCTGGAAGGATGGAGATAGACAAAAATCATAGACTTTAAGGTCATATGGGACCATCATGATCATCTAGTCTAACCTGCTGCACATTGCAGGCCATAGAAACTCACCCACTTGCTCCTGTAATAGACCCCTAACTTCTGGATGAGTTACCTCAAATCATGTTTTAAAGACTTAAAATAAATCCTCCCCATCTAGTGTCCTATCACCTACCGTTGGGGATATTTGCTATTAGAGTCACAGATTTGCTACATTCCATTATAGGCAGTGTCATTATACAATCCCCTCCATAAACTTATCAAGCTCAGTCTTGAACCTAGTTAAGTTTTTTTTTCCCGCACTTCTCCCTTTAAAAGGCTGTTCCAGAAATTCACTTCTCTGATGGTTAGAAACCTTTGTCTAATTTCAAGCCTAAACTTGTTGCTAGCCATTTGTTCTTGTGTCAACATTGGCACTTACCAGAGAGTGAGAGGAGATATTTAAGTTATCACTTTGGTGTATTTATAAAATACAGTCATATCTTCCCTCAGCCTTCTTTTGTTTAGGCTAAACAAGCCAAGCTCTTTGAGTCTTCTTCCATAAGGTAGGTTTTCCGTTCCTCTGATCATGCTAGCTAGCAATTCTATGCACCTGTTCTAATTTAAATTTATCTTTCTTAAACATGGGTGACCAGAATTGCACACAGTATTCCAGATGGGGGTCTCACCAGTGTTTTCTATAATGGTATTAACACTTCCCTAATCAGAGAAGCAGGGACTAGAGTTTGAGAGATCAGCCAAGGACCTTCTTGTCCTGGAGACAGGCACCCATGTAAGTATCCAACCATTAAAGAGACACCAGAAGAAGTGGATTTAAGGAGTCATGAGAGGTGCAGTGGCACCCAGGCCATATGAGATGACTACACAAGAGGGACAAGTTATCTGAGGGAACAAGAGATACTTATAAGCCAGCAGACAGAGCACCCAGAGAGTCTACAGAGGTTATCACAGAATGGAGGGGCTATGACTCATCCATAGGCCAACCCCACAGGGGAGGGAGGAGAATCCACTGAGATAGTTTGCTAGATTCAGAGACAGGTGACCTGATTCAGGTGATTCAGAGAGGTGCCAAGGAGTCAGAGAGAGGTCACTCCATGTGTGGTCACCTGTTGAAGAGACCAAACTATCTCAAAAACCATGTAGCCTGATGAGTCTGTAAAAATGAGACTCAACTGAGCTATGTGCTAGCAACCTCTGGTCTAAGGGACATGGAGTATAGGTTTTGGTCACCAATTATTTGATTTTCATGTTTGTAAAACTAGAATGATGTATCATGATCAGTTGAACTGGAATAAGAGGCCTATGTTCTCTGCAGGGATTGTTATTGAGGGGACACCAATGGATACAGGGAGTGTGGGAAGTTAGGCTGGAAGCAACTCCATCACATGGACAGAGCAGCGCCCAAGATTTAATCAAATTCCAATTGTTCAACTTATCTTGCATTCAGCTTTGCTCTTTTGCTAATGAAACACCCACATTCAAATCCCTACTCTGACTCATTCAAAGTGGGAACTTGAGCCCAGGTCACCCACCTCTTTGGTGACTACTCTAACTGAAAAGCTTGGTGGTTAGGGCTCTCACCAGAGAGATGGGTGACCTGGGTTCAAGGCACTGTTCCAAATCAGACAGTGGTGAGATTTGAATCAGATTCTGCCACCTCCCAGGTGAATGCTCTAACCACTTGACCATTCAGTATAATTGAGTGGGTATCTTTCTCTCTGACTTTTTGTGAGAAAGGACTGATTTGGAATAGGTACCTAACTTCAGGAGAGGTTTCACTGCTGAAAATCCCAGGCAGAGTTAGGTCTGTCAGTCGAGTGCCTGAAACCCAGACCAATAGGAGTTAAGCCTTTAAGTACTTTGGTGAATGCCAGCCATAAACCTTGTCCCTTTCTTCTACATTTCACTCTTGGCTAGTTTAGGTGCCTCCCTGCTCAGCATGCTGGTTTCTGAGAGTCTCTTTGACAGACACCTCGCTCTCCCCATGCATTTTACGGAAAGGCTGGGCACCGAACTCGGGGCTCAACGTTCCACTAGGCAGCAGGATGCCTAGGAGTTCAGATTTAGAACAGTCAGCATTACAATGCCTAAGTGCTTTTGTGGATCTAGTCCTTATTCTTTCTTCAAATAGTTGAATCTCACAATGTGTTGAAATATCTTGCTGGCATTTTAGATATTTTGTCATATTGCACCACCCATCCACCTCTTCTTCCCTTTCCCTCTATCTCTATCTCTCTCCTATATACAATTAAATCGCTCTATTTTGACATTTCAATTATTAGATTTTTCCCATCTAGAAGATTATACAGACATTTTGGTATATTAATACTCCCTAGACACCAACCATGCACTGGGAACTATGAATGTGTGCCTCTGTGCTCCACAGAGCCCCAAGGACTGCTGCTTGTGTGGTTCTCAGTTCAGAATCTGAGCCTTAATGTTTTTCTTTTGAATGCATTGGGTTCAAGAGTGTAGTAGTAACAGTATATGACTTCCACAAGAAATCACCAAACATGTAAAGAAGTTCCCAGAGGAGAAGAGAAAAGGGAAAAACCAGGCAGCAGCTGAGGTTGATAATCACCACAAATAAAAGGAACTGTCTACTTCAGGATGGTCTGTAGAACTTAGAGGGAGCAACTCATCTCTAATTCCAGAATACAAGCTGTATTCCTAGTCCTGATTCTTATTTATATGTTGTAGTATGACTTTAAACTAAACACTGCCTACACTTCCTGCATTGTCTGAGTTAATAATGGCTGCTAATTCAAGTATCTGAAGGATGTTTACGGGTTAATGTTATGAGTCTGACTTATTAGGATACCGAATAAGATTTAAGAGTTTCTCCTAGGAGCCTGCAGATTGGAATTTGTTGCCTTTCTGCGCTGGGTTCCTCCTATTACTCAAAAAGTGTTCTTGAAAATGTTATTAATGAACCAATGCCACCACCCATTTCCCAATATCATCTTTACAGGATAACAGCCAGGAAATATTTACTCCTCATTTGTCTTTTCAGCATCAAGCTGCATCTCAGCAATTAAAAGGACATCAGCATTATAATTATAAATAGTCGTCATTATTGTCACAGGTGGGTGTGCAGTTGTGGTTGGGGATAAATTTTTACTTTTGCTTTTTAAATTGTTGATTGTACTAAATTGTACATGTGCTGCTGAGACCAGTATCACAGCAAATACATAACTAATCGGAGGTGAGTCAAAGTCATATGGCATATGTGTGCTGAAGTACTATTGGTTAAAGTTGTCAAAGGATTAATACTTTGATACAGCTTTTTCTTTTACACTCCTGAAAACTGAGTCACCATCATTCACCCACTCCCCCTAACTTTATGCTGCTATTTTTATACACATTTTCCAAACACTGGCAGCCTAATTTAATCTAAAATAGACTTACCCTGTTTCTGAATATTGTTATTTGAAACCCCTTTTGCCTTGTGAATAATTGAATACTTCACAGTCACATTTCAAAGGGTGAGGGAGTTATCGAAATTAAAGCCATTCTGTGTCCTAGTATGTAAAATAGGTGTATGACATTCAACACAAATTATGCTATCAGAACATGAGTGTGTCTAATATATGGCTTTTCTGTAGCATCAGTCTGAAGTTAGGCAGTAAGGTATTATATTACTTATAAACCCAGTCCTGTAGCCCTTGCTCATTCTTTGCATGTGTAAAACTCCCATTATTAAATGAAATATGAGTTTTCTCTGTGTAAGCAATGCAGTATCTGGTGCTAGTTATTATCCATATTTATCCAACAATATATTATTATTTTCATCTGTCAAGGTTCCTTCTCCACTTTGAACTCTAGGGTACAGATGTGGGGACCTGCATGAACCTCCCCCCCACCCCCCCGGCACAGCTTACTTTTACCAGCTTAGGTTAAAGCTTCCCTAAGGCAAAAACTATTTTACGCTTTGCCCTTGGACTTCCACTGCCACCACCAAACGTTTATCTGCGTTTATTGGGAAAACGTTGTTTGGAAACGTCTTTCCCCCCAAAATCCTCCCAACCCTTGCACCCCACTTCCTGGGGAAGGTTTGGTAAAAATCCTCACCAATTTGCATAGGTGACCACAGACCCAAACCCTTGGATCTTAGAACAATGAAAATAACATTCAGTTCTTGAAAAGAAACATTTTAATAGAAGAAACAGTAAAAAGAATCACCTCTGTAAAATCAGGATGGTGAATACCTTACAGGGCAATTAGATTCAAAACATAGAGAATCCCTCTAGGCAAAACCTTAAGTTACAAAAAAGACACACAGACAGGAATATTCATTCTATTCAGCACAACTTAATTTCTCAGCCATTTAAAGAAATCCTAATCTAACGCATATCTAACTAGATTACTTACTAAGTTCTAAGACTCCATTCCTGTTCTGTCCCCGGCCAAAGCATCACACAGACACAGACCCCTTGTTTTTCTCCCTCCTCCCAGCTTTTTAAAGTATCTCGTCTCCCCATTGGTCATTTTGGTCAGGTGCCAGCAAGGTTATCCTAGCTTCTTAACCCTTTACAGGTGAGAGGATTTTTCCTCTGGCCAGGAGGAATTTTAAAGGGGTTTACCCTTCCCTTTATATTTATGACAGCATCAAAACAATTTCGTGTAAATTTTTCATGGGAACTTGTGTTGCAGTAGGTGCTGGACAACTTCAAAACATGCAGAGGCTGGTGTTGGATTAGTATTCAAACATTCAACTGTGTATTCAATAGGACTAGTGCTGGGCAAGTATTACAACACTCTAAATGTGTGTGTGTGTCTGTGTGTGTAAGTAATTGGTTTGAAAATCTCCTGTAAATGGGATATTATGAGTTTATTTTTTCTCCTTGGGGGGAAATTCCTGTATGGGCGGGGGAACAAGAATATTCTTCCCTTACCCCATGTATTAGCACTTCATTTCTGTTTCTGAGTGAACTAGAAAATCTAGAAATGTGGGGAAAATTATCTTAATCATAAAACATGATCAAAATCCTAGGAACTAGTATAAAATAATTAATAATAAAATAATAAATAGTCAATGATAGACGCTATCAATGTCAAAGACAGCTATGTGAAGTTTTATCTAGAACTCTGAACCCTCACATAGTTGTAAATGGTTTGGGGTTCAAGATAAATCGAAAACATCAAGCCCACCAAAATTTCTCTGAATACAAACTCTAGCTTCCCCTCAATGTTATGGGATCCCATATTCACCTTTAATGTCTTAAGGGGAGGAGGTAGACTGACCTTCTATTGCCACTTTTAGCTAGGTCTCATCTTTGGGAGACACTGGCTGACTGTATACACTGGTCCCTGCTGCCATATTCTACAAGCAAATGTAAGAGGCTGGAAGGGTCTGGAAAGCCACAAAGGGCAGAAAGAGTTCAGAAGCCTCCCTCTCCTTCAGAAAGCCACTCTGCACTAACCCCCAGGGCTTAAATTGCCCCAGAATATTTGTGTCACAGTTACCTGGGGAAATGTCCTCAAGAAATCTATGCTGCTGTGTGCTAACCCTTAAGAGTTGTTACTTTTCCCTGCAGCTTAGAGAAAAGGCAGTAAGGTGAGAGTGACATTTCCCTTTCTTCTTGCTTATGAAAGGTTGTCCAACCATTTGAAGAGATCCTTCCTGGCATTCCATAAACACTCCAGAGATAGGGACCCACCAGCCTTAGGAGTCCAGTCACCAGCTTCTTGTCCATCAAAGATATTAATTGTGAATCTTGGGGGGGGGAGGAGTGGAATCCATAAGACATTGGGGAGCAGGTATACAGTGTTGGGAGTGGGAAATGTTTTTTTCTTGCAGGTTCAAATTTCTTGAACAAGTTCAATTACCAGTAATTATTTTAAAATATGTTGACCTATTTTTTTAAACAAAGAAAAGTTTTAAAGTTCAAGTACAGAAAAATATATGGTAGGAATCAATCCTGGCTTGGCAAAGATGTGGACTCAATAACTTAATTGGTCTTCTCTGTCTGTGAAGTTGTTTCAGCCCTGGTCTCCCTACCCAAGGCTGCCAGTTATGCCGCCCATCAAAATAGATTGTTGATTTTTGCCTTTATTTATAACTAGTATTATTATTTTTGGTACAGTTAAATATAAAAATAAGGTGTATATGAACATACTGGGGCATGCCTCAACAGAAATGATGACACCTCAGTCAATCAGAACTGACACACAGGATACAAAAGTAATAAAAGCAAACACTAAAATACAGTTAAATAAATTAAATTGGAGTGAGTTATCAAATTATCAGGATAAACTATGCTCTGCATTGAAATACAAGTCAACCTTATATGAGCACGATCAATATTTGAATCATTTTAATGATTCCCAAGAATTTTATCCAAACTATATTTTACTCTACTAGTTCATGTTGTGTTTTATAACTTAACTTTTCAAAAGATGTTTATGTGGATATAAATTTCCACAAGGTTTAAACCAAGAAATACCATCTACTTATGAAGAAACCTGGATCTCTAGAGTAAAAAGTCTATATAATGATTTGACACATTATGGCATATAACTCCCTGCTAGGTTTCTCTAACTTTAGATGTCATGAAGAATGTTCATTGATTTCTGGTTTTCATCTTGTTTTTCATACATTGTCAGATTTCATTAATTGGATTGATTGCAGTCAGTTATCTTCATAGTCTAAATCCAGAGTAAGTTCATGAAACGTAGTAGAGTTATTCTGGACTTATACTTGTATCAATGTTAAAATAACCTAACCCTAGGGGTTCTCACAACATATTTTTGGTGGCCTCAGAGTACAGCCCGCCACCCCAGGGTGGAAACCTGAAGCCCGAGCCCCATTGCACCTGGGAAGGTGGGGAACTCACACTGGTTGCTTGCTCCTACAGCAGTGGTTCCCAAACTTGTTCCTCCGCTTGCTCAGGGAAAGCCCCTGGCAGGCCAGGCCAGTTTGTTTACCTGCCGTGTCTGCAGGTTCGGCCTATCGCAGTTCCCAGCTCCCACTGGCCGTGGTTCACTGCTCCAGGCCAATGGAAGCCTCTGGAAGCAGCGGCCAGTATGTCCCATTGGCCTGGAGCAGCGAACCATGGCTACTGGGAGCAGCATTCAGATGAACCTGTGGACGTGGCAGGTAAACAAACCGGACCAGCCCGCCAGGGGCTTTCCCCGCACAAGAGGTGGAACAAGTTTGGCATTCCGTCTTTTCCCACAGACCAGAGTTCCTAAAGATGCGAGCATCATGTACCTTTCCCGGCCATCCCACGTTGATGTTGGTGAAACGTCCCTTGTGATCCACCAGTGCTTGCAGCACCATTGAAAAGTACCCCTTGCGGTTCATGTACTGGCTGCCTTGGTGGTCCGGTCCCAAGATAGGGATATGGGTTCCGTCTATAGCCCCACCACAGTTAGGGAATCCCATTGCAGCAAAGCCATCCACTATGATCTGCACATTTCCCAGAGTCACTACCCTTGATAGCAGCAGCTCAGTGATCGCATTGGCTACTTGCATCACAGCAGCCCCCACAGTAGATTTGCCCACTCCAAATTGATTCCCGTCTGGCGTTGCAAGCTTCCAGAGGGCTATCGCCACTTGCTTGTGAACTGTGAGGGCTGCTCTCATCTTGGTATTCTTGCGCTTCAGGGCAGGGGAAAGCAAGTCACAAAGTTCCATGAAAGTGGCTTTACGCATACAAAAGTCTTGCAGCATTGGGAATCATCCCAGACCTGCAACACTGTGCGGTCCCACCAGTCTGTGCTTGTTTCCCGCACCCAGAATCGGCATGAGCCTTCCCCATTGCCACCAGGATGGCCAAATTTCCGGGGCCTGTACTTTGAGAGAAGTCTGTGTCCATGTCCTCATCACTCTCCTCACTGCGCTGCCGTGACCTACTCACCTTCTTTTGCAGGTTCTGGTTCTGCATATACTGCTGGATAATGCACGTGGTGTTTAGAGTGGTCACAACTGCCGCAGTGATCTGAGAGGGCTCCATGCTTGCTGTGGTATGGCATGAGCAGGAGATCAGAGTAGCAGCGGGTGGATGAGGATGCTGACAGCAATATGGCGCCCGCATGGAAAAAGGCGCAAAATGATTGTTGGCCATTGTTTTCACAGAGGGAGGAGCAAGCTGATAGTGCTGCTGGCTGGGAAAGCAGCCTGAGGAAGAATGGCCCCCTCAAGGATTGAACTCACAACCCTGGGTTTAGCAGGCCAGTGCTCAAATCAATGAGCTATTCCTCTGCTAATATTCCCGGCAGGACTGAATCTCCATTAGACAAAACTTAAAGAAGAGAAAGACCTGAGTCACTCCCATTTATGTGCAGGCGCCCCTGACAGACTTTACCGAGGTCTGCCAGGAGCACCCATGTCTGCCCAGGTGCCCCGACCGACCTCACTGAGGCCAGCCAAGAGCACCCAGGAGACAACGAGGACGGCTACTAGTTGTACTGCATTATCTGCTGCCACAAGGCAATGAGCTGTTGCTGTGTAGGAATGCAGTCCCACGTCTGCCAGCACCCAGGAGACGTACGGTGACGGTGAGCTGAGCGGTATGCTTGCCGTGGTATGGCGTCTGCACAGGTAACCCAGGAAAAAAGGCGCAAAACGATTGTCTGCTATTGCTTTCGTGGAGGGAGGGAGGGAGGGAGGGCTTGAAGACATGTACCCAGAACCACCCGCAACAATATTTTTGCCCCATCAGGCATTGGGATCTCAACACAGAATTCCAATGGACGGTGGAGACTGTGGGAAATGTGGGATAGCTATCCACAGTGCAACACTCTGGAAGTCGACGCTTGCCTCGGTACTGTGGACGCACTCCGCCGACTTAATAGTTTTAAGTGGGGACACACATAGTCGACTGTATAAAATCACTCTCTAAAAATTTGACTTCTATAAATTCGACCTAATTTCATAGTGTAGACATACCCCTAGAGGATCTCCCAGTCGATCACAATCTCCAGTGGTGCAGCGGGGCTGCTGCTAAGGCAGGCTCCTTGCCTACCCCAGCAGCACACCACTCCCGGAAGCAGCCAGCGTGGCCCTGCGGCCTGGGGGAGAGGGAGGTGTCTCCCTCCACAGCTGCTCCTGCCTGAAAGCTCCGCCCCTACAGCTCCCAGTGGCCAGGAATGGGGAGCTGTGGCCAATGGAAGCTGCGGGGGCGGATCTTGCAGAGAGGGGCAGTGCGTGGAGCCACGTGCCCCCTGCTGACCCCCCAGGGGCCACAGGGGCATATGTTAGCCCCTTCTGGGAGCGGTGTGAGGCTGGGCTAGGCAGGGAGCCTGCCTTTGTGGCAGCCATGCTTCACCACAGACTGGGAGCCACTGGAGGCAAGTACTCCAGGCCCCAAGCCCCCTCCTGCATCCCGAGCCAGCAACCTGTGCCCCCTCCTGGAGCCAGCACCCCATACTCTCTCCTGCACCCAACCCCACTGACCCCCCTTCCCAGAGCCAGCACCCTGTATCCCCTCCTGCACCCCAACACTCTGCCCTAGCCCGGAGCCCACTCCTGCATCCAAACTCTTTGCCCTGAGATTGCATCCTTCACCCCCTCCTGCACCCCAACTCCATGCCCCAGGCTCAGCCCAGAGCAGCCTCCCACACTGTAAACCCAATCCCTCTACCCCATCCCCATGAAAGTGACTGAGGGTCGGGGAGAACGAGTGATGGAGAGAGGTGGGTTATTGAGTGACCGGGACAGGGCTTTGGGGAAGGGGCGGGGTAGATCCTTGGTTGCCCTTAAATTCAAAAAGTGATATTGAGTGTAAAAAGGTTGGAGATCACTGATCTAAGGCATGTAGGAATACATTGGTATGACCAATGTTAATATCCATCCAGAAAGCTAAAGATCCCGATTAACTGCCTCTTACCCTATATTCTTTCAACTGTTCCTGACCCATTCCTTTTCAGTTATTACATTTGGCATTTTTTAGTGTTAGTGAAGTAAGTATTGCAGAGGGCTTTTAGGTAATAGAAAAACCTGTATTTACATTTAGGAGTCAAAGGAAAGTTTTATATATATATATATTTCTTATGTGCCATCAGTTTTCTCTTATCATTGCTCCCTTGTGCACAATTGCACCATTCTGAGACTACAGCAGAAAAGTGAAATTGAGATCATCTCAGACAGCAATATAATATGAACAAATGTATTAGAACAACAGAAGGAAGTAATTGGAAGTGGAAGAGGAGAATATTGGAAGCTAGGAGATTGACAAGCAACAGGTGATTAGGGGAGGGAAGAGTAGGAAATAGTAAGTAATTAGAAACAGAAGTATGATACTCCTCAGGATTTTGGCAGAATATTTTTTGCTGAGAAATGCCGATTCATCAAACCCAAAACTTCTCATGAAGTAGTGATGTCTTTGATGGAATACCTGACTTGATTTTTTTTTAGGAAAATGTTTCAAAATTGTTTAACTGGAAATTTTCAGTTTTTGCCATCAAAAGAACTTATTTTTTCCACATTTTAATAAATTTATATAGAAAATATCAAAATTAATCTGAAGCACTTTGAATTTTTCAAAATGATACATTTCTGTTGACCCAAACAGATTTTATTATTATTTTAGGCTTGTGAAAATTTGAGATTTTTGACTTTTATCCTGATTTGAGACGAAAAAAACTTTCAATCTGTTGAAAATTCTTGTAGGGATGGAAAAATCTGTTTCTTACCCAGCTGCACAAGTGACTAGGAAAGAAGTGGGTTGTGTTGAATTGAAACAACTGGATACATTAGTATGGATAGAAACCAGATAGCTTGGGCAAATGTGAAGCAACAAAAGAACAGGAGAAAGGAATCCCCATTATTCATAGGATTATTAGTAGATAGGATCTGGGAGTCAGAGATGAAGAAGTGGCATCCCTCTAGAGGTTTTTGGCATCTTTAGTTCTGCTCACAGATTACCAGTTCCAAAAATAAAATGGCTGGCACATTTGGGATAATAACCCAACATAGATATTTTCCCACCTCTCCCACAGCAAGTGATGTTAGTGATAAAGTGGCTGTCTTCTTTGGATCAAGCATTTTGGCCATCCAATGGGGAGGTAAAGAAGGAGGTACAGCAGAAGTTCCTTCCTTTTACATGTGCAGTAGGTTCATGGCAGAGATTGTGTGGTACCCCTTCCCCCCAAAAAAACAGCTGTTTTAAGTGGGTTATAGAAGGCTAAAAGCACTAGAAATTACACTATACAGTACTGTACCTGGATGGGTAAGACCTGAATCTACTCTGTTCTTCATTTCTATAGTCAGATCAAGGCAGGTGAGTTTGCTAATTTCCCTTTGGATCAGGAATTCTAGCTCTTTTTTGTTTGTTTGTTTTTGTTCTTTCTCTAGGGATTGTTAGTGCTTTAATTTGCTTTTCTAGCTGGAGTGTTGCATTGTCATTGGTATGAGATTGTCGAGTTGCATTTCCATGTGTATTTCATTCTGTAAACCAGAGGTTCACGTTAACTGATACACATCATATGTCATCTTTATACCTCCAGATTTATTCATTCCTCAACCCTCTGATATTTTTTCTTATTATTTAACAGCAATAATCTACATCTGAACAGGGATTTGTTTTACCTATTTATTTAAGGACTTTTTTTTCTATTACTGAATCAGGCCTAATAATCAATTCACAGTATGGTTATTATGCATTGATCTCTCTGGTATTTTATGGCCCTCCTCACAATAATATGAGTGTCTCACAATCACTAATTTTATCTTCCTCATGTGTGAAACACAGAAGTATTTATCCTCATTTTACACATGGGGAAGTGAGATATAAAATAGATAAGTGACTTGGCCAAGATCAAACAGGAAATCTGTGACTAAGCTGGGAATTGAACTCAGCTCTTGAGTCCCAGACCAGGGCTCTCTCCAGTAGATCATTCTCCCTACTTTATGATTGAGCACTTGAAACTTTTAAACAATGCTGCAATCCCAAATATTTTCTTTCTCCAAACCATCTATCTAATACAGTGATCTGAAATGCTTTGTATAGTCTTTAGGGAAAAGAAGACCTTCTGATGACACAGCTAAGGATGTCTGAAAACCACAGTGCTTATATGATTTTTGTTTCCCATTTCCAAAGTCATGGTATAGCTTTGTTTCCTTTGGAGACAACACATGAATGTGCACACACACACACACACCAGTCTAGACAGTGCAGCTCATTTGGAGAGAAATAGATTTTTAAACATGTACCTGTCAGTGCATTGCTGTAAGATAAAGCCCTGGGGATCCCTGGAAGCTTCTCGAGGAAAGGCCTCATTGTTCCAACTAAATAATTTTGTTTACTTCTTCTCAAATCTATTTCTATATTTTGAAGAGACCAGGCTGACAATATGACATAGTACATTAATTTAAACTTCTGTTTACTGGAGAAAATAGCACTGTACTTCTAAAAAGGAGAGGGGAATAAAGCAGTTCTGGATATTTTCTCATTACAAATTCAACTAATTCTAAAATAAGTAAATATTTTCATTGTTTGTTTGTTTTTTCAGAAACCCAGAAAACTGAGATGTTTTTAAACTTAATAAAACATCTAATAATATGTGAGTATTACAGGTCTGATCCTTTGAGCTATTAAGAGCATTCAACTCCCAATGACTTCATCAGGATTTGAGGATCTGTACCTTAAGGTTCAAGACCCCAGTTAGCTGGTGACATATTTTAGTTGAAATGAGAACCTCCACAAAACCTCAGCCCAAAAAGCCAGCCAGACATGAACCAACATCTTTCTTGAGATTCAAAGAAGTTCAGAACTATTTTTTTTTAATATCAGTCTCACACATCTGTACTTCTGGGTACTATCATGATTTGGAACAGGAAGTGCTGGCATTTCCTATAAGAGAGATTCCTCTCACAGTATTTCTGGTCCATCTGGGAAAAAAAATGTATAAACAGGTGAAATACAACCTGTTCTCATGAGATTTCATCTTGATTTTACAAACCCAAGAAGTTCAGATGGTTGAAATAACCCAGATGACCTAGTGAAACAATCCAAATAATATCTTTCATGGCTTAAGGCATTTCCCAGGAAATATAAGAGTAAAATGGACACTACTATTGACTGTCCATGAAACCGATTTGCCAAACAGATTTTGAAGATAGAAAGTTTAAGGAAAGTAATCAAGGCTGTTGATGCAATGGGTAAGATACTTTGTGGGAGTTGAGAAACACATACATGGGAAGGTATCTCAGTTTAGGAAACCTGAGTAAGGTATTGAAGCTAGGGCATTATCGGATGCTTACATTTGCTGATGTTACAGGTAAATTTTCTAGAACCTGGGGGTTTTTTTGTCTTCTGGATGCCAGATCTCAATACTGGCAGAAATAACTGGATAAAAAATTAATTGCTAATACTTTTAACACCTCAGAAGGAAGATACAGGCGCACCTGCTGCTCACCCTTTGCATGTTGCTAAGCCCATGAAGTGTTTTAAAAGGATGTGAATGAATAATATAGAGGGGTACAGTGATTGTACCCTCTATTTGCATGGTAGATGAGGTATTGTTTCTTGGAGATAATGTGGGAGATCAAGCCAATCCAAGTGGCTAGATACCTAACCAATCCATGCTCTACAGACCTACTAGTAAGGAAGTCAAGTTGAATCAGAGCAAATAGATCATCAGAGCAGATGTCCCCCTATTGTCAAGAAGGCTAATGGCATATTGGGCTGCATTAGTAGGAGCATTGCCAGCAGATTGTGGGAAGTGATTATTCCCCTCTATTTGTCACTGGTGAGGACACATCTGAGTATTGTGTCCAGTTTTAGGCCCCCCACTAGAGAAAGGATGTGGACAAATTGGAGTGAATCCAGACGGAGGGCGATGGAAATGATTAGTGGGGCACATGACTTATGAGGAGAGGCTGAGAACTGGGCTTACTTAGTCTGCAGAAGAGAAGAGTGAGGGGGGATTTGATGGCAGTCTTCAACTACCTGAAGGGGGGTTCCGAAGAGGATAGAGCTAGGCTGGTCTCAGTGGTGACAGATGACAGAACAAGGAGCATTGGCCTCAATTTGCATTGTGGGAGGTCTAGGTTGGATATTAGGAAACATTATTTTATATATTAGGAAACATTATTTCACTAGGAGGATGGTGAAGCACTGGAATGGGTTACCTAGGCAGGTGGTGGAATCTCCATCCTTAAAGGTTTTTAAGGCCCAGCTTGACAAAGCCCTGGCTGGGAAAATTTAGTTGGGATTCGTCCTGAACAGGGGTTGGACTAGATGACCTCCTGAGGTCTTTTCCAATTCTAATCTTCTATGATTCTATGAAGGGAAGTATTTTGGTCATATTCTTTTTGCTGAACTGACAAAAAATGGCAGCAATCACTGGATAAAAGCAATCAGAGATTCTTGCCAAGATAGAAGAGCTATCAGGAATAATTAGGGTTATATCAAACCATTGGCACCATTAATTGATCTCCTAAAGAAAGACTGAGTTTCAGTAAGTGCTGAGTAAAGATTCAATCTTCACCAAAAGAAACTAACTGACAGTGGAGGGACATTGATGAGCTACGATATAAATGAAGGGGTAATTCTTGAGATTGATACATTTAAGTAAAGCTTTGGGGCTGTCTCCCTACCAGAAGGGAACCCAGTAGTTTATGTACCCAAGTCTTTCAAAATTCACTGAAATAAGCTCTCCATAAATCAAAGAGATGAATGAAATTTTGTTCAGCTCTGAGTATTTCCATTAATATGGGTATATGGGAGAAAAGTAATAGTGAAATCTGACTGAGTCTTTAGAGGCAATAATAAAATCAATAAAACAACATCAAACAAGCAATGCAGACGTTCCATCAAGACTAGAAAACATATTGCACCTGAAAAAATAGAACATTAAACAGAGACCAAGGTAGGATATATCAGTCATTCATACCTGAAGCAGATTATTTCTGGGAGGGCATGACATTATGGAGGCACAAATTCATGTAGTCTGTCCAAATTATCTACGTAGAACAAGAAATTGTCTAAATTAATGATTGTGACTAAATAAGGTCAGCAGCTAGCCACACTATTACAAACCATTATTGTTACTTGGTCAAAAGAAAAGTGATTGCCACAAGTGATAGGGCACAGGAAGTCTGAGGAACTAAAAGTTAATAGATCATCTGATCTTCAAAATGAAAGATTTGTGGGTCCATTGTCTCTGAGATTTGGAAATTACAAAAATTATCTATTCCAGACACATGAGTAAAAAAGTGCCAGACACACAAGTAAAAAAGTGCAAACGTAGGGCTACACATTTGCTGTTTTGACTTGAGATGAATGCAGAAGCTGAAGAACTGCTATACAACAAGAGAGATGGTCTTGTGCTCAAAGCACTGAAATGGGCCTCAAATGATGTGAATTCAATTGTCAGATTTATCACAGACTTCCTATGTGACTTTGGGAAAATCATTTATTCCTCTGTAACTCTGTCCTCCACCTGTAAAATTGGAATAATACTACTTCCTTTCTTCTGTCTCCTCTCCTGCAGATAGAAGTAGTCACAGCTGAGGAATGTTGTTGTCAAAGCTGTTATCTATTCACAAATAGAGACCTCAAGTCCCTAAACAAATAAGAAGATGGTGACGTTTCATGTGGAAATTATAAAGTCTGCCCAAGCTTCCATATCCCCAAAGGATTCTTTGTCATCATTGCACCTGTAAGAAGCCCAGTTAAATATTCCTCAAGAGGAGAGTCCTCTGTACATTTCTCAGCAATACAACTGTATTGATAATGGATCTCTCACATACACAGGTCGCGTTCCAATGCCTGCCATTTTGTTCAGTTATCTGCTTTACATTGTATTTACTTGGTTTTATTTATTTATTTTTTTAATTTTATTTTATTTTATTTGATTAATTGATTTATTTTAAGTACTAACAGAAAAAAGTTTAGAAAAAAAAATTCATGGGAGAGCATGAATCGCTTCTTTCATTGGTCCATGTCCGCCATAATTAAATTGACGTCAATGTCGTCATTGCACTACTTTGAAACCAGTGAGAGGAAAATCACATCGTATTCTCTCATTGATGTTTTTTTCACTTCTTTCCACTGAAACTTCTGTCTCCTCTATTATTTCTTCTTCACCTACTGGTCACACCTGAAAATAGTGTACTATATTTGTTTTTTACTGTCTCTTCTTATTAACCAATTATCCCTCCCTTCACCATCCACGTCTCCCTTTAACAGGCTTCACTTCAATAAACTGGACCTTCTTTTCTGCTATGTCACCTTTGGTATTTAAATCTAATAAAAATAAATCTCAGACAATCACTGAACCGCCTCTGTACTGCTGCCTTTTAGCGGTAGCTCCTCCACCCACAGCCTGAAATTGCTAATCATTAAAAACATCCCATTTTTTTTAATTCCCCCTCTTCAGCATTTACATAGACTAAAAATTGGATGTAGGAGTTTTTAAACTGAACAACACAATGGCGAACAGACAAAAACTATGACACTGCCAGAAAGAACATACTGAAAGTGGAATTATAGGGGAAAATAAACTACAAAATCGAACAGAACAAAACATGCTGTAAATCCTTTTTTACTGAGAAATTGTAGAAGAGCTTGTCACACTATTGTGTGCTCTAGGAGTATACTGGCATAAAGAAAACACTGATGTTCATTTGCCCCCACCGAAGTGATTGTAAGTTGTGTCATTAACAGGAGCAGGGCTGAGCCCTTGAATTTGGTGGCAAACCTAATTAGCAGGCACTGTGATAGTAAATGCCTCTTGTGATAGCTTGATTTTAATCTGACAATAAATTATATTTGATATAGATTAGAATATTGGTAAAAACAACTAAATGTAAATACTATTATTTTTAAAGACAGACTGATCTTGATTCACTCTAACATTTCTGGCCAAGGGACAATTGATATGTAAACCAGAATCTGGTCACCATGGGTGAAATCCTGGCTCCATTGAAGACAATGGCAATACTCCCATTGACTTCAGCAGGTCCAGGATTTCACCCCTGATTTTAGTCTTACTAAGATGCAGATGAGTTTCAAAGAGGCATTTGAATAAGGAAATGGGGAATACCTCCAAGGCTATACAGGGACATGTTGAAAGATAAAGGGAACAGTAGCCATTGTAAGTGAAATAAATTGTTGCATTTCCTCCCATGCCCAGTATGTCTGATAAAACATTACATTGCTGAAATACTGATACGATCTCAGGCAACATGCCTGATACAATGATTAAGAATTCTGTCACATCTTGATCATTACAAATGGTTACAGACAATAAAAGACTAGAATCCAAATGTGAGACACCTGTAACTATAAACTGCATTCCTGAGTTGCTGCCTGACCAAGAAGGTCATATAGAAAAGTAATTCTGAAAAGCTGGGTGACAGGAGAAAAGACAAATGTGTCATTTAGACATGTAAGCGTATTTTTATTCACTGCAATTATATCTAAGTGTTACCAATCTAGAAGAGATCTGCAGAGTTTTCTGATCAAATGTGTTATGCGTAGTGTTGCAGATATGTCATTTTCCTGCAATATCTTTGGGAAAACCCATTGAATTAAGTTTTTAAGTATCTTTGAAGTCCATTGTATTAAAAGTAAAAGTGATACATACATTGGGCCTGGATGATCAAAGTACTGTGTTGAAAAATGTGGCAGAGAAGGATGAGATTTTGGGACAATATATGTGGAGTGGATTTCTTGGAAAATATCTGGGGGGCGGTGAATGCAAATCTGCCCTTCCCCCCCACCATTATGCAAAAATCCATCTCTTTAAAGCTACCACCTGAGGACAGGGCAATTTTCTGCTGATTATCTCTTCCCAGGGTCCCAAGATCAAAGGCCCAAATCATATAAAGAAGTGACTCTCAAATTTGTGAGTCTGCTTGTTCTGAGCTAAAAGTTGTTATGAAATTGTTTCCATGGAAAAACCCATTAGTAGGATTTTGAAGGACTGACATCTACCCGAGAGTTGTTGGAGTTGGGGGTGATTGCTGGTAAGTTTCTTATCATGCATGTATGTTCTTTTATTGTTGTAATATTTTATCTGTAATGCTTTCACTGTAAGAATAAATGTACTTACTTTGAAGGAGCTGTATGGTAATTTCTAATTGTGGGCAGTTATGATGTTTATAGCATCTGGGGCAAAAGCAAAGCAGACCTGCTGAGGAAGTCTGACTTGCTGGGGAACTTACAATGTAGGCAGGGATCTGTGCAGCCTAGTAAAAGACAGGAGGGAGAGAAATGAAGTTCTCCGTGCAAGAGAGGTGACAGCTGAGGAGCCGGGAGCCTAGAGTGGATGCCCTTGCTGGACCACAAAGGGGAAATACAGGTGCAGTTCCCCTGAACAGACACAGTTTCTTTTGGTTTACTATGATATTTTCTCTGTTTTTAATGCAGTTTGTTTTTTAATTAAATGACTTGAGTCTTATTGCATGTCTACACTACATACCTAAGTCAACCTATGCTAGATCAATTTACAGCTTCCACGGGGCTCTTGGTGGTGGAGATGGGGTCGCCAGGATAGCGTTATGCTTCTTATAGAACCAGCAGGTCTTAGGTGCAGCACCGGAGTGACGGTTTGCCTCCCTCGCCTTATGGTTTGCCTGCCTCAGCTCCTTTATCTTCACTCTGCACTGCACCGTGTCCTGATTATAAGCCTTTTTGCACAAGACTCGATAAATCTGCCTGTTGGTATTAAAATTCCTACAGCTCAAGTGCAGCTGTGACTGCACAGCCTCCTCTCCCCATTACTAAGCAGATCCAAAGTAGTCCAAGCCAGAGAGCATTTGCTATGATAAGATACCATGGTCACCAGGGAAGATGCAATGAGACCTCTCCATGTCAAGCCAACAGGAAGTGGAATTTCAAAAATTCCCAGGGCCTCTAAGGCAGAGGGGCGGATGGTTGTTTACCGGGCTTGAGGTTGTCTGTGGGATGGAGACAGTTAATGGAAATGTTTATGCCCTTTTTTGTGATGAGTTCTTACTGTAACTGAAAGAAATCTGTGCTTCTCTTATACATGAGGATATTAATGAGTGCATTGCCTTGGTAAAGAGAAATTGTACACAGATTAAGATGGATAGTAAGGTGAACTTTGCTCATGTGTACAGAGGTTTATATGTAACATTGCTTATATATATACAGTTCAGCAAGGTATTCAAGTGCCTACTTGACTTTAAGCATATGAGTGATCCCATTGACTCCAGTGTGTCTACTTGTGTGCTTAAAGATAGGTACATGTTCAAGTATTGGGGTTGACGGACAATCCAGAGAGCAAGCAGGGTCTTGTGGTTAAAGCAATGGATATAGGGATTTTATTCATGACTGTCCTTCACCCTCATGGTGCAATGGTGGACTTGTCACTTAGTCTCTCTCTGCCTCAGTTCTCCATCTATAGAATGGTGATAATACTACTTTTTTCTCACCCTTTCTCTTGTCTATTTGGACTGTAACCTCTTCAGGCAGGAACTGTGTATATGCACAGTGCCTATCTGGGGGTGGGGGAGGTCTAGGAATGATTGTCATGCAAATAATTAATAATATACAAAATGACTTATTTGTTAGGGTAACTTTGTCTTTAGAGTAAAGTTGCAGCCCTCTTATGCCATGGAATTGAATTGTGGAGCAGTAAGGCTGGGAAGAATATGAGTATGTGCCAGCAATAATATATTCTTAGGAGACTGAAATTTAATTGACTAGATGGAGCTGTTTGTACGAGACATTTCAAGAGACATTGGCAATGCTTGCAATGACAGAACTGAGGACACGCGATAAAAGATGGAGGAAAATATAGCTAGGGCAAGAGCCCAGGAAAAACAAATTTGCTTTGGGGATTCAATTAGATTTGCAAAGCAAGAGGTGTTGCTAGAAGAGGCTGCAATATGAATGTGTAATGGAAAATTAGAGATGGATCTGTCTTAGTTAATATGATGGAAATATGTCATGTCTCTATTTACTTGACTGTGTTGCTCACCTTAATTTAAAATCCCTATAACCACTCCTCAAAGCTATCTCAATTCATTACACCTTCATTAGTAATATTTGCATTTGTCATGCTCCACCAACAGAAGCCACAGACTAACTAATAGGGCAATATTCTGGATGTATTTAGGAAGAAATTCACACTGGCACAAAAGGGCCTCTTTTAAAAACATCTTCCACATGACTTATTGCCCAGGAGAGGGGTTGTACGTGGAGCAGAGCTGTCCTCCCACCTTGAATGCTATGGAGGGTGTAAGTGTGATGGTTCAGAGCAGGCTGATGTGACAGGACTGGCGAAGAACTGGAATCTCCAGTTACGTGGATCTTGTGTTCCTTATGACTCACTGCAAATGGCATGTCTATTTAAGGTACTTATATGGCTTCCATCACTCTGGTATCTGAGCGCCTCACAATCTTTAATATGCTTACCCTCACCACACCCCTCTGAGGAAGGGAAACACTACTATCTCCACTTTTACAGATGGGGAACTGAACCACATAGAGCTTAAGTGACTTGTCAAAGACCACACAGGAAGTCTCCCAAGTCCTAGGCTAGTGCCCTAACCATTGGCCCATCCTCTCGTCCCCCCCTGGCTCATGCAGGGTCTGCAGTCCATAATCTGGAATGGCTGCAATGAGGCTGTTCTTCAACCCAATGCCTGGCCCTGGATGGTGGGAGTGGATTTTAACCAGCCTAACACACTGTTGTATCAACCAGGCAAGGTACTAACAAGCTTCAACAGGACTTTATTTTCAATGTGGAAAGCTCTTTACCAAGCTGCTGCTGCACCCTCTGTAGCTTTCTCCCAGCCTCTCAACTCCTCTCCCATCCTTCCTGTTTCCTGTCCTTTCAGACTCCCAACAGCCAGTGCTCCCAATTCTAATAATTGCAAGCAACATCTAAACACCACACATGTATCGTACAGGCAAAATAATATCACCAGTTTACACAAGTAATATCTAAATAAATTCTTGTGAAATCCCAAGGATTTTTGGGACAATTCCACAATTGCCTTAATTTTTTGATTTAGCCAGTTCATTTGGAAACTAAAATAAAACTGAGCTGGATGGAGAGAGATTTCCATTCATTTCTGCCATTTGGAAGCTGGCTAATTTCCTCATTTGGGGAAGGTTTGGAGCAAGGTGGTTCTGTTGCTACTGAGAGAATGACCAGGGTTAAGGCTACTGCTTGCAGTGAAAACCACCTTTTGTACTTCCTCTCTGCTGGGAACCTGAAACAGAAGACTGGGAATATGGGTGACAGATTTCCTAGAATAAGGTTCATGCTGGAAAAGCAAACAATTTACTGATGGCAAGAGGTTGATCTGGCCCCAATTCAGCAAAGCAGCCAAACAGTTAAGGGCATGCTTAAGTGCTTTCCTGAGTAAGGGACTAACTGCATAAGATTTCACCTCAGAGTGAGAATGCTCAAGCTTCTGAAGATATTTAGTTCACATTGGGTATGCTCAATAGCTTAACAAAAGCATAAGCATAATCACTCCCATACTGGTAATTTCCTTAGAGAGGAAGGCTGGTGGCTGTCACCTGAAAGCTAACTGTACTGGAAACAGGATTGATGTATTGTAAGTTCTGAGAGAAATGATCTAAAACACTTGTGATTTAAATAATAAAACACCACACAATTCAGTGAATTATAGAGGGATTCAAATGAAAGGGAATGCCTCTTTTCCAACCACTTGGATAAAGTCTAGTGCAAACTTTATTTATGGACTAAATTGTAGTTTACTGGGAGGTAAGGTGCCAGGTTTTTTTTGGTTTTTTGTTTTGTTTTGTTTGCTTGTTTTACTAGTTTCCACATGTGACGTTATAGCGGGTGTTTGAACCTTTGTATTTTGTACAGAAGCTCTTTTGAATGTCAGAGTATATGGAAGTCTTTTTTCATTCCTCTGCATATTAAAAAAAAAAACAACAAAAAACAACAAACAAAAATCCTTACATCTTTGTAACAATCTTCCTTTTTATTTAAAGCCACATAGCCTGTTTACAAGAACAATTTATACTTTCCAACATACACCTTAATGCAGTAGTATTTGTTATGTTGCAGGGATTTTACTTTCACAGCCAATGTTTTTAATTGATAATGTAGATAATATAATTTGACAAAGTTTCAGGAATATTTAATTTCATTTTTAGGGCTGTATTTGCTTTTTTAAATTATAAATAAGATATTTGAAATGTCAGTTAAATGACGGCTGTTCTTGAATCTTTCTTAAGTGATCTTTACATGGAAAAAATATTACTAGACCTAGGACATCACAGTGCTCTTGCATATCAAATTTACAGTAGCCACAACAACTTTATATGACTGTGTAAACAATTTATTGCAATTAACAAAAATCGCTATCATACAAACAAAAAAATATTATGTCAAGGCAACCCACAATGGGGAAACAAAGATGGCAAAGCAAAGGATGTAAACTGTTTTAGGACATGGACTATCTTCTTGTGTGTTTGCCAGGCACAGCACCATAATGGGGCCTCAACAGTGATGAGTCCTTTGGATGCTAATTCAATACAAATAATAAAAGGAGGCCATAAAATATCACACATGGACTGAGTCAGTGATTCTGAGAGGTAGGGAAATATTATCTGATCATGTAATAAGACTGTATACACACAAGGGGCACAAGTTAAGTTATTCAGACAAATGTAACTTCCTCATTCTCTGACTTTTGAGCACTTCACTTTGCAGCTTTAAATGTGCTTTCTAAGGCACTTTCTAAAGACCCAAAGCTCATGGATGTTTAGAAGGATGTTGAGTGGGAAAACTGGGCTGTGGAGCAGCATGTTACTTCTGGGGGAATTCTGTGCCAAAAAAATTAAAAATTCTGTGCACAATATTTTTAAATTCTGCATAATTCTGAATATTTTATTTGTCAAAATAACACAATATAATTACATCCCACCATCAGCCTCAGCCTAGACCAGTCCACACAAGAGATCCAATTCCTGGACACTACAGTGCTAATAAGCGATAGCCACATAAACACCACCCTATACCGGCAACCTCCAGACCCGCTATACTTACCTACATGACTCCAGCTTTCATTCAGACCCCATAACATGATCCATTGTCTATAGCCAAGCTCTATGATACAACCGCATTTGCTCCAATCCCTCAGACAGAGACAAACTCCTACAAGATCTCTATAAAGCATTCTTAAAACTACAGTACCCACCTGTTGAAGTGAAGAAACAGATTGACAGAGCCAGAAGAGTACCCAGAAGTCACTCAATACAGGACAGGCCCAACAAAGAAATTAACAGAACACCACTAACCGTCACCTTCAGCCCCCAACTTAAACCTCTCCAGCACATCATCAAAGATCTACAACCTATCCTGAAGGACGATCCCTCACTCTCACAGATCTTGGGAGACAGGCCAGTCCTCTCTTACAGACAGCCCCCCAACCAAAAGCAAATACTCACCAGCAACCTCACACCACACAACAGAAACACTGACCCAGGAACCTATCCTTGCAACAAAGCCTGTTGCCAAATCTGTCCACTTATCTATTCAGGGGACACCATCATAGGACCTAATCACATCAGCCACACCATAAGAGGCTCATTCACCTGCACATCTACTAATGTGATATATGGCATCATGTGTCAGCAATGCCCCTCTGCCATGTACATTGGCCAAACCGGACAATCTCTATGCAAAAGAATAAATGGACACTAATCAGACATCAAGAATTATAACATTCAAAAACCAGTTGGAGAACACTTCAACCTCCCTGGTCACCCAATTTCAGACCTAAAAGTCACAATTCTCCAACAAAAAAAACTTCAAAAACAGACTCCAATTAGAAACTGCTGAATTGGAATTAATTTGCAAACTGGACACCATTAAATTAGACTTGAATAAAGACTGGGAGTGGATGGGTCATTGCACAAAGTAAAAACTATTTCCCCATGCTAATTTTTTCCCCTACTGTTAATGACTCCTTCTTGTCAACTGTTTGAAATGGGCCATCCTGATTATCACTACAAAAGGGATTTTTCCTCCTGCTGATAATAGCCCACCTTAATTAATCGGTCTCATTACAGTTGGTATGGCAACACCCATTTTTTCTGTTTGTGTATATATATCTTCCCACTGTATTTTCCACTGCATGCATCTGATGAAGTGAGCTGTAGCTCAAGAAAGCTTGTGCCCAGATAAATTTGTTAGTCTCTAAGATGCCACAAATATTCCTCTTTTTTTTCCTGATATTCTTGAGTTTCAAAAAGACTGCCCAGACTAATGAGCCTAGTGATGTATGAATTGCTATTTTAATGTAAAAATATATTTTGTTGGTTTATGTAGCAAAAACAACAATTTGAGCGGCCTTTGCTAAACCTTACCATTCTACTCCCTCTCCCAGCAGATTTGACTTTATTGTCAATGGCCCCTGGAGCATTTAGGAGATTTTTGTTTAACTACATCCCTCCATGTACTGTAGCTTTGAAATAGTGTTCAAAAAAATTTCCTCAGAACTATCCTGTATTGAGACAGGAATTGCTTGGTTTTTCTCTTGCTCCTGCTGCAGTCTAGCAGCAGTTCTGATGGACAGAGGGGATCCTGAACGAGGGAATTTCCCTGTTTTTAATCCTCTTCAGCACATTACAAATGATAGGAGCAAGGCCTGGTGCTAAAATGAAAATGTCCCCTTAACCGACTCACACTGATCTCTTCAAGCCTGCTTCTGTGCTTCCCATAAGCATCCTCAATCAATCAAGGGAGGAGATCTGAAGCCATTCTACCTGGGAAAGACCAGGTTCTATGGATATCTATTGACAGTTTGGCCCTGAACCTCAAAGATATCAATCAATGGGAGTTAAGTGTCTAAATACCATAGAGGATCTGGCCCATTTTCCCTTGACTTCTAATTGCAGATGAAGCTGAGCACTGCTGCAAGAACCAAGGAGCTGTTTAGTCAGAGAAGAAGGAACTACCCAAGACATGGAATGATCTAGACTACTTCTATAACAGACCATGTTTGCCTAAAGAATACAAGGAAGGATAAAAATATTGATGCTTGATCCCTTTCATGTTCTGATCAGTTGTGGCTGATTTTTTTTTTGTTTTGTTTTGTTTTGTTTTAAATGAGGGACAGTTTTGTGAGAAATACTTCAGCCATCTTCCGCAAACTCTTGAGATGTGATCCCACATAACCTCTAGGTAACTAATATATCTTTTTTTTATATGTAGTGGGATAGCACTTGACTCTCCCTCCTTAATAGGTATGTTTCTTTTATTATTGTAATCTAGCTACTTCAGATATGTCAAGTCAGGAAGTAAGTTTAGAACAATAGTTATTTATTGTAAATTAATTAATATGACAAATTTACTTTGTCTGCACTATTACTTCTCTCTATCCCTTATTTTAAGTCCTTTCTTGACGTAGGTGACATATTGTCAGTGTACTTAGTGAGTATAACTCAACACAATATATTTAGAAAATGAAAAAAAATACTGTATCCATAAATCCTGTTTTCTTTGTGGTTTGAAATGAATATCATTTTTAAGATTCAACTAGAAGATTATAAACGATAGCCAGATGCTAGTATCCATCACTATAAATGGAGTTACTTACTCCAGATTTGTCCTCTAATTAGAATCAGACTGGGGTCCTGGGGATTTGATTCCTTTAATAAATCTACTTGACATAAAATCCTGTTAGTTATATTAACTGTGATAAATAGTATCACAACAATGAATTCAGTTCTATCATATCATCTGGTACTTTTTATAATATGCGTTCCAAAGCACTGTCAAGTATTAGTCCAGCAGCTAAACAGTTAGATTTCACAATATTACAAAAGTTAATGTTCAATTACAATGATTAATAAAGCATGAGCTTTTAAGTGTTTGCAATAAATGGCATTTCACTACCCAACTATGAACCATCTGGTCACAAAATCAAGACCTTTGTCAGTGTGTAAATTTGGTCATGGAGCCATGTTGCACACTGACCTCGCAAATGCTATTCTTCTTTATGTTGCTACAGTGAAACATAAAATCTCATTGGTATCCTGAATGTGACTGCACAAAATAAATATTTTGTTGGATTGATTTTCATTGTAAAGAGACATGATTTAAGTCCAAGAAATGGTGTATGTTGGGGGTGGGGGAGGGGAGGGTGTTTCTGTCTGTCTACTGATACATGTTGACACAGGATACCTGGCCCCTTTAAGGGGAGATGGCCCTGTGAGCAGTTAGCTGCTATCTCTCAGTTGAGGCTTTAGGGGCTGGTGAAGAGCACCTGCCCTTATACAAGCTGACAGACGCTCCACTGAAGGGAGAAATGTGGAGATTTGCAAGGAGGCTGCTGTGGAAACCCCTGGGTTAACTCGGGGGGGACAGAACAGAGAGGAACTCCAGTGACAACTGTTCTGAGACACAGTACTGTAAAAAAGGCAGAGACTAAGCAAATGCCAGAAAGGATTGAAGGGTCTTTTGAAAGAGAAGGTACGCCCTCAAGAATCAAGGGATGTGCCTAGCTTGAGACTGGGGTTGAAGAAGTGTATGTGTGAGGACTTTGATACTCTGGAAGTGATGGACTTTTCTTGTATGATTTAGCTGGAGGGTGAGTTACTGCAGCAAACAAATCATGTAGGAAGATTTGGGAAAACTAGCCTCATTGATGGGAAACTGAGGTAGCCGCTATCCCAGAGCAGTAGTACTGCTCAGTGTGTGTGTGTGTGTGTGTGTACATGTGAGTGCGTACATGTGTGTAGATGGAGCTGCTAGCACATCATATTAAGATTGCCTGACACTTCACTTTGTGTACTCCTATTTTCAGATGCTTACAAGTTTGTAGCCGTTTATCTGGTGGGGCTGAAATTTTCCATTCTGGGTGTCTCTGCCAGTATGTGGGGAAAAAAGTAACATAGCCATTTCTCAGAATGAGGCTAGGGAAAAATACATTTTGTCTGTGATAAATTCCTCACTCCTTTTCTTTGACCCGCTCAAGCACCCTGATGCTTTGGAACAAGGACATTAAATTGGGCATAGGGATTGGCCTTTATTGTGCCAGGGATATGCCTTTTACCATCCTAGTGAAAATCTGCCTGTATTTGGCCAAGTTAGAAACCTTTGCAAAATAGCAGTTTGCACATGCCCAGTAGAGACTTCTTAGAGTTGAGCAGCTAAAAACTCTGAAGAATCCATCCTCGCTGAGCATGTTCCAGCCCCTCACAGCTTCAAATCCTGACCAGACTATGCCTGCACATCCCCACAGAACAACTGATCAGGTTCTAGCCAAGGCGATGGAGGCTCAGAAGGACTTTTCCTGTAACAGCTGTTCATGTTAGAAATTGTTTGTTATAGATCAGATTCAAATTAATCAGTGTACTTTGATGTCTAAGTAGATGTCATTCATCTTTCAAATACATTGTTTGCAAGGGCACATTATGACTGGCACTGGAACTGACTGCAGAGGGCCTGACACTCCTATACGCTCTGTGCCCCCTCACCCTGACCCTTCTGGCGGTACCCAGGTAGTGTAGAGGGGATAAAGAGAAGGGGCAACTTTTAATTCTGATCCTAACTTTTGAGTGTTTGACTTGGCTACCTTAATAATGTTCTTTAACATGGTTTTGTGTGTGTGTGTAATATCTATAATATTGCAGTTTCAGGAGTATCTGTAGGAATGAGGTAAAGCCACATTCTCTAAAAATATGATGAACTTTAATGCAGCCACAGCCTTCACACAGCAGAGGCCCCCCTCCTGTAGACAGTACTGCTTTCCCAAAAGAACACTGTTTCAAGTCTCATTCCCTCAGCTTCTCCCTCAACCCACACCCAACTGCAACAGTTAGTGGGGATGGAAGCCTATTACACTACCTGCAGTGTCTGTCTATGTACATATGCATAGACGGTTACTGTCATAAATATAAAGGGAAGGGTAAACCCCTTTAAAATCCTTCCTGGCCAGAGGAAAAATCCTCTCACCTGTAATGGGTTAAGAAGCTAAAGGTAACCTCTCTGGCACCTGACCAAAATGACTAATGAGGAGACAAGATACTTTCAAAAGCTGGGAGGAGGGAGAAAAACAAAGGGTCTGGGTCTGTCTGTATGCTGCTTGTGCCAGGGACAGAACAGGAATGGAGTCTTAGAACTTTTAGTAAGTAATCTAGCTAGGTATGTGTTAGATTATGATTTCTTTAAATGGCTGAGAAAAGAACTGTGCTGAATAGAATGACTATCCCTGTCTGTGTGTCTTTTTTGTAACTTAAGGTTTTGCCTAGAGGGATTCTCTATGTTTTGAATCTAATTACCCTGTAAGGTATCTACCATCCTAATTTTACAGAGGTGATTCCTTCACTTCTATTAAAAGTCTTCTTGTAAGAAAACTGAATGCTTTTTCATTGTTCTCAGATCCAAGGGTTTGGGTCTGTGGTCACCTATGCAAATTGGTGAGGATTTTTACCAAACCTTCCCCAGGAAGTGGGGTGCAAGGGTTGGGAGGATTTGTGGGGGAAAGGTGTGTCCAAACTACATTTCCCAGTAAACCCAGTTAAAGTTTGGTAGTGGCAGTGGAAGTCCAGGGCAAAGGGTAAAATAGTTTGTACCTTGGGAAAGTTTTAACCTAAGCTGGTAAAAGTAAGCTGAGGAGGTTTTCATGCAGGTCTCCACATCTGTACCCTAGAGTTAAGAGTGGGGAAGGAACCTTGACAGTTACCAACAAACTACTAACATGTTTGTGAGAGGAGATAAAATAATGGGCCTGCCTGCTACACCAGCAAACCAATTAAAGCTTCAGTGTCATCTTACTTTAAAGCACTGATCCATCTTGCCCTAAAAAACAGTACTTCTGGAAAGGACAAAATTGTATCTGACAAAGCCAACATAACGATAAACTGAAGTCATAACTCGCTTCAATCCAGGTGTTCAAGGTAGTGTTGACTCAATTTCACCTTCTTTACAAGTCAATACTGTAAAAAAAAAACAAAAAAAACCAAAAAAAAAACAGAAAAACAAAAGAAAAAAAAACAACACTGCCCTCTCTGACCTTGGCAAGGGTTCACGAACATTTTTATGGTGTGCATCATGTCCTGGTACGAGAGAGTGAGTAAAATTTTCAAAGGCACCTAAGCAATGTGACTGTCACTTTCAAAAGCACCTTGACAGTCAATGGAATGGTCACTAAGGCTTCTAAGTCACTTAACAATTTCTGAGAACTTTATGTATTATCTTGTGTCCCTTCTCTTCCTCATTTATAATCTCATGGGGCACCTCCCCATCCCTTCACAATCATCCTCCCACTTTTGATCAAATAACATACCTGAATCAATCACATTAATTCGTCACATTTTATGGAATTCTTCACATTATAATGGAAAATTAATGTTAGGAAAATCTGATATTTTTATCTGTTTCTGGTTCAATTTAGCATACAGAAACAAGAAGGAAAAGCCAGCACCATGTGATCAGCCATTTCTCCTCCGATAGTGGTTGTCCCTGGTTCACAGTTTTTGAATCCCGGATCTGTGGCCATTTTTGTAAGAGATGAGACATTAACCCTAATGTCTTCACCAAAACCCAGTTCCAATAACTACACTGTGACACTCTAAAATTCCACCTGTAGCTTAAATTGCTTATTGAATATCTTCACTCCTATCCTAAATCACAATGTGGTGGTGGTGTGTGCTAAACCAGTGCTCCCCCAACTGTAGGCAGTGCGCTGGGTCCCGGGCCAGCCTCAATGGGGGTGGGGAAGGAGCATCACCCAGCACTGCTTGGCTCTGGCCACGGTCCTGGCTGCAGGCCTAGCCTTGGCCCCTGGCTCCCGTCTCAGCTGTGGCTCCACTCCTGGCCCCAGCTATAGTCCCAGTCTTGGTTCCTGGCCTCGCTCCCAACCACGGCTCCTGGGGGAAGGGGGGAGCATAGACAGGTGTGTGTGGGGTGGGGAACACTACCTAAAAAGTGTGGGGACCACTGAGTTAAATTATTCTCTTGCCATTCAGAGGTGAGATCCTGTTGCTTATACAGTCAATGAGGAGTTTGCTGTTAACATGAATGGGCCCAGTTATTTTACACATAGTTAGAATCAGATCTGACAAAGGGGTAATACATTAGAGGTGCTCAGTATCTTACAGGATCATACCATTAATACAGTTAATCAAACATAATATAACCATGTAAACAGATGAAAGGCTGATGAAATGTAAGATCATTAGTTCAATGGGATCACTTTCCCCCCAACCAACCTTCCCAAAACAGATGCATTCTTCTTTCCTTTTTCTTTTTCATTAGCTCATAAATTGGTGATACAGCAGAGATCACTGTCTCCCAAATAGAACTGAAGAAATTCTCTCCTTTAATATTACAATTTTGTTCTTGAATAATGTTCCATAACAATATATTCCACATTTCCCATATGAAGAAGTATCAAAGAACATTGCAATTAATATGTAAAACTCTCTCCATACATTCATTATTTTTACTCTATATTTGCATTCAATACCGTTGTGCTTAATATTTTTAAAGCAATTCTTTGCTTAATGTGAGAACAGAACACATTGTACCAATATCACTTCTACCCTCCTTGCATTGTAAATTATTCTAACAACAAAATCTATATGTGTGCACAGTTCATAAATCAGAACAAGTGTATTCTTATTATTGAGGCAAACTACCCTTGAAACTAAAGTGAATGCTGAGTCTGAACTATGACTTTCAAAGTTCAGGTTCAGTAGCTGTGAAATGACTGGCGCTCGCTCAGCTATATATAATGCAAGTTTCTGTTTGGATGATATCTCATCTCCTAACCCTCACTTGAAATACCAGTGGGAGCCACGATGGTCTGAACCTGCAGACATGGCAGGTAAGCGGCATCCCAAGTTTGGGAAACACTGGCCTAAAGGGATAAAACAGAGGACTGTAAGATTTAATTCATCCCCATTTTAGTGTTTTTATGTGAAGAGCCTGAACTTCCCACTGTTCTCATATCAAGAGTGTTAATTAACCCTCTTCTATCCTTCCTTTTCCTTTTCTGAGTACACCAGTCTTGTCTTGTTCTCTGTCCTTGGATATATAAATTGGAAATCTCAAGTTAGGAGTAGAGAGTTAATTTTACCTCTATATTTGGAACTAGTTCAGCTGCTGCTGGAATACTGTGTCCATTTTGGGCAGTGGTGGGCAACCTGCGGCCTGCGGGCCTGTCAGGATAATCCGCTGCTGGGCCATGACACAGTTTGTTTACATTGACCATTTGCCATTCCCGGCCATTGGGAGCTGTGGGAAGTGACACAGGCCGCAGGCACGTGCTGGCTGCAGCTTCCCGCAGCTCCCATTGGTCAGGAGTGGTGAACTGAAGCTACTGGGACATGTGGGCGGCTGTGCTTGAGGAAGGTCAATGTAAACAAACTGTCTCGTGGCCTGCCAGCGGATTACCCTGACTGGCTGCAGGTAGCCCACCACTGGTTTTGGGTGTCTACAATTCAAGAAGGATGTTGATAAATTGGAGAGGCTTCAGAGAAAAGCCACAAGAATGATTAAAGGATTGGAAAGTATGCCTTGCAGTGATACAAGGAGTTTAATCTATTTAGCTTAAAAAAGGAAGATTGGGGTTGATTTGATTAGAGTCTATGTGTACTTGTATGATGAACAAATATTTATCCTTTCTTAAGATCCAGCTCCTTCATGCTTGCCCCTCTTTCCTGCCAGCCTTCTCGGTAGCTCCTGTCTCCCAACCCAGAACAATCAGTTTTCTCTGTCCTCCGTCAGAACACCCCTAACTGGTATTTCTCTCCCCCTTTCTCAGCTAGTTTCCCATTTCTCTGTAAGCAGCACAGCAGAAATGTTAACATTTAAATTTTGATAATGTATGTTTTAGAATTAATGTCCTTTGAGATGAACTGGAAAGCTCATAACTCTTTGTGACTATTTTTCTATCTGCAGACTCACTAAGCCATTACTTCTCAGTTCAAGCTTAGATTTCTCCTGTAAACCTGGGTAGAATATTATTTTTTCTAATTAGATTTAGAAGTATATAACATACATTGTGGAATGTGCCTTAAAGTTGTGCACAATTCTCTCTCATGTTGTATGGCAGTGCTGCTTATTTGTATGAAAAGAAAGAAACACATTCAAGAAGAAAAATCAAGGACTTAACTCCTAGTGCACAAATAGTTCCTATTCTCAATTGTTAAAGTAGCTTAGCTCAGTGGTTCTCAATTTTTTTTCCCCACCAAGGACCCCTTTGGCATCTGATGAGATTTCCTTGGCCACTTTATTTTTTTATACTTAAGTTTCATGTTGTTTTTATTCTATTAATTAGGTTACTTTATTTTTAAAAAATGTAATTAAAATAAGACTCAAAGGAACCAAAAGTCAACCATTTGTAATTATTATAAGTTATCGCATCACCCTTATTTTCACTTTAACTAACCTAGTAAAGGGACAGCTACCCACATAACCTATGTCCTAGGGAACACCACTTTGGAAAACACTGCCTTAACTTAAACTGGTTTCAGAATAGCAGCCGTGTTAGTCTGTATCCGCAAAAAGAAAAGGAGTACTTTTGGCATCTTAGAGACTAACAAATTTATTTGAGCATAAGCTTGCCACTATTTGAGCAGTGGAAAATACAGTGCGGAGATTTTATATACACAGAGAACATGAAACAATGGGTGTTACCATACACACTGTAATGAGAGTGATCAGGTAAGATGAGCTATTACCAACAAGAGAGAAAAAATAACCTTTTGTAGTGACAATCAAGGTGGGCCATTTCCAACCATTGACATGACCGTGTGAGGAACAGTGGGCGGGGGGGGCGGGGATAAACATGGGGAAATAGTTTTACTTTGTGTAATGACACATCCACTCCCAGTCTTTATTCAAGCCTAATGTAATCGTGTCTAGTTTTCAAATTAATTCCAATTCAGCAGTCTCTCGTTGGAGTCTGTTTTTAAAGTTTTTTTGTTGAAGAATTGCAACTTTTAGGTCTGTAATTGAGTGACCAGAGAGATTGAAGTGTTCTCCGACTGGTTTTTGAATGTTATAATTCCTGACATCTGATTTGTGTCCATTTATTCTTTTACGTAGAGACTGTCCAGTTTGGCCAATGTACATGGCAGGGGGCATTGCTAGCACATGATGGCATATATCACATTGGTAGATATGCAGGTGAACGAGCTTCTGATAGTGTGACTGATGTGATTAGGCCCTATGATGGTGTCCCCTGAATAGAGATGTGGACACAGTTGGCAACTGGCTTTGTTGCAAGGATAGGTTCCTGGGTTAGTGCTTTTGTTGTGTGGTGTGAGGTTGCTGGTGAGTATTTGCTTCAGGTTGGGGGGCTGTCTGTAAGGAAGGACTGGCCTGTCTCCCAAGATCTGTGATGGGTCATCCTTCAGGATAGGTTGTAGATCCTTGATGATGCGTTGGAGAAGTTTTAGTTGGGGGCTGAAGGTGATGGCTAGTGGCATTCTGTTATTTTCTTTGTTGGGCCTGTCCTGTAGTAGGTAACTTCTGGGTACTCTTCTGGCTCTGTCAATCTGTTTCTTCACTTCAGCAAGTGGGCATTGTAGTTGTAAGAATGCTTGATTGAGATCTTGTTTCTGTCTGAGGGATTGGAGCAAATGTGGTTGTATCATAGAGCTTGGCTGTAGACAATGGATCGTGTGGTGTGGTCTGGATGAAAGCTGGAGGCATGTATGTAAGTATAGCAGTCAGTAGGTTTCCGGTATAGGGTGGTGTTTATGTGACCATCGCCTATTAGCACAGAAGTGTCCAGGGAGTGGATCTCTTGTGTGGACTGGTCCAGGCTGAGGTTGATGGTGGGATGGAAATTGTTGAAATCATGGTGGAATTCCTCAAGGCTTCTGTCAAGTTTCCTTCCCCACTCTGAACTCTAGGGTACAGATGTGGGGACCTGCATGAAAACCTCCTAAGCTTACTTTTACCAGCTTAGGTTAAAACTTTCCCAAGGTACAAACTATTTTACCCTTTGCCCTTGGAATTCCACTGCCACCACCAAACGTTTATCTGTGTTTATTTATTAGGAAAGCGTTGTTTGGAAACGTCTTTCCCCCCAAAATCCTCCCAACCCTTGCACCCCACTTCCTGGGGAAGGTTTGGTAAAAATCCTCACCAATTTGCATAGGTGACCACAGACCCAAAACCCTTGGATCCTAAGAACACTGAAAAAGACATTCAGTTTTTACAAAAGAAGAATTTTAATAGGAGAAATAGTAAAAGAAAAAAAACTCTGTAAAATCAGGATGGTAAATACTTTACAGGGTAATTAGATTCAAAACATAGAGACTCCCTCTAGGCAAAACCTTAAGTTACAAAAAGACACACAGACAGGAATACCCATTCTATTCAGCACAGCTTAATTTCTCAGCCATTTAAAGAAATCATAATCTAATGCATATCTAGCTAGATTACTTACTAAATTCTAAGACTCCATTCCTGTTCTGTCCCCGGCAAAAGCATCACACAGACAGACACAGACCTTTTGTTTTTCTCCCTTCCTCCCCAGCTTTTGAAAGTATCTTGTCTCCTTATTGGTCATTTTGGTCAGGTGCCAGCAAGGTTATCCTACCTTCTTAAACCTTTACAGGTGAAAGGATTTTTCCTCTGGCCAGGAGGGATTTTAAAGGGGTTTACCCTTCCCTTTATATTTATGACAGCTTCTTTTCCATGGGTCCAGATGATGAAGATGTAATCAATGTAGTACAAGTAGAGTAGGGGCATTAGGGGACGAGAGCTGAGGAAACGTTGTTCTAAGTCAGCAATAAAAATGTTGGCAAACTGTGGGGCCATGCGGGTACCTATAGCAGTGCCACTGATTTGAAGGTATACATTGTCCCCAAATGTGAAATCGTTATGGGTGAGGACAATGTCACAAAGTTCAGCCACCAGGTTTGCCGTGACATTATCGGGGATACTGTTCCTGACAGCTTGTAGTCCATCTTTGTGTGGAATGTTGGTGTACAGGGCTTCTACATTTATAGTGGCTAGGATGGTGTTTTCAGGAAGATCACCGATGGATTGTAGTTTCCTCAGGAAGTCAGTGGTGTCTTAAAGTTAGCTAGGAATGCTGGTAGTATCGGGCCTGAGGAGGGAGTCTACATAGCCAGACAATCCTGCTGTCAGGGTGCCAATGCCCTGAGATGATGGGGCATCCAGGATTTCATGGATCTTGGGTAGCAGATAGAATGCCCCAGGATTGGGTTCTAGGGGTGTGTCTGTGCGGATTTGTTCTTGTGCTTTTTCAGAGAGTTTCTTGAGCAGATGGTGTAGTTTCTTTTGGTAACCCTCAGTGGGATCAGAGGGTAATGTCTTGTAGAATGTGGTGGTGGAGAGCTGCCGAGCAGCCTCTTGTTCATATTCCGACCTGTTCATGTGGACGACAGCACCTCCTTTGTCAGCCTTTTTGATTCTGATGACAGAGTTTTTTCTAAGGCTGCGGATGGCATTGTGTTCTGCATGGCTGAGTTTATGGGGCAAGTGATGCTGCTTTTCCATAATTTCAGCCCATGCACGTCGGCAGGAGCACTCTATGTAGAAATCCAGTCTGTTGTTTTGAGCATCAGGAGGAGTCCACCCAGAATCCTTCTTTTTGTAGTCTTGGTAGGAAGCTCTCTGTGGGTTAGTATGCTGTTCAGAGGTGTGTTGGAAATATTCCTTGAGTCAGAGACATCGAAAATAGGATTCTAGGTCACCACAGAACTGTATCATGTTCATGGGGGTGGAGGGGCAGAAGGAGAGGCCCCGAGAAAGGACAGCTTCTTCTGCTGGGTAAGCGTATAGCTGGATAGATTAACAATATTGCTGGGTGGGTTGAGGAAACCACTGCTGTGGCCTCTTGTGGCATGTAGTAGTTTAGAAAGTTTAGTGTCCTTTTTCTTTTGTAGAGAAGCAAAGTGTGTATTGTAAATGGCTTGTCTAGTTTTTGTAAAGTCCAGCCATGGGGAAGTTTGCGTGGAGGGTTATTTTTTTATGAGAGTATCCAGTTTTGAGAACTCATTCTTAATCTTTCCCTGTTTGCTGTATAGGGTGTTGATCATGTGTTTCTGCAGTTTCTTTGAGAGTGTGTGGCACAATCTGTCAGCATAGTCTGTGTGTTGAAAAAGAAATGTTTTGTCATCTAAAAGAACACTTAGCTCTCATTAAGAAACATTTAGCTCTCATTAAGAAACATAGTACAAAAAATGACTTGAAAACCTTGTGTTCATATTCATTAGAAAGGAAAGTGCTTACTGAATCTATTCTCATCCCCATTTTGGTGTAGCATTTATATCAGGAACCTTACTTTTCTTAATCAATGTCTCAAGAGAATGTCTGCAAAACTCAGTCCATTACAAAAAAGTAAAGAGGAAAACATACCAATTCTTGCTGTCACATTCCACAAACCACTACATTGTTCTTTTCAGCAACTTTGAGTTCAAATGTCTATGCCTGCTTAATGCACTAGTATATTTTTTCCTACGTTGTTTGTTTGTTTACTATTTTAGTCCTACGACGAGATAGGTGGAGGAAAAGCTAAAGGATCTACAATGACAAAGATCCATTAAAAGCTTTCCTAAAAGGTAGCGTTACTTATCAAATTTATGAGCTTTGGTAAAGTGGTTCAATCAGATTAGAACTCCCTGGGTCTAATTCTCCACTGTGGTGCACCATTTGTAGTCATTTACATCTGTGCAAAGTGTTATCTTTCTGACTGGTAGTGTTTTACACCCAATTTGCTGCAAGTGCAAATAAGTACAGAAGGTGCAAGACTGAGAATGAAGCTCTCTCTGAGGGGCTGAATGCCACATGGATCTCTCCAGTACCTTGATGGGAGTATGATTTGTGACGTTCATGTATATAGTGCAGCTAGCACTTGTTGGAGAAATGTTTTTCTGCAGACAAGTACTTTTTTGTCAAAAAAAATAAAAAAATGTTTGGTTTTGGCAACCAAAAACTGCCAAAACTCCAAAAAATTGTTGACTTTCTGACAATCTAAAACTTTCAAGGAAATCAGACACTTTCTCTGTAACTTGACTGAGTTGAAAACTCAAATTTCCATCAAAGTTTTGGAAGAAAACTTTTAACCAGGCCTAGTTGCAGCATACTGCCCAGTGCAGAGCCATCCAGCTCTGCTGGCTGATTAATGCATGAATGGGAGTGGAGCAACAATTCTTCCTACTTCCTACCCCATATTGGCTTTTTTTTTTTTTAATTTTTTATTTTTGGTGACATATGGAAACTTGTGGCTTACCCCTATGGATTACTGCAATATATTCCAACCATTGCCCTGCTGTGGGGTGGCTGGGGTACACTGAGCTACACCAATATGTGCTCTGCTATGGCACTTTGTAGCACACCAAGCACATGACTTGGGCACCTGATTCATGTGCTCCAGCTATTGGGTCCTATTAGCTGAAGCAGTAAGTGTATTCCAATATTCATTTCTCCAATCCTCATGCTTCTACCAGGGCCTCAAGACACCCTGACTCCATGATCCACTCCCCTCCAACAATCCTTATATCTGCCAGAAAACATTCTTCTCCTGTCCTGCCATCCTCCAATCACCTGTGTCACCCTCCATCCAGGAGAAAAGGAGCGGATTCACTCCCAGCAGATAAATCACACTGCCCTCTGTTGATTAGACTATGATTGTCTAGTCATCATTCACACTGTAAAACAGCTATTAAAAGCTACTTATAGGGGATTAAAGTAAGTAAATAAATAAAAATATTTCTGATCCTATTGCTTCTTTGTAGTTAGCTTTGTCAGACACCTTAAATGGCATGTTATTCCATATTCAGATATAAGAGCTAATAAATTTATTTTAATAAGCAAGAAATAGATGCCCCTTGCAGATTTCTGAATCACTGTCCACCCCTCTGTGTCTTAAATTGCACATTATAGAGTCAGTTCTGTGAACACTGCATGAGATTCATATTAAAATATCGGGTGTGAGTAATATATGACTAGGACCCCATGTTTTGACATTGCATCAATTTTTTCCTTTCTTTAGCTATTATAGCATAGCTTATCATGACTCTTGTTTAAATAAGAACTTTGTTCTCATTCAGTGTTTAAAAATAATGCATAATTATTCCTCTTTCTGTTATTGCCCTGTATGATCTGACCTTTAAATGTCAGCTTGCTTCTTCTTGATCATGCATATAATATGGACCTTGACTCACTTATCTGAAGATAAATTAAACAAAGGTCCTTTCATGATTCAAGCCTTGAGTTAACAAATCATATTGTATCCATTATTTAGCTGCTTTTTACCAAAGGAAAAATAGATATTTTAGCCACTGTAAGTATTTTCTTTTCCTTCTGATCTAGAATAAAAGTGACAGAAACACAGAAAATGCAGCTTGCAGCATAAAGACAAATGTAATACATACTACTATTCAGACACTAATGCCTGAGCAATATCAAATCACATTTCAAAGAATCAAAAGAGAACTTCAGTTACAAAGAGAACTCCAGTCTTAGGGCTATACAGTTCTCAAACTGGTTCATAGTCTTTATCACTTAGTTATATTTAACTATTCTTCAAGCACTAAATATAGCATAAGCCAATATTATATTCTTTCTTCCCTGAATAATAGCTCCAATGCAAAGTATCCCTCACTGTATGTAAAGTTTCATGTAACATTAGTTTTCTTGTTTTACTTAGATTTAATTATACATTTATTATCTATTTTCTTTTTAACTGTATAAGTTTTAAGTTCTCCAATAGGAAATTCTTATCTATTCCCAGAATAGGTCCCATGAAAATGTCCCTATAACAGATTTTTCAAATTGTAATACATTACAGAATGGGAAATATTAGATTATGAAACCCCTTTTGTGAAAAGTAAAATCAGTTTCTCAAATATTTGCAGAGTTATGTTTATGTCTACATGTATCTCTGTCAGAATCAAAAGGCTTATAGAAAACTTACTGGCCCTATTCTCCTCTTCCACACACTAGTGCAAAGCAGGAATATCTAACTCTATTGACATCAGATAAGTTACACATATGTAAATGTGATGTGAGAGGTGAACTGTGGTTTTGGAAAATTAAACATGCATTCTAATTTGAGATAATGTTTCTATCAATCTAGATCTTTCTTTAGCTCCAATCACCATAATTAATGAATTTATCTTTGGACCTCCCTTTCACTTAGAAAGCTATTAATGACAGCTGTGTGAATAACTGATTTTTTTCCCCATTTACCAGTAGTTCAAAAAAAATACATATAAAATCATTTTGGGTCAACCCAAACATTTTGAGGGGAATGTTAAGGACATGAAAAATCGGGGTGGGGTGGGGGGGGGAAAGCCTTTTGTTCAACTTGAAACAAAACATTTCACTTAGATTTCCAACTTCCTTTAACTTAAAAAAAATGAATAAATGGAAAGGAAGCTTGGGAATGAAGGGCTTGATTCAAAAAGGACTTATGTATAGAGTGTGAGGATAGGTTTCAGAGTAGCAGCCATGTTAGTCTGTATTCGCAAAAAGAACAGGAGTACTAGTGGCACCTTAGAGACTAACAAATTTATTTGAACATAAGGTTTCGTGAGCTACAGCTCACTTCATCGGATGCATTCACGAAACCTTATGCTCAAAATAGTGTGAGGATAAAATGCTTTTTTTCTGGTTGGCTTGCAATTCCAAAAAAATGCAGCTCTAATATTCTTTTCCCCTCCCCCCCCCCCCCCCCCCCAAAAAAAAAAAAAGGTTCATTGGAGGTCAACCTGAAAATGAAAATTTTCAGCAAATCAATTTTTTTCAAAAATCTGTTAGATTTCAGGCATTTTGGAAAAAAGCGAAGTGGAAAGGAAGGTTCAGTCCTCCCTTCCCCCAGTGTGGAGAAGGAATTTGAACTTGGGTCTCCTATAGCTCAATGAATACCCTATAGCCACCAGGTTATACTTATTTTGGCTGTTTCTTCGGCCCAATGATTATGCCTTGTCAATAAGAATGACTATGACTTACCACTAAGAATGACAGTAAATGTTAATTGGGTTGCCCGTGGGAATGACTCTCTAAGATGGTGATTAGGGGACACCCCTCTGGGAAGGGGGAATATCTGGATGCTAGTTCCTGTGCTAGTGAATATTTAATTATTCATAAAAAATGAAACAGCTTCAACAGGACAGTTTGCAACCCATAGCAGAACAGCCTCTAGCCTGAGAGTCAAGGGATTCACCTGAGAGAACTTGGTTCAAATATTGCTCTGGGGTGCAGGCTTAAACCTGGATCAGGCCACCCTAGGTGAGTGCCCTAGTCACCAGATTAGTGGGTATAAGGAAGGCAGTGGCGTCTCCTCCTCTGTGACTGGCATCTAATTAAAAAAAAACAACTTTTTGAAATTGACATGAGTTTGCAAAATGTTTCAGTTGACCCAAATCTGCTTTTTTTTTTTTTCTGAGAAAAAAGTTTAGGCAAAAATTTCACCCAGTATTTTTTAGATGTGGGGAATTCAGGCATAAAGTCTAAATAACATCCACAAGGTCATACAGGATGTACATAGAATTAAAGTATGCTGAGTCCCAGTTCAATGGCTTAATCATAAGACTATCCTTCTTTCCTACATTTTCCTTGTCTTTCTTCTCTTGTTTTCCTTATTATCTGGGACGTTTGCATGACGATGTGCACTTTGATTACTAGACCCGGTCAAAAATATTTTGCTAAAACTATTTTTGCTTGAAAAATGGTTTTTTTTAAAAAAATAAATGGAAGAAACTAAGTTTTTGAAATATTTGTTCCCCGTGTAACTTTTCAGCATTGATTTAAAAAAAACCCAACATTTTATTGAAAATGGTTGATGTGTTGTTTTTTGTTTACCCAGGTACCCCATTTATTGAAAGCCCAGGATTCAGTAACTTATATGTTTAGATTAATTGTTTTCATTAAAAGCAATTGTGAAAAAATACTTAAAAATGTATTCACTTTTAAGCCTGAAAAATTAAAATGACTGTTTTTTTTTTTTAATTTCAACCACCTCATTTATGCCCGCATTACTTAACACCATAATTTGTTTCATCACATTTAACTACTCTGGGGACAATCATAATGTCCAAGTGGCTTATGACTTCCATGGATTAATGAACTCTAAAATAGTGAAGAAACTCTCTCTCTCTCTTTCTCATACACACACACTCACACACACACATTCTTTGTGGCTTTAGAATTTATTAATCCATGGAAATCATAAACCACTGGGACACAGATAATCAGAGGGCTCACTAGTGGAGAGATGATCTCAGCTAAGTGTTGGAAGAGGGCAGGCCAATATATTTGCTTGAATTTCTATAATTAAAGAACCCATACTTGTCATTTAATTTTCATTATTCAACAGTAATCATTTACAATAGTGACTGCTTCCACCATACATCAAATTAACGTGGGTTGGAGAATAGCTTGTTTGCTGTGGCACACATTGTGCTAACTTTGTTGTTTTCTGTGACAGCCCTTCTGGCCATAAACACTTCTGACATGGCTTAGCTTCTTTCTGCTACTAGCATCAGAAGACATGACAAATGACAACTATTCATTCTATGCACTTTTACCCAGGTATACATGCCAGTGGTGCAGTGTACTATTCCCCTCTTCAACAACCCATAACTGAGAATTCACTTTCTCTTTCACACTCTGATAATTCCTAGGAACTGCTCTGAAGCACAGAAACGTTGTTTGAGAAAAGGCACAAACTGTTTTGACTGTTGGCAAATGGTCCTGTAATCTCTCAAATTCTGTTTATTCAGTCATGGAAATGGTTGAACACTAAACGTTAAAATGTGGTCATGGTTCATCAGAAATGACAACTTTTTTTTGTGAGAAATGTTAAATAAATCATATTTTTACTTTTGCAGAAACTTCCCACTAAAAAAAAAAAAATCTTTTTTAGGGGGAAAAATCATGTTTTTGAAAACTGTTTTGGGTTTGGTTTGGTTTGGTTTTTGGTAAAAAGTCTCTGTTTTCGGTTTGAAAAAATGTGGGGTTTGGAGGATTTCAGTTTCTGGCTTCCCATTTTTGTCAATAAAAATAACATTGTCAAATTATTATTTGTGAAAACTTTCATATTTGATGAAAAGTCATCTGCCTTTAAATTCCTTTTCAACACCAAAAAAACTCAACCAGTTCTAGTGAATCTCCCTTATACTTAGGTCAACTTCTTTTCCAATGTATAATGGATTGAATCTACGATGTGCTTTTTCCTATAAGGATAATATGGCCCATTCTCCATCAATCCCATCCAAGCACACTAGAGGGATTAGAGGAGGAAGAATGCCATCTCCACCTCATACCTCTGAGAAAGTTTGCAGTCCATTCCTTCATGTATGTTGGGACTTTGTTTGGAGTCAGTGGTAGGACTGTGTCTAGCTTCTCTTCAGACTCTTCTGATTTACCATTGGAAACTTGACTGGAAGTTAATACTATAATAAAATAACGATGCCTAAGCATTAACTTCTGCTAAGTCTCATTCAAGAGCTAAGCAGACAATGAGAAGGCCAGTGGGCTTAAGGGTGGCTGGGCATCTGTGCAGAGACCATATATATCCAGGAGTGTTTGCCAAGATCAATGCAGATATTAAAGTCTAATGGTTTAGAGTGGGCAAAACTTCTTCTATTCCTGGGAGGTGGTGTCCAACTTCACCCTTCCTTCTTCCAGTTAAAACAATGAAGAGAGATTTCAGGAAGTTTAAACTTGTGGGTTTTCCTACCCTCTGTGTTTTCTTTATGCTATTGGCGCATTGCCATCAAATTACTGATATTGGTAACAATGGGCCAACATTTTCCTCTGTGTAGGAAAAAAAAACATGCTTTGATATTACATAGATTATATACCAATTAAATGGCGGATTGGAGGAAAATGCTTTCTAAATATTAAGATACTGCTGTATCCTTGTTTTTCCACAATAATTTCTGGGAATTTCTGA
This sequence comes from Lepidochelys kempii, assembly GCF_965140285.1. Lineage (NCBI taxonomy): Eukaryota > Metazoa > Chordata > Testudines > Cheloniidae > Lepidochelys > Lepidochelys kempii. The sequence continues at coordinate 131,134,626 of NC_136381.1, read as the reverse complement.
ACTGCTGTGGATGGAGAAATCTCACTCTAAAAGTCTAATATAAAAAACATGGGATTTTGATTGTGACTATAAGGTACTGCTTTAATTATCATCTCTGTCATTATTACTAATTTCATCTTTTCTCAGCCAGTGTATAAAGTGAAATTATCTGAACCAATGGCTTAGGGAGTGTGGGTAAAATAACCTACAGTGTTGTGGAAAGCATTCTGGCCTGGCTCTTACTTTGGCATACAGTCAGCTGGAATGATACTGTAAAATGCTGCCTTTCTGCTCAATTGGTCATACATCCAAGGGAAGTGGCAATCCCGGAATTTTCACACTGAAAGATTTAGCTATGGATTTGTTTTGTTTGAATGGGACAGCAGTAACATAAATGCTAGCCCAGAAAAAAGACACAAGTATTATTTAATGAACCATTGTAAATTATTTTATCCTCAATCCCTGAGCTAACAATTCAGATAATTTTACTCTCACCTACTGAAAAGCTGAGAAGTACTTTGGAGACACAATCCAGTTTTTTTTAATTTAGATTTCTCAGGTGAAATATCTCTCTAACTACGATCTTGCAGTATTTTAATATTTAGAAAGCATTTTCCTACAATCCTCTCTCGTATCTAGTAACATTAAAGTAACTAATTTTATAATGATGGGCCATATTATACTTACATGTAAAAACACATTAGAGTAGATTTAATTTACATATCATATATTTATGTATCTATATCTATCTATGTGTGAGTGTGTGTGTGTATACATACACACATATTTATATATTTGGTAAAGAAGAAAGAAGTTGACTGAAGATTGTGATGATTTTGACCCCACACTAAATGTGGTGCATGGCAGATGCTGCAATGCCAATCCGATGGAGAACCTTTGTTTGAGAGTTGGAGGAACTGGTGACTATAGAACCCAGATAGCAAAAGCTGGAGACTGCTCCAACAGTTTCCTTATTCAAAGAGATTGGAGTCATGGGTGGACCTGATCCTAGATTTTGCAGATTTGTCTTTGACCACAAAACATGGAAGCCAAACATAGCCAACTCTTCCATTTGCTGGAGTGCCTCGTGAAACCTGTCAGGGATCTGTTCTAGAAGAACATCATCATCAGCATAGTCAAGGTCTGAGAGCAAGAGATCACCAATCTTAATGCATATGGACCTGATGGAATGCTGCATTATGGAATCAATCATCCAACAAAAGAGTACAGGGGCCAAGACACAGCCCTGCCTGACGCCAGATACTGATTTAAAAGGTGCTGACATACAATTTCCCTAGTCATACACGGGCAGTGGTTCCATTATGCAGCTCTCTAATCAAGTCCAGCAAAGTGGTAAGGACACCTATGCCCTTTAAGGCCTTCTCTGAAGACACCATCGAGTCTATTCCACAATGGTCAGCAACGGAACACCTTGCTGTCCACCCCATCTTCTGAGGAAGTCTGGCGTGCCATCACCCAGACAAAAAGATCACAAGGCACCAGGCCCAGATGGCATTACAGCTGAGGTTTTTAAAGCTGGTGGAACAGTGCTCCAGCACAAAATTTGCCAACTCCTCGACAAAATCTGGACCTGCGAAGAAATTCCACCTGACTTCAAGAATACCAACATTGTTACAATATTCAAGAAAGGAGACAAATCTTTTTGCTTGAACTACAGAGGTATTGCCCTCCTTTGCATCGCAGGGAAGATCCTTGCCTGGATCCTACTAAACCTCCTTCTCCCCCTTGCCAAGGAACTTCTCCTCGAATCACAGTATGGATTCATGACATCCTGAGGCACAACAGATTCAGGAGAAGTGCAAAGAGCAACACCAGGAACTGTTCATGGCATTCTTCGACCTAACCAAGGCCTTTGACTCTATCAATCGTGATGCCCTATGGAAGGTGATGTGTAGGTTTGGCTATCCACAGAAATTCATTTCCATCATCAGACTACTTCATGATGGGATGATAGCCACCATTCTGTGCAATGGCTCAGAGACTGAACCATTTACCATTTGCACTGGTGTCAAGCAGGGCTGTGTCATTGCTCCAACACTCTTCTCCATTTAGCTTGCCATGATCCTGATTCTCATTTGCGATCGCCTTCCTGATGGAATTGGGATTGAGTATCATATGGATGACCAACTCCTCAATCTCCAATGTCTCAAAACAAAATCTAAGATCACAAGAACTGGCATCACTGATCTTCAGTATGCAGATAATTGTGTCATTCTCGCACACACACAGGCTGACCTGCAAAGCACCCTACAATTTTTTGCAGATGCCTGTCACAGCCTGAGTTTCTCTCTCTCAACATCGGGAAAACCAAGCTACTCTACCAGCCCTCACTTGCACAAACTACTCTTTGTACTCCAAAAATTACCATCAGCTGAGGACCACTGGAAAATGTGGACCATTTTTGATAGCTTGGCAGCCACCTCTCTGAAACAGCCAGCACTGACACAGAAATTGAATACAGGATCCACTGTGCCTTCACATCCTTTGGAAGACTACTCAAACAAGTCTTAAATTATAGCTATCTGCAAACAGGCACCAGATCTTGGTTTACAAGGCAGTTGTTATTCCCACCCTTCTCTATGGGTCTGACACCTGGGTACCCTACAGACGACATCTCAAGCAGCTGGAATGGTTCCAGCAGCGCTGCCTCAGGAGGATTCTCAGGACCAGCTGGGAAGACCAACGCACTAACATGAGCATTCTCTCTGCATCTAACATCAACAGTATAGAAGTGCAGGTCATGAAACACCAGCTCTGCTGGGCTGGCCACTGTATACATATGCCTGACCGTCGCCTCCTGAAGCAAGTACTCTTCTCTCAGTTGCCAGGGAAGAAGGGCTCCTGGAGGGCAGTGGAAGAACTTCAAAGACATACTGAAAGTACACCTTAAAAAGGGAGACATCAACCAAAAAAAAAAAAAACTGGGAGGACTTTGCACGGACAGAACACAGTGGCACACTTTGAGGAGAACAGACATGCTCATGAGACAGAGAAGCGGCAAAGGAGGAAAGAAAGGACACAATAATCTGTTGTAGGAGCAGCAGTGATCTGTATGCTCTGTATGACTATGCGGTGTATAACCTGTATGCGCAGAAGGTCTGTTACAATCCCACCCCCTTTTGTCTCCTCTCCCTCTTTGAATACCTGTGAAGTGGCTTTCCCCCTCCCCCTACCCCGTCCTGGAATGCTTGTGGGATGAATGGGCTGGTTGAACAGATCAGAAAAGCTCCCAGGTAAACAAGGTGTCTGGGACTCTAATTAGGCAGCGCTCACACACCCAATGCATGGACACTGCATGGGCACTGCCTGAGTTGGAATGTGACCAACCAGACGTGGCCAAGTCATCTCTAGTTGCAGGCCATGACATTCTGATTAGGCAGCGCTCACACACCCAATGCATGGACACTGCATGGACACTGCCTGAGGCAGAGTGTCAACAACCAGAAGTGGCCAAGTCATCTCTAGTTGCAGGCCATGAGAAGCAGGTCCTTAAAGGGGAAGGGGCCATGTGCTCAGGAGCAATCACAAACTTGTACCTCCCGTGAAGGCCCTTTGCCCAGACCGCCTGGCCAGTGGTTCACCGCATTGCATTCTATCATGCCTTGGGAATACTTACCTTCATCGCACCATCCATCGCTGCACTGTGGGACACTTACCTTGAAGGATCCTGACATTGCAGGTGCCGTGCCTGTTCTGGGAGCGTGAGTATGCACAAAGCAGCATGTTTATTATACTGATAGCTAAGCTCAAAAGAAAGGGGACGGGGGGGGAGGGTCACACTCAATGCAAAACTTTACAGACTAGAAGTCCACTCAGTCCTACTTCTTGTTCAGCCAATTGCTCAGACAAACAAGTTTGTTTACATTTCCAGGAGATAATTCTGCCTCCTTCTTGTTTACAGTGTCACCTGAAAGTGAGAACAGGCATTTGCATGGCACCGCTGTAGCCGGCGCCACAACATATTTATGTGCCACACGCACTAAAGCTTCATATGTCCCTTCATGCTTCAACCTCCATTTGAGAGCACGTGTCCATGCTGATAACGGGTTCTGCCCGATAACCATCCAACGCAGTGCAGACTGAACCATGTTCATTTTCATCATCTGAGTCAATCATTTGTCACCAGCAGACGGCTGATTTTCATTTTTGGTTGTTCGGGTGGTGTAGTTTCCACATTGCAGTGTTGCTCTTTTGAGACATCTGAAAGCCTGCTCTACACTTCATCCCTCTCAGATTTTGGAAGGCACTTCAGATTCTTAAACCTTGGGTCAAGTGCTATAGCTATCTTTGGAAATCTTATATTGGTACCTTCTTTGCATTTTGTGAAATCTGCAGTGAAAGTGTTCTTAAAATGAACAACATGTGCCGAGTTATCACCTGAGGCTGCTATAACATGAAATATATAGCGGAATGTGGGTAAAATATAGTTGGAGACCTACAGTTCTCCCACAAGGAGTTCAGTCACATATTTAATTAACGCATTATTTTATTTAATAAGCATTACCTCCATGGAAGCATGTCCTCTGGTATGGTGGTGGAAGCATGAAGCAGCATAAGAATGTGTAGCATATCTGGCACATAAATGCCTTGCAATGTTGGCTACAAAAGTCCCATGTGAACATCTGTTCTCACTTTCAGGCGACATTGTAAATAAGAAGAGGGCAGCATTATCTCCCGTAAATGTAAACAAATGTGGTTGTCTTAGTGATTGGCTGAACAAGAAGTAGGATTGAGCAGACTTGTAGTCTGTAAAGTTTTGCATTGTTTTGTTTGAGTGCAGTTATGTAACAAAACATAAAGTACATTTGTAAGTTGCACTCTCACAATAAAGAGATTGCACTACAGTACTTGTATGAGGTGCATTGAAAAATACTGTTTCTTTTGTTTATCATTTTTATATATTGTAATAAAATAATAATATAAAGTGATCACTGTATACTTTGTATTTTGTGTTGTAATTGAAATCAATATACATGAAAATGTAGAAAAGCATCCAGAAATAATTAATACATTTCAAATGCTATTCTATTGTTTAATAGTGCAATTAAAACAGATTAATCACAATTAATTTTTTAAATCACAATAAATTTTTTGAGTTAGTCCCATAAGTTAACTGCCGTTAATCGACAGCCCTAATAAATAATGCTGGTATGTACTTAATCTCTTGCTATTGCCACTTGAACAATGTTACTGCTTTCATAAAAGAACTGAACATCAAGGCATAGTTTACAACACTGGCTACCTAATCTTAGGCTCACAAATCCTTATTTAGGTATATAAATAAGTGGCTTGATTTTCAAAAAAGTCCTGATCATACCCAGGAGCTCCCCCCTAACTTCAGACTATGTATCTAGCTGCCTATGTAAAGATTTATAGACCCAAATGTAGGCACTCATTTCTTTGTGTTGGCCTAAATGTCCAGAGAGCTCTAATGAACAACTTTTGAATATGACCTCTCAAAAAATTTCATTAATTTCTCACTCTTCAATGTTCTTTCTACCTCTGTCAATAAACATCAGCCACAGGTCCTGAATTTCCACTGTCACCGCTGAGTGACCTTACACTGAGTGAACAGGTGCAAAGTGGGTGTAGAAGGCTGACATTTGGACTTGATAACGTCTAACACCAATTCTACAAAGGTGTAAATTACTACATAAGGAGCCTGATGGAATTTTAAAGACAGATATAAATGTGTTATGGACGTGTATGGAAATGAGGCTACCACATACATAGAACACCATCAGAATCTGGGGCAGAACTTTGCTTTGTATGGAAGTTGCAGAATTGTTCCAATGCAAAGTGGAAATAAAGGAAGGAAGTTAATGGCACACTAATAAAAATGATTATGCTAATATACACTCTAACTTGGATCGGATAAACAAACACTAAAAATATAATTTGCCAGCAAGTGTCTAACCTGGGTACAGTTTTGGCTGAATAAAAAAAAATAAATTAAACAAATTGAAACTGTTTGGACATTGAGATGGATTTGTTTAATAATTTTAGAAATGGTATAAAACATCCAAAATGTAACAAAACAAAATGCAAAACAAATACAAAAATTCATTTCAGGTCAAATGAAATATTAGTTAACCTGGAATGCTTTATTTGTTTGTTTTTATTTATTTTGAGGAGGCAGAAGGGCAGTTGATGATTTTCAGAGAGGAAAAAAAAATAAAACAAAAAAAATCAGTTTTAGTTTGGTACAAACCAATATGGGCAGGGAGGTATTTTTTTGATCTGACCAGTCCACCCATCAAAATATCAATGATTTGCTCTTATTTAATCCTTGGGAAAACTGCATCTCTTTCCATTATAAATTGAGGTTAAGTAATGATATTTACAATAATGGTGCAGTGCTTTGTGAGACCTAAATATTTAGAGCCAGGGCCTGTGCTGTTGTAAACAGACATAGCTCCGGTGAAGCACAGGATCTCGTCCTTCATGTTTGTAAAGCATTTTACAATCCACAAATAAAAAATGTTAAATAAATGCAAATAATGTTTGTTTCCCATGCAAGAGCTGATGACATTACAATTACTTAAACCACAACAGAGAGTACTTAGGTTTCATTGTGGACCATTTATTATTTCATAACAGTTAAGTATGAATATATCCACAGATATATGGAGAGGCCCCTCTGCTTCTTCAGTGCTCTTAACTCGTTTCTTTGATGGAAGATTACACATTATAGTGTTTCAATCAACGGCTGTCTGGAAAGGTTTTATGATTTAAATAATCATTTTCTCAAACACCATTTAGATCTTTATTTTTTTCCATAATTGTATCAGCCAATATGCTATAGAGGATGCACCTAGAAAGTAACTTGTTTGAGTTCACTTTTATAAACAGAAATGACAGAATGTCAATTTTTATTTTCAGGTTGCATGCTGTGCTTCTAAAATAAATAAACAACTATATGAAATCTAATTTAATTTATTTTGATACCATGTACTAGACCTACAGTCCAGTTGTTTTGTCAATTGCAACAAAAAAACAGCCTATCACATGAGCAGTAAAATGAAGACTACTCATTTTTCTAATGTTCGGTATTGCAGATTTTGCACATAATTTTCCAAGGCTTTCTTTTCAGGTGTTTTATGTTGGTCTTTGTCTCTCTCTTGGTCCTTGCTCTCCAACCCTTTGTGTATTATTACTTTCTTCTTAGGCCCTCATCTTGTGAGTATTTTTGCAGGAGATAAGACTGTTGAGTTGACCACTCATGTCAACATGAACTGTTCTTATACCACCCTCATAATTGAAGTATCTTGACATATTTGTGTGTGTTTAGGTCAGGGATCGACAACTTTGGCACATGGCCCCTTCAGGGAAATCCACTGGCGGGCTGGGATGGTTTGTTTATCTGCAGCATCTGCAGGTTCAGCAGATCGCAGCTCCCACTGGTCGCAGTTCGCCGTTCCAGGCCAACTGTGGCTGCGGGAAGTGGCGGCCAGCACATCCCTTGGCCCAAGATCTCAGACTGGAGTCCAAACATTTACACAGTGATTTTTTGAGCCTGAGAGCATGAGCTCTGCAAGCCTGAGTCAGCTGACCCATGTCAGCTGCAGGGTTTGTTTGTTTGTTTGTTTTTTCCCCTGTGTAGATGTACCTATAGAGCTAGATTCGGATACCCTGTTAAGTACTACCTTACTTCTCAAGTAGTCCTAACTAATCACTGGGGCTATATATGAACCAAGGTTACATCAACTGTGAGTATCCATGGGGAAAGCTTACATAGGAATAGCCATCTTGGTTCAGAACTGTGGTCCATCTAGTCCAGTCTCTTGTTTCCAACAGTTGCAGATGCTTCAGAGAAAGGTGCAAGAAACTATCCCACATCTCTCTGATGAGTATCTGCCCCCATATTAGGTCTCCTCATAATCCCTGATATGTAGAGACTGGTTTAAATACTGGTGCTTGAGATATACTTCCAAAATATTTCTTACCATTAACTATTATAACTCTGGATATTCTTCTTCTCCATATAAATGCCAAATCCCTTTTTGAATCGTGATAAACTTCTATCCTACACATCCTGTGACAGTGAGATCCACAGTTCAATTACACTTTGCATGAAAAAGTATTTTTATCAATTTTGAATTTGTCACCTATTAATTTCATTGCACTTCCTTTTGTTCCTTGTTTTATGGGACAGGGAGAATGAGCTCCCAATCTTTTTTCTCTAAACTATTAATTATTTTATATATTATCTTGTCCCCTCTCATTCATCTTGTTTGTGAAGTTTACGATCCCAACTTTTTCAGTCTCTCTTCATACAAGAATTGTGATGATTAAATAGTTAATGTGTCTAAAGCACTATGTTGAATGTATTTTAAAATTCACGAGAATATACTCACTGGAATTTATCTTTCCAGTGGACTTCAACTTCTTTGTGTAATTCTCACCTTATATATTTTTCAAATTTGGCCACTATCCTCAGAGCTCAAAACAAGTACCTGAGTTCCACTTCTCCAGCTGCAGGAAGCTAGTGTGGAATAGGAACCTAAAGATCCTGTTACTATCTACTTTACACATATTCTTCATGCAAAATGAGTCCGTTAATCTAGGGATGTATTACCCCCTGTTCCCCCCCCCCCAGCCAAAAAAAAAAAAAAAAAAAAAAAGCTCAGTAGCTCTGCCCAAAACCTTCAGGCCAGTCCTTTGCAAAGTGATAGGATCTCAGTGGACAGGAGTACTTTACTTTTGATAAAGAGAGATAAAAACATAGGTCTTCAGGCCTGCCCTCTAATAGTAAAGCAGATTTTGCCTGCAGTATAGTCTCCATTTTAGGAAACCCGCAAATGTCAGGAATCACAGGCACATCATTTTTAGGACATGTTCAGTGGGTCATGTCTTAGCTGCAAGACCTCCTTGGGAGAGGTGACATCTGTAGGGTTTTAAGGGGAATTGGAAATCAGGAGTTTTAGGGGGTATGGTCTGGGAGAAGAGTTGAGAGAAATTCTGGGACGGATGAGAAAGGGTCAATGGGGAAATCAGGGGGTTGGAAAACAACTGAGGTTGGGGGTAAGGAGGATTCTGATGGTTCCAGAAGGGTGGCCAGGATGGAGCTGCAGAGGAAGGGAGGTGCAAAGTTTGATGGGTGGAAGGGAAAAGTGAGAGGGTCCCCTAAGTGGTGGGATGGAAATTGGGAATGGGCTAGTTGAGAGAAGGAAGGATCTTGCTGGCGGTTTCTGGGGCACCGTGGAACCTGTGAAGGGCCCATAGATCAGTGGGACTTGAATCTCACATCCTCCTTTGTCTTCTTTATCTCTCACAGGTGCTGACTGAGGAGCTGCCCCTCAGCTCTTCACCCAGTTCCATCATCTCTGTGGTCACTTTGTGCAACCTCAGGTACCAGGACCCTCCTGCCCAACTTCTCTAATCCCAGAGCTGGGAGTCACTGCCCCTACCCTTCCCAGGTGATCTCCCAACTGTGGTTGTTCCCCTCCATGACAGAAGGGATAGGAATGGTCACTCTCTATTGTCTGGCGAGGGGAGGTTATTTCAATCCAGTAACATTACAAGGGTCTTGGGAGGGATCACTGTAGGTTTCAAATAGGAAGGACCCCAGAGTCCAGTGTTGAGAGCTGGGGAACAGGCTCTAAACCAGCCTGGACATGACTGGCTGTGTGACCTTGGCCAGGTCACTCTCCTGCCTGGTGCCTCAGTTTCCATTCTCACCAACCTGTGCCTATTACTCTCAGATTAATGCCCATAGTTGTGCCAGTTCTACCCCGCACTGCACAGTATAATTCAGAATCCTCCTTTCTTCTTTCAGCAAACTGAAGCTGGCCCTGGGGCTAGAATCCCACCTCCTGTGGGCTGCCCTGGGTCACGTGCTCAGCATGGGCACAGTGAAGGACAACACCCACATCCAGGAAGATCACTGTTCTGCTCCTCAATATCAGGAGCAGGAATGGCCTCTGGTCCCTGCTCATTTGATTATCTGGAGTTGCTCAGATAGTTGTGGGGTGAGAGGAGATGAACAGGACAGGGGATTAATAAAATGCAGGGGAGACCCTTTCCTCCAGGCACAATTCTGTTATCCCTGCATGAAGGATCCTTCCCTCTTTTCCACATCCTGGGCTCTGCCTGCTCCCATCCATAGGAAGCTGGTCTGTTCGATGCCCTGCTGCATAACAGGACCCCTGCAGATAACTGCTAAAGGCAAGGGTTGAAGAGCCGGCTATCAGCTTGCAATGAACTCTTTGTGTCACTGCCTCCAGAGAGATGTCAATGGGAGAGCTGGTATGTGTTTTGGAGTCTCCCCTAGTTTCACAATAGAAACCTCCTAGCCAATTTATGGCACGTGTAGCCCAGGTTCCATGATGCTGACCTATGGCTATCCCTCGCTGCTTTGCAGACTCAGCATAAGGCCTTGGCCACATATTGCCCCAATCTGTGATCTATCTGGACAATTTCAGGACATAATCCAGAGGTCATGGGCACTATCCTGAGAGCAGCAAAAGACCTCTTAAATCAATGAGTCACATATTTTACCTGGACCACCAAGTCTCCATCCCATGGGTATTGGGAAAGGCTCATTAATACAGCCCTGCACCTGCACCTGCCCATGGACCTTGACCTGCCTCCTGTCACAGAACATCTGTTTCTGGTCCTGTCCAGAGACACAGGAGAGAGCCAGGGCCATTTGAAGCAGCTCTATAATGTGGTGCTGTAGTACCTGAGAGTCACAGTCGTGGACCAAGACCCCATAGTGGTAGGGGCTGTACAAACACACAATAAATAGATGGACCCTCCCCCAAAGAGCTTAATTTAAATAGAAAGCTAGAGACAGCATACGGATACAGACAGACTGGAGAGCAAAAGGAAACTATGGTATAATATAATTATGTAAGCAGGGTCTGAATGAATGCTTCCCTGACATATAGTTGGGAGGGGAAGAGACTTTGGGTGTGTTTATGTAAAGACAGTTTTCTCCTGCTCTGCTTATGTATTCAGCAGGTAGAGCGGTGTCAAAGTGATGAACATTGGCTTGTATTGGGATACTAATCGCTTTAGTACTGAATGCAGGCATAGTGAAATAGTTACCAATGTTGTAATTATTGCAGGAATACAGGAAAGCAGGACTGTGCTTAACTTGTCCCAAATAAGGGCGGGTGGGGAGGGGGTCACCCTCAAGAACCTCATTAAGCCAGGGGCTTGAATGCCAGAGCACTGTGAAAGTAAGAGGGGTGGGGACAGATGTCCCAGCCAGGAGGCTGCAAACTCTCACCAAGGGTCCTCCTTAGACTGGTTTAACCTGTTCCCTCCCACTGTTCAAAAAATAGAACTAAATAGGCTTCATTAGGAGCCTCTTTGTTATTTTAATTGCTCAATCAGGGCTGAAACCAGCTGTGGTAGGACTGTGTTTCTACCCTGCCTGCTGAAAGCTAAAAATCATTGAGAGCTGAAATCACTTGAGATGGGGCTGTGTTACTGTCCAGCCTGTGAAGAGCTGAAAATTCCTAAGACACTGATGTGCAGGGGTCACAGAAGAGAGGTGGTAGCAGAAGATGACTTATAATTGGCTGGTGAGCAAGTGGCTGGTGAGGTGTAGAGGCGTAGCCTGTGGCCAGCAGGGCGGCTGGTGGAGATGAGCGGCCAGCAGGGCGGCCAGCGGAAAGGCACAGCGAGAGGCCAGCAGGGTGGTGGGCGGAGAGGGGCCAGCAGAGCGGCAGGCGGCCAGCAGGGAAGCTGACAGAGAGGGGCGGCGAGCGAGTGCTCGAGCAGCGGAGCAAGTAGGGAGCCTGTTTACCACACCCCCCCCACCCACTCTGCAGATGCACCTCAGAACTCTGGGTCTGTACTGACCAAGGACAGCAACTGTGAGTGGGGTGCAGAGAAGGGTCGGGCACATGAAAGGGACTTTTAGGTTGCTGGACTTAAGAACCTGAGGGCAAAAGGACACTGCCCAACTTACTTGGGGGTGGGTCTTTTGCTCATGGTTTAAGTTTATGATCCCTGTTTGTGGTGTTTTATCAAATTAATGCTGAGTTACTTCCCTTCTTTTATTAAAATGTTCCTTTTCTATACTAAGACTGTGTGCTTGTGAGAGGGGAAGCATTGCCTCTTGAGGCACTCAGGGTTGGTGAGTAATTTTCCAAGGTTACTGGGTGGGGGTTCGAACCAGTTTTGTGTTGTATCGACGGACAGGAACCCCTAGATATTGAACCCAGCCCTGGTTGTTGATGGCTCCACCTGGCAGAAGGGTTAGAATTAAATAATATTTTCTGGTTTCAGAGTAGCAGCCGTGTTAGTCTGTATTCGCAAAGAGAAAAGGAGTACTTGTGGCACCTTAGAGACTAACAAATTTATTTGAGCATAAGCATTTGATGAAGTGAGCTGTAGCTCACGAAAGCTTGTGCTCAAATAAATTTGTTAGTCTCTAAGGTGCCACAAGTACTCCTTTTCTTTTTGATAATATTTTCTGTTATTTTTAGTGTCTGCAAGTAGCTCAACATCAGTTTCTTTGGTAGTGACATTGCCAAAAGTAACTCTGGGAAGCTATGTTCTTCTGTATTGTATTGTACATCTCGAATGATGGCTATCTGAATAGCTCATCCTACTTTACCTCCCACTGGCTTAAAGTACTATTTCCGATGGTACCTGAAAAGGCATTGGCATTTGACTCTGGATCCAGAGAGCCATGGTCTTCCATAAATACTGTAACTGTTCCTATTTGACTATTCTAGCCATATGAAAGCCAAAAGAAAATTAAGACCCACAGGACTATGGCAATTGCCTGACCACACCATGTGCCAAACATTTTACACTCTCTGATTTGAAGCTTATCCCAACAAATTGAATTAATTACCAGCTGTGAAATGTTTTTTTCAGTAGAAAACCTATAGCACTTCTCCCATTCTGTCTTTTCCTTGCAGCAATATAGTGTATGGAAGTCAATAACTATTTGATTCATTGTTTAAAATATATTGACAGTGAAGAATATTGAACTGTTGTGAAATATAGCTTCTGTGCAAGATATTTCAAGAAAATATGAGCTACATCACACAAATAATTTCCTTTGTCTTTGTTTTTGAAGTAAAAAAAAATACACACAAGAAATTTGGTACATCCCCTTTAAAAAAAATGAAAATTCTTCAGTATCTTTACATTGACATTTCTATTATGAAGACTAATACCTTTGTATAACTGCACTAGACAGAATTTCTTGGGCATTTATATGGCCCCACTTAGGGTAATAGCCATGCCCTTCTCACTCTTTAATGTATTTATGCTTACAGCACCCCTGGAGGTAGGAAAGCATGTAGCCACAGAGAGGTTACATGACTTGGACAGGGTTACAAAGGAAGCTTATGTCAGAGAGAGGAGGTGAACCCGGAAATTTCCTGTCCTAGACTAACACCCTAACCACTGGACCAACCTTCCTCTAAAAACACAATTCTTACATGCTTAAGTGTAAATCAATCAGCCTACTAGTGTATTAACATTTCCTATAACTTGAATGTTAAGCTTGTGTAGCCGACTGGTCAACACAAGCCTTTGATTCTGTCAACATTACTAGTCAGGCTTTGTTTAAATAAAATATGAATATTCCAGCTACAGAATTGATTTTTACAGCACATTATCTGAAGCCACTATTAGCACTGGTCAAATAATTTAACAATAAAGTCACAAATAATTTATGGTAACAGCGGCAAAGAATTATATCAATACAAGACTATTTGCTGAATAATTTAAGCAAAGAATTATGCTCAAAATACTTTTAAAATACTTTTTTGAAATATAGCCAGTGCTGAGGTCCTTACTCAAAGCCTAATTCTGCAAATGTTTAAATGTGTATAACTTCATACAAGTCAAGTTATACATGATTAAGTATTTGTGGGATTTGAATTAGATGGTGCTCCTTAAGTAGGCAAAACTCCCATTGCGTTAAGTTTGGCTGTTTATGAACCTTGGGATGTGATCCTGGATTTGTAAACTAAATAAATTTGATATGAAAAATACCATTTGAAAGAGAATAAATATGAATCTCCACAATCTCCTTTTTGGATAAACTTTTCTGAACAAAAGTGGATTTGAAATGGCTTGGTTTATATTTAGACTCACTCCCCAGTTAGGCTGCTCACTCATTGATAGACAAAACTAAATGACTTCTGGGATGTTATGGCATATTTGTGGAAAAAACAATGGTATTGCTTCCAAAGGAAGGAAGTCCTTTAATTTATATAAAAAGTACAGATTCTGCCAAGCCATCAGAGAGACGCGTTTGTTCACGTTATTATGTTTCCCACAAAAGTTACTATTACTTACAAAAAACTGCTGACAAAATAAAATATCTGTAATGTTTCTACAGTGAAATCTGTACATAACAAATACCATTTTGAATGAGCATTATTACAGGGTTCTGCTTCCTTTAACATTAAGTAAATAACAAGAAAGCTATTCTTCATACACTTTTAATTGCGAGAGCAAAACTAAACTATGTGAACTAGATATGGAGAAGAATGAATTTATTCTGGGTAATGAAGTATTAATAGAGATTTATCACTCTCTCAGGATCTTGTATAAGTTGTATCATGCAGAGGGTTCTGTGGTGGATTTTAACACATGCACCCAATATTAGTGTGGGGTGGGAATCCAAAGACATTGTGCAATAATTGTGATTTGGAAACTTTAATTCCCTACACTTTCATAGGCTATTGATTGATGAAACTTCTTGTTGGCTTTATTCTGGATTTCTGGAGTGAGTGGGAGCTCTGTAGCATCTATTTTTATTCCTGTATATTTTTAACATGTGCTTAATTTTCATTTGAGAGACTAGCTCTGAGAAGTTCTTTTGCCCCCTCCTTCCACTTCTGCACACACACACACTCTCTCTTTAAATCACTCACAAACAGGCAGAGCATCATCAGCTATCACAATCTATACCAGGTCTACCACCTAATACGCGACTAATCATTTGTCAACATGTTGCAATGCCCATTCCCTACCATCCTATTGGAGAGTAGAGTTCTATTTATTGTCAAATAAAATACTAGCTAGTGAAATATTTTTGATCCAGTACTCTCACTCTTCTAGCTTGCATTCGCCCAGGTGCACGCATCGAGCACATGGATTTGTTTTGCAAATGTTGCATTTTCATCAGTGTCAAGCAATTATTGATGGGGGTGTTCTTAATTCCTGATCAGTTTTAAATGTTTTGATGATTCCAGCATCCATTAGTTGCAGTCACAAGGTGCCGCTCACTCGAAGACTTGTTATTTTCACATTTGGATGTGGTTGCGGGCCATAAACAGGAATACATTTGCTTTTTGCAGGTTCATTTTTCAGTTATAAAAAATCTTAAAGTATACCCACTTGCTCATCAGTTAAGTAGGCTTTTTTACTATGTTGCCACATACGTGGCAGATTTGGTGTTAACACGTTATAGAATGCTCTAGATTTTGAGTCTTTCACAATTAGCAGCTTATATTTTTCTTTGTGCTGACATTCAAATGCTGCAAGAGATCGGCTTTTGCTACCAGCAAGGATTTCTTTCCCTCTGCCACCATGGCTTTCCATGACAGATATCAGAATGATAGCTGTGTTAGTCTGTATCAGCAAAAACAACAAGGAGTCCTTGTGGCACCTTAGAAACTAACAAATTTATCTGGGCATAAGCTTCCATGGGCTAGAACCCACTTCATCAGATGCATCAAGTGGAAAATACAGTAACAGGTATATTTATACATAGTACATGAAAAGATGGGAGTTGCCTTACCAGGTAGCTGGTCAGTCTAATGAGACAATTCAATTAACAGTAGAATACCAAGGGAGGAAAAATAACTTTTGTATTGGTAATGAGGGTGGCCCATTTCAAACAGTTGACAAGAAGGTGTGAGTAACAGTAGGGGAAAATTAGCATGGTCAAATTAGGTTTTGTAATGACTCATCCACTTCCAGTCTTTATTCAGGCCTAATTTGGTGGAGTCCAGTTCGCAAATTAATTCCAGTTCTGCAGTTTCACATTGAGGTCTGTTTTTGAAGGTTTTTTTGTTGAAAAATTGCCACTTTTAAGTCTGTTATTGAGTGTCCGGGGAGGTTGAAGTGTTCATGTATATCATGTGTATCATGACAAATATGTTCCAGTGGAACAATGAAACAGTTAGCCAATACGGGGAGACTCAAGAGCCTAGAAGACAGAATTTTTACAAGCCAAACTTAATCTATGGATTTTAGTCCCACAAGAGATAATGAACTCAGAACTAGGTACATTTAGACCTACATGCAAAACTAATTTATGAGCTTTTTATTTGTTTGCTTCCTTGTGTTAGAGAGAAATTGGACCTGTGAGTTTAGAAAGTACTGATGGAAAACTAAGTCAAAAATTACTCAGGCTTATTTATTCTGTGTGCTGGGAAGGAAGAGAGAAAAAGAGTGTGCTAGTTATTTCTTTTCATTACTTGTGAGGAACAGTCATACTATAGTGAAAGAGGCCATTAAGCATCTAGAGTGTTCCTATCTCTCTCTGGATTCAGGATGAAATCTCTTGCTATTTCCCTGAAATTTTCCACCTGTCTCATGTTTACAGATGCCCTTTTTTCTGTCTGTTAAACTCATCACTATGACTGTAAGCTATTATTTCTGTGTGTAACAATCTTTTAAATATTCAAGGTTTAAATTAAAAGAAGACTTGTGAAGCATATTTCCAAGCCCAGCATTCAAAATTCATGAGTCCGGCCTCAAATATTTGAGATTGGCTTAAAAATCTTGGGATTTTTCTTTTATTGAAAAGATAAATATTGGGGTCATTTTATTTGTCATCTGAGCCTTTAGGATGCACCAGGGTCATGTTTTCAAGCTTTTCTTGGCAACTATTGGAGCTAAAACCCTCCCCCCCCAAATGGAGGCTTTGATTCTCACCTAATAAAAAGAATCCAGGAGATGGCCATTTAAAAAAAAATGATGTGAGATTTGCAATAACACTTGGAGAATTGGCAACACTTACAATAGTTACAGTAAATGAAGGACTGGTGAGTTAACCACTCAGAATCAATTGATACTGAAACCTTCTGTTTATGCACATACATTTGGATTGAGCAATTAGGCTCAGCCCAGATAACAGGAATAAATCAACACCCTTCTTGCCCACTTATTTTTTCTGTCTCACCTCCTCTCCCCATCCCACAAGAGCATCTTGCCAGCAGATCTTGTGCTTCCCTCTCCCCATCTTGACAGGTATCCAGATCTATAATCGAGGTAGGGCTCAGGGCTTTAGATGCCATATTCTTTGAGACAAGGACTACAATTTCTACAGTGCCCAGGACAATGGGGCTTTGATTCCTGATTACTGTAATACACATACATAAGGGAACTTGTCCATGTCGTAAAAAAGAACTGTGCAGCCATAAAATTACAGTGCAGGTAAGCAGTGGTGTGTGCTTCCACAATGTGCTTCAAACTCAAGGGACCAACACTAAAGATCAAGAGCCTCCAGTCTCTATGCCTCCTCATAACTTCGTCTGTCCATGACAATCCAACCAGATATTGTAATGAGGGGCACTCTGTAAATACTACTGCTAATAATAAAGCTTGCAGTTTGCACCAATGCTTTTGCCCCTGTTTGTGGTGTGAATAGATGTCTTCTAGGAACTTGGCTAAAAGCAGCAACATTCCACACATTACCTCCCTAATGTGTATCAGTGTTGATGTGGAAGGGCCTTCTCAAGAAATGAGAAAATAGTTCAGTCTCTGTGCCCATTCATTTCTTGCCCTTCTGCTGAGACAGCCAACCGTGGTGATATTTAATGACAATTGTGAAGTTTCTCTTATTTATGTGGACTCCTGTCCACTTGGCACTGAACTGATAACACCAAGAATATCAAGTGCATTCCACATTAGGCAACCAAAGAGACATAAGTTGGAGGTAACTTTACTACTATTGATCTGGCTTAGAGTAGGACTTCACAGCCTAGACACCAGAGACTCTTTATCCCATTACCAACCCCTTCAGCCTAGTGTTCTCTTCTCCTCATGTTTCTCTATAAACAGCTAAGATCACATCTAAACCTAGTGCAGCAGTCCTAACACTTTTGTAGCAGTAGTGCTTACATCATTTCATGAGAAAAACTGAAACAATAATATTTTTTCCAGTACCCAACTTTTTTTTTCTTTCAACCCTAGACAAAAAATAAGCGATCAATACTTTGATGACTGTTAGACTCATAGACTTTAAGGTCAGAAGGGACCATCATGATCATCTAGTATGAAATCCTGTACATTGCAGGACACAGAACCTCACCCACTCCTAAAATAGACCCCTAACCTCTGACTGAGTAACTGAAGTCCTCAAATCATGGTTTAAAGACTTCATATTACAGAGAATTCACCATTACACTAGTTTAAACCTGCAAGAGACCCATGCCCCATGCTGCAGAGAAAGGCAAAAACCCACCATAGTCTCTGCCAATCTGATCCAGAGGAAAATTCCTTCCCAACCCCAAACATGGAGATCAGTTAGACCCAGAGCATAAAGGCAAGACCCACCAGGCAGATACCTGGGAAAGACTTCTCTGTAGTAACTCAGAGGCCTCCCCATCTAGTGTCCCATCTCCAGCAGTTAAGGATTTTTGCTCCTGACAGTCACCAATAGGCCACGTGCCATTCCTCGGATCATCCTAGTAGCCCTTCCACTGTTGAACCATGGAAAATCAATAGAGACATCCTATGAAGTAAGCTGTAGTTCACAAAAGCTTATGCTCAAATAAATTTGTTAGTCTCTAAGGTGCCACAAGTACTCCTTTTATTTTTAGTAGAGACTCTGTAACCTGCAATCACACCCTCATGGTCAGCAGTGGAATGAGTACAACTTCTAAAGTCAAAACATAATAATTAGATCAATATATTGATCTGCATGTTCCGGATCCACCATTTATATCCATGAAAATTGACAAATCAATTTAACATAGGCCTTTTAAGTAATTTGCCGATAATGCAAACACATTTATTAGTGCACCATAGAACAAGTGAGGTCTATTTTTGGATCTTTTACAGCACTGAAGCGTTCTGCCAATGCCATCTGTGGTTCATGCACTGGGATTTTAAAACTCCGCTGCACTGATGGGGACAGCTTTCCCTTCTACTGACCATCTGTCACTGGTGCTGGCACCAGAATAGATTATTAATTCTATAGGTTAAAATGTCAGTTGAACTAGCATGCTTGTTTACTAATAGGCTGTTGGCTCATGTGTCTTTTAATGCCACTACAGCTAATTGAGCCAGCTCTTTGTTTGTGACATTCAAAAATGAGTGCCTGAAAAATCTGTGTGCCTGAAAAAGAGAAGGAAAATGTTCCATTAGGGTTCCATTGATTCACCAAGCAGGCACATTCTCAGAAGTCTTGAACAGCTTGTTTGTTCAGTTCAGCAGCAGAGACAACCTGCAGATGATTAGCTCCGCTCGTGCCCATATGTGTCATGACAGTAAATACTGATGATTACAAAAGGGTTCACAGGAGCTATAAGGGTAATTGAGGAAAGGTTAAAAACAAATGTATACAGAACTTTATTAAATCGTGTAAATAGTGAAGGGTGTCAATCATGTCAATATTATCTGTATTACAGAGAATGGAGTTATGCAAATACATGTGTAATTCTCTCCAACATTTTACTGCTTATCATATGTGTAATTGAATTCTCTTACAACAGGTTATTTCTTTAAGATAGTAATTAAAGGGTAGATTTTCAAAAGTGCTCAGTAAGTACCTATAAATGGGGCTGTTTTTTTTTTTTTCCAAAAGAGATTATTTCCTATTTTAGGGCCCTAAATGAATTGGCCAGGTCTTCAAAAGTGCTCCACTCTCACTGACAACAATAGGAGATGCTGACGTTTGAAGATTTTTGAAAAATCATGAAGTTGACTTAGTTTGCTAAGTATTTCTCAACAGAGCAGATCCACTAAGCAGCTGAGGAAAGAACTGAAAAGCTCCTTTCAGACAAACTGCTGTACACAATTCCAGATGGTCTGTTTAGGGAAAGTCCTTCACTGAAGTAGATAGAGGATGCACAGGCAATTTAAAGGCTAAATAACCTTATTACTTGAAAAAGGTAAACAGCTGATCACATTTGTGGTTTGGACTTGACAGCAAAGGAGTAGTCTTGTCACTCCCACGCAGATTGTGGTTTGCGTTTGTTTCAGAACATTGTCCCCAGCCCTTCGAGGCCCTGCAGCATCAAAACAGCTGGCATTCCATCCAGGCTTGTGTCATGTTTATTACAGAAGTGCTTAAGGGCCAACCAAGAAGTGCCTAAGTGCCTAGGGCCCCATTGCACTAGGCATTTCACAGAGACAGAGTAGTAAACACTCCCTCCTCAGAAGATCTTATAATCTATATAGACAAGACGGACACAAGGGGGGAGAAGGGGGAGAACACACAAGCAGTGTGACAACAGCAAATTTCATGTTAGAGCTACAATTATTTAATTTAATTTGATTTGGTGGATTTAGTTAGGAGGGAATCAGCTTGGAACGAGAAGGGAAGAGAAGAGGGGTGGAGCGGGACCAGGCAGGGGAGAACAGACTATGAGGGACAGGTGTCAAGTGAAGCTGAGGTGAAGACAGCATGAGGAGGGATTGGGTGGACTGGAGCAAACAGCCAATTCCAATATTGGCAACTATCATGATTTTATTGTGAGTGATGGGATTTCGGAGGGGTTTGGCGCTCATTTCAGGATGATGTGAGCAGCTCATTCCCCCTCATGAAGTTCAGTCCTGCCAGATGCTGGCAGAGTCTCTCCTCTTCACTCACCATTCTCAAACAGCTAAACAGCTTAGCACAGCTCTTCTCTCACCTTCTCCCTCCCCTCCTGTCGGAAACATGGACAGGCATCTCTACCACTCTCTCCTCCCACCCTGCAGGATCCAGTCTGGGAAGGGGCAGAGAGAGTGAAGAGCTTTAGGAAAGGGAAGATGAGAGGGGAAACAGCAGAGGTGAAGCTGAAGAGGGTTGGGGACTGAACTGATGGTGGGGTCTGGAGGACAGGTTTAATTGCTGGGCAGGGGATGGGCAGATGGGGAGTAAAAGCTTCTGCAGTGGGGGTCCAAAGTCACCTTACACAGTACATTTGAGATGGTGGGCCACATTAATTGTGTGTGTGTGTGTGTGTGTGTGTGTGTGTGTCTGACACACAGGGCATTCAAAAATGGGGGGTAAAAAACAGACCAAAACCACACAATATAATATATTTTTTAAAATCTCTTGAGGAGTCCAACTCATGATTTTTGATCTCCTGTGGTTGGCAATACTGCAATCAGCACAAGGCAGAGCAAGTCAAAAAACTTTCAACTGGTTTTACTGGAATGTCCAAAAATGAACAAGGTCCCTGCTTTTACTACTTCCTTTCCTATTGGCTAGAATGTCTGAATGGCTTCTCGCTGCAGTTTTACTCCAAGGCTACATGGCAGAAAAGACTTTTCTTACAGCACTCAGTATGACACTGATAAAACATATTTTCATGCTCTTCTGTAGATTTTGTAACACAAATTAAAATACATAAATCAACTATAACTGTGTGCTTGCTATTTAAAAGTTAAATGGTTTTAATTAAACCTAACTGGTATTCCAATGGGTGTCATCATTCAGTGTGTATGAGCAGCCAAGATCCTTTGGTGGGAGTGCTCCTTTCCCAATGCCTTTTGAAATTATCACTATTTATTGTCAGCTCTTTGCTCTTAACCATGAGCTTGTATGGTAGGGATTTTTTTTTTTTTTTAACAGTGCCTCCAGTTCCGAGGAGATGTTTTGCCTCTGAAAACAACATCAGATCACAGTTCAGCTTACATACAATTTTAAGGATTTGGTTAATTAGTCAGGCTATACAGCAAATTCTTGACTATCTTAGTATTCATCCTCTTTGCCGTACCAGCCATATTCTGTTTCAGAACTGGGAGAACAATTGTAAAGCGATGCCATCATGTCTGGCTGAGTTTGCAGACAGGCAGCATAAAGCAATATCTCTGAGAGGTCTGTTTCCTCATCCCCCACCCCCTCCCCGGCTCTATTCATCTAATTGGAGTGTTAACTCTAAAGCCTAATTATGATATTTTAAAATGTCACCATTAATTATTTCACCTCTTATAAATTTCATTGCTGGTATGGATGGGAGTGAAGACAACTATTGGGAGTTGAAAGTTGGTACAGGGAGGAAAATAAAAAGGACAACTGCAGAAAAGATACAAGGACAGAGAACAGGTAGAGAAATAATCTTCATAAGGTACCAGGGACTGGTACAGATTTTCCCATTCTGTGTTTAAACACATCTTATGCAGACTTGATAGATCTGCAGTGAATGGGTTGTCATACATTTGCCTGGGAAGGCTTATGATCAGGTGTGTTGTTTGTTTTTGTGTGTGTGTTAGACATAAACTGAAGGACGTGCTCAAAGCAAAACAGAGTTGCACACACTTCTTTTTATTTGTGAATAATTTATATTGGAGGTTCCTGCAACTTGAATGCCTAAAACTGGAGCTCTTCAGAAAATAGAATTTTCATCCCACAGTAATTTTCAAAGTTCATTTCCATTCCAAATCAGAACAAAAAATGAAAATTTTGAAACATGTCATGGAACAGAAATTTCAGAAAAGCTTCTAATCAGAAATGTCAAAATGAAATTTAAAAGGTTGATGTTTTCAATCAAAATGAAAATATTTGACATTTTAAGACTTTTTTTTTTCATTTTGCACAGACATTTTGAAAAAGACATTTTCATTTTGGTTCTCCTGATCAGAGAATCTAATAAAATTTTCTATTTTCCAAAGGAAAACTTTTATTTTTACCAAACTACTTTAATTAATTAAATTTTATGAATGAAAGAAGTGAAAATTGTGCAAAAAATTTCAACTATTTCTACCTAAAACGTTGGCTTTCATAGATTCATAGATTCATAGATATTTAGGTCAGAAGGGACCATTATGATCATCTAGTCTGACCTCCTGCACAATGCAGGCCACAGAACTTCACCCACCACTCCTAAAAAAGACCTCACACCTATATCTGTGCTATTGAAGTCCTCAAATTGTAGTTTGAAGACCTCAAGGAGCAGAGAATCCTCCAGCAAGTGACCCATGCCCCATGCTACAGAGGAAGGCGAAAAACCTCCAGGGCCTTCCAATCTGCCCTGGAGGAAAATTCCTTCCCGACCCCAAATATGGCGATCAGCTAAACCCTGAGCATATGGGCAAGATTCATCAGCCAGATACTACAGAAAATTCTTTCCCGGGTAACTTGGATCTTACCCCATCTAAAAACCCATCACAGGCCATTGGGCCTATTTACCATGAATATTTAATTACCAAAACCATGTTATCCCATCATACCATCTCCTCCATAAACTTATCGAGTTTAATCTTAAAGCAAGATAGATCTTTTGCCCCCACTACTTCCCTCGGAAGGCTATTCCAAAACTTCACTCCTCTGATGGTTAGAAACCTTCGTCTAATTTCTAATCTAAATTTCCTAGTGGCCAGTTTATATCCATTTGTTCTTGTGTCCACATTGGTACTGAGTTTAAATAATTCCTCTCCCTCTCTGGTATTTATCCCTCTGATATATTTATAGAGAGCAATCATATCTCCCCTCAACCTTCTTTTAGTTAGGCTAAACAAGCCAAGCTCCCTGAGTCTCCTTTCATAAGACTTTCCTTCTTGCAGTAACGCAGACCCATGTCTTTGCTTGCATTGGATCTTCCTGAACTGTTACTTCTATTTATATGATTGCATTTCTATGGGCCTGCATTAGCAACTAGTTGCTATGTTTTCATGAATGTGGAATTTTGCTAGGCATGCTACTGAAATGGAGTAATATTTTAGGAGCTTTCTTAGTGGTTCCCAAACTTCTGTGAGGTGTTGCTATCCTTTATATCTTTTCTAGTTCAGATCGATTTTCTTGTGGTTTCTGTGCAACACTGGGCTTGATACCTTCAAGTGGATGTGACTGAGATATTTTACTTCAAAACTAAGATATATTGGCTGTTATATGGTTTACAAGCTGTAAAAATCTAATATTCTTTTGGATATATGTGCTCCTATGCTTGGTACATCCTCAGAGTCCCTTGCCACCATTGCTAATATCATATATGTTGTATGTGGGCATGAATTATAAACTGATCTGAAGGAGGCACTACAAAGGGAGGAAGGCAGAAGTCCTATTGGTAACATTTTTGTGATGACAAATCCAATATGATTTTATACTTAGCTGCAACTTTAGATTTCAATACTCTGAAGTATTATAGTCAAGACAGTGGGGAAGATATACCGTAAGTGATGTGACTTTTAGCTTCTCTTATATTAAATAAAATAACATATGTGCACAATATATTTTCTGATATGTTGAATAGATTCTGTATGGCTGACCTGGAATACCAAGGTGGACCAACAGCTTCCTTATTATTATTATTTATTAGTAGTAGTTTGGAAATCATAAGGTATGGTCAGCATGAAAAGAGGATGCAAGTATACCAATAATTAGTTCAAAACCCTTCCACGCCTTTTGCAAAATCTCAGCTCAAGAATTGAAAGTGGTTTATCAAAAGCTGTTTGAGAACTGAGACTGGGATTTTTAACTCATGTGAACATTGCCTTGCAATTGCTTCATGGTCATGTTCTGAACTCTTTTCAAGGTTTGGCAAGGAGACATTCAGCCTAATGTTGCTATCTCAGGAGTGGAACTCACTGCAGCTAGAGATGAGGCATTCTTGGTGAAATGGGGCTCTGCTGAAGAACTCTGCTGCAGAAGATCAGAATGAATTCATGCCTTTAACTTCTTTAGAGCACAGTGCAAAACTCCATCTGTTTGCACTCATCTTTCCTCAAGAGAGGCAGTGACACTCTGGCTTGTGAACCATCCTCTATCACCCCCAACCCTCACCCCTTCAGATTACTTCTATCTGAGATAGAAAGGGAGAAACAAATGGTTGGGAAGATCTACAGCTTTCTAGTGCCCCCCAATGATGAAGCATAGTTTTACTGTGTTAAAGCTTAAAATTCCTGTATTTGGCTCCAAGATATGATGGTTGAAATAGCATATGTCCTTAGACAGGAACTTTTATATTTCTATAACATTCCTGGTTTTACCATAAAGTGCCTAGAATGGCTCCGGGTGTATAAAAGTGAGTTCTTTTCACTAGACTTTTTTTATAAAACCAGAATATTTTCCTTTGACTTTAATGCATCTCTCTTTTTGCCTCCTGGTTTTCAGGGCTTTATTGTATTAGGAGATGTGCAGAAAGTTTTAAAGTTCTGTTCACCAGTATCCTAGATCAATCTCCTCTCTGGTGTTCTGTCTGCATGACTATTGAGAGAATATTTCCTATTTATGGTTATGCTATTTTCCCCTGGACTCATACCCTTATATTTGTCCACAATGAATTACATAATCTTTACCCATATCTATATATCTTACTGACATTTATTGCCCTTATTTGCACCAATAGGTCCCCAGTTTTCTATGGTTTGGAAATGTCACCACTTAACTGCATATATCCTTTCTCCAGAGCACTGAGTCTCAGTTTAGTGATTCAGCCAATTTATACAAAGAATAAAGGGCAGAACCTGGCATCATTTTCTGTTGCTTCACAACAAAACAATGTTATCGAATGCGGTGCCTTTATGCATTGGTCCTCAGTGTTGTGTAATTACCACATTGGTTTGAGGGAGAGGTTAATATACCTTGGAGGCTATACACATAACCTTTAGTATGTGTGAACTTTAATAATTGGTTATACATTAAAATTCCATTGCTATTAGCCCTATGGACAGTAGCTGGAATAAAATAATCAAGAAGCGCTTGATTCTCCATGGCCTCTGTGTAATTATTTACACCTGTGCAAAATGAGTGTAATAGGTCTGTAAAATGCTAGCCATTTGCTCAGTTAAATGTTTCACACCCACTTTGCACAAGTACAAAGGAAGTGGAAAATCAGGTCTAATATATGTATGATTCACTAAAAGGCAGATAGAAGTTATATTGTTGCAGCCCACTACACAGATTATGTGAATCATTTAAAGTGTGGCTGTCTGCCTCTGTGACACCCCATTGCTACTTAAATATCATCTGAAAATGTTGCCTATATCTTCTACTGCCTATATTTTCTACTTTATCCTTTGCTGTAGTTTATCAAATAACTCTGTAACTAGTAATTAAGAATGATGCATTTTGACAGAGAGATGCTACCAGTTTATAAAAGATATTTTGTATTGCATTTCATAGGATTAATTGTATTGGAAAGAATGGAAATTGAAGAAGAATACACATTTCACTACTATTTTTCAGGAATTATAAACACTTAATTGTTGAAGCTTATTCTTTCTGGAGAGGAAAATATTTTGAGATTACCTACAGCGCCATCTGCTTTATAATAAGTGTTGGAGGAAATGCAAGTCCAGCATTTGTGCTCTAGATAGTGCAGAAATCACTGAACACAACGGAATGTCATTAGCGCTGAATAATCCACTTGCTTTCAAATGATGTATATGCCTGCAATATCTCTAACACCTTGTAGCCTTTGTTCAGTCTGACTACTTTACTCTGCACTGACACAAGTGCTTTATGTATACAACACTAATCACTTGATACTCTAAACACTGCATAATAATTAAGGCCTTGATCCTGCAATGGGACATCTGTGCCCAGAGATCTCTATTGGGGATCCAATTGCAGGATCGGGGAATTAGATGTTACATTGCTTTATGGCCAAATCCTGACACCCCTTAGTTTTGCCATTGTCTTCAATGGGAGAGGGAACAGGGCTTTAATTGTTATGGGCAGTTTTTCTCAAAGAGGTTTGAGCTTATATTTGAAACTCTAGATTCCCAGGAGATGAAAAACTGACAGTTTGTCCCTAATGATTTGTTTTCTATTGTCCCATAAATGCTTGTAGAATATTTCAAGTGAACTACACGTTGAAAGTTCATCAGCCTAATAGTACTTTTTCCTACTTCTCTAGTAGCCTTTGAAGAGTAGCAGCAGTTAACGCAGAAGCATCCATCTCAACATATTCTGCATATTCTTGTTAGAGTGCAGCAAATTATGCACTCCCCAGTTTTGACAACACACTGTGCAGAGGGCATCTGTGCGCCTCACGTACCATGTTGGCTTGAACATCACATGATATAAAGTTATATATTATTTATTCTGTGGCATTCAGATTGTAGAAGTAGGTTGTGTAATGTATGCTTCTTATTCAAACCAAGTAAAATATCCAACTGTGTACCAAAATGGAGCTTTAGTTCTCATACGACATTCGGAGACCAGCCTGCTGTCAGTCTTAATCATATAAGCAATCATAGTTCCTTGTGGGAAATGGTTCAAAACAAACATCTCCCACAAAACTGGCTCAAGCAGTGCACATTGCAGTGTATATGTGAATGCAGTAAAATCAAAGACTCATCTGGTTGGGAATCTGCTCTAATCCTACTGCTTGCATTGACCTTGTGAGATTAGTGGTGGTGGTGTTTTTCTCATGTTCAGGGACTGCTCCTGAAAAATTTAAAGTTCTAAAAAGCTTTAGCTGGTTCCCTTATGGATTTCTTGGAAGTTGAAGCTCCCACCTCTCTCACCAGACATTTTGTGTGAAAGTAAAACCCAATCCAGCAAAACACTTAAGCATGTGAGTAACTTCTGCCTTATGAGTAGTTTTCCAGTAGGTGCTTTCCTGGATTGGGGACAATGTAGGGATGTTTGAAACTAATGAAAAGATTTCTGTGATATTTCTTTGCATGAACACTTTCATCAATGCATTTTGCACGGATTTCACGTTCTCTGACATGTTGAAGAACCAAAAATATTTTGAAGATCAGTTTGCAAAATCCACTTCTAGATTGAATGTTCTTATATCAACTTTAATATTAGAGATTTTGGTTGACAGCCAGAGGGCCCTCATTTCAGTCCAAAATTATACTTTCGAATTTTGAAAACCCAAGGAACGAGGTGGTACCTCTCCTTTTCCAGAGGCACATGGTCTAGTGAACAAGAGGAGAAATTCAGCAAGTAGCTACTGATATAAATAATAGATTATACTTTCCATAGCAGTTTAGTGACATTCCTCATGTCTGTGTTATATCATTGAGAAGAAGTGGTCCCATAATTTCAAATGCTAAAATGAATAGTGAAAATATAAAAAGATGAAAACACTAAGAATCCAGTGATCCCTTACAAGAGTTATTCTGGAGTAAGAAAGTGGAAACTCCATAAATTGAAACTTGTAAAGTTTTCACTCTTCAGATTAATTGTTTGCCACATCAGAGAAGAGAATACAGTTCAGCTGGGCAAGGATAATAGGAGCCTCTTGACTGGTGCATTAAGCCTCATGATATTAAAAATAGTACTTTAGAGGTAGACTATTCAATCATATCAGATTTTCTGGCTCATCCTATGAGATAGTTCTTTGTTGTTGTTTTTTTCTAAGGGACTATAAATTAATAACTAACTATCAGTAATAACAAATCATGCAAGCTATTAATCTAATTTCTCACAGTTCTTCACATCAATTATTTTGATTTACATGATCTCTCAATACTACAGAGATATCTTAATAACTAGACAACAAAAGAAATGATAAAGTTCAATGATATTTTAAATGAAATGCTCTACCAATAAATTATCACTAAGCCCATACAGTAATACAGTATTTCATTTCAATATGAGCACTTGAGTATTCACTTTCAAAAAAACACCTCCATGTTCCGTAAAAAAACTGCATTAAGAGAATATCAAAGCTGTAAACTCTAAACTCAACCTTAATTCTGTCCCTTCATGTGACTGTATTTCAAACACTACTGTTTAGTTAAATGATTACACACTGTTTCTCAAACTGAACATCATCTTGAGTTTTATCCAGTCTTGTTGGCTTTTGGTCTATGGTGTGCAAGGTGTCTTCCAGTTGAGGCTATACCTTAGTCTGACCATAATAAAAGTGTTATGGAGAAAATATTCCATGTTGAATCCAATTGTAACATCTTTGACAATAGGCAGTGAGTAAAGTTTTGGACTTAAAAGGATGAATCTTGTTATTTTGCTCATATGTTCATGTAGCTGGGTAGTCACCCCGCTCCAGTCAGAAAGGCATTAAAACCAGCTCTGGGAAAGGGCTGCCCGAGGAGCCAATCAGGGGATGTAACATGTGGCAGCCAATCCAGGCCCAGGAGGGCTGGTATAAAAAGGGCTGTGAGCTAGGAGGCAGGCAGTCTAACTACAGCCTTGGGATGGGAAGGACTGGGCTGCCTGGGAGCACAGGGTACCTTCAATAAAGCAGTGCTGAGGAAGGGCAGGCTGAGCTGGGGAACTCAGGCCTGGTGACTTCCCAGGCTGAGGCCTGACAGGAAGGCCTAAGGAGGTACTGGGGCTGCAGGGAAAGGCAGCAGGTCCAACCCCCTAGCCCAGGGATTGGCAACCTTTGGCATGTGGCCCGCCAGGGTAAGCCTCCTGGTGGGCCGGGCCAGTTTGTTTACCTGCCGCATCCGCAGGTTTGGCCGATCGCAGGTCCCACTGGCCATGGTTTGCCACTCCAGGCCAATGGGGGCTGCGAGAAGCAATGCAGGACAAGGAATGTGCTGGCCGCTGCTTCCCGCAGCCCGCATTGGCCTGGAGCAGCGAACCGTGGCCAGTGGGAGCCGCGATCAGTTGAACCTGCAGACGCAGCAGGTAAACAGACTGGCCCGGCCCGCCAGGGGGCTTACCCTGCCAAAGGTTGCCAATCCCTGCCCTAGCCAATGATGAGTGGCCATTGCAGACTGCAGTTTGCCCCTGATAAAGGGGCTAGATGAGGACTGGCAGTGGGTGACTGAGGCGAGGTGGGCTCAGGAGAGTGGGGTTCCCTGGATGAGGGGCAGTACCCCAATGTAAGGGGCACCATAGTCTGGGAGGGATGTGGGGCCTATATGTGGTGGAGATAAAGGGACTGCAGGGGGTAGGTAACAAAGGGTGAGACACCAGCCCGTAGAGGGTGCTTCAGGGCTGAGAGCTAATTCCCGGATGACCAGCAGGAGGTCCTGTGCTGGTGACTCAGCAATCTGCTACAGTTCAGTTATATATTGTTATATTTAGTTTGATACTGGGTCAAATCCAGACATGAATCACATTCTTATCTATGTAACACATCTGATAGTAGGGAGATTCAATTTTGTGTTTCTTTTTTAATGGTAGTATTTTCATATGGTATTGTACTGCTTATGGAACAGCATTATGTTATGGACAACATTCTGGACCCAATGCTGTGCACAGAAATGCATGCACAACTAACTAACTAACACTCTCTCTTCTTATTTATCAGGACATATCACCGTGCTTTTATTCTGAAATACATTTTTTTAAAAAAAATTAGTTGCATGTTTATCTGAGTCCCTGAACTGATATAACCTTGGGATAGATGACACAATTGGGCCCCTGGGCCTGATTGCCCGATCACACCAATATAAATTGGGGATCTCCCTGCTGAAGTCAGTAGAGTTATGCCAGTGTGAGGGGAAAAAGTCATGAAGTCTAAGGCTTCTTCTTGGCTGTATTATGTTGGTTTTACAACAAAGTAGTTCCACTGAAGTCTATGCAGTTCCATCAGCTGGTGTAACATAATGGCGAATCAGGCCCTGAAGAATGTAAAAGTTATTGTATTAATTTTGGTGGTTTATTTTTATATACACATTTCTTCTGTGGACATGGTGATTATTGGATTATTGCTGGCTAAAGGGTAATTAATGAGTTAAATCAATTTGAGCTAGCTTTGAATTGCAGGAAACATAAACTAACTGAGTGTAGACAGACATACTCAGATGCACAATGGAGGTGATAATTCCTTTGAAGACTATCTCCATGAACGTGGAATAGGGGTTTAGCTAGTCTCACAAAAGGGTAGATAGTCAGGAAATTCTCCAGCTTGAAACCCCAGGAGCTTTTAGGCAGACATTTTTAAACAAAAAGCTTGTAAGCAGTTAAAAAATTCGATCTCCTAGAAGAGAGGGTCAGAGGATCTGCAGAGAAATGGATGTAACAGAGACCTCAATGCTGGAGCACCGGCGTAAGTGCAGGTGTACCTAAATTTGCAAGGGATGGCCATACTTAGATAAGACTCTATGTGTATAGATTTCTGTTATTCTTAACCTTTTCACTCTGCTTGTGAAGTTCCTATAGATAAATAAACCATGCTCTTTTGAATCAGTTTTTTTTTTCTCATTACGTTTAGCAGCTGGTCACAGCTCCCAGAGAGGATTCTACAGCAGGACCCAATCTTGTTTGACCTGCTGGAGGTAATATGGTACCTGAACAGTGGGTAATGTAGCCTGATGAGCCAGTCCAAAGGTGTGGTTGAACACTGAGGAGTGCCAGTCTGAGAAGAGTGCAAGTGTAGGTTTGTCACTTGGAAAGGGTCCCCACAGGAGAAACTGAGAGAGTGTCAATAGTACAGTGCACCCCTGAGCCACAGTACAGGCTCCAGGCATTTAGACAAGGAGATACTGGATCTCCTGGGCCTGTGGGGAGAAAAGGCTGCACAAGCACAGCTACAGACCAGCCATAGAAATGTGGATATCTGTGAAAAGATTGCATGGGGGATGCAGGCCAAGGGGTCTGAAAGGGATCAGCAGCAGTGCTACTTGACAGCAAAGGAACTGCAGCAGATGTACCACAAGACCAGGGGAACCCAACAATTATTCTGGTGCAGAGCTTCAGACTCAATGCTTTTACAGCAATCTGCATGCCATGTTTGGTGAGACCCACCAGTATGCCGCAGATCTCCACAGGTATCTCAGAGGAACCTGAGACCGAGATTCTTGCCATGAACAGATAGGAAGTAGAAGAGTTGTGGGGAGAGATAGCAGGGATGGTCCATCTATGCCACAAGACAGGACTGGTTTGGGGCTGCATCACAGTCTAGCCAAGCCCACCAGCTGAGAACAGATGAACTTAATGAAGGGGAAGGAATCCTATGTATGTGTATGTGTGCATTTTCCCTTACAATATATAAAGGTAAAGATGGTGTCCAGCCCAACTTTAAGTTAACAAGACACAAGTATAATTTTTTTACTGGTTTACTTATATGGGAAGAGAAGACTTCCTGGAAGTCATTGTGCCTGAAGGTGGCCTGTGGCTCTCTGGGATACTTAGCCATAGTGCACCACACTTTGCATCAACAGAAGCACTCCTGGTGAGTATGTGTAGTGTTTATGCAAGCAGCCAAGTATGTACACACACAAGCGATGTTCTAACTTTGGTGGCTGTATGCCAATGTAACTTGCGTTGACCAAAGTTTGTTGAGTAGATGTGGCCTTAGTGTCCAAATGCCGCCTCCTCCATCCCCCCACCACCACCTGTGGGAATTTGTTTTTCTCAGTAACTCAACAATGATAACACAACATAAGCCATAGTTTAAGCTACATCCCTGAGTTTGGGTGTGCATAGACTTTTTCTGCCAGGATCACCTTTGTCCTTACTTCCTAGTTCCTTCTCCCTAGTAGCCGGGCAGGATTGAATGAACATCATTTTAAAAAAAAATATTTCTCTGTTACCATTGCAAATGATGTTTTTCAATAAGCTTCCTTGTGGCTGCTTTGCATTACAGAAGTTTGAATCATCACTGAAAAGGTATAACTTAGAGTTGAAATAAAGTGCACAGGCTATAGTATTATTTGTTTAGATGTCTCTTGGCAGAACCGTTCCATTAAAGATTCCAATACTGTGTTTCAGTTTTCATGGAAAATGCCATAAGGCTTTGTTAGGTACTTATGTGTTCAAGTGCGCTGTGAAAGCATCACATAGGTGTTGTATTCATCTGTACTGATCTCTATCTCTCAGGAAAAACTTTAGTATTTAAATGGCCATCTCAGCTGAATTCCACCTCTACAGAGCAAGGAAGGTGGTGTTTTTTAACATTCTGACACAAAATAAATCACAATAAAAGACATTTTTTAGCTTTATTTTGCACCTATTTTTGAAAATATGGCCAGTGCTTTCACCTGATGAGAACCTCTTAAATGTGGTGGTCACAGGGAAGCCTAACTTTCTCTGAGTGCTGTGCAGTGTAGAACCAGAGGAACGGTCATGTTTCAGAAGGCTGTCCATCTTGCAGATGAGTGTGATCAAGGCTTTCCAGATACAATACTATCAATGCAAAGCTGCACTCTGTGAGAGAGTGCACCATCTCACTTGGAGTTCCAGGAGGTGTTGTGTATCAAGGATGAATAATGCCTCTTGTAGTACAAGTGGAATGTAATTGCTGCAAACTGTTTTAAAAGTTTTTTGAGCACACTACACTTGAGCAGGGCCAGCTTTTCTGGCTTGTTGGAGGATCTGAGGGGCATGAC
Organism: Lepidochelys kempii; assembly: GCF_965140285.1. Classification (NCBI taxonomy): domain Eukaryota; kingdom Metazoa; phylum Chordata; order Testudines; family Cheloniidae; genus Lepidochelys; species Lepidochelys kempii. The sequence goes on along the minus strand of NC_136381.1, from coordinate 131,101,335 downwards.
AAGGCCATGAATTCCATATTTGCATGATCAAACTTGCATTTACATAGGTGGCTCACATGGAATTAGCGAGTCTTAAGTGGTGAATAACCCAATGCAGAACTGGTGGCCTGGCTATTTATATTAGGTCAAATCTACCACGTACCTGTATGGAATCCAAATAGAGCAGGGCAGATAACTAATTTTTTGATTTGCTGGCAATACCAAAATAAAATAAATAATTTCCAGGTCAACCTGAAAACAAATTTTTTGGCAAATCAAAAAGTTGGGGTTTTTTTAATATATTTTTTAAAATGGTAACAGGGTTGCTTGCCCATTTAATGGACAGATACTTGGGGGCCAGCCAACCCTAATTACTGAGGAGGAACACTTGAGGAGGGATCAGAGTAGCAGGAAGTGGAAGTAGTCAGTGCTGAGGGAGTTGCAGGAAGTGCAGATAAAGGAAGAAGCTGCAGGGACTGCCAGAACTAGGAGAAAATACCCTAAGGGCAGAGGCTAAGGCCAGCAGGGTAATTGCCTAATGGTATTTGCACTTTGGTTTATTGATTTTTTAAAAAAAAATATTTATTTATTTAAATAAAGAAAGTGCTACCAGAAGGGCCCACAGGACTGATCGGTATGGAGTTCAGCTGGGGAGCCCTGAAGAGGGGAGTGATGGATGGCAGGGGAGCCATGAGAGGTGCCGTGGAGGAGGCACCTTCTAACAGAGGTCAAACAAAGCCTTTCAGTCAGCCCAAACAAAGCATTTCGTGTTTATTTCAGGTGTTCTTTTAAGTTTTATTTTTTGGATAAAATTGAAGGAAATTTCTAAATGAAAAGTCATTTTTTTTAAAAAAAGAGCACTGCTCAAGTGTAGTGTGCTCTATAACTTTTAAAACAGTTTGCAGCAATTACACTCCACTTGTACTACAAGAGGCATTATTCATCCTTGATACACAACACCTCCTGGAACTCCAAGTGAGATGGTGCACTCTCTCACAGAGTGCAGCTTTGCATTGATAGTATTGTATCTGGAAAGCCTTGATCACACTCATCTGCAAGATGGACAGCCTTCTGAAACATGACCCTTCCTCTGGTTCTACACTTTCGTTTTAAAAAGTCTAATCAAAATGGTTTGAGCTTTTTTTGAATTTAGTTTTGTTTTTGTTTTTTTTCAGCACAATTTGGCCAAAACAACACCAATTCACAAATTGTTTGGTATCACCAAATCTGCATTTTTTAGAAATAGGAGTTTCAGATGAAAATAGTCACCCAGTTCTATGTCCAACCATAATGAAGCCCTGATCCTAATTGGCATGTCTAGAGGTTACAAACAAAAACTAATGAGCCCACAGAGCAAGGTTCTCACCTGCCCCTGATATGTGCTGACACAGGTTAAGGAAAACTGTTTGTGGCTTCTCCATCCTGACTTTATTTCCATATTGGCCCAGGGCCTCTTTCTCCCAGAAATGTCCCTTACTCAGGGAGGGAGGTGGTGTAGGAGTACATACTCTGCCTCTATGCCAGTGGACTCCCATAGTATTTAGGAAACAATATGACACAGGTGCGTATGTATTTTTTTTAAAAAAAATCATACAAGAAAGGCAGATTCACAGGTTAGAATCCAAATATAGAACTTTTCCTATCCACCTCTGCAGTGGTTTTTGCTTGTGTTGGAGCTCCAGGAGAGATTTGGTTATCAAATTTTCAGAGAAAATTATAAAGTGGCCATCGTACTCCCATTTTTCATGTGGCGCTGCACCAACCATGCAATCGTTTCTGAATGAAACAAATGGCACAAAGCCAAAAAAAACCCTTGTATCAATTTTGTGGCAATGATAGGTTGTTTCATAACTATAGATTTGGGAAAAAAGAAAAATAAAATAATTTTCAGCTAATTGTGAAGGGAAAGGTACTAAACAAATGGGTCTGAAGAATTAAAGGTATATTGAAAATTAGACAATGAAAAACATTAGATGAACAGTGTAAGCAATCCAGAGGCTGAGGAATCCTGAGGCTTGTAAAAATGACTCACTGCAAAAGGGAGGTTTCAATGTGTTTTAACTGAGTAAATTAGTTTCTCTTAGTATTTTTAGTAGCACGCTGATAAAGATTGTTATGTTGGCATATGGAATGTTAGCTCTCTGGTAATAAGAGACTTGAGTTAATTTCTTGTCTTTTTTCCCCTCTCTTTTTATGTTCAATTGGATTCTAGGAAGAATTTATCTTAAAAGACCTGGAAGAAGCTTAAACTGTATGGGGCCCGTCACAGTTATTTTTGTGTTTCTTTGCCTGCACATGATTTCATTTCTATTCATAGTGAATCTTGTTCTTTACTGTGTCCAGTAGTATGTCTGTTAATGTTTTCACCTTCACACATGGTACAATTAACAATGGTCAGAAGTAGACATGTACAAATGACAGAAATTTCATTTTGCAAAGGATTTTGAGATTTTGAAATCTGACTTTGTTCCAATTTTGAATGAAAACTGCAAATTTTGAAAATCTCTGTGAAGGAAAATTCCAAACAAAATTTCTTTGTAGGTTGATCAAAACATTTTGTTTTGATTTTGACTCTTTTTTCCCCATATCAAATCACAGCACATAAGAAAATACAAAGTTTAAAAAGAAAGAAAGAAAAGGAGTACTTGTGGCACCTTAGAGACTAACCAATTTATTTGAGCATGAGCTTTAAAAAACAATTCAAGATAAAAAGTCAATTCAAAATGAAAAATTGAACTGTTGAGTTCCATAAATGGATACCCTGATTTTGTGAAGCATTTCAATTTCAACAGAAGTACATATTCCAGTGAATTGCTGCAGCAAAGTTTCTCTGACAAGCTTTAGTCAGAAGACAATCCTGAGAGGGCAAATCACTAACCTCTTCAGGCCTCTAGACAGCCAGTTCTCTACTAACATCTGGTGGGGAAAGAAGGATGGTCTAGTGGATAGGTTGCTAGGCTAAGACTCGGGAGCTGGATCAGGCACAGACTTCCTGTGTGAACTTGGACACTTAATCTATCTGTGTCTAAATTCCTCATCTGCAAAATTAGTATGATACATTCCTAAGTCACAGGTTTGAGGACAAAATCCATTGATGATTGTGAAGCATTCAGATACTATGGGAATGAGGATGTAAAAGTAGATAGACTTACATAACTGTACACACAATAAATCTAAGTGGCATCTGGGCCTATATGCTAAAATTTAAGTCAGTATGCAATAACAGTCTCATTCATGTGGGAAAACAAGTTGCAGGTTTGAGAATGAGGTACTTTTATAGGATAATTACCAACCTTACCAAAGTTATTAGAAGGTACCCAGCAGGACACTTCTAAAGTTTCAATTATCACTAATCGTCCAACCTGGGTAGCTATCCAGCCTCATCTATTGCGGCTAGATTTTATTTAACCAATTCTGATTATTTTCAGAAACAGATTGCAATTCCTAAATATTAAATTTAAAAGTTTTTTCCCCCCAAATTAATTAACTTGAAAACTCCCTTGCCATGAAACCCTCAATCTTTATCCTTCTAAAACAATCTGAATTTATTTTAGCAGTTGTCTCTGTTAACCTGACATGGTAATGTGAGGCAAGAACCAGAAATATTTACAATACATGCTTTCATTCCCCCGCCCCCCCCGCCTCCCGACCTGGACCTGAGATTTGTGTGATAATATAAAAGATCAGATAGTTTATATCTCCACAAGTTTCCCTAGCCTCTGTCCAAATATCTGTCTCCATGTAGTTGTCAACAGTGATACTCAGTACTTCTCAAAGCATCTGAGGGATGGCTTCCAGCATTCCCTGCTTTATCTTGATCTCTCCTCTTTTACTCATAACTGTTTAGTATCTGCGCTTACACCACTGCTTCCCAAACTCCATCTCCATTTTATACTGTGAAAGCCTCTTAACATTCACATATAGTCATGCACCCCAATATTACATCACACTCATCTCTGGAATGTCATTCCTAAATACTTTGCCATCCTGATACCTTCATGGGTAGCTAGAATCTTGGCCATACCTGACGAGCTCCAGAGGCTGACCGTGCTATGAAGCTAGCTGCCTACATGATGGCACGCAAGCTCAGTCTCCTGAATGTTTTGTTCTTTGTCTCCAGACCACTTCTTGCTTTCTTAACATGCTCAGCAATGATCCTTCTGAGTCAATCAAATTCCCCACTAATCACTTAGCACTCTCAGCCAGAGTTTTGTCACTATTTTATTTCATTCCATTTTGCTCGATTAAGCTCGTAAAACAATTATAGTTTGTTCTCATTTTCTTGAACAATAAGATCTGCTCTCTCTCTTTATATCCCACACAGAGCATCACAATAAATAGCACAGTGGTGGGAAGCATACACAGAGGTATTTGGTCGGTCCTGTGACACACTATCCAACGGGATGGAGAGCCCCCTAAATTTGTTCTTATATTTTATATAGTCAGTGCTTATATTGTTGCCGGCACAGAGTGCCCAAGGCAAGCAACAGTAGGGGTTCGTTGCCCAGTATGCATCATCCAATAATCACAACGGGGTGGAGAAGCAGAGAGTTTATTTGCAGCTGCAAACAGGCCCAGGGAGACACAGCTGTCTCAAATCCTGCAGCCCCGACTGCAGATTACATCATACAATTTATACCTTTTTTCCCAACTTAGCTACAGAAGCATATATAACCAATTACCTATTGCCCTGTACAATAATACAGCCAAAGTGGCCAATTAGAAGTTTCCTCATTAGCATTATGTAAGCCCTGCCTTATTTGGTTGTATCCGTTCCGGTGTTGCAGAAAGCTAGTGCAAAACATTCCTTTCTTATCTATACGCTTACCCTGGCTGGAGCTGTCTGAAGGCTGTCTCTGAGAGCAGGCTGTCTGCTCTAAACTGTTTTTGCAGCTTTCTGTCTCTGTTTTTATACTAGCTTCCTCATAGTCTGGCAGGATTACAGAAAGTTCACGGAATGGAGAGGCTTTGGTTTGTCTGGGCCTAGCGCGGGGGGGCTTCCTTGGCACTCGTGGCCTTCCACCTCCCAAGTTACCTAGTATGATGCCCAGTGTCACCAACAATATAACAACTATCTCAAGTGATTTTCAGTATCCCAAATGAAAATCACTTTTGTTTCTTACAATATTCTGACAACACAAAACTGACTTGATATGGGGTGAACTTTGTTAAACAGCTGAACGTTTAGAAAGCTCCTTCGAGCATGCTAGTAGGGAAATGTAACGTTCACTGCCATCAAAGTCCATGATCCAGAAAAGCCAAGTACATGCTTCCCTTTAAGGATCTGAGTAGTCCTGTTGAGTTCAACTGATTCATCTGCATAAGATGCATGTGTGAATGCTTTGCTGAATAAGAGCAAACATTGGGGTGATGGTCACAAACTGTTTGGGGCAGTTTAATTTAAATGGGGTTCTGCTATGAAAAATTATCATTAAGTAACTTGTGTTCATTTAGAGTCGTAGCTGCATACCGTCAGGGAAAAAAAAACAGGAGGATCAGAGAGTGCAACTGCTATGGCAGAGTTCTTTTTTTCCTGATACTGAAATCAACAGAGTGCATTTTAGGAGAGTGGCAGTGGCTATGAACATACGCTATATATACCATGATTTGTACACTGCTTAAACTTATTCATAAATAACTTACGGGATGAAAACTGGCGCATTTCTTACCTAGATTAGTTGATGGATGTTCTCATTAACAAAAAGCTGCAGGCTCTATCATTATCATCCTCTTTCTTCTCTCCTGCACTACTAAGTGTGGCAAGGGGGGTTGCACAGAAATTTCCTTTTGTCTCTTCATGTTTCTGAGGATTTCCCTCTGCACTCCTGCATGTTATGATGGAGGAACAGAATGCTGATCAGATTATACTTGGTCCAAAATACCAACATAACCAGGAGTTAGGGTTGTGGGCTTTTTGAAGGGGAGGAGGGTGTTAATAGTATCTTTGAGTGCTATCCTGATTGATTTACTTTGTCCCTTGGTGTTACTCAACTAGCAACATAAAGATACAAAGCTTGCACCTGATACTGTGAGGTGCTGAATGTTGCAAAAACTAAAATGTTCATGTATATTTGTTCAAATTCCAACCAGCTGTTTTGTTTGTGTTATACTCTTTGTATGAGCTGTTCATTAATAGTTGTGGACATGGGTTTTGGGGTGAATGGCTGCTCTTCATAGGAATACATATATTGTCATGCACTAAAGCTGTTCATTATTTGTTATTCACTATATTCCCAGTGACCAGGCTTAAATCAACCAAATCAAGAAATGAAAACAATACATGATTGGTAGGTGGTATGGCAAATAATGAATAGTAATTGTTCCAAGTGACCAGTTTTCAAAGAACCCATAAACATAAAGTTGCTTGGCCAAATTGATCCCTAACCCCTTTAGAATACCTTGACAAGGGGCCAGGGCTACCTGGGGGATAACAGAAGTTTTAAAAAACAGCTCCTAAAAAACCAGAGAAGCTAGCTATCATTGTGTTTTCTTGGGCCACAACTGAGAGTGACTGCTGAGAAATAGGGAAAGTATACCCCAAGATTGGTGGCTAATCCCCCATAGGATATTCCAAACCAGCAACAAAAGTAAACTTTTGTTTCACCACACTGGCCAACAAGAAGTCATAAAAGCAGTTTCCTTAGACAATCCAGTCCTTGTCTTACCACCGAAAACACTAGACTTAGAGATGTGTGGTTCTTTAAAACCAATCTCTTCAAATAAAAGTGCTTCTGAGCCCAAAGGACCAGCCACATATATAACTTACATCTTTCCCAAAAATCATGCTGATGCCAATCCATTAGTATATAAGATCTAAAGGTTTATTCATAGAAAGAAAGAAAGATGAGAGTTAAAATAGGTGAAAGTAATCAAATACATATAGTAATTGCAAAGTTTTTGGTTCAGGATTGTAGCAGTGGTGGAATAAACTGCTGCTTCCAAATTATTGGAAGGTCCTCAATTCATTGGTTAGAATGCTCCCAATAGAATAGTCCAGAGGTTTGGGCAGGAAAGATGCAAAATGGAGGGGTTTCCAGGGCCTTTTATATCTTCTGCCATGTGGAAGGAAATCCATTGTTTTAAACAAAGCCCTCAGCACAGCTAGTGGAGATTCACAGGCAACAAGATAGTGTATGGAATCACATGGACAAGTCACATGTCCATGCATGAAGGTTTGGATACAGTAGAAGCCATTTTCTATACCTCAAACAGCATGTTTGCAGGACAGTCCATTCAGTGTAGATGAGCATCTCCCATGGTCCGTTGTCAGTTAAGTGTTTCCTGATGAGCCACTTAATTTGAATAGTTCCTTCAAAATGTGCTGGCTAACTAACTTGTTGGCGTTACCCCAGGAGCAAACATTTGAAATACAGGTATAGAGCCAATACGCATAACTTCAAATACAAAAATGATACATGCATACAGATAGCATAATCATAACCAGCAAATCATAACCTTCTCAGAGACACCTCACTTGACAACAAAAAGAAAGAGTACTTGTGGCACCTTAGAGACTAACAAATTTATTTGAGCTCATGAAAGCTTATGCTCAAATAAATTTGTTAGTCTCTAAGGTGCCACAAGTCCTCCTTTTCTTTTTGCAGATACAGACTAACACGGCTGCTACTCTGAAACCTGACACTTGGAACCTTTGTACAAGATTTGTTGCAAATATATTACCGTGGTTGCAACAATGATCTATATGGTCATATTTTAATCAGATAATATCACACTAGGAAACAGGAACATCTAACAGGAGTTTTGTGAGGGAGTTCACCAGGTGAAGGAAGAGAAACAACACGATCCTTGGGGTGAGTTTGGTCTGTTAGTTTTTTTTTTTTTTTTTTTGTGCTTGCTTGCTTGATTCCAAGAGTATAGTGTGATCTGTTGTGGTGGGGCTATATGCTGAGCCAAGCAGCCTGATAGGCAAGGCTGAGAGCTTACTAACAAGTCTCTAGCTGTGACAAGGGGGTAGGCTAGCTCAAGGAGAACAGGGGTTTAAAAAGCCAGTTCCTAAGCAACCAGATAAGCTAGCAAATAGAGGAGTTTAATGAGAAAGTGCAGGAAGCAGATACACCTAACAAACATACTCTAAACTTAGGCCAATAACACCCTCCCCCAAGAATAAAACAAAAAAACCTCCAAAAAACCTCTGTGCAAAAGTAAAATGAATGCAGGAAGAAGTCCAGCACAAGACTGGGGGCTATCTAATTTAATGTACTGAATGCAGCATGCATGATTGCTTGCTTTGTGGGCAGGTGGTATATGTGTGCATACAGCGCAAGCACCTCATGGCCCTCAGAAACACAGTATGGGTTCTTGAAGCCAGAGTGGCTGACCAGGAGGAGCTAAGAGAGACAGAGAGGTACATAGATAAGACTTTCAGGAACACAATAGTATGGTCCCACCCCAGTCGGACAGCCTCTGTGCTGCTGAGGAGGATGAAAGTCTCAGGGAAGAAGAACATTAAACTGGAGGAGAGGCAAACAATCCCATAGTAGGGACTCTTCTTGCAGATGATGTCAGCATATCTTCTCATACTGAGGAAACCACTTCCAGGGAGGGAAGCCCAGATACAAGGAAGAATCAGGTAATAGTAATGCATGATTCGATTATTAGAAATTCAGATAGCTGGGTTTGTGATGAATGGGAGAACTTCATGGTAAATTGCCTGCTGGGTGCAAAGGTTGCATATCTCATGAGACATATAGACAGAATTATGAGCAGTGCTGGGGATGAGACAGTGGTGGTAGCACATATAGGTACCAGCGACATAGGGAAAGGTAAGAGAGAGGTCCTGGAGGCCAAATTTAGGCTGTTAGATAAGAGATTAAAACAAAGGACCACAACGGTAGCATTCTCTGATACGTTTCCAATTCCACACACAGGACCTAATAGACAGGCAGAACTGCAGGATAAGACAGTGATGTTTGGAGGAGGGATTTGGGTTTTTTAGGGAACCATTTGGAAAAGGAAGGAGAGGCTCCACCTAAACAAAAATGCTGGTATGTAACATTAAAAAGGTCATAGAAGAGTTATTAAACTAAGGGCTGGGGGAAACCTGACATGTGTAGAGGAGCACATGGTTCAGGTGGGGACATCTCTTAGGGATACATTTATTAAAGGGGGAACTCTATATCTTAGTCAAGAGGTTAGGAAAGAAGTTGGTTAAGTACAGGTAAGGGCTAGTGAGGAACAGTCAAACGTATAATAGTCCCATTTAAATATAATACATGAAGGCAAGCAACTGAATATTGACAAAATGTACAAGTGCTTATGTACAAATCCTAGAGGTCTACAAACTAAGATGGGTGAACCAGAGTATCTGGCATTAAATTAGGATATTGATATAATAGGCATCACAGAAATTTGGTGGAATGAAGGTGATCAGTGGGATGCCTTAATATCATGATACAAAATATATAGGAATGACAAAGTAGATCATGCAGGTGGGGGAGTTGCACTATATGTGAAACAAAGCATAGAGTCAAATAAATAAGGCACTACCAAATTCGTGGCTGTGAAAAATGCCTCATGGATCATGAAATCTAGTCTCCCCCGTGAAATCTGGCAAGTGTAGTGGGGCCACTTTATTTCCACCCTTATTTCTGTGCTGCCTTCAGAGCTGGGCAGCCGGAGAGTGGTGGAACCCAGCTCTGAAGGCAGTGCCGCCACCCAGAACAGCACAGAAGTAAACGTGGCATGTTATGGTATTGCTACCCTTACTTCTCCATTGCTGCTGGCATCAGCTCTACCTTCAGAGCAGGATTCCTGGCCAGCAGCAGCCACTCTCTGGCTGCCCAGCTCTGAAGGCAGTGCGGAAGTAAGGATGGAAATACCACAACCTCACTGCAATAGCCTTGCAAGCCCCCTCTCTCCTGGTGACCCTCTTTTGGGTCAGGACCCCCACAATTACAACACAGTGACATTTATGATTTAAATATTTGAAACCATGAATTTCAAGATTTTTTTTTAAAATACTGTGATCATGGCATTTACCAAAATGGAATGTGAATTTGGTAGGATTCTGCAAATAAAGTAAAAATCTTAATAAAACTTTGCCATAGAATCTCTATGGATGGAAATTCCATACTTGAATAATTAGAGTTTAGAAGTAGGCATATATTACTGACCACCTGATCAGGATGGTGACAGTGATTGTGAAATGCTTAGGTTGAATAAAGAGCATATAAAGGCAGAGAGGACAATAATAATGGATTTCAATTATCCTCATATTGACTGGGAATATGTAACCACAGGAAGGGGTGCAGAGATAAAATTTCTAGACACAGTCAATAATTTCTTCATGTAGCAGCTTGTCCTGGAACTTGCAAGGGAAGAGGCAAGCCTTGATTTAGTCCTAAGTGGAACACAGGATTTGGTCCAAGAAGTGAATATAGTTGAACTGATTGGTAATAGCAGCCATAATGTAATTACATTTAACATCCTAGTAGGGGGTAAATGACAGAAAAAAACCACCTTCAAAAAGGGAACTGTAAAGAATGAGGAAGCCACTTAAATGGAAATTAAAAGGAACAGTCATAAGTGTGAAATGCCTGCAAATTGCATGGAGACTATTTATAAACACCATAATAGAGGTTCAAGCTAACTGTATACCTCAAATTAAATATATATACATTCTTTTGGTCCTCTTACTCTCTCTCTCTGTGTATATATATATATATATATATATATATATAGTAAGAGGACCAAAAGAATGCCACCATAGCTAACCAATGCAGATAGGTAAATTGTGTGGTCCCCAAAGGATATATACTGGGATATGTGCTGTTCACCATATTCATAAATGATCTGGAAAAAAAGGGTAAACAGTGAGGTGGCAAAATTTTCAGATGATACAAAATTACTCAAGATAGTTAAATCCAAAGCAGACTGCAAAGAGTTACAAAGCAATCTCACAAAACTGGGTGACTGTGCATCAAAATGGAAGATGAATTTCAATGTTGATAAGTGCAAAATAATGCACATTGGAAAAAATAATCTCAACTATACATACAAAATGATGAGGCCTAAATTAAAAGATCTCAAGAACAATATCTTGGAGTCATCCTGGATAGTTCACTGAAAACATCAGCTCAATGTGCAGCACCAATCAAAAAAGCTCACAGAAAGTTAGGAATCATTAGGAAAGGGATAGATAACAAGACAGCAAATATCATAATGCCACTATATAAATCCATGGTATGCCCACACCTTTAATATTGCAGGCATTTCTAGTCACCTCATCTCAAAAAAAGATATATTTGAATGGGAAAAGGTGCTCAGAACGGCAACAAAAATGAGTCAGGGTATGGAACAACTTTCATACGAGGAGAGATTAAAAAGAATGGAACTACTCAGTTTAGAAAAGAGACAACTAAAGGGGGATTTGATACAGGTCTATAACATCATGTATGGTGTGCAGAAAATGAATAAGACATGTAATTTACCCCTTTCTATAATATAAGAACTGGGGGCCATCCAATGTAATTCATGGGCAGTAGGTTATTGTTGCTGTTGTTGCTTTAAAAAGTACTTTTTCACACAATGCACAGTCAACCTGTGGCACTTATTGCCATGGGATATTGTGAAAACCAAAAGTATAACTGATTTTAAAAAAAATATAGATAAGTTCATGGAGGATAGGTCCATCACTGGCTATTAACCAAAATGTCAGGGACACAACCCCATGCTCTGAGTGTTCCTAAACCTCCATCTGCAGATGCTGGGACTGGACACTGGGGGATGGATCACTCGAAATTGCCCTGTTCTGTTAATTCCCTCTGAAGCATCTGGCACGGGACACTGTCAGACACAGGATATTGGGCTAGATGGGCCACTGGTCTGACCCAGTATGATTGTTCTTATGTTCTTATTCAATGAATAATTATGAATAATGAATATCTATTTGGAGACCAACAGAGTGATGTCTGGAGACTCTCTAAGTTAATAATACCTAAATAATATGGCTTCTTTAGAATTAGGGAGAGGGGGTGTTTTGTAGGGTCAGAGGTTTGTTGTGGGTTAATTAGCTGGAGGGGAGCAGAAAACCTTTTGTAGTGGCAGTAGAGAGGGTAGTGTCTGGTGTAATGTAGAGGAAGAAATGGTATTAAGGGCATGATTTTCAAAGGGACAGAGAACCATCAAGTCCAACTGAAGACAATGGGATTTATACATGTTCATCCTCTCAAAAAATCGGGCCCTAATAGTAATAGGTTAGGTGAGTTCAAATGGGATTTGGGTACAGCATCCCCATTTTTGAGGACGCATTCGGACACACCTAACTGTTTGCAGTTTGTTAATATTGGTTTTCATATTCTTCCTTTCTGCTCAGCAGAAATGAAATAGATACGTACATCATCCAGAAATGAAATCAGCAAGAGCAACCCAAACCCCTGAAGAAGAGCCAATAATTAACATGCCCCCCAAAAGATTAAATGATCATAGCATATTTTTATTTAAAAGTATTTTTTTTCACCCCACTAGCCCTCCAAAAAGAAAAATAGATCCAAAAACTTCTCCAGGCTCTTCCTTCTCCAGCTTTTACCTGAATCTTGCCAAGTCTTGTTAAAGCAATTCAAGCAGTGGATCAAAAGGTTATCATTAAGACTAGCAGTAGACCTAATTCTACATTTTGGCAAAATTCCACATTCACCCTTTTGAGGCAAACAAGCAGCATTTATATTAAAGCTCATATGGCATTGTTTTAAATTGGTCTATTTGCAACAGGTCAGTAGAATATTTTTTACACAGATAATTTCCTCTCAACTAGTGATATCAAAAATGATTGCTCAGAGTGATTTCTTTCTTATGTTTAAATTAAATTGAGGGGGAAAAAACAAGTTTGGTAGAGATTAGGTCAAGCCTCATAAAACACAAGAAATTCTGATTAAAATACTTTTTGCCCAAACAGGGTGAATGCAGGGAGGATCTGATATGTGTGCTGTAAATCAAACTGTATATTGAGGACAAGGACATTAAGAATTCACCTTGTATTGCTTTGCAGTACTTCTTGCCCTTAGAAACAGTAATCAGTCTGTACAAAGCACTTTTAACACTGATAAATCTCTCCAAAGTTTCCTGATTAAAATGCTCCTCAGTTATTTACTATTCCTCATTTGCCAGTAATGCTGAAGTGAAGGAAATTGTACTATGGGTATAGGTACAGAAATCGTACACTGAATTTTCTCCGCCCTCCATAAGTTAGGCACCAATTCAGCAAAGCATATGCTTTACTTTAAGTACAAGTTTAGGTCCCGTTGACTTCAACTTTCACAATATTTTCTGTTTTTTTTTCCTTAAAGCCCCAGGTCCTGGTGTCATATGTTTATGTGAGAATCTCAGTTTTCATTTGAAAACAAAAGTAAGTTTCTGGCACTCATTTCTGTGAAGAAAAGCTTGGAAACATGAACCTTTAAGGCTCAAAAACCAGAAGACAAATAAAAAAACCCAACTTATTTTTTTTAATCTTATTCTTTAAGCCAATCTCATGATTTTTGAATGCATGGGGTCAGTAATATGGCAAATGTCACTGTTAGACCTACAGATTCCAAACTGGTATGGAATAGTAAGCTGGTTTCTATCCTGTCTCATGCTGCATCAACAGTTTCAGATACATCCTGATTGTAAAATCATTATCCTTGATGATGTGTAAGTAGCATTTTCATATCACAGATAGATTTACTTTTTATTATTTATTGAGGTTACACCTTAAACTCCTCAGATTTCAATGGAACTGCACAGGAATAAAAACAGGGTGCCACTGGGGTGAAAACATTTTGGCAATTTGCTGATGGTAGACTCTCCAGTTCAGCAAGGTTGAACTAATCACTAATCATAGACTGCAACATTTTCAAATTATTGCTGTGAGTACCATTTTATGTTAAGGGCCCCTGCTAATTTCCATGCAAGTAAGTGGAAAGTCTTTCATTTACATCACTGAGAGCTGGATTGGGCCTTGGGGCCCTGCTCCTGCTCCGATTGAAATCAATGGCAAAAAACCTATTGAATTCAGTGGTGCAGAACAGGCACTAAGAGAGCAAATCCTTGTAAAATTAAAGGAATTTTATCACTCCTTGTCCATGCTTTTGCTATCTCTCCAGCCCACTCACAATCCCTGTCCCAGTATGTCCCATTGAAAGAGCCACTGCAATCTTAGCTACGCAGGGCTAGGTTCACAAAAAACAACAACAGCAACAAAACATAAGTGTAGAGGTGCTAACTTTTAGGTGCCCAATGATTCTTTCATTATTTATCCACAGTGCAGCAGCTTCAACATGGGTGGGGGGAGTGGAGAGAGAGAGAGAGAGAGAGAGATTCTATAGCTAAAGGTTAGAGCAGCCAATTGGGAAGTGGAAACCCAGGATCCAGTCATACTACTCCACTTAAGTTTTTAATCATTTATCCACAGTGGATCTGCTTCAACAGTAGAAGCTGAGAGTCCTACATCAGACTATCCCATAGCCCAGTGGTTAGAGCACTCAGTCAATTCCCTTCTCCCACTCAGGTGGAGGGGGGGACTTGAACCAGCGTCTCCCACATCCCAGCTCTAACCTCTGTGCTAAAAGTTATGAGGGAGGGCTGCTGTCTCTGCTGCAGAGGCTGTTTTGTGTATGGTTATTTAGAGGGGACCAATCTAGTAGGTGAAGTTTAAGCACAGTTACCAAATTAGACCCTGCAGGTAAATTAGGTGGAGTTGTGCATTGCTCTGGGGCCTAGGCATCTGGACTCCTGTTGTGTGTCTGCAGTGCACATGGGCAGAGGCACAAACATAGGTGTGACAACTGGTGTGTGTATTGATGTGTTGCCTTCCTGCTTATTGCTTCCTGTTCCCTCTTCCTGTTCTTGTTTGTCTCCTTGTTTCTGCTCCCTGAACTCAGTGTTCCAGTTGCTGTTACTCTGTATGTATGTGTACACATAGCATTGGGATTGCGAAGTTACTGAGGGTCTGCTGCTGTGTATCGTTCCTTGGCCTAGCTCAATACCTAGCTGAGCATGCCCTTGTCAAGCCACGGTTTGATTTAACCAGGGCTAAGGCCAGTTGGTTTGGACAAAGCAAGGTTTTGAAATCCTGCATGAAGCCTTCTATCAGATCCAATCCCATGCTTATTTTGATCTAAGGAAACTTGTAATGATTCAGATTGATGCGTACAATTGGGGCTAGGGTGCAGGTCTGCTCCAGAAGGGGTGTTCTGTTAAATTTGCATCCATACTTTCATCCTCACAAAAGCACATTATTCCCATTATTGCCAGCTTGGCAATGCATTTTGCTATTGTACACTTCAAAGTCCACTTAGTGGGAAGACATTTTACATTAGAAACAGATCATTTGCCTATTTTGGGCCTCAGTCATAAAGCCATTGATCTACTGAGCGTGAGGCTGTGGTGGTAGATTATTCAATTGCAGCAGTATGACTTTAATTTAGTACATAGAAAGTAAAATGTAATTTACTTGTACATGCTCTTTTGAGAAATTCTGCTGGGTTGGCACTCTCGTATGCAGAAGCGGCAGAGTACACTGAATGCTTTTTCCTGAAAGATATGCCAATTTAGCTTAGGGCAGACCACTGATGCCTCTCTTTAAGATGTTGAACAGTGCAAGCTGCTATGTTCTGTGTGAACAGATTAGACAGACCCAGTCCTTAGGAAAGCTTTGTCTACGTCATAAACCATTTGTTCTGAGATCACGGTGCAGACATATCTTATGCAGAGGAGCTTGGGTGATAGTTCTAGCAGCAATGCAACAAATAGTGCTGGATGTGGCTCATGGAGGACATTTGAGAGTTATGAAGATGAAGGAACTTCTGAGTAATTATGCTTGGTGGCCAGAGGCAGGATCAGGGCTCAGACAATGAGCATCATGTGAAGGTTGATCCTCCAAAGGAGGATACAGGGAACAACAGGCCAGTTAGCCTCACCTCAGTCCCTAGAAAGCTCATGGAGCAGGTCCTCAAGGAATCAGTTTTGAAGTACTTAGAGGAGAGGAAAGTGATCAGGAACAGTTAGCATGGATTCAACAAGGGCAAGTCATGCCTGACTAACCTAATTGCATTTTATGATGAGATAACTGGCTCTGTGGATGAGGGAAAGCAGTGGATGTGTTATTCTTTGACTTTAGCAAAGCTTTTGATAGGGTGTCCCACAGTATTCTTGCCAGCAAGTTAAAGAAGTATGGGCTGGATGAATGGACTATAAGGTAGATAGAAAGCTGTCTAGATCATCAGGCTCAACAGGTAGTGATCAATGGCTCCATGTCTAGTTGCCAGCTGGTATCAAGCGGAGTGCCTCAAGGGTCAGTCCTGGGGCCAGTTTTGTTCAATATCTTCATTAATGATCTGGAGGATGGCATGGACGGAACCCTCAGCAAGTTTGCAGATGACACTAAACTTGGAGGAGTGGTAGATACGCTGGAGGGTAGGGATAGGATACAGAGGGAACTAGACAAATTAGAGGATTGGGCCAAAAGAAATCTGATGAGGTTCAACAAGGATAAGTGCAGAGTTCTGCACTTAGGCTGGAAAATCCCATGCACTGCTACACAGTAGGGACCAAGTGGCTAGGCAGCAGTTCTGCAGAAAAGGACCTAGGAGTTATGGTGGATGAGAAGC
Source organism: Lepidochelys kempii (assembly GCF_965140285.1). Taxonomy (NCBI): domain Eukaryota; kingdom Metazoa; phylum Chordata; order Testudines; family Cheloniidae; genus Lepidochelys; species Lepidochelys kempii. Next base: position 131,084,749 of record NC_136381.1, on the reverse strand, counting down.
TGGATATGAGTCAACAGTGTGCCCTTGTTGCCAAGAAGGCTAATGGCATTTTGCACTGTATAAGTAGGAGCATTACCAGCAGATCGAGGGACGTGATCATTCCCCTCTATTTGGCATAGGTGAGGCCTCATCTGGAGTACTGTGTCCAGTTTTGGGCCCCATACTACAAGAAGGATGTAGAAAAATTGGAAAGAGTCCAACAGAGGGCAACAAAAATGATTAGGGGGCTGGAGCACACGATTTATGAGGAGAGGCTGAGGGAATTGGGATTATTTAGTCTGCAGAAGAGAAGAATGAATGGGGATTTGATAGCTGCTTTCAACTACCTGAAAGGGGGTTCCAAAGAGGATGGATCTAGACTGTTCTCAGTGGTAGCAGATGAGAGAACAAGGAGTAATAGTCTCAAGTTGCAGTGGAAGAGGTTTAGGTTGGATATCAGGAAAATCTTTTTCACTCGGAGGGTGGTGAAGCACTGGACTGCGTTACCTAGGGAGGTGGTGGGATCTCCTTCCTTTGAGGTTTTTAAGGTCAGGCTTGACAAAGCCCTGGCTGGGATGATTTAGTTGGGGATTGGTCCTGCTTTGAGCAGTGGGTTGGACTAGATGATCTCCTGAGGTCCCTTCCAACCCTGATATTCTATGATTCTATGGCATGCTCAGCCTGCACAACGCATAGAACTGCTGCTTCTCCTGTACTCTTGAAACTGCTGTGTACCATCTTGAAGGAAATGGGATAGTGGAGAGACTATGTGGGACTCTGAAGAAGCATGTAGCTTGCATAGTGGAGGAACATTGAGATACACCCTTCCTTATTGTTATGAGTCGTGGTTTACATGATGTTCGGAATACACCTCTTGGAAGTACTTGAAAAACCCTGTTCTATCGGCTCTTCTGCCAACCTATGATGACCAAGATGTCTATGCTGAGGTGAAAGGTTCATCCCTCCCCTTCATTATCCTCGAAGCTGATTGATCTGACCAGGAAACATATGAGTCAACAAGTGTATCCATGCAATACGCCATGTGTTCTATCTGGGACAAGCAATGTATGTTAAGTGAGGATCTGGAAATATTTATGATACTTGTGGAGTGATCTTGCAGGCTGCATAGTAGAGAGTGTGGCAACTGTGTTTATTACAGGCATGTGTTAACCAACAAGATATATTGTCTACTGAAAGGGGAACAGATAGGAAAGCAGACACTCTTTCTAACAATTATGATGTCATGTGGCCAATTGGGGAAGTTGTATGAGAGCAACAGCATCCACACCCTCAGCTGAATCAGAGCTACAGCCTTCGGCCTCAGGATCCCTTGGTGCTTCTGGTAAGCTACCTCTGAACTTTTGAGGAAGAGTAAAGGAAGCTGTAATAACTGGTATGTACGTGTATTGCCTTCCTACTTATTGCTTCCTTCTCCCTCTTCCTGTTCTTGTTTGTTTCCTGGTTCCTGCTCCCTGAACTCAGTTTTCCAGTTCCTCTGTGTGTGTGTGTATACATAGTGTTAGGTGTGTGTAGTTAGGTCCTGCTGCCACATACCATTTGGACTGTTGTTGACTTAACTGGATCATAGTCAACATGAGGGGGTCAACAAACATGTGGACAAGGAGGATCCAGTGGACATAGTGTACTTAGATTTCCAGAAAGCCTTTGACAAGGTCCCTCAACAAAGGCTCTTATGTAAATTAGTTGTCATGGGATAAGAGGGAAGATCCTTTCATGGACTGAGAACTGGTTAAAAGTCAGGGAACAAAGGGTAGGAATAAATGGTAAATTTTCAGAATGGAGAGGGGTAACCAGTGGTGTTCCCCAAGGGTCAGTCCTAGGACCAATCCTATTCAACCTATTCATAAATGATTTGGAGAAAGGGGTAAACAGTGAGGTGGCAAAGTTTGCAGATGATACTGAACTGCTCAAGATAGTTAAGACCAAAGCAGACTGTGAAGAACTTCAAAAAGATCTCACAAAACTAAGTGATTGGGCAACTAAATGGCAAATGAAATTTAATGTGGATAAATGTAAAGTAATACATATTGGAAAAAATAACCCCAACTATATATACAATATGATGGTGGCTAATTTAGATACAACTAATCAGGAGGAAGATCTTGGAGTCATCGTGGATAGTTCTCTAAAGACATCCACGCAGTGTGCAGCAGCAGTCAAAAAAGCAAACAGGATGTTAGGAATCATTAAAAACAGGATAGAGAATAAGACGGAGAATATCTTATTGCCCTCTTTTCAATCCATGGTACACCCACATCTTGAATACTGCATACAGATGTGGTCCCCTCATCTCAAAAAAGATATACTGGCATTAGAAAAGATTCAGAAAAGGGCAACTAAAGTGATTAGGGGTTTTAGAACTGGTCCCATATGAGGAGAGATTAAAAAGACTTGGACTTTTCAGCTTGGAAAAGAGGAGACTAAGGTGGGGGGGTATGATAGAGGTATATAAAATCATGAGTGGTGTGGAGAAAGTGAATCAGGAAAAGTTATTTACTTGTTCCCATAATATAAGAACTAGGGGCTACCAAATGAAATTAATGGGCAGCAGGTTTAAACAAATAAAAGGAAGTTCTTCTTCACTCAGTGCACAGTTAACCTGGGAACTCCTTGCCTGAGGAGATTGTGAAGGCTAGGACTATAACAGGGTTTAAAAGAGAACTGGATAAATTCATGGAGGTTAAGACCATTAATGGCTATTAGCCAGGATGGGTAAAGAATGGTGTCCCTAGCCTCTGTTTGTCAGAGGGTGGAGATGGATGGCAGGAGAGAGATCACTTGATCATTACCTGTTAGGTTCACTCCCTCTGCGGCACCTGGCATTGGCCACTGTTGGTAGACAGAATATTGGGCTGGATGGACTTTTGGTCTAACCCATTATGGCCATTCTTATCTTCTTATGGTTATTACATGCTTTGATTGACCATCTACCTGCATGTCCTGCTTTGATTTCCTTGTGTTTTGGGATTGCTGCATCAGAATATAAGAATTCATGTGTAGGCAACTTTTACTGCAAAAAAATTAAGAGCTGATTCAGTCTAGATTCCTACAGGATTTGGGGGTGGTTGTTTTGTGAATCCCAGTAGACCCTGATTTGGGAATTTAGGCACCTAAAAAGACAGGCATCTAAGTCCTTTTTGTGAATTCAGCTGACAGTGTCCAGTGGTGTTACAGAAGCTATTTTTCAGTTGTCTTTCCACAATAGAAATGTGCAATTTACACTGCCTATCCTTCCTTATTTCCCCGTGATGATGGTTGCTAACTTCCATCCTAAGACGTGATTTTGAAATAAGACTCAAGGGATTCCTTTACTTCAGCCATTTAAGAGAACTGGTTATAAGGAGGGGATGAAGAAAGCAGTGTTTAAATGGTATTTTTTAACAGTGTGAAGAAGTTCTGATAAGTTATCCACTGAATTGGCCTTCCCTCCCCATCCCAGGTTCTGTCTGTCTTCAAACTCTACTGTCTTGCCCTTCTTCCATTTTGTGATCTCATCCCTTTTCCCCCTGTTCCACTGGGCAGGAATTCACAGGGGTCAGTAGTGTTGGGGAAGGGACCAAATCAGTCATCCCTAGACTGTGTGTGTGTGAAGGCCCCAAGCTCAGGTTCTCTGGCCTGCTTCGTTAGTAATGGGAGACAAGACTAAATAGTGAAGTGCAAACAGGCAAGTTTATTTACAAAACACAGGTGTACAGATAATAAGGACTCCCAACTTAACTTATCAATAATAAAACAAACTCAGTTGTCAACAGATAGAATTGGTTTGAAGTCCGAACCCAGAAGTCCTTACAAAGATACTAGGGGAAATATATAACAAGAAACAAACTTAATCACACTACCATATCTCAATGGCAGGAGAAGCAGGTAGGTGGTTACTAGGCTGTTCCTACTACCTGCTTGTTGTACCAGACACTTCTCTCTGGCTGGAGAGCACTGACCTTCAAGCACCACAGTGGTAAGGATAGCAGCCTGGATACTGCTTATGACAGCTCAGTGGGCCAATAGCCTTACAGGACCATCCCTCAGCTGCCTGAAGAGATCACAGCCCAGCTATGGTCTCTGGCAGACAAATGGCAAATAGCCCTGAGGGGCGGGTGAATGCCCCTTAAATAACCTCATTGTTGCTGGACAGATTTTAGTCAGGTGACCTTCCCTTTTTTCCCCACACATTTTATTAAAGGCACCAAACTTGGTCTCCCAGCATGGAGGCCAACGGCAACAAGTTAAAAACAAATATGACCAACATGGAAACCAAAACTAAAGATTCTTCCACAACATATCCCTTCCTTGACAATGAGCTGCCATGGGTACCTTTAGTTGCCACACCTGATTTAAACTGGTGGTGCATCGCTATGTATGTCTTGATTGGTAACCCCTCTAATTTTTACTTTCACCCAGCAGATGGTCACAAGAATGGATACAATGGTTACAAATTGAACCACCAAAACAATGACAAACAGATCAATTTGGATTCGTCATTAATGATTCATTTCAGTAGGACTTACAAAAAGCGATTCCCACCAGTGTGCAAATTTGGAAGATTGAAGCACTCTTTTAAAGGTCTTTTCAGTTTGGGTTGTGGAATTAGAACCCAACAGTTATCATAGTATTTTTACCTTGTCCACAAACTCCTTTACACATTGCTCCAAGTCTGGATGCTTTACTAATTGTCTTAGCATGCTAAGGTTAGCATCAAGACTATTGGGGTCTACGTTATCTGGTACAGATTATAGGCTCACCTTACATCCTCAGTATTCATTTTTTCAGAGATAAAGCTGATATCACATCCCTTTAAAGACAATACAAAGGATAAGCACAGATTTATATGGGGATCATTAACAATTGGGTAAAAGAAATTATCAGTGAACTGATCACAGGAACTTCTGACACAAACAGTGATTATTAATTAGTACCAACTCTGATTGGTGTGTTACCTGAGGTTGCAGGTTGTAATGACTTAGCACAGATGAAGGTAAAAGGCATATGTGAGGTCCTTGATATATTTCACTTGAGCAAACATATCCAGTGTTTGCTTCCCATGTACATACGGTTGTATCTATACCATAATTCTCCTCGTGGTTTTTTATTACCTATCTTGGCAGATTAATGGGGGTCATTACTGTGTGATTAATGTTAATTCCCAGGAGAATCAGAGGGTATAGTCAATTTATAGTGCCATTAGCATTGGCGAGTATGTAGATTTTGATCTTGTGAGCATCTATATCTTAATTAAAACTTAACGGTTTCCACAAGGAGTGGTAGTTCCTCTCAAAAGGAGACATATCTTTTAACAGAGGGATGCTGCTCTGGAATCCTGTTCTTATGATGCCTCCAGTGACAATTTGGAGCCACATTTGCACATGGGTGCAGGTCAGTGCCCATGAAGTGTTACACTGAGTGGCAGCCATGGCATCTATGACCCTTTTAAGATCTGGCCTTGAGCTTTATACCATGATTGTAGAGTAGTGATTACATTATAGTTAAACTCTACAATTTTGTTAAGGAACTCTGTTAAAGGATGGTTCAGTGATGTTAGCTCATGCCCTATATTACTACACTGAGCTAGAGTACCGGAACTGAGGGCATTAACTACCCCTAAACCTGTTCCAATTCCACGTAGCACCTTTGCAGTAAGACGCCTTTTCTGCTTGGCATATCTAGGCTGTGCACTGCTGATCCAGGAGTTCCATCCCATTTCAAGCGCTTGAGTAAACGGTGTACATGCAGATTGTATATGGTTTACTAGGACTTGCATGTCCACTGTGATCTTTCTTAAGGCATAACTGGGATGAACTACCATCATACGTTTCAGGTCTTCCTTAATGACTACAGGGCCTATATGGCTAACATAAGGTTTGGGGATTACATGCACCTGTATTTGTTGCCTTGCCCCAAACAAGAGTCCAGACCCCTGTATCATTACTGGTCACAGAAATACTTAACTCTCCCTGGGAGCTGACCTTATTTACAAATGGTCTGTTTAATGAACAAAAACTATTTACATTGCAAGTCACGTTACAATATTGGCGAGGAACATTTTCACACTTTAAATCGATGAAATATTGCTGAGAAGGGGTATTCAATCTCATTCTCTGTGAGGGGATATAGAATTGGACATCGGAATACACCTTAACACCAAATGTCCCCTCTTTGGCCTTACCCACCAGATTAGATGAGATGCACGCACACTTAAGAGGACTCTTTGACACTAGACTTCCTGTGCAACCAGTGACTCGAAGATCATGGAGCTCCCAAATGCAGGTCTTTGCCAGTTTGGATACTTTATACAGGGGCAAGATTTCTTTAATTGACAAAACACCATTGAATGATGCCAAAATTAGATTGGCTCTTTCTCCCTGCTCCTCCTTTCATTGGAGGATACAGTGATCTCTTTTGTACCCAAATATTGAGACAGGACCAACAACATCCACTACTGCATACCTTTGGCTCACTAGGTTGTAGACCTCTGATATTCATCACTGACTTCATGGTACAATAGTACTAGTCACCCTCATATACAGAAATCATAAGACATGTATTTATAGGACATATTAACCACGTAAGGCGATTGTTGTTTCTTGACTCCTGTGATACAGAACAGAGAGAGACAACAATTACCTTATTTTATAACAGTATGAACATTAGCTTAAACTCCCTTTCAGTCCTTTATTTGACTGGAATGAAGTCACTTAAGTTTGGGTTTTCCTCCCTTGTTGCCCTTAAATTCCAGTTCATAAACTACAGCACTAGCCTTATTAGTAATGAGAACCAGTCCTACCCATCTGGGGCTGAAGGTAGGTCCCTTTTCTGAATAATATTTGTACCATATCTTCTCCTCAACCTCCCATTCTTTGGGCTTGAAGGAGTCTCCTAACCTTCTATCCATGGATCTGATATTGGTTTTTAGTTGGATAGACACCTGACACTGGATATTCCTAATGTCCTGTAAGATCTTCCTTATTAGTTGAACAATGTGTAACTGAGGCTGGTACTCATCTGACAGGATGCTTCCAACCCACCAATGTTCGGGTAGGTGCAAGGGCCATCCAGTCATGGCCTCTTGGGGGGTGAACCCATGGGATGTGATGAGTAAATCTTAGGGACATGAGGCCCAAAGTGAATTTTCTGTTCCAGTCTTTGTTGGCTGACTGTTTTTCTCAAGGTACTTTTTAGGGTTCGTCCGCTCCACCAGGCTGCAGCTTTGTGGGTCTGCCACAATGTATAATCTCTGGTGAATCCCTAATACCTGACACAGGGGTTTGGTGACTTTGCCTGTGAAATGGGGCCCTTGATCTGAATCCATTGTTGCAGGTATCCCAAACCTCGAGAAAGTTTTCCCTAAGAGCACCTTGGCAGTTGTAGCAGCTGTATTGGACCTGGTGAGGTATGCCTCCAGCCATTTGGTGAATGCATCGATAATCACCAATATTTATGACCTCGAGCAGTAGTCAGTAAGTGACCAGTGTAGTCTATTTGGATGCAAGATGACAGACCACCAATGGGCTGGAGTTGCATGAATTCTTTCACTAGAATATAAAGATTTCCATCTTTATGAAAACAACTTCCATCCATCACCCATATGGTGAGGCCTTGTTCCTTAACTTGAAAGGTGATTTGATGAGATTGGTCTCAGGAATTGGGAGTGGACAGATGTGATCTTGCCCCTTCATCAGCAAGGCATATGGCAAAAATGCTACCTGTGGTACCTTCTCAACCTTTAGGCTCCTATTTAAGAGGCTAAGAGTCCAGAAGGCTAGCCTGGGGCTAGATATTCTGCTCTCGTTGATCCTGCCTGAGAGAACATATTTTACAGGTGTATGTGTGGTTCTGAGGACCCCCACTGGGGCCATTCCCATAATATATTCCCAGTGTCCAATAGCCCACACAAGGCCCAGGACTTCTCTTTCACATGGGCTAAACTGGCGCTCCACCTCACTCAAAATCCTAGAACCATAGGAAATAAGATGTAGGCCAGTTCCATGGTCCTGTAACAATACTGCACTAATGGCTTTGTCAGTTGTTGACAGCTGAAGGTAGAACAACTTCTCAGGTCTTGGATAGGTTAGTGCAGGTGCAGAGGCGAGAGTCTGCTTTAGAGCAGAGAAGGCTTCCTTCTGTTCACTGGTCCATTTCCATTCTTGCCCCTTTTTGAGCAGAAAATACAGTGGTTTGGCTAATTTTGTGTAGCCTTCAGTAAACTCCCTAGAGAAACCCATTAAGCCCAGGAATGATCTAAGTCAGGGGTAGGCAACCTATGGCACATGTGCCAAAGGTGGCACGCAAGCAGATTTTCAGTGGCACTCACACTGCCCAGGTCCTGGCCACCGGTCCGGGGGGCTCTGCATTTTAATTTAATTTTAAATGAAGCTTCTTAAACATTTTAAAAACTTCATTTCCTTTTTTACATACAACAATTGTTTAGTTATATATGATAGATTTATACAAAGAAACCTTCTAAAAACATTAAAATGTATTACTGTCATGCAAAACCTTAAATTAGAGTGAATGAATGAAGACTCGGCACACCACTTCTGAAATGTTGCCGACCCCTGATCTAAGTCCTGAAATGTCCTGTGGTACAGGGAGCTTACATATCAGGCTAACGCATTGAGCGTCTGGTCTCTTGCCATTCTGTCCAAGGTGGATTCCTAGATAGGTGACCTCTGGTGAGACTAACTGTGTCCTTATAGGGTTAATGACAAAACCTGTCGTCTTTATATGGTCCAGGATGACATCTAATATGCAGAGGTTTTCTTCTCAGATAGAGGTGAACACCAGAATGTCATCCACATAACTAAGAATATGCTGCTTATCCTCCAGAGAGTCCCACCTTTTAGAAACTTGTTTGTGGCAAATTGATGGGGTGTTGTGTAGACCCTGTGGTACATGGGTGAAAGTATACTGCTGCTCTCTGTAGATAAAGGTGAATTTGTGTTGAGAGGAAGGTGCAGAGAGATGGAAAAGAATGTGTTAGACAAGTCTAAGACTCTGAACTACCTCTCTCCTGTAGTAACTGCTACCAACACCTCATTACATTTCATGATTACAGGGGCAATCCCTGCTGTAACTCTGTTTAGCTCCCACTAGTCAATTGTGAGGCGGCACATTCTTCCATCTGCCTTGATGACCAGCCAGATTGGTGAATTATATGGGCTCTCTGTTGTTTCTAGCACCTCTTGTTGGAGCAGGGATTTGATGATATCCTTAATACCCTTTTCGGTAGCTGCTGGATACCTATATTGCCTCATTGATTTACGATCGGAACCATCTACCCAGACTTTGGTGGATGTTCTATCACATTGGAGTTTGTTCCCAGCAAATACTTCTAAAGGTGTCTTAGAGCTACCTTCACCACATCAACTGGCCATTCTGGAAGTTCAAGCTCTTCAGGTGCCTTGATTGCAGCTACTTGGTGAGAAGCTGGGATGATCTCACACTGCTGCTTGTTGGTTTCCTGAACCAGCTGTCTATTTGGCAGGTCCACAGTCAGCCTTAACTCAGAGATTAAATTCATCTCAAGGAGTCCCTGTCCCCCTAAAGATTGGAGGCCAAAGGCTGCCTTGGCAACAATAATGTGGATGTAGCAGGTCACTGGTTCAGTGAAGGGAACCACACATTCTCCCCCACTGAATCTCTCCAATACCTTAGAGTTAGTGGTGGGGGTGCATTTTGCTTCTGGTGCTCCATCCACACAGATTGAAGGTACAGTGGCACCTGTGTAGATGAGCAGTCTTTGCTCTAATTGTCCAAACTCTCCCTTGATGGTAACCAATGCTGAGGGTCTTCCCCAATTGTCATTTTCTATGGGTGCCATAGGTGGGGAAGAAGGGGGAGTTTGGCCTCATCATAATAAATTTGAGGATTTCTCTTGGAGCTGTCAGCTCCTCTTGTGGTGGGCTAGCTTCTGTAACAGCTCCTCCGTGGGAAGGCGGTCTATGGCTTCCCTAGTTTCATATTGCAAAAGTCTCTTCCATATTCTATTTGGAAATGTCTTTTCCTCCTCCCTATATTGGCCATCAAAGTAATTGCCTTTTCTTTGCTAGTCTGGAGATCTTCAGTTCCTCTGTTGCAGTGGGGATCTTCTGCAGGTTCCTTTTAGTCCCCCTCTTGCAGGTTCCTTTTAGTCTTGGGTGACTCCTTGCTTCTGTTACCTTTGTCTGTTACTGTGGCTACTTTTTTCTTAGCTCCATGTGCTGGAAAGGCTTCTCGCTGGATTTCATGGGCTTCCTGCAAGTGGTCTTCTAGTTCTTGAGGGAGATGTTCTGAGGGTCCATTCGACCAAGAGCTATCCTGAGGGTTGGTGTCAAACCCTGGAGAACTGCTTCCTGGAACTCTGTTGTATCGCAGGAGGGCCCCCGGCCAACCAATATAAAAGCCTTTTCCGGCCTAGATACTTCTCTGATCTCTCACTGGGGTTATTGTCTCTCAGAATAATATTTGACAATGAGGTTTTGGTGAGGGTAGTAAAATTTCAAAATGCTCTCATACAGCTGCAATTAGTTGCTTACATCCCCCACTTGCCAGTGTATGGGCAAGGCACTAAATTCTTCATGTGACATACACTGGGATCAGCTATATCCTCACCTTCTACAACTGCAAGGCATATACTTTGGCTAGCCAGTCCAAAACAGTGTCCCTGGTTAAAGGGCTGAGGGCTTTCCCACCCACATGGGCTTTCTCGGGTGTATACAATTTTACTTCACGGTGCTTTTCTATTGGCCTTGCAGACCCTGGCCCATAACTCACCACTGTGGTAGTTATTGGTGCCATAGGCAAGCTCTCAACTGCTGGTGGACTGAGTTCAGGTTGAGCAGAGGGTTGTTATTCCTTTTCCACCCTTTTAACTCTATGCAGTCTAGCCGGTCGATGGAGCTTTTCCATTTCAGAGTCATTGGAACTGGAAAAGCTGTCTGATTCCTCAGAGTCCTTATGCAAGGGGTCTCTGTAGGCTGCTCTCAGAAGCTCCTGAGTCTGCATCAGCTTAGACTGGAGCCTCTGGAGTTCCCGCTGACAATCTGAGTGCTGACTTTCTTTGGTCTGGCTAGACTTGAGCTCCTCCATTAGCTCTGGGATCACTGCTTGAGCCTCCTCCTGTTTAACGTCAGCCTGATGGAGTTCTTTGTCTCTTTAGTTAAAGTGTCCGTCAGGTCTTGGACATGTAAATCCAAATGACTAGATACCCATCATTCTGGGCTTCCAGTCCCTCTACCTGGCCCTGAAACTTCTCTAGTTCAGCGTCCCTGGCTCTGATTTGCTGCCATAAATGGCTATCATATCTGCCTGGGAGAAGCAGACCTCTTGGAGCCCCCTGGCCATGATGTATAACCCATAAATCAGAGCCCGTTTCTTTTGCTTTTTGTTGGGAGCAGGCTTTCCCTTCACAAACCTCTCCCAACACTTTACAAGGGTAGAATAAGCTTTGCCCATCTTGAGCAGCCCTCTCACCCTAGGGTTTTTCCCTTCTGCAAATATCTCTACACAGTATACAATGGAATTTTATTTTGTACCGGTAACCACCCCACTTCTCCAATGATCCAGGTGCACATGTGGGTCTGTGATAGCTTGGCGGACCAGCTGGGAACTGAAACCACTAGGCCTTTCCGCTGTAGTCCTGAGGTTTACAGGAACTTGCAGGTACTCGGCGGCTCTCAGTAGTGGCTGAGGAGTACCTCAATAGCAGCTTGGTTATTTATGTAGGATGGGGCTCTGCCTGCTATGTCGAGGCAGGGTACAACCTGCTATTAGTCCACAATCCAAGATCAGCCTCAACCTATGGAACGGGGCACTGCCACATACCATGACCTTGGTTAGGCTTTGCTGCCTCAGACTTTCTGCTTGCTTCCTGACCTAGTGGCCTGGAAGTGCAGGCAAGCGGCAACTCAAACTGACAGCACCCACGCTGTTTGGGCCCACTGAAGGAGGCTGATCCTTCACTCACTCTCTGGAGACTAGCCCCTCCTGGACTCTGGCCTGGCAGGGAGTAAAATCAGCAGTCAAGGCCAATGGCTCCTCCTAGCTGCCACTAGGCAGTCAGCCAATGGTGCAATGCCACCCTTGTGGGAAACACCAGCATACGCTGCAGGCACACAGGCCAACCTCCCAATGGTCACCATTTTGGCACCCCCAGAGACAGTTCCCTACCCACACAGCTTACGGAGCTGCCTGCTGTTGAGAACCGAGAGAAAACAATCAAATAAAATGCTAACTACAGAGAAGGGGGTCCTGCCGCGGTCACCATAAACTGTTGGGGCAAGGACTGAATCAGTCAGCCCTAGACCATGTGTGTGTATCAGAAGGCCACGAGCTCAGGTTTTCTGACCTCACCCATATCTAGTGACTAGCTAGATATGTTAGTAATGGGAGAAGTGACTGAATAGTGAAGTGTAAAAATGTAAGTTTATTTAAAAAAAACACAACTGTACAGATAATAAGGACCCCCAACTTAATTATCAATAATAAAACAAGTCAGAGACAGAGACACTAGGGGACATATATCAAGGTAAATGCCCCTTAAATAACCTAGCTGTTGCTGGACAGATTTTAGTCGGGTGACCTTCCCTTTTCCCCAGCACGTTTTAGAAAAGGCACCAAACGTGAGCATGAAGGTCTCCTAACATGAAGGCCAACAGCAACAAGTTAAAAATCAATATGGCCAACATGGAAACCATAACTAAAGATTCTTCCCCAACAATAGAACATGCTTAAAACCCCAGCACTTCAGTTCTTTTGGGTTCTAACTATTGCTTTCAGTGGTTCCTGTCATATTCCAGAAGGAAAAATAGATTATCTTAATCATACCAAATCATTTTATTAAAGGGCAGTGGCCTGAGCTCATTCAGTTAGGGAATGGGTTTCTATTTGTTATTAGCCTCTGGCTGAACTGAGAGCAAGTCCTCCTCTGACAGCTGGTGTGAATGCTAGCTTGCACAAAGCATTTTGGCTGCTAGCCTGTGGTAGCAGCAGGCTATTGTTTTCCTCTTGTGCCAGACCCCTATGACTGTAACAGTGTGCAACTGTCACCCTGAAGCACATAGAGAACAAAGAGGAGTACTTTCTTTCCAAAAGCTATGCTGACAAGTGGTGTTTGGTTCAGAAATATGTTCAAGACAGCAAATGAGAGCCAGTTCTGGGCAGAGGTGTGCACCTGCAGTGCCCAATCAGCCAACTGCTATTAAGAAATGAACAAAGCAATGTTTAAATCCCCATTTAAATCCACTTTGGCAAAGCAAATGTTTTGGGTTTATTTTTCTCATTAAAAGTCACTTGCAAAAAGGCAGGTTCTCACAACAGATGATGTTGAGTTTAGAAGCTGAAAAACATTTTACTTTCCTTTGCCTCAGTAATGAAGTTGCTTCCAACAAACACAAGATGATACACCTGAAAATGAGTAAAAAGCTAGGAAAACAAGAGGCCCAGGTCACCCAAATTTGGGGTAATTGTGTCATGAGGCTCAAGACAATAAATAATCATGTTAGGTAATTTTCTATTAGCATTTTTCTCTCATTCCCTTTCCCTTGGATGTATTAATGAAAAATTGCCTATTCTAACCCACTTGGAATGAAGATGGCAGACAGCAAACACTGCCTGTGGCTACCTCACCATTGCGCTGCTGCAGTTTTAGGCTGGTGTAACTACATCAATTTCAGTAGAGTTACACTACCACAACAAGAAAAGGAGTACTTGTGGCACCTTAGAGACTAACCAATTTATTTGAGCATGAGCTTTCGTGAGCTACAGCTCACTTCATCGGATGCATACAGTGGAAACTGCAGCAGACTTTATATACACACAGAGAATATGAAACAATACCTCCTCCCACCCCACTGTCCTGCTGGTAATAGCTTATCTAAAGTGATCATCAAGTTGGGCCATTTCCAGCACAAATCCAGGTTTTCTCACCCTCCACCGCCCCACACAAATTCACTCTCCTGCTGGTGATAGCCCATCCAAAGTGACAACTCTCTACACAATGTGCATGATAATCAAGTTGGGCCATTTCCTGCACAAATCCAGGTTCTCTCACCCCCCGACCCCCATACACACACAAACTCACTCTCACTCCTGCTGGTAATAGCTCATCCAAACTGACCACTCTCCAAGTTTAAATCCAAGTTAAACCAGAACATCTGGCGGGGGGGTAGGAAAAAACAAGGGGAAATAGGCTACCTTGCATAATGACTTAGCCACTCCCAGTCTCTATTTAAGCCTAAATTAATAGTATCCAATTTGCAAATGAATTCCAATTCAGCAGTTTCTCGCTGGAGTCTGGATTTGAAGTTTTTTTGTTTTAAGATAGCGACCTTCATGTCTGTGATTGCGTGACCAGAGAGATTGAAGTGTTCTCCGACTGGTTTATGAATGTTATAGTTCTTGACATCTGATTTGTGTCCATTTATTCTTTTACGTAGAGACTGTCCAGTTTGACCAATGTAAATGGCAGAGGGGCATTGCTGGCACATGATGGCATATATCACATTGGTGGATGTGCAGGTGAACGAGCCTCTGATAGTGTGGCTGATGTTATTAGGCCCTGTGATGGTGTCCCCTGAATAGATATGTGGGCACAGTTGGCAACGGGCTTTGTTGCAAGGATAAGTTCCTGGGTTAGTGGTTCTGTTGTGTGGTATGTGGTTGTTGGTGAGTATTTGCTTCAGGTTGTGGGGCTGTCTGTAGGCAAGGACTGGCCTGTCTCCCAAGATTTGTGAGAGTGTTGGGTCATCCTTTAGGATAGGTTGTAGATCCTTAATAATGCGTTGGAGGGGTTTTAGTTGGGGGCTGAAGGTGACGGCTAGTGGCGTTCTGTTATTTTCTTTGTTAGGCCTGTCCTGTAGTAGGTAACTTCTGGGAACTCTTCTGGCTCTATCAATCTGTTTCTTTACTTCCGCAGGTGGGTATTGTAGTTGTAAGAAAGCTTGACAGAGATCTTGTAGGTGTTTGTTTCTGTCTGAGGGGTTGGAGCAAATGCGGTTGTATCACAGAGCTTGGCTGTAGACGATGGATCGTGTGGTGTGGTCAGGGTGAAAGCTGGAGGCATGTAGGTAGGGATAGTGGTCAGTAGGTTTCCAGTATAGGGTGGTGTTTATGTGACCATTGTTTATTAGCACTGTAGTGTCCAGGAAGTGGATCTCTTGTGTGGACTGGACCAGGCTGAGGTTGATGGTGGGATGGAAATTGTTGAAATCATGGTGGAATTCCTCAAGGGCTTCTTTTCCATGGGTCCAGATGATGAAGATGTCATCAATATAGCGCAAGTAGAGTAGGGGCTTTAGGGGACGAGAGCTGAGGAAGCGATGTTCTAAATCAGCCATAAAAATGTTGGCATACTGTGGGGCCATGTGGGTACCCATAGCAGTGCCGCTGATCTGAAGGTATACATTGTCCCCAAATGTAAAATAGTTATGGGTAAGGACAAAATCACAAAGTTCAGCCACCAGGTTAGCCGTGACATTATCGGGTATAGTGTTCTTGACGGCTCGTAGTCCATCTTTGTGTGGAATGTTGGTGTAGAGGGCTTCTACATCCATACTGGCCAGGATGGTGTTATCAGGAAGATCACCGATGGATTGTAGTTTCCTCAGGAAGTCAGTGGTGTCTCGAAGGTAGCTGGGAGTGCTGGTAGCGTAGGGCCTGAGGAGGGAGTCTACATAGCCAGACAATCCTGCTGTCAGGGTGCCAATGCCTGAGATGATGGCGCGCCCAGGATTTCCAGGTTTATGGATCTTGGGTAGTAGATAGAATATCCCAGGTCGGGATTCCAGGGGTGTGTCTGTGTGGATTTGATCTTGTGCTTTTTCAGGAAGTTTCTTGAGCAAATGCTGTAGTTGCTTTTGGTAACTCTCAGTGGGATCATAGGGTAATGGCTTGTAGAAACTCGTGTTGGAGAGCTGCCGAGCAACCTCTTGTTCATATTCCGACCTATTCATGATGACAACAGCACCTCCTTTGTCAGCCTTTTTGATTATGATGTCAGAGTTGTTTCTGAGGCTGTGGATGGCATTGCGTTCCGCATGGCTGAGGTTATGGGGCAAGTGGTGCTGCTTTTCCACAATTTCAGCCCGTGCACGTCGGCGGAAGCACTCTATGTAGAAGTCCAGTCTGCTGTTTCGACCTTCAGGAGGAGTCCACCTAGAATCCCTCTCTCTGTAGTGTTGGTAGGGAGACCTCTTTGGATTAGTATGTTGTTCAGAGGTATTTTGGAAATATTCCTTGAGTCGGAGACGTCGAAAATAGGATTCTAGGTCACCACAGAACTGTATCATGTTCATGGGGGTGGAGGGGCAGAAGGAGAGGCCCCGAGATAGAACAGCTGCTTCTGCTGGGCTGAGAGTATAGTTGGATAGGTTAACAATATTGCTAGGTGGGTTGAGGGAACCATTGCTGTGGCCCCTTGTAGCATGTAGTAGTTTAGAAAGTTTAGTGTCCTTTTTCTTTTGTAGAGAAGCAAAGTGTGCGTTGTAAATGGCTTGTCTAGTTTTAGTAAAATCCAGTAAAAACTTCAAATCCAGACTCCAGCGAGAAACTGCTGAATTGGAATTCATTTGCAAATTGGATACTATTAATTTAGGCTTAAATAGAGACTGGGAGTGGCTAAGTCATTATGCAAGGTAGCCTATTTCCCCTTGTTTTTTCCTACCCCCGCCCCCGATGTTCTGGTTTAACTTGGATTTAAACTTGGAGAGTGGTCAGTTTGGATGAGCTATTACCAACAGGAGAGTGAGTTTGTGTGTGTATGGGGGTGGGGGAGTGAGAGAACCTGGATTTGTGCAGGAAATGGCCCAACTTGATTATCATGCACATTGTGTAGAGAGTTGTCACTTTGGATGGGCTATCACCAGCAGGAGAGTGAATTTGTGTGGGGAGGTGGAGGGTGAGAAAACCTGGATTTGTGCTGGAAATGGCCCAACTTGATGATCACTTTAGATAGCTATTACCAGCAGGACAGTGGGGTGGGAGGAGGTATTGTTTCATATTCTCTGTGTGTATATAAAGTCTGCTGCAGTTTCCACGGTATTCATCCAATGAAGTGAGCTGTAGCTCACGAAAGCTCATGCTCAAATAAATTGGTTAGTCTCTAAGGTGCCACAAGTACTCCTTTTCTTTTTGCGAATACAGACTAACACGGCTGTTACTCTGAATCCTTCTACTACCACAGCAGTGCAATAACACAGTAGTGAGTGAGGCCCCATAGTTTTATTGTCTAAGTAAGTAATTGCTCACCCACCTGGAGTCTTGAGAAGAATAAGGGACTAAATCCTTAGCTGGTGTAAAGCTGCTTTAATGGTGCTATGCTGATTTATGCCAGATGTGCATCTCATGAGGCTAATCCACTAATAACAACTGTTTAAAAAATGAATGACTTTTGCCTTGGAGAGGGCAAACAGCAACGAAAGGAAGCAGTGACTAGGATGACAAAGTTGCACAAGAGAAGAATATCTGCCTCTCGTTAGTCTTTTAAATAGTGTTACTTCCTGAAGCCTAAAAAGGAAATCTCTAACTGCGAATATCTTAAATTGCACATCTGACTAATGTTTAATACAATGCAATGCTGCAAGGAGCACAGCCATTTTGATAGCATGTAAAGCCATGGAAGCTTTCATTATTTTTATCATTTGACACCTCTATTTTATACAAAAAAGTGCTTTGTTAATGAGCACCCAGTAAGAAATCTCTACAAACCCTTAAGCTCTAACTATAAAGATGATTTTTTTTTCATACAGGTTGTTGTAAAGTATAACAAAAAAGTTTTAAATAAATCACCTTGTTAATTGGTTAAAAGTCACAGGATTTCATATTCTCTCTGTAATGCTAATATTTTCATCAGTCAGAGCTATTGGTGTTATATGCTTGAATCGACTTTGCTATTAAGGGTAGGTATTAGAAACACAAAGAGAAATCTTTCCTCTTGAGTAACTGTATGGCTGCAGGATTTAAAACAAAATAAAGAGGATTATAGAAAAAATAAGAAGAGGTAATTTATGAAGAACTAAAGGAAAGTGATCCTGATTAACATTTCTTTTCTGAAGTATAGGTCTTAGTTATTAAGTCTAAATCCATATACTTGCATGATAAGCAAGTATGTTTCAAATTTACTAGTCTACATCTTTTTGTTCTTTCATTCTTATTTCCCTTCTTTTGCCTTTCTGGTGAGGACTGTCTTTAGTGCCCAGTTTGGAAGGACATCTGCAAGATTCTCCAAACCAAAGATGTGGGGCAGTTTTCTTTTTTCTAGAGGGCCAAATCCTGGGATGCAGTGCTGCAGCTTTGGTCTACTGCTCCAGTGGAATCTGGCAGAGCTGGCACATATCCATGGCCCCAACTCGGCAAGGTGATCCCACGCACTGCTACAGGCTGGGGACCGACTGGCTAGGCAGCAGTTCTTCAGAAAAGGACCTGGGGATTACAGTGGACAAGAAGCTGGATATGAGTCAATAGTGTGCCCTTGTAGCCAAGAAGGCTAATGGCATATTGAGCTGCATTAGTAGGAGCATTGCAAGCAGATCAGGGAAGTGATTATTCTGCTCTATTCAGCACTGGTGAGGCCACATCTGGAGTTTTGTGTCCAGTTTTGTGCCCCCCCACTACAGAAGGGAAGTGGACAAATTGGAGAGAGTCAAGCGGAGGGCAACGAAAATGATCAGGGGGTTGGGGAACATGACTTACGAGGGGAGGCTGAGGGAACTGGGCTTGTTTAGTCTGCAGAAGAAAAGAGTGAGGGGGATTTGATAGCAGCCTTCAACTACCTGATGGGGGGAGGGGAGGGGCGTTCCAAAGTGGATGGATCTGGGCTGTTCTCAGTGGTGGCAGATGACAGAACAAGAAGCAGTGGTCTCGAGTTGCAGTGGGGGGGGTCTAGGTTGAATATTAAGAAACACTATTTCACTAGGAGGGTGGTGAAGCACTGGAATGGGTTACCAAGGGAGGTGGTGGAATCTCCATCCTTAGAGGTTTTTAAGGCCCAGCTTGACAAAGCTCTGGCTGGGGGGTGATTTAGTTGGGGTTGGTCCTGCTTTGAGCAGGGGGCTGGACTAGAGGACCTCCTGAGGTCTTTTCCAACCCTAATTTTCTATGATTCTATGATTAAACTCATGCCTACCTTTAAACACCTTGATGAATTGGGGCCCATCATTGCAAGGATCACTCCATTGTAGGGGAATCCTGTGGTGGATTTAAAGACAGTGTAGAGACTCTACACCAGTCTTCCGGTGGCTGAGTGCAGATGGACAGAGGAAAGCAGGTGTGACCATAATTCCCCTGTGCAACACCAATCCCTGGCTATAGTCTTAGACCCTTGGGGCTGGAAGCAGCCAGCATAAGTCAGAGAAGTCCGCAGGTGGCTCTTATGCAGCATATGGGAACTACCACTGCATACAGATTCCCCAGGATCAGGGGAGTGAATAGGTGAGTTTATATCACATTGGTGGATGTGCAGGTGAACGAGCCTCTGATAGTGTGGCTGATGTTATTAGGCCCTGTGATGGTGTCCCCTGAATAGATATGTGGGCACAGTTGGCAACGGGCTTTGTTGCAAGGATAAGTTCCTGGGTTAGTGGTTCTGTTGTGTGGTATGTGGTTGTTGGTGAGTATTTGCTTCAGGTTGTGGGGCTGTCTGTAGGCAAGGACTGGCCTGTCTCCCAAGATTTGTAAGAGTGTTGGGTCATCCTTTAGGATAGGTTGTAGATCCTTAATAATGCGTTGGAGGGGTTTTAGTTGGGGGCTGAAGGTGACGGCTAGTGGCGTTCTGTTATTTTCTTTGTTAGGCCTGTCCTGTAGTAGGTAACTTCTGGGAACTCTTCTGGCTCTATCAATCTGTTTCTTTACTTCCGCAGGTGGGTATTGTAGTTGTAAGAAAGCTTGACAGAGATCTTGTAGGTGTTTGTCTCTGTCTGAGGGGTTGGAGCAAATGCGGTTGTATCACAGAGCTTGGCTGTAGACGATGGATCGTGTGGTGTGGTCAGGGTGAAAGCTGGAGGCATGCAGGTAGGAATAGTGGTCAGTAGGTTTCCAGTATAGGGTGGTGTTTATGTGACCATTGTTTATTAGCACTGTAGTGTCCAGGAAGTGGATCTCTTGTGTGGACTGGACCAGGCTGAGGTTGATGGTGGGATGGAAATTGTTGAAATCATGGTGGAATTCCTCAAGGGCTTCTTTTCCATGGGTCCCTTGTGTTCCAGCCTTGCCATCTGGCCCAGTGTTAACACTTGAGCTAAACTGGTGGCACATATTATGTTGAGCCCTGGTTGTCCTTTTTCTTAGTTTATTTTCCATTTTTACCTGTTGCCTGCAGTGTGTTTTTAACATTATGGTGGTGTGGCACCTATCAGCAATCTTTATTTCCTTCTTATAAAGTTATCTTCCCCAGACTCAATGCCTTTAGGTCAGAGAGTTATTAATTTTCTGAGCCCTGTTCTGATTCTGTGGCTTTTCATCCCTTTTTAGCGCTATCCGTTGTCAAGAAAAACAGGAGCTGAGACAATCACCATTGTTGTTTTTTTGCCAACAATGCCTGAGCTGCACTGCAGGTGGGCACTGTTAGTTCATCTGCAGCACCTGTGCCTGACCTTAACTCTCTGATTTCTGCTCCTCCCTTTCCTTTTTCCAGAGCCCCATTTATGTTGGATTAGTGGATGAATGCAGCCTTCGGTGTACCCCTTATCTCCTACCGTATGTTATTTCTTCTGTCATTTCTTTCTTTTTTGTCCTTTTCAACCTGATTTTCCTTTATCCTTCTTTGCTTGCTTTCTCTCCCTTTTGATTTCTAATTGAAAAGCTTTTTCTTCTTTCTTGCTGCCTCTCCTCACTCTGTGACTCGTGAGTGGGAGTGCCCATTGGTAACACCATAGGACAGGGTGTTTCAAGACACAACTGAGTGCAATGGGAGAAAAAAAAAGGGGGGGGGGAGTTGGACTGCTTGTCTAATACATGAATCTATGGCAGAAGTCTTCCAAGGAGCTGTAGTGTTCCTGAGATCCTTATATGCCTATGACACCTGAAAAAGCCCAGAAAAAATGGGGTAATAAGAGGAACAGACAGAACTGCCGACTGTTAGATGCACTCAGTCCCCCTCTGCAAATGGGTTCCAACAACCTGAAAGCTTGTCCATTAAACAAAAGTTGGTCCAGTAAAAATATTACCTCATCTACCTTGTCTCTCACATACATAGAACAAACACTTCAAGAAGGAAATTTGTGAGTGAAATGGAAACCCAACCCATGGGTTTTCAGTGCATTGTATGAGCTGTGAGTTCATTTATTGCTTCTGAATATGAAGGAACAATAGCAATGGTTGGAGGCAGACATAATGAGGACAGCTGCAATAAAAGCTTTCCCCTCACAGCTCTGCCAATGTACTTTAATTCTGGCCTGCCAAGCATTACAGTTGTAGGTTTCTTTGAAGGTGAGGTTGCAGATAGTGCAAGTTTATAGCATTGTTTGATGATTTCCATAAATGACTACTGTCAAATCAAATCTATCTTTTGCCCATTACTTTAGTATCTGAGGGCTTTTACTGAAAAGAGACTACTTGAACTAATGTTTGTGTGTAGTCAAAGATGAGATTTTAACTAACTATTCTCCAGTGGTGAAAACCAGCGGACTAATCCACATCCCCACTAGCAACCTCTCCGCATTCCCTTACCTTCTTAATCAATTGTGGATGAAGAAAAGTTGCACTAGATTTATCATTACAAAGGGGAAAAAGAGGTTTTAAGACGTCTTGGGGCAGAGCCTTAGATAATGTAAATTGGTGTGAATCTATTTAAGTGCAGCAATGCTGTTGTCTAATAGCTGGCTCTATAAATTATTTGAAGTAATCACAAAGTAAAGGCCAAATCCCACTGTGACATGCCAGCTATCCTTTTAGCTCTCACAATTTCAGTGGAACTCGATGACATTTGATGCCTCAGAAGATACGTAGGATTGGGTGCTAATTTTTTTTAGTATTTTAATACACATAAATTAATTATTGATTAATGTGCAGGCCAATTATTGAAGGACTCTGTCTAAAACTAAGTCAGAAATTTTTAGCTCAGAACTAGTTAGTTCTCCAATAGTTCCTCTCCCCCTTTAGCATCCCAGAAGTGTAGAGTTTCCTTTTCTTCAAGGCACACTCCAAGCTTGGACATGAAAGAGAAGGGAAGCATTTATACTTTAATAAGGCTTGCTTAGATAGCAGAAGCACTTACATCTTTCTCTGTTAGACAGGCAGAGCCTTAAAAACACAGTCCTACCTAAAACAAAACTATCAAATGTTTGAGCTCTTACAAGTTTTCCTTGTGGCATGAAAGTTCAGATGCTTCAATGAAGGCTTCCTTTGAAGCAAAAAATATAAAATCTGCATTTTCTACTCGTAAATTTCTTCTTGGGCTGGCCAAAATACTGGAGTGTTCTATTCCTTCTTGGTCTTGGTCCAGTACATCTCAAATTAAATATGGCATCTGGAGATGTACAGTTGTTTCAACCGCTCAGGAGTTTTCCCTTGACCTTTTTTATGGAAGCTTAACTCTGTTAGGAAATTTAGTGGCATCCTTCAAGCCGTTGTTCTATGTTGCAATTCCCAGAAGCCATTGCTGTTGCTTGCTGGAGTCATAATAAATGGTGTTCAAACTTGTTTTTCAAAACAAAACCATATAAAAATACTATTCTGTAGTTTTCAGCTTTCTTATGTCCTCAGTAATGACTGTTATGGTATAACACTGAATTCCTGTAAATTAATAAAAGAAAAAAATACACACTCCCTTCCTTCAGGACAGATTAAATTGAAATATTCCTGCATTTTCTCTAGACAGAGTCCTAGGGATGGAAAACTCAGAGAGAACATGAGTAGTTCATTAGTTCTATGACCTATGTTACAAACATCACTAGATGATCAGCATCATCTCTTCTGGGCTTAGAATCCGTAAACAGAATAACATATAAACCAAATAAACAGGAACAGGTGATCTTCTTCACTGAGGTGGTAATGCTTCTTCATTTACAGTTCTTGGCTGTGGCCCTCTAGTAGGTAGAAGAGATTTGCACCGCCTGTGTCTCATCTGTTGTCATCTCTGTCATCGTGCAAGTGTTGTGTGGATAGATGCGTGGGTTGAAGACAATCAGTACTAAGGATTCTTGAACCATATTATGAGTATCGACAGAAAAGATTGGGGCTCTCTGTAATATGGCAGCTGTACACCTGTAGGTCTGCCCATAAGCAGGGAGGCTGGTAAAGTTTTACATCACATATCCGTAGTAACTGATTAATGAAGGTTTTCTTCCATTTAAGTCAGAATTAATTGTGAATGGATGGGTGGTATTTCCTCCTCCACCTGCTGCCTAAAGATGGCAGGGAAATGGAGGCCTATGTTGTCAAAAGTGGCTTCTCAATTTTTTTGTGCCCAGCTGGAGATCTCTAGGGCCTGATTCTCAGAGATAATGAGTACCTGCAGCTTCATTTTAAATCAGTGGAAGCTGTGGGCACTCAGCATCTCTAAAATTAGTCTTTATTCAAGAGTTTTTCTCCACTTTCCCCCTTCACCATGAGCTAAATCCCTGCAGTTTGTTTGTTTTTCCCCCAAAGTGCACAACATAATTCCAAGACGTTGCTGGAAATCAGTGCAGTGCACTATGCCAAGGCAATAACAAAATTAATCCATGGAAGGAACACTGAATGATTTGAGATGAGATCATTTTAGTTTTTAAGCATCAGCAAAGAAAGCATTTGGACTTTCAGATGTGCTTTGAATCACAAAAGGAGCTTTCTTTACCAAAGATAAGGAGTACTTGTGGCACCTTAGAGACTAACCAATTTATTTGAGCATGAGCTTTCGTGAGCTACACGAGCTACGAGCTCACGAAAGCTCATGCTCAAATAAATTGCTTAGTCTCTAAGGTGCCACAAGTACTCCTTTTCTTTTTGTGAATACAGACTAACACGACTGTTACTCTGAAACCTGTCATTTACCAAAGATGTTCACAAACATACTGGTGCAAAGGAAAGAAAAGTTTTTTAAGATGACTTCTGTTTTATCCTTTAGGGTGTTACCTCCCAATAAATTTGCATTAGTGAGTCATTTTCATGACACACTGAGAAAACAGATAACCTGAAATTTAAGATAAGTAATTCTGTGTCTCTGAGTCATAGAAATGAATCACCTGTCTCCCTCCCACCTCTGCCTCATCCCTATTACATTTATTGAACATGCACCTCTATAAAATATACAAGAAAGCTTGGATCACTTGGGGGTTTTTTGGTTATTTTTATAACTCTTATTTTCAGGAAAAGATGAACTCATCACCAAAGTAGATAAGACAGGGTTTTTTCCAAATGTATAATAAATGTATTGTTCTTAAATAGTACTTGCATTACAATAACTGCCAGGGCCCCCAGTGGGGACTAAAGTCACATTCTGCTGGGTATTTTGTATGAAGATATGGTCCCTGCCTGGAAGGTCTTATAATCTAAAATGACAAGTGCCACATGAAAGGTTAGCTTCCAACGACTGTTGGGATATTGATTTTTATGGGCTTATCCTTGTGGGTTAATAGTCTGAAATAATTATTTAATTTGTTATCATCAATTTGTATTATTTATGAAACCAGCAATCTGCAATTTTGGTTTCTCTGCTGTTATACATTGATGATGAAGGATTTTGTGTCTTTGTAATTTTCACAATAATAATAAATTATAAATAAGTATTTAATAGTGAGGAAATGCATAATGGTTATACATGTATAGATCTAAAAGAAAGCTGGTGGAAAAATCACTGCTTATGTGAGTTTCTCTCAATGTCAATTTCACATACATTTCTAGGAGAGATCTAAAGTTCATTTTGTGTTCGCAGAATGATCAAAACCTAACTGACACCCTGATCCTATTCTATTGCACATAGATTCCTATATCACCTTCATCACTGCAGTATCTGAGCCCCTTCCAATAGTTTATTAAGTGACATGACTAACAACATCTGTCACCTGTGGTTTGTTCTTTCTCTCATTCTCTCCTCAGAGGGAAAATTGATTATGCAATGCAGTGTTTTGTTTTGCTAGGGTTTTTCTATTTTGCTTTATTTTTTAATTGCACAGGCTGCTTTGTGTGTATTAGAGAAGGCAGGCCAAAGAAGTGTGCCTTGCCCTTGGAGCAGAAGGTAGTAAGGATTGTGATGATCCTTAGTTCCTGTGGGAGTTCATTCCAGAGTGTCAGACCAGTCCCTGAGAGAGCCCTGTCACTAACACAGAGGATCTTTAACTGTGTGGTTAAAATTTTCATTGTGTCTGAGGAGTTGAGTTGTCACCATGGTCTTCATCCCAGAGCTGTAATCTATCATCTAGCTACCCTGGCCTGAGGCCATTGAACACTTTAAAGATAAGGACCAAGACCTTGAACTTAAGTCAGCTTGTGCACTCAAGCTGTCATACAGCGCCCCATCTTCAGTAGGCCATCATGCAGGCAGAGCAATGCACCAGCAATTGCAGGACCCAAGACCATACTCTTTAACTTAATTTAAGAAGTCTTTCTCTGTCATGTCTCTGTATAATAATCTGTCCCTATTCTTTCTTTTACTGTGTAACTTTCTAATTTTGTGAATCTCCAGTTTCTGTGGTAGGCGTGTCTTTTGTTCATACAACTTCTGTATGAAAGCAAGATTACACAGCTAAGATCAAGTCAGGAGAATAATGGGGAAGGGAAACTTTCTATTTTAATAACTTAATATTGTGATCACCGGAGGGATTCTAGTTCTAAATGCTTTAAAAAGGAGACACGAAACCAGTTCCTGTAAATTAGTGTTGCTTCATTAAACTCAATGGCATGACATGAATTTACATCAGCTGAGAATCTTGGCCCAAAATTCTCCAAGGTAATTAGATGCTTAACTCTAGTTGATTTAAAAGTGAGTTACCTTCCTAAATACCTTTGAGGATCTGAGCCATTGTTCTTAGCTAAAAATCTTGCTGTGTTCTATTCTGAACAGCCACTTCCTTTGGAACATTTGATAATGCAGTCCTGGAGTCTTGCAATTCCTTTTGTACTACAGGGAGTATCTTTTGTCATGGGAACTCAGTGTTTTTCACTGTAACTCACTCTGCAGGGTGGATATAAGGCACCCTGAATGTAGTTTTACCTGTTATTTTTCCTTCATTTTGAGTTTAAAATACTATTGGATGTGGGAGGAAAATCTTAAATATTTTCTCATTATAATTATAGAATGAAACATAACACACACCCTCTTTTCTTCTGACACCTTCCATCCTCCCTTAAATCTGTCGAGCTTCTCTCCTGACTGCTTCCTTTGTTTCCTTTTGCCACTCCCTACATCATGCTTTCTTCCATGTTGTCCCTTCCCTAAGGAGCAGCTTTCTCAGTAACGTACACTAAGCTCCTATTGACCATACCTCACTGTGTGCTTGTTTACTGTAGGATGAACATGCAGATCAGTGCTGGAAAGGAATTGCATAGTGTTATGAAAGATGGAGATTTATTTAGATACTTTGATTTTCACTATTTTGATCTAATTGTCCAAACTTTATTCATGTTAATGTCAATAACCCAATTAAAGCTAATGGGACTACTCTCATACATGAACACCAGTGTGAATAAGGCCCTTTGGAATTGTTTATTATTATATATTTGCAGTAGCTGCTTCTGTCCTGTCAGAGCACAATACACGGAGCTGAGGGTCTCTGCTGGTAGGTCACCATCTCTGTAAGGTCTTGGGTAGTACACTAGACTCGTGACAGAAGGCCCAGCCATTGCGGGAGGCTTCAATAGGGTCACAACCTACTGCACTAGCTGCTGTCGTTTCAGTTACTGCTCAGCAGCTAAGTCTTGGATTAGTTCCTGCTGCTGGATGGCCAGCTGCTACTGGTGGCACTGAGCTACAGGAGCTACTGATGGCATTGAGTTTCTGCTCTGCCAGCCATTGCAGTAGCGGTTCCACGTCCATACTGCTGGGAGTTGCTTCCGTAGGCAGTGGTGCTGGAACAGTTTTTTTTTTTCCCTGAGAGTCATTGAACCAAACTGTAAACCCTGTATAAGATGGAAATTTCGTCAAGTCAGGTGGTGCAGCAGAACCCCTAGTTCTAGCATCTATGTCCATAGGTGTTTGTCTGTTTGAAGTCTTGACCTGCTCCCTTCCACAGGGGCTAATTCCTTGCCCATAGTCTCTGCAGAGTTTGTGACCAGGTTGCCACATTGCCCCCCCCCCCATGTGGTCCATCAGGGCATGTCTAACCCAGCAGATCACTGTCTTGGTGAGGTCAGTGGGAGCTGTGATTTGGCCCCCTGGCCAGGGCACACGTCAATCCTACCCCTTCTGGGGTGTTCAAGTCCAAAGGAAATCAGAAACAACAAAAAAAAAACCCAACAACTTAAAACACAGTTGTCCCAAAAACCTTTGGTGAGACCCCTACACCCTCTTCTATTCAGGCCTTGTCTCCAAAAAGTCCATGCTTCTTCTGATTTCCCAGGGTCTGGTCATCCCTTCTAGCAGAGGCTTGTCCAGCTGGCAAGCTAACTTAATCTCTAGGCTGAAACAAGGCTTTTGTCCCATCAAAAGAATCAGAGCTTTTCTCTCCTTCCTGGTCAGCCCTGAGCTGGGTTAGGTCTCCTGAGCTGGGTTAGGTCTCCCTCTTTTAACTCCACTCTTCCTGCTTGGCGTGTGCTGCAGGTTAGTGGGGTGGGCCAGTTGGATCCATAGGCTTTCATTAACCCTCTTGTTGCCAATATGGGAACTATCTGCCCCATCAAAGGGCCCCATTGCACTATACCCTATATAGACATATACAAAGAATTAGCCTTTCCCTCAAATAGCTTACAATCAACTTCTTGCTACTGACATTAGTCTTTGTCATTGTGGTTCTAGAATGACCAAATACTCCCTAATATAATTTCAAAACATTGGTTGTGATCTTTATTTCCATTTTCCAGTAAATTATGAATTATTTTTATTACAATAACACATAGAGGGCCCAACTGAGTTTGGCCCTCATTAGACAAGGTACTGTATATAATAAGAGACGGAATTTTCTCCAAAAAGTTTTCAGACAAAGGTTGGAAGAAAGGAAGTATTGCCCTCATTATAAAGGTGAGGAACTGAGGCAAAGAGATTAAGTGACATGAAGAAATCACTGGCAGAGCTAAGATTTGAACCTAGATCACCCGAAACCCAGTGTAGTACCTTAAGCACTGGACCATCCTCCTTTTCTAAAATGTAATAATGCCATTATTTTCAAGATACACTGTGAAGCAACAGCACACATTTTCTCTGAATTACTTGCTTTCAGTGTTAATCTCATTTGTAGCAACAAGCTCCATAGAAACAAATTCCCTCTTAGCTTCCATAATGATGCCTTAAGTCCTTCTCAGTATTTTTATGCCATCTACAGGACATTTTAAAAAATTATGCTTTTGCTGCATTTTATATCAGGCTTGATACTGTAGTACTTTGTATATATAAAATATAAAATTAGCTTATTTTATCCTTACGTTATCCTGTCTCAATTTCATTATTTTTCTCTAAGTATTTATATTGTTATGCATTTGATTTAACTACAGGTTTTATATCAAAATTCCATTGGTAGCTATTGCCTAAGCAGCTCTAGGCTTTAAATGTTATGGCTAAATTCTATTCTCTGATCAACTTTGAGGATTACTTAGTAAGTTAATTAGTTTTTCACAATCCTTAGAAGGGGGGTGGGAACTTTACTAGAGTCACTCAAAAACATGGAAGTAGTTTCAACAACAAATGCAACATTTTAAACTTGTTTTTTGCTTTTTAATGTTTGAAAAAGAACCATTTTTTTTCTAAATGTTTGCAATTTTTAAAAATGCACCTTTAAGTTTTTAGCAACAATGTTATTGACATGGTTTTCAACAATTTTAGTTTACTAAAAATGTTTTTTTTCTTGTAAGTGGAAACTTTTTATTTACCAAAACCTCCACTTTCTGGGATACAGAAAATTTTTGAAACATTTTTCATAACATTTTTGATGTTTTCACTAAACATTGAAAAGACACAACATTTTAAATTAAAATGGAAAAATCACAAAATTAATATATTTTTAAAATAACAAAAAGGTTATTTAAAATAGGCCACTTTTTAACAAAAATAAGTTTTTGACCAGCTCCAATCTTATAGGATATCTAGAAAGACAAGATCTCTGCCCAACAATCTGACTTTGTCACATCATATCTAAATAACAGTGACAAGCAGTGTGTCGGGGGAGGGGGAGAGAAAGGGGAGAGATGATATGAGGACATGTACAGGGTTTGCTACAATAAGATTACATGGCTCTCTTGGTTCTCTTCATATCTATTCTGATATCTGTACATGTACAGAATACCTGCTGACATCATGTTCTCTACCTGTTGTGACTGGCAACATTCCAACAATGCAAAGCATACTACAGAGTACCTTGCTAGCATTATACGATGGTTCTAAGATGATTTAAAAAAAAATACTTTCTGTGCTGGTCAGGGAAGCTGTTCAAGATTCTCGGAAGCAACACATATGTCTAGCGTTCTCTCAGGGTGGATGATTAATGTTTTACATATTATTCCCTTGTCTTCCAACTCTCAGAAGAGACAAGATTTATTTGGCTTTGGGGTTAGAGAGTGAGATTCCAGCAGTGTATATATCAAATTTTGCTTTATTTGCAGGCAAAGGATCCAATTGCACTTTTAGTCAATGGGAATTGTACGTGTCTATCCAAGGACAGAATTGGTCTTATATCTGTAGAGCTCTACAACAAGGTTAACCAAACACAAGGGGAAAAATGTGCAATAAAAGGAGTTACACAATAAAAGACTCTTACATGACACTAAAGTATTAGAGGAAAGAATATCAATACAAGAAAATAACCATGAGAAACATGGAAATCAGTCTTTTGAACATATTTCTCTTCACCTGAAACATTCAGTAGTGCCCCCAAGTTCTGGCTGCCAGCTTTTGTCCAGCTTGAGACAGCTATAGCATGATTTTTTCAGAGGTGCTGAGCACTCACAACATCTTGCTGTGTCTGTTTCCCCATCAATAAAATTGGCACCTTTGTTGCCCTCCTACTTAGTGCCATTCTGGCACATAATTTAATGATGTTCCTATCTGATAACTTGAGGAGGAGTGTGAAAAAGTTCATCTCACAAAACATATGTGGATGAGTTTTCCAACCACTTCTACTTTATGTGCCAGTGCATTCACTGGATCTGCTTTGTGGGGAAAGATTTGGACAGGGAAAAGGGATTCAAAAGTACAGCATCAACCAGCAATGACTGTGTGTGTGTGTGTTAAGGAATAGTTACAGACTGTGGGTATTGTGCAAATGAAGGGAGGTGATAGGTGAGTGATTGACTAGATCCTTGGGGTTTTGTGGACTTAAAAAAGAGTCAATGTGGTGCATGTGCTTAGGATTACTAAATGAAAATGTAGACACAGAGAGGTTAATTGACTTGCCCAGGCAGCAATGTCGTCTAAGCACTTGATACAGTTCCACATGGGGAATTATTAGTTAAACTGGAGAAGATGGGGATTACTACAAGAATCGAAAGGTGGGTGAGGAATTGGTTGAAGGGGAAACTACAGTGGGTCATGGTGAAAGGTGAACTGTCAATCTGAAGAGAGGTTATCAGTGGAGGATCAGTCTTGGGACGAATCTTCTTAATGTTTTCATTAATGACGTTGGAACAAAAAGTCCTAATAAAATTTGAAGATGACAAAAAGTTGGGAGGTACCTGAATATCATACAAGACAATTTGGATAACTGTGAAAACTGGAGTGATAGAAATGGAATACTGGGTGCAATTTATTTAAGAGGTGCTGCTAGGATGATCAGAGGAACTGAAAACCTACCTTATGATAGGAGACTCAAGAAGCTTGGTTTGTTAGCCTAACAAAATAAAGGATGAGGCGAGATATGATTGTGCTCTATAAATACATGAGATGGTAAACACCAGGGAAGGAGTAAGTGTGACAGGACACACTCGCTCCGCACTGGACAGTGAATGGATAACACTACATTGTGGGTTGAAGAAGCCACACCCCCTTTATCCTAGTGGGCATGCTCCATGTGCTCTCATATAAGAAGGAGCAGATCAGCTGAGTTGGGGCTGACCACCAGGGAGGAAGGATGTGCTTTGCTGGCTCCAACCAAGGATCAGACAAGGCCGGGGAGGCCGGAGATGCTGTAATCCAAGCAGATGTTAAGGCATTTATCAGGACCACGCTGCATCAGGAGTCACTGTGGACAGCACAGACCAGCAAACCTGGAGACAGCAGAGAAGCCCAGGATGCAGCAATGGGAACTACAGTAGGAAGTAGCCCAGGGGAATTAGATAGTGGCCCGGTTAGTGAGCCAGTGTTTGGAGTCAGCGTGTTTCCATCAGAACCTCCTCACTGATTCAGTGGCATGTGTCCCTGCTGCTACCAGGGCCCTTGACTGGGGTCCAGTGGGGGGGGGGGGAGGAAACTGGACCCCCCTACCAGGGCTGCCACCCCCCTCCTTGTGTGTGGCATCCCCCTTCGTAAGTGATTTTGGCCGGTAGGTCTTACTGCCCTGCCTTCCTGGGGTGAATGTACTGATTGTGGCTATTAGGACTTACTGTCCCACTAAGAGAGGCGAGCCTATTGACTTTGGCCATTGGGCAAAACTGCCCAGCTATTAGGGGCGAATACATGGACTCTAGCCATTATGCATCACTGCCCTGCTGAGAAGGACAAATATATGGACACTGGCGGCTATGCCTTACAGCCTTGCTAACTGGGGCAAATCTATTGATGTTGGCCATTGGACGTGGCCCATTGCCCTGCAAACCAGGTGGATTTACTAACTGGCCACTAGGCCTCATTGGCTTGCTAAGAAGGGCGAATCTATAGACTGTGACCTTGCTGTCTAACTAGACCTTACTGGGTGAACTTATTGACTTTGGCCATTGGACCACATTGCCCAGCTCTTGGGGGCAGGTACACTGACTCTAGCCATTAGGCCTCATTGCCCTGCTGAGAGAGGCAAACCCATGGACTTTGGCCGCTAAGCCTTACTGCCCTGTCCTTCTGGGGTGATTATACTGATTATAGCTACTAGGCTACACTAACACGCAAAGAGGGGTGAATCTATCAATGCTGGCCATTAGGCCACATTGCCCTGTCTCACTGGGGTGAACTTACTGACTATAGTCGCCGGGCCTTACTGCCGTGCCAACAGGGACCAATTTATCGCCTTTGGCCATTGGGCCCCCCTCCCCTGCTAAGAAGGGTGAGTATATTGACTGGGGTTTAGGAGTGTGACGGGGCACACTCGGCCTGTACTGGATGGTGTCATCCCCAACCCTATCCCAGTAAGGGTCAGTGTTGGCAAAAAAGCAAATGGATATAAACTGGCCATCAACAAGCTTAGGCTTGAAATTTAATGAAGGTTTCTAACCATCAGGGGAGTGAAGTTCTGGAACAGCCTTCCAAGTGGAGTAATGGAAGCAAAAAATCTAACTTGTTTCAAGACTGAGCTTGATAATTTTATGGAGGGAATGGTATGATGAGATTGCCTACAGTGGTATACAGCTCATCTGCAACTGCTATTGGCAAATATCTCCAGCAGCTGGAGATGGGACATTAGATAGTAAGAACTCTGACTTACTACAGAGAATTCTTTCCCAGGTGTCTGGTTCATACATCTTAGCCCACATGCTCAGGGTCTAACTGATTGCCATATATGGGATTCAGAAGGAATTTTCCACCAGGTCAGATTGACAGAGACCCTGATTTTTGGTTTATTTTTTGTTTGCTTTCCTTTGCAGCATGGGACACTGGTCAGACGCTGGATTGAAATAGAATAAACGGTGGATTCTCTGTAACTTCAAGTCTTTAAATCAAGATTTGAGGACTTCAGTAACTCAGCCAGAGCTTATGGGCCTGTGGCAGGAGTTGATGAGTGCAGGCCTGAGATCTGCAGGAGGTCAGAGTAGATAATCATGATGGTTCCTTCTGACCTGAAAGTCTGAGAGTCAATGAGTATTAGGTATGGGACTGAGCCTCAAAAGACATGAACTCTAAACCTTACTTGCCTTCTATATCCCAGGGGGGTTGTGAGAGTTAACAAGCTTGTGTTTGTAAATTGCTTTGAAAACAATTTTCAGATATCACTCTTTAGCTTACATCATAAATGTGTATCAACCGTTTAAAAGTGGACTAAAAATAACAAAGTAGTTTGATAAACAAATGTCCAAAAGCCAGGAAATTCAGAGTTGGCTCCAGCTGGAAAAAAGAAAAGGAAGTATTAAAACACAGAGTCAAGGTCTTCATATATCAGCTATCTTCCTGTCACCACAGGTAAAATTATGTGAAGTCTATGACAAATATTCCATCTAGTTAACATATTAAACCAGGCATCTTAAACATATTCACCACAGATTACACATATGGACCTGGAAAAAATGGAAAAACCACAATTAGTTATCATATATTCATTGTCACTTCTATTCTTTTTGTGGTTTTTCATTTCAGCATTAATATTTATATGACCATATCCCGATGAAAGGAAAGGCAACCACAGTTAGTCAAGGCATCTACAGCATTCATTATACTCAGCACTGTATGAAAATCAAGGATGTATATTACCAGAACAAAACTGAGAATTTTCAACTCAAATGTAATCTCAGCGCTCCCATAGCCTGTGAGAGCTGAAGATCTACCAAAATGTTACATACAAAACTAGATGCTTTTGAAAATAAGTGCCTACAAAATATCCTAGTCATTGGATTGAAAGACTTCATCATTAATGAAGAGATCCAAGAAATCACCAACCAGCAGTTTGCCTCCACTAGAATCAAAAGGAAGAGCTAAACATAACTGAGGCACATACTCCAGCTTCCAACACAGACTCCCTTGTGAAGTCATCAAGTGGAAATTAACTGGTGTAAGGAAAATAAACTGTCCAAGAGAAACCTTGAGAAGAACCCTTAGCAGAGAGTGCAGAACACAATCTTTACACCATAGAGCACATGGAAGCAGCAGCAAATGGGAAACAGAAATAGAGGAGACTACTGTCTGTCCTGTGAGCCAACATTGGAACAGGAAAGATATAATGTAAACAGGGGTGACAGGTTTGTATAATTTTTGGTGGTGGCCAGACCAAGTCCCGCTCACCCACCCACTCCCGGCCTAAGGCTCTGGGAGGGAGTTTGGATGTGGGAGGGGGTTTGGAGTGCAGGCTCTGGGATGAAGTTTGGGTGCGGGAGCGGTTCGGGCTCTGGGAGGGAGTTTGGGGTGCTGGGTGCAGGCTCCGAGATGGGGTTTGCGTGCTGGTGCAGGCTCTGGGCTGCGACAGAGGGCTAGGGACGGGGAGTTTGGAGTGCAACAGGCAGGCTGCGCTGGGGTGGGGGTGCAGAGAGGAGGACTCCCCCCAGCTCTCTCCCCGCTAGGAACATGTAACTATTATTTTGTTTCTGAGAAGATTCAACGCGGGTGGTATTGGGTAATATATGGTATCTATATCTCCTTAGATATGGACAGTTTTCTTCTTTTCTCAGGGTCTGCATTGCAACTGAGGCTTGGATGAAGGCTAGCTGACTAAATGCAATCCATCCAAACTATGGCAAGGTATGTTTAGGCTTAGGGAAACATTCAGAGAACAATGATATTTGTCCATTCTATAGGATTCTGTTAATAGAGAATGGAATTTAGGGGTTCTGTGGGATCCCTAGTTGCTTTTTATTGTCATTGGGATTATATTGTTCTTTGATTCTTTAGAAAATTCAATTAAAAATAAATTCCAAAAAACATCAAAAGTAATTTATTTCCATAGGCCCTAGCCTATTCAACGAGCATTGTTCTGAAACACTAAAAGTGGTCATTGGGGAAAAAAAATACACAAACAAAAATAGACTTGGAAATAGCTTGAAAAAAATAAATGTATATTTATACACAAATGCAGATGCTTCTCCATTAGAAAGCTGGAAGCCATATGGATTCCACTCGTGCATGACATTTGCTGAAAGAACATTTAAACATAGGCTCTTTGCTTAAATGGCAGATTTTGCTCTCACATCTAATGCAGCAGATCTTGAATGAGTACAGTGTTCCACTCTTCATATAGGCAGAGAATTTCCATTGGTATTAATAGTAGTTGCCTCCTTTGGAGGACACAGTCTCAAGATTGGCCTTGAAGATGTTTTAAAAAGAATTGTCCCCTTGTGGAGTGGAGGTTTGAAGTAGGACACACTTGTAGTCTATACCATTATTTTTGTGCTTCTACTCTTGTAGGCATCCCCCGGCCCCCCGCTCCCCAAAACAAACAAACAGAAACAACCTTACAGGTATCGTCAGCAAGAGTGATACTAGAGAGATCTTCATCCCCCACACCCTACAACGAGGAATGTGGCTTAACAGTCTCAGTAAATACTTTAAATGTATAACTTCACTAGAAAGATGTCACACTTTATATTATGGTTCCATTTATAAATAGTTTTAAAGGGTTAATAAAGGTTTAATAGCTGTTATAAGTATGTTATAGACATGAATATTATGTGTTACAAATGATTATAATTACATCAGTAGAAGGTATTGTAGATGGTTATTAGCCATGGTTATAAATAGGCTTGGAAGGCTTAGGTTATTATTGGTAAATTCCACCGTACACACACAAACCAAAGAGAAAATAGTACCATCATTAATAACCAAATCTACAGATAGACAAAGTAAGCAAAATGCTTTTTGAGAAATTATTAGGATATTTACTTTGTATATTTTGGCAAATGATGTTAACAATTTGTATTTTAACTGTTACAAAATTCTACATTTTTGAATCTCAATGTTTACTGTCATTAAATAATTATTGTCTGACCCTTCATAATTTCCTGCAACTGTGAAAATGTTAATTGATAAAAAAATAAATCCTTAAAATCCATAATCTTGTGCAACTGTGAAAATTGTAATGGCTAAACATAAAAAAATACTTAAAAATAAAATTTCTAACATCCATGAACATAAAAAAATCAAATAAAATCAAATTCTGACAAGCCAATTGAACTCTAGAAGTATCTTGTTGTAGTGATTCAGGTTATTCAGCATGCATTAAAACATTTAATAATCATTTATTAACTCTTTTAAAACTATTAATGGAGTTTGAATATAAAGTGTGACATGACAACATTGACAATCAACTAAAAGTGATTCTATAAGAACTCTTTTCTACTTTAAAATCTTTGACAACAGGTTAGACTTTTGTATGCACAAAATGATTGTTTAAGAAAGTAGCCATTGGTATTACTATCACTTGTGTCCCTGAAAGAACATTTCAACAATGAACCAAATTCACCATTTATGTAAGTGGATGTAGCTTCATTGACTTAATAAGTTATGCATGCCTATGCCAGTGGTGAACGTGGCCCATGGTATTTCTTTGCGAATAAAAATATCATTACAAATTATTTATTTCTAATTTCATTTGTCCAGGTGATTACTTTGTGCTGAATAAATAGAAAGGGTGTGAAATTCACCCCTGTCTAGACAACCAGCACAATGGACTGTACCTATGTAAGTCCTACTTGAACCCTGTTTTGGGAGTAAGTGGTGCATAGGCCTTCTGGTGACCATTTGCATAGAGATGAATTTTACACTACCTAAGAGAGATGGCTGGAGCTTTAGGGTTGCAGTGCACTGGTGAATGAATACCCAGTACCACAGAAAAAAAAAGGACACCATGTGATATTACAATATTATGTGTGTGTGCGGGGGTGTCTACTGTTGAGATACACAAGAAATTAAAGTTGAGAGATTTTTGGACACATTTCTATCAAGAAACTTTTTTCTCTTTTACTGATTTAACCACTACTAAAGAATAAAAACTTCATTGTACTGCACTTTTCAATCTTCTAGTTTGATTTATCATGCTCAAAAGTGACCCTTTACTTGGCACACATGCATGTTTAGATTTTTTTTTTCTGTTTTAATTTTTCAGCTGAGAATTATATTAACTGATATGGACGCTTTGCATGAAACTTCCAGAACTGAGCCTATCTGAGAGATTTCAGGGCTAGTTTTTATTTGATCCTTCCAATATTCTGAACCATAACAGACATGACATCTGCTAACAATGAAGTATGAGGTGAATAGCCAGCCCTCTTCTCTGGCTCTTCATCAGCAAACATGGGACACTGATTACCCCTTTGAGAAGAAATTCAGAGAAAACAGACTGAATATGGACAAGAATTTCAACTTGCCCTTCTCTAGGCTTTTCATCCATATAATCAGCCGTTATATGAGTCACTTCACTGATGATCCTAACAGAAGTGCCTAGTTCAGACAAGTTTAATATTGGGTTCTACAGCCCCTACTTTTGTTGACTAGTACTTAAGCATGTAAGTGGTTCCACTGAAGTTAATGGAGCCACTTGCATAAGGAAGGTTTACAGAATCAGATTGAGGAAGCTAATTTAAAAGCAATTCAACACTCTTTATATTTATGTTTCTCTTTCTTGTTTTACAGTATTTTCTCATCATCTTGTCAAGATTAACTCTGAAGAAATACTTCTCCAAGAACGAAGCAGCTGAGATCTTGTTGCATGGATTGAAAAAATCAACACAGATCAAATTGTCAATAGAAGTGGAGCAGGTTAGTTCATCAAATAGCGTGTCTTTTCAGCATGTTTGCATAATATGATCCTTCCAGACCGTTACAACTATCTCTGAATGACAATTTATCATTAAGGGGAAACCCTAACAGCAAAGAGAGGTAATTCTGTTTCATGGAAAAGTTCCATTTTCTGAAATTTGTCTTTTTTTCCAATTTGGAACAAGCCCCCAAATGTTCAAAATTCTCTGCAACAGGGGGTAGATCCCAGTGTGGACCAGCCCACCAGGCAGACTTCCTTGGAGTTGTGGACCACAGGGCTTCCAAGATCCACAACTCTGAGGCAGTCTGCATGTAGGGGCTGCCCCAGAATTGTAGACCCTGAAACTCCAGCAGGCAGATTTATCAGGAACTAGGGAGTCAAACTGGCAGGAAACCAGGCAGGTTTCCATTGGACCCTTCCTTGGGTTCTGTTGGAACTTCGTCAAAAACTCCACAATTTTGATAAATTAGTAAATGTTGATGAAAAACTGTTTATCACAATTCCTACTCAAATTGAGAGAGGGGAAAAGTATAACAATTCAGTGTACATGCATTTCTTCAGTTGAATTAAAGAAATGTGCTACATAACATTTAAGAGCTAGTTATGAGCAAATTATGTGACTGTTTTGTGGTATTATGTACGAAAAGATTAATCTGATGCATTATCTCCAGTCAGTTCCAAAGTAAAGCAAAGACTTCATTGGGAAAGACATTGCCATACAAAGATTTTATATTTTAAAAAAGAAATCCAGTCACTTAGGGTCCAGATTCTGCTACCCTTATTCACATAGATTAATAACTCACTCCCATTGGAACCTACATGACTGTGTTATATTTCAGGAGAGTTTTAGAAACAATATTAAATAAATGCCCTAAGGTATCACTAAGCTATAGTAAAATAAATAACATGAATAAGCTACTGTGTAATAAAGGTGAATGGGAAGTATTAATGTCAAATCTATTTGTTTTTACCAATATAGAGTACATTGTGGTTTAGTTTAGTTTTCTAATAGGTACCTTTCAATTTCTAGACAAACTAAACTTACTGTTTCTAAGGCCTCCTCTTCTTCTCTGTAAATTTATGCAACATACAATCTGATTTATACACAATGGGGAGGGAAAGAGGGGCACCATGCTTGTTATGCTAAGCCCTTTTTTGAGACTAGGCCTGAAAGCTGTCTGCTTAAGAAATAAAAAGGAGTGGACCAGCCAAGGGTTTTATCATATTTTGGCCTGTATGAGAGTGGTGCAGTATGAAGAGTGAGGTGCTCAAGAAGAATTCTTCCCTGACCTGCCGTGTTCATAGGGCAATGTGCCCAGTGCACTTTCAGATGGTGCAATAGAATCCTCTCTGAGCACCTGGCCAGCCCAATGGGCTAGTCTACATAGGCCAAAACCCACTTCCTCACATCCCTTTGGCATGGTTTGCATCCCTGGATTGTGCTGTTAAGGAGCAGGCTTTCTGTTCAAGAGAGCACAGGCACAGTAATTGCATCCAGGTACTGTGAGGGGCAAAAAAGGAAGAGAAGGCTTCTTGCATCCTTGTCTCTCCTTTCATATGCTTGATAAGGCTGTGCACCAAAAATTATAAGCATGACTGCAGTGCATGGAAGATCCACCCCCCCCAGCAATAGTTAAACTAGAATACAATTATTACAGTCTGGAATATTTCAGAGCTCATATTGGTGAATATTTTTCAAAACACTTCTTCAGTGAAAGGAATATACATGGAGTATCAGAGTCCTGCTACATCTACTAAGACTTTGATTCTACAAACTAAGGCCCTGATCCAGTAACTGGATTTGAATAGTGTGATTGCTTGGGTAACCTGTCTGTATGACTTATGAATTCCAGTTGATGTTACACCATTGTTAAATTGTGTATTATGGAATGTTTCTTTTGGAAGTGGAATCCACCATTTGCTGACAGAACTGAAAGCACGTACTTACCAGAAAAGGTATAATGGAGAGCAGTTAACCTTAATGACTGAACTGAACAATTGGTATACTAAGAAGGTTGGCTTGAGCTAGATGAAAATATTTCCTCTAGTTTGTTTATAGGGTGCTGGTGAAGTGGAGAGTGGAAAAACACCTGCAGTAGAACAAAAGAAACCTATGTTGGTATGGGGACATATAAACTTGAGATAGGAAGAAGCAGCTTTTGGCAGGAGAGTGGAAGAGATGAACAGATTTATGTGGGGGAAGAAGTGGTCCCAGTTTAACATCAAAACCAACTGAGGTCAGAGAAGGCTGGTCGGGATAGAGAAAGCTCCTTGGTTTGAAAGGGAAGCCATGACCTTCCAAGGAAGGATTCTGCACACCCGAGAGGGCTGTGCTCAAGCCCCCTCCAGAGTGGCGAGAAACACAAGGCATCAGAATACATACAGATGTGTTTATTATTTTGTCTAGATCTGTGTATCTCTTTGAGCTATTAAGTAAAGAGCAATGCTGTTTTAGAATCCTGTGAAACATCTGTCTGTGGCTGTTGGCTTTCACTATCACGTGCTATGAAGAATTAAACTGTAAACCAGAAGACTCAAACCTTGAAATGGATTCTGGGAATTTTGCAAAATCTGCTAGGGAGGCTTGGCAAAACAGTTCTAGTTTCTGAGTCTAGCCCTTTGACCTGGGAGAGCCCCATTGACCAGGTGTAAGATACTAGTTCTTCACCTGAAGTGCATGCCTAGAGGACCAAAGCCAAGAACAGAGCCTAGACTCTGCTCAGCCCCAACAAGCAACTCAGGGGAGTCAGTATTTGGATCCCCTAACAGCAGTCTAGTAAGTGACCAATAGATGGAGCTCAACCAGATTTGTGACATGGGCAGATACTTATGCTCACATGGAGCCCCACTGACTTCAGGGTACTCTCTGTTGGCCATGCTATCCAATGAAGGACTGTGGCCCAAGGGTGAAATTTACCCTTCTGTAGATGACTTACACAAGGAACCATGCACACCCAAGCCTCAGTCTGAGGGCTTAAATGAGTTATATACAATGATTACTAGGACTTTTATGTGCTTTATGTAAAAGGGGTAATTTTTTTTTTCCCAGAGAAGAAAGTGGAAGGAAGAGTAAATTTTATACTATATTATCTAGCCAAAGATTTGAGTATTTTTAAAAGAAATCTTATTACAATTTTTGCAGTCTACAAGCTAGTCTCCATAGGTGGCATGCTGTGCAACTTCTAAATCCATTTATGTATCACTGGGTCCTTTCTTGATTTCTATTGCTGTGTAATACTTTAGATAATATTCCACATGGAAAAAAAATTGCAGCAATTTCTGTTTGTGAGAAGAAGCAGACTCTTCTTCTCACAAATGGGAGGGATACCCAAGAGGATCATCCTTGGATTCAGTGAAGAACTTGTACATTTTTCAACAACTTGTTAACTATGATCACACATTTTACCAGTAATCTTGTAATCTGACATAAATCCATAGTATATTAAATCAGTGTGTTCCATGGGACGTTTCCATCATTTGTAAATGTTTGATATATTCTCATTTCAGTGGGTTTTTTTTAAAATCCAATAAAGACCACAGATTGAGCAATAATCTACTTTGCATTTTGTATGCATTGCTATATTCTTTTTGTGTTGCGGGTGATTATTTTAATTCAAAGCAGGCATGTGTCTCAATCTTCTTTGTCTGTCACAAAGTTTTAGTTAACACTAGCATTGATCCTGTCCTTTTAGCAAGGCCTTCTACAGAAATTCTCTGTGCTTGTGAGCACAGGAGTAATTGCTTCCAAGGGGTGTTTTCATACCCTGGATAGCAGTGTTGCATACTTTAAAACAGGGATGCCTGAGTTATCTCCAATGTATTTTACTTTCTTTCAAGTTGACTTATTGTACACGTGAGCACATATTATGGTGTAACTCCTTCCTTGGTCACAACCAAAATGGAGTTTGGAGTTCTCCTTTTAGGGTCTGTCTCTCAAAACACTTACTATGGCTACTGGGTGACATTCAGCCCTGTGAAAGTCCAGTACGAGGCCTGTGATCCACTTGTGTCCCACATACGCTGTCAAGAGTTTATACTTAGGTGATTATATTGACTCACTGCTCCAGGCTAAATTTCCTCTAGAGAGAGGTTGAAAGAGTAACTGGCTCAGTGGAGACAGTTACATTCAATTTTCTTCCCTCCCCAGTTCTATAACATAAGCACCTCTCCCTTCACATATGACAGCTATAGGACTCCAAAGGATGCCATACATGTTTATATGGGAAGATTGTAGTGTTGCATCATTTAAATAAGAGAATTTCTTTTTGTTGCTTAAATTTCATTTTTGCTTACATTAAAAGAATATTGAATAAATACAATTCCACACTGTTCATACAAGTGTAAATACAAGTATATTCCTGTGAGATCCTCAAGCTAGTTTTTTCCCCTAGTTTGGATTGAACCTCGAGCTGATTAGGAGCCAGAATTTCCATTCCATGGGAAATTCCAAACATTCATTTGTTTCAATTCCAAACAAAAAGCTGAATTTCTGAAATTTCCCACAAAATGGAAACTAAAAAGAAAAAAAAAATTCAGGACCATTGAAACATTCTGGTTTTGATTGTGACAAAAACTTTAGTTTTTATAGCATTGTTTAAATACATTTTGTTTTAACTTTTTTATAGTCTATTAAATAATATATATTACTAATACATAATATATACTACAATAAAATTTAATATGAATGTAATATAAAAGTTGAAACACAATGAATCAGAATTACCCTATTAAAACTCAATGATTTTAAACTATAGAAACAAAACCTGTTGAATTTTTTCTCTCAAAATATTTGTTGAAATCAACACATTCCTGTTTTGATTAAACTGATTTTTTTTCAATGGAGAAGAGTTCTGTCATTTTTACATTTTTTTTTAAAAATGCTATGATTGAACCATTGCTTAAATACACATCAGTTATATTAGAAGAGCCCCTTTCTAGTTCTAGGTCTTGAATATTAAACAGTAGAAGATAGAAATTAGGTCTGGCTGAACCAGTTCTGGTGAAATAGATAAAATATAGAAAAACTTCAGCTTAGGTTAGATTCACAAAGAAACATTTTAGGTACCTAGAAAAATCACTGGGATTCACACAACTTGATTTCAGTGCCTAGGACAGTGGTGGACAACCTGTGGCCAGCGGGCAATCCGCTGGTGGACCGCGAGACAGTATTTACATTGATTGACCAAAGTCATCGCCGCCTGCTGCTCCCAGTGTCCACAGTTCACTGTTCCCAGCCAATGGGAGCTGTGGGAGGTGGTGGCCAGCACATCCTTGCAGCCCGTGCCACTTTCCGCAGCTCCCATTGGCCAGGAACGGCAAACTGTGGCCACTGGGAGCTGCAGGCAGCCATGCCTATGGATGGTCAATGTAAACACTGTCTCGCAGCCTGCCAGTGGATTACCTTAACTGGCCACAGGTTGCCCACCACTGGCCTCGGATCTCTATGCAGTGAAGGGAGATAAATAGGTGTCAATGAATGAGATTCACAAAAGTCAGTACAATAGGAGGCTTCTCGTCTAAGCTAGCCAGGGGAGGTCCAAAGCTAGAGGGGGTGGGGGACAGAGGTGCTAAGTCCCACTCTGCCTCCTCTCTCAAAGATGGTGTCAGGGTTCCCTCCCCACTCTGAACTCTAGGGTACAGATGTGAAAGACCCCCTAAGCTTATTTCTACCATCTTAGGTTAAAACTTCCCCAAAGCACAAATTCTTTGCCCTTGGAGGGTATGCTGCCACCACCAAGTGATTTAACAAAGAATTAGGGAATGGACCACTTGGAGTTCCTATTCCCCCAAAATATCCTCCCCCTAAGCCCTTACACCCCCTTTCCTGGGGAGGCTTGAGAATAACATCCTAACCAATTGGTTAAAAAGGGATCACAGACCCAAACCTCTGGGTCTTAGGACAATAGAGAAATCAGTCAGGTTCTTAAAAGAAGGATTTTATTTAAAAAAAAAAAGGTAAAAATCACCTCTGTAAAATCAGGATGGAAAATAACTTTACAGGGTAACAAAAGATTCAAAAACACATCAGAACTTCCTCTAGGGTTAGTTTCAAAGTTACAAAAAACAGGAATAAACCTCCCTCCAACAAAGGAAAAATTCACAAGCAGAACAAAAGATAATCTAACATGCCTTGACTGGCTTTTACTTAGAATTTTTGTAATATGAGAGACTTTTAGGATGGTTTATAGGAGAAAGAGTTTTCTGTCGTGATGCTTCTCTGCTTCCCAAGAGAACACACAAGCCACCCCCCCCCCAAGATTTAAAAGTATCTTCTTTCCTCATTGGTCCTTCTGGTCAGGTGCCAACCAGGTTATTTGAGCTCCTTAACCCCTTATAGGTAAGGAGGAATTCTAGACTACCCTTAGCTGTACGGTTATGACAGATGGGCATCTCCCTCTACTTGGGATTCTCAGCTGCAAACCCTTTATTGGTGTTAGGTGACTATGCTGTGTTTTGCAGGGGTGGGGAGGGAGGTGTTCAACTGTGGATAAATAACAAAAGATTTATTGGTCTGGTATGCGAGTGGAAGAGAGAGTGACTGTGTTGTCTGGTGGTTAGAGCACTCCCTGGGTAGGTAGAGACCC
This sequence comes from Lepidochelys kempii, assembly GCF_965140285.1. NCBI lineage: Eukaryota > Metazoa > Chordata > Testudines > Cheloniidae > Lepidochelys > Lepidochelys kempii. The sequence continues at coordinate 131,040,594 of NC_136381.1, read as the reverse complement.
AGGATCCAGTCCACCTACTCTAATGACTTACTATTTGTAGTGGAACAGTTTCAAGAGGAGAGACTGAGAGAACTCTCTATCATAACATCTGCTAGACCAGTGTTTAGGACCCTCACCTCAGATGGCAGATACCAGTTCCAATACTTCCGCCTCCTCAGGTAGAGGGGGGGACTTGAACCTGGGACCACCTACATCCCAGGTCAGTTTCCTAACCAGTGGGCTAAAAATTATAAGGGAGGATGTCTGCCTTCATTCCCTCAGACATCCTCCCTTGTTTTGTGTAAACTAATCTATAGTGGCCGAATCTGGGAGGTGACATCTGAGCATGGTTATGGGAGTGGGCCCTGCAGTTCATTTGGACTGAGGTGGAAACATAGGCACCTAGGGAAGTTTTACTGAAAAAAAATTAGGTGCCAAGTGAGTTTAGGTGCAAACAGGTTTGGGGAAAGCTGAGTGGGAAGATTTTGTGATTTCCAATGGGGCCTGCTCCTGAGATTTAGGTACCTAAAGTGGCAAGTAGGTGCCAAAATCTTTTTGTGAATCTAGCTCCTTGTGTGTATATGACTGAAATATTTTCTCCCTATTTTTTTGCCCCTGAACTTCCTTGTTTGAGGTAAAAGAAGCATGACTATGGAAATGACAGACAAAAATAAAACCACAAAAATCTTTGATAGCATAATGATGTTTCCAATTTTCTGAATTTTCAGTTTTTGTAGAGAATGTTGAGGAAATGACAAAATACATTTTATTTTTTGAAAAATTCAAACACATCTCCCCCCCACACTCACCCCTAGATCAGTAAGAAGGTTTTTTTTATTACATAATCTCATGGGATATAAAATGTATAATGATGGGTCACATCCTCCACAAGAGTGAATCAGCCTATTTCCATTATTTTTTTCAAGATGGAGCAAAACTAAATTCAATGGACCTACACTGCTTCACTGCAGCTGAGGAATGACAAACTATTAATAAAATATTCTCCTCTTCCAAAAATAAAAGTGTCACTGTTGTATTCATAATTCAGTATTTTTGTTCAATGCTACTGTATCCTGTTAGTTTTAAAATCCAGAAGTGTTAAATGTTTTGGTAGTTTGTTTATAATTTAATACACAGTAATGCAGTTTAAAATTTTTGTTTCCCTTTTTTTAAATGATGGTAAAATGTTTAGTTCCACACCTGATTCAGCAATCTGGCCCTATTAATCAAAACACTTATCCATGTGCTTATGTCCCATTGACTTCAATGGAACTGAAAAATGTGCCTAGCTGTTTTGCTGAATAAGGATGGACTTAAGCACATATTTAATGATTTTCTGAATTGGCACTGCTAGCAGCATCCCCCATTATAAAGGAAGAATGCAAATATGCACCCTTTTAATTTTATTCATGTGAAGGGAGTTCAGTGGGATTTCCCATCTCTGTAAGAACATAAGATTGGACATACTGGTAAGACCAGTCCATCTAGCCCAACATCCTCTCTCCGGTCATGGCCAATGCCAGATGCTTCAGAGGTGAGCAGAACATGGCAACTGATCAAGTGATTCATTCCTTGTCATCCAGCCCCAGCTTCGAGCAGTCAAAGGTTTATGGACACCCCAAGCATGGGGTTCTTTTCTTGACTGTCTTGGCTAATAATCATTGATGGAGCTATTCTCCATGAAAATGTTTGATTCTTTTTTTTAACCCACCCATATTTTTGTTGTTCATAACATCCTATGACAAAAAAAGTTGCACAGGTTGACTATGAGTTGTGTGAAGAAGTATTTATTTTTGCTTGTTTTAAATATGTTGCCTATTAATTTCATTGGGTGACCCTAGGTTTCTGTTATATCTGAAGGGATAAATGACACTTCCTTATTCACTTTCTAAACACCATGCAGGTTTTTATAAACCTTTATCATACCCATCTCAGTCATCTCTTTTCCAAGGAAACAGTCCCAGATTTTTAAAATCTGTCCTCATATGGAGCTGTTCCTTACCCCAATCACATTTGCTGCCCTTTGCTATAATTTTCCCAATTCTAATATAGCTATTTTGAAATGGGATGACCAGAACTGCACACAGAATTCAAGATGTGGGTGTACCATGGATTTATAAATGACATTAGAATATTTTCTTTCTTATTATCTATCCCTTCCCTAATGGTTCCTAACTTTGTTAACTTGTTTTGACTGCTGCTGCACATTGAGCAGACTTCTTCAGAGAATTTTCCTGATAACTCCAAGATCTTCTTGAGTTGTAACAGCTAAATTAGACCCCATCATGTTTAATGTATAGTTGGGACTATGTTTTACAAAGTGCATTACTTTGTATTTATCACCATTCAATTTCATCTGCCATTTTCTTGCCCAGTCACCCAGTTTTGTGAGATTCCTTTGCAGTCAGCTTTGGACTTAACTATCTTGAGTGATTTTGACTAATCTGCAAACTTTGACACCTCACTGTTTACCCCCTTTTCCAAAATAATTTATGAATATGTTGAAAAGCGCTGGTCCGAGTACAGATCCTTGGAGGACCCTTCTGTTTATCTTGTTCCATTATGAAAACTTACCATTTATTCTACCCATTGTTTCCTACCTTTTAACCAGTTACTGATCCATGAGAGGACCTTCTTTCTTTTCTCCCAAGCTTACTTTACTTAAGAGCCTTTGATGAGGGACCTTGTCAAAGGCTTTCTGAAAGTCCTTGTATAGTGCATTGACTGGATCACCTTGGTCCACATGTTTGTTGACACACTCAAAGAATTCTAATAGATTGGTGAGGTATGATTTATCTTTACAAAAGCTATGTTGACTCTTCCCAACATACCATGTTCATCTATGTGTTTGATAATTCTGTTCTAAACTATAGTTTCAGCCAGTTTGCCTGGTACTAAAGTTAGGCTTACTGGCCTGTAATTGCCAGGATCGCCTCTGGAGTCTTTCTTAAAAATCAGCATCAAATCAGCTAGTTGCCTGTCATCTGGCACAGAGGCTGATTTAAGTAATTGGTTACATACCACAGTTAGTAGTTCTGCAATTTCATATTTGAGTTCCTTCAGAACTCTTGGGTGAATATGATCTGATCCTGGAAACTTATTACAGTTTAATTTATCAATTTGTTCCAAAACCTTCTCTATCTACACCTCAGTCTGGGACAATTCCTCAGATTTGTCATCTAAAAAGAATGGGTTAGGTATGGAAAACTCCTTACATCCTCTGCAGTTACTGTAAAGTTACTAAAGTGTGAAAATATTTGTGGAATCAGGGGCTATCTTAACTACTAGTTAAAAGTTATTGTTTTACACAGAATTCCTCTCATGAAACTGGCATTTTAAGAATTTGGTACAAATATATTTTACAATAGACATTTCATCTTTTTTTGTTACTTTCTGTATATTACTAGATCTGGCTGGGAATTTTTTGACAAAATGTTTTTTTCCACTAGGAAATACTGATTTGTCAAAATCAAAATGGTTTGTGTACAAGGATGTGTGATGTCTGTTCCTTCAAGTGTTTGAGCACTCCTCCCTCCTCAGTGCAAAGCCTAAATTTTGTTAGTTTCAGTTTTGCTGCTATAATTATAAAGCAAGCACAGCAGACAGCTGTGTTTGTCAGTTCCCTCCATATCTGTCTCCTTCTCTGCTGGATCCAGAAATATAACCAGTTGGTTTTATCAAATTTCCAATTTTTGAATTTTTTTGAGGGAAAAAAAGTTTGAACCAGTCAAAATGGTCTGTTTTGAAATTTCCTCAATAAAAAGTTCTATTAGTGTGTTTTTTTAAAAAAGAATTACTTTTAATTTCAAAATTCAAGTTAATTTATAGTAAAAATCCTATTTTAAGGTCAAAATTGAACAAAACATTTCAAAGTGTTTCAGCTGACCCAATCCATTTTTTTCCTGTTGATGAAAATTTTCAAGATTTAAACTTTTTGTCCTAATCTGGGATGGATTTTTTTTTATCTTAAACATTTTCAGGGATGGGAAAACCCTTCCTACTCAGCTCTATATATTACAATATTGTTTGTGAACTATTAGTTGTGTCCTCTGGATATTTGTTTACCTATTCAAGACAAAATCAAAGTGGACATCGAGTCATCATTTATTGAAACTTCAGCAAGATTCAAATGCTTAGCTTGCAAGTCTAAATTAAAAAAAAATCATTAGGAAGAAATAACGGTTTTTGTTGTGTAAAGTACATAACTGTTATATTTTAATGGGCTGGAGGGGAAAAATAACATTGACGAGAAGAAAGCAGTGATTAACACACAAACCCTATTTCTTCACCCCAAGCACATAACAGAAACAAGCTGCTTGAAAATAATGAAAACATGATTTAAGTCATAAGGTCAACAGCATGAAATGCATTATTCTGCCTAATGAGACACAAAGGACCTAGCAAATACAACAGCTCTGTTTCTCCTATTGTTGTTTATTCATGCTAAAATATTATAAAGATAAAATACAATATCGGTACAAGAATCAGCTGTTTGTGGATTACCTGTGGGAGCAACATGGATACAATTCTCCCCTTTCCCCCCCATTTATTTATTTATTTATTGGCTAGGATGAAGCTGAGGGACAGGAGGCACATACTGATGTTTTGAGTACATCTTACCTTTCAGAAAAATTGGCTAAAAATAGGAATCCAGAAAATTCTGAAGTTAAGATTGTATTTCCACAGCAAGCCATGGATTTACAGTCCAATAGCCACAACCTTAACTGTGCCCAGATACAGTTGCTACAACGTAGACGTCAATGTAGATTGATTTAGAAAACATTGCCTTATTTTGTTTTATTTTATTTTTCAATTCACCTTAAGGGAGTCTGGGTATTCAGTTTAGTTATCTTTAAGTAAGTAAATTCCATTAAGAAAACGATGGTGAAATTGTTGACTTCATTTAGAGACTAATTGTGCCAAGCTCTTTTATGAACATCTGGCCTATATGGTTATTTGAAATTATTTTCTCTTGGTCAATATAAGCGTTGCAAAACCTATATCCTACCATCCTACAAGTGTGAACCTCGGGCACCATAATGCATCTGTATCTTGTGTGACTTAGTCATGTATTTGTGAAGCAAAATTGATGTTTTGAAATATTTAGACAAACCCAAATACACTCCTTGGGGTCTACTGAGCTTAATGTTCTCAGTGGTCATGAAGGATCCCACTAAGTTTTTATTAAGGTTTCCAGAATCCTCGAGAAGTATCTCAAAATTTTAAATAGGACTGGGCCCCAGAAAGACCCAGTTCCTGCAGACTTCCCAAGGTCCACAAGAAGTGAACATCTTAGCGGCCCCCTAGGGGTGCCTTGGGTTAAGCAGAGGATTTGTGTAGGGAGGGGTAGAGTGGATAGCAAAACAGGACGCTTCCCCTACCTCGTCCAGTTTTAAAATGTCTTCTACACACTGTTGATCTAACATCTGGCAGAACTGTGTTTTGAGAATTTTCTAACTGTGAAGAATTTTATAATGGTGTGTTAATTTTCAAACAGCTTGAGTGTAGACCATGCTACCATGTCCTAAAAGTTCCATAGTGCACTTTGATCTACTGCTTATAGTGCATAGCAGTAGGGTCCCCACAGCCATTTAGTGCTCATGATGGTAGAGAACTGTAGATTTACACCTGGCTTTCCATGCACTAAATTGCCATATAGTTATATCCTAATTAACTTTCATGTTGGTAGTAACATCCCCATTCATGGGAACAAAGGACTACAGAAATTGCCATAATAGATCAGGCTAGTGGTCCATCTAGTCCAGTATCTTATTACTGGTTTCAGAGTAACAGCCGTGTTAGTCTGTATTCGCAAAAAGAAAAGGAGTACTTGTGGCACCTTAGAGACTAGCCACAAGTACTCCTTTTCTTTTTATCTTATTACTGTCAGCACCAGCCGTACTATTTCTGTCAACACCAGTTATTCCATAATGGACGATTATGGAATAACTTGCCAGGTGATGATTAGGCAAAGTCATTGACCACATTTCTTCTTATTCTTGTCAATTAGTGTGTGGCTTTCTCTTTTTTTTCGGTTTAACCCTAATTTTGAAATTTGAGTTAAGAGATAAAATCTTGGGGAGAGAAAGGGGGCTTGGGAAGGAATTGTTTGTGGAATGGGGGATCTTGGAGGAGGGTGGGTTAATTTTAAAATCTGACTCTTAAATAATCAGGTTTTTTTTGTTAATTTTTATGTGTTACCAAATGTAGCCAAAATGAATTCTGGAAGCATGCTTCATAATATCTGACTGAGATTGATGAAAAGTCATTAGTATTGCAATGCAGGTTGCAAAAATTCTCATGCTGATTTCTATTGTTTTGGTTCAATGTTTTTTTGTTTATTTGTGTTATTAAGTGAAGAATTAATGCTTAGGACCAAAATTCTTTGAACTTTACATGGGAAAAGAGAACCAGCCACCATCAGCTTCCCCACAAAATCACTGGTACCGCAAAACCTAATGCCTGGCACTACCTCCTGTATCTTTTGTTTCTGAAAGATGGAGATAATTGCACACTGAATCTTGGGACTGGGATTTGGAGAGGCCATTTCCTCACTTCATTTATATTCAAGAAAAAAAAAAAATTGCAATTCACTGTGGGTAAAAGCCCATGCTCTCAACTGAGACTTAAATGGTGCACGTGCCTTGTACTCTCCCTCTGCACAAGGATGAATTTCACCTGTCTAATTTTAATCTGCTCTACTTGATCACCTCAAGAGAGGGTGCTTTAGCGCCAATGAAAATGTGCTTCTGAAGAAAATGACTGCAGCTGGAATAAATAACATACTTGTAATGGTCAGTAAGCAGAGCTAATTTGTATTCAATGAAGCTTAACATTAAAGCTCAATTTTCAGAATCATAAAAAGATTTAGACTTCCCTTGAAATATATGTCAATGGAAAGCTGTGAGCCTGCTGAACTTCAGGAGCTCCTACAGAGGTGGCATATGGCTTATTCTTGGTACTCCCTGGGTGCACCATCCACTTCTTTTTCTATGCCTGTAGGCTGAGAGTTTTAAAACTGCCTGGTGGATTTAATTTTAATGGGAACTGGGCATCCAAATCCCTCAGGTGGCTTTGAAAAATCTCATTGAAGTAAAACTTGTGTTTGTTGGCTGGATATCTCAACATAGATAGAGGTCAAATGCTGTTCACCTTGCCCATGTGAGAGAAGCCCCTTTGACTTTGAAAGGGACTACTGACATAAGGCAAGCAGGAGGCAGGTGTTGTCACTAAGTGAGAAGGTCACTGTGTTGTCTTGAAGTTGTCACTTGTGTGGTGCAACAGACTGATCAGATGAAGCAAGATATAAAAATTAACTGCTGACAGCTGATGGAAAAGAGAATAATCATTTCGTTTTAAGACTTCTAATTTTGTTCTGTCATTTTTTTTTCACATTTAGGAGTTAGTGAGATGGTTAAGAAAAAATAAGAGGCTGTCCAAACTTCACCTGCATTGATTTTAAAGATTAGGAATGTTGGAGGGAAAAAGCTCTGGGACGAACTTTCCATGAAACTCTGAAGCTCCATCTATAGAGAAGAATGATTGCCCCAGATCAATTCAGTGCATTCACAGATTGTAAGGCCAGAAGGAACATTCTGATCACCTAGTCTGGCCTCCCGTATAACAGAGGCCATAGGACTTCCCTGAATTAATTGGTGTTTGAACTAGAGTACGAGTTTTAGGGGGAAAAAAATCTACTCTGGATTTACAAATTGGATGCATTTCACTTTGCAAATTCCACTTGTGGTGAGCATCTGGGACATTAGTAAAGTTGTCCTGGAGGAGGTGGGAATGGGTTTAAAACAAGAGGGCTGCTATTTTTTCTTCTCTGCAACCTCCCACACCTTCTACCTTTGCTGGGTCTAAGCTGGTTTGTCAGTGGATGCTAGGTTGCATTATATGCTGTTTTCTAATCCTATGAATTCTAAACCCTCCCTAGGATGGGAATGATACATAAGGGGTTGTTCTGATTTGTGGAAGCTCCAAAATATACTAGCTTTGAATAGAGTAGCTTGGCCACAGCTCAACAAAATAAGAGCCTGATGTGAGAACCATCTTAAGCTGTTTATTCTGTAAACCCATAAAGAGGATCACAGAAAAGGACTTGAGGAACAACCAAAGAAAGGAATAGGACAAAAAAGGATGATTTGTTTGGGTGGAGAGGCTGGGGAAAGGCTGTAAGAAAACAAGAAGGCCCTAAGAGAGCAAAGTTCAAATAAATTTGTATAGTTTCCAACTAAGCCTGGAGAAATTCAGAGGCTTATCAAAACTGAAATTACAACTTTGCCTTCCAGTATTTGTAAAATGTTTGTTTGTGGTTTTTAAAGATGTGTGGAAATAAATTTGCTTTAAAGACTGTAATAATTTTTCTAAATGGATAATATAGGAGGCCATACTCTTCAGGGAATGGGATATAAGTAGCTTACTGGTTTAGCATTTAACAGAGAGATAGAAAAGACCTCTTGGGTCATCTAGTCCATTCCCAACAATGCAAGGTTATTCTCTATAGCACATGTCCTGGTGCACTCTACAATTTAGTTTTAAATGTGCAATGCGGCTAGGTACATTTCCCTCACCTATAACACACTTCATTCTTTGGGAATCATTTCTGATATTTAGCCTCTGCCTTTCCCCATTCTTAATTTAGCACATTTCCTCCTAATTAAATTTGTTGGAGATCCCTAAAAAATTCTTCTCTCTCTGATTATTACTTTCATGGTAGTCATGCTGAGATGAAGGCCCCATTTTACACATAGATAGTAAGACAGATTTCCTGCTCCAAAGAATTTACAGTCTAAATAGACAAGAGAGAGGTATAACTGTGCCTATTTTACAGATAGGAAACTGAGTCACAGAGGAATTACATGACTTGTCTAAAGCCTCACAGGCAGTCTGTGATAGAGCTGGAAATTGAACCAAATTCTCTTAAGTCCCATGCAATGATCTTAACCACATGGCCATTTCCCCACCTCTCCTAGCATTTATAATGTTCAGTAATCTGTTGACTGTTTTCACATCCCTCCATTAGCCAAGAAATGCATACTGTCTAAATCTAAAACTGGCATAAATGGGCACAGCATCATTGAAATCATTGGCACTATGCTCAGGTACAGCAGCTGAAGATTTGACCCATTGTCTTAGCTTTCATTCTTTCCTCCTAAGTCAGTCCTTCCAGCCCCCTAATCATTGATAAAATATCCATTAGAGTCATTAGAATCATACAGGGACTGTTACTTCTCTAATGTATGATATGCTGCCTTTGTATTTGCAGTCTAAAATTGCACTGGACTATTTTAGGACCATAACACATTGTGAAATCATGTCTGTCTGCTGTCCACTATCAACCTCAGCTCACTTCTTTCCAAGATTTGCTTCCAACTAAATATCTATGTGTTGGATTATATTTTTGGAGATGTATTTAGTTGCTTCTTTATCAAGTCAAATATATCACTTTATTTTTCTGCCCATGTTTCTAATCTCTCGAAATTCCATTGTGTTATTTCTCTGTCCTTACTGTTAATGGAAGATACATTTAGATCAAATAAAAGAAAATATATATTTTTCCACATAGTGTACACAGTCTATGGAATTTACTGTCAGAGAAGATTATAAAGTCAAATGCATATGTGTATTTGGATTTACAAAAGAGCAGGATATTTCTATGATTTGTTTTATCACTGATACTTGTGCATGTTAAGAGAAGGGTAATTAAGTTTCATGGTTAAAAATATAAGCAGATCATCTCAGCTGTTAGGTTGGAATCTTTTCTACGGTGTATTGCACTAAAAATTGGCTGCGTTCATTGACACCACCACCCCTTCCTTTGAAGCATGATGTTATTGAATATGGCCAGAGGCAAGATATTGAACTCAGTGGACCAATGTTTTTTTTTCCAATGGCAAATACTATGTTTCTATGTAAACAATATATTATTGGGGATCTCAAAATTTTTCCCCATAGAATGGTAGAGATAGAAATGTTGCAGCAAAGCATGCATAATGCTGCTTGGTGAATTACTAAATCTGAAAATCAGTAAGACTTTTATTAGTTGGACTAAAAACTAGGCTGTTCATTCTGTTTGCAAATTGTGACTGTTTCTCACAGGGATAACGTTTTGTTTTTTTTCTTTATAGAAGCATGGAAGATAGAGATGGGATAACCCATTTGAAGGATCCATTCCATCTCTTTGCCAATACAAGTCTGTTCCTCACAGTACTGGTGAGTTTTATAGTGCTTTGTCAAGTTTCAAGTTTTGAATGTCACAAGATAAAGAGTTTCTGCCATTTCCCAAGAGAGAGACTTCCAAAATTTAATAGATTCTATGTCAGGAAGGTTTTCCTGACAGTCAGCCTAAATTTCCCCTTTCTTAATGTCATGCCATTATTCCTAGTTATAGTCCTTTTAAATATAATCATGTGAAAAAAGAGAATAATTATATAAAGAAATAAATTGGAAGACCCTAATCTACACTAAATAAACAGAATATGGACATAGGGCAGTACCTTTCAGAACTACATTACAATATTCCTTCTCATGTATCATTCATGTGATGCAGAGCTCGATTCTCAAGGCAAAAAGTATTATGAATCCTCAAACTTCCACGCTCAGTCTTTGCTCTGGAGCACCTGTATTTATATCCACTGCAATGTAAATAATATTCAGATTTTCTCACCCCTAATAAATTATATAAAATAAAGAGAAAATCACAATACTTGGAATATTGTATGGGTTCAAACTTACAAAGGTTGCAATGAAGTTGCTTCAGCTTAAGAAGAAATTTACTCTGTGGGTGGAAAGTATGAAAAACATATCTGAAATGTACTTAACTCTCAAGTGGCCTCCTGCATGATCCATAAGGGTATTTAGTATGCACCTCAGGAACAGACTGAGCTAATTTTGAGAGTATTACAGATGTTTGTTTTAAAGCCATCAGTTTTGAGGACTTTTTGAACCGATAAATTACCAATCACTTTAGTAATTTGGGGCAGCAGGTTTGGTATATTGGTTATTTTAATAGCTAAACGCCAAATTCTATACCGACTGAAACCCCATGCAAAATTTGTTGATATCAGTGAGGCTGCGTGGGCGGCAAGCCACCATAGAATATGTCTGTATATCATCTAATCAGACAATATAAGCCACAAGGCTCAAAAGTTGTGGGTTTCCTAAATGTTTGTGATTAAAAAAAAAAGTTTTGAAAATAATATTCACATACATTGCAGAATCCTTGGCTGAATTCATTTTCAAGCCTGATTCATTTTTAATTGCCAACTATACCCTGATAATCTTTGTTATTAATCAGTCTAGCCTCCCAGCTCTGTTATGTCATGCATATAATTAAAAAGCTACAGATGTTCTTGAAGTAAAATGATCCTATTGTAACTAATATTTACTAACATGCAACTATAAAAATGTAGTATGGTGAAATTCTGGTATAAGAATCCATATGTATAGCCCTGTTTAATCATTATGCCTAAACAAACAGGTCCATTTTAAATAAGATAAAAGTGTGGTTCCCAAATCAGGTGTGAGCATAAAAGAGAAAATCTCCATCTACTAGGCATTTCAATGTGCAGACAGGTCGATTAAGATATAATTGGCACTAAATAGCACCCCCACATGTTGTAACAAACTTTACTTTCAGTTGAACTACACTCATAAGAACATAAGAATGGCCATACTGAGTCAGACCAAAGGTCCATCCAGCCCAGTATTCTGTCTACTGAATGCCAGGTGCCCCAGAGGGAGTGAACCTAACAGGTAATGATCAAGTGATCTCTCTACTGCCATCCAGCTCCACCCTCTGACAGAGGCTAGGGACACCATTCCTTACCCATTCTGGCTAATAGCCATTAATTGACTTAACCTCCAAGAATTTATCCAGTTCTTTTTTAAACCTGTTACAGTCCTAGCCTTCACAACCTCCTCAGGCAAGGAGTTCCACAGGTTGACTGTGCGCTGAGTGAAGAAGAACTTCCTTTTATTTGTTTAAACCTGCTGCCCATTAATTTCATTTGGTAGCCCCTAGTTCTTATATTATGGGAACAAGTAAATAACTTTTCCTTATTCACTTTCTCCGCACCACTCATGATTTTATATACCTCTATCATATCCCCTCTTAGTCTCCTCTTTTCCAAGCTGAAAAGTCCTAGCCTTTTTAATCTCTTCTCATATGGGACCCATTCTAAAATCGCTAATCATTTTAGTTGCCCTTTTCTGAACCTTTTCTAATGCCAGTATATCTTTTTTGAGATGAAGGGACCACATCTGTACGCAGTATTCAAGTTGTGGGCATACCATGGATTTATATAAGGGCAATAAGATATTCTCCGTCAGGCATGGAATTCTTTCTTCCTTTGAAAAATGAAAGCAGTCGTTCCTGATGTGATCCTTACAACTGAAAGCTCACTGATTAGTCTAATCAAGAGACATGCACATTAGTACCAATGACAACTGGCTTTTGCAAAGCAATTTTTGATCTATATAGTTGAAAGAGTGCAACAAGTAGTTATCAGTAAAATTGAATTACAACATACATTAAAATGAAAATATACTGCTCAATTCAAATTAATGGGTTAGATTACTCATTAAAGGTAAGTACTTAAAAGGAAAAAAAAACAGAACATGGATACAGATGAGCAATAGGTAGTACTTAATTACACACCCACTTTAATTATATGGAGAAATAAGTATGACATATTGAAGAAAAGAATCTACGGTATTTTACTTTTATAGTATATAATGTGAAAATAAGCTTCCCAGAGAATTATGCAAAATAGAACATTTGAGAACATCCTGGTCTCAGCAGTATCACAGAAATAGTGCCTCCCACACACATAAACCAGGTGCTTTACTCTGTTTGGTCAGACACAAGAGGATAACTTGGGTTCCTTTTGTTTGTATTCTTCATTGAAATACCCTCATCCTCCTTCCTTCTGTGAGAGGCTGTGTGGGAAGAAGAGCTGTGGTAGGAAGACAAAGGAGGCTTTAGAAAACCTTAATATGTTTTCAATATATGTAGTACAGTGTAATCCCCCCCCCCCCCCATTTTGTAACTGATTTTCAGGATCTTTACTGTAATCATTGCATTTTCCCTGCAGAAATATGGTTCCAATTTAGTCCTTGAAATATGGCTCAAATTATGCTGCCAACCCATATTCATCTCTGCCAAATGTTTACTCATTCTGAATCTGTATGTGTTTAAAGAGCTTGGCCTTTTCTTCTGGGTCCTGCAATCGCATGTTGTATCCTTTTAAATGTGCATTGCATTTTTTTATGTAAAGAGATGTAAATCCTGTACCAGAGAGGCAGTAGCTTTACTTGACTTAAAATTGTAGAACATTTGTTTCCTCAATAACCATCTTAAACAACAGATGGACGATGAAAATTGAACATCCACTTTGTCTCCTGGCTTCTTGCTAACACATAGGCAGCCTTTTGAAGAATTCCCAATGGATATAATACATCAGGTCTAAATAAAAGGGAACTCAGCACGATGATGTAAGTTGCTTAGCTGCTGCAGTTGGGTTGTGTTTTGTTTAGCTTTGACAGAATGGTTCTAGTGGCCACATATTGCATATGTCATTGTTCAGTTACATTCCAGGAGGGTAAGTTAATAAACCAGCAGGTACAGATTGGAGAATAAACAATGCACTGTATTGTTTCACACTTCTGTGTCTTCACAAGAATCATGGGGCCTTCTGAAAGCCTTCAAGTGCTTTGCTTATTTTTCCTGGTATAGCTATGCATGGCGGGTGGAAGCAGGAGGCTGTGCCTATGGCATTGTCATTAGTCTAATAATAGTAATATACTCTGCCAGAGTGGGACCCACCCAAATGAATGGATTTTAAAGAAAGGAACTATTTAAAAAGATGTACTTTCTGTGCAAGAAACCAGAGTATATCGGACTACACTGAAGCATTCATAAATGAATAATTGGGAAAGAAATAGACTTGTTAAATGCATAAATCTCTCATGGCTAAAAGAGGGAAAGCAACAGAAAGGCAATCTGATAATGAATACATTCTCCATGTATTAGACTTAAATATATTTCATAAGAACCCAGGGGACCTCTGAAATTAATACCCCTTTAAGAAATAGATCTGTTAAAAATTATATTTTGCTGCTACCCAGTTATCAGTTTGAAAGGATTTTATATTTTATTTATAACTTAGCATAATAAATGAAGTCAGTACTGACTTAAACTAGGTGCCTGGGAAGGAAGCCTAGATGATGGTGACAGAGTGTACCAACCTCACACTGGTGAGGTGAGGGTTAAGGATTTGCTCTGGACACAGGAAGCCATGCCCCCTCGCCCTTGCTGAGAATGCTCCCGGGGAGGGAGAGTTCTAAAAGGAGCAACTTAGCTCAGTCTGGGTAGACTGAACTGGAGAGCTATTGGGTGCTGCAGTGTCCTGCAGAGAAGTCACTGGGCCTCACAGTCAAGCCACTTCCAGCCCTTCAGTCGTGGGGCTCAGGATGATGAGTCACTACTGATAGGGGAAGACGCTCTGGAGTGTGACCTGTTGGAACAGAAGTAGAGGCAAGAAGTGACCCGGGGAATAGGTGTAAAGGTGCCTGCCCTTCGGCCATGTAATTGGACCATTATTTTGAATGGCCCAGGGTTGGAACCAGGTGGAGCAGGGTAGGCCTGGGTTCCCTCTACCCTTAGTAACTGACTCTCGCTGTCCGTCACAGTTGGCACTGGCTCTAATGGCTAGGCGAGGCAGCCAAAGCTCTCACTATTGAACAGCAGTGCCACTGACTCTAGCGGCTAGGCAAGGTGACCACTGACTTTCGCCAGTGGGTGACATAGCCTGGAGTATTGCCACTAGGCAATACTACTCTCCTTGGAAACAACACCCCCACCCCAAAAAATGTCATAGAGACATAAAAGGGATTGCTTTTTAGAAGCGCTGAGCACTTGTAATTCCCTTTGGCTTCAGTGAAGTTGTGGATGCTCAGAACATATGAAAATCAAGCCCAGAGAGTCGAATTATGCTATGTTACATGCCTGTAAATCTGGAGTAATTCAAGTGCAATCAATGAAAGTGTTGTTTACTTGTGTTACAGTAGCACATAAAGGCCCCAGTTTAGTTCAGATCCCCTTGTGCTAGGTGCTGTGCAAACCCAGATTAAGAAATGGTCCATCTGAAGAGTTTACAGCCTAAATAGATGAGGGTGGGAGAAAAATGAGGCACAGAGCAGTGAAATGATGGTCCCAAGTTCACACAGCAGTTCATTGGTACAGGTAGGAATAGCATTACTACTGGTCTCCTATATTACAGTCCCGTACCCTTTCATTTGGACTATGCTGCCTCTCCAATGATAATAAGGCTTGATGCTGGAAGGTGCTGGCCACTCTGGCCCTGATCCAGAAAAACACTTAGACATATGCTTAACTTTAAGCATGAGTAGTCCCACCGAAGTGCCCTATTGACTACACACATGCTTAAAATTCAGCATGTGATTAAATGCTTTGCTAGATCAGGGCCACAGTGCTCAGCATTTTGCAAGACTGAGCTCTGAATGAGACTGGTAGAACACAGCAGAATGTGTCCCATAGCAGATGCTGTTAATTTTGATTCAGCTGATTTTGTTTTTCAGTTAGACGTATCCTCCTGACCAAGCAAAATTTGCTTGTGTTGTTTTCATCTTTTTCTTAATGAAGATAATGTTCTTTTTAAATGGATTTTAACTCTGATGTTCTCAGTTGCCTAGCCTTTCTTGTTCCTTCAAATGACAATTGTATGGCAGAGACTGAAAGCAATCTCAGCATTCTTTCTGGACAAGTGTAAACACTCCTACACTACTCTGCTAATATTAATGTCTTTGTTTTGTTGCCTGAAGACACTCATAACTGGTTCATAAAACTGATGCTGCCTGAAAAAGCTCTCTCTCTCTCTCTCTCTCTCTCTCTCTCTCTCTCTCTCTCAGACTTTACATGGCTCATCTGTACTGTGGTGTGTTCTTAATTTTAATTATTTTTTTTTATTTTTTTTCTAAGACTAATTACCTTCCTTTGTTCCCTGTTCTTCCTCCTATTTATTCATTAGATTCCACAATGCTCTCTTATGTATCAGTCATTGAAACATTAGAATTATAATTTAATCAATTAAATTTGGCAATTAAACCCTACTCCAGAATTATCCAACTTATTTAGTGAATTTAGACATTTTTCTTTTTCACTTGTGGTGAAATATTGGCCCTTATTGAAGTCAATGGCAAAACTCCTATTGACTTCAAGCAGGTCAACATTTCTCCTTAAACATTTACAGACTACAATTATTAGATACTCATTTGGTATTCAGAATTGATCAATGACTGTTTTATGTAAACCAATTATGACTCCGAGTTGTGTTCAAACTGTGTACAAGTGTCATGGCCAGAAGATCTAAAAGGATGGAGCTCTCTGTACTAGGGAGAAGGGGAAAAAGCTGTGTCTGGCCAGCTCCATTTCCATCTTGTTTACCCATAATTCCACGTACTGAGTTTTAAGTTTTGCTGTTTTGATTGGTATTTGTTTCATTTTTTTTAGGTGTAAAGGTGATATTAAATAGTTATCCTTACTGTCTAAGGGCATAGGATCTGTGCAGTTTATGCCCTGGGTGAGATGTCATCATGATTAGAGAAAGATGAAGCTAACACACAGAGTATGATTCCGGGAGTATCCTGGATTCGGGACAAATGGACATGTGGTGCCAGATAAGTGATTTATTGGCTGAGGATGAGCACTTTCAAGTACAAGGTCTCATCTCAGAAGAATGTTCACAGAAGTGCTAGAGCTGAACTTAAACCCCACAATATCACTTTTCTGTCCATACTTGTACTTTAGGGGAATTAATAAATCACTCGCTATTACTTTTTTTAAAAAAGCAGTGGAGATATGGGACAGCAGTGGGAAGAGGAGAGAAAACCAAGCATACTATAACTCTTTATAACACTAAAAAGTGAATATACAACTCTTTACACGGGTGAATGCGACTCTTGGGAAACTGAATACAATAGACTGTTGTTAAATAACCATCTGAGCAGATGAAACAGGCCTGTGTGCCATATCTATATTGTCTGAATTACATAATCAGAGTGAGAAAAATATAAACTTTCATTTTTAAAGAAGTATGTTTTTAACCCTTGAGGCAGCAAAGATAATCTCACAGAGAAGAAATGACTATAAAGTATACAAAACTACCGTTGTCTTCAAGGGTTTCACTCATAATGTTTGCCTAAGTCTGCAGGTAGCCTGGAAAAATGATTCAAGAGGGTGAATTCCCCTGTCCCCTTCAGTGTCACCACTGGCTATGTCACTGCTGATTATTTTAGCACACAGAAGAGAAAATAAGGTGAAAGTGAAACTCTCAAGTGGTGGGTATTGGGAAAGAAATGAAAAGGGAAGAACAGAAGAGACATGAAAAGAGGGAGAGAAATAGACAAAGGAAGGGAAACACAGGATAGAAGTAGTAGTGGCCTGCAGAAGTACATGATCATGAATGTAACAAGATACAGAATAAATAAGTTTAGTTTTATATAAAGTCAGAATTCTCCTCTTGGTATATTTGTAAAACTCCTCCTGACATCAGAGGGATAGGTGCTCTGGATCAAGGGGTGCATGAAGTCCTGAATTTATATCCTGCCCCACTAACCACAATTAAATATGGAATCCAGCCCTCTCCTCTGAATGAGCTCGTCATCCCTGCTATAGATAATTCCCTTTCCAAGATATGCTGGAGAAGCTGTGCTGCGCTGACATTCTCCAATGGTGATTATCTCACAAAATTTCTAGCCTAGATTCTCTGCTGCATCAAGTTGGGGGGCAAAAGCAATCAGGGGCTAATCTCAGTTTCCTGATTTCTCTGGTCAGTTTCACATTTGCCGCAGCTCTGTCAGAGTTTAAAGCAGCTTAGCTCAGTCAGCTGGTGACTGTCCACCAAGGCCTGTTTCAGACTGACCCTCCCAGTGCACAGTGTCATAGATCCCATTGTTTCTCTCCACCTCATTTCCTTTGGGGTGATTTGTGCTCTGCAAGAAACATGGGGGAGCTCTAGCATGGGAAATGCAGTTGTACCTGGTCCATAAGTACAGTTCATAAAGGAGCTTGCACAAAAACTGACAGTCTAAATCCATAATTATAGAACACAGTTTATACTAATCTATCCTTTCTCATTTTGGTCCTTTAAGGAAACAGCACCTATGTACTATTATTCTTTTCACACTGTTTACATTTAATGCCATCAATGAGTGCTCTTGAGAAGGTTAAAGGAGTCATACATAAAGCTAACATTCTTCCCAAAACATTTCAGATTAAAATAATGTATAGAGAACCAGGTCTCAGAAATACTGCTGGATTTGCAATATGCATGATTGTAATAGTTCTTTCCTTGCTTGGCCAAAATGCAATACAGAGAATATCTTTGGGGGGGAAATATGTGAAAGACTCCCACATTACTACCAAAGATCATTCTTAGTTTTTTGCTCCCTTAGACTCTCCATTAGTTTGTCACAAACCTTGCAAAGCTATAGACCCAAACTATTCCTCCTTATCCTGAATTCTTTGCACGAATTTCCTAAACATAAATATTGACTAGAATGCCATAGGTTAAGCTGATTACATTAGCTCAAGAGAAAGCTAGCACAAGGACCATTATCAGATAATGAAAAATATCCTGTCTGTCCTTAAGGAACAGCTCAATTTTTCCTCTTATCTTGCTGGCATTTTGTGTGGTCCCAATGACACACAGAATCAAATGTGAAAATTTAATCTAGCGTACAGTCAAAACCCATCATCTGAATTCTGTGACAGTGGTTACAATACAGAATTAAAACAGCATGAGCAGATATGTTTGTCATGCAATAAAAGTACCAATAAAAATATAGGGAGCTGAAGAATGAAAACATAATTAGCGTGGAAATCCAATCAAAGGAGATTGCATTGAGAAAATGACTTGGTGCATCAGGCTCCAGCCAAGAATGATGGGGAAATGCCACAAACCCCGCACTGCTCAATATCTTCTCTGAGGGAATCTCGTGGAAAGCAAAAAATCATTTCTATATCAGTTGTACTAACATATGGCATGTGTATGATGTCTTCAGCCGGGTAGGTCAGGATCCTCAGAATGAGACTCAATGGGCTGAATAAAGTGTGTCTACTACATATCAATCATACTTCCTCTTTTCAGCAATGTGGGACATGCTGAATGCTATCTAGGATCCCTTGTGTGTACGTGCAGATCTGCCAAGTGTCAAATATCTCATATGATGCTCATGCATTCAGGCTTTCCCCTCATGCCTCTCCTCAGACCTGCCTCAGCTGGACTCTGGGCAAAGAGGAGCATCTTGCTAATCACAACAGTGGGGCAAGTTGAGCACACACCCTCTGCTGCTTTCTGCTACCCTTGCTGGTTCTCAGCCTACACAAGCAGCAGCAGACACCAAAGGAAGCAGAGGTATTGTCATCAGTGCCCCACAGAGATGGGCAGAGAGATTGTGATGGGAAGAAGGGACAAGAGCCAGGAGCTAAAGAAGAACTAGGAGGAGCAGCAGTTGTTGTGGGGACAGGGGAAACAGAAGCCCAGAGAAAGAAGGTGGGAGCAGAGCCTAGCATGAAAGTAGGCACTAACAGGGTAGCAGTGTGGCATCAGAAGTTAATGATGGAACAGGCTAATGAGTTTAATGCCACCCTGTAGTAACCCCTTTCCCCGGATTCACTCCAATAATCCCCAGGCTCTCTCCTGGCCAACAACTACACTCTTCTGAGGCTTCCTAGCTTCCCCATGCTG
Organism: Lepidochelys kempii; assembly: GCF_965140285.1. Lineage (NCBI taxonomy): Eukaryota > Metazoa > Chordata > Testudines > Cheloniidae > Lepidochelys > Lepidochelys kempii. Next base: position 131,020,840 of record NC_136381.1, on the reverse strand, counting down.
CTACTGGTTCCTCACATACTCTGAACCTGTTTCTGATGTGACAGGGCAAGGCCAGATGGCTATAGAAAAGTAGTGGTAGATAGATATATTAGCTGCAGGCTAAATAAATCCCTAGGACCAGGATAAGTTAAATGGCAGCTGCTCCAGGTCAGTTAAGACACCTGGGGTTAATTAAGAACTTTCCAGAAGGCAGGGAGAACACTATGTTGATTGGGACACCTGAAGCCAATCAGGGACTGGCTGAAACTAGTTAAAAGCCTCCCAGTTAGTCTGGTGGGTGTGGATGTCAGGAGCTGTAGGAGGAAGTCATGTTGTTGGAGAGACTGAACAGTACACACCATATCAGGCACAAGGAAGGAGGCCCTGAGGTAAGGGTGAAGTGGAGCCTGAGAAAGTGGGGGCTGCTGTGGGGGAAGTAGCCCAGGGAATTGTATGTGTCATGTTTCTAAAAGGTCAGCTACCATAGCTGATACTATTAGGGTCCCTGGGTTGGAGCCCAGAGTAGAGGGCGGGCCTGGGCTCCCCCTTTTGCCCCCCCCCTCCGATTAATCACTGAGGCTGGGAGACAACAGAGACTGTGCAAGAGAGGATAACTTCTCCTCACCTCCCTTGCTGGCTTATGATGAAAATGGCTCAGCAGACTGTGACCCTTGTCTCTAGAGAGAGAAGGGTTATGTGGAGGGTCACAGTGAGCCTCTGAGGCTAGCAAAATCTTCCAGGAAATGTGGGACCCACAGAGACAAGGACAGAGCTTTGTCACACTGAGGGCTGCAAGGAATAAAGTCCTACTTTCCCACACCTGTTCCAACCACTCTGGGGAATCCTGTGAACAAACCCAGTGACTTGTCACTACTGCCTCTCTGCTTTTCTTCAGCGTGACCAGCACACACTTTTTAAAAAAGGAAGTGTATGGTTATCTGAAAGTTATCAAACAATTTACAAGCATGCTAATAATGTATTGCACAATATGCATAAAATGTCACACATGGAGCTGCGTATATATGGTGGCCATGCACATGGTGGCCAAAAGGGGGCTGAGAGAATACAAAATCATGGCTTTGTCCCTTACACATCAGCCTGCACAGATGGCCCTCTGTGACGTTCTGTACCTCGGGGGAACACCCTGCACCCCATGTTCATCCTTATAATATGATTGTGTGGTATCCAATGCAAAGTTTGTCATGTTGGGTGTCTTTGGAAGGCTCATGATGCACTGAGCATTGTTGTTATAGGTTGTAATTTCATGTATATAGTTATGAGGCTGAAATTGTGTCCTCATGGCTTAAAACAAGCCCAGGCAAAAACTCTCCAAGAGCAGGGGGCAGTTTACACCTTATCAGGGCATGTATGGGACAAACCCAGCCCAGCCTCACAGGAATAAAGGACACTTGGCTAGGCAACAACAAAGAATCTGTTGAACTCTTGAGTGAGTCAACCCCCCCCCACACACACTCCGTTCTTCGGTCAGTTTGGGACTACGATGAGGTATGCTCAACTGAATCTGAAGTGGGTGGGAGGCAAAGCCAAGAGGGAAGAAAGAACATGATAAAAAGGAGATACATTTGCCATGCTCTTCTTCTCTCTTCCACTTCCATCTATAGACACCATCACCAAGTGACTGAAGCTCTGATCAAAGGGGAAAGCCTGGCTGAAGGGCAACCAGCCAGCCTATGGTGAGAAGCATCTAAGTTTGTAAGGACATTGAAAGTATTAAGATCAGTTGAGAATGCATTTTGCTTTTATTTCATTTGACCAAATCTGACTTGTTATGCCTTGATTTATAATTACTTAAAATCTATCTTTATAGTTAATAAATCAAATCATAGTTTAAAGACTTCAAGGAGCAGAGAATCCTCCAGCAAGTGAACCGTGCCCCATGCTACAGAGGAAGGCGAAAAACCTCCAGGGCCTCTTCCAATCTGCCTTGGAGGAAAATTCCTTCCCGACCCCAAATATGGCGATCAGCTAAACCCTGAGCATATGGGCAAGATTCATCAACCAGATACCCAGGAAAGAATTTTCTGTAGTAACTCAGATCCCACCCCATCTAATATCCCATCACAGGCCATTGGGCCTATTTACCATGAATATTTAATTACCAAAACCATGTTATCCCATCATACCATCTCCTCCATAAACTTATCGAGTTTAATCTTAAAGCCAGATAGATCTTTTGCCCCCACTGCTTCCCTTGGAAGGCTATTCCAAAACTTCACTCCTCTGATGGTTAGAAACCTTCATCTAATTTCTAGTCTAAATTTCCTGGTGGCCAGTTTATATCCATTTGTTCTTGTGTCCACATTGGTACTGAGCTTAAATAATTCCTCTCCCTCTCTGGTATTTATCCCTCTGATATATTTATAGAGAGCAATCATATCTCCCCTCAACCTTCTTTTAGTTAGGCTAAACAAGCCAAGCTCCTTGAGTCTCCTTTCATAAGACAAGTTTTCCATTCCTCGGATCATCCTAGTAGCCCTTCTCTGTACCTGTTCCAGTTTGAATTCATCCTTCTTAAACACGGGAGACCAGAACTGCACACAGTATTCCAGGTGAGGTCTCACCAGTGCCTTATATAACGGTACTAAAACCCCCTTATCCCTGCTGGAAATACCTCTCGTGATGCATCCCAAGACCACATTAGCTTTTTTCATGACCATATCACATTGGCAGCTCATAGTCATCCTATGATCAACCAATACTCCGAGGTCCTTTTCCTCCTCCGTTATTTCTAATTGATGCATCCCTAGCTTATAACTAAAATTCTTCTTATTAATCCCTAAATGCATGACTTAACACTTCTCACTATTAAATTTCATCCTATTACTCCAGTTTACAACGTCATCCAGATCCTCCTGTAGAATATCCCTGTCCTTCTCTAAATTGGCAATACCTCCCAGCTTTGTATCATCCGCAAACTTTATTAGCACACTCCCACTTTTTGTGCCAAGGTCAGTAATAAAAAGATTAAATAAGATTGGTCCCAAAACCAATCCTTGAGGAACTCCACTGGTAGCCTCCCTCCAGCCTGACAGTTCACCTTTCAGTAGGACCCATTGTAGTCTCCCCTTTAACCAATTCCTTATCCACATTTCAATTTTCCTATTGATCCCCATCTTATCCAATTTAACTAATAATTCCCCATGTGGCACGTTATCAAATGCCTTACTGAAATCTAGGTAAATTAGATCCACTGCCAGAGACTGTGCGTGAACAGCCCAGGAGTGGGTGTTCTCACAGCAGAGCAGGGTAAGGCTGGCTCCCGGAGTCAAGGATTAGAGTGACCTAGCAGATCACCAGTCCAGACAACACCAGGGAAATGTTACATCCACAATGTGGGGAAGAGAGCTTCACCCCAGGAAGGGGTGCTCTGGGAGGCATTCTGCTTCCCAGTTCTCCCGGTGGGACAGTGTGGCAGTGTACTCCTCCTCACTATGTTCCATTAACACAGTTCAGTCCTCATCGATTGATCACCACTTTGCTAATGAAAAATAAATATTCCAAGTTGTATATTCTCCTTGTAAAATACATTACTTAGATAAATGCAACCTAATGACTGAAACCACCAAGTTTCAATTTTTCACAGAGGTACAGATCTTTGGGCATTCCTGATCTCAAGGGAGTGAATTTAGTTGTTTTGCTTCTTAATTTTGTTATTTTCAAGAAGTCCAAGTGTAGATGCAGTACAATTTAGCGCTCATAAACACTGGTTCTCTTCCTGACATTTTTCTCATAACAAAATATATATAGCATTAAAGTGACATGCTACATCTTAGAAAGGAGGACCCAGAATAGCAGAGCAGCTTTGTGTGAAACTTTCACCTTTCCACCAAAAAGCCTGACAGCACTGCTTTTCCATCACAGGCAACAAGAGATTTCAAATAAGCTTATGCTTGTAGCGTTAAAGTCCTTTAATAAACTCAGTTTTAAGGTGGTGGGGTTCCTTTCATGTGGTTTCTCAGGTGGCTTTGCATTTTTACATTTCAGAATGTCAGACACAGCTAGGTAGAACTCACATTTTATGCTCCAGCTGTCAAAGTAAAATGAAATAATAATATATGAGTTTCTGCAGCTGCTCCCATGTGTCCACATTTTCAAACCAAACCAGAAGTAGTACAGTACTGTAGTTCAACAAGTCATTTTTTTCAGGTAAAAAATCAGCAACACAAATGGTCATTGTTAGAATATAATCTAAAAATAATAATGCTGTCATCAAATATTCAGCAGGTGTATTATACCCTTGAGTATAACAGTTAATTCAAAAGAACGTGTTTTGCATAATTTTCTCTCTGATGGTTTGCATAACTTTCTGTTCTGGTCACAATTTTAGCAAATCTTCTCTATGTGAAAATATTATGGGCTAAAAGCAATTTAGTATCTTATTATCAGTTAAGTATCAGTATCAGTTTATTATTATTAAGTATCAGTTAGTATCAGTTAAGTTTTCCTAAAAATTAGACATCTACTGTATATTACATTATATAAACTCAATGAAGTCATACATACCCAACAAATTTACTGTAGGTCGGGAGGTGTATGTGTGCATGTGTGAAAAAGAGAGAGAGAGAGAGAGAGATGGAAGATGCCCATATTGTTTTATGAATATATCTGTTTGTGGTGCTGTTGGACACTGTATGATTAAAATGGGACCATGGTACCAACAGGAAAAGACAGCAGGCAGGCCAGGAAGGGATACAATAAATTTCATATAGCACCATTCCCCAATATTTAACAGGACAATACAGGTCACAATCCCTTTGAAGTTTACTTCGCGCCACATTGAGTTCAACAGGTGGCTTGGTACAGGGGTGCGGGAAATCCAGGGAGGAAACTAAAACAAATGTCATGGCAGTGTTTAAAAATGGAGATCCTGGACACAGAGGAGAAAGTAAGGCAGGGACTGCATGGGGGCAGACTGACCCCAACCAAACCCAGATGTCAGCGTATTAGGGATAAGCTAGGTCTTCCTACAGTTTAGGTGAGACACGCATGTAGACTGTTGGTTTTGTTGGTTTTCATGCTTTGAGTCCTACTTTGATATGTGACATTTGTCATTATAATTGTATCTACACTTGGACCTTCTGTGTCGGTCACCAATCACACCCTGGACTGACATAGCTGAGCTGGAAAAAAGTTGGGACCATATCATCAAATGGTACAGGAAAATCTTTCCCCCAATAATGGGGTTGTGAGGGAGGAAAATATTATTAATGATTCCTCCTATTCTTAAAGTATTACAAGATTTTCCTGTGGAGGCAAGCCAACCCTGTATCTTTCCTGTTTCTCTCGCCTCTTCCTCTCCCCTCATACCTACTCTCCTTTAAACGTGTTGGACGAAACCCTGGCCCCACTGAAGTCCATGTCCCTTTAAATTAATTTCATATTTCAAACAGCAATTGAGATAACTAAATATTTCCCAAGTAGGTTTTTTTGTTTGTTTTTGTTTTTGTTTTTTTGTTTGTTTGTTTTTTTACAATAAAGAGGGGAATAAATGTTTTTTAATCCCATAAACTGCATTGCAAACTTCAGGCTTTTGTGTTGGTGGATACAGGAAGAAAGAGCTCAAATAAACCAGGAACGCTGTTGAAACAGGGAGAGAAAAATGTTAGAAAAACTATATAGAAAATGTATATTCACAATAGTAGTAAAAATAGGCCTATAAAATTGCCCATACTACATTCTCTATGGATTATTTTTCATGGTGCAAGGATAAATTCTTAAAAAATACTTTGAGCTATTTCTTTTTATGGTCAACATATCACCTGTATTTTCTATCTTGTGACAGGGAATACAGACCCTACTAACTGACCAAGAAGGGGTTAATGAGAACCTGTGGATCCAATTAGCCCTACCCCATTACGTCTGAGCAAGGTGTCAAGTCTGGTGGGAGGAGCGGAAAAGTCCAGCTCACTTCTGGCTGATTGGGAGAGAGACTGGACCTCTTGAGCTAGTCCTGTGAAGGAAAGCCAGGCCTGGTTGAGGCTAGGGACTAACTAGAGACTCCTGGGTGTCACAGTGTCTTTGGGACTGGTAGGCCTGGTGTGGGACCTTCTGTTTCTTTTGTTCTGCATAACTAGTTTGTTCCCCAATTTGGGGGATCTTTGCAAGAGTCAGCCCAGGAAGAGGCTGTGAGAGGCTGTGGGTAACAGTAGGAAGTAATGCAGGGATACAGTAGAAAGTCTGAAGAAAGAGACCTTCTCTGTTTCATACAGAGTTCCAGGGCTGAAACCCAGAATTGAGTGTAGGCCTAGTTTCCTCTACCAGCCCATTTAAGGCAGTGGTATGAAGACCCTGGAGCCAAAGGCTGGAAGACCTACAAAGCCCAAAGATGGGCTAAAAAAAGCTCTGGCAAGATGTTGCCAGGCTACTATTTTGTTGGACTTGTTTTATCCTGAAACAGGTAGAACTAAAAGTGACCTGGCTGAAGGGCTGAGTCACAGGATAAGGCAGATCACTGCAGAGCAGGGGTGGCTGTCAGCTGGAGGCATCAAAGGAGAAAAGTCACAATGTCATACCCAGCCACAAGGAGATGTACTGGTTGTGAGTACACTCTTCTACACTTGTACATATCAGCATATTTTCATATAGCTTACTGTTGGTCTGAAAGCATCTTGGCCAGGTGAATAGGATTGTGATGAGTCTGGTCCTTCTGGTTCCATGATTTAGCAACTGCTTCAGCACATAGCAACATGCATGTTTTCAGCAAATATAAAACCCTAAGAAAACACAACACTAAACACAAAACTCTCCCCATGGAGGGAAGGTGAGAGAACAATTCCTGCAGGACAGACATTAGTCCCATCACTTAGCGCAACATGTTTTCCACTGCTCCTACCATTTCAGGTTACCTAGGTGCTGCAGAATTTTGTATTGAAAATTTGTGACTACATTATACAAATTGTCATTAGGAAGCTGGAGACTTTGATAACTGGCTAGATGGGGACAGATATATCTTTTTGGCACCTATGACAACATGGATGAAGATTAGTCATCTTCATATTTCTAATCCTGATCTACACACAATTTTTGTAACAGTATAACTATGTGAACTAGGGGTGTGACTTTTTTTAAACTGATACAGATACGGTTTCAACTGGTACAATCACTAATATTTTCATCAGGTGACCTTATTTCTCTTCATCTTGATCTACACCACAAAGTTTTACTGACATAACTATGTTGACTAGACACGTGAAAAAAATTACACCTCTAAATGACATCACTATATTGGTGAAAGGACGAATATAGATGCATATGTGAGCAAAAAAAGTCTCTTGCTAATATAGCTTATTCTATTTGGACAACTAATTTAAGCTATATTCCCAAAAGAACTCTTTTGTTAGTATAAGCTGTATCTCCCCTAACGGGATTTGTCAATATATGTCTAGCAACAAATGGTTTGAAGTGTAGACATGCCTAGGACTGTGTTATGCTAGTATAAACATACTTATAACTGCATCCACTCTACAGAAGCTTACAACTTTAACTTTAGTGGTATAATGAAAGTGGGAGTTCAGTTCAGACCTTTCCAATGTTTTTAGACTGTCTGGAGATTGAGGAAAATTGCACAGGCATTGATTTACACTCTTCACTTTTGGCTTTTTTGTTTGTTTTGCAAACATACCGGCTAGAAATTTGACTTTAGTTTCTTTTAACAAAAGCTTAGATTTTAATGCATTTCTATACTGTAGCAAGAGGTGGACTTTGCAGCATGATGTTAATTTTTTATTGCAACAGTATTGCATTGTTGACTCATATTTAGTTTGTGATACACTATAATCCCGCAGATCCTTTTCTGCAGTACTCTTTCCTAGGCAGTCATTTCCCATTTTGTATTTGTCCAACTTATTATTCCTTCCTAAGTGAATACTTTGCATTTGTCCTTATTGAATTTCATCCTATTTATTTCAAAGCATTTCTCCAGGTTGTCAGGATCATTTTGACTTCTAATCTTGTTCTCCAAAGCACTTGCAACCCCTCCCAGGTTCATATAATCCCAAAACTTTATAAATGTACTCTCTATGCCATTGTCCAAATCATTTATGAAGATTTTGAATAAATTGGATCAAGGACAGATCCCGATGGGAGCCCACCTGATATGCCCTGTCAGCTTGACTGTGAACCAGTGATAATTACTCTCCCAGTAGGCTTTGCCAACCAGTTGTGCACCTACCTTACAGAATGATTGTCTAGGTTGTTTATGAGGTCATATAAGATGATATCAGAAGCCTTACTAAAGTAAATATATATCACAACTACTGCTTTCCTTCCTATCCACAAAGCATTTTACCCTGTTAAAGAAGGATATTAGGTTGGTTTGACATGATTTGTTCTAGACAAATCCAAGCTGACTGTTACTTATCACCTTATGTTCTAGGTACTTACAGATTGATTGTTTGATTATTTGATCCAGTATCTTTCTAGGTATCACAGTTAAGCTGACTGGTCTATAATTCCCTGGGTTGTCTGTATTCCCATTCTTACAGATAAATATTATAGATGTCCTTTTCTGGTCCTCCATGAGTTCTCAAAGATTATGGCTAGGGTAACCAGATGTCCCAATTTTATAGGGACAGTTCAGATTTTTGGGTCTTTTTCTTATATAGGCTCCTATTACCCCCCACCCCGTCCTGATTTTTCATACTTGCTGTCTGGTCACCCTAATTTGGCTAATATCTCAGAGATTTCTTCCTCCAGTTCCTTAAGTATTCTAGGGCATATTTCATCAGGCACTGCTGACATAAGACATCTATTTTTTCTAAGTAATTCTTAACTTGTTCTTTTCCGAGTGGAGGGTTGAGCCTGTAGTATAAGTATATTTATACTCAGACAATAAATAAATAACCACTTCAAGGCATATGTTTGTCTGTTATCAGGTATCTTTACAGACATGATACTTCTGCCATTTCAGAGCCAGTTGACCTCCTCCTCCTGAGAGGCAAAGGTGTGTGCCTGAACTCTATTTCTGACTATAGTCTTAGCAGACCCTGTCCTCAGCACTGATGGCACAGCTTCAATTATTTCCCACAGTTAAAAAAACTTGGAGTATAGGCTACAAGAAATGGGGCAAAAATCTTTAGCGCCTCTCTGAAAGATGTCCCTAATGAGTACAGAGGTTGGAAGAATTTGCTCTCTCTAGTTTAAAGTAGCATTTATACAACCAGATCACGTTAGATGCTTTCATCTCCTCATAGTTCTTCACAGGAAAGCATATTGCTGAGTTTAATAGGTTTTTCACACCCACTATTTTTGACATCCATTTCAATGTAACACTCTCCAAGTTTCCATCTTTGAACCTGTGACAGGTATGCCACAATCCACATACTTTAAATCACTGTCTGAATCTACCCAGATCATTATTTTTTCACTTTCAGAATTTCTGCAATGAGACTGTCATGCCTGTCAGCGTTGACCTCCAGTGTTGATACCTTCCCATTAACGTTTTGCATTTTCTTCCCACAACTCACCGCTTTCTCAATCACTTCCTGTAAAGAGTCAAAACTGGCTTTTAATAATTTCCAGAACGTTTTTGTAAAGTTGGTTCTCCCAATGGACCATGGAGTGGGCAAGATATCTGGTGAAGTTGTCACACTTCTTGAGTTTCTTTTTGTGGCAATGTTCATTTAGTGTGGTAAGACCAGAAGAAAGATATATTAGAAATAACGGCAGAAGTATTAAGATGAGACTATCAAATAAGTAAATGCATCAAATTAATCTGCAAAAAGTGTGATTAAACCACTGCATTTTGCTCTATCACCTTATTTTATTATTTATTTATATTGATGCCCTTTGGCTATACTGAAATCAAAAAAGCAGGACCCCGTTGTGGTAGGCACCCTATAGACAACAGTAAAAAGACAATCCTTGTCCTAAAAATTTTTGCAGCAATGCTGTGTCCACTTCCAACTCCACATATTAAATATGAAGGGCATTATCAAAACACACATGACTAGATAATACAAAATTAATTTAATAAGTATTCATTCAAAATAACCTCATAGAGGAATCTTAAACTTTCCTGGTACTGTTTTCTAAATAAAGGAAAATGAGCAGGATTTTAGACCCAGATTTAGCAAATCACTTAAACGTATGGGTAATTCCAAACACATGCCTAAATTCCATTGATCTAAGTGTTTTACTGAACACAGGCTGGCCTAAAGTTATTGCACCACATATAAAATTGGGATAAGGAGCCAGGGACTTCTTGGGGACAATTTCATCTGTGACTTAAATCGGGTAAAAGTTACATGTGGGGTGTAAGTAAATACAAATTGTAAAGTAGTGTAACTTTCACCACTTTGGCACTCAGTGGGTGTGCAAAACAAGTGTTTCTTTTTTATTTTTACAATCACTCCATAAAAGAGGTTGAGGCCATCCTGTATTTTACATAGCAAGGAATTAGGGTACTGTTCAAATATGAGAGTATTGACCAGGGTGGATAAAAACTGATGACTAAAAAATGTGTTTTTTTTTAAATTAAATGTTTTATTTTCAAAAATCTATTTGATTTTAATAAGTTTCATAATTTCATATCTTAAGACCTACACTTACTACAATCTCTTAATTATTTAATTTAAATAGAAATATTCAAGAAGTACATGTTTGCTGAACTTTAATGAAAGTCAAACCACTGAACAGGTGGAGGTTGCTAGCTTAGCATCTAGAATAAATTTCTTAAAGTGTTAAAACAACTTCTCACAGAAGTAGCCTCTTCTACAGGTGCAGAGAGAATACTTTCTTCATTTCAGTTTATTCATCCAATTCAGTTCAGCCACTAGTTCAGTCAAAATAATGACAAAAAGGAGTTGAAAAAGGTAGGAAAGCTATGAATGAAAACAAAGTGTTGGAAAATGAGATAATCTAGTTCTAACATCTTGAAGGACATGGTGATCAGAAACAATCTGTTCAATTAATAACAGATAATACTTTTCATAGTAAATTATTTAGTTTTAAATGCAAACATATTTTGAGAAACTTATCTTTCTCTACATCCTGCACATTTGAGGCAATTTTATTCAATTAATAAACAACTTTAAAATGCTGTTTGTTTTTAATTACAATTTCCATCTTTGTACCGTTTGATGCAAATCATGTGTTGGTTTAAAAAAAAACACCTTAATCTAGTAAATAAGTGTCATTCATAATTTTTCTAACAAAGTAAAATAAGAATTTGAATAAATGAATGTTAAGCTATAATAATTGCTTAAATGTATGTGTATAGCTTTGTGTATCCCCCTGGTTAGGAAAAAAGTGCCAGATTATATGAATCCAAAAAGTATATAACAAAGTACAAATGCAAAACCAGATTAAATCAAGATTCCTGCTTGCTGATTTTAAATCATGATTTAAATCTGTAATTTAAATCAATCTACCTTGTTGTTAACATAGGATATGCAACCACAGATGTGGTGAGGAGGACATGTTTAATGGAGTATTAATCACGATCTAAAAAGGACAAGCTGCCTTTTGGAACTTGATGCCAATGAAGTTACACCACCGACAAAAAGGAGTAGCGGAGTAGAGAGCCAGGCCCTTTAACCTTAGTGATTGAGCCCTTATATATAAATTGTCAGCTTTTCCCTTCCTAGTCACACTGGTTGTGGTTTTCTCAGGGTTTGGTAGAACTGGAATGAAGTAAAATACCAGTGAACTGTAGATCTTGCTTATATTATACACACAAACATTCTTGTTTGTGCCCATTTTGAAGTTGTGAGAGTGTGTGACAGAGTGCTAGGAGCCTAGAGCTGACCTTAATATGTCAGGTTAATATGCCCAGGTTTTAACACTCTGGTCACAAACATATTAGCTATGGCCCCTGGAATGGATTTCACTGGTGTGGATGGGAACTCAATTGCTTAACTAGGCAGGATGCAGACAAGCTAATGAGAGCAATAAACCCATCCTCTGGAAATAGTTCACAGGCAGGAAGGAAGTGTAAGGGGAGAATCTAGCAAGGGCCAGGGGATACAGAATCTCAGGATGACCAGATCTTGTCTTCTCCTTCCCTAGAGAGGGGACCAAGGGGGGAGTTTACTTCCCATTTATGTTGGTGCACAAGGCTGTATTGGTGAACTGGTTGAGGGGACCCAATAGACAACACAGTGGTGTTTATAAACTTGGAAGCATCCAGTGGTCCAAGAGGTGGAGAAAAGAGTACTAAACTGGCAGGGTGTGTGGAATGAGGTCTCTTTCCTTTATGCCCATGTTTTGTCACTAACAAACAATCTAACTCCCTCCCACAGGTAAACCCACCCTAGTTCAGCATCAATCAGTCTGGGAGCAAATATATTCAATGAGCATCCAATTGCCCAGGAGCTATGCCAATATACTCCTGTCATTCCTTAGACAACTGCGTGGAACTTGGCAGAGATTGCACCAATTTCAATCTCCCATTTGACTAAAATAGTTTGGGACACTTCGTTGACTGAAATCCAATAAATAGAATTGGTGACTTCAGTGACTTTCACTTCTCTGAACTGGAGGCTTCACACCCAACACAACCTCCTCAAATTAATGTTGTTTTTGTAACTTGTTCTACCTAACACATTTGTAAAGGAAATTTGATTTTCAAATGGTTGACCTTTTGGTGAAGACTAATGGATGTGCTAAGTTTCAAGTGTAAGGGTGAGATTTTCAGCAAGACGAGGGTAGTTAGCCACATACTCCTTATTTCAATGGGAGCTGTGAGGCTAAATCTGAGTCAGCTTTCAAATTCTTAAACTGGGATTTCTACTCATCAACCTATACCAAAGTATACCAAATTTCAAGGTTTTAGCTTAATAGCAATATGAAAATTTTCAATTATTGTTACATGTTCCAGGTTTCTGTATTATACTAATGCATATATATCCCATTAGATTTGGTTTTTTTTTTTTATGATGGAAGCTTTGTAATTAAATTGTACTTAATTGTACCCTATAAAGTATAAAGATTCTTCACAAATTTATACTAGCTGTAGATTAAAAATGGAATGAATAGTTTAACAGAGGAGTAGACAGGTTGCACATGGAGCAAAGGATTCACACATGGAGTTTGAATAACCCTATATCAGCAAACTGAAATGCTTATGAATTATTACGTTCTAATCTCTTCCCCAAGAGAAACTAAAAAAACAGGCAACCATTCACTAAATATCACCAGATTTTTAATTGTAAACCTACAATGTTCAGTTTTTCCTTGACTCAGAAGTTTTTTTTTTTTTCTGAAAGCCCTGCTTCTGTGAAATGTTTAGACAAACACGGAAGTGTCTTAATTTACTCTAATAAAGATTTTTTTTACCCTGATGTACTTAGCATTGTTTGAAAATTACATATGGTAGAGAACTGTTCTTGAAGATTGCAAGCTGAATAAGATATTTCTTTAACCTTGTAATTTTACATTACAATGGTTCCTCATTTAAAAAAAAAATCACTTGGCAGGTCCCCAGCAATCAACAGAACAAAGATTAAAGTATTTTGCTATGTACACAAAGAATTATTTCTGTAGTTTTTTTCTCCTTTTTTTTTCCTTTGTGGAACCTTTAGACAGGGACCATCATTTTCAGATTTTGGGTGCTTAAAGCAAGACACTCAAATACATATCTAAACACTTAAATTACTGGCCTGAGTTTCTGAGCACCTGCAATATCTATTGAAGTAAATGGGAGCCGCAGGTATGTAGCACCTCTGGAAAACCTCACCACTTTTGTTTAGGTTCTTAAATATAGGTTTGAGGCATCTAATTTGAAAATTTTGGCCATGGGTCTTCTGATCATATTTGTAAAGACATATGTGAGCAGATCTACAGAAAATATTGAAGCTATACTATGCAGTCACAGCTGTGGGATTATATGTGAATTTGCTTTAATGTTTGCATTATGACAGATACGTAACTAGTTATGGTAATGTTTAAATGAAGAAACAAATGACGGTTGTCCCCTTTCACAGATTGCATAAACAAACCACTAGCCAATACTTGGCTAGACATATTCAAATTGCAAATTTTGAGCATAGTGTAATATTCTAAATAATTACAATAGAACAGAAAAACACTAATGCTGGTTAACTCACCTTACTATTTTCTTCACTTCTGTTCTGTCAGTAAACACATTTTCTTATTGTTTATAATGTAGTCCCCTGGGCATCCACTAAAAATGACCTTTACATAATTGTACATCCGGCAGAGAATATTAGATTTCTTATTTACTCCCCTCCCCACCCCTTCTCCTGGCATATTACCTGCTGAATTTTGTCTTCTCAAAATGCAGTAAACAAGGAATGCAGAGACAGTAAGTTCAGAATAGGCACTGCAATAATTTTAGAGATGTGCTCGGAACCACTTTTTTATACATCTTAAAGTAACAGGAAGATATTAGAAATGGATCAGGACTGAACTATCTAGAACAATGCCTTTGGCTAGAACATAGTAACATGGGATATCTCAGTTAGGAGATACAACTTAGCTCAATAGCACACAAACCTGCAAATTGGCATAATATTGGAAAGCACAGTTCATCCTAAATGTGGCAATTACAATTTATAAAAAGGAGTATTATTGATGAACTGCTTGTCTTATTATACCCTTCAAATAATCAGTAAATCTCTGCATATTTTCAGTGGTAAATGTATTTACTTTGTAAATGAATTTACTTCTCCCTCCTTCAGCAGGATAAATCCTGATGTCCCGGTTCACTTATTTTTTGCTCAGGCAAACACCTATTGACCTCAATGCATTTTACTCTATAATTTGCCTGAGGACAGTATGAAATGTGAGTAAGGACCCCCATCAGGGTTAGGTCAATGAGAACTTCTGTGCTGCCGAAAGGAAATATGTGCATTATATAATATTCCTGATTTTCTATCTTTCTAATAATGAACTGAAGTGTGTAACATAGTGCAAGGCTTTGCAAATCTTAAAACATACTTTTTTTTTATATGTGTGATTTGCATTCTTTGTTATTCCTGTCTCTGGAATTCCCAGAACTGAGTTATGATGTGAAGAATTCATCCATAGAGAGATGAGATCTTCTTCTCCAAATATAGAAGTCTCCTGAACTGAACATACTTACTGTACATAGAGCATTGCTCCACTTCCTTGCAATGGTCTTGAACAATACAATACAGTATGCCACAATGGCTGCTTAATTTTATAACAAAGGTTTGTAGCCAAATAAATATAAGAACGGTCATACTGGGTCAGACCAAAGGTCTGTCTAGCCCAATATCCTGTCTTCTGACAGTTGCCAATGCCGGGTGCCCCAGAAGGAATGAACAGAACAGGTAATCATCACGTGATCCATTCCCTGCTGCCTATTCCCAGCTTTTGGCAAACAGAGGCGAGGGACACTATCCCTGCACATCCTGGTTAATAGCCATTGATGGACCTATCCTCCATGAACTTATCTAGTTCTTTTTTGAACCCTGTTATAGTCTTGGTCTTCATAACATCCTCTGTCAAGGAGTTCCACAGGTTGATTGCATGTTGTGTGGGAAAAAAAATACTGTTTGTTTTAAACCTGCTGCCTATTAATTTCATTTGGTGGCTACTAGTACTTGTGTTATGAGAAGGATAACACTTCCTTATTTAGTTTCTCCACACCAGTCATGATTTTACAGACCTCTATCATATCCCCCCTTAGTCATCTCTTTTCCAAGCTGAAAAGTCCCAGTCTTATTTATCTTGCTTCATGTGTCAGCCATTCCATACCCCTAATTATTTTTGTTGCCCTTTTCTGAACCTTTTCCAAGTCCAATATATCTTTTTTGAGATGGGGTAACCACATCTGCACACAGTATTTGAGATGTAGGCGTACAATGGATTTATATAGAGGCAATATGATATTTTCTGTCTTATTATTTATCCCTTTCTTAATGATTTCTAACATTCTGTTGTCTTTTTTGGCTGCCACGGCACATTGAGTTGATGTCTTCCGAGAACTATCCACAATGACTCCAAGATCTTTCTTGAGTGGTAACATCTAATTTACATCCCATCATTGTATATGTATAGTTAGGATTATGTTTTGCAATGTGCATTACTTTGCATTTATCAGCATTGAATTTCATCTGCCATTTTGTTGCCCAGTCACCCAGTTTTGAGAATGCCTCAAATGCCTTTGAATTACAGCCATATAAGTAATTTTCTAAAATTCATAAGCACTCTAATGTTTAGAAGGATAGTGTGGTGGCTAAAGAAATGGTATTCATGAGAATGTATCATAATGTAATCATTTACATGCTAATCCTCAATTGCCTGGGCACATACCCTTTATAAGAGCCTTATTTATATTTCAGGAGCACCTGGAGGCTACAACTGACACCAGTGCCCCATTGTACTCAACACTGTACCAGTTCATGAGAGAAAATCGCTCCCGCAAAGAGATTAGCACCTAAATAGACAAGGCTGACAAAGAATTGGAGGGAAAACAGCAGTGACTTGCCCAAGGTCATTGTAAGAGCTGGGACTAAAACGCAGTGCTTTTGACTTCTAGTACATTGCCTTATCCTTTAGATCACTCTGCCTCTCTTGAGGAAGCTCCTACCATCCCACTTATAGTCAGACAATTTCCCTTTGTGGAACCACCAATAAAGGGCAGTAGTGATGTCACAGGTTTGTGTGGGTTAGGGTCCTATTGTGCTAGATATTATGTAAACATATATGATGTCATGACCCAGTCACTCAGCGTCTTCTAAGAAGGTGTGTAACTTATGATGGCTGCCAGGAAAGGATACAATCAAATGTATATAATTTTATATACATTTGTTTTATTATAATTATTAAATAAAATGGCAGCTATCCCCATCTGCCCACTAGCCATTGTTAACCTATCTGTTGGCAGTTTATCAATAGTCATTGTAGCAGCATTGGGTCTCAAGGAGGGGATCTGAAGGACTAGAGGGATTTATATTTTGTTGAGTTTTAGATCTAGCCTTTTTGAAATAATAATCACAGCCCCTGTGAGCATAAATATTATCTCCCTTTTTCAAAGTGTAAGTCTGTGCCAGAAGGGTAAAGTGACTTAACCAAGGCCACAAATAGAATCAGAACCGGAATGAGACTGCAGGCATGCCTCATTCTTAGTCCATAGACTGTGTTGCCTCATGCACTGACTCACTGCTTTTGGCAAATGGTCTCATGCTTAGCAAGCAGTTGGGGGGAGGGGGGTACACACCTCACTGTGGCCATACTGCCATCAGAGGCAGTTTGCCTTCACAGCAGTGAAACAAGTTCCTCCCAAAAATCATGGGATTTGTGGCTATGGGTTTTGAAGGGCCAGCACCGGGCAGCTATTTGGCAAGGACTGTGTGGTGTTCAGGAAAATCAGGAACAGTCTTTTATTCCTAGAGATCAGTTTGCAAAGTCAAGACTATTTCTCTCAGGAAAAGGTCTCGAAACATCTTAAAGCATGTTCTGAGAATTAGCCCTGACATTGCTAGTTATCCTAAATCAGATGAGTTTTTTTGCAGATCCCAGCCTGTCAGTGTCAACAGGAGCTGCTAGCTAGTTGCTGGAACCTACAGGGATTTGATCATTTAAAAAAAAAGAATTCTAAACCTAACCAGGCTGGGGAAAGCCCTTATTTACAGAGTGATGGAAAGCTTTTTAATTCTAAAGAACAGTCTCCCTTGTTTTGCAAGATTATGAAACCAGCCCTGTTATGCTAACTGCAGGAAAGCTTTCTGGGGCCATTCATTTTTAACCTTTTAAAATAAATGTTCTTGAGCATTCATGAAAGCACTTTTTTTTCCATCTCTCTCTCTCAATGTCTGCTACCTGGATGGACTTGCTTGAAAGAGCCTGCTATCTGAAAAATGCCACATGCGGCATTGACAGGCAGCTATTCAGAGAATGGCAAACAGCCAATAAATCACTCAGTGGAGTTTCCTGTCCTTCCAGCCATGTTGTAAAAATCTACTTGTCTTCAAACAGTATACATCAATGTCAAAGAGTTTATGTTCTGTTTAAACTTTTATACCTTCCTGTGACAAAAAAACAAAATAAAACACATTGTGTTGCTAATTGATTTCTTCTCTCTTTTTATAATTCAGGTCCACAAATCTCAGCACATGTTAACAAGTCTCTTACAGTGCTCCAAAACAGCTGGAATGCATGCAGCCAAAACAAGGTGTGTGGGTTCCCCCACCCCCCCAATCTGAGGAAAAAATCATGCTACAACCCAGGCCCCTGGATCATGCAAATTTCTAATTGAATTAATGGAAGGTTTTTATAAATCTTCAGACCTGAAACTTCCATTTCAGTGCTAGTAAGTGCTATAAAATCAATATAAAGGATTACATACCTCCTTTCTATTTATTTCAATACATATTCATAAACCCACATTGAATGGCTTTTTTAAATAAGCTTTCAGCGTCAGTCTAACCGCTCTCACTGAAATTGGTGTATATGGGTGAATCTGGTACTATGATTTATGGTAAAGCAATTCAAGGGAATTTATGACAATACTGTATACCTTAATCTTGATGGCCCAACTTTGGAAAAGTGAGCAGTGATATTTTGGGCATCAAACATGAGATGCCATAGTGGGACTTGTTTTAGAACTTGCTGAGCACCCATCCTATGAAATATCAAGCCTTTTTAAGGTGTCTCCAACTGGACACTCAAAACTGGATGTATCCCAAATCACTAGTCACTTCTGAAAATTGAAAACATTGTCTTCATGTCTTTATCACATGCCCCCCTATATACATTACACACACAGATTATATATAATATTCATAAATCAGGGATACAAAAGATGTATTTTCATAGATTTCCGATATATATCATATAGAAGTTTGAACTGCTTAGGTTTCAGGTTTGAGTCCGACATCAGTCTAATTTTCCACCTATTATCTGACTGAATCTCAATACATATTGCTTCCTATCCTTTTCCCAAACAGATTTTATGTATTTCATCAAAATACCATGTAAGGAAGATGCTTGAAGTACAACACCCCTACATTTAATTAGTATGTGTGACATTGTGCTCTCTGATAGAATTCTTCTAAACTGGTATCTAATGTTTCTGGTTTGTTTTGCCTCAATTATAGATAGCATCTTCATCTTACTGAATCCCATTGTTTTATGTGAATCCAAAATATATATAAGAATAAGGGCCAAGTTTACAAGTGCCCCTTGGCTGCTCTGTGACACCTGAATAACACAAAGGAGCCATAAACTCTGTTAACTGGCTGGTTAAACCAGGTTTATAGCTTCTTTGCATCATTATAATGTACTTCTGAAGCTGGCCCTAAGACCTGTGTAACCTCTTAAATTGAAACAAATAAACAATATAAGCATTTACCAGCAACAACAATATAAGCATAGTTCAAACTCATCATAATTCTATGCAACTTTATTTTTACACTCAGCTTTCAGTGCACCAGAACTTGGAAAACAGTATTATTCTTGAGCAATGCCAGAAAAACAAAGATCATGTTTGTGATTCTAGCCATGTTAAGCAGCTATCTGTATTCATTCAATTTGTTTATATTATTGGAAGCCCTGAAACATTTTCTTTCCTTCATTTTGTCACCTACATGAGAAGTATTGAAAGATTGTTTTCTGGAACAACTCAATGAATGTGAGGTCAATTGAGAAAGTAAGAAGGGCATGGGATTATTGGGCCCAACATGAAAGTCTTTTAGGCACAAGACAGAATATTGACTTTGAAACCTAGAGTTTTGTGTGTCTTCTGGATTCTGTACCTTAAACTGGATTCCAGGGGAGTCTCCAGTGTCTTCTACTCTCTCAAAGAGCCAGGTCCTCAGACGATGTAAATCAATGGAGATTTACAGCAACTCAGGACCTGGCCCAAAGTCCTTATTCAGTGTAATCCAGAGTTTATTTTCTATGAATTACTTGCAACATAATCTAATCACTAGAAAGTTTTAAAAGCCTTTACCTGGTTTTTGGAGGAGTTGAGCACCCAGCACTCCCAATGAGCTCCACAGGAGCTGTCCACCATAAAAAGTAGATTTGAAATATGTAGCCTATCAGAAAAGGCCTGTCAGACATCCACTGGGAATGGTGAAATATCTGTGAGTTCACTCAAAACGCATTCA
This sequence comes from Lepidochelys kempii, assembly GCF_965140285.1. Classification (NCBI taxonomy): domain Eukaryota; kingdom Metazoa; phylum Chordata; order Testudines; family Cheloniidae; genus Lepidochelys; species Lepidochelys kempii. Next base: position 131,000,801 of record NC_136381.1, on the reverse strand, counting down.
CTCAAAAAGATCTTCTACTACAAACATGCATATTAAATTCTCCAGCTAAGCATCTGAAAAAAAACTCTTTCATTTGTTAACTGTCTGATGTGTTTAATGAACAAGGAGATGCAAAATAAATGTCTTGCTCTCACGAGTGCATTTGACTTGACTGGAAGGATACTTGGATTCCTTAAGAATTCTGAGGAAGTGAGCTGTAGCTCACGAAAGCTTATGCTCTAATAAATTGGTTAGTCTCTAAGGTGCCACAAGTCCTCCTTTTCTTTTTGCGAATACAGACTAACACGGCTGTTACTCTGAAACCTTAAGAATTATGAAGAACTGATCACTGTAGCTGATGTTTACTTAACCAAGGAGATTGCTGAAGAAGTTACTTGTAATCCAATCTTTATCACAGATGATATCAGTGATGGAAAGAAGTGGCAACTTCGTTCCAAGACCCAAGCAAGACATGGTGGATCATTGAGACACACGGAACTCTACCACACACTTGCAAGACTTTATGAATCCTTTTTCTTATCCTGTTAACATGCAATTCAGTGATAGCTGAGGTTGCACCTTTTTTAAAATTGTAATTGATGATGACTAAATGAGAATTTGTAATATATGTGGTTCTTTCTGTTTTGTGGATGTATATTTCACTATGAGACACCAAATTGAGGGGCATTTTAGTTTAATTTTCCCGCCTTCACTGGAATTCAACCTCTTTTTGAACAGTTGTTCTTATTATAAGGTTTTCTTTTGCTTATTTCTGTTTAAAATATTTGATTAAACAAATAAGCAGGCCAGACAGCAATATGTAGATTTACACCAGTTTAGATTCTGACTTGACAAGTTTATATTGGTAGGACAGCATTATGTATGAGTACTCATAGATTTTACTCCATATTTGAGAAATAGCATGTTTGTATATCAACTGAAGTAATTAAATCTGCAACATTTAACTATGTATATGAGACTTTGGCTTCCTAATCTAGCTTCTCTTTCATGTAACAATAGTGGTGAGTATATCAGTTGCCACCATTTGCCAAGCACGGTCATCATGGTACCAACCTAGGCATTTCTTGTATTTCCTTTGAAATTGTTCTGATCACCTCTGGAAACTACTGATCCAGATATATGTTGCATAGGCAAAATACCCCAATATGTGGGATCCTTTTGCTTCAAACACCATCAATTGGGAAATATTTTAAGATTTATTCAACAAGCTTAAACTGTGTCTGTATAGGACTCCTGTTTAACAAAGATAGAATACGTAAAACAAATCCCTTCTAAAAAAGATACTGTAGAAATTAGAAACTACTCCATACATTTGTTTACTCTAGGCTACCTTACCACAATATAGGACCCAATCCTGCAAAGAATTAAGCACATGATTAACTTTATGTAGTGTATGCAATCTAATTGAATAGTTAATGGAACTACTCACAGAGCACAAAGATAAGCAATGCCATAATTCATTCAGGATTGGGGCCATAATGAATATTTGACATACTATTTCTAGAGGCTATACAACTGCAGAAGAGAGTAATAAATACAAATGTCTGATTTTTCCCAAAATTAAGACCCAAGGCTTTTTGTATAATCTGTGTGGAACTACATGCAGTAGTTGCAAATCAAAATTAGACAATTGCACACACAATCAGAAATTTACATATGCTTATACCCAGTTATGTGACAAAATACCATCTGTTGCATAAATATCTGATTTAAGCCTATTTGTGGCAGCTCTGTGCACAACTGTGATAATTGCACAGGTGGACTGCCACACATGAGTATGCATAAAATAGCATAGTATACTATTTCTGCTTCACCATAGATTTCTTGTGGGACCTTGGGCAAATCACTTAGGCCCAGAGCCTCAAAGTTTTCAGACACCTTTTTGAGAATCTGGGCCTTTTGTCTCTTTGTGCTTCAGATTTCCATCTTTAAAACTGGGATAACAGCACTTCCCCTCTTGACAGGAATACTGAGGATAAACATGTTAAAGATTATGGAGTACTCAGATACTACAGTAATGTGGGCTATATAAGTAACTAAGATAGATAATAAAAAGAATAGGGTTACAGAACTTTTATCTTCATTTAATACTATTAGATACAGTACAATTGAAATTAGAATAATATAGGAAAAAGAGCTAACATTTTAAATTGAGTATTTTACTATTCAGACAGCTGTAGCCAGTAGGCAATTTCATATTGAATTTAATTTATTACTTTCATATTCAAATCGTAGAAAGCAGATATATACCTTGGGATAAATACAGAGAATAAACATTCCTAATTAGCTTTGCCAACAATTATCGTCATAGTTATTTGAAACACCTGGTTGAGACTCAGATAAAATAATGTTGAAACAAGAGGGACTGTAATAAAGCAGATATTTAGAGATATCATTTTTTATGATGAAACTTTGTGGTAATTCAACTCATCTGAAATGTGGTTGTTGCACTTCTTTTAAGAGAACTGTTTGACTGTCTCGCTTTGAAGTTTGCTTCTGAGAAATATTATGCATGAGGTGTGTGCACGTGCACAATAAAACATAAGTAAAAATAATAATCAAATGTAATGTACATAATTTGATACCCTTCTTAATGTGAGTAGTACTTGTGTCCTGACACCAGTCCTTTTTCGTGGCAGATGGGATTAAGAGATGTTCTCCTGCCCACATAGCATGGAAGTGGAGTAATTATGCCATCGGAGAGTACTCTCCCATCGGCAGAGCGCGTCTTCACCATAGTGTGTTAGTCTATGTTAAATCTCTCTTGCTGCAATTTAAACCCATTACTTCTTGTCTTGCCCTCCATGGATAAAGAGAACAATTGATCCCCTCCTTTTTTAATATAACCTTTTATATACTTGAAGACTGTTATGTGCCCCTAACCCACATCTTCTCTTCTCCAGACTGAACAAACCCATATAAATATCCAGTCTCTTTGGAATCTTGTTAACTTCTTAGCTTCAACAATTGCCTGTGGTAAAGTACAGTCAAAGCACACACTGTATGAAAAAGTATTTCCTTTTTCAGGAACTTTGTGGTTGAGTTCCCCCAGCTGAGCCTGGGGCTAGCTGGTTCAGCCCTCAGTCATGTTAATGAGCCCAGCTGAGCTGTAACAGAATCGCCTGATTGGCTGGCTTGTCTGATTGGCTGAAAGTAGCCAACAGGTCTGTATGTAAGCTCAGAAACAGCATATCACTGACTGCTCAACAGTTATGCCTGCAGTTGTGATATCTCTGGCTGTAACCACTGGGTCTAGTTACTGACTTCAAGTTCTGACCACTAGCTCCAGTTACTGGCTTCTGACTCAGGCTCTGACCTCTGTCTCTGATTATTCACTTTAGCTCTGACCTTTGGTTTGATTCCTGGTTCCTGACTCTGGCTTTGACCGGTGGCTGTGGTGTCTGTCCTCTTGTTCTAACCACTAGGTAAGGACATCCACATCCTGGACCTGATATTGTCACAACCCAATGGCCCCTTCCCTCGGGGTCCCCTGGGGAGGCAGATCAGCATTGTATGTAGCTAACGCTGTGGCAAGCATCGCAAAGCATTTTTGGAAGGGTTGAAGGTGTGAGTGTGGAGTGAAAGATTCCTTTGCACAGTGTAAGAGGCCGAAGGGGGAGGAGGGAGAAAGGAATGGGTTAACTTGACACTCCAGCTAGGTCTGAAGATAAGACGCTGACTCCAGACCAAGGCTTATTCAAATTCTTTTAAAAGATGCTGGATTTTCCACTATTTAATGAACAGTGCAACCCTCCCAGGTTTTAACATAAGCTTTAAATTAAAATAATGGCAATCAGTAGAATAAATCTCTAAATTATGAGAGTATTATATTTAATATTTTTTACTTTTTAGCATTATTACCCTTAAGTCACAGATAATTAGATGCATATAATCCTTTGAAGACAAGGACTGAGAGTTCGGATATGGAGTGATCACTTTGTGAAAAGTATTTTCCCATGGGTGATAAAATGGTAAGACAAAAAGCACCTTATCTAACCTAAAAGAAAAGGAGGACTTGTGGCACCTTAGAGACTAACCAATTTATTAGAGCATAAGCTTTCGTGAGCTACAGCTCACTTCCTCAGATGCATATCGTGGAAACTGCAGCAGGCTTTATATATACACAGAGAATATGAAACAATACCTATTCCCACCCCACTGTCCTGCTGGTAATAGCTTATCTAAAGTGATTTCCAGCACAAATCCAGGTTTTCTCACCCTCCACCCCCCCACACAAATTCACTCTCCTGCTGGTGATAGCCCATCCAAAGTGACAACTCTTTACACAATGTGCATGACAATCAAGCTGGGCTATTTCCTGCATAAATCCAGGTTCTCACATCCCCCCCACCCCCATACACACACAAACTCACTCTCCTGCTGGTAATAGCTCATCCAAACTGACCACTCTTTGACAATGTGCATGACAATCAAGCTGGGCTATTTCCTGCATAAATCCAGGTTCTCACATCCCCCCCACCTCCATACACACACAAACTCACTCTCCTGCTGGTAATAGCTCATCCAAACTGACCACTCCCTTGAAGAGTGGTCAGTTTGGATGAGCTATTACCAGCAGGAGAGTGAGTTTGTGTGTGTATGGGGGTGGGGGGGATGTGAGAACCTGGATTTATGCAGGAAATAGCCCAGCTTGATTGTCATGCACATTGTGTAAAGAGTTGTCACTTTGGATGGGCTATCACCAGCAGGAGAGTGAATTTGTGTGGGGGGGTGGAGGGTGAGAAAACCTGGATTTGTGCTGGAAATCACTTTAGATAAGCTATTACCAGCAGGACAGTGGGGTGGGAATAGGTATTGTTTCATATTCTCTGTGTATATATAAAGCCTGCTGCAGTTTCCACGATATGCATCTGAGGAAGTGAGCTGTAGCTCACGAAAGCTTATGCTCTAATAAATTGGTTAGTCTCTAAGGTGCCACAAGTCCTCCTTTTCTTTTTGCGAATACAGACTAACACAGCTGTTACTCTGAAACCTGTCATTATCTAACCTAGTGGTTAGAGCCAGAGGCTAGAGCCAGAGGCCATAGTTAGAGTCAGGAACCAGGAATCAAGCCCAGGGTTAGATCAGGAGTCAATAAGCAGAGACGGGCCACATCCTGAGTAAGAAGACAGTAACTGGAGCCAATGGTCAGAGCCAGAAGCTGGACAAGGGAGCAGGGCCAGGGCAGACTGGAGAAGGACCGGAATGGGGCAGGAACAGACTGGAGAAGGACAGGAGCAAGATTAGAGTAAGGCAGGACCAAGGTGGGGAACAAGGCAGCCACAAGAGTGATCGCAGCTGTGGGCATAAGTACTCAACAGGCTTATTTATGTATTGTCAATGGGGCAACCCCCCAGTTTGCCTTTCAGAATGCTTTGGTTAATTGTCTTTAAAGTTTGTTTTAATTTCAGGAAGGTTCAGACCCCAGGATTGGTATGTTTTCTTCATATTATCATTTATTATTTGAGCTGGACAAAAAATGCAGGGTAATTTTTGAAAAACAGGTGAAAATGTTCACATACATTTTTCATAAAAATTTAGAGTTTTTGACATCTTTTTACCATTCTGTAAAATGGCTGGCAAAACAAACGAAGAAACTGGATTGTACTGCAATGATTATTATTTGTATTGTGGCAGCACTAAAGGGCTCTAAAGATGCATAAGGGCCCCATTGTACTAGGCACTGTACAAACACATATCAAAAGATGGCCTCTTCCCTGAAGAACTTAAAACCTAAATATTTCAGAGAGAAATGAAATGCATGTATGGTATTTATCTGCCCCCCACCATTAATGTAGTATTTGACTTACCCCAACTAACCCCCTGTGAGGTAGGAAAGCACAGATATCCCCATTTCACAGATAGGGATCATATGCACAAAGGCCCTGATCCACAAATAAATGTAGGCAATGAGACACTGAGCCAAAACAGCTAACATTTAGGCACTTGGAAAATCGCAGGGACAACACTGAAATTCATGAAGTCTGAGTTAGGGACTTAGGCTTCCTGTACAATGAATGGGGAGAGACTGGCACCTTAGATTCACAAAAGTCAGCACAGTAGATGGGGAGGCACCTAAACTAACAAGTAGGAGTTGCAGACCAGAGGGGTGTGTGCCAAGCCATGCCCCTCTCTTAGAGATTGGCCCCTAAGTCTGGTCTGCAGAGAGGTGGACACAGGCACCACCATCACTTTCTTTTCCTACTCCTCTGGCCAGATTTTGAATAGGACCCAAATGTATTAGGGGCCTCTGAGCACAGATACCACAATGGTGAAGCCCCTATATTTCCCTAGTTTGTGGATCACTCTGGGGCTTGGTCAGGAGAGAGGTATCTGGATGCCTAGAGGGACGAGATAGCGTGCATGCCCGGAAGCAGAAACTTAAGTACCTAAAGAACTTTTTACTGTGAAAATGTAGGCACCAAATGCATATAGGCATCTGCAGGGTTATATGGCAGCTGAGCAGGACTGGAGTTTAGGTGCCTAAATCCTTGGTGGATCTGAGTCACAGTGACTTGCCCAAGGTCACATAGGAAGTCTGTGCTCAAGTAGAGAATTGCCCTGTGGCTCCTTAGTCCCAGTCTGTTGCCCTAACAAGTGGACCATCCCATTGTGATTTATCATCGAGGAACCAGTTGTGTCCCTAGTGGTAAGTTTGACTTGACAATGGGTACAGTTTTAAACAGATATGGAAAAAACAAAGCATACCTACAAGTTCCATTGATTTTAATTGGAGCTGCAAATTCCCAGCAAGAGCATGTGCAAAGTCCATGAAGTTAATGGGAGGGTTTGTTTTTGTTTTGAGTTGGATCACGTCACAGAACATCTCAGGATTTTGCCATTTGTTCCTGTAGTCCAATGGCTTGACACTCTGGTGGTGTAAATAAGCATAGATCCATTGATTTTAATGGAGCTATGCCAATTTACCCCGGCTGAGGAACTGGTTCTAAACTTTCTTGGCAAAATGTGATTTGCAATGTTTCAAGAAGCATCTTTAATTGAATCTAAAATACATTTTGTTCATATTAACTGTAACCTTTAGACAATCAATGGCTATACAATTTCAGTAACAGTTCCTTAAAATTAGAATTATTGAAAAGCCTTATGAGCGGTGATGAACCGAATAAAGTAATATTGATCAGCCAATGAGAGACATTGACTTGGTAAACCAATCTAACGCTGGAAGAAATATATCATTGTGCTCCTTTCCGCTACTCTGTTCCTGAGTCAACTATAATTAGATTCGCAGATTTTATTTTATAAAGTAAATAGTATTTTAATAACTTAAGCAAATTTATGACTGCAGAAACTTCAGGATCTCAAATACAGCTTGTCAATTGAACAAGGGGTGTAAATATACTCTTATTTTGTATTGCATATATTTTTGCTGCTTATCTTTTACTGAGCAAATATATCTACTGATATAAGTCATTGTCATTCTTGGTTTCCAATATGCCAAGCTTGTGGAAATCTGAGCTTGTTCAGTCTTAAATAAAAAAGAAGAGTAATATGTAATTTTACACTTATATAATTATTTGTCATTTTTACATTAAATTAAATCCAATTTAGAGAGGATATTTTCCCTGGAACTTATGAGGCATGTGCATTATGAACGTCTAAATAGAGATAAGATGATCTGGGAGAGGATTATGTCAGGAGATGCCAAACTGGAGGACTTCCAAATAAACTATGCCATTAGAAATATTCAGATTTTATTCAGGGAAGTATAAACTAAAATAGAGGTTTACACAGTTTAGCACACTTATGGCTAGCTCATGGTCTATGGCCTGCAAATGAAACATAGGAAAGTTTCACTGCAGGTACTTCAGAGAGAGATTTATTTTCCTATTTTAAATATGCGGAATCTAATTGTATTTATGCTAGCATCCAGCACATCACCTACCAATTAAATTCTTCCCTTCTCTGGTACACCTAATCCCAGTCTCATCTGAGAGAGTATTTGGTGAACTTCATACTCTGTTACTCCTGGGATCATCCAAAAAATTAACTGGTATGAAGAGTGTTGCATTTGAGCTGGGCCCCAACTGTAACAGAACCTCATCCATGGTTAAAGGTAAGATGGGATAATGCAGAAGAAGATGGAGAATCATGGTATGTGGTAGAAAGGCCTTCTGGAAGCTGTGGGTGGGTGGAGAAGAAAACTGGCATGCAGAGAGAAAGAAGGTCAGAGGAACGTAAATTTACACGGACCAGCAACCAGCACCCCCAGATACCAAAATGTTTCAGCATTCCACTACATATTCTTCCAGTATAACTCCATTGCAGGTGCCAAGCCTTCTGCTTGAACAGTGCACACAACTGCCTTCCCCCAACTGCCAAAATCTTCATCCAGCACTATATTAACCAGCATACGCATGAAATCCAAGGCTAAGGCACAAAGATTAACACCATAATCACTACAGTTGCTTGTTGGCATATTTTATAATAATTTACTAGAAAATCTTAAAAAATATGTTTTTACTATTTGACCAGCTTTACAAACCATTATGCATATTTTATAACTTAGACCTGCCAAAAATAGTGAGAGCTGAGTTAATAAAAAACTCATTGCATGAGCATAGTAAGTTCCCAGACACTCAGGCATATGCAGTACTGCACACCTCATCTCACACATGAGAACAGATGGGATTTTCCAAAGCTAATCAGTGTTGGCCCAACTTTGCTCCCATTGAAATCAGTACCAAAGCTTCCATTGGCTTCAGTGGTAACAGAGTTAGGCCAATGCCAAGCATTTCTTGAAAATCTCAGTGTGGCTTTGGGGCTCTATTCAAATGCTGCAGCAGGAGAGTAAGAGAATGGGGAAAAAAAATCTTTGCCCTTTGTGCTGGTGCCTAAAGTTAGCTCTGTGTTTACTCAGAACAAAGACACTCTTAATCACAATGTTGTCGTAGTCTAACCATCACATCTTCAGAAGAAATGAGTCCCAGAATTCTGTACAGTGCTGAGGCATTAGCCAGCCCTTGAAACTAACCGGTGACTCCTTCAGGACATAGACTGTACTGCCACAAGCAGGGATCACTACCCACTAAGGCCATGAACAGTGCCATTGACTGAGACAGATGTCTCTGGAGAAAAGGACACAGTCCCTTGGAATCCTGCTGAGAGGAACAGGAAAATATTAAGCTTGGCTGTTAATTGAATACACGGGATTTAAGTTACCTGAGCAAACACATTAAAAGTACATCAGAAATGCTTAGTGTCATAAAGGGGGAAAAAAGTAAATAATAGCAATAATAAAAGACTAGCACAACTGATATTTGTGCAAAATCAAATCAGATAAAAAAAAAAGCAACACGTCAGCTGTTCTGTAGGCCTATCCTCATTGGCAGTGACCACACATTAATTTCTGGCCACCTGGCACCCTAAGTAAAATTGGTTGATCTCAGCCTAGGTCTTAGTGGATAGATGTCCACATCACAAAAACTACAATCACAATTAGACATGTCCAGAGAGACAAAATCTACAATTTCTTGGACAATATTTTATTTCTTCTATGGACAGAGGGCTTTGGCTGTGTCCCTATCATCACCAATACTGTCACTTGGACTATACTTAGATTCTGCCACCCACCCATGTGCTGAAGTCCCACTTCCCTCACTACCTTCCTGCTTCTGCATTAATAGTACTTTTTAACAAGCCTCTAATGAACCGTCCTTACTATAATAATGGCCCAAATGTTCTCCCTGCTGTATTTCCATAACAACCATTGCTAGAGAGAAGATTACACGTTTGGATCTGTGGTGTGGAATGTTTCGGCTCCTTCCTCCATCAGTGCTAAAATAAATTTTTTTTCTGTGATCAACATTATGGACATCTTATCAGCATGGATCTATATTGCAAACTCTGTACTTGCTCTATGTGCAAATCTCCTATTGATGTCAGTGGAAATGTCAAGCATTAAATGAGTTCAGTGTATGCGAAAGGCCTGTACTGTGGCTCAGCAGAGATTTGTGCTCCAAGTTTGTCTGCATTTGTAAATCCTGTTATATAAAAGAGATCCAGTCTTCGTAAACTCACTTGCAAGGGTGTGCATTTGTATGTAAGTATAAGTTATGTTTACTGAGGGGTGGGAGGGGGGGGGATTCAGCTTGCACTGGTTTTAGACCAGTTAACTTCTATTGAATGAAATGTAATTACACTGGACTTGCACACTGGTTCCTGAGTGTCTATGGTTTGGCAGGAGGATATATGAAAAAGACCACATGACAGAGTTTGAGAATGGTGAAACATTTTTTATTGTTCTCAGTGGGAACTTTTAGGTGCTGAACACTTTTCAGAGTTCACTCATTTCATTTAGATGCCTAAATGGAAGCTGAGCTCTTTAGAAAATCCAGGCACTTATTTAAACTACATGTGATATATTGGGTGTTGAGCTGTTTTGAAAATCTCACCCCAGAATATATGTATTAAATTCTGGGGTGAGATTTTCGAAACAGCTCAACACCCAATGGATCAAATATTATATGTATTCCTTTTCTGGTTTAGATTTTGTTCCCCTTAGTTACATCTACTCTGAAAGAGACAGAACCTTTTTCTTCTTCTGTGTACTTTGGATTTACACCAGTGTAATACATTGCAATTCCATAGTATTAATCCAGGTTTATACCAGTCTGAGAAGAAAATCACACCCTCAGTATAGGATTTCCTTCCATAGTATTTTAAAAAACAGTATTGTTTGGGTTTTTAAGTTTCCCTGTAATTATTTTCCTGACCTGACAAATGTGGTGGAGAGGCTGTTGAGGTTATCGGATTAATTGAACGGGAACACATTATTGATTCTAGGCTTTTGAGCATGTGCTCAATAGGATGCTGTTGGGATCAGTTCAATGGGCCAGAAAGAAGCCACACTAGAAGGAAGGTGAGAATATCACCCTTTCATGTGACATAGTGACATGGTTTTCTCAGGCTTTGCAGGTTTCACATGAAGACTACATGCAAGAATAATTTTCAGTAAGGGCTAAAGACTATATAACCTCAGTTGTATTGTTTATTTGCAACTACCCTGAGAAAGAGAAAGAAACACAGAGAAGAATGAAAGGGGATACTAGAGAATCTGGAGAATTTGAGCTTTTTTATATTTTTTTTGTGGGAGGCAGGCAGACAACAGAGGGAAGAGCAACCTTATAAAAACCTAGATAAATAAATATGCACCAAAAACATGCTAAATAATGACAGGTCTCAGAGTAGCAGCCATGCTAAATAATGACAGGTCTCAGAGTAGCAGCCATGTTAGCTCTAAATTTATTTGAGCATAAGCTTTCATGAGCTACAGCTCACTTCACTGGATGCTGTAGCTCACGAAAGCTTAAGCTCAAATAAATTGGTTAGTCTCTAAGGTGCCACAAGTCCTCCTTTTCTTTATGCTAAATAATAAATCACCTCTGAATTTGTTTGTTCTGATATGCACTAGTGGTCACTGGGAGATTTGTGTCATTCTCTTAAATCTAGCCCTTACTCATGTAAGCATGGGAAACAACATGCACTGAAACCACAGGCGATTAACAAATCCTGAGGTATTTGAACTGAGGACAAACGAACAAATCATATGAAACCCATGCAGGTTCACCTTCAATGAATCATAGCAGTCTGGAAGTCTGAAGGCTTTAAATAACTCTATCTGAAGCTACCCCTCTCATGACTGGTTAGGCTACCAATAGAGCTGTGGTTGAAAAGTATGAAAAGAGATTCTCACATATTTTCATTCCTCCTCACCATGAATTTGTTATGCTGTTATTTCTGGCATCAGAGCTGCCATTGTTTGGGAGGTTTAATTGTTAAAAGGTTCATGAATCCCCAAACTTTCCTAAATAGTATAATGAATGATTATGCATGTGAATATTTACACTGAAAGTACATTTTACTGTTATTCATCCATAATTATACTCCTGTTTTAAAAAAAATTAAATCCTGTCAAGGCTCAGAAGCTATACCAAGTGATTTAGGTTACCAAGCACACACTACACAGATCTGGCATCCCAGGTAGACTAATGTCTCTGTAATCAAAATAATCTTGCCCAACTCTACCACGTCATGCACAGGAACTGAAGTTGGAATTTCAGGCCAGAAACTCTGCAAAAGAATTTGAAGTTTATCTTTTTTCAACTTTTTTAAACTCAGTTTTGTGTTCAAGACCTGATGTATTCTAGTTCCAACGGCTACATTTTTTTGCCAGAGAACCCACCCCTTGCCAAATAATGATACATCAGACTCTAACTTTTATTTAAAAGCAGACTATGTCTATATTATTATTGCAGTGACACCCGAGAGACCACAGCTGATATTAGGGTCTCTTTGTGTCAGGTGCAATTATTGAGGCTGCCCCACACATCAAACCGTAAGGGTGCCTGTAGCATGCCAGGTGTACTGCGATTTGGACGCAAGCACTTCAGGTGATTCATCAACTAGGCCTTGGAGGCTCTAACCCTTGTGGATCATGATTGCCAGTCACATTCATGGCTGAGTGAGAGGGTATTTTACTAGGGCTGGCAGGAAAGGGAAAGATTCCAGATGTCCTAGGTACAAAGGCTTAAACAGTTACAGTAAAAAGTGAGTTATTGTGGTTCCATGGGGGCCATGTGAAAATGTAGGGAGTTTACATAAAATAAATGTAGTTCAACATCAAATTAAATAACTCAAGGAATGTTGTATTATTCATTTTCATATCTGACTTAATAAGAAAACCTCAATTTTTAATTTGCCGGAGGCTGCTACAGAATTTCCATGCTAAGTCTTTCATATGTGTGTCTAAAGCTGAGCTCCTAAATAAGTGGATGGCATTTCAAAAAGTGAGTGGAAGCTGCTGGATACTCAGTTCTTTTGAAAACCAAGTCATTTAGTTGGCAACTAAATAAGGATTCAAATCCTCAGTAGTACCTAAGAGCTAGATTCACAAACGTACTTAGGCATTGCAACATTGAATGTTGAAATGCCTGACCCCTAGTCATCCTCTGCCTAGTGGACTTCTCAAGTCTGAATTAGGCATCCAGGCTCCCCATACTAGTCATTGGGAGGGTTAGGTGCCTAAGAATGAGATTCTCAGGAATCAGCATGCTAAATAAGGAGCTGCCTATGCTAGCCAGCAGTGAAATGCAAAAGAAAAGGGAGGAGTTGAAGCCCAGATCTTCGAAAGTATTTTGACCCTATGTCCAGTGATCTGAACCTTAGCTGCCTCACTAATGGGCCAGAGAGAATCACCTCCTTCTGCTCAGAGTTCTCAGCTATGAGCCCTCTCTGAGAGTTAGGTTCCTAAATCAGGTCACCCCTTTCTTATGAAAAAAGAGAGAGAGCCACCTCACGCCCCACCCCTGAATAGCCAGTGTCCCAGTGGTTAGGGCACTCACCTGAGATGTGGAAGACCTGACTTTAAGCAGATGGGCCCAGAGCATGATTACAGTCTTGGGCCCCATTGGTGAGGTAAGTGGTGGAACACACAGGTTCAGAATCTCACTTTGGAGCTGCTGGAACTTTAGTTTGCTTATGGCTCCAAGCAGCTCATTAGCTCTGGGGTGGCATGAGGACTTAGGCAGCTTTGTACATGGCAAGCAGCAGAAAATTAGGCAGCAGATGAGCAGTGTATTTTGGGAATATCAGTGGTGACTAAATGTTGGACTTCATGCCTAAAGTTCAGTTAGGATCCTATGTAACTTTGTGAATCTGGACTTCTCAGGTGAGTGCCTAGCCACTTGACTATACAGTGATTCTCGTTCTTTCTCTGGCCCCTAATTCAGAGAGACCCACATAAGAATACTCGTCCCTCGGCCTTCCCTCCCCTGGCCATTTTGTGCAGGTTAGGCATTCCCAGAGCACATCTTACTCCTGAGGGCATTCTGAGACTCCCCACCCCCCAAAATATGCGCACAATATTTTAACATTCTGCAAATAGTATTTGTCAAATAAATGCGGAGGCTCCTTAATGGTCCTGGGGAGCGTAGGCTACTGGCTGCACAGAAGTAGGAGATTACTGTGCAGCTTCCTCGGGGACATGGACTCAGTAGTGAGGCTGCACTCAACCCTGACACAGCGCAAGGACCGGGCCTGCCCCAGAAACACCCCAGGGTCATGTTCCTCTGTGCCAGGTACACCAGGTGTGGGCAGGCAGGCTCAGAAACGCAGGATCCAAATGTGGAGGGGCTAAGTGTGTGTGTGGTGGGGGGTATCCAGGTGTGGTTAGGGCAATCTGGTTGTGGGTGACTCAGTGTGGAATCTGGATGCACAGGGGCTTGTTGGGGGGTTCTGGGTGTAACGGTAATGGGCTCTGAAGGGTGGGGGTCCAGGTGAAGGTGGTTGAGACTCAGCGGGGGAGTCTGGTTGTGCGGGGGATAGAGTTTAGCAAGGGGGTATGGGTGTGGGGGACTCAGTGGGGGATCCAGATGCAGCTGGTTGGGGCATGGCGGAGTGGGGATCTGAATGCAAGTGGCTCGTTATGGTGGTCCAGGTGCAGGTGGAGTGGGGCTCATTGCACAGGATTCTGAGTGCAGAGGATGAGGCTTAACATGAGGGTCTAGGTATGAGGGGATCTGGATGTACAGGGTTGGGCAGATGGGGGAGCAGCTCCCTGAGCAGGGATCCCTCCCCCTGCAGCTGAGGAGCAATGCATGCCAGAGGCCGGGGAGACTGCAGGGCTTCTTTCAGCCAGGGGAGAAATCTGGGGCTGGGTCTGACCCGGCCCTGGATGGAGTTCAAGGGAAGAGGAAGCCCTGTCCTCCTCAGCCCAACCAGGACTAGCAGCTGAGTCTGGTGCAGGGTAGGAGCCACCAGCTAGGTCTTCCCCAGTCCCGCCTCCCTGCCCCATAGTGATTTACCTCTCTGACGGCTGCCCTTGCCCCCTTACCCCCACCAAAAACATACTGCTGGGTAGGGTTACATGAATGCTCTTGTGGCTTCCCTTTGCTTCCCCATCAGAAAGTAATTTTTCTGCAGGGAAGCAGAGAAATATGCATGGGACATAAATTCTGTGCATGCACAGTGGCACAGAATTCCCGAAGGAGTAACACCTATCAGATTGGGACCTGCAGACAAGATAGATTGAGGAATGCCCACCTTCCCATGGTTTGTGGATCACATTGAAGCTTAGGTAGATGTCTAGATGCCTAGAGTGAGGTAGCAGTGAGCAGGGCCAGAAGAAGAAACATAGACACCCAGGGATTTTTTTCAGTGAGAATTTAAGGTGTTGAGTAAATTTAAGTACCTACACCATTATATGGCAGCGAAGAAGAGTTTTATGGATTGCAGTGGTGCCTTAAAATGGGACTTAGGTGCCTAAATCTGGGCTTTAGGCACCTAAATCATTTTTTTGCATATGGGCCTAAGTCTCATTGACTTGCACTAGTAATCACTGTTCAGTGCGGTGTTTGTCTCACCTTTGGGGGAAACTTGGTCCCAGTCCATTGATGTGGAATGCTGCAGAATTTAGGGGCATGGATGGAGAATTTAGTTCATGATTTCAGTAGAGTAAATGGGGGCCTTGTATATGTTTAATACATCGGTTAGGGGTATTTTAACATTATGTGGGTTAACCAGAACGCAATTTTGTTTGTTTTTTAATTCAAGTGTTTTAAATATTACCTACAGATTTATTCTTGCTCATTAGGAATTTAAGACTTCACCATGTTTACAAGAAACAAACTGATAGCTGAGGCCTTATCTTTGCAATATCTTAAATGCTAAAGCTGAGCATGAGGTAATTTAACCATGTGTCACTAAAATAATAATTATAACTGATTTCCCTTGGCGTAAAACTTATTTTGAAATTATATTACAACAGTTTCATGTATGAGACATTTCAGTGTGATGATTTCCATCTTAATAGCTTAATCAAACTATTTTTGAGCTCTGTGTCATCTCACATTTGAATGTACTACCTATTGAATGTGAAATAGCTATGCAAGTTACTGTTGCTTTTGTGATTCTGGAGAAAGACAGTTGTTTTCAGGCAATGGATATTTCTTTTCATTGAAGAGGAACAGGATTCTATTTCTGGATTCTAGATACAGTAGTTAAACTTCAAAGCCTGCTCTTCTTTTTATCCTTTGGTCCTTTAATAAGAGACTATTTGTACAACTATCTGTACAAGAACAAACTTCAAAGATCACAGAAAAAGATTTTAATGGTATCTGAGGGGGAGGTAGAGTCTCCAAAAGCAATTTTTTTTATTAGAGCAAAAGACGAGGAGGAGAGGGGAGGATTTTGATTCATCTTTGTTCCCACATTGAACTCAGGCTCATCTATCAGAGACAATAAAATGTTTCTCATCTTTCTCCTTTAACCTGCACCTCACCACACATACAAACAGGTGTGGATTCATACTCCTAATAAAATAAAAGACAGGAGATCTCAAGCCTGTCCATGAGAATTTTTTTCTCAATTAAGTAACTTAATGGTATCTGCCATTTGGAAGGGCTACC
This sequence comes from Lepidochelys kempii, assembly GCF_965140285.1. Classification (NCBI taxonomy): domain Eukaryota; kingdom Metazoa; phylum Chordata; order Testudines; family Cheloniidae; genus Lepidochelys; species Lepidochelys kempii. The sequence continues at coordinate 130,984,377 of NC_136381.1, read as the reverse complement.
ATTCCGTTGCAGAGTTCTCTGTGTCATAAACAACAGGGACCTGTGTAGGCACAGTATTCTAAACATTATTAGTATTATTTTATTATTTTGTAATAACACCTGCAAGTCCAAAACAAGATCAGGAGCCTATTGGACTAAGTGCTGCACATAGTGAGAGGCAATCTTTGCACCAAATGGGACTGATCACAAAATTAAAGTTATGCACATTCATAAGTATTTGCAAGTTTAGCACCTAAACAGACAGAGTATTATTATTATCTTCATTTTACAGATGGAGAACTGAAATTCAAAGGCACCATTCAGTAAAGTGTTTAAGCACCTGAATAGTCCCATTGATTTGATAGAATTACTCAGATGATAAATTTAGGCCCATTGCTAAGTACCTTGCTGAATCAAGAGATTTGTATGGGATAGTCTATGTGGGGCTCTCCTTTTGAAGCTCTTCCCCTATAGGTGTTGAATCTGTACCACTTCCCAGGTGGGTGCCTTAACCATTGAACTACAGACTCCTTCTCTCTTGTACCCTCTCTCTAGCCTAATGAGTATTTAAGTATTTGTCCAAAATGTAACAGTCTTTGGGTGAGAGAGAGACTGTAATCCAGTGTTTGGGACACCCACCTGGGAGATAGAAGACCCCAGGACCACTCCTCTTGCTCCAATCACTCTTTCATTATTTATCCACAGGGGAACAGCTTCAATGGCAGACACTGCACATAATCAGAATATTCCATAGCTCAGTGGTTAGACCATGCTCCTGAGTAAGTGGGAGCTCCTTGTTTAAGTCTTTTCTTAAGGGGAGAACTGGTACCACCATTTCCTCCTTCTCCTTCTGGATTTTGAATGGGACCTGATCTGATAGAGAGCCTCTGAACAAGCCTACTGGATCAGGTCCTGCACAGGACTTAAGCAGCCAAGTGCCTATCTTCTCCCAGTTGTGAATCACTCTGGTGAATTTAGGCAGGAGATAAGTGTCTGGGCTCCTAGAGGGTGGTAGCAGTGTGCATGTTCAGAAGCTGAAATGTTGGTACCTAGGGAACTTTTACCCTGAAAATTTAGGCCCTGAATGACTTTAGGCACTTACCAGGTTTAGCAGGGATTTTGTGGATTGCAGTGAAACTAAAACTGGGACTTGGGTGCTTAAATCTGAGACTTAGGTTCCTAAGTCTGGGGTTTGGGCACATAAGTACCTTTGTGGAGGTTGGCCCAGGTGGTTGCTCCGATGTAGCAAAGGAGAGACAGTGAATGTGCCTGAATGTAGCACAGAAGGGACAGAGATGAGTTTATACTGTTTCTACCATACTAAGACAAAGCTAATACTACCAAGTTGTTTTTGAGGACCCCTCTGTTAGAAAAACGCCACTACAGCTGCTGGCTCAGACAGAGCAGGTTGAAATCTTTTTGTCAAACATATGGGGTTTGATTTATCAAAATGAAAATATTTGTGAATGGTTTTCATTTTGGATTAAATTTGTTTGACAAATAATTAGAAAAAAAAATTAAAAATCAAAGTGTCTCATGTTTTGCTAGGGAAAAAGTCTACTCACCTTTTTTACTCTCTCCTTCTTTATTCCCACTGGAAAAGAAGGGTAGAGAGAGAGAGGGAATGAAAGACAGTGTTGGTTTTTTCCCTGCTCAAAAATTAAATTGTCCAGAATAAGAAACACTTTTAAAAACTTTTTTTAAAAAATACCTGAAAAACTATGGATGACAAATTTTGTTTCTTTTAAAAGTTTCCATAATACCTTTGTTTGTTTTTAACCAACCCTACTCATAGAAATTTCATGGGCTTCCTGAATATCTGCAGCTAATGATGCTAATACCCTGTTTGGCAGGGGGAGTACTTCCTAGCTGGGTCATTCATATGTTCATATTTTTATGCTTCCTGGGCAATCCCTAGATACTGAACTTGATTATTTGATGGGACAGGTGAAATAAGAAGGAGGTGCATGCTGTGTCAAGTCATGTTTTTCCTTGATGAGTTCAGTCTCTTATGGAACTCTTAGAGAGCTTATTCCTTCACTCTCCCACTTCCCTGGTCTTTCTTGCATGAACAGAGAGCAACAATACCTGAAGTCCGAAGGTGCAAACAATTTGATGTTTATTGGGGTAACCTTCCAGCAAGCTTAAATCCAAGTTCCTTTTTCCTTATTTTCAAATCCCTACTTACTTCCTGTTTGCCCCTAATTTATATAGTAGTAATCTTAGCTATACCTTAACCAATCATTCTACTGAATTTTACCTAACCAATCCTAACATATTGTAACATGATTAGCTAACCAATTATATCCCACCACCTTAATTAGTTTACACCCAGCAAAATTAATTATACAGCAGACAGAAATAACCACAGAACCAGACAGAGACCATGCAAATAAATAATAGCAGAGGGGGAACTATGATGACAAAACAATAAAGAAGTGAGGATTTCACAACTACATCTATAAAGACATATGGGTTTCCCAGCTATGACTATTGATAAGTGAGTTTTTACCAAACAGAAAACTATCAAACTAAATTTCCTTTTACATCTTCTAGGCTCTTCCCTTTCTTTGGAGGTGATAGATCAGATCACCTTCCTAACAGCCCCAGATTGCCTTATTTCAATGTGACTGGTTTGGAATGTGAGGATGTGACCGTTCGCTTCCCAGCTATGGCTGCCTCTGCTGCTTAGCCAAAGGCCTTAGCCTAAGAACAGGGCCTCAGACTGTCACAGTGAGAGAAAGCCCTTACACAAATTCTTTCTTTTATACCTCTATAACTAGCTAAATGATAAACATATACCTAAATTCTTAAAGTATAGGCCTTTACAGACAGGCCTGAATATTTATATCCTAACAGGAACTATCATGCATGGTTTTCCATTGCTAAATGATTTGGAAAAGCATAGACCTCTTCAACTGAATCAGGCACCACATTTTCCTACCCATCATGTTTAGTTTGGTTCAATTTCTATGAAGTCAGAAATATGAGTGAGGTGTATATATGTATTTTACTCAAAAATAAACCAAGTATAACCCAGGGTGAAGTCCTAAATTCACTTTGCCACTGACTGTGCTAATGCAACAATTCTCATCTTTGCCAACATGGAGGGACCTCAGGGAGTTAAATAAACAAGTCTCTACAGATTTTTCTAAAAAGCTAGGCCAGGGTGGTGCTAGATCCACAAAGGGATTTAGGCATTGCAATGCTCAGTGTTGCAGTGTTTAGTTACCCAATAGAGTCCAAAGGTGTGAGTTAGGCACCCAGGCTCCCTACACAATGCAGATGGAGATTCAGGTGCCTAAGAACAGGTTCTACAAAAAACAGTATGCTGAGCAAGGAGATGCCTAAATTAAGCAGTAAGAAATGCCAAGGAAAGGGGTGTATCCTAAGCCCAGCATCTGAGAAAGAGTTCAGTGAATAAGTCTGGGCCAGAGGGAGACCCTTCCCTCTGCTTGGAATTCACAGCTAGTCCTCTTTCTCTCTCTAAGAAAAGACACCCTCCCCCTTTACTTTTGACTTAGTGGTTAGAAAAATCATCCACGCTGTAGGAGACCTAAGTTCATTTCTTCCCTGCTGTGGAGAAAGGAATTGAGTTTCCCACATAAGTGCCCTAATCACTGGATTCATTTGCTGTCTGGCTAGCCTAGTGAATATTTAATTAGTTATACAGTGGAACAGCTACAACAGGTGAGACTGAAAGCCCTGTGCCAGAATGTCCCAAAGCCCAGTGCACTCTCCTGTGAGGTAGGGGGCTCAAATACAAATCCTTTTTCCACATCAGACAGAGCAGAGGATTGAATCTGCCTCTTCTACATCCCAGGTGAGTGCACTAATCAGGACGCTACAAGTTGGTCTTCTTGGCTGCAGGGTTAGGTGTGTGCTGAGAATGCCTATTGGCTTTGACCCCACAGTCAAGGTAGGCAGGGAATGCCTAATGTGAGGATCCTGCTAAGGTTTGGGCACCTGGGCTGTAGCAACAGCGCACATCCACACTGATAGATTTTTAGGTGCCTAGGGGACTTTACCAGCAGAAATGTTGGGATTTCTAGAGTTGGGCAGCAGGTGAACCAGGGTTTTAAGAATCTCAAAGGTGCCTAAATGTTGAATTTAAATGCCAAAAATTGCAATTAGGCTAAATCCCGCATGTGAATCTAGCCCTTTGTAATCAGAGACTATAACTCACCCATCCGCACAGAGGAGAAGACATAGAACATACTATGCAGTGTGTTATAATATAATAATACTTTACACAACACAGAAGTGGCCTTTTCTTTACCAGTTTCTTAGTTCCTATTAACTCTTTTTAGAACCTTCTTTTAAAGGGGTTTCCTTTTATACTTGTTTTCCCAGCACACCTTGCTGCACTAGCCCTTTAAATTGGGCGGAGCCAAGCAACTTTAGCCCTAAAGGAGCCATTTCGTACCTGAAAGATGCCTCTCTACTTTTCTTGTTTGTAAGTACTCAATTAATGTTTTGTACTTAAGGGTGATACACTTACACTGGGATCAACAAATACTGTTCTAAGTGACATAAAATGGAATAAATATGAACTCCCATCTGGCAAACACTGATCGTGTGTTATCTGTGAGTGTTCCTATTGAAATCAATGGGGTATGAATGGTAGCAAAACCTATGGGTTGGTGTTTACAGTACAAGAGCTTTGGTTTCTTCTCTCTGTTCTTTATTTGCTGATGTAAGAATCAGGAGAGTGTCCTCAGCATATTTTGGGTGGCAATTCCATAATAAAGGATATAATCCTATATTTAATGGTCTTTTCTGCTAGAACTGATTAAACTGTGTGTGTACCAATGTGTTAGAAGGGAGCCACCACCCTATCACTGAGAGAAATTATGGGAAGAATCAAAAGTTTTGAAGCCTCACCTTTGCAATTATGTCTCTAAGCTGCAGTCTTAATTAAGGCAAAATGCCCACTGAAGTCAATGGGAGCTTTGTAGGATTGGTCATTTAGTTAAAAGTTTTCAAAGAGGAAAGACAATGGTACTAATTCATTACCCTTCTGTATTAACTCATTAAAGGGAATATCCCTAAGTGATAGGGAGTCCATATAAATATTTTAGCAAAATCTTTGAAAGACCATCCCTCCTCTCCATGAAGTTACATATGCATTATTTATTTCTTTGATCTAAACATTATCTTCATCTGGAAACCTGCTATCAAATCCTAGAGAAAAGAAGGAAACAAACGTTTATTCATTTTAGGCAATGAGCTCTCCATGAGCACCTCATTGATTTCAGTAGGGATCTACATAAAAACAGGAATCTGCATATATGGGGCTCCTTGTAGGATCAAGAATTTAGGGTGTAAATGTAGGTTACAATCATGCAAACATTTAGGCATGCACTTAACTTTTAATTAGACTATTCATGGTAGTCAAGTTTAGCACATGTGTAAGTGTTTGCAAGATTGGATTATATTAATTAGGGTATTGCAAAAAAAATGTCCAGAGTACAACACACTTCTGAGGGATACAAAAGTATTAGTCATCAATTTGAATATTGAGGGGGGGGGAAGAGCCATAAACAGTTATTAATTAAGATATTTCCAATTGTGATTTGTAATAAACTTCCCTTAACTAAAAAAAGACTTTAAACCCTGATCCTGTAATAATTTATGCACAAGCTTATCTTTGCACACTGTTAATTCCACTGAAGTTAATGGACTACTCACTGTGTGTGTAAAGTTAAACATATACATAGGTGTTTGCAGTGTTGGAGCCTTAGACAACAAAATTATTGTTTATTTTTCTTTTCTTTTCTTTTTCTTAATTGTAGTTTGCTTCACTTTCAGTAATCCATACCCCCCCCCCCCCCACTGGCTTAAATATTAGAAGTGACATATCAAGTGCATGCTATTGAAAAAAGACAACATCTACTTTAAAAATGACTTGTTAAAGTAGTAATGGTTTCTGTTAAAACTGGATTTCTCCTTTTTGAAATAATATATTTTTTACTCTGGCAATGTAGGAGCACTCATTAGCTATGAAAAGAACAGGGCACCCTCATTTCTTGTATTACCAGCAAGTTGTCAAGTCTCTTTCTTTGGAGTTTGTACCTGAATCTTTTTAGGGATAATTTGGCTTATCATACTATATCTTCATTTATGATGATGCTTACTGCACAGATGATAGAATAAAGTGCATTGGAAGCTATGTTCCACTAGAAGAATTCCTATCTTAGCTTCCAAATTACTCTTCAAAATATTTTATAGCACATTCCAGTATTGCTGTTACAAGCCTTTACCTGATCATTTTAAAGTGCTTTATAGATTCTTGGTAGTATAAAACATTAATAAATTCCTTCCTTGCATATAAAAGGGAAAACAAAGCTTTGTGTTAAAGGATGATGGGAAGCTACTGCAGTTCAGCTCCCAACTAAGGATAAATTCATTCTAAACATCCCTCTCTCTGCTTCAGTGATACTTCCTGACAAAAGACGCTCTTGGGTACATCATGTTTGAAAATGTAGCAGTGGTAAATTAAGACATGCGAAGCAGTACCAAGGAAAACTATCTGTCCAAGGACACATCTTTTATTTTTCACCTTCTATCAAACCATGAAAACATACAGGCCAGCAATAGATAACTTCTCTTGAAAATACAAAAATAATTGGTCCTATCCTGAGTGTCAGTACAGTCGACAGAGTTTCTCTGGCTGCAGTCTTGATTGTCTTCCTTATTTATAGTGGAAGCTTTAAGGAGGCTTTGAATTTATTGTCAGAAAAGAAAATAATTTGTAAAGTTCACCTTTTTAGACACATAAAAATGAATCTTTAACTATAGCTCATCCACTGTACTCTACAGTTAAAGTTGATTTCACTATTTCTAATATAACCACCTGTTTCCTGGAATTTTTAACAGGCTTACAAATTGGCTGAACTTCAGCACACAGAAGTCTCAGGCTGGAAAGGAATGTTGTTGTGTTTAGGAGTTATAAAACTCAAATTACATTTCAAGAATAGAAAATAATATGGATAAGACTTCATTAATATTTTCTTGGTTTGGACATCCAAGATGTTATCCAAAAGACTCAATTCTTCCAACCTTATGTTGAGTGGTATCCAACTTAGTGAACGGTTCCATGGACCCATATGTTGAATATGATACTAATCGCTAGAGTGTGTCAAAAATAATTTAGTGAAATTATTTTCCATTGAAAAATGCTGTGTCATTGAAACTGAAATGTTTCACAGAAATGTGTCATGTCCATGGAAATATATTCTCAGGCCAAGGGTGGAATTTCACAGAGAAATATGGAGACATTCACCACCCCAGAATAGCTAATAGCATGATGGTAAGGGTACTAGCCTGCTTAATTCAGAACAGGAACTTGAATTGGGGTCTTCCAAATCCTATGTGAGGGCCTTAACCACTGGACCATTGGCTATTCTAAGATGGGTTTCTTGTCTTTTTTTCATGAATAAAATTTCCAAAGTTCTTATTTGTGTTCTGCATCAGAAAGAAAACAAATTTTGAAACCTCAATATTATTCATTGAATGGGATTGTTGCTTTTTGTACAGCTCTGCTAGTTAATGTGAGTAAGATGACAAAATTAGACTGTAGATTAACACATCTACCTTTCAAATATATTAATAAACATATCTTAATCACACTTTCTATTAAGTTTTGATTTGTATTTTCATTAAAATTTCATTTATAAATCAGTTAGATTAATAGCATTTTAATGAACAGTTCATCAGTTGTTATAGATTGATGCAGAATCCAGCTGTTCAATTGGCTACTTATATATGGGCCGCAATTATCTACACCTTCCACTGATGTGCCTATAAGCATCCATAACACATTACTCAAGTCTGTAACATATTTATAACATATTTTAATAATTTATAAATGCTTTATAACCCATTTACAAATGTAATTTTACTATAAAGTATGGCCCTCTTTCTATTAATGATTAATTTGAGGCTGATTATTAATTGATATACTTTGCAATGTGCATTTATAGTTTATCAGAAGAAGCTTTTTCACTAGCTTCACTAACTCGGACATCCAATTGTCTCTCCTGTTATCCCCAGCTGGCCAATGGAAGGTATAGAAAATCCCACCACTACCCCTATGCACATTCCTAAATGCATTAGAGATATGAGAAGAGGCCTGGCTCTGGAATTTCTGGGCAGAGAGTATCCCCCTCTTTGGGGAGTTTGGATATTGTTCCTGCTAGTCCAACCCCAAACATCCCCCCCACTGATAAGGCATTTAGTAATCATTTTTAAACAAGACCCAGTTGATGGAAGTCTTGTTCCTTTGATCTTAGAATTGACTTGCATGTAATGTACTCCACAAGTTCTGTCTTGATTCTTTTACAGATAAAAAACAAACCCAGTAACCCAGCTGCACTTCTTGTTACAATAACATTTTAGGTGTATTATATCTAAACTTCAAAACATAATATTTTTAAAATATATGTCCCCCTATTTCAGCCCCTGGGGTGAATTCTGGGAATTCTGCCTTCCTTAGTAGCAGAATCTCAAAGAAATCTCTCTATTTATCTGATAGCCTGGACGTCAGAGCTAACAGCAGTTGCAATATTCAGTCTGACTAGCAATACCATGAAATCCATTCCAACCCTTTAACAGGTGAAGTAATGACAATAGTATTCATATAGCTCTGAAGGTGTTAGTGAGAACTTATGCACTGATTAGTTGTCCCTGAGTCCCAATGTGTGGCTCTTTAATTTGAGAGATGTGCTTATTCTGAGATGTCATTTTCAGAAAAACTCAGTTTCTAGACATGAAGGGGAACTGATATTACTTAATTAAAACTTAGAACTAAAGCTGCCATAACTTAGTATATACTCTAGTGGAAATGAGGTCCTCAAAATTTACTAAGAATATGAACTTTAAAATTTTGATATATACATTTATATACTGAAATATATCTTCTACACATGCTTCGGCTATGGTTCATAATGTGATTTAGAGTACTTTTAGAGGCAAAGTAGTATGAAACAGTTACATAATTTTGGTGAAAAAATATAAAATAATTAAATTATTATTTGTATTACCCAACCACCAGTTTCCACATACAGGTGTTGGATGAGTAGAGTTGTTAAAAAAATAGCAGTTACAAAAATCATTTTATCTCCTTTTTTAACCTTTGAAATAAAATTGTTTACAATTGTAAAGAGTTTTCTAAAAAAAATAAATGTTTAAACTCTATAGGCGGCTAAAAGAGTGAAATACAAATTTGTGACAAAGTTAATCAAAATACTTAAATTGTATCCAGCTCTCATAAAACAAAAAAAAATATGATGGACTATGTCTGGGTTACCAGTTGTTCAAAGACAAAGGCCCCAAACTTGCAATTACTTATTCATTTGTTTAACTTTACTGCTGTGGGTTGTCTCATTGAAATCAACAGGGCTACTCACAATGGTAATGATGAGCACATACATGAATATTTTCAGGATCTGTGACCAAAGTTTGTAAATCTGCAAATGAGATCTTCCTTCTAAAGCACTGCTGCTTTAATTCAGTGCACAGAGTCTTATTGACACAAATGAGCTCCATACAGGTGCAAGTGAATTAAAAGATCAAGGCCTGAGATCGAAAAAGAGCTAAGTACCCATTTTTCTTATTTTATTTCATGTACATTTTAACACAAATGTAATGCAGGACAGAGATTTTGCTTTTTAACTGGAACATAAATTGGATTACCTTGAAAAACTTTGCTTATGTTTTGCACCCATGTTTTTAATGATTTATAGCACAGTACAACCTCAGAGTTATGAACATCTTGGGTATGGAGGTTATTCATAACTCTGAAATGTTCGTAACTGAACAAAACATTATGGTTGTTCTTTCAAAAGTTTACAGCTGAACATTGACTTAATACAGCTTTGAAACTTTACTGTGCAGACAAAAATGCTGCTTTCCCTTTCTTTTTATTTGTTGGTAGCTTGTTTAACACAGTACAGTACTGTATTTGCTATTTTTCTTTTGTCTCTGCTGCTGCCTGACTGCATACTTGCGGTTCCAAAAGAGGTGTGGGTTGGTTGATTGGTCAGTTTGTCATTCCAGTGCTCATGACTCTGAGATTCGACTGTAAAGAGATATTTCTCATTTTAATAATTGAAAATGGGATGCACTGTGCCATTTTTGTCCTTTCAATATTAAGATATACTGACTAATGCGTTACAAAATATCTTTCTGATATTATTGCTAAAAAATGGTTTAGAGCACTGCTTTGTATTAACAAATGCTTGGATAAAATCAGGATCCTTTTAAATCAGTTTTGTTTGAATTTTGACAATTTTGTTTTTAAAGAGTCACAAGTGAAGGAGAAACATAGTGGTTTGATATATTTAGTTTTAAATACCAAATAATGACATGCATGTGTTAATTATTAATAATGTGTGTGATTACCAAATATGTTACGAGGTTAGAGGGAAACAAATGTTGACCATACGTTTTGGCGTAAAACTGAATTTTGTACAAGCCTGGCCACACCAAATTAATATAGAAAGGAAGTTCTTCAACACAGAACAAATAAAAATCTTCAGGAAGTTGGAAATAGATACGCTTAAAGAATTAAAAATTATATAAGCTGGTGATATATAAAGAACTTTATGCAGCTTTAATGGTAATAAAGTTATTTTTAAAGATATATTAGGAAAATATTAGGCAACAAGATTCCTAAGCTACCAGCATTGTTTGAACAAAGGCCACCTATTGGAAAACTTGATAAACATCTGTTTCATAATACAATTAATCAAAGTCTTATCAACTTTATTTTTATATGAGATGTTTCAAAAAGTGTGCAGGCAAAAGATGCAGGTATTCTTCAAGTAACTTAATCTAAAAGAGCTTATTTACAGTTTTAATAGAAATCAGTGAAAGGCAGATGTAATACAAAAGGACTATTTTGCATCTGCACACTGAGTTCCAGTTAACATCAGAAACCTCCCACTATGGAAGAAGAAGAATCTTGAGGAATAGTGAAAGAATTCTCCATGTGGAAAACATCATACCACAGCTTCAGCAGTTGAGACACTGGGACAAGTTTGTGGGTGAGACCAAATGTGGACAAAGTAGTTATCTATTGTTATCTGTAAGTCAGCCACATATATAGATAGCAGGCATTCTGATACGATGGAAATAAGAAATAGTATTAATTATAATTTCTAGTCACAGAATTATTCCTCAAGTGAGTTTGGTGGGCCTAGAGATACCTATATTGGACTTAAAGTGTACAGATACTTTAGTAATTTCCTTTGCTGAACATTTACAAATATGTACTTTGGGATCTAACTGCAAAAAAAGGAATTTGTTTGTGTCTGGTATAAAGGACTGCAATTTAAAGGAACAGAAGTTTAGTCTAAGCATTCAGTTATGAATAGGGTAGACTAAAACACACAGACAAGGTTTACTGAAACTGAATGTTGTAGTACTAAACAACCTTCTGTTGAACATTGACTTGTGAAGGAGAAATATATGTGTTGTATTAGAGATCATGTATTGGTAGTTATTATTGAAGTTCATTTTGTTGGGTGATAATGATTAGGTAATTAATTTAGGATCAAAGAATTCACATAAATCAGCTTCTGAACGTGTAGAAATGACCATGGGAACGAGTTAAGACTATGGTGGATGTTTTTTATTGGTAATAATTAATTGTTAATGGTTTCTGAGTATTAAACTCTGTCAAGGGCAAGCCAGAAAACATAGTGGTTTTGATCAATTGTCTGTGAGGTGCTTCTTGAATTGTACTTGAATATAATTGACATCTGAAGGGACTCATCCCTATTTTCTCTGTTTTGTTTTGTTTTTCATGTAAAGTCACAACTGTTCAATTAATAGCTCAGAAAATTTATTCTCCCTAAAATACCTTTCCAGGAAGAGTTTATTCTCATTAATTACCCTGGTTAGAAAGTTTAAAATGGAGAGAGGGGGATAATAAGAGCAAGAGAGCTGAAACTTAAATACATTACGAAGTCTTGATTTTTATATTATGTCCTGATATCCTGGAGAACGTCTTTCAGGAATCTTTTTCATGTTAATCAATCAAACCATTTTTTTATATAACTACAAAATCTGTGTTCAAAAAGTATTGCTGTACCAAGTAGAATTTTCTCTGTGTTTACCAAGAATTTACAATCCCAGGGAATGAGCACTCTGTGATTAACAGTGTTTGCCAGGGTCAGCGCTCATTTAACGTTTCTTTCCATTCCAGTGCTGCTGTTTGGCTCAAAGTGAAGTTAACCCTGGCTCAGTGTTTCATAAGACACTAATTCAAAACTCTCTGTTACTGAAAAATATCCTGCACCCAAAGACATAAGGACATGCTGCTTCTGTGTCAATAGATGGTAGTAGCTACAACAGTATACACTTTAAAAAGTATAATTTTGTATTGTATACTACTATTTCACAACCCCCAAAATTTGCTACAATTTTCCCAGCTTCTGACTTTGAAAATATAATTATCTAATCCTTAAAACAGGTTTTTAATAACTCACTATATTTATAAGATTATAAACAAATAGGCCTTACTTAATGTAAGTCTAAACTCTTAAGTGATCTAGATGGGAAACATTATAATTGCATTTTCAAGTATAAATTGCATTAGGTTAAAGTTGCACGTCAGTATATGGCACAAAAACATTGTTATGAACCCATAGTAACCAAACAGTGTTGACAAAAACAACATCCAAAGACACGCTAAAAAGAAATCTCTACCAGATCATAATTTATTAGATCATTAAAACATAGCAATGGTTAAAAAATAAAATGTGCTTTGTTAAGTGCACCAACTGCACAATTAAGGGAATATACTTTTAAAAATGAAAATAGTTGTAATTTCAAATATTAAGTTAATCTTTCTAGAAGTTGTGTTCCCCAAAGTATGCTGCAAACAACTTTAGTTTGATTAGTGTTAACATACCAGTAGCAATAGTGTTTAACTTTTATATGGTTAGGTAGCAGCTTGTACCTCAGAGCATTCTGAAGGGCTGTAGATACTATTTGGGCCCATGATCCAAAGTAGCTCTGCTGAAATGAGTCCTGGTGTAACTGAGACAAAATATAACCCTCTGTCTTTGAATGTGAACTAATGACTCCCACTGACTTAAGTGGAAACTGCAAATGTATCACAGAGTAGAATATAGTCCATAGTTAGTAAAGTGACTTGGAGACATGATTTTTATTCATGAGTATATTCTTCGTCCTGTGCTATCTGTGACTACTTTTCTGTGTTAAAATAGAACTTAATGTGAAAATTCCTTTTTGTTCAGTTAACATTTAACTTGGCCTGCTTCATTACTTCTGTCTTCAAAATATTATGTCCTTCAGACTTTAATATGACTCAAGAAAGTAGAGCTCGTTCTGTTAACTATATTTCTATCACATTGTATTATTCTATGATTTCTTATCCTATACTAATCTATAACTGTATTCTTGAGTATGAGCATTGTTCTTGTATTTGATAAGTTTTCCCATGAATTTCTTGTGTTGAGCTTTCACTTGTATCAAATTCCATTTGAAAAGCTGATTTAAAAAAAATGAAATGGCTTGTGCCATTTAATGGCTCTGTTAAAAAAAATAGTCTTCATACTTACCTTGATCAGGAACATACAAAGGTCATGCAAGTACTATAATGGTTTGTATAAAATAATCTAGTTCATTATACTCATTCCTTTTATTGTGAGTAAGTCTCTCTACTTGTGTGGATTTCATTTCCTACTGATGCCATCATCACCCTAACACAGTTTAGCAGCATCTTTAAATAACTGTGTACATCAAAGTTGATTTGACTGAAATCTGTCCCCTTTATAGTGCTCAGCATTCATACCTACTACATTAATGAATGGTTCATGCAAAGGTTATGCACAGTGACATTGCAAGCACCCTTAAACATCATTATTCCCACAGCAATAAATATTCCACTTGCAATTGAAGAGGATAATTAAAACCATTTCTGTGACTAGAATTTTGGTGCTTAGTGGAGTCCAAGCACAACATTGCTGAAGGATTTATGAATTAAATTTGCCTGATGAGCTGCAACAAAGGTGACAGCAACTCCAGTTTACAGCCCGGTTTTTAATTTCAACATGTTATGCATGGCCAGAAACAACAACAGTGATTTCCTTTTAACAAGCATTATTATTTATAAATCATGTCAGTGGGATAACTGCATTAATGTGAATGTATGAACAGATAGCGGTGCTGTAACTGCTTGATCTGTTTTCTAGTCTTCATCCACAAAAAAAACCAAGACAGTCATAGGGTGGGACTTCGGATTTAATTGCTTTTATGCATTAAAAAGTAGCTACTCCTGAGGTGTAGGTTTACAGGGAAGGATAAAGGTCTAAGGCTCTGATTCAGGAAAGAACAAACTAATGCCTCTCTGAATTAAAACCTAAGTCACCCACCTCACAAATACGGTGTCAGAGTACTACCTGTGAGGAAAAATTAGAACCATATCAGAAAAAAGTGGAGTTTCCAAACTGCCATTTTTTTGGTAATATATTATTAGAACTTCTTTTTAATGGGTAAAGTTCAGTCCTTAACTTTATTAATTTTTATTTTAATATTAAATCTTCTCAGTTGGATTCTTACTGGGACTCTTCCCTGAGTAGTATCCTGGTGATTGAAATGTGATTAGGAATTTTTTGATTAAACTGTTTTTTGTCAGAAAATGCCAATTTATTGAAACTGAAACTTTGCAAGAAAATATTGGTTTTGACAAAAGTTTTGTCAGAAAGGCTTCTCAGCTCCAGCTTGGGAGGAAAGGGAAGAGTGAGAGAATGAGAGAGACAACTGCACACATGTGCCCCAGAATTTGGAAGCAGGGATTACATAAAAACACTGATAGCAAATTCCTGTATTTTAATGGAGGGCTCAAAAGATAATATTCATATTATTGGCAATATTGTCACCTCTGTTGAGTAATAGTGGGTGTCAGGCACTTGCAGATTGGCTTCTTGTTAGAAGAGAAATCTAGTCTATGTATTCTTAGTGTGATTTGTTTCATTAACATACATGCACCAGTCCTGGAACAGTGGTGGTCTCAAGTGGTAGCCTGGTAATCACCTCTTTCACAAATCTCAACCAAGTACTAGTTACTATAATCCAAAAATTAGCAGTTCTAGCTGAGATTGTGACATTAGAATGCTACGAATGGCAAAACTGGCTTTAATTACCTCCACAACTGAGTAATGCACACCTATTTGGAAAAGAAACTCACACACGGACCTTGTTAATACCCAGCTAAATTTGGCTAAGAGAATTATGCTGCCTTATGCTGCCTCACAAAAATCCCTCTTTCAACCATCAGGAGAGAGTTGCTTCATTACTTAAAGAATTGGAAAGCTCTTTGTAACCAAAAGCTCCATCTGTGTGACAATTTTGTTCACCCTCCTCACACTCACCTTAAGTCCCACTGACCATTCTGGGTGGCTGGAGAAGCTCTTTGGTTATCCAGCTTCAACCCAGAAGACAGCTGGAGCATGCAATGGGCAGACTCTGATGTAAAAATAGCAAACACCTCATAAATGATCCCACCACCAAACCACCTGGTTTCTTACTCTGACAAACATAGTGAACAATCATTAACCACATCACATGGAACATGAGTACACCTGATACACAAACAGAGAACCAAGGATTTTCCATAATATGAATGCGGAGACCTACAAACCATTGACCATAGTGTGAACAAGTGTCCCATTTTTTTCATTTCCAGGAGGCATAGCAAAGATGCATTCTGAATCTCCTGAAGCTCTCAAATGGATTTCAAACCTTTCTATTAATTTGTAAATGTTGCTATTTTCATATGAAAGGAGTGTCAATAGCCAGTTCTTAGGGAGCATCTCTGTCTCAAGAATGGACCCCTCATAGAGAGATTATGACAAAGTCCAAATTCCCTTGCTACCTGCAACAGTTCCAGCAAAGAAATGATAACAGAAAACTAAAAACAACACATTTCTTCCAAAGTTAAAGTTTTATCACAATCAAAGAAAAAAATGTAAGAGTATGTATAATAGCACCATCTGGTTATCCCTTGCCATAATAATATTTAATATTTATATTTTGGTAATATCTGGAGGACTCAACAGATTAGTGGGTCCCATTGTATGAAACACTATACAACCATTGTAAATGATAGTTCTTGCTCCCAAAAGCTTACCATCATGATAGATTAGGTGGATAAACAATTAAATTGTAAATACTGCCTTTAATGATTTTAAGGATCATTAGCCAACAAGGGTATCAAATAGACACGGCAGCTAATGAGGGGGGGAAATGATTGTTAAACAGAGGTGCTTAAGACACAGACAGATGCAAGGGTCAGATCCTATCTTCCCTCGGTGTAGCTTTGCCATCATGCTCTGAGCATTTGCAGAAACATGATTGTGAGTTCTTAAATTCCACATCATGTGACCATTTTTGCAAATCAAACACAGCTGCTCAAATGTTAACTAACTCTTCAGACAAAACTGAAAAGAGAGAAGTCTGAGCAAATATTTGGGTAAATACTTTTTGCAGTATTCTCCTGACTCTACTTCAGAGTAAACTGATAAATGCACTGTAGTATATTTTGCAAAAATAATTAAATCCTGAAATGAGAAGTTTTTGCAGCAGCTGTTATGAAATCTTTACTGATACATGGGGAGAGATGGATTTTTTTTTCCTGAAGATTATAAAGTATGTGGTTTAGCAAAGCAATGATTGGAATACAGTTGTAGATTTTAATTCAATAGCTACATATTAAAATGTGTACGTTTGTCTGACCGCATCCAATATCCTGATTTGATTGGAAAGACAACAATGAAATATGCACAGTGGTGGGAGTTCTAACACTCACTAGTTTCATAGTATTGTTCTGATAGCTTTTCCTAGCACAAAACAAAGGGGTAGGTGAAATACTAAAGGGACAGTATGGACATGGTGCCTGTCACGAAAAAATTGTATTTGTGGCTCATTGTCAGAAAATATAGCACAGTGCTCCTAGTCCCCAAACATTATCTCATGATGATCTCCCTTTCTGTGGTTGCCTTACAAGTTATGAAAAGTCTATATTCTGAAGGGAAGTGAATGTATGTATGTTCTGCTATCCGTCATCTTGAAGACGGAATTGACAGTTTAGAATATCAGAGTCATGTGACTCTGATTAACTTGAAATGGCTCATATTCATAGCATATTCAGTAATTAATGCTGTTTTTTCCACCAAGCTTTTGTACCAGTGTTTAATTGCCCATATTAAATCAGAACAATTAAGCCTCAAACCATTCTCTGTCTAAAGTGTCAGTACAGTGAAATTGAAGACATTTCAACATGCACACAACTTGAAAGGTGAAAAGATTATCTTGGTAAATGATTAAGATTATAAACTTTAGACTCTAACATGCAGCTCCACAGAACCATGAGTTTTTCATAGAACCCTATGGAAAGACAAAGTAGAGACTGTAAGCTAATGATGAGACAGGAATGGAAAGTACTGTGAGGGGGTGAGAGAAATAACCATATGGGCCAAATTTTCAAAGGGAGATTCAATTTGGTCTCAATTTGTGCATATGGAAACTAACAGCTCTTTTCAGTAAGTAACTTACAGAATTTACATATATAAAATCAATCTGGCCAAAAGGGACAGACATACAGAGCTCTTCCTTTAGAGCTTCCATGGAAGTCAATAGCAGTCCATTGTGGCATGCATGTAGAATCAGTACTTTCAATGCGAGCCAAAGTGCTGACCTGTCAACCAGATCAGAAGCTGCTGTGATGTCGATATGTGCTGTGGGAAGCAGGTCATTATATTCCTGGTGCAGTTCAGCCAGAAGCCAAAGGATGAGGACAGTGTTTATTGTTGATAGTGGAATCTGAATGCTATGGATGACAATGTCTGTTAAGGAGTGGCTGCATCTTGCAGAATGTGACTGAAGACTTTTTTCCAGGAACTGATAACAATGAGACAAACTGCTGAGAAATAGGGCAGACACACCCTAAAACTGGTGGTTGTTCTTCAATAAGATATACCCAACCAGCAATAAAGGTAAACTTCTGTCTCACCACACTGGCTAACCAGAAGTCAGAAATGTTGTCTCCTTAGGGTACATCTACAGTATGAAATTATTTTGAAATTATTCTATTTGAATTTTCGGAAGCTATTTTATACATTCGGTCTTCTGTGTCTCCACTGAAGCATGTGAATTTGGCGGATTGCGTCCACAGTACCAAGGCTAGCATTGGATGTCGGAAAGGTGCGCTCTGGGTAGCTATACGGTGTCCATTGGAATTCTGGGTTAAGCTCCCAGTGCAAAATGGGACAAAAACATTCTTGCGGGTGTTTCTGGGTGTGTGTCATCAGAAAGCTATGGCAGACAGTCGTTTCATGCCTTTTTGGTGTGCAGACACCATACTGCTTTCAGCAGATGGGTGCACCGCTGCTCTCCTGCTACTATGAATCCACCTCTCCAACTCAACCCTGCTCGGCCATCGTGAACCAAGCAGCACAGCTTCTGCTGCCAACTCTGCTCTCCCGCTATTACCACGCTTCTGAGCTTTTCCATGTTGTCTGTCCCGGGCTCCCACCTCTGTGAAAGCCACAGAAGACAACCATTTTCAGCCTTTGTTTGGCTACCGTGAATCAAACAGCACAGATTCCGCTGCCACTCTCCTCTCCTACGTTTCGCACCCTTTTTCCAGGATTACCCATGCAGGCGCCATAGCCATGGAGCCTGATCAGATCTCCACTGCAGTTTTGACCATTGTAAATACCTCGCATATTATCCAGCAGTATGTGCAGTACCTGCAAAACCGGGTGAGGAAGCGACAACAGCACAATTACTATACTGATGAGGACATGGACACAGATGGCACAGCATGTGGCAATTAGGAGATCATGGTGCTTTTGGGCCAGGTTCATGCCATGGAATGCCGATTCTGGGCCTGGGAAACAAGAACAGACTGGTGGGACCGCATAGTGTTGCAGGTATGGGATGATTCCCAGCGGCTGAGAAACTTTCGTATGCATAGGGCCACTTTCTTGGAACTTTGTGACTTGCTGTCCCATGCCCTGAAGCACAAAGACACCAAAATGAGAGCAGGCCTCACAGTTGAGAAACGAGTGGCCATAGCCCTGTGGAAGCTTGCAACGCCCGACAGCTACTGGTCAGTCAGGAATCAGGTTGGAGTGGGGAAATCTACTGTGGGGGCTGCTGTGCTGCAAGTAGCCAATGCAATCATTGACCAGCTGCTATCAAGGGTAGTGACTTTGAGAAATGTGCAGACCATTGTGGATGGCTTTAATGCACTGGGGTTCCGTAACTGCGGTGGGGCGATAAACGGAACGCATATCCCTATCTTGGCCCCAGAACACCGGGGCGGCCAGTACATAAACTGCAAGGGGTACTTTTCCATGGTGCTGCAAGCACTGGTGGATCACAAGGGACATTTCACCGACATCAACCTGGGATGGCTGGGAAAGGTGCATGACACTCTCATCTTCAAGAACTCTGGTCTGTTTGAACAGCTGCAGGAAGGAACTTACTTCCCAGACCAGAAAATTACTGTTGGGGATGTTGAAATGCCTATAGTTATCCTCGGGGACCCGGCCTACCCCTTAATGCCATGGCTCATGAAGCCATACACAGGCACCCTGGACAGTAGTAAGAAGCAGTTCAACTACAGGCTGAGCAAGTGCAGAATGGTGGTAGAATGTGCATTTGGACGTTTGAAAGCACGCTGGTGCAGTTTACTGACTCGGTTAGATCTCAGCACAACCAATATTGTAATTGCTGCTTGTTGTGTGCTCCAAAATATCTGTGAGAGTAAGGGGGCACTGTTCATGGTGGGTTGGGAGGTTGAGGCAACTCATCTGGGGGCCAGTTTCACACTGCCAGACAACAGGGTGATTAGAAGAGTGCAGCATGGTGTGCTGCACTCAGAGAAGCTTTGAAAGCCAGTTTCATGACTGGCCAGGGTACGGTGTGAGAGTTGTGTTTGTTTCTCTTAAAGTTACCTTCCCCCATATGTATATATGAAAGGAAATAAAGTCACAATTGTTTAAAAACTATTCTTTTTTATTTGTTGCACAAACATTGAGAGAAATCAGAAGCTAGATGGGGGAGGGTGGGTATTTGGTTGCGGGGGAGGAGGAGGGAAGGACAAGTCCAGAAACCAAATAAAAATTTAGGATATGCCAGCTTTCTGCTGCTTGTGCAATCCTCTGGGGTTGACTGCGTGGGTCCCCGTAGCTTCTCCCTCCCTTCCCTCCCCGTGTTCTTGGGCATCTGGATGAGGAGGCTATGGAAGTTGGGGAGGAAGGAGGGCAGTTATTTAGGGGCTGCAGCAGCAGTCTGTGGTCTTGCTGTCTTCTCTGCATTAGATCCACCATACAGCAGAGCATGTCAGTTTGCTCCCCCATATGAGCTTGACCATAGCATCCTGCCTTCTCTCATCGTGCACGTCCCTCCTCTCTTAGTATTCACGTAACGCTTTATGCGACTCTGCAATTATTTGCCTCCACGCATTCAACTGGGCCCTATCAGTGTGGGAGGACTGCATGAACTTGGCAAACATGTCATCCCAAGTTTGTTTTTTCCACTTCTAATCTGGACCAGCCTCTGGGATGGAGTAGATAGGGGCCACATTGAAACATTTGCACCTGCTGCAGGAGGAGAAAAAGGGAGGGTAGTACTTTAAAAGATACATTTTAGAGAACAATGGGGACACGATTTCTCAGTGAAACAGGCAATTCATAGTACACAGCACATGTTCTTTCTGTACAAGGTCTCATTTTGCCTCTTATACTGAAGTGCCTGCCACTTTGGTGTGAGTAAGCCATCACATGCAGCTAGGCAAAAGAATTCAGCTTGCAGGCCGCGGCCAGGCAACAGAATTCAGCTTGCAGGCAGCCTGCGGGCTCTCTGGGATGATCGCTTCACACAACATCCTCCCATCCACCCACACACATACACACACCGCGGGGCTCTGATGAGGCTCTGAGCAGGGGTGAGCCCTTTAAACTAAACACGAACAGCCCAGCGATGCTCGGTTTCTCCCCACCCCCCACCGCGTGGCTCCGATCAAGCTCTCACTCACCAGAAGTGCCTTCTCCAGGGTCATGGTCCGGGAGTATGCTTTGGGAGTAGGTGGAGGCTATTGGCTCCAGCGTTAAGAATAGTTCCTGGCTAGGGGGGGAAACAGATTCCCCACTTGCCACCTGTGCACTGTCCTCCTCCTCCTCTTCATCCTCCAAAAACTCATCCTCCTCACTCCATGCTACTCCCTCCTTGCAGGTGTCCGTGGACAGTGGTGGGGTAGTGGTGTTGTCACCCACCCATAATTGCGTGCAGCTCACGATAGAAGCGGCATGTATGGGGCTGTGACCTAGAACGCCCGTTCTCCTCCCTGGCTTTTTGGTATGCTTGCCTGAGCTCCTTGATTTTTGTACGACACCATTCTGTGTTCCTGGAGTAGCCTCTTTCTGTCATGGCCCTGGAGACATTAGCGTACGTATTTGCATTCCTTTTTTTGGAACATAGTTCTGCCATAACAGATTCGTCTCCCCAACATGCAATGAGATCCGGTACCTCCCATTTGGACGATGCTGGAGCTGGTCTGTGAATCCGGTACTGTGTGGTCTCTTGTGATGGTGGACTCTTCATGGTCACCTGTGCTGATGGTGACCAAACAGGAAATTCAAAAGTTCCCGGGGCTTTTACTGCCTACCTAGCTAGTGCATCGGAGTTCAGAGTGTTGTCCAGAGCGGTTACAAGGGATCATTCTGGGATAGCTCCCGGAGGCCAATATTGTTGAATTGCATCCACAGTACCTGTAACCTGGAATGGTGATCTCGATTTTAGCACTACTCCACTTGCCAAAGTGGAGTACAGAAATTAGAGTAAAGAGCCCTTTAAACTGGAAAAAAAACTGGTTTGGTCATGTGGACAGAGCCAGTTTTATTTCGACGTAACTCGGCTAATTCCGAAATAACTGCGTACTGTAGACCAGGCCTTAGGTATTCCAGCTCTTGTTCCAGCACCCAGACACTAGACTTAATGGTGAATGGTTATTTAAAACCAGTTTAATCAAACAAAGGTTTCTTCTGATTCCCAAGGACTACCCTAATATCCAGGTCAATATACAACTCAGATCTCCTCCCTATGGTCACATTGTTGTTAATCCTTTAGTATCTAATATCTTAAGGTCCAGAGATCAGAGCAGGAAAGAGGCAAAATGGAGATGTTTCCATGGCCTTGTATTGCTTCTGCCATGTGAAGGGAACTTCATTGTCCCAAACAAAGCCCTCAGCACAGTCTGAGGAAAAGTACAGGCACAAAATGTAGTTCAGTACCACATGACCTAGTCACATGCCCTTGCCTACTTCAGTGAGTCATAGCAGGGGCCATCACCCATATTCTAGCTAGAACATCCACAGTAAAGTCCATTAGGTGGGAATGGCTTCTTCTATGACCTGTTGTTTTTGCTGATGGGCCATCAACTTGAATACTCCATTCACAATATGCTAGCTAGACTGGATGTAAATTACTATGTGGGTGTTACCACAGGAGCAAACATACTTGAAATACAGGTACATAGTAAATATTCATAACTTCACATACAAAAATGATATACACATAAAAAGAAGATAATCATAGTCAGCAAATCATAACTTTTCCATTGATACCTTACATGACATACTTTGCACAAGCTTTGTTGCAATTTTATAACAGTAGTAGCAACAATTATCTGCATGGTCATATTTTAATCATATAATTCACAACTTGTAGTTGCCACACACCATGCAAAATCCTTTACATTGTATAGGGACTCTTTCCATTCTGCTGGTACTTTGCCTGATGGCCACACTTCTAAGAACAGCTGATGCAACCTGATGCCCACTGGTTCCAAGGCATCTTTGAGCAGCTTAGGTGGAATACAATCAGGTCAAACACTATGTCCATTCCTTAACTTTTGGATGTCCTTTCATACTTCCTCAAGTGACAGAGGATCAGTGTTTGTCCCTGGGTCTTTAGCCCTGTGGTTTGCCCAGTTACTTAGTTCTGGACAGTCACCAGCAGGTGCATAGTTCAGCACCTTTTCATAATGTGTTTTATATCTATCCAGAATCTCTTTCATTCATGAGCAGGGAGAGCCATCTGGTTTCATGATGGGGATGTTAGAAGGCTGTTTATGGCTGCCAGCCAGGTGTGTGATGGCTCTGGCGACAGGATTCAGATTATTGTACTTTAGACCATCCTCTGCTTCATTGGCCAGGGAGTTGATGAGGGTCTCATGGTCACATTTTGCCATGGCCTGGAAAATGCCTTTCAGCCATTTATGCCACATTTTTACACAATCTCAGATGTGCATCAGGGATGCGTTTTTGCCTTGGCACTATTCTCTCAAGCTATTGACTGCGTATTTGGACTTATCGTGGCATATGTCTGAATCAAGCTTGGTCAAGAAGTGTTCGTTGACCAAGACTACACCAACGACACTGCCTTGCTTTTGGAGAAGTCAGAGAAGTGCCCTCCAGTGTCTCCAAGATGCTGCCCACACTATGGGGATGAATGTTTCCATGACGGACGACCAGAGTTTGGAACCTGAGAGCTGGCCCACCGACCCCTCCAGTGCAGGTGGGGGCAAGTCCTATAGAGAACATTGATAAGCTGATCTTTGTAGGCTGCAATCAAAGTTAAAACGTCGCAGCAAATTGGGCATTTGTTGATGACTGTGTCTTGCTGCCTCCTGGATAATATCCATGTCTCATTTGTGGATGCAAAAATATCTTTTTGAACTGAGACAAAGATCATCGTCTATCAAACCTATGTACAACCTGCATTGGTATGGGTCAGAAACCTGGTCCTTTTTACAGGCAGATTTGGAACAGCTAGAGGCATTCTACGTGCGCTGTCAGCCCCAAATCCTAAGGATTAAGTGCAAAGTGCACAATTTCATAATCTTGCAGAGATCTGGCCTTTCTTCAATCACTCCTTATATTAAAAAGCAACATTGCGTGCTCTTTGACCATGTCATCAAGATGGACAAAAATGCCCAAGTAGGTCATGTTCTCAAACTCTCTATTGACTTTTGAAGGGGTATATGCCATGGCCCTACCAGGAGCCACAGATCTGCAGGATTGAGCTAGATCTGGAAACTTCACTGTATGATGCCTGGTGTGATGCCATCAACCATGGTCACTCAGCTGGTGGAATGATCTTCAGAAGAATATAGAATATCAGGATTGGAAGGGACCTCAGGAGTCATCTAGTCCAACCCCCTCGTCAAAGAAGGACCAATCCCCAACTAAATCAACTATGTGATTTGGTAATACATACACTCTGACCTTCCACAGACTCCATTTTAACATAGTTTTTGTCTGGGAATTTTACTTTTATGATTCATTCAAACAGAGCTGGATCTTGCAAATCTTTGTTCATGGAAGCAGTTACTAATCATCTGTTCCCCTGACTAGCCATTTGAGTAAGGTTAAGGTTTGCATGATTTACCCCATATTAACAAATTTACATAAAGTAGTTTGATATTTGTTGTTATATGAATATATTATGAGAGTGTCAAAGATTCTTATGTAACTATAAAATAACCTAGCCTTTCTAAAGGAGATTTTCAGAAAAGATGTATGAATTTAACACATTGTGTTGATCTTAATGCTGTCTTGAAAAGAGGGATTGGCAATGGGCACTTGTTGATGAATAGCATATTTAAAAATATGTTTACATTTTTAACTACCTATTACACTCCTTGATAGCTACATTCATGCACTGTTACACTGTATAACTGCATTTATAAGAATTACAGGTACTTTCTGTCAAGGAAGGACTTCAGGTATCATGAATCTGCATAATAATATGGCCTCCAAATACAAAAGCCAGATGAGTGCTAGCTGGAGTTATGTTTTGAAAGAAGTATATATTTTTAGAAGGCTCTATTTTAAAGTGGACTTTGTGGCTTGTGACTATCTTAGATTTTAGGTGAACATAATGAATATGATGCATAAGGACTTTCTAAATATCTGGAATATCTGAATTCCTATTCACTGTGTGCCACTGTGACTAAACTGCATCATTCTAGCAAGTAATTTTCTGCTTCATAATTGATTGCTCCCTATTACTTTGGATACATACTTTGCTGGGTCTAACCTTCCTCTTGATGTTGCTAGGAGTCAGGGTTTTTTTTCCCAGTTATGCAGAACTGCAGCAACCTTTCTACATGTAGTGTGACAGTGACATCTACAGCAGTAACCTGTTAAGCTCATATTGCAGGTGACTATGGTCTCTTTAGACTGTCGGGACAGATCACTTCAGAAATATGTTTGGTTATCAATTCTTGGGGCCAGCTCTTCACCATATTAATTTGCTTGTGTGTTATATCACCGTCCTTTATCCTTCTTCTATTTTATGTCTATTAAATAGTGAACCATCCGGAGCAGGAATTGTCTTTTTATCTATATTTGTATAGCTCCCAGCACATTAAGGGCCCATTCTTGGGGCTCTTGGTTGCTACTACAATAACATAAATATTTATTAGTAGTGATGTTGTCTCTTGATCTCTTAGGGTCCTGCAGATTTACTGATGAAAAGCACTACATAAGAGCTAGGTGGTGGTATTATTATTACAGGTCAGCTTCCCATTAGAGCAGAAATCACTGACTTGATATCTGGGTGTAATCTTAGTATGACTTGTTTTATTTACACACATATCCCAATCCTTAAATAGAGGTGGTGACAGACAGTAGCCAGGCAATCTCCCCTTTCAGGAATCTCAGCACAAACAGTAATGTCTGGTTCCCAGGGAATAGCTCTGCAACAAGAACTGATTCTGGTTAAAGAGATTTAGGCAGTGAACATAAACTCTCTTACTATTTGTATTATTTTTGTCAAAGAACCTGCATAAGAAAACCCACAACCGTATCATATTTACTTCCAAGACAGAAAACTTGCTCACATGCTAAGAAAAAGGACTTGTAAGACTATGTGTAACAGTGCAATCTGGTGACCCTGCTGTAACAATAACTAACTCAGCTACACTGAGGGACAGTTGCCTCATGTTGAATGCATCACTCCTGTGCTGTATGGAGGAGATGGCTGATCCATTTATTGGAGAGGTGATCCAAAATTTTAGGCTATCTTTTTCTCACTTTTTACTTACTGGCCTTTTTTAATTTGGAGCAGATTGATAGACTACTTCCCAATCCAACAATGTTAGAACAAGTTTTGCACATACACGTACATATGCACTCATATCTAAACTGAATTAGTGATTCTCATCATTAGCTGAAAATGGCATTTGGTTTGATACCCAAAGAGGCTGCTCACAGCTTGAACCATGAGCAAAAGAAGAGTGCACAACTACAGTGAAGAGGAGCTCACTGATTGAATAATGTAATTGGTTTTTAGTGAACATATATGCACAATATAGTTAGAGAGAACTATATCAAGAACACATCTTTCTTTCTATCTTGTGATTTTGTTCAGGTTTGCAAAAGGAATCAGAACATTTAAGTGCTGATGCTCTTTGTGGCCTTATGGTTTTATTATGGATTCAAATGATTATATAGTACACCCATAATACCAAAGATAGTATAAATGAGCTGCTCATGTTTAGTCACCTTAAGGGAGCAGTTTAATAGATTAAAATCCTTGTTGCATTTTCATATCAAACATTGTACTTACTGAAAATTTGTTTAACTATGTGCAATGAAAGACCATTTTACCATCTAACTTCTAGACACTAGCATCATCCTAGGCATCTGGAGGTCTGAATTTGTTCATATTTAGTCCAGTTCACTACACCATACACAAGTTGCACAGTGCATGGACCTTACTGGAACAGCCATTCACAGCTCCCCATTTGGGTCCAATTCACCCTACCCACTCCGAGGGCATTTGGCTGGTTATTATGTTGCCAGATGCCAGACTGGTAGATGTGCTGCATGTATATGGCACAGGAGCCTCCCTGACTGTGGTGTATAGTAGGATGCAGAGGGAGCAATCACCTTGTCCTTAGGGACCTGGTTTCTGTCCACCATGGAATGTCTTTTTACTTGAGGTCTATTCCTTGGAAATATATTTTAAGATATTTCCTATTTTGGAATGAGATAGAAAGGGCATGAACTTGTCACAAACCAGCAACACACATCTAATTTCTTTGTTTCACAGCACAGACCATTACAAATAGTGGTGAAAAAAGGTCTAATTCAAAGCCTGTTGAAGTCAATAGGAATCTTTCCTTTGGCAGCAATGAGCTTTGGATAAGGCCTACAAGGGGTGTAAAATTATGGGGGGGGGGAAGGAAGGGAAATCAGATACTTGCATAAATCTTAGAGAAAAAGCTCTGTTTGCCTATTCCTTTTCCAGTTATTTCTTATTATTGTTTCCTTTTCTCTTCTGTACTTTGTAGATTCTTATACTCTGCTCATCACCATACTATCTGAGCACCTTCCAGTAGTGCATTAAGCAATGAGACTAATATTCGTAACATCTTGTTTGTTCTCTCTTCTTCTCCAGAAGGGAAGAAGTATGTACCCTGGAGTATTGTATTGTTTTGTAGGGTGGTTTTAGGGCTTGAAGATGTTGGGTTTTGTTTTTTGTTATGTTTTTGTTATCTTTTTTTTTAAATTCACATGTTATGTATTTATGCTAAATAAAACAAAATCAAAGAAATGCACCTAGCACTTGGAGTGGAAGATGGTGATGTCTGTGTTGGTCCCTAGATCCTGTGGGAGATCATTCCAAAGTCTCCGCCCCCAAGAATGTTCTGTCTCCTGCACAGATGAGCTTTACTCTTACTTCAGAGAGATTTGTTGTGCCAGAGGAGTGGAGTTGATTACCATTGTCTTCATTCCCAGTGATTTAGGCAGTCTTTTAGATATCGCCAGGCCATAGAATGTTTGAAGATAGGGACTGAGACCTTGAACTTGTGGGGGTGATGATGAGGAAGGGGCCGTCTGGGGGGCAGTATGTCAATGGTTGAAGTAATGGACAATAATGGCAATTCACCAGGTCCTTGACTATCAGCCTGTGGGTGGAGTGCTGTTGTCCTTTTAGCAGGCTCTGGAATTTGTTGGAGTCCTTAAATCTTCACTGTGAAATCAGGTTCACTGGTCTGTTTTGTTTCCTGGTGGAGGAAAGATCTCGGACTACTGCCTTAATGAAGTGATGGTCTGTCCAAGATAGTGGCTGTGTTGTGAAGTCCTCCATACTGTTATTTAAGCCAAAGGTTAGCTGAGGGTTGGACCAGGGATGACCTGCAAAAGTCCTAGGAAGGAGATGAATTTTAGACTTTAGCATCTGTGTTGAAATCTCCCAGGGTGACAAGTCTAGAATATTTCACCACCTTCACCAATAGGTATCATGATCTTCTTTTTTTAATTCTTTAGTCTGTGCTAGTTAATGAGTATAAAATCTGTTAGGTTTGGCTCCTGTATATCTCTTTCATTTGATGTTTGCAGAGAAGCTTACTGCAGTTCTGCTTGCCTTCTAATCCTGTCTGGGTTTGTGATGTACCGAGCCACACAGGGTTCACTGCGTCATTCCACCAGGTCCTGGAGATGCGGGCTATTTTGGGTGCTTCATCACTGATGAGGTTGCATACTCTTTGTGTGTTTGTGCTGTCTGCTCCTGGCCTGTGTTGAGGTAGAGTTCCTTTGCAGTAAATAAGTGCTAGATGTCTGGAATATGGATCCTTATCTGTTTTTTCTGTTTCCTTGGACACGTCCTCACAATCTGAACTGTGATGGATGATGACACTGATTGTACCATGGGATAATCCAAGCAGAGGAATGGTTCTCTGATGTGCCAGATGCCCTGGGAAAGGCAGGTCTGTTGGCTACCTTTTGGCATGGTAATATGGTTGAGTCCTGGGAATGGGTGGAGCTGAAGCAGTGAGTTCCTGGAGTATTGCTGTGTGTGCTGGAAGTATGGCAGCATAACTGCAATGGAAATAGAAATAATAATTGAGATATAACAGGTAGGATCAAGCCCAACAGAAGGAGTAAGCATGCATGGCATCAGATATCCATTTCTTGAAATAAGCTGTCTGTGTTGTCATGACACCCCTGGATACTCTTACGCTGCTTTGGGAGAGGTGGAGGGGAGAGAGGAAGGGACATTGCATTTACCATTTAGTGCTGTGAAGTGTCCTCCAGGCCAGGAGATGGCAATGAAGCCAAGACTTGTCTGCAATGAATGTAAAGGAAGTACAGAGGGAGGCTTTGGGCACAGAAGTGGATGATCTGGAGTGGCAGACTTGCAGTTTCTTTGCATAGAAATCCCCCAGCTGTCGTTTGTTTCTCTGGTGGTCAGGGACACGGGAATTTCTCTACATTTTTTTTTTTTGTAAATAAATAAGAATACACCAAAGAATTGACCTGACTTGAATCATCAATTTTTCATCATAATGGAAACAACCTGAATATCAAGCTGAATATCAGCTGACTGCTCAGGACAGAGGCAACAATTTAAATATTTAACAGGGCAAGAATGTGAATTCATTTGGAGCCGCATACTAGAGAAGGAAAGGAAAGTAATCTGATGCTACTGCTCCCTTAGTGGATGACTTGTATAATAAATGTCTGGGAGTGAGAAGTCAGAAATCCCTTATGAAGAGAAAATGTCATAAAGCTCTACAAAATGATGTGAGGCAGGGTCTGTTACATGCTGAGTCTGTAGCCTTCATCTTGGAGAGCAATGCTCATGGTATGAGTGGCTTCCCTTCTGTGCAGGGAATTGATAAATCCTTTCAATGGAAACAGTGATTATGCCTTTTAATAAAAGTGCATTAATAATAAGCAATAGTGAAGTCATATAATTACTAAAATGGATTTCATCTGAATGCTGTAGGATGTGGAGATTAAAAGAGAGAGAATGTTCCTGCTGTGTTGCTGAGTAAGGAATAAGTATTAGCAGAATCCATGATTAAAGGGAAATGATTGCATCAGGCTTCTTAGAAGGAGATATCTGCTCAATAAGAAGCAATGAAAGTTCACTGTCTTATTTCACCCCTGCTTTATCAGTGTCCTCAAAAATATATTGCTGTAGAGGGAAGTTAACTCATTGATCTGAATGGAGATTACTCCAAGTTGCGTATAAACAAAACCAGTTGGTGGCTTCAGACTTGTTGCCATTTGTACAAACCAAAAGATCAAACCAGAGTTTAGCACAAGTTTGTTTCCATTCAAAAGAGATCCAGGACTGGAACAGCAAGGGTGCGACGGGTCAGAAATAAGATGCCCATTGGTAGTTTGTGGGGAAGGCTGCACAATGCTGTAGCATTCCTGGTTCTAACCAGTGCTACTAGTTCCTTACTTTTACCATGCAGTAAATAAGAGTAAATATTTTAATTTGAATGATGGCGAAGTGATGATGGGCCAAACTCCATCTCAGGACTACATCTTTCATGATGCACCATGGCCTCTTCTCTGATGAAGCCCTGCGCTCCATCATGGCAGTCTCATAATTGCAGATGCAATGTCAGATATATAGTCTGGTCAGGTAGCCTTTCCAAATAGGCAAAGAATGAGGACAAAAAGCACCTGAAACACAACTCTCATGACTCACATAGGCAGATGCAGTTTAATGCTGAACTGGCACAAATAGAAACCTTTTGACATTTGGAAATGGATTTTTATATGCAAAAAAATGAGATATTTTAACAAATATCAGAATTTCCCACAGGACGGTAAAATTTTCAAAAGCAACTAAGTCCCTAAACCAAAGAATATACAAGAAGTCTGGGCCAGCTGGAATTGAACCCAGATCTTCTAAATCGAGTCCAGTGCCTTAACCGCAAGATCTTCCTTGTTGTCAATAATACTTACTTCACAGTCATGGTCCCAGGACCCCATTGTGCTAGTTGCACTACAAATACAGAACAAAATAAGAGTCCCTACCCCAAAGAGCTTACAATTCAAGTAAAACAAGAGACAACTGATGGATATAGACAGACCATGGGGGAGTACAAGGAAATATGGAGACAGTATTGGTCAGCATGAGAGCTTGTGGTCTCAGCACACCAGCATCCTAACTGTTGTTGAGATTTTTTGTAAGCATCGCAACAAAGGAAGGATTAGGGAAGCTTTAAGGAAGGATTTGAAGGAGAGTAAGGAGTTTGTTTTGCAGATGTTTGCTGGGAGCATCTCCCAAAAGTGAAGGGGAACATGGGAGGAAGCATGAAAGTGCTTGTTTGAAAGTTTAACAATGCTTGAATCTTCAATATTATTTTCTAGTGCAGCTCTAATGTTATCTGGTATGCTTTATGTATGTGCCACCTGCATTTACACACAATGGCTCTCTGTTCCCTCTAATGGCTGGACTGTATAGGGGTTTGAGTCTGCTACAGCCCTTGTCCTAACAGAACTATGATTTCTAGTCCAGGCACTAGAGGATTGTGCTTTTAGATCAAGAGGTACCACGTATAATCCTCATTGTTGGCAGCCCACCCAGGGATGTCGTGCTATATATTCATTCAGATATGGGCAAATTCTGCAGCCTGCTAGAACCTTGGGCAGTCGCACCCTGTGAGGTTTTGCTGCACGCGGACAGGACAGGATTTAGAAAGAACTCCCTTTATGGCAAAGCATGGAGTTAGAGTATACAGGCAAGGGAGAGGGCTGGACTTTTTGCTGCTATGCAGTTCCTTCCGTCCTCCACCCAAGAGCTGAAAACATAAAAGCCACTCCGTCACTTTAGCCTGGGATGGTGGGAGGGATGGTTACTCGTCCCTCCTTTTCCCTATTTGTCTGCACAGTGTGGTTACTTGGGCTGGACACTGAGCTCTAGATTTCACCTAAAACTACTTAATAATTATATTTCTATAGAGTTTTCTTCCATGCTGAACATTAGTACTGTGCATTAGTCAGATGGGTATACGGTTTTGGTAAATGGCCTCTTTAAATGTAAGGTGAGAGAACTGACACAGCAAACTAATTCTCAATTAGTCCCTTAATTGCTTACAGCTAATAAGATCAGGATAGGTCAGCAATGAAATGGTCCTGGCAAATTAATGGCCAAGAAGATTTGGAAAGAAAGTCTGCTAACACAGTGGATAGTGAAGTAGTTTGCTCAGTTAAACTCCTCTTCAGAATTACAAGGTGGATTTTTTGTCTTGTAGGTTTAATAGGTTATTTCATCAGAATTTTGTTATGCAAAAGAGCAATGACTTACAATATACTAGGGCTCAAATATCTGTCTGGGTCTGTCATAAATATAAAGGGAAGGGTAAACCCCTTTAAAATCCTTCCTGGCCAGAGGAAAAATCCTCTCACCTGTAAATGGTTAAGAAGCTAAAGGTAACCTCGCTGGCACCTGACCAAAATGACCAATGAGGACACAAGATACTTTCAAAAGCTGGGAGGAGGGAGAGAAACAAAGGGTCTGTGTCTGTCGTTACGCTGCTTTTGCCGGGGATAGACCAGGAATGGAGTCTTAGAACTTTTAGTAAGTAATCTAGCTAGGTACGTGTTAGATTATGATTTCTTTAAATGGCAGAGAAAAGAATTGTGCTGAATAGAATGACTATTTCTGTCTGTGTGCCTTTTTTGTAACCTAAGGTTTTGCCTAGAGGGATTCTCTATGTTTTGAATCTAATTACCCTGTAAGTTATCTACCATCCTGATTTTACAGAGGTGATTCCTTTACTTCTACTTACTTCTATTTCTATTAAAAGTCTTCTTGTAAGAAAACGGAATGCTTTTTCATTCTCAGATCCAAGGGTTTGGGTCTGTGGTCACCTATGCAAATTGGTGAGGATTTTTACCAAACATTTCCCAGGAAGTGGGGTGCAAGGGTTGGGAGGATTTTGGGGGGAAAGACGTGTCCAAACTACGTTTCCCAGTAAGCCCAGTTAGAGTTTGGTGGCGGCAGTGGATATTCCAAGGACAAAGGATAAAATTAATTTGTACCTTGGGGAAGTTTTAACCTAAGCTGGTAAAAGTAAGCTTAGGAGGTTTTCATGCAGGTCCCCACATCTGTACCCTAGAGTTCAGAGTCGGGGAGGAACCTTGACATTAGACGCAAAGTTTCAGAGTAACAGCCGTGTTAGTCTGTATTCGCAAAAAGAAAAGGAGGACTTGTGGCACCTTAGAGACTAACCAATTTATTTGAGCATAAGCTTTCGTGAGCTACAGCTCACTTCATCGGATGCATACCGTGGAAACTGCAGCAGACTTTATATATACACAGAGAATATGAAACAATACCTCCTCCCACCCCACTGTCCTGCTGGTAATAGCTTATCTAAAGTGATCATCAGGTGGGCCATTTCCAGCACAAATCCAGGTTTTCTCACCCTCCACCCCCCCATACAAATTCACTTTCCTGCTGGTGATAGCTACCACCTGATGATCACTTTAGATAAGCTATTACCAGCAGGACAGTGGGGTGGGAGGAGGTATTGTTTCATATTCTCTGTGTGTATATAAAGTCTGCTGCAGTTTCCACGGTATGCATCCGATGAAGTGAGCTGTAGCTCACGAAAGCTTATGCTCAAATAAATTGGTTAGTCTGTAAGGTGCCACAAGTCCTCCTTTTCATTAGACGCAAAGTCATCTCAGACAGAGCCCAGATTCTTTACTATGTCAAGATCCACACAATGTAGCTGAGAAGGGGGATTCACTAAACTCTGCCAGCCCCCAATGGATTGTATGCCAGATGGGGGTTGGTGGAGCACAACATTCTCTGCTCCTGCACTGCCTTTGACACACACAGTGTGAGGCTGATTCAGGAGCTGGGTATGTTAGTTTTAGCATTTCCTCATGAGGGGAATTATAAAATGGCCAGATCCAGCTGCTTTCTGGCATAATTTCTCTGCCTGAGTGGCACAAAGGGGCAGAATGCACAAAAGGATCAGTCTAACACTCTGTATTGCTTTTTAAAATAAGCAGGGATGAAATCTATTTAAGCATGAGGAAACTGGTTCTGGAAAGATGAAAAAAGGACCAGATTTCTGACCAAATGTTGACACAAGTCAACAGGAAACTTTTGTTAAGTTTGAGCTATTTGAAAAGTTTCCATCAATGCTGTTTGAGCAAATAGAAAATGTGTTTGCCTTATTTCATTTATTTATTGTCCTAAACATTGCTTTAGGCAATGTCCATTTTTTATTAAACTTTTCAGTATTAATCAAAACACTTATTTTTTCCACGTGTATAATTTCAACAACAAGAAAAAAAGAATTCCCCGGGAGCTCTAAGAAATGCTTCCTTTCCTTCTCCACATGATCCAAAATTGGGATTACTGTAATGGGAAGCTGTCAATGGGTCTCAGAAGGGTCTGACAATCTCTTGCTACTGTCTTCAGATCTTATAAGCTATGGAGCTACCTAATCTTGGGTATTTGACAAGAGTCTTGGGCTTTTTGACGGAACCTCCAGAGCTTTAAGGACTGTTCCCTAAATTTCAGGTTTTTAGGCTTTGCTCTGGTTGTATCTATTGGCATGAATGCAAGAGCTAAAGCTGTGAAAATGAAAGCTGAATTCATTGTTCCATGGTTCTCAACCAGGGGTACATGTACCCTGAGGGGTATGCAGAGGTCTTCCGGGGGTACATCAACTCATCTAGATATTTGCCTAGCTTTACAATAGGCTACGTAAAAATCGCTAGCAAAGTCAGCACAAATTAAAATTTAATAGACTGGTTCATACTGCTCTATATACTATACACTGAAATATAAATACAGTATTTATACTCCAATTGATTTATAATTATATGGTAAAAATGAGAAAGTGAGCAATTTTTCGGTGCTGTGATACTTTTTTATTTTTATATGTGATTTTGTGAGAAAGTAGTTTTCAAGTAGTTTTTAAGTGAGGTGAATCTTGGGGGTATGCAAGACAAATCAGGCTCCTAAAAGGGGTACAGTAGTCTGGAAAGGTTGAGCGCCGCTGCTTTAGACCATGTCACAGCAATGTGTCCTTACAGTCACCGACCATTATGAGAATATTGCTTTTAGTGCAAGATTACAATAAAAATTGAACCCTAGAACTTTTCAGAGTACAATAAAGTTCTAGGGAATATTTATATGAGAACAGTAGATCCCTACATCAGAGTGGGAAAAGATTTAGGACATTAAGCATAATAAATGCACTTCACAAACCAAAAGGTTCAAGCATAATGATCATACTAATTGGATTATCACACTAAATTACAAAAACAGTGCAGTGTGTTTGGAAATGTTGCCTAAATGGAAGAAGTGTTGATCTTGTTTGTGTTTATAAGAAACCTTTTTAACAATGAGTAATATCTTACTCAATGAGCAGTCCCATTGACTTCAATGGAACTGCTTGTAGGGTAAGATAATACACAGCATTAGTAAGGGTGGCAAAATCTGCCCCAAAGACATTATGCATAAAACTCTAACTTGATGGCTTTGACAGGTCATGGATGGTTTAGCCTGGGATTTTAAAACAAGGCTAATGGAATTAGATGTTCAACTCCTGTTCAATTTCTTTGCGAGAGGAGCATCTAACTCCATCAGGATTCTGAAAATCCCACCCTTCCACAAAAGCAGGATTTTCTATTAAACTTAGTTAGTGCCTGGAGGGAGGAAGAGGTTTAACGGTAAAATAAACTAGTATAATAATCAGCATCATTATTAAAGATCTTCCCTAAAAGAAAAATAGACCAAATGATAACAGGCAAATGTAGGTTACTTCAAAAAGACCCAGAACATTGTTTTCAACAATAACATTCTGATGTATATTCTTTGACTGAACTGTGTTTAGGAAAGGTTGACCATGGTTTTAGTGGACATGCAGTAATACAATACTAGAAAAAATATTGATATTTAAATATAGGTAATGATACATATAAGAACTTTAAGATCCCTTTAATGCTATTGCCTTACAGACAAAATAGAAAACACATTAAACTCAAACCAGTGTGAATCTTGTATAAAACATTAAAGTACTGAAATCAGCATGCTCTCTGGCTGTCTTTACAACTGAGATAAAATAATATGAATATAAAGGTATATTGCAGACATAAAAAGTAAAAAAAAACAAAAACAAAACCTAAATTGGACAAGAATGAACATAATGTTAAAAAGGTATTATGCATTCAAAATGAGATGTCACTGTCGAAAAGTCACAGTGATTGTAAAATATATCAATTAATTCATGGGCACAGTAAGGAATCAACACAGAAACAAAAGCAATAAGGAGTGGACAGAATATTGAACTTGGCAAGGAAAAGTAAATAAACTTTTACATCAAAAGCTTTTGTCAAGGCTGAATCCCAACTCTGTCACTCTGAGTGCAGAAGTTTGGCCCGCAAGGATTTTAAAAATTAATACTTGCCACTCCAGGCTTGTATTAAACCACCAAGGTTACAGCTTTTCTCTGACCGTGGCTTGGTAAATGCTGCCACCACTTAAATGCAAAATAAACCCCTTAGAACCCAGGAAGGAGTACTGGGGGTACTCCTTCCTGTAGGGTACCCTCAAGCCTTTTCACCCCCCTCCCCCCCTCCGGGGAAGAGCTGAGAAAGAAAACAAAGGAAATTAGCTGTGGCTACCAGCTAATCAAACAACATGCACAAATCTCTTAGGACACCAAAAGTCCAATCCTGTTCTTTAAAAAAAGGTAAATTTCATTAAAAACAAAAAGAAAGAAAATACATCTGGAACTTTTGCTAGATTTCAAAAGAGCAATTCTAAAAATCAAGCACCCAAAATAGCGTTCTTGGGGGTTCAGCTTAAAGGTTACAAGCAAACAAAAGCACCTGGGATTAGCACAGAGAAGATCCACAAGCCTTGAAAAATAAACAGAAATATACCTGATCATGTCTAGCTAAACATTCTGATCTACTTACACCTTTGGGCTGTTAAAAGTAGTTCTAGATATGATCTGATGATTTTCATATCTGGTTCAAACTTTACACAGCATTCCTGCTGCCCTGTCTCTTCAGCCCAGAGAGCAACAGACAAAAGGAAAGTTTATTTCCCAATTTTAAAAAGTTCTACCTTCCCAATGGCTTTCGGTCAGGTGCCCACTTAATTTTCTTTACCCCGGGGGACTTTTTAACTCTTTACAGGTAAAGCAAGTAAAGAACAGTTACCAAGAGGGATTTGACAGCTAACTGGCTGGCTGGGTGTCCATCAAAGGGAGCTATCCCCCCACCCTTTATTTATCGCAGCTTTATATGCAATTTAATAGTTTTAAAATGTGCCAGATAGTTAGGGCAAAAT
Organism: Lepidochelys kempii; assembly: GCF_965140285.1. NCBI lineage: Eukaryota > Metazoa > Chordata > Testudines > Cheloniidae > Lepidochelys > Lepidochelys kempii. Next base: position 130,947,216 of record NC_136381.1, on the reverse strand, counting down.
GTACCTCTAGCAGTGTCCAATGTACAAGGCATGTCATCGTGTGATTAAGCATTGTGTTCAAAGCTAGTTCTTGGGGAAGGTGAGTGGGGCAGTTGCCCTGGACGCCAACTTTTTCTCAATTCCACAGCTAGCAATGTCTTTATTCAGTGCCTTGAGTTATTCAGTGCCACTGTGTTATTCAGTGCCTTGGGTTAAATGTTCAGTACATTTCATTGAGAAATACACATACCCATCTCATTAACAATAATTCCCTTCATATATTTGAAACAAAGAAATTGTCGTACACTGGATGAGAACATTTGTCAAGTTAGAATAGCATCCTGTTCAGGGCAAATGTCTGATGCTTTATAGTAATAGGAACTACACATAGCGAACACCTTGTGAGATTTTTATTCAATTGTCTTGGAGGAATTATTCTTGGGAGGAAACATTTTTCTTGATACAGATAGATGATCTCTTTGCAAGCTCTAGAATGAGATTTGATTGCCCATATCATTAATCTCACTTGCATAATGTTATGAATATTGATAAAAATATCCAATCTTTCTTTTTTTTTTCTTTTTTCTTTTTTAGTCCAGCCATAGTGTTGGAGTCAATGAATCCTCTGCAGGAAAGCTAACCCAAGTATGTTGAAGTGAAACCAGTTGTAACTTTACAGACACAGAGGTGAAAAGACTGAATCAAAGCTATGTTTATTTGGTCAAATGATAAAATTAAAGTAGTACTAATCCTAGCTAAAGGGTTTGAAAAATCCACTCAGTAAAATTAGGCTTACATACATACTAGATGGCTTAATTCTTCACCCCCTGTTCAGTTTCCTACTCATCAATAATAATTGTGTGGATTTTTGAAGCCCTTCAGATGGGATTAACTCTATTTTAATTTGTCACATATAGAGTCATTATTGTAGTGAAAAAAACCTTCCAAATGTGAATCTGTGCAGCTCTGTGACTGAGTCTGCAGACAGACAGCTCCTGTGTCTCTCATATGGTTCATAGACTTCCCAGAGTGAAATTAACTAGTCCCAAATCAGATACATTGACTAAACTAAATCTGAAACTGACAGGGCCTGTACTTTTTTATTTGCTGATGACCAAAGCAGCATCCCAGGCAGGCACTTGGGGTAGTCACAAGGAGGAAGTGTCTAAAAATAGATTCTTGGGGAGAAGAGGTATAGTAGTTGCTAAACTCAGAGGTTCCCATCAGGAGGCTCTGGGTCAGGAGGGCTCAAAGAGAGAAAGAGACCTCCTTTTTCCTTCTAGTAAGCCAGAAGTAAATGGAGAACAGCTTGAGATTTCAAACACCTAGTAACCAGGAGCTGACCTGAACTGTGAAACCCCGAAGAAATTATTGTGTGAAGCACTTACTGTTGCTGTTATTTTCCTCTTTTTTTTCAGGATACTCTATTTTAAAGCTGGATGAATACTGAAGAATTTCTCATTAGTGTTCATTTAAATTTCAAAATGAATTTGCTAGGCTGTGCTTGCAACCGTTGTGTTCATTGTCTGAGGACATTTGAGTAATCAAATTTTATATGTGTGTGTATGTATATTCATACAATATAAATTTACAGCCACACACTTGAGTCAGTGTACTTGAAGTGATAAATTTTATTTTATATTAAGAGCAAGTGCTGTAATTTTGGGAAGGTTACATAATGAAGTAGCTGAAACATCTGCTTTAAATGAAAAAGTCAGCTCAATCTTAACTATGGAAGTGGGGCTGGAGCTTTCAAATTATTCAAGGGTTTGATATTTTGCTTGACCCCACCACTGGCAAAGGTACAAATTACTTGATTTCTTAACTTTCTGGTGGTGAAGACATGCACAACAAGAAACGTGTATACAATATCTATATTTTGGATTGAAAAACTGAAAAATCTCTTTTGGCAAATATAAAAGTTTAATTCATTCTAGAAAGCTAATTGATATCCTGAGCCAAAAGGAACTGAGATCACAGAATGCCAAATACAGATTAGGACTGTCCTCAGATTTTTTCCTATTCTCATTAAAACAACAACAGTTAATTCAGTTCTGAAAAAGACTTAGTTTGCCTATTATGTACCACTTACTCAGCTATTGTTCTTTCTGGTGCCTGACAATTGGCATCATGCTCTGTGCACAGCAAGGGTTCAAGTGGGGGGTAAAGAGAATATTTTTTTTTCTTACCAAATTGCCTGTGCTATTTAGAATTAACACTAGTATATCTAGCTTCTTTAAGGTGACAGATGTTTTTCCATGTTCAAAAAATACAAACGTGACACCATTGTTAGGAATGCATGTTCACCATTTACACAAAAACTTTGAGAAGGAAACTATATTTTTATTTTCATCCACATGAATTAACTTGAGGTTTATTTTTTAATCTAACTCATTTAGCTGTGGTAGGTTTTTATACTGTGGATGTCATTATGTTACCTAACAAACTCAGAATGAAACCCAGTAAAATCACAAGGCTCTATGTGGTTTCCCATAAAAGTGAGACCAAGCTGCAAATTTCACATTATTTTGGGTAAATATAGGCTAAAACAAGGAAACTTTTGTTTAACCCCTCCACCCCATGCCCCCAGACCTTGTGGTATTCAGATAGAATGGGACTAGAGAGTGCATCACTTGTACTTTTGATTTTCAATTCATAAAACTAAAACCTGAGAGCCTTTGCAGAATTGAAATAATCCCTCTTATCCCCCCTCCCCCCCTTCATTTTTGTGCACATTTAATTTTGGAGTGAAATCATAAACTCCCCATATTGACTTGAAAAATTTGTGAAAGCCTGGTTTGAATGTGTGACAAAAGCTAAAACCGGGTGAAAGTCAAAATTTTGCACATCTCTAATCATTATGAAAAGAAATATCATTGCCTGTGGAAAAGTACTGGAGAGAGCCTACATAATTCAGAATGAGATTCACACAGATTTTCAGCAGACATAGCACTCTGCAAAATGGTCTTGGTTTTGATCTCGTATGTAAATACTTTATTAGTAAGTATTTATTTTTCCAATAGCACACAAATGTCCTGAGTGCAGGGTGCTGTACAAACACAGAAAAGACACACCTTGCACCCAGATTCTATAATAATCACTACAAAATTACTTTTCACCACATTGTTCATTTGCTAATTCACTTTCTCCAAGGTGATTAATATCCTTTTGATTGCACATTAGAATATCTTGCTTAGCTGTTTTATGAGAAGTTTAGTTTTTCATGTTTTGAATACTAACCATGTAGAATAACATTCTAGGCCATTTAATTGTGCAGTACAAATACAATGTAACATAATCTCAGTGTTCTTCTTATGCATGAGAAATCAATTTTCCCCCTCTCCTTTTCTGAAACAGAAATGCTACATTTTTTCACCTCCTGCTGACCCTGATTTTCTTATTGATCTATTTTATAACAATTACTATAATAATGGAAATGATCTGCAGTAATCTTTTATTAGGGTTCACTTTCTAATTAACCATAGCATGGACAAGTTTTTATGAGAAAATGGGGCGAGATGTTTTCCAAATATTCTTCCATGCAAATGGGCAAAAGAAACACTTAAAACCTCTGAATTATTTATTGCTGATGTATTAAAATAAAATATTCCATTTTTGCAGGACAGTTGTTAGGTGCTGCATAATTTTCCAGTAGCACCAGCAAATGTTCCTTTGTCTTATTTCATACGTTCTCCAGCTTCTCAGTGAGCAAAAATATTCATTAAGTGAGATTTGTGTCCTAGGCCAGTTCAGGCTTCAGCAAGCAGAACTTGTTGCATCTTTACACATGTACAGCTTGTTCAGTCACCTTGTAGCCAGGGGTGTGTGCAGGAATTTAAATCTGACCACTTTTGGAGTGGCATCTTAGAGCAGCGACCAGGGGCTGGGTCAGTGGCCAAGGGCTGGGTGAGCCGCTGGGGCTGGAGCAGTGGCCAGGGCTGGATCTGGGGCTGAAGAAGCAGCTGGGGCTGGGTGCAGGACTGGAGCAGAAATACATATTTTTAAATGAATATTGGGGGGCGAGGGATGTCCCTGCTTGATCCCCCTTTGTGCACTCCCCTGCTTCTGCCAAAACAGTGAAAGCCTAATAATGGAATGGAATGTAGAGCCAACATTACGTTCTGGTTTCAGAGTAGCAGCCGTGTTAGTCTGTATTCGCAAAAAGAAAAGGAGGACTTGTGGCACCTTAGAGACTAAACAAATTTATTTGAGCATAAGCTTTCGTGAGCTACAGCTCACAAAAGCTTATGCTCAAATAAATTTGTTAGTCTCTAAGGTGCCACAAGTCCTCCTTTTCTTATTACTTTCTGGGTAACTTTATACTACTTACATAATCAAATACCCTATTTATACATTTAGTTTCATCCTATGTAACCTCTGTGTTCCTCTTTGGTCATTCTTTATCATTAGGGGTATTTAAAGTTAAGCAATATATTTTATTTCTTAAGGATTCAGTTGAACCCAGGCCCTCCACAGTTGCACAATGCAGGGGGAAGGAGAGGGCAAAAGATGTCTTCTCCCCATCCCTTGTCTCATTCCCAGGTGCAGGGCAAGGCATCATTCAATTCTTTACTCTCAAGTTACAGAAGGGCTACAGAAGTCCAGAGCAACTAATGGTATAATGACTTGTCATCTCTGTTATTACCAGGGATTGAAACCAGGACCCTCCAGAATTAAACTACAGGTGTCTATGGCTTCAGTATAAAGGATTTAGGGCCAAGATTTTCCAAATCTGGTGCTTAAATTGAGGCTGCTAAATAAGGGCCCTGAGTTTTCAAAAGTGCTGAGCCACCCTATAGCTCTTTCTGACTGATGCTGAGTTTTTCAGGTGCAAATTCTGGCTCTTGTATGTAGGTGTTAAATTGCTTGTACCTGCAAAGTTCTGGGTGCATGTATGTGAGTATGCAATTTTGCACTCATTTTAAAGCTGGGGGACTGATCATTTACACCATAGAGTCAACCGAAGCAACACAACTCTCATAGATGCTCACACCTAGGTAATGCACGTGCAAAATGTTCTCAAAAACTAGCACAATCAGAACAAGAACAGAAATGACTCTTGTATGTCTCAATTTCTTGATGATTGAGTATAATTGCCCAGGAAGCTATACAATTTCATAGTTGTAGCACAAAAAATGTGTCTGAAGGTTCTGCAGTGAAAGGGATCACTGCTAAATTTTGCTGCCTTTATCTACAAGGAATCCTTCAAAGCATCTTCCAAAGTCCTTAACCAGTTCATCAAAGTTCTGTAACACTGTGTTTTTAGGCTAGGCACTTTTTAAGGGATTTTGCTAGATAGCAAGTAGTGTCATTAATCAAGTCATTCAATGAAGAGAAAAATAGATAGAGCTTGTCATTGTCTAAGTGACTGTGAAGTAGCAAAGGCTGTATTTCAAAGACAGATATGGAACCAAACATCTGTTACGTGTTTCTCACAGATAACAGGTTCAACATGTCCAATGATCTGTGGTGTGTCACAGGACAGTCAAGTCTAACACCTTTCAGGATTAATAGGTTCTGGGGAAAAAAATAATCGTTTTTCTTTAGGAATATCACCAGAGCTGAAGAGATTTGGGAAGGGGGGGCATGGAGAGAGAAGCACAAACCCTGCTTCTGCTTAGTCTTGTGATATATGAATATCACAAGGAGGGAATATCACAAGGACATCACAAGGAGGGGGGAGGGATAGGTCAGTGGTTTGAGCATTGGCCTGCTAACCCCAGGGTTGTGAGTCCAATCCTTGATGGGGCCATTTAGGGATCTGGGGAAAAAAAGGTGGTGGTGGGGGGATTGGTCCTGCTTTGAGCAGGGGGTGGACTAGATGATCTCCTGAGGTTCCTGCAAACTCTGATATTCTATGAATACCAGGTCCTGATTTTGCATAGCAATAAGTTTATTTTGTGTGTGTTAATACTTGTGGATGTGGTGCCCTGAAGTCTCAATTCTTGGGCCAGATATTCAGCTGGTATAACTTGTTGTAACTGCATTAATTGTCATAGCTCCATGAAGTCTACACTGGTTGAACATCTTGGCTTTCTCTGTTTAGCCACTCCTTCCACATAGTGCATGCAGTGGCAATGCCAATCTTCCCCACCAATGTCTCACCCTTAACTGGAAGGCACATTTCTAAGAGTGAGTAAATAATCCAATGTCAGTCAGTACTGACAAACCCAAACATCCAAAAAATCATGAGTCAAACCTAAAAAGTCAAATTGCTAATAGAACATGATTATAAAAAATCCCCATGCATATATTTTGGGTTCTTTTTATTTGCCTGCTGACTTCTGAGTCTTTTGGGGTTCATGTTTTCAAACTGTTCTCTACAACCATGAGGACTAGAAACTTGTTTTTTCTCTCTCCTATAATCACATGACTCCAAGAGTTGAGGGCTTTAAGAAAATCATCCAACATCTCTAGACTTCTGACAGTTGGCATTACTGATTCATAATAACATTCCCCAGTCTCTTGACTGAGGGACCCACTCCAGAAATCCTTAATCATTCAAGCACTGACATTGTCATCTGTATCCTGCTGGTGACGGAAGGCTTTCTGGAATGAAGCAGAATACCCCTGTGCTCCGGTTTGTGTGATTTAATTAAGCTTGTTGATGTTATAGCTTAGTTTTTTCTAATTCACCTCCAAAATTTTTAATGTTACAGCGTTCCAAATGGCGATATTGTAGTTCTTGTGAACATTTGGTATTTTTCTTAAAGGCCCAGATCCTGGAGCTATGTGAGAATCCTATCTTTCATTTAAAAAAAAAAAAGTTTCCAGCTCTTCCATTTGTGGAGGAAAGCTTGAAAATATGAACTTAAAAGGCTCAAAAGTCAGAAGGCAAATAAAGAACCCACCATTTATTATAGATTTAAAATATCGTGGCTTTTTTAAGTCAATCTGATGATTTTCTTGCACACCTGACATGATTTTTGAGCACTTACTATTAGCAATACTGATGCTATTGCTGCAAATGAAACAGTATGGACACATGTCTGCTAGTAACTGAACTGAAGTGACCAAACTCATTTTCTATAAGCCACTAAATTGTACCTCTTTTCAGTTATGTGGGTGGGATTTGAACTGTTGTTTTTAGACCCTGATCCTGCAATTCACTGTGCACAGGAATACCATCTGCCTCTGCACAGAGTCTCACTGAAGTTAATGGGGCTCCGGGAAAGCCGTGGGATCCCATTATTGCCAACCCCCAATGTTCATCGCAAATGGTAATAGCACACATGGTGCAATCACAAATGTGATCCCAGTGACAAGAAGTTAGTGCTGAAAACTTATAATTAGATTTTACATTAAAATTATGGGCAGCTCATTTGTAAATGAAAGGGATTTTCACCTAAAAAATGAATCATTCATCTTATCAGTTGTGTCAGAAGTGTCATACAAGTTGAGCAACCTTTTTCAAAAAGGAAGACCCTAAAGTTGGCCTTCTAAATCAATGACCTGACTTTCAAAACTTCTGAGCACCCAGCAGTTCCCACTGATTTCTAGTGAGAAGGAGTTACAAAGGTGCAGAAGTTAATCAGATACAACACTGACAAAATCAGCTATTACTTCAGAGTACCACATGCAGCTCTTCCTGCATGGGATTTATTGCCAAGAAGGTGATTTTTCTGTGGTGTACGCTACACCTGCATTTGTTAAAAGGGAAAAAAAATACAGTCCCCACAGTAACTAGAAAGTTATCTTCATTATATCTCCACCTGAGAAAGCTTTGTTGTTTTTTTCTCAGAGAAAAAAGGAAAATAAGGAAGGATGATGATATATGATTCACTACTTTACTGAAGGCCTTTGAAGAAATGTCTGCTGATGGAACAAAAAATTCATCTCTTTCTGTGCTTGTCTACACAGATCATTATCGTTTGTAATGCCAGCGGGCAGGATTTTTTATTTATTTATTTTTTTACAAAGATGTGTTTCTATGTTCCAGGTGGTAAAGGTGGAGGTAGCACCAAGCACAATCAGAAGGAAGTTGGTGATTAAGGCCCTGGACTGGGACTCAGGAAATATGGGTTCAGTTCCTGCTCTGCTGCAGACTGCCTGTGCCCTCCGAACAAGTCACTTAGGCTACATTTGCAGACACATTGTTGGCAGTGGCATGTAGTGTACATGTAGCTACACATTGTGCTGAAAATTTTGCTACATGTGTCAGTGAAAGGCTCTGGCGGGGGGAGACAACTGGGAAAGGCTGAGCCTTTATCAAAAGCCATGTTGGCTCTTTCCCAGCATATCATGTTAATCTATGTTTCCGATAATTCTGTTCTTGACTATAGTTTCAACCAGTCTGGCTAGTACTGAAGCTAGGCTTACTGGTCTGTAATTGACAAGATTGCCACTGGAGCCTTTTTTAAAAAAAAAAATCAGCATCACATTAGCTATCCTCCAGTCATCTGGTTCAGAGGCTGATTTAAGTGATAGTTACATACCACAGTAAGTAGTTCTTCAATTTCATACTTGAGTTCCTTCAGAACTCTTGGGCGAATGCCATCTAGTCTTAGTGTCTTATTATTGTTTAATTACCAATTTGTTCTAAAACCCCTTCTGTTGACACATCAGTGTGGAACAGTACTTCACATATGACACCGAAAGAGAATAGCTCTGATGTGGGTATCTCTCCAACATCCTCTGCAGTGAAGACCAATGCAAAAAATTCATTTTGCTTCTCTGTTATGGCCTTGTCTTCCTTGTATGCTCCTTTAGCACCTTAAACGTCCAGTGGCCTCTCTGATTTGACAAGCTTCCTGCTTCTGATGTACTTAAAAAAAAGTATTGTTAATTTTTATGTCTTTTACTAGTTTGCATTTCAAATGATTTTTTGTCTTCCTAATTATACCCTTACGTTTGATGTGACCGAGTTTATGCTCCTTTCTATTTTCAAAAGTAGGATTTTGAAAGGATGCCTTTTTGCCTCTAACTTCCTCTTTTACTCTGCTGTTCAGACAAGGTGATGTTTTTGGCCTTGTCATAAATATAAAGGGAAGGGTAAACACCTTTAAATCCCCCCTGGCCAGAGGAAAAACCCTTTTACCTGTAAAGGGTTAAGAAGCTAGGATAACCTCACTGGCACCTGACCAAAATGACCAATGAGGAGACAAGATACTTTCAAAGCTGGGGGGAGGGAGAAACAAAGGTTCTCTCTGTCTGTGTGATGCTTTTGCCAGGAACAGAAAAGGAATGGAGTCTTAGAACTTATTATGTAATCTAGCTAGATATGCGTTAGATTCTGTTTTGTTTAAATGGCTGAGAAAATAAGCTGTGCTGAATGGAATGGATATTCCTGTTTTTGTGTCTTTTTGTAACTTAAGGTTTTGCCTAGGGGGATTCTCTATGTTTTGAATCTGATTACCCTGTAAGGTATTTACCATCCTGATTTTACAGAGCTGATTCTTTTACTTTTTCTTCTATTAAAATTCTTCTTTTAAGAACCTGATTGCTTTTTCATTGTTCTTAAGATCCAAGGGTTTGGGTCTGTGTTCACATATGCAAATTGGTGAGGATTTTTATCAAGCCTTCCCCAGGAAAGGGGGTGTAGGGTTTGGGAGGATTTTGGGGGGAAAGACATTTCCAAGCGGGCTCTTTCCCTGTTATATATCTGTTAGATGCTTGGTGGTGGCAGCAATAAAGTCCAAGGACAAAAGGTGAAATAGTTTTTACCTTGGGGAAGTTTTAACCTAAGCTGGTAAAAATAAGTTTAGGGGGTTTTCATGCAGGTCCCCACATCTGTACCCTAGAGTTCAGAGTGGGGAAGGAACCTTGACAGGCCTCTTACTTTTTTTTTTTTATTTGGGGTCTACATTTTGTCTTATAAAAAATGAAGAAGTTGAAATCTATACATAATCTGTCAGTTTTGTCAGAAATTAAACATCAGACCATCCCAAAATGAGATTTAAAAAAAAAAATTGTCACAGGGAATTTTGAAAATTCGAGGTTTGATTTCTAAGCAGAATGAAAACTAATTCTGAAATCTCAAAGTGCTCTGCAGAATGAAATTACCATTCTCTGAACAGCTCTAGTAATATATTTGTAATCAGGGTAATAAATAGGTGTCACTGTGTATTGTCATATTCTTGCACTTTGTTTGAAACTCTTTATATTCATGTGCTAATAATTACTAGGTCCTCCTTCAATATGTTCATGGCCCATGAAAAAATGTTTTGAATATGGGAATACCAAGACAGTATTTCTGATCAGCTTCCTCCAACCCCTGTAGTTTCACCACCCAGCCCTACAAACTGCGACCCTTACCCACTGCACTCAACCCCCATCACCATGCATTTTAGCTAGCCTAAAGTGTGGCACTCATTGTGCGGCATTCCAGACAGGAAGGCTGAATATGACAACAGGACATATGCAAATCTGTGATTGTCCCGTTCCCCACCCCACCCCCTTCCCTCCTCCCTCATAGCACAGATGTGTCATGCCCTTTCTGTTTCCCCAGCAGTTATGTTTCTTTTCAATAAATCTAATTTTTGGCTTTGAAAACACTTTATTGCATTAAGTTAAAGATACCGTAGCCCAGGAAAGCAACAGGCACCGCAAGTCAGTGCATCGTACGTAGCAAACACAGATGCCTACTAGCATTGGAGCCACTGCACTTCACCTCCTGTGTAGGGTACCAAACATTACTGGTGGCTTTCAGAATTGAATTGCTCCCTCAAGGCATCCTTAATTCTTACACACCTGTGCTGGGCCTCTCTAATAGCTCTGGTCTCTGGCTGTTCAAATTCAGCCTCCAGGTGTTGAACCTCTGTGGTCCATGCCTGAGTGAAGCTTTCACCCTTCCCTTCACAAATGTTATGGAGGGTACAGCACGCAGCTATAAACATGGGGATGTTGTCATTGGCCAGGTCCAGCTTCCCATACAGACAGCTCCAGCACCCCTTTAAACGGCCAAAAGCACACTCAACAGTCATTCTGCACTGACTCAGCCTTTTGTTGAACCACTCGTTGCTGCTGTCAAGGCTCCCTGTGTAGGGTTTCATGAGCCATGGCATTAAAGGGTAATCAGGGTCTCCAAGGATCACAGTGGACATTTTGACTTCCCCATCAGTGATCTTCTGGTCTGGCTTGCAGCTTCCTAAACAGGCCTGTGCTCTGAAAGATGTGTGCGTCATGCATCTTTCCAGACCAACCTGCGTTAATGTCTATGAAATGCCCACTGTAATCCAAAAGCGCTAGGAGAACCATAGAGAAATACCCCTTCTGATTTATGTACTTGGAGGCTAGGTGGGCTGGTGACAGAATTGGAATATGCGTCCCATCTATTGCCCTCCGTAGTTAGGGAAACCCATTTGTGAAAAACCAGCCACAATGTCATTCACGTTGCCCAGAGTCACAGTTCGTCTGAGCAGACTCGATTAATGGCCCTGCAAACTTGCATCAACACTATTCCAATGGTCGATTTTCCCACTCCAAACTTGTTAGCAACTGATCAGTAGCTGTCTGGACTGCCAGCTTCCAGATTGCAATAGCCACCCACTTCTCCACCGGCAGGGCAGCTCTCAATCTCGTGTCCTTGCACCGCAGGGTGGGGGTGAGCTCAGCACACAGTCCCATGAAAGTGGCTTTCCTCATCCAAAAGTTCTGCAGCCACTGCTCATCATGACTTGCATGACGATATGATCCCTCCACTCAGTGCTTGTTTCCCGAGCCCAAAAGCGGTGTTCCACTCTGGGGAGCATGTCCGTGAATGCCACAAGCAATCACATGTCGTATGCATTATGCAGTCAACATCATTGTCGGACTCCTCACTGTCAGTTTGTAGGCGAAGGAGTAACTCGACTGCAATTCGTGACGTGCTGGTGAGACCCATCAGAATATTCTTCACAAGTTCAGGATCCATTCCCACAGACTGAAAGGGAAGACAGAGCACGTAGTACAAAAAACGTTGAAAGATGGCGCCAAATGTGGACGGAAGCACAGGGATTGCTGGGATGCAAAGCATTGCATCACGGGGTATTGGGACAGGACCCAGAATGCCCGGCCCCCTCTTGCCCCCTTCCCACAAGCCACAGCACCAGAATGGGTAGAGGTGATCTGTGGGATAGCTGCCCATAATGCACTGAACCCAATCCCGCTGCAAGTGCTGCAAATGTGGTCACGCCACTGTGCTTGCAGCTGACAGGGTGAACACATGGCAACACTTTCCCTGAGGTCTTCAAGGGCTGGTTTAACTCAAAGCGCTCTACATCTGCAAGTGTAGCCATGCCCTTAGATTCAGCTACTTGTGCCTGATGAAGTGAAGCTGTCCTTGTTTTTATAAAATGATAGGGTATTTTCAAGAGAGGTTTGCTTCCTGATGTCTGTCAACTTGGGAGTTTAATATATATTGCTGCCATTGACTCCATGTGTGTCTCAAACTGGTAGAGTAAGCAGCTCTGCCACTCATGTCTGATTCAATGAAATCAATAATCCTGTCTTTGTTTGTCTTAAGCAATGTACTCATGCCAAGCTTTCCACTACACTAATTAGTCTGAACCTCTTTCTTTGTTTTGGCAACTTTATACTACCAGAATCTGGATTTTTCTGGTCTCATACAGTGTAGCTGCAAGCTTGTATTCTTCCCTCAAGAAAGTATGATTAAATAATTGTTATGCAGATAACCAGTGGGAGATCATGTTTTATTATGTGATACATTGACTGTATTATTAAAAGAAACAGATTGTTTTAGATATATTCACATGTGATGATGATATTCATGTGATAAATTGCAGAGCTATAATGTTATTGGTGTGTGTACAAGTTTTGTTTAACTGAGTGCACAGGCAGTTATATTTCAGGGAAATGTTAGTTGTGGAATAGTGCCATTTTAGAAGTTGTTAACTATACATTAGACAAGTTGATTCACGATGTGCATCGCTGACAGAACCATTTTTTTTTTCGTGGCAGAGCTGCTATCTGCAGGATATATACACTGTTATATATGTTACGCTATGTGTAAACCTTGTAGAAAAACTTGGGACCCACCATTAGTTGACACCATCAACCCTTCTGTATGAGAAAGCACCTTGCCAGCAGTTTACAGATGGGCAATTTATGGTCCTTGGACAAGAAATCATCTCTTGATGAGCCTTACTAATACCACCTTCTCCCATTTTGGGGAAAAAGATTATTGAGAGGGTTATGGCAAAGTAGTTCTGACAATATCTGTATCCCAAAGATTTTCTAGGTCTTTTAATCTGATTTTTGTCCTGGGTGTAATACAGATACCAGTTGGCCTAATTGGGCAGTCATCTTTCCCCACAAGCAGCTGTACCCTTTGCTAATCTCCCCTTTTGGTTTCCTTTATATTATTACTTTAATGCACACTCATATTTACTTTAATACTCTCAAGGATTGAGTTAAGTGAAACATTTCAGTGGCAAAGAGTTATTTTTTTCTGGCACTGCCAAACTGCTTCAGTATCCTGATACCCGTAAAGCTCAGAGATAAAAAGTGATCAAATTCTCATAATAAGAAAAACAAACAAAAATCAATTCAAGCCTGTATATGAAATACCTTGTCACAGTTAATCAGAATCAATTTATCAAACCACATATTTGTTTACTTTCTGGAAAATAAGTTCTGATGATCTATAGCTTGAGGCAGTTAATTTTAAATTGGAAAATAGGTAACATTGCATACAGAACTTCTGAATTCTCTGTACACTAAGTGCAAAAGCAAATATTCTAATCCAGTGAGCTATGGTTTCACTCTTATGCTGGATCTTCTAAAAGGTTCTCTTTAGAGTTCTCTCATGCTGGCATCTAGTGACTATTAACTAAGTATGAGCATTTGAGGAAGGATGCGGATGACACAGAACGCAGATTGCTCCGGAGCCGGAGGGAAGTGTGGGTATTTTGTTTCTTGCTCTGTTATTTTGTTATTTATTCCTGAATTATCCCCCCTCCCTCCCGCCGCCAAAACAAACAAACAACTGTTAGAGAAAAGCAAACAAAAATTAGAAATAATGATGGACTGATTCTTTCTGCAATCTTATTCACAGATTCTGATACTTCCAGGGACACAATGAGAATTCAAATTCATCTTTACTGCAATTCAGCTGATGTCAGTAGAGTTACTAGGAGTGAGTTTTGCTCCATGATGTCTATGAATAATGTTTTAAAAGAGATGCAAGGGTTCTGGATATCTCTGATCAGTGGTGCTGGAATGTTTATAGTGGGGGTGCTGTAGTCGGAAACCATGTATTCGGATGATTATCACTTCAAGCCAGGGGGTGTGGCAGCACCCCCAGCATGCCTAGTTCCAGCACCTATGTCTTTGATTCTAATTATCTCTCATATTCAAAACACAAGGCTGAATTCTACACTCATTTGCTCACTTTGTATACCACCATCATTGGTCCTGTTGTGGCTGCTTCAAACCTAGTACACTCTGGGCTGAGATGTTGATTTTTGTGAGCCATGGTATATTGTTATATCTTCTGCTAGAGAGATGCTTAACGGTGCTCCTTATTGGGGTCTACAGAACAATTATTCAAATTGCATGAATAGTGGCTGTAATTATTCAGATATACTAAGATATCCACATATAGTCAATATTTATTCTATTCAGGATGCTAGTTATTCATTTCATCTACCTACAAAACTATACAATGTATTTTACAAACTATTTAGAGTACCTTTGAAGTATTAGTAATATATCATATCTCCATAATTAGTCAATGAAAATTAGTTGTTCTATGCCAAGGCTTTTCTCATGGCAGCTTAAATTTGTTTGTTTCTAATAAAACTACTGAAAATCATTAATATTGTTGTGAATGAAAACAGTTAATTCAGTTGACTGTTGTTCATGCCAGCCATGTGAATAGGCAATAATCAGAGAAGTATTTTTTTTCTGAACCCAGGCAAATTTACAAATGGTAGCATGAATAATTATGCATCTTAATATTCATATTAGGCGTGTATTATGTATTATTTGCTATCCATTATTCATCATTCTCTGTTCATTCTTCTTCTCTCTCTCTTTTTTTTCTATCTTATAAACAGGGAGCAGAAACAATAACCTGTGACTTAGGTAGCTAATCATTCTCCAGGAATAATGAATAGTTAATAGACAAATTGGTCAGTTCATGAAAAACACCTTGGATGAAAATTGTTCAGCAGATTAGTTAGATATTCACAAATAAAATAAATTTGCTGAAATCAGGATTAGTTTACAAATAATTAGGGACCATAAAATGGACTAAATTGGTAATTAATATTGTACTCAGCACATAATTCAGTCATTTCTAGGCCAAATTCTCTGTTGGTGTAAATGAGTGAAATTGCGTTGAGGTCATGTGAGCTGGGCCCATTTACAGCAGGAGAGAATTTGGCCTGTGGTCTCCACATTCATAATGAATTGCTGTTAACTGCTTGATTATTACCGTCAGATATTGCATTGTCCTGAAAATCAATTAGAATCTGAGTTATTCACAGGCACTGTATTTAAATACCATCAGTGTGTTACTAAAGGGGGAAAAGACACATTTTTATTAAAAGAGAATTCACTCACAAAATCACATACAATCGCACTTTAAACTTTATAGTTATTAGGATTTATTACTACCCTGATGACTTGAATATCTTGCAGGGGTCAGTACAATTTACCTTTGTATAATAATCTATTGAGTGATCAAGCCCTTTCATTAAGTAGTTTAAAACCAACAAAGTAAATCTGAAAAAGCAATTCAGTGGAAATGTGCTATGTCACATGCTAGAAAAATGGTACTGAATCTATGGATGCTCCTTTACCTGCATGTTACACAGCACACCTGCCTTCCTCTCCTTCATCCACAATGGAATGATAATGACAAAAACATTGAAAAGACTGAGAGAAAGGGAGGAGGCTGGGACACACACAAAGTACAAAATATGCACTCTCCTCCCCAGTCTTACTGAACAGGATATTTGTAATTTGGACCTATGCTGTTTGGCTAATTTACGTTCATCGTAAAACCTGAAGGCAGATGCTTATCTAGTGTAAACCAACCTAACTTCACTGAAGTCAATGAATTAGGCTTCAAACACTTAACCGGTGCTTAGGTGTCTGTTCATTATGGTATTTCTAGATTAACCATCACTCTAGTGTCTGGTGGCAGAATATTTTCAGTAAAGAGTTATTGAACTGGAACTAACGGGCTGTCAAAACTTACAAGCTTTGCTGGATTTGCCCACAGTTTGTTCTTGAAGCATTTATCAGCTGTCTCCAAAGGAAAAGAAATCTGTGAAGGTGACATGCTCCAGAAAAACATCCTCACTTACAGAGCCTGTGTACAGCTTCATGAGACACAGGAGCAAGGGGTAGGCTGGGTCACCAAGGATAACTATTGGCATTTCAACATTACCAACAGTAATTTTCCATTCTGGGAAGAAAGTTTCTTCTTGCAACTTTCTGAAAAGACCGGAGTTCCTAAAAGATGCACGCGTCATGTACCTTTCCCGACCATCCCACATTGATGTTGGTGAAACGACCCCTGTGATCCACTAGTGCTTGCAACACCATTGAGAAGTAGCCCTTCCAGTTTTTGTACTCTTTGGCAAGGTGGTTTGGTGCCAAGATAGAGATGTGCATTCCATCTATCGCCCCAGTTAGGGAACCCCATCACAGCAAAGCCATCCACTATGTCCTGCATGATTCCAAGAGTCACTACCCTTCTTAACAGAAGTGAATTGATTGCTCTGGCTACTTAGATCACATAATCCCCCATGGTAGATTTACCCACTCCAAACTGATTCCCTACTGACCGGTAGCTGTCTGGCATTGCAAGCTTCCACAGGGCAATCGCCACTTGCTTCTCAGCTGTCAGAGCAGGTCTCATTTTGGTATTTCTGCACTTCATGGCTGGGGAAAGCAATTTGCAAAGTTCCATAAAAGTGGCCTTACACATTCGAAAGTTATGCAGCCACTGCTCCTCATCCCATACCTTCATCATGGTACAGTCAGTGCTTGTTTCCCTGGCCCAGAAGCGGCATTCCACTGTGTCAACAAGCCCGGCTGCCGCTGCCAGTATGTGTGAATTGCTCCGTTCCATGGCTTCCAGCACAACTGTTTGGTGGCATCACATTCTTCCGTGCAGCTGCTCCTGGCTAAACTCTGCAAATACCGCAGGATGATGTGCGAGGTGTTTGTGACGCTCACAACAACAGCGTACAGCTGAGCGGGGTCCATGCTTACTGTGCTATGGCGTCTGCACAAGTAACCCAGGCTTAGGCGCACTGTTGCTTTCAAGGAGGGAAGAGCCAAGTGCATCATGGGAGGCTGACAATATGTACCCAAAACACCTCACAAAAATGTTTTTGTCCCCTCGGGCATTGGAAGCCTAACCCAGAATTCCAGTCGGCAGCAGAAACTGTGGGAGCTGCCCACAGTGCATCGCTCTGTGAGTCGATGCTACCCATCGTAGTGGAAATGTGCTCCGCCAACGGAATTTACATAGTGGAGACATACACCATTGATTTTGTAAAATTGGAGGCTACAGGTTGACTTTAATAAATTCAAACTAATTTTGCAGTGTAGACAAGCCCTGGGTCATGCCTGGGAGTTCTGGGAGGCATTGTCCCTCTTAAGGCTAAAGTGACCATGGATAATGTTTTCTAAATGATTTATGAACCCAAAGTCCCATTTGACTTTCAGTGAAACTAGCCACCCTAGTCTAAGGCTGCTTGAGCCTCTGGATCAGAATTCAGATGGTAGCCTGAGCTGCCATTAGTGCCACAATGTCCACGCTGCTGTTTTTCGTGCACTAGCTCAAGCTGATCTAGTGTGAGTCTGTCTGTCTATGCGGGGAATCACAGCTCCCATCTGTTACATAGACATAGCCTTAGGGTTCTAGTGGCTCAGTTACTTCTGAAAATAATATTTAGGTTCCTAAGTCATTTAGGTACTTTTGGAAATGTTGCCTATGTCATGGATGTTTATATGATATTTTGGTGTCCTGCAAATAACTGTCAGGACATGTGAAATGTCCATTTTTTTGTTTTAGTAGTAAAAATATTTAGATATTTTATGATTGAAAAATGCTTGTTCTAGATGGATTATTATAGTGAGTCAAATTTGTTCTGGATTTGCCAGAAACAAACAGTCCAATGCAATGAGTGTTCAGGGTGATGAACAGCATGGCATGAAGGACACCATCATGAAGAACAGACAAAGTGAAGAATCCAGTTAGTAATGTTCTGAGTTGGGGGTGGGGAGATTATTAAAATGAGAAAAAATGTATTTTGTTCAGCATTACAAACTACAGAAGTATCTGAAAGGATTTTATTCAATCATCCCATTACATGAAGACCAAACATTATTACAATTAACTGTGCCAATAAGTATTCACATTTAGGAGCCTAACTTCTGATTACACAAAAAATCCAATAGCTTCGGGTCTAAACAGGCATTTGTCCACACTTAATTTGTGCATACAATTTGTGGCCACACTATTGAGGCTCAGGTAAGAACCAGGTCATCTATGCATCTGATTTGCATGTGAAATCTAGTATTTTAACTTCAAAATGACCTGAAGTGCAGTAACCAGACTGCAAACCCCAGAACAGAAGCCACGTCTACTGGTATTCCTCAGTTTAAATACAGGGAATCTCTCTAAAACTGGTAGAATATTTCAAAATAGAAGAAACTTTTTAAAGTGTCTGTGTGTGACTTTCAGTTATTGCTTTGCACATGTTCCTCTCTATCTCTTGAATAAATTTGTGTAATAAATTAAAAAAAACTGACTAGTGTTACTTGCCTTTGTCCATGCCCACAGGCCAAACCCATTCTGAAAAACGCATGGACATATATATCAAAACATATGTTGAGAGATCACAATACCTTATTTTTCAATAGCTCTACTAGCTCCTTTGCTTGGACATTTTTGGGATTTCTATTGGATTGAATTTAGTGAGTTTAAGATTTGGACTTTGTACATCCATTGGACACATTCTGACTTGAGCTGAGAGAATCAACCAGGAGGTACCTTGCATGCTCCAAGCAGGTTGTTTAGTAGTGTTTGTCAGACTGGTGATCAGTTCACTAAAGCTTTACTCTGTGTCATCACTAAGTGACAGGCATAGCTCAGTTTAGCAAACAAAGCACTTTACTTCCAAGATTTTGCATTGTGATTAATCCAATTATCTCCCCTTCTGTAGGAGAACAGTGATTATATTGGATGGTTTTGTTTCCTGCAGCAGAATAATTTTCTGCATGACCAGCAATAACGTAATATGGGAGATTTTAATAAATGGCAATTATTTTTTTTAAATTAAACTTTTAACAGAATGCAGATTGTAATTATATGGCAGATATGTGCACAAAATTATGAGCCACTCTTAAAACTGTTAACCGTGAACTGTGTTCCAATACAGGATAGCTATGACAAAAGGAACAGATTTTACCCTGCCCACAAAAAAACAAAACAAAAAACAAAAACAACTTAATACAAGCAGAAGGGTTGCATCCTGCTCCTATTGGAGTTTGGCTATTGGCATCAATGACAAGGCAGTCTATGCATTATTACACCCAAAGACCTATGTTAAAAAGATTGTTTTTAAGGTTGCAAAGTCAAGCGCTCAAAAATTAGGAAATGCCAGAATTAAAGTTGCCCATGCAATTCTGGTATTTCCAAACTTTTGAGTGCTTGATCTTGCAACATTTAAAGAACATTATTAATACAGTTTGTGGGTAATTTCCTAGGTTTTTTAAACACCAGACTGGGGGGTCAGAGAGCGGGGAAGGGAAAGAAATTATGTCACGTGACATCTTGTTGAAATGCATATTATTCAGCAGCAAGGTTGGAACCTTTAGATGCACAGCATAGACCTCTGCCGCTCGAGCTAATGGAGTAACTGATAGTAGAAACTTGTCTGTCTCTATGTGTCTCGACAGTAGAGGGGGATGAGACATGCCTTTGCCAGTGGATTTTACATTGCTGACATTAGAGGAATGTGCTTTGGTGTGTAGATGCATACTCTTCTACCTGTTCTCCACAATCTTGACCCCTTCTGTCCTGTTTCAGTTCAGTCTCTTCTCTGCTCTTGCTCATTCTCCCAATCCCATGTTCCTTGCCAACCTAGTCCCATGGTCTACTCAGGGTTTGTCTTCACTACTGTACTACATCTGCACAACTGTATCTATGCAGCTGAGCTGATATAGCATGTGTAGTGAAGACATGCTAGGCCAACTGGAGAGCACTCTCACATTGATATAATTACTCCACCTCAATGAGAGGCAGAAGCTATGTTGTCAAGAGAGCATCACCTGCCGACATAGTGCAGTGTAAACACCCTTTTAAATCGATGTAACTTACATTGATTTTCAAACTTCTAAGTGACGTAAGATGCATCGACATAAGCAGTACTGTAGTATATACAAGCCCTCAGACTTCTCATCCCAGTCCTAGACTCTTTGACCAGCTGGTTCTCATCTCTTCCTGGGAGCTTCCTATCACAGTCCTAGTCTGTACTCCCAATCTCTACCTGTCCCCACACCACAGTCCCAGTCTCCTTGCCAGCCAGTCCCATTTTTCCCCAGCTCATCATCCAATCAGTCTCTCCCCTGCCCCCCTCTCCCCAGCTCTGAGTCCTGGTACCATTCCCAGGATAACAGTCCAACCTAAGTCTCTCCAGGCACCCCATTCCTGGTCCCTTGCCCTACACACTGCTCACATTCCCTCTACAGTGGTTCTTAACAGAGCTGACTGGAGGATGAAAATTCTGTTTCCCAGCATCATCTTCAAAGGCTTCAAAATTTTCCCAGTGAGGAACAAATCCAAAACTTTTTCAAATGTTTTTGCTAAAATGGAATTGTCAAAATGTCTAGTTTTGAATAAAAAAACCTGGAGGAATCCACCTTTATGTCACAGTCCTCACCAGGAATAGTTGAAATTTCAGAAGAAATTGCAGTGCACTGGGTTTAAAAAAAAGTGTTAATTAGCAAGATTTGACATTAGAAAGCCATTAAGTCCCTCCATTAGACTCCTTTTACTGATCTTTATAGTTTTGACTGGTTTCTACTGGTCTCCATTGTTTCTACTTGTGGGTCAGTAGCTCCAGGAAACAATAGATCAGAGGATCCATTGTTCTGTTCCAAAAGCCATGTGAGAACTGAAACCAGCTGAAAATGTATCTGTACAAGGAGCAGCAAAAGGAAAACTTATCACAACGTTTTTTTCCTGACTGAAGTAGATAAGGACAGACAATAATGAACAGAACATTAGCAGATGAGGAAGGTTCCTTAACCCTTGAGTATCTCAGCAGTAGTCTAAGGAGTGTACAGGCTTTCTGGCAGTGGAAATTTAAGTTGTACATGATGGCCAATTGGAGAGAGGGGAATGTTTGGATCTTCAAAGCTGATATTACCTCAATATGGTAATATCTCTGTTAGATCATTACCTTTATCACTGCAGAGGGTTGCAGAAACCAGATTCAATTCAGCTTACTTTATGTGGAGTACAAGCTAAAGTTTTAAATGTGCAAAAATATTTTACAGTTTTACTTGAAAAGGAGGAGGAAACCTGAGGTTTGCTTCGTTTTATGGAATCACAATTTGAGTCATTAATTCCAGACAATGTATCTTCAAAGAATGGAAAACATGTAGAAGTTTTACAAATATTCAACACATACTACTTGTAAACTCTCTGATTTATGGACCTGATCCAAAGCCCACTGAAGTCATTTGAAAGACTCCCATTGAAGTTGAGGGACTTCATATCAGCCTCTATATTGCCAGGGAATTCTAATAACCAGTTGCCTCTTCAGGTTTTTAAAATAGTTCTCAAATAGGTGCTTGAAATTAAAAAGTAATGTGTCCCTCCAATAAACAAAGCCCTTTTTAGTCAGCTTACTCTCTTCACCAACATCAAATAGTCTCGGAGGGGGAGATTTTCAAAGACCCAAATGATAATGAGGCACCTAATTCCCACTGAAAGCCAATATGCACCTAACTGCCGGTTGTGCTGTTGAAAATCTCTCACAATACCCCTATTGCTGACCCAGGTTTTGCTCAACCACCTGATGTCTTCCCAAGGAACACCTCTATTGTGACATTTGTCTTTACGGTGTATCAAACTGGGAATGGATTTTATGACGAGCGAGATGGTATAATGGAAATATTATTCAGTGATTAGACAGATTTTTTTTCTTTCCTGGCATGATGGGAAGAAAAAGCATGTTAACCTTTTTTGACAGAGATTAAACATGAACTATGAAGAGAAATTTTAAACTCAGATTCCCCTGTTGTTGCTAGATGAGATGAAATGGCAAAGTGCGTTTGTTTTATGATCCTAACTAGAGGCCAGATTTGTGTTTCTTAAGAATAAAGCTTTCAACAACCAAAAAAAGTCTCTCCTCAACCCTAGATACTCAAACATCCAATCCAAGAGAGGAAAGATTTTTGAGGAAATTGTAACAATAACATTTCTGTCCCTTATAATTATTTTTAGTGATTTCTTTCTTCTTCTTGAATGTAGAAATATATATCTTCAGTCTGAGACTGACAGTTTTATCATACAGAATTAAAAGTTGAGCTACAGCATGAGTGGAAGATTGTATATTTATAGCTTTGCTTTATTCCAACTTTTTAAGTTTCTGTACTATTAGCCACAGTTCATGAAACTACATAAGCCCGGGTCTTGCAAAGAGTTACACACATGCTTAACTTTACATCCTGTAAGCAGACCTTCCATGAGAATATTCACAGTGCTGAAAGTTAAGTGCTTTCAAGTCTCTGCAGGATTTGAGTCCTTTTTTGTTAACATTTTTGCTATTATATATCTCTGCTGGTGCATTTTAGGGAGATTTTAAGTATTGTGAATGGCTATGAAAGATTCTTGTATAAGAAAACAATGAGGGGAAAGAATGTTTTGTGTAAGACTTTCAAAAGTGCCTAAGTCCCGTTGAAAGTCATTGAAACTTAGATGTGCTTGAAAATTTTAAGGTACAGGACTGGGAGGCTGGAATCCTTGTCCAAATCTTAAAAAGCCAAAGATCTTCAGAATATCTGAAGTAGCACTTACTGAGTGTAATTATTCAAACTTGGCCAGACAAGATCATGCAGTTTTACTATCATGAAGAATTACAGTGGTGAGTCCAGGTTACTTATGTTCATTTTTTCAAAGTTTACCGTGAGATTTTGTATGTTTTTGTGTGCAGTTTTCCAATGATGATGATTTTTTTTGCAAGCACTTATGTGTATTTTCCCAATATTAGGGACAGATATGCCCATTTTGTTTACACTCCTGTTTTATAGCCATAGAAGCAGGGGAAGAAATATTTAAAGGAGAGAGGAGATATTATTTCAGTTAGCACGTCAAAAGTGCACAGTGGAAACCTGAAAGGTGTAAAATAGTGCAGATTCCAACTGGCAGAGAACGCAAAGATTGGAATAGTTTGAGGCTAGCAAAACTACTAAAGCACAATAACTGGGCTTTCACTTAAGTATCATGCCTGGCAAATAAAGAAACATACTTTATTATCAGTATAATCAAGATCTTGTGCCTGGTCTAAGTAATGTTTGCAGCAATTTTGCAAGGCCATACTACATACATTAGATAGTCTTTATGTCAGTCAAGAATGTATCACCTCTAAAAATCCTTCTAACTTCCTTGCTTAAATATAGTCTCATATTCCCGAAAAAGTGGTGTTTTCGCTTATCCATTTTTATGTCTGTTTCTGGAGATGCCCAAAGAATGCAAAAACAATGTTCATGAATATTTGTTTGCTTTTCCAAACAAAAGCTCAGTTCAATCATATTGTGAGCACCTTTTTACCTGCTTTATGCAATCATTCATGTGAGTACATTTTGTGATGTAACAATACTTGCAAAATGGCTGTTCTAAGAACAAATAATATACCAATATTGACATGCATTCAAAGGTATATGCACATGAACAAGACTCTTCTGTTCACTTTTCATTATTCACAAATGCTATTCATTATTTGCCACTTGTTATTATTCTCCTATTTAAAATATTTCCGACAATCAGGATATTAGCAACATTTCCACACGACTTAAGGGGCTCTGCAAGTAAAGAATAGCCAATAATGAATAGTTGAAGTGAACCCTTTGCAAATAATGTGAATATTATTTGTCAGAGTTACTCAGTAAAATCTTATTAAGGACAAATAAATTTACATAAATACAGTAATTGCAGCACTGGATCAGACTTGAGCTCCAGTTAGCCCAGTATCTTCTCCCTGACCATGTCCAGCACCAGCTGCTTCAGAGGAAGATGTAAAAACCCCACAGAAGGCAGTTGTGGGATAATCTATCCTCCACATTAGATCTCATTTTGATATCTAATAGTTAAAGATTAAGCCCTGAAGCATGAGGTTTAATATGCCTTCCAATATTTTTAGTACCAATAAGAATTGCAACTCCAGAGCATCTTTTTATCCACATAAATATACATGAAATTAACATGGATACACAAACAATTAATGAACTGAGAATGGGCTTAAATTGGTCATATAGTTTATTTGCAATAAATAAGACCACGTTTTTCTCTTATGATTATTTTATTTATTTGTGTTTCAGTAGGGCCAAGAAACCGATGCCCATTGTACTGGGCACTGTAGAAACATAAAAACAGAGGACTGCTTCTGCACTCAAAAATTTACAGTCTAAGTATCAGCCTGGAGACAAAGGATGTAACCAACATCCACAGTGAGATTATTTGTTTTACTTTGATGTTCTCTACACATGCAGAAAGTCTATTTGAAAGTTTAATGGAAGTGTTAGTGCTTAAGTGATAACTTGCAGCAGCAATATGCAGAAAGGAAATGTGGAAATCACTTAAGTGTCAAAAATATAATTTGTTCATTCCCCTAATACACTGCACATAGTTTATCTACTCCACTGCTGTTATGTAGCATACTGAACTAAAGTTCAGGATGATAATAGATTAATGAGACATTTCTCACAATATAAATGAGGAAGTTAGCAGATTTACATTACTGTAAGCCAGAAGATGGATGAATGTAATTTCTATTTTGGTGCCTTGAATTTAATTAATCAGTGTTGCCAGGAGAAAACGCATTATTGGGAACATGCTTCAAGGGAATTTGGATTATGGTTGTACTAGGGCCGTGTAACTGGAGGTGTTATTTACTATGGATCATCGCAACAAAAAATGAGGGCCCAATTCTGTGATATGCTAGGTACTTTGACAGGATCAAGCTCTTACTTTGTAGGAAGATGGAATAATTTCTGTTATATTTCCATGTGCTGAAAAGCAGGTATAGGAAAAGTATGAAGTTATGGGGAAAAAACTGCATTTTGTTTCTTTGGTCTTAAATTTCTTTAATTTTTTGTTTTGTTAAAAAAATGTAAAAACTTTGTTTCTATTTAGACTTTAAAAATACAGTCATAATCTTAGAATACTGATAATTCCCTAATTCAGGAAAATAAACTTGATTGCTTTCATGGGTAGGACGGAACTTAAACACGTGGTAAACTGCTTTTCTCAATAGAGGCCATTCTTTTTGTCCATAGATCTTTTTGTTTATAAGAATAGAGTAATATTCCTTTAACTAGTCTGTGAGCCTTCTAGTGGCGCTCACTGTGTTCTGTGGTTAGAACTGGACAGAAGCAAGCCAGGGCAGCAATATGTACTTGTATCTAAGCCTTGCATGTTGTGATTATTTAGTAAACACATTTATTTGAACATCACCGTGCCCACATGAGTCCTCTATATTATGTTCATTTTGTTAAGAGCAAAAGATACAATAGAGCGTGAAATGCTTTACAAAGGTATTATCCCCATTTTAGATGTAACCCTCTTGGGGATATGTCTTAATTCTGAAAGAGGCCTTGAGCACAGCCTTGTCTAAGACCTTGTCTACAGCTGATATTCTACCACTTTGGCTACACTAGTATAGTTAAAGCAGTGCAATTACCCCTAGTGTGAACACAGTTACACCAGTATAAAAGTCAGGAAGGGGAATAAATGATACCAGTATAAACAATTGTACACTGTTATAACTGTATCTACACTAGGGGTTGTAATGATATATTTGGGTTTTTAAAAGAATCACTCCCCTAACCAACAAGTTTACTGGTACAATACCTGTGTGTAGACCAGGGCAAAGAACTTACATCCTGTGTACCTGAACAGTGTTCAATAAAAGTGGCAATATTTGATCTTGCAGCCTGTTGCCACTTCTGTTTTCCCAGGCAAAGTAATGAGGAGTGAGAGAGAGGGAGGGGTGAATAAGACTTTAAAAATAAAAGCATAATAAAACACTTTGTGAAGGGATAGAGAAAGACAGAGCCCTGGTCTACAATACAGATTAGGTCGATGCAAAGCAGCTTATGTCAACCTAACTCTGTAAGTGTCTACACTAAAATGTCGCTCCCGTGGATGTAGTTGCCCGCTACGCTGACTGACTAACTCCACCTCCACAAGAGGCATATTGCCTGGGTCAACTTAGTTAACTTAACACAGTGGCAAAGTAGACACTGTATTGCTTACATCGACTGTTGCTGCCTTTCAGATGTTGGCCCACAATGCCCCCCCACTAACAGTTGAATTGGTGCAAGTGCTCCTGGTAAGGACGTGCACCACAAATACAAGGAGCGTAGTGTGGATGTGCAAAATCAATTTAATTACTGCTGTGGCTGTATGTCAACGTAACATAGGTTGCCATAATTTTTTAATGTTGACATACCCAGAGTTCTTTGCAACTCCTCACTTCATCCAGTTGTTCTTCCAGTCAGCAGAGAGAAGGAAAATAAATGAGAAAATCTGTTATTTGTGTTACCATGAATTTCAAATGAACCAACAGTGAGTGTTCCCTAATTTCGAGGTGGATGTATATTGACTTCTGGAAGTAGGAACAGACTTTTACTGAGCAATCCAAATGAATCCATCTGTTCCAGTTAGCCTTTCAAAAATGCCAAGAAACAACCTTGCAGGTATTCTAAGTATCCTTCATCACTTTCTGACATGTAAAAAATCGTTTGGGTCAAGAGCAAAGTACCATATGAGATTTATAGATAGATAGATATAATATAGATATATACTATATACTAGAAAAAAAGATCACTAGTTCTAATGTTCATGAAAATGCTGCACCATGATTACTCTTTGATTGTCTTACTAGTTGGATGATTAAAATATTTTCTTTAAAGATCACCCTCAAAGAAACCTAACTAAAATGCTTTTAGTTTATTATATTTTACATTCTTATAATCTTTTTGTTTGTTGTATTTGTTTCCACCCCCCATTTCCTCCTCACTTGGTTACTAAAGCAAAAATGCAATTGTGCGAACATAGTGATTTCCCTATTCTAGTGCTATGTTGCAGGTCAAGAAATGTCTAAATCAAAGATGTACTTACTGAAATGTTCTTTGTGGATTATTTTTATTCCATTTATTTCAACTGAATAGGGAACTGTGCAATCTGAAATGTCTGTTTTATAGCTTGCTACCATAGAGAAGGGAAAAACACACACACAGTTGTAATCAGAGATAGTTGAACAATGCAAATATAGTGAGTTAAAATTCTGCTGGCCCTTGTAGAGACAGAAAAATGGAATCTCACAAAAAGAGTGGTAGGGGTGAAGCATAAGTTACAATAAGAATGAGTTTCCAAAGAAGAAGAGTGAAGGAGCT
This sequence comes from Lepidochelys kempii, assembly GCF_965140285.1. Classification (NCBI taxonomy): domain Eukaryota; kingdom Metazoa; phylum Chordata; order Testudines; family Cheloniidae; genus Lepidochelys; species Lepidochelys kempii. Next base: position 130,919,649 of record NC_136381.1, on the reverse strand, counting down.
CAGACCCTATTATATACCTTAAATACCTTCCCAAAGGTTATCCCAACAATGGTTAAAACATTCTTTAAAGAGTGAAAGGCTCAAGGACATCATAATTCTTGAAGGGAGACAGCCTCTTTGATTATAAATTCTTCAAAAGGAACAGGTTTCAGAGTAGCAGCCGTGCTAGTGTGTATCTGCAAAAAGAAAAGGAGTGAGGTTCCATTTTTCTGTCTCTCCAAAGGCCAGCAGAATTTTAACTCACTATATTTCCATTGTTCAACTATCTCTGATTACAACTGTGTGTGTGTTTTCCCCTTCTCTATGGTAACAAGCTATAAAACAGACATTTCAGATTGCACAGTTCCCCATCCCATTAAAATAAATGGAATAAAAATAATCCACAAAGAACATTTCGGTAAGTCTCTAAAGTGCCACAAGTACTCCTTTTCTTTCTTCAAAAGGAACAGTTCATTATCACTACAGAAATCTTCCTTCACTTCTCTTACCTTTCACTTTCAAAATGAACATAAATAGGTATTGGTAATGTCTTTGACAGGTGTTGTGTTTTACTGTTTCTGCAATATTCATTCCAGCTGTGATTGAACCCTCTGCTTACATGAGGGCTACTGACTGAAAGGGAGAAAGAGAAATGATTGACTGAAATTCTTGAATCCCACAACAAGCATAACTAATCAGGCATTATGAGGCTGTCTGGTGTGAGAACTGAGGGAAAGAAATCCAACTCCCAACCTTGCACAGATCTTGGGTCTGCAGCTGCTGTGTCCCTCAATATCCCTTTTCCAGCCATGGGATAATTGTAAGGACAGATCCAGTGGTCCTCCTCCAGCCCATCCGCAGTGTCCCTCTCTGCACTGGCAAATTCGGAATTAACATGGAGCTCTCTTCAACAGCACACAGGGAGTATGGAATTCCCCCAGCACAACTGCTCCACCCGTTCTGCCTTCCCCATCGCAGGGGTGCTATAGGTATTCTATGGAGAGAAGAGGCTCCAAACAATGGGTAAATTTCATCAGTTGAAAATAAAGTGAAGCTCTTTCAGCATTAAAATCCTTCAACTGAATTGTGCTCAGCTCCAATTCAAGGGACACAGACTCCTGGTTACTCACAGCCACCTTCATCTTTCTGGATTATGTATGCATTTCTGTAAGGTGCTCCATTAAAAAAAATATATTTATTTTCATGCAGTCACGAGAACACCACTTTTCACTGCTTTTGCTAGAAGTCATATCCCCCGCCCCGCAGAAAACCCAACTCCCCAGCAAAAAACAAAGCCATATTAGCTGTATCTCCTCTGGTGTTACATCTTGGAGACCTTTTTAAAAATAAATAAATAAATGAAAATGTATGTAGGGATTTCATCAGCACTCCTGGGACCCTGTAAATAGTTATTAATCATCATCTAAAGCAGTGGAGTTTTTGCAGTTATGCTTGACCTTTCTTTTTATAGAAAAGGAGCTTGTATTATAATAGGGCTTTACAGCTTTTTGCAGCGTACCATTAAATTTACCTTAAGCAATGTTCGTATCTATAAGTGGTGTACAGAATGAAATATCTTTTTAATTACATGTTGAATGATCTGACATAAGAAGAGATTTGAATGAGCTATGTGACTCTAATTATATTCACAGCATAAAATTATACTGTAAACCCTCTGTATTACTTTGCAGTGGTGCTACCCATCTCTATAAGATATTTTAGTAATGTATTCTATCATAGTGGCCCCAAATGCTATGGAGACTATTTTTGGATCTGCTCCTGTCCTTTTCAGACACTCAGACAGCATAGAGAGAGAAGAGACTGCTACTAACTTTTCTGCCAGGGAATTTCTAGCAATCATAGAGCTGGTGCATTGGACCTGGACAAGTATAGTAGGTGGAAAGAAGGGTGAGCAGAGGTAGTGGATGGTACACTATATTCTGGCAATCACCTGCAGGCATGTGGTGGTTGGAAGACAATAGCTAGCTGGCTCAGTGCACAGTAACCAGCTGTTTGGCAGTCTCCTCATCTCTGTTGCGCCCAGCAGAATCAGGATACAGCAGGGGGGTTTTCACCTTTTCCTTTTCTCCCCCCTCTCACCCCGTGCTGCATTTTTCCTCTTTGCAACTTTTCCAAATGGAGAAACTGCTGAAATGTTGCAGTAGGGGGGAAAAAGAAAAATAGAAGCCTGTTCTTTCTATTTCAGATAGTGGCAAAAACAGGAAAAAAAGGGAGGAAAAGAGAGAAACCAAAATAAAAAATGTAATTTAAAAAAAATCAAAAGAAAATATTCACTTTGAAATGAAGATGTTCTTTTCTCCAGTTTTCAAAATTTTCAAAAGAAAATTTACATCAAACAAAATTTTCCTGGGGGGAAAAAATAGTTTTCACTAGGGTTGAGTGACCATGTGGGAAATTTTCCTGGCCTATGGAAAAGTCCATTATTTCAGTATTTGGTTTTGACTCGGTCTGGACAAAACTGCATTGTGAAAACTTTGAGCAGAATGAAAAGTTAAAAAAAAAAAGATTAGAAATATTGAAATGTTTCATTTTACTTTTTTGATTAAAACAATGTTTCAACAATCACGAATTGAAACATTTTGTATTGGTGTGTTGAATCAAATTGAAACATTTCACTTGGACTCATTTCAATATTAAATTGCATCTGCCAATGAAGGTCGGATGGAATTTGAAACAGATGAGGCTTGTCTACACTACTGCTTAAGTCGATGTAACTCACGTCGCTCAGGGGTGTAAAAAGCAACCTACTGAGCAATGTAAGTTACATTGATTTAAAGCGGCATTTACACCGTGCTATGTTGACAGGAGATGCTCTCCTGCTGACGTAGCTTTCGCCTCTCATTGAGGTGGAGTAATGCCAATGGGCGAACACACTCCTGTCGGCATAGTGCATCTTCCCCAGACTGTAGCATGGTAGTGTAGACTACCCCTTAGACTAAATCAAAATTTTCCATAGGGTTTTGCAGCAATTGCATTTTATCAATTCTCACCTAGCTTTCATTTTGACTAAACCTGTTTTTGCTAGATAAGATATTCAGTTGAAAAACTTCAGCTTAAAAACTAATGATAAAAGACTTGATTTAAAGTTGATCCCTCCCAGTAAGTCTCTGCTGCTTTGTGGTTGTTGGATTGTAAGCTCTTAGCATTGATTGTATGCCTCTCCCACCAAAACAACAACAATAAAACCATTTCTTCACTTGTGTCCATTTTGTCTACACTTGAGGCTCCACCTTGACTATGGAATCAGCATAGTCATTATATCTTTTTAGGCAAAGCAATTGATAAATATATTTTAAAAGGAACTTCAGTGACAAGTATGCTAATACTTCCAAAGGGCCTTTTTTCTTTTGTATATCTCGGCCATTTACACTAATGGGCATAATGAAGCATATTTCTTTAAGATTTTTGTGTGTCCTAAGCCACTTAAGCAAAGCTAATTATATCTAAGTGAGCCTGCATATTTTGTCTGGACACAGTCACTGCCTTCCCAGCCAGTGTGACACTTTGATCAATTATTAATTATACACAAAGTAGAGTTTGCTGGCATCCAGTAAAGATTGGCCTGCCTGTTTTCTTTTCAGCTCTGATTGAGCTCCAAGGCTTTTGCTGGCATTTATATAATTTGATTGCTTAATGAGATTGCTAGTTTTTTAAAATTCTTTTCTTTCTTTGTTTCTAAATTATTTCCACTTTTATTTTCTTCCAAAAGATCCCTTTGGCTGGAATTTTATTTTGCTGAATGATGGTGCACATCTTTTGAAATCCAACTGGCTATCTTGACGAGAAAGATGACGACAATGATGATAAAAATCAGTCATACATTTGGCAAGATCTAGAGCTGTTTGACATTTCTCAAATGAATAGAGCTAGGCAGTATTTTTTTTTCCATTCTATGGACAAAAATTAAAATTTCAAATAATTTTCCCATCCTGAATCAGGATAAAAAGACAAAATATCAAAAATGTTCACAAACTGAAAATAAATAAACAAATAATTTCAGGCCAATAATTAAAAATAATTATTTCATTTCAATAATTCCAAAATGTTTCTTTTTTCTTTTTACATTTTATTTATTTGTCATAATTAGTTTAATTTCAAAACAAAAAAAATATTTCCAAACTAGAAAACTGGAATTTTTAATTTTCAAATTGTCGTTTTTTAAAATTTTGTCTTATAACTCTTATTTTTTCAAGACATTTCTCTAAGCAGACCCTTTCCAGACCAAAAAAAAAAATATTAAACCGATATTTTCCAACATTTTGTCAAAAAATTCCTACCCAGCTTTACAAATGTAAAGATTTTTGTATTGAAACATGATTTTTTTCAATGAAAAAGATTGGCTACAACTGTTCTTTTTTTCCCTCAATATTTTGTCCTTCTTTTGAGGTTTTGAATAAAGATATTATTGAAACCACAATTGATATATCAAATTTTCAATTTCCAGCAGTCAATATATAAAAGGTCTGGCAGTTATGAAAAGTCAAAAAAGAAATGTATTGGTCTAAGCAAAGCCAACATGTTTCAGAACTTTCATTAAATTGAATAAGTTGTGAAAATTGTATTTCAGGTCAAACCAGACATTTCATTCAACACAGAATGAAATTTGTTGGGAGTATTTTTAATAAAACTAAAGGAAGTGAATGATCATAAATGTCTAGAAAAAGGGGTAAATAGTGAGGTGGCAAAATTTTCAGATGACACAAAATTCCTAAAATAGAGTTAAGACCCAGGCAGCCTGTGAAGAGCTACAAAAGGATCTCTCAAAACTGGGTGACTGGGCAACAAAATGGCAGATGAAATTTAATGCTGATAAATGCAAAGTAATGCACAAACATATAAAATGAGGGGGTCTAAATTAGCTGTTACCACTCAAGAAAGAGATCTTGGAGTCATTGTGGATAGTTCTCCGAAAACATTCACTCAATGTGCAATGGCAGTCAAATGTAAACAGAATGCTGGGAATAATTAAGAAAGAAATAGATAATAGGACAGAAAATATCATGTTGCCGCTATATAAATCCATGGTACACCCACATCTTGAATACTGTGTGCAGATGTGGTTGCACCGTCTTAAAAAAGATATGTTGGAATTGGAAAAGGTTCAGAAAAGGGGGAAAAACATTATTCAAGGTAGAGAAAGTAGATAAGGAAGTGTTGTTTACTAGTTCTCATAACACAAGAACTAGGGGTTGTCAAATGAAGTTAATAGGCAGGTTTAAAACAAATAAAAGGAATTATTTCTTCACACAATGCACAGTCAATGTGAAGGACTATGAGAAGGAGAAGGACAAGTCCCCAGATGCAGGGGAAGCCACCCTAATACTGAATGGCTCCTGCCCTCTCAATTATCTGAACTCTGGATTATAAGAATAAAATCTGTGTCCCCCATGCTATTTGAATAATCAGGAGTACACTATATTCCTAAAGAGATGGGCTAGGTAATGTAATAGGTCTGTATTCCACAGGACAAATTAATACTTGCATAGCTTGCAGGGCTGTGAAGAGAAGATGGAGGTGCTGTGTGAGATCCTTCCCTTCCTTTGCACTAAGGGAACAAAGTTCTGCCTATCTCCTGTAAGGGAGGGAATGTTATTGAGAAGAAGCTTCTCTCCATCCTCTCCCCAGCACACTTTAATTAGGCCAGCCATAAGCTGGCTCTAAACATCTAGGATATAGATGTTGGAAGGTAATTCCTTTGAACCTGGTGCTCTGATAAGGCAATTAGAGCCACTGAAGTTTACCTACTCTAGTGCAATGAGAAAATCTTTTAAAACTTTGAGCCTGTCTCCGAGAAAAAGGCAAGTAAACCTCTCCAATGTTACCTTTCATTTATTTTATGAAAGTTCAAAATGAAGAAATCATAAAGCTATTTCTCTGTATATGAAGGCTTGTTAGCAACCACCAAGTTTAATGAAAGCTGAAAAGTAAATAACTCAACTAAGTTGACTCTATAAATTGTAGCAAATTATCTGTTATGGGTCTGATGTTGATTTCACTTTTGCGGGTTTTAAATAAGTGTAACCACAATGACTTAATTAAAGCTACTCCTGATTTAGACTTTTGGATTTGAGGTCAGATCTATCATATATAGGTTCCTAAGATGTCTGCATCACTGTAGAATGTGAGTGCCTTCTAGTAGTGCATTAAATGACATAACTAACATCTGTCACATTTGGTTTATTCTCTCTCTGATTCTTTCTACAGGAGGAGAATTGTGTGTGCAGTGTTCAGTTTTGGGTTTTTTTTTAATTAATATGATATGCTGTCATGTGTTTATATTACAGAGAGCAAGGTCAAAGAAATGTGCCTTGTGCTTGGAGCAGGAAGTGGTGAGATTTGTGATGGTCCTTAGTTCCTGTGAGGGAGTTCATTCCACAGTCTTGGACAGGCACCAAGAAAAGCCCACACAGAGCTTTACCCTTATGATGTAAATTTCCATTTTGCCTGAGGAGTAGAGTTCACCACCACTGTATTCATCCCAAAGCTTTAGGAGATATTTTAGGTATCCTGGGCCATGGCCATTGATGCTAAGGACTAAGACCTTGAATTTAACTCAATATTCTATGGGAAGCCAAATTCAAGAGCAGCAGATGGGTTTGATGTGTTTGTGGTAGCCCCAGCAGGAGAGTGCTGCACTCAAGAATTGCTGGAATGCATGCACTGTAAAATGCAGTTCTGGCTCCCTAAAAAAAATGTTGAACCAATGTCCTAGAGCATCCTGGCATGACTCAATCATCTGGTAGCCAGATTTTTGAGAAGCATTCAGTGCTAGCTGGAGTTTAAGTGTTAATGTCTTCATGCCCAGGTATCTTACATTGCTGTGGTAGGTGAAGAGGTCATGGTCATTGTCTGACAGCTTGAGATGGAGTATCCTATTAGTCTCTGAGTCTACTCTACTGTGTCCACTTATTTTCTCCCACATATGGAATTATGGGTACAAATCAGAGCATTTGTTCTTCCAATTACATAGAGCACACTCACTGTCAGATACTTTGAGGCACAAGCCTGCTTGCAACAGAACAGTTAGTGGTCCCAGAATACCAGTATACTGGCAAGTTCGCCCAGAAAGTAAGCTCTGCCTAGCTGAGACACTAGGATTAAGTGGTACTCCCAGATTGTGCAGATCTTCATAATAGGATTCTTCTTCTCCTTTCTTAGATGTTATGATCAGCCGTCTAACAAGCTAAAAATGTTGACATTTAAATTATCACGATTGGCCAGTTGAGTTAACAGCTCACTGAGATGAATGGATAGTTAATGGATTGCAGAGCAATTCTTAATTGCTGTCTGCTAGACCAGGCCCAGAATATCTAAAAAAGCTCCTAAAGATCTGGTAGGAATACATGGTGGTGAACTCAGGCAGAAGTCACTGCACTAGTTGCGCTCACTTCAGGTTTTGAAGGTTAGCTTTGCATCCATAAATGCTAGAGACTATTTTTAAAAAAATGAAAACTATTATTATGGCGCACTGGACAGTTTGGAGGAGCTGAGAAAATACAATGTCCCCACACAGTTCCAATTAAAACCGCACTCACAATTCAATTGTGGATGCAAAATCTCAGCCATACATTTTGTGGGCACAAGTTGTTTCAGAAAAAGGCAGGTTGTATTTTGAATATTTGTCCGAGTCTGTATTTTACAGTGAATTAATACTTAAATAATTAAACTTTGTATGGCACAATAAGTGTCCACCAGGCCTGAGTCACCACTGATTTATTTCAGTTTTATGGCAGTGACATAGGATATTATCCATTCTGTGCTGCACTTGGCATTGTACAGAACCAGCATTTAACAGTGTAATGATTGTGTCCATAAAACTTATTCAACTGTGCAACAAAGAACTACAAAACTGCAGACTATAATTTCCAGAACAGATTCATGCAGTTTACTTATGTGTAATATTGAGTTTCTCCCAAACAAATATGGTTATGCTGTCCCTTCACAACTGCATGTGCAGACTGGTTAGGTAGACATATAACTGGATGTTTGTATGCCCAATTGCTACACTTACATACAAATGATGTGTGTAACCACACCTGAACTTTTCTGAAAATCTAGCCCTTTATGTCTAATTGTAAACTGCACAGACTTTGAATTAAAATTGTGAGCCAATTTTCACAACATGATCTGTCCCTGGTTGTCTAATTTACATATGTAAGTAAATCAGATTTTTACTGTAGTAATATCAACACCGACAATGGATTTGAACAATGAAAAGAGGGTAGGATTGGTGGGAACTGGTTGATTAAATGTGTCAACCATAACTTTTAAAAAAGATAAGTCAATTCATTAGACACTACAGTATTTATCATCAGATAAATTTGGGAGATAACTGTTTAATAACACATAACTGTTTTACACTGAAATGATCAGTCATGTGAACTAATTAACACTCTTAGTACCACCCACTTTCAGAGCATGACCAAGAGAATTATATCCACTTGCTAATCTGTATTCATGCTATTACTGTGCATATACATAAGAGCCTTGTACATTCAGTTCTCAAATTAATATCTAGAAATCCTTCATGGTCAATAGGTGGACAGAGGTACAGAACAATACTTACACCTTGTCCACACTACACAGTTTTGTCAACAAAAGTTAGGTTTCATCGACAAAACAGTGGATGTCTACACACAACAATGCTCCTTCCACTGATTTAACTCTCCTGCTACACCGACGTAATAAACCCACTTTAATGTGTGGCATAGAGCTGTTGGTGACGCAGTTAGAGTGAGGCAGTGTCAGTGTAGACATGGCACTAGCTTATGTTGTCCTATGTGGCCTCAAGGAGGAGTCCCACAATGCTGATCATGACCACTCTGGTAAGCAGTTTCTACTCCACTGCCCTGCAGCCAGGTACACAGGCATGGACCCCGCCCCCCTGAAAGCCCTGAGAATTTTTGAAATTCCATTTCCTGTTTTCTCAGCGTGGACAGCTCACACTGCATCTTCCCAGATGACCATGCTGGCTTTCCACAGCAAACAGGTTCCCACATGGCGTACAGCAGAGTTGTTGGATCTGTTGGGTCTGTTGGATCTGCTCTTATCCAGACATAGAAATTTTGACACCTATGAGTAGATTACTTGTGGCATGGATGAGAAGGGGCAAAAAATGACATGCAGCAGTGCCGTGCTAAGATCAAGGAACTAAAGCAGGCGTACCAGAAGGCAAGGGAGGTCAACCATCATTCTGGTGCAGTGCTAAAAACATGCTGCTTCTACAAGGAGCACTATGCCATGCTCAGCGCCGACCCCACCTCCACTGCCAAGAACCCCATGGTTACTTTGGGAAGAATGGAAGCAGCAGCCGGTGGAGTCAACCCCGAGAATGAAGTGGTGGATGAGGACGTTGAGTAGGAAGAGGTTGTAGGACAGGCAACAAGTTCATCCAGTGGCGTGGTGAGCCATGACTTCTTTTTCGGAGGAGATTAGCCAGTCCCAGCAGTCTGGCTCTGGCATGCCTGAAGCAGGGACCGGAAGCTCTCGTAAGGACTCATTTTTCTTTTATAGTGCATGGTTACATGCGGTAGAGGAGTCCTTTATTTTGTTACATGGTGCACATGGGGTAAGGGTTCAAAATTAATCCCAATTGTAGCAACTTCGGCCTGGTAAAATGACAATTTCTGTTCTCCACCACCCTCCTTCACCCCCTGCCAGCCTTCTGCTTCTAGCATCTCCATTATTTGACAAAATATAAGTACTGTTATTGCAGCAATCCTGTCCTGATGCAATGCTGTGCTCATATGTGCTTCCTTATGTGTCAGGTAGATTGAGTTACTATACAAATGTGAGAGAAAAAAATCTACTTCTTTTTCCCTATCAAACTGCTATACTTTTGCCCTGTCTCCTTGGAAACATAACCACTGCTTTATGTGTATTATATATTATATGTTTAAAGCTCTGGACTGGCAAATTTAATATCTTTCTATCACTGTTTTTATACTGTGCTCGTCACTATGGTACCTGAGTGCCTATGAAATAAGAGTAGAAAATAAAAAGCACTTTCTTTAACATGTTTTAATGTAATCTGTTTCCCTTATTTGTCTCCATAGATTATCCACATCCAAGTCTCTTCACAAGATATAATTGAAAGCAAGGATTATATATATCTTTTTGTTAAGTTTTTACTGTCTTTGTTTTAAGATTTTCCATTTCAATACATTCTGGTTTTAAATTTGCTACAATAATTACTTGGGGCTGTGTTGGAATCAATTAAGTTGTTTCCTGGGATCAAGGAAAAAACTGTTATGCAAAAAGAAAAGACATAATAATATGTAGCTGGTATGCATTTTTCAATCTCTCTTTTGTCAGTGTACAGGACTAGGCCCCAAAACTGCAAGCAGTTGTGCATGTTTAATTTTATGGGACTCCTCATGTGTAAGTTAAGCAAGAGACTTAAAATGTAATCACCAGTTCCACCTTACAGTTAAGGCTAGGTGAATAATGAATTGTTTGGTTTGCTGGCAATTCTGAAAAAAATAAATAGTTTTGGCTCTAACTGAAAACAACGGGTTTTTTTAATGTTTTGGTAAAGTGGAAAGTTACAAAAAGTGAGTCAAAACAAATCAAAATGTTTCAATATTACTGTAAATAAAAATTTTGAGTGGAAACATTTTAATGTCAAAACAAAATGTTTTGTTTCAACTTGAAACATTTCATTTTGATTTTCAGGCATTTTGACAAAAATAATGGAAAGAGAGACAGGGTGGATGAGAATCTTTTATTGGACCAGCTTATGTTGGTGAGAGAGACCAGTTTTCAAGTAGTGGAAGTGATTCACAAAATGGCTGGAGGAGAAGGAGATGATAATGGATAGTGATTAGGCCAGGGAAAGTGTGAGATGACTCTAAAGTCTGGTACTTGGGTCTACCATGTCCTAGATGAGTGTCCTAAATTCAAATTTCTGCCCCAATGACTAGTTATTTTTAAAACATAAAACAGTTTCAAGAAGAAAGATTGAGAAACTAGAATATTCGATAGCCACAATCCTCCTCTACATCAGGCAGAAGGTGGGGCTGAGCTTCGGTCTCCCACATATCAGGTGAGTACCCTAATCACTGGGATAAAGTTTATAAAGGAGGCATTACCACCGCCACCTTGTCTTCCTACTCCTCCTGTTTTGTAAATACTTTCCTTTGCTTTTGTCAAAATGCTTGAAAATTGAAACAAAACTTTTCATTTAGCTGCACTCACTTTCCATCCACTAAAAACACTGTTACCCTGTGGATAGCCACTGTGTGTCTTATCTGGCATTAAAAGTAATAGCATTGCCTTAAAGTAATACAGGAGTGCTTAAATAGCCAAACATGATTGCCTGAACTACTCTGCTCCTCAGCTGCTGCCAGAAAAAAAACTGCTGTTTAAGTGCTCATGTGTTTTCAGACAGCTGATGATATGGTTCCTTGAAGTGAGGGTGAGGGATTACAAAGCACAAAAATGCCTGCAGCCAGCACCAAGAAGTCATCTTAGATTTCCCATGAGAAGAAATCATGACCTGTAAATTCTCTTGTGTCTCATTAATTTTACCTGCAGGAGGTACAGAGGCACTCATGTTGAAAAGGTTTTTGACTTCACTGCAATAAAGGAAACAAATTCTAAAATTGCATTATTGGCCCAGATTACCCTCTCCCCTATTAAAAGTCACAGGAGGGAGATTTTCGGAATGCCGCTGTGAGTGTGGGTTTTTCACTGGAGTTATTTTTTATGGTAGTTAAATAATTTCCTGTTGAGATAAAGTGATATACATGACTATAAAGCATTGAGAAATTAATATAGACAAAGTTGGGTTTTTTGAAGGACTTATAGTAAGAAAGTGCTCCTTATTAAGATTTCCTTTCTAGTCTATCCAGATTCTTATACCGTGCCCATCACCATGATATCTGAGTGCATTAGGAATCTCTTTGGGGATGCTCAGATTTTAGTCAGATCGGAGAAGAAGCCAACTGCTGTGTATTTGAGTACTTGACAACTTGTAGGCCTTGGTCATCTCAGAACTTCTGGAGACCTAAGTGATATTTGGGATGAGGACCTCCAATCAGGTATCAAAAAGAAACGGTGCTCTCAGCACTCATTTCTGAAACTTTCCCTCCTTTACAAGTCACCAGTGGTTAGTGCTCTGACCGTGCAGATACCAGAAGGGACATTATCATGAGGGCTGGGTAAATAATCAATTTTTTTTTTGGTTCAGTGGTTGAACTGAAAAATAAAATAAAAGAAATAATAATTTCCGGTCAAACTGAAACAAAAAAAAATATTTTTCTTGGTAAAATGAAAAACAAAAAAAATTGGTTTAGGTTAAAGAAAAAATATCAGTTTATTTTGGGTTTTTTAACTGGTTTTAATGGTTTTTAATTAAATTTAGGTAAATTCTGAAAACAAGTCTTCCTGTAATGAAAAGCCATTTTTAAAATGGCAAAATGAAATGTTTTGATATTTCTGAAATAAAAAAACCCAGTCAAAACGATTTGCTGATTTGCTGAATTCTACCCCAAATCATAAATGCTTTTGGTCTGCCTGAATCTCTATTTTTTTTGCAACCCCCGCCCCCATTTGCATGAAAAAAATCATCCAGCTGTACTTACCATTGTGGATACCTTTTAGCTCTGCTTAGAATGACGATAGGTTATTACTGCCTATATGTGGCAGTAAGGCAGAGTACTGTTCTGGGATTGTATGTTGTATGAAGTGGAAGATGGAGATGTCCTGTAAGATATGTCACATGTGTGAAATTTGTAAATGTGTGTGATTAAAAAAAAGCCCAAAATGGGGGGTGGGGGGTCTTGGTTCCATGTGCTGTGTTGCAATGAGCAATGTTGCTGTTTGTACATGTTCCCCAAAGTTTGTGCACAGCACTGACCCCGGCTTTAGGCACAATGACCTCTTCGTTACTTCACTTTCCGTGATCAGTTTTTGCATTCCAACTTTCACAGAATCTTTGGATTCCAACATTCCATTTGGTTCTCACAGGCACAGTGATCTCTGAACCTGGTCGTATTAGAAACAAATAGATCTCTCAGCTATGCTTGCAGCTGTTTTCATCACTTTACACTGACTCAACGCATATTCTGGGTTTCAAAGTGACAAGCAGAAAGGCAATCCTGGAAGATTTGTGTTGACTTGTGCATGTGGCAAATGAGGAGAGTGTTCTGCAGTGAGGGACTATGTTTGTTTGGGATGATTGTGTATGCTGGCTGTGTTGTTGTTTGGGTGGTTGTGTTAGTTTGTGTCTAGGCAGGATTGTGATGGGAGATTTGTGCTGATTTGTGTGGGTGGCAGTTGGACCAAATAATCCACCATCCGTGCAGTCTTACTGTTACAACCCAGGAACTGTTGCATGTAAATTAGCTGTAGAATAAGGATGGTGATTGGTTGAGTTACCTCTGATATCACAAAAGTCTCAGATTCTTGGTGTGGCATAGAAACATGCCTTACTGTGTCTGTTTACATCACTTCATGCTGATTCAGTGGACATAATTGTCTTCAGAGTGACATACAGCTCATTATCCTTGAAGCTTATTATTTAGATATCAGTGGTCCCTGTCAGGTTTCAGGTCCTAAGGCAGGAAAGGTATTTGCTTCTTTAATGGTCCATGCTGTTAAGATAAACTATTTGAAGTTTGATAATATACAGCGACTTAGGGTATCAAACACTGTTATCCCTTTGAGAAAGATTTGACCACATGACTGAACATACGAGGAAGGGTATGCTAATTTTAATTAACTGAGTTGTCCCTGTTGTTTTTTTAATGAACAACATACATTAGTGATGAGTTTAACATTAATTTAAGATTAAACCATAATGTTCAGGGAACTTTTGATTTGCTAAGTGATGTACAATTGACTTTTAGGATAATGACTCTTAAATTAATGAATGTATGCTAATTTGCTCTCACTAACTTTGAGATTGACCAAAAGAGCTCAACATCTGGAATCTGCAATAAACAGAAGTAATACTTTTTTTGTTTCAATTACTTCCTCTTTATTTATTGACTGGTGATTCCCTACCACATGTGTATCAGTTCCCCTGTGTACTTTTCTTCTCCTCAAACCCTTTTATTTCTTTTTTTGTAACTTAACTGCCATTTGTTCTGTGTGTGTTTCTGATCAGTATGGCGACCTTGTCCTTGTGAATCTTAGTAATCTTGATGTTACTTGGAGAGGGGGAGAGGAGGTGGTGTGTGTGTGTGCACTAGAGAGAGAGATGGAAGTAGAGATGGTATACAAAAATCTGATGGCAAGCTCCTTCTCCCATTAACATTTTTTTTAAACCAGAAGCAATGGGAAGATTTGATCTGTCATACTGACCTAAATGCACACACTTCAAGCATTGGATACAGAATACTGGGACCAAACATACAAATTATGCAGAGAATCCTGAAAATAGTCATTGTGTTTCATATGGCTTAAAAAAATTCCCTTCACTTGTAAAGAGTATGTTCTGTGTTTCATAGCACCATCCAGCCAATTCCATTCCTAAATATTTAAGGACAAAAGGAACTAGAACTGGGCAATTTTTTTTTTGACAAATAATAAAACTGCAAAAAAGGCATTTTCTGGGGTAACAGAACTATTCATCAATTTGGGTTGAATTCAGCAAATAGTTTTTGCAGAAAAAAAATCCCTGGGGGAAAAAACAATATTTCATAAATGTTGAAATGTTTAATTTTGAGATTTTCAAAAGGACCATTTTGACATTTTGTTTTGAAACAATGTTTTTCTAAAAGATGTCAATTCAAAATTAACACCTTTGAAAAATGTGTTTCAAATCAACATTTTGTTTAGAAAATGTTGTTTCAAATCAACCCAAACACAACTCTTTGGTTTTTCACTTCCATGAGAAAAACTGTGGCGGGGGGGGGGGGGGGGGGGGAGTTTCTATTAGAAACTTTTCTTTTTGTTTTTTTGTTTTTGTTTTTGTTTGATCACCAAGGTGAAAAAACAGGTTATTCACTTAGCTTGAAAAGCAACTGTTATGATCATCTAGTATTTATCCTCCTGCATAGGACATAGAATTCACCCACCTTATATGTTAATTTTTGTGAATTGTACATCTCTGCATCTCCAGCAAATTTCAACTTAGGGTATGTATACACTACGGAATAAGGTCGAATTTATAGCAGTCGTTTTTTTAGAAATCGTTTTTTATATATTCGAGTGTGTATGTCCCCACAGAAAATGCTGTAAGTGCATTAAGTGCATTAACTTGGTGGAGTGCTTTCACAGTACTGAGGCTAGAGTCGACTTCCGGAGCGTTGTACTGTGGGTAGCTATCCCACAGTTCCCGCAGTCTCCGCTGCCCATTGGAATTCTGGGTTGAGATCCCAATGCCTGATGAGTCTAAAACATTGTCGCGGGTGGTTCTGGGTACATATCGTCAGGCCCCCGTTCCCTCCCTCCCTCCCTCCGTGAAAGCAAGGGCAGACAATCGTTTTGCGCCTTTTTTCCTGAGTTACCTGTGCAGATGCCATACCACAGCAAGCATGGAGCCCGCTCAGGTAACCATCACCGTATGTCTCCTGGGTGCTGGCAGACGTGGTACGGCATTGCTACACAGTAGCAGCAACCCATTGCCTTCTAGCAGCAGACAGTACAATACTACTGGTAGCCGTCATCGTCATGTCCGAGGTGTTCCTGGCCACGTTGGCTGGGAGCGCCTGGGCAGACATGGGCACAGGGACTAAATTTGGAGTGACTTGACCAGGTCATTCTCTTTAGTCCTGCAGTCAGTCCTATTGAACCGTCTTATGGTGAGCAGGCAGGCAATACGGATTGCTAGCAGTCGTACTGTACCATCTTCTGCCGGGCAGGCAAGAGATGAAGATGGCTAGCAGTCGTACTGTACCATCTTCTGCCGAGCAGCCTTGAGATGTGGATGGCATGCAGTCCTTCTGCACCGTCTGCTGCCAGCCAAAGATGTAAAAGATAGATGGAGTGGATCTAAACAAGAAATAGACCAGATTTGTTTTGTACTCATTTGCTTCCCCCCCTCCCCTATCTAGGGGACTCATTCCTCTAGGTCACACTGCAGTCACTCACAGAGAAGGTGCAGTGAGGTAAATCTAGCCATGTATCAATCAGAGGCCAGGCTAACCTCCTTCTTCCAATAAGAACAATAACTTAGGTGCACCATTTCTAATTGGAACCCTCCGTGAAGTCCTGCCTGAAATATTCCTTGATGTAAAGCCACCCCCTTTGTTGATTTTAGCTCCCTGAAGCCAACCCTCTAAGCCGTGTCGTCAGTCGCCCCTCCCTCCATCAGAGCAACGGCAAACAATCGTGCATCTGAGTTGAGAGTGCTGTCCAGAGCAGTCACAATGGAACACTCTGATGGGGCTAAAACATTGTTGCGGGTGGTTCTGGGTACATATCGTCAGGCCCCCGTTCCCTCCCTCCCTCCATGAAAGCAAGGGCAGACAATCGTTTTGCGCCTTTTTTCCTGAGTTACCTGTGCAGACATCATACCACGGCAAGAATGGAGCCCGCTCAGGTAACCGTCACCATATGTCTCCTGGGTGCTGGCAGATGCGGTACAGCATTGCTACACAGGAGCAGCAACCCATTGCCTTGTGGCAGCATACGGTACAGTACGACTGGTAGCCATCCTTATCATGTCTGAGGTGCTCCTGGCCACATCGGCTGGGAGCGCCTGGGCAGACATGGGTGCAGGGACTAAATTTGGAGTGACTTGACCAGGTCATTCTCTTTAGTCCTGCTGTCAGTCCTATTGAACTGTCTTATGGTGAGCAGGCAGGCGATATGGATTGCTAGCAGTCCTATTGCATCATCTTCTGCCGGGCAGGCAAGAGATGAGGATGGCTAGCAGTCCTACTGCACCATCTTCTTCTGAGCAGCCATGAGATGTGGATGGCATGCAGTCCTTCTGCACCGTCTGCTGCCAGCCAAAGATGTAAAAGATAGATGGAGTGGATCAAAACAAGAAATAGACCAGATTTGTTTTGTACTCATTTGCCTCGAACCCCGTCTAGGGGACTCATTCCTCTAGGTCACACTGCAGTCACTCACAGAGAAGGTGCAGAGAGGTAAATCTAGCCATGTATCAATCAGATGCCAGGCTAACCTCCTTGTTACGATAAGAACAATAACTTAGGTGCACCATTTCTTATTGGAACTCTCCGTGAAGTCCTGCCTGAAATACTCCTTGATGTAAAGCCACCCCCTTTGTTGATTTTAGCTCCCTGAAGCCAACCCTCTAAGCCGTGTCGTCAGTTGCCCCTCCCTCCATCAGAGCAACGGCAGACAATCGTTCCGCACCTTTTTTCTGTGCGGACGCCATACCAAGGCAAGCATGGAGGCCGCTCAGCTCACTTTGGCAATTAGGAGCACATTAAACACCATACGCATTATCCAGCAGTATATGCAGCACCAGAACCTGGCAAAGCGATACCGGGCGAGGAGGTGACGTCAGCGCGGTCATGTGAGTGATCAGGACATGGACACAGATTTCTCTGAAAGCATGGGCCCTGCCAATGCATGCATCATGGTGCTAATGGGGCAGGTTCATGCTGTGGAACGCCGATTCTGGGCTCGGGAAACAAGCACAGACTGGTGGAACCGCATAGTGTTGCAGGTCTGGGACAATTCCCAGTGGCTGCGAAACTTTCGCATGCGTAAGGGCACTTTCATGGAACTTTGTGACTTGCTTTCCCCTGCCCTGAAGCGCATGAATACCAAGATGAGAGCAGCCCTCACAGTTGAGAAGCGAGTGGTGATAGCCCTGTGGAAGCTTGCAACGCCAGACAGCTACCAGTCAGTTGGAAATCAATTTGGAGTGGGCAAATCTACTGTTGGGGCTGCTGTGATGCAAGTATCCCACGCAATCATAATCTGCTGATATCAAGGATAGTGACCCTGGGAAATGTGCAGGTCATAGTGGATGGCTTTGCTGAAAATGGGATTCCCTAACTGTGGTGGGGCCATAGACGGAACCCATATTCCTATCTTGGCACCGGAGCACCAAGCCGCCGAGTACATAAACCGCAAGGGGTACTTTTCGATAGTGCTGCAAGCTCTGGTGGATCACAAGGGACGTTTCACCAACATGAACGTGGGATGGCCAGGAAAGGTACATGACGCTCGCATCTTCAGGAACTCTGGTCTGTTTCAAAAGCTGCAGGAAGGGACTTTATTCCCAGACCAGAAAATAACTGTTGGGGATGTTGAAATGCCTATATGTATCCTTGGGGACCCACCCTACCCCTTAATGCCATGGCTCATGAAGCCGTACACAGGCAGCCTGGACAGTAGTCAGGAGCTGTTCAACTACAGGCTGACCAAGTGCAGAATGGTGGTAGAATGTGCATTTGGACATTTAAAGGCACGCTGGCGCAGTTTACTGACTCGCTTAGACCTCAGCGAAACCAATATTCCCAGTGTTATTACTGCTTGTTGTGTGCTCCACAATATCTGTGAGAGTAAGGGGGAGACGTTTATGGTGGGGTGGGAGGTTGAGGCAAATCACCTGGCTGCTGGTTACACGCAGCCAGACACCAGGGCGGTTAGAAGAGCACAGGACGGTGCGGTACGCATCAGAGAAGCTTTGAAAACCAGTTTCATGACTGGCCAGGCTACGGTGTGAAAGTTCTGTTTGTTTCTCCTTGATGAAACCCCCCGCCTCTTGGTTCACTCTACTTCCCTGTAAGCTAACCACCCTCCCCTCCCCCCTTCGATCACCGCTTGCAGAGGCAATAAAGTCATTGTTGCTTCACATTCATGCATTCTTTATTCATTCATCACACAAATAGGGGGATGACTACCAAGGTAGCCCAGGAGGGGTGCTGAAGGAAGGAAGGAAAATGCCACACAGTACTTTAAAAGTTTACAACTTTAAAATTTATTGAATGCCAGCCTTCTTTTTTTTGGGCAATCCTCTGTGGCGGAGTGGCTTGTTGGCCGGTGCCCCCCCCACCGCGTTCTTGGGCGTCTGGGTGAGGAGGCTATGGAACTTGGGGAGGAGGCGGTTGGTTACACAGGGGCTGTAGTGGCAGTCTGTGCTCCAGCTGCCTTTGCTGCAGCTCAACCATACACTGGAGCATACTGGTTTGGTCCTCCAGCAGCCTCAGCATTGAATCCTGCCTCCTCTCATCACGCTTCCGCCACATTTGAGCTTCAGCCCTCTCTTCAGCCCGCCACTTACTCTCTTCAGCCCGCCACCTCTCCTCCCGGTCGTCTTGTGCTTTCCTACATTCTGACATTATTTGCCTTCACGCATTCATCTGTACTCTGTCAGTGTGGGAGGACAGCATGAGCTTGGAGAACATTTAATCTTGAGTGTGTTTTTTTTTTCTTTCTAATCTTCACTAGCCTCTGGGAAGGAGAAGATCCTGTGATCATTGAAACACATGCAGCTGGTGGAGAAAAAAAAGGGACAGCGGTATTTAAAAAGACACATTTTATAAAACAGTGGCTACAATCTTTCAGGGTAAACCTTGCTGTTAACATTACATACATAGCACATGTGCTTTCGTTACAAGGTTGCATTTTGCCCCCCCCCACCGCGTGGATACCCCCTCAACCCTCCCCCCTCCCTGTGGCTAACAGCGGGGAACATTTCTGTTTAGCCACAGGCAAACAGCCCAGCAGGAATGGGCTCCTCTGAGTGTCCCCTGAAGAAAAGCACTCTATTTCAACCAGGTGACCATGAATTATATCTCACTCTCCTAAGGATAACACAGAGAGATAAAGAACAGATGTTGTTTGAATGTCAGCAAACATACACTGCAATGCTTTGTTGTACAATGATTCCTGAGTACATGTTACTGGCCTGGCAAAGTGTCCTCCCATGAAGGAGGCAATAAGGCTGCCCTCCCCAGAAACCTTTTGCAAAGGCTTTAGGACTACATCTAGGAGAACTGCAAATGCCAGGGCAAAGTAATCCTTTCACATGCTTGCTTTTAAACCATGTATAGTACTTTAAAAGGTACACTCACCGGAGGTCCCTTCTCCGCCTGCTGGGTCCAGGAGGCAGCCTTGGGTGGGTTCGGGGGGTACTGGCTCCAGGTCCAGGGTGAGAAACAGTTCCTGGCTGTCGGGAAAACCGGTTTCTCCGCTTGCTTGCTGTGAGCTATCTACAACCTCATCATCATCATCATCATCATCTTCTTCGTCCCCAAAACCTGCTTCCATATTGCCTCCATCTCCATTGAAGGAGTCAAACAACACGCCTGGGGTAGTGGTGTCTGAACCCCCTAAAATGGCATGCAGCTCATCATAGAAGCGGCATGTTTGGGGCTCTGACCCGGAGCGGCTCTCTGGTTTTCTGGTAGGCTTGCCTCAGCTCCTTCAGTTTCACGCGGCACTGCTTCGGGTCCCTGTTATGGCCTCTGTCCTTCATGCCCAGATTTTGACAAAGGTTTTGGCATTTCGAAAACTGGAACGGAGTTCTGATAGCACGGATTCCTCTCCCCATACAGTGATCCGATCCCGTACCTCCCGTTTGGTCCATGCTGGAGCTCTTTTGCGATTCTGGGACTCCATCATGGTCACCTGCGCTGATGAGCTCTGCATGGTCACCTGCAGCTTGCCACGCTGGCCAAACAGGAAATGAGATTCAAAAGTTCGCGGTTCTTTTCCTGTCTACCTGGCCAGTGCATCTGAGTTGAGAGTGCTGTCCAGAGCGGTCAAAAAGGAGCACTCTGGGATAGCTCCCAGAGGCCAATACCATCGAATTGTGTCCACAGTACCACAAATTCGAGCCAGCAAGGCTGATTTAAGCGCTAATCCACTCGTCAGGGGTGGAGTAAGGAAATTGATTTTAAGAGCCCTTTAAGTCAAAATAAAGGGCTTCATCGTGTAGACGGATGCAGGTTTACATCGATTTAATGCTGCTAAATTCGACCTAAAGTCCTAGTGTAGACCAGGGGTTAATGTGTCATCATTCCTCCCAAGCCCCCCACTCTGCTGGCAACTTAACTACTCTCTTTGCCCCTCAAGCTTCCAATCTCATTTCTCTCCACCTCCTTCCACAATGATGCCCTCACTAAATCCAGTGTGTATATCCTTTGACATCTTCTCCAAAATCCATCCACTCCTTTCCTTTCTCACTCTGAAAATCTTTTCAAAGGCTGTGATGATTTCTCATCTTGACTATTCTGAAATTGTTCATTCACTGTTATGGTTCTGTCATTTGGGGTACTATGGGGTTCCATCTTATCACTCCTCTTGCTCCCAGAATATATGAAGCTTTAATGGGTTAAGGAGGAGGCATACTTTGAAGTGCTCTCAGTATGTTGACTGCACGCAGATTAATATTTCTATCTCAGTTAGTTCAGTGGGAGTGGTTAAGCACACTACCCTGTCTGGTAGAGATTGGGGCATGGGTGAGAGCCTGCTTGTTGAAGTTTAATTCAGATTTGAGGGAAGTGATTATTGTAGGTTGTGTAAAAAAAATCAAAAGATATGGTCCAGATAATATCTGCACTTTTGATTGTGGGTATACATCTGCCACTCACTGCCTGATTTCATAATCTGGGGTGTGGTTAGAAGGGCAACTGGTTTTATACAAGTAAGAAACAACAGCAGATATATAATTTTTCCATTTATAATCGGTCCAAAGAGTCCAGTTTTTTCTTTTAGCTGTAGAATTTAGTACTGTAATCCATTTTGTTATTACTTAGATTAGGCTGTTCTTTATACCTTAATTCTCATCAGAAACGTAAACTGGTGAGGAATACAGCCACCAATTTATGGGATGAAGTATCACACTGGGAGTCTGTAGCATCTTTGCTCTGTGGGCTGCACTGGCTTTCAGGTAAAATTTAAAGTGTTGACTTTGACCCATATAGCCTGAGACCCCCTTTTTGATATAGTGCATCTCTCTCCTTACATCACTGCCACAGCTCCATTCAGCAGATATGTTTGAGTTGAACATACCTTGGTTTTACCTTTAGAGCATGCTACAAGGACCATCTATTGTCACAGGCATTTGTGAAGCGGATACAAAGAGGATGAGGTGGAGCTTTGAGGTGGATTGTTTTGTTTATTTTGTTACTTTGATAATGGATCAATTTTGTTAAAGGGTCAGGATGATTGATTTGGCTTTTCAGTATTACATAAATATGTATGTGATACTTTAATGTAAGTGTAACCCACACACCTTCTGGGTGTGGTGTTCTGTCCCATCTAGTGGCACCGAGACTACTGAGAGAGAGTTAAATGAGTCTGTTCTACAGCCTTTGATTAGAGCCAACCAGTTTTTAGCTCATGCAGTAGAGGCTCATGCAGTAAGCTCCAGGAGGTTCCCAGTTTGATCCCGTCCACCGCCGACTGGGGTCTGTTGGTGTCACATGTGGATAGGTCCTTTTTTATATATCAGAAGAAAGTCACTTTAAAAATTAAAGAATACTGCAACCTACTCATCTCTGATCTTCTAGATTTAACCTTGCTCCCCTCATCCCATCCAAAATGCAGCCACGTAGATTATCTACCTTCTTAGATATGCTGTTGTATTCAGCCTTTTTTTCATTTCCTTTCATTGGCTTCCCATCTTCTCTTCATCAACTTTCGATTCCCTCTCTTTGCCTTCAAGGGCCCTCCTTAACCTGCTTCCTTTGCCTACCTCTTTGCTGTCATTTCTTTCTGCTGCCTTCCTTGCCCCAAACTCCCTGATGAATCGCCATTCTTAATCTTGCCTCCTCAGGACTTTTTCCCACATGCTCTTCTTGTATTCAGAATCTTCTTCCTTAACCAGGTCACTCTGTCTCAGGCAATGGAGAAGGGGAGTAGGCACAATATATATGTTTATCTCCTTATTTCCCTGGATGTGTTTCCTATACATTTTTACTTAATGACTAGGGCTAGGTAAATAACTGATTTTTTTTTTGGGGGGGGGGTGTTTTTTGGTTCACTGGCAGTTCTGAATAAATTTGGGAAAAAATCATTTTAGGTCAAACTAAATTCAAACATTCTAAACAATCTCAGTGTTTTAGGTCAAATGAAAAAATGTCATAAAATAGTGGCTTTGAATAGCCATTGGGCCAAGATAATGAAAATTACTTTACAGGTTGGTGGTTAAGGCACTTTCCTGATATCAAGAAGACGTAGGTTCAAATCCTTTCTCTGAAGAATTTTTATTTATTCAAATATAGCTTCAACTGGAGATATTGATAGAGACCCATGCCAGAATAACCAACAGCCTGGTAATTACAGAACTCATGGGGGTGGCAAGGCACCTAGCTTTAAGTCCTTGGTCCAGAATGTGAATTTGAACCAGGGACTCCCATATTCCAGAGTGCCCTAAACATTGGGCTAAAAGCTATACAGTGGCCACCACCACCACCTCCTCTGCCCTCTTTGTGAATCTACCCTGAAAAACAAATATGGACAAAACTATTTGGTGAATAGGTCAGGTTGACCAAAACTGCATTTTTCAGGAAATAAACCACTTGTTTGAAATATTTCACGCAGCTCTAATTATGACCCTTTTCTGCATCTATTTCCCAACACCTCTTCCCAACAGTCAAGTCATCTCCTTATTCCATACAGACCCTCTTTCCTTGGTAGATATGGACAGTTCCCTAACCTAGGTCTGGCTGATGCCAGTGGGTGGAGTGAGCTTCTGGAGTTTTGAAGATGAGACTCTGAGGGTCCTTTTATAGGCTGGCCCATGGGAAGTGCTGGTGAAGGTTGTTGGGTCTGGGAAGAAGGCCTCAAGGGGGCTAGGTGGCCTAGCATCCAGGTATCAAGGGGGAGTCAACTAGCTCGCTCCCTCCCCTTGCCTTGGTCTTTCCCTACTGCTCTCTGTTATGATCCTCCTCAGAGAACCTTTGTACAGTTTCTACCCCACTTGGAATGTGTGGGTGGGTGTGGGTGTGTGCTTTGAACAGCACCAGTAGACCAATCTCTCTACAATATAAATTCTTTGGGGTGGGGATATTGTCTTTATACCTGTCTGTAAAGCCCCTAACACACTGCTGTTGATATACTCATATATATTAGTATTTTAAATCATTGTCCTAGTATTTGTAGTAAGGGCTTGTTCCCTGATGGGCAGCAGCACTGTTGGCACCACTGTATGTGCTTCCTCAGTCGTAGCAAGCAGAGAAGTAGCCCCCTCCCCATCCCGACCCTTGTAAAAGGCAGAGTATCAATAGGGTAGTACCACTACAGGGCCCTGTGACAGAGGTTCTGAGAGACTCTGTGGGAGCCAAGGCTGTGAGAGCAAGATATAGAAACTGTCACTCAATTGGGAGTGACTGGATCTGATCATGAGGTGAGACAGCTGACATCAGAAGCTTCAGAAGAGAGTATTTGGATATAATTGCCTCCCTGTAGCTTAGCTGTCCTACTGGTAGCACTTTTCAAGATGACCTCGGGCATCCAGCTGTAGCCCCAAAGCCCCAAAGTGCTTGTTGCAGCCTTTTTTTTTCCACGTAAGGGCCCTCAGAGCCATTAACTCCTGTTAGAGCCAGGTTAATGATAGAGGGGAAAGTTGTGAGGAAGTAAATAAGAAAATCCTGTTGAGAAATACAGATCCATTCTCTCTCATGCCAGTGTCTGTTGCTTGTTTAAATAGAAGACTAAAATTGAAGGACTGCAAGTCAGTTTACTCAGCAGTGTCTGGATAGACTAAAATGGACACTGTAGCCTTTATTGCCAAGCTGGAATTTTAGGAAGAGGCTGACAAAAGCCAGAATAATTCTTGCTGCTGGTTGTAAAAGAGTGAACAGTTCTGATGTTGGTCTATGTTGGTGTGTTATTTATAGAACTAACTAGTGTGAGCTGTTGTGCATTTACAAATCTCAGGGTTTGGCCTATAGAGATTTTCGCCTTCAAAATACTGTATATGTATCAATGAATTAATCATTACAACACCCCTGTGAGAGAGGTGATGATAATTACTCACTTGTACTTCTGCTTCTCTTAAGGAACCATTTGACTGGATTCCTACTCATAGGTCTCAGATATCTAATGTGAGCTAGAACCTCCATTCGCCCCCCACACACCCTGCAAATTCATAAAGTAATGGGGTCAAAATTAGCTGTTACCACTCAAGAAAGAGATCTTGGAGTCATTGTGGATTGTTCTCTGAAAACATCCACTCAATGTGCAGCAGCATTCAAAAAAGCAAACAGAATGTTGGGAATCATTAAGAAAGGGATAGATAATAAGACAGAAAATATCATATTGCCTCTATATAAATGCATGGTACGCACACATTTTGAATACTGCATACAGATGTGGTTGCCCCATCTTAAAAAAGATATATTGGAATTGGAAAAGGTTCAGAAAAGGGCAACAAAAATTATTCAGGGTACAGAACGGCTTCTGTATGAGGCGAGATTAATAAGACTGGGACTTTTCAGCCTGGAAAAGAGACTACAAAAGGGGGAAATGATAGAGGTCTGTAAAATCATGACTGGTGTGGAGAAAGTAAATAAGAAAGTGTTATTTACTCCTTCTCATAACACAAGAACTAGGGGTCACCAAATGAAATTAATAGGCAGCAGGTTTAAAACAAACAAAAGAAAGTATTTCTTTGCACAATGCACAGTCAACCTGTGAAACTCCTTTCCAGAGGATGTTGTGAAGGCCAAGACTGTAACACGGTTCAAGAAAGAACTAGATAATTTCATGGAGGATAGGTCCATCAATCTCTATTAGCCAGGATGTGCAGGGATGGTGTCCCTAGCCTCTGTTTGCCAGAGGCTGGGAATGGGCAACAGGGGATTGGTCACTGGGTGGTTACCTGTTCTGTTCATTCTCTCTGGGGCACCTGGCATTGGCCACTGTTGGAAGACAGGATACTGGGCTATATTGACCTTTGTTCTGACACAGTATGGCCATTCTTATGTTCTTTAAGAACTGTTAGCCCTGCATGAAACACTAGTTGTGAGATCCATTCTGAGACCAGCTGCAAGCACCGCAGTGTGTATTTCTTTACAGTCACAAAAAATCGAGGATTGGATCTCAGTCTTGCAAAGTGAAGTCTTGACTATACCAGAGATTAAAAAAACAGTCATCTTGATGATGAGTCTGTAATAACATTCTCCCTCAAAAATGTTAATGGAAAAAATTTCTCCAGTAGGACAATCAACTTCATCTAGCATGTACCATTGAAATTCCTTCTTCCTCAGCTTCTGCTACGGTCATTTGACCATGTCTGTTTGTCTCTCTATCTATCTATCTATCTATCTAGATATTACACAATACACACATTTCATAGCTTACCCTCTATGTTAAATGTGAGGCTCTGTACATGCCTTCAGACATCTAACCATTCCCTGAACAATGAAAACAATCATAAATAAGGCTGTGAGTCTGTTATGAAGGTCACAGAATCATGGATTCCATGATTTTCCATGACCTCCATGATGTTTTCAGCGGCTGGTGCTGCCTGAACTTATTGGTGCAGAGCTGCAGAGTTTTAAAGATTACAAAACAAAAATGGGTTGGTAATATAAACTTATGACTAAGTCTACATTTTAGTCACAAGTATTTTTAGTAAAAGTCATGGACAGGTCATAGGCAGTAAACAAAAATTCACAGCCTGTGACCTGTCCATAATTTTACTAAAAATACCTGTGACTAAAACCTGGGCAGGGGTCCATGAGTGATCTGGAGGGAGGAAGTCCGGGGGCACTGCGGGTGCTGGAGGAGGGAGCCGGGGGGGGAAGGGGGGCAGGCTATGGTGCATGTCCCAGGACCCCTGCTGGTGCGGGGAGGGAGGGGTCGTGTCACGGTTGGTGGGGCTGGCAGGGGCTCCCTACCTGGCTCTGCATCCCTGCAGCTCCTGGGCAGAGGAGGGCACAAGCACCAGCTGCCACAGCTTCTATTGGCCGGGAACCGCAGGGCCTCCAGGCGTGGGCAGCACATGGCGCGGAGCTCCTGCCCCCGGCCCCTCCACAACTGCCAGTGGAAGATGCCACCCTGTGGCAAGCACCCCCACAAACCCATCGACCCCCTGTCCCTAGCCCTGAGTCCCCTCCCACACACCCAAATGTCCATGGCTTTTACTAAAAATACCCGTGACTAAAATGTAGCCTTAGTCATAAGTTTATATTACCAACCCATTTTTGTTGTGTAATCTTTAACACTCTGCAGCTCTGCACCAATAAAACCTATTAACTTTTCTGATTATCTAATATATGTAAATATTGTCCTCTGATATCAGGCTTGGGGGAAAATGCATGGTTATCAGCTCCAGTATAGTAAATTTCAGTGTTTTCTCTTAGGTTTTATCTGGAAGCATGTTAGTTCGTAGAGGAAATTAACTTCAGCCATTGCATATCATAGCATTTCCTTCTTAGAAATACTAAATCCTTTGAAATGTACCGAATGGTATTGCTTCAAAAAGTTGCAAAGCAGTATTCGAAATAATAAAAAGTACCTACAGACTCTACACAGACAATTGTCAATCCATTTATCAAATTGTGTGTGATTCCTGTCTTTAGGCAGATTGACACAGCACTAAATATTAAGCTAAGAAAGTTTATCTTTCTCCAGAGCTTCCTAATAAACATGTTGTTTTAAAAAATCAGTACAGAACCATTGATTTTTACAAACTGTTTGGATTTGTGTTTTGTTTTAATCTCCCAGTAGAATAGATAAATTTATTCTTAATACTGAAGTGGCGGGCAATCCAAAGCAAGGTTTTGTCAAATTATATGTAACCCTTTGAGGGAAATCCTGGCAGCTACACCGATAAAGATAAGCTTTATCAACCATATGTCAGGCTGTAGTACAACTGTCCATGGGGCTATGGAATGCATTAATTGAACTACATTTTACATCCAGAGGAACCCGAAGGGATCAAAAGGTTTATGCCATTGTAAGAGATTTTTCTTTTTATTCTAGATTAGAGATGAGTCAGACTGCTTCAGCAATGTGGAGTATCCCCAAACTCTGGGCATTTGGAACCCAACGATAACTTAAATAATTGCCTGCTGCTACTGGTCCACTTGAACTCAGATTTTTTGTCCAGACTATTGGAAATGTACAAGGCATGGAAGATTTAACCAGAAAGGGGGAACTCTGCTACTATATCTAAGTGTTCTCCAAAACCTTTTCGTTATTTCAAAATGAGTTCAGATCATCCTTGACTGTAAGGCAATTTCTAGCATTAAATTATAAATTTCTGGTCAGCTGAAAAATACAAAGTTAAACAATCTACCCCTATTGCCCCTATTACTGAGTATTTCCCAAATGTTTAAAAATAGAAATAGGTTTCTCTCTCTTTCTTTCTTCCCAGCCTTATTGGAGAAATGGTTTGATTATTTACTTGTGTATGTATATGTATGAATAGAGCTGACTGAGGGAAAGGCAGGTCAAAGAGATGAATTTTGCATTAAGTTCGGAACATGGCACAGCCTGTCGTCTAGATGGAGTAATGCATACGACAGTCTTTCTGATCAGTCTGTAATGTACATCCCACACTGCTTGGTGTCTTCATACTTGTGATAAAATTATCTTAACTTATCACTGAGCTGTAAAGTTAGTCTCTCTGTCTGTCCCTTCCCCTTCCTCCAACTGAAAAATTTCAAAATGTCTGTTTTACCCTAATTTAAAATGGGACAAATTTATGAACTCTTGAAAATATTTGTGGAATGTGAAAACTGTTTCCTGCTCAGCTCTACTTCATACCTCTGTAAGATTTCTCCTTTTATAACAGCAACAAAGATTAATCCATAAGGGCCATATCAAGTATCAGAGAGGTAGCCGTGTTAGTCTGTATCAACAAAAACAACAAGGAGTCTGGTGGCACCTTAAAGACTAACAGATTTATTTGGACATCAGTTTTTGTGGGTAAAAAACCCACTTCTTCAGATGCATGGATTGAAATTGAAGATATAAGCATAAATATGTATTGACACATGAAGAGAAGGGAGTTACCTTACAAGTGGAGAACCAATGTTGAAGGCCAATTTGGGACATATCAGTTCCCTAACCCCAGCAAGTCCTTAAAAGTAATTATTCAGGGTAAAAATGGGTCCTTAAATAGGGCCTTTCATTGGTGCAAAAGTCTGCGTTAGCACTCTATGCAAAGTGGGAGGTTTCACTTATAATGAATACTTAGCTTAAAACTTTGTTTTTGTTTTTGTCATAACATGAAACTCTGTAACCTGCAGACTTTATGGATGCTTTGTGTGCTTGGGGCCTGATCATAATAGTTGCTGAGCACCAACAATGCTCAATAGGTTAGCTGGATATTCTACATGCCCAAAAAGTATGTAGCAACTCTTGGGGCAGGCCAAAGGCCCCAGTACTGCTTTAACTGTGATCCAGGGCAGTTTTTTCCATTTACTTTATTAAGACTAAGTTTAGGCCTTATTCTGTGCTCGTTTAAGTCAGTGGGAGCTTTGCCACTGATTTCAATAAGTGCAGGATAAAACATTGAATGAGCAGAAGGTTTTCTAACATGTGTGTCCCTGTTGTTGTTTTATACACTCTGTGGGAGTACAGTTATGATTTTTATTTGAAAAGATAACTGCATCTATTTTCCACAGTTCAGCTATCTGAAAGTTGAAAAGTTCACATGGGGGCAAAACACTTGTCACCACGAATAAACTGTTAAATATATTTGAAAATATTTATTTTAAATTACAACTGACATTTCTAAGCCTTCTGCTAGTTGAGGCCATCTCATTATAGTCACCTGATTTGTGACACTGGCAGCGTGGGAGAAGATAGGATGCTTACGATATTATTTTTTTTAAAACAATCTGTTAAACAGGAATAAATTACCTTTTGAATTCTCTCTCCTGCTATTATTCCCAAAGCTTAAAACAAGTATCATCTGGTGTGAACTGTAGAGAGTGACCAGCTATCATGGCAATTGAAGTAAAAGATCAATGAAGAAGCCAAAAGCCTTTTGTTCATAAATCAGGGCAAATTTTTTCATCCAAAACTTCTTTCACCAAAACTTTGCAGATTTGGGTCAACCAAAACATTTTGTGAACTTATTGAATTCATCATATTATTATGGTAGAAAAAAAACCACCCAAATTCCAAATGAAATCAAAATGTTTTGTTTTGAACTTTCCAAATGAAATATATATCAATTTTTCAATTCAAAACTACTTCATTTCCAATTTTCATTCAATTTTATTTCACAATATAGAAGGGGACAAAAGCCCTTAAAATAAAAATAAAATTCTGTTTGACTAAAACCAATTTTGTATGATGTTTTGGTATGCTCAGCAAACTGAAAAATCAGTTATTCTTGCTGCTCTATTTCTTATGATTTGACATAGTGTTGCACTAAAGTACGGTACATTACCATATCAAACATGAGGTCATCGGGAAATTAATTAAGAGACGTTATCAAATTGTATAGTGATTGTGGATAACCTGGTAGATACAAGCAGAGTAAAACTTGAGTGCTTGTGGTATCTGGGAATTAGTGAAAAAACACTAATTATTTTTGGTGGCATGAAGAAACACATTTAAGAGAAACTGTACATACTTTTTTTTCTCAGGGCACACAGTGCTGTACTCAGTCATTTTGAGATAAATATGCAAAATAAAGGACAAATAGAAAGCATGCAGTTTTGAATGATGCCTTCTAATCTGGGTTGCTTTGCAGCTCTCCATTTATGGAGCTTTCTGTAAACCCCAAAAGTGTGGGTATATATTGCCCACTCACCAAGTCAAACTATTCTGGGGAGGGTCTCTCTGATGTGGTAAGTGGGAGAAAGTGATATTTTCCCACAATAGTCACATTACTCATAAGATGCCAAGTTATTCCATTATTTGGTTCCACCCTGATTATTGTTTTAAAGATTTAATTTCCAATTCAGCAAAGCATTTAATCACATGCATAAATCCTATTGAAGTCAATGGAACAGATGCATGTGGTTAAATATAAGCACATGCTTAAGTACTTGGCAGGACTTAACCTTGTGCTTTCATAGATTAATAGAATTTTTAAGATAGAAGGAGTTGTCATGATCATCTAATCTGTCCTCCTGCATAACACAGACACAGTAATCTTCATTAAGATGATAGACTATAGCTCATACAGAAGTTATCTTTTAGAGAGACCTCCAATCCTGATTTAAAGATTTGAAGTGCTGGAAAACCTACCATATCCTTCGGTAAGTTTGTCCAATTGTTAATTGCCCTCACTGTTAAAAATATTACATTTTATTTCTTGTCTGAATTTGTCTGTATTCAGCTTTCAGCTATTGGAGCTGATCATGCTTTTTTTCCTGCTATATTAAAAATTCATGTACTATTAGATCCTTTCTTGTGTTAGGTACTTGTAGACTGTGACCAAGTCAACTCTTAACCATC
Source organism: Lepidochelys kempii (assembly GCF_965140285.1). Taxonomy (NCBI): domain Eukaryota; kingdom Metazoa; phylum Chordata; order Testudines; family Cheloniidae; genus Lepidochelys; species Lepidochelys kempii. The sequence goes on along the minus strand of NC_136381.1, from coordinate 130,888,398 downwards.
TATTGGATAAACTAAATATATTGAGCTGCTTAAATTGCTGGCTATGAAGTATGTTTTCCAGACCTTGAATATTCATGTGTCTTCTCTGAAACCTTTTCTGTTCTCGAACATCATTTTTGAAGCATTGACACCACAGTTGGAAACTGTATTACAATAACAGTTGTGCCTTTAAGCTAAGCCCATGCTTCAGTGGTTTGATAAAATTGCTGCCTCTGTGGGTGTTGAGGGAAAATCATCCAAAAACAAACTTTTAAAAACAACAAAGTTATCAGTGGGTTCCAAATGCCCAGAGTTTGGGGATACTCCACATTGCTGAAGCAGTCTGACTCATCTCTAATCTAGAATAAAAAGAAAAATCTCTTACAATGGCATAAACCTTTTGATCCCTTCGGGTTCCTCTAGATGTAAAATGTAGTTCAATTAATGCATTCCATAGCCCCATGGACAGTTGTACTGCAGCCTGACATATGGTTGATAAAGCTTATCTTTATCGGTGTAGCTGCCAGGATTTCCCTCAAGGGGTTACATATAATTTGACAAAATCTTGCTTTGGATTGCCCGCCACTTCAGTATTAAGAATAAATTTATTTATTCTACTGGGAGATTAAAACAAAACACAAATCCAAACAGTTTGTAAAAATCAGTGGTTCTGCACTGATTTTTTAAAACAACATATTTATTAGGAAGCTCTGGAGAAAGATGAACTTTCTTAGCTTAATATTTAGTGCTGTGTCAATCTGCCTAAAGACAGGAATCACACACAATTTGATAAATGGATTGACAAGTTGTCTGTGTAGAGTCTGTAGGTACTTTTTATCATTTCAAATACTGCTTTGCAACTTTTTGAAGCAATACCATTCGGTACATTTCAAAGGATTAAGTATTTCTAGGAAGGAAATGTTATGATATGCAATGGCTGAAGTTAATCTCCTAAACGAACTAACATGCTTCCAGATAAAACCTGAGAGAAAACATTGAAATTTACTATACTGGAGCTGATAACCATGTATTTTCCCCCAAGCCTGATATCAGAGGACAATATTTACATATATTAGACTATTTAAAAATAGTACTTCTTTCCACCGAAAAAGGTGTGTGTGAGTTATTGTGTCTAGTTCAGAAAGTCAAGCATACTAATCCTAAATGGTAGAGATTCAGAACAGACTTAAAGAACTAACTCTGGTATTAGTTACAGCTAGAGAACTGTTTCAGAGTGGTAGCTGTGTTACTCTGTATTAGCAAAAAAAAGAAACCGAGAAGTACTTGTGGCACCTTAGAGACTAACACATTTCTTTGGGCATAAGCTTTCGTGGGCTAAAACCCACTTCATCAGATGCATCCACTGAAGTGGGTTTTAGCCCACTAAAGCCTATGCCCAAATAAATATGTTAGTCTCTAAGGTGCCACAAGTACTCCTCGTTTTTTTAGCTAGTGAACTGTGATTTGACTTAAATTGTGAAGTATACATAGTTATATGAATATATGATAGAATTATAAATGATATGTAGAGAGATCTTTTGATGAATGACTTGGTAAGAATTTGAGGTCTAAACTGATTAATTATATCTACCTGCCAATCATTATACCTACAGAAACCTCTTATTTACACTCGTCACACTCACCAGTCACAGTAACTGAATTCTGATTTTCCTGTCCATTGTTCTTGGCTATAAGTATTAAATATGGCCTTCCTTCAGTTTGGTTGTATTCCATTTGTACAGTGGTCTCGTAAGTAGAGAAAACAGATTTTTCCTGAGTATGAATCCCTTTTATAATCATCTTCCCTGGTTATGCAATATAAATTATTGAAAGCCCTCTGTCCTTTTGGCACAATGGCAATTAATATTGATTGATTGATTTTACAGTTCACAGAAATGTGTTATGTGCCATATAGAACAAATTTGTAATTTAATTTAGTCCATATTACTTCATTTTTACTTTATATACAAGTTCTCTACCGTTATAGCAATAGGTTAGATTGATTTATGGTAATAGCTGATTAAAAGTCTTCAGCTGGAAGATTCTCTTTACTTGTCAGAAGTCTGAAATCCTAAAGAAAGGTGAAATCTATGGAACAGATCACTGGCTCATGTAAATCAGCATAGCTCTGTTAATTTCAATGGAACTATGCTGATGTACACCTGCTGAGAATCTGGCTTTGCATATTTATAGCTGGATAAAGAATTACTACTTTGAGCCATGTTTAATGGCTAATATAACATGTACATTTATTTAGCACCTCTCATCTTCAGATGCCAAACAATTATTAGGCAGTGATAACACCTCTGTGTAGGGAAGGCATTATTTCCTTTTTACAGCTGAATAAATTGGGGGCACAGAGGGGTTGTATAATTTGCCCATTTGCTACAGAGTGAGTCAGAGAGACACTTGAGAACAGAAACCTTGCATCCTGACTCCCAGTCTTATTCTCTAACTACTAAAAAATGCTTCCAATGGAAATAGAAAAGTGTCATGGGAGGCCCACCGATATATTGGAACAAATATTTCTTCCACTAGTCATGACATTTGGAAAGGTTACTTTCACAACGGATGATGATAGTATGTCGATCAGTGAAGGGGAAATTTGGGGTATACATTGTGGATAGTGAAGGTTGCAACCAGCCAAGAGTGAGACAGCTTTCAATACCATCAACAGCTGTTGACAAAGAATATCACTCTGCCCTAATCCTACACCAACCACTTTAATGCAGATTTTTTAAAAATCGAATATTCAACTGCTTTGAGGTGGTAAAAGAATCCAAGTTCTTCACGTGTTAATGACCATGGAAATTAATACATAGCAGTGAGTAAAAATTACTTCATATCAAGGTCTTTTTTTCCCTTAGGATCATTTTGCCAGGCTTTGAAATAATGAGTGAGCTATCAATAATAGTGATACATTCCACTACAATAATAGGAAAATGTAGGGGTACATACTGTAGCCACCAGAGTCCTTTCACAGTGATAAGAACAAAGAGTGGCATACACATTATTAAAACGTATTACCAGGAATGAGGGTGGGAAAGGGGGACTGCAGGAAGCAGATGAAATATTGAAAATGAAAGCAAGGGTTGAAAAAGAAATGAAACTGAACTATGTATATAAAATGGAGACGAAAGTCCATGCAAGGAAAAAGAGTTTGAATGACTATCATTAAATATAACATGTACAAGAAAGTGAATGCTGGTAGGGTTTAGAAGGTCTTAGAAGCACACACCAGAGAAAATTTCCCATGAGTAAGAGGTATGAGCTATGGGAGCAGGCTAGTGAACTATGGGAGCACTATTGTCTTAATTAAGAAAAATGGGATAAACTAATGTTTAACCATAAGGAAATGTTCACCAGGGTTTTCAGAACCCAAAACAGTGGTAACTTAACTGTTTCACTCCAGGCAGTGTCAGGAATAAATCAATGGAAACACAGCACTCCGGCTGATAAAAGATTAATACAAGTAAGTGTGCTCTTATCTAAAACTACAATTTATTAGATTTAAGCACACACAAGTGAGAGGTTTAGAATATCCCAAATATTTACTTAAAATCTGGGACAGTATTGGGTAAGTTGTGGCAGTTCAGCAATGGTTAGTTTTCCTGAGTTTTCCTGCCAGGGAATAAGGTGTCAGGAAAAAACTTCAGAGGACTACCCCAAAGCACACATTATTATCTAGTCCTTTTTTATAACTAACTTTTACAAAATACATAGATCATAGCATAGGCACTGACTTTTAGTTTTGCTGGTGAGTGCCTCACCCTGGCCCCAGCCCCTCCTGAGGTCCTGCCCCCACTCCACCTATCTCTGCTCCCCACCTCCTGGTGGCTCTGTCTAGTGTCTGTCCCCACCGATGCACTCAAAGTGGCACGGAAGGTTCCCCTCCTCACGGTAGGAAGGGTTTCCTAGTGGTTAAGGGACAGGCCTGAGACTCAGGTGTTCTGGGTTTGATTCTCTGTTATGCCACAGACTCCATGCTTATCCCTCAGGAAAGTCACTTCACCTCTGTGTGCCCTAGATCCTCCCTTACAAATGGGGCTAATACTTCCCTGGGCTAAATCCATTCATCACCATTCGTGGTGATGGAGGCAATGGAGGTTTTGGCCTTCGCAGCATCTCCTGGTAATGCATTGACAGGTTGACTGACTGTGATTTGTGTGAAGAAATACTTCTTTTTGTTTGTTTCCGATAAGCTCTAAGACACCTGAAGGTGTATTTCCAGTAGATGCAAATGTTATCACCTTTTTCCAATGGCAATATATTTTCTTTTCCTTTTAAGATACTCAGTAATTAGAAATAGAGTCTTAAACATTGTAATCTACTTATACAATGCATTTGATATTTCTCCAGCACAAATGAAAACACACTCCAGTTCAAAGTACTAAGGGTGTAAAGATTCAAAACATAAAAACAAATTAAAACATTGAACTTGCATTTCCAAATGACTGATCTAAAAGCCCCTGGAAACAGTTCATCCTGAGCATGTATCTACAGTGACCCAACTAGATGATTTTTAACCATGCCTTAATAAAAATATAATATTGCACTATATGTCTTAAATGTTATTAAGAAAATTTGCCCTCTAAACAATGTCATTTTCAAGGGCATACTCAAATATTAAAGAATTAATAAAGAGACCTGTTCTAAGGTTGTACCACCTGGTAGAATAAAGAACACTCCATGAGTTGTTAAAAAAAGAAGAAAAAAGTCCCTGGAGCTGATTTGTGGCTGCCCACAGCTGATCATCCCAGTGGGTGATCTTTTCCATGAGTGCTTCAGCCCCGGAGCACCCACGGAGTCAGCACCTACAGATTATAGTGACCCCTACTGGGTCCTAACATCGATAAACAATTTCTCAGCAAACATTCCTAAAAAGCTTAGTCCTAATAAGCTTCTATATCAAAGGTGCCCAAAACTTAAGGTTCCCATTTGCTTATTTTCTTTCAGTCTCAAATTGTTGATTCTTTTTCTCCCCTCCTCCAATTCTGATTAGCAGAAACTACAGATAGTTTTGGCCTTGTGGCGAGAAGCCATGTTTGTTCAAATTAACCCTTAATTAGGTGATCGTCTATTTTATACAATCATGGTGGCTGAATGAACATAATATAGTTGCAATTGATCAAAATCTGGGGTGCACACATCCCCCAATTCCAGGCAAGAGCAGAGCTAAACTCTAAAGGTAAGTCTACCCAGCAAGAGCTGTGAACCAGCTAGCCTACCTGAGCTAGATTAAATCCAGCTAGGGTGCGTAACAACAGCAGTGTGAGCTTCAGTAAAATCCTGACATGGACCCTGGGTATATACTCAACTCACTAGCCCACACTGCATTGTCTTCACTGCTGTTCTTACCTACCGTAGCTGGATTCAAGCTAACAAGCGTACAGCTTCTGCTGTATAGGTATACCCTTAGGGAAGTCATTGTGCATATATGCATAAGCTTCCTTTAAAGAACAGATGAAACCTTGACCCTAATTTTGTTTAAAAGTGAGTGTCAGTGATAAACTGTCAAGATATTTTAATGATTTAAGCATGTGAATAAGTATTAACAGGGTCAGCGTCTGTATTATGAAGAAAAGGAATTAAGGAAGAATCACTGTAAGTTTCTATGAACACCAGTTTGATGGGAATGGAAAGATTAATACCACACAGTTACTTAAGCAGGTATCAAGAGAGCATATCTGAATTTACAGTCAAGGACTAAGAGAATATAGATGAATTTTTTTATCTTAGATTACCAACATTAGTAAGAGGAAGAACTCATGAAAACACTTTTTAAAAGAAGTTAAATCTGTGAACATAACTTTTTTTAAAAAGACATTTTTAATTAATTTATAATATTATACAAGTGTACAGAAAAAAGCAGACTGGACAATGACTAAACAAACAACAATGACAAAACCCCTCTCTATGGGCTTGATGCAACACTGATTAAAATCAGCAGGGCTGGTTTTTTCATGGGCTTGGATCAGATCCCATATGAGCAAACAAAAATAGGTGGAGATTAACATCACCGTTAAGTGCAACTGCATCTGTATTCCCTCTCTGTAGTCCAGTAAGGCACCCGCTCTCAGGCTTCTGGGTCTTCAGCCTCTCTTTGGCAGAGGCATACAACGTCTCTTTCCTTCCTGACTGGGGTAATTCCCGGCTGCACAGTTCCCTGCCTACACTGTGAATTCCCCAGCAAGTCATACTGCCTCAGCAGGCCTGCTTTGCCTTTCTTCCTCAGATGCTATAAAAAGCACAATTGCCAGAATTAAGTTACCACATAGCTCTTTCTAAGCAGACACATTCTTTTTAAGGTGAAAACATTAAGGAGAAAACATTAAAAACAATGAAAGAACCTAGCTGCATGCTAATAAATGTACCAGAGATCACTCCAGCTCCATCAAGGGCTCTGTTCATCAAGTTCATCACAGGTGTTAGCTCAGAAAAAGCACCCCAAGAATGAGAGTCACTTCTTTATATCATTTGGGTCTTTGAGCTGTCCTCATGTAACAGGTGATCAGCAGACAAAAGGTCCTCTCCTCCAGGTGAAGCTTCAAAAGGCTGAGTCTGGGGCTGGGAAATTAGTATTCCCTCCCACCAGGTAGTTCCTAGAAAACTCACTTTACTTTAAAAATTCACATTATTTCAAATCTTCCTTTGAAGCTCATAACACTTCCAAGGATTTGCATTAGTCAGGTCTCTTCCTTAGAGATGTTACATACAATCACAGCATGGTACATAAACATTTGAATTTTAATACATGGAGCTCCTAAGATACTTTAACTTAACTCAATAAAGTTTCACTTAATTCAATCAGCTTTTGTCCAGAATACTGCAGGAAATTGCCATGTCTGTCACAATTAGAGCTGGTTGGAAATTAGTCTTCACACTCAAAATATTTTGTGAAAACATTCACTGCCAAGAAATTGTTATTGAATCACAGGCATGGTTCTAATAGGTTCCACTGTGAATGACTACAAATGACAACATATAGTCACAGAAAAAAAATGAGTGATTCTACAGCCTGCACCCCATTAGGGCACTCACATAGGATGTTTCACGTTCTCGTTTGCCTATTTGAATATCTATTTATGCAGAATGGGAACAGTTTCATCAGGAGAGAGTGGGAAAAACCTGCCTTTGAATACTGCAGAGCCCTGGGTTTGGGGCACCCATCTACAATGTTAGAAGACCCATATTCAAATCCCTTTTCTATATCAAGCAGAGGGGATAATTGAACCTGAGTCTCTGACCTCTCCAGTGAATGCTCTGATCATTGGCCTAAAAGTTATAAGGGAGATCCACTAGTGAGAAAATCCATTTCAGATTGATTCATTAGACCCAACATGGATTGTTTCAGTTCACCAAAAGCTTTCACAATTTCTGGACTTTGGGTCAAATCAATTTTTTTTAACTGCCAGTGAACCCCCTAAAAATCAGTTAGTTGTAACAAATATCCAGGGACTAGAATGGTGGGAGGCAGATGCTTACAACAGTTAACTAGTGTGGTGGGTACGATTATTTGTGGGATCATTTTGAAAGAAACAATTTCAGATAATGTTACTTTGAAGGGAAGGCACTGTTTAGTAGGGTTTGCAGGAGATGTTTTAAAGAGTGGCTTGAAAGTATGGTGGATTCAGACAGTAAGAGAGATCCGGACGCATGGAGGGAGGAACTGAGAGGCGATTAGAAGAAGGAAACAAAGAGGCTGGTTAACTTGTGCAGTTTGCGACAGAAGGAGAGATGAACAATGTAACTGTAGTACATTATTGCTGTAATATTGTGGAGCAGAACTAGTAAATGGAAGGAGGTGATGGAAATACTGTGGTTGGGCTTTCAAACCTGCTCGTCCCCTAGATCTTTATGTATCTAACATGATGTCCCTCTGATGCTGAATCATGAAAAAGCTGTATAATAATAATAATAATAATAATAATTAATAAAAAAAATATTGTATTATGCACTGATGCAGGGAGATACTAGTTAGGGGTAATTAATTAAAATATATAGCTACTTTAATTACTAAGAAAATAAATGTATGAATCAAATGATTGATTTCCATGGAAACTGCCTGGAAGTTGCAAGTACTAAATTAAAATCAGAAATGCAGTTTTTTGGTTGTTGTTGTTTTAATCCAAGTTAATGGACCAGTTACTCAAAGCCATTAACAGATACTGTATCTTTTCTCTGAGTCACTCCCCCTTGTAAGTAATACTCATTTACACCTTAATGTTCTTAAAATTACATGCTTTAGGTTGATATTGTAATATGCTCCTTATTATTTACTAAAGGTCTATTTCTGACACACAAAAAAGCAGCCATCTGTGAAACAATTGCCATAGCACTTTTGCCTGTTAGGGGACATAAACCCCAGCTTGTGTCTCAGAAGGAGACCAAACCACTGCTGATAAAAAGGTAGCCATAAGCCGTTCTGCTTATTTACTTGTTTAGTTATAGTTAAGATATGGTGTCAATCCTGAAAATGGAATCAGAAACAGTTTAATTAAATCTATTCTGTAAGTGTTGTCAAGTTATGCAGCTCTCCTCTACTCTCCCAAATGATAATTAAAAACACAGCTAAGTACAAAACATGCTAAAAGCCCCCCCTGCTGGCAAAGACCATTAAGAGAAGAATCAGTCTTCAGTTTTTGTTTTGTAATGGAAAGCAAAACTTCAGAGCTATAAACCTGCTAGTAACTAGAAAAACACTCCTTTAAGTAAGGGCATCTGCAACCGATGAAAATAGGAAGGAAATATGCTTGGTGGAGATTTTAAATTACTTTAAGAATCATAGGATAAGAAAGAATTGCAAGGAGGGAAAAAAAACCTACTCTAATTAAACAAATAACAAGAGGAAAACAAAGCTACTGTATAATTCTGCAACAGCACTATTATTTTAGACTTGTGGAATTAATGTATACTGTGAATAAATCAAGTTTTTGCCAATGTATATTTCACAGTTATGCTCTAGTTTGAGATACTTTGTTCAAAGGAATTCTGTGATAGGCTAGTATTAACTTCTGAGCCTGATTTACAAACGTGCTGCCACTTACAACTCTAGTTAGTCTGTGGCATATAAAGGTGAATCATCACCTCTGAAAATCAGTCCCTTCATTATTATTCATAATAACTCAAATTACTTTATAATAAGGTTAATAGATTAGTAGATTATAAGGCCAGACAGAACTACTTTGATCACCTCCTGAAAAACACAGATCATAAGACTTTCCTGAATTAATTCCTGTCTAAACAGGTAGTGCAATATATGGTGTTCAGTACTCCCAAGTGCAACTGCGGCCAAAGGGCCTATGAATCATAGAATATCAGGGTTGGAAGGGACCTCAGGAGGTCATCTAGTCCAACCCCCTGCTCAAAAGCAGGACCCATCCCCAATTAAATCATCCCAGCCAGGGCTTTGTCAAGCCTGACCTTAAAAACTTCTAAGGAAGGAGATTCCACCACCTCCCTAGGCAACGCATTCCAGTGTTTCACCACCCTCCTAGTGAAAAAGTTTTTCCTAATATCCAACCTAAACCTCCCCCACTGCAACTTGAGACCATTACTCCTTGTCCTGTCCTCTTCCACCACTGAGAATAGTCTAGAACCATCCTCTCTGGAACCACCAATCAGGTAGTTGAAAGCAGCTATCAAATCCCCCCTCATTCTTCTCTTCCGCAGACTAAACAATCCCAGTTCCCTCAGCCTCTCCTCATAAATCATGTGTTCCAGATCCCTAATCATTTTTGTTGCCCTTCGCTGGACTCTTTCCAATTTATCCACATCCTTCTTGTAGTGTGGGGCCCAAAACTGGACACAGTACTCCAGATGAGGCCTCACCAATGTCGAATAGAGGGGGACGATCACGTCCCTCAATCTGCTCGCTATGCCCCTACTTATACATCCCAAAATGCCATTGGCCTTCTTGGCAACAAGGGCACACTGCTGACTCATATCCAGCTTCTCGTCCACTGTCACCCCTAGGTCCTTTTCTGCAGAACTGCTGCCTAGCCATTCGGTCCCTAGTCTGTAGCTGTGCATTGGGTTCTTCCATCCTAAGTGCAGGACCCTGCACTTATCCTCATTGAACCTCATCAGATTTCTTTTGGCCCAATCCTCCAATTTGTCTAGGTCCCTCTGTATCCTATCCCTGCCCTCCAGCATATCTACCACTCCTCCCAGTTTAGTATCATCCGCAAATTTGCTGAGAGTGCAATCCACACCATCCTCCAGATCATTTATGAAGATATTGAACAAAACCGGCCCCAGGACCGACCCCTGGGGCACTCCACTTGACACCGGCTGCCAACTAGACATGGAGCCATTGATCACTACCCGTTGAGCCCGCCAATCTAGCCAACTTTCTACCCACCTTATAGTGCATTCATCCAGCCCGTACTTCTTTAACTTGTTGACAAGAATACTGTGGGAGACAGTGTCAAAAGCTTTGCTAAAGTCAAGATACAATACATCCACTGCTTTCCCTTCATTACAGAACCAGTAATCTCATCATAGAAGGCGATTAGATTAGTCAGGCATGACCTTCCCTTGGTGAATCCATGCCTTCCTGCCAGCAGCATAAAAAGCAGACTTTTAGGGATGCCCCGAATGCAGGTCTAGCATTGGGAAACCCACTAGAATCATAACCAGCCAGGCACCAGCATTAAGATGGCAGTGAAGACAGATGTCTGTCACTACAGGTGAGGTGTGCTGGGGCTGGGGGGGGAGCTGTACTGGTGAGGGTTGTGGAATGATGGGATGAGAAGGAACCACAAACATATAAAATATTGTGGTAGCTCATGAACCAAATAAGACAACAAGGAAAATTGATCTGGAGTAGAAGGATCTCAATGGGGGATGCATGTGTGCTGCATCCTATGTCTATAGCACAGCATCTTGGCCTGTGATCCAACTTGTCTGCTTCAGGCTGTAAAACTGAATATCATTCACAGCTGGATCGGTGACAGCTAAGCTGTACTCTAGGGTATAGCCCAGCTCTGCCACTGAGTTTCTGGGTGTCGCTGACCAAATCAATTCAGCTCTCTCTGCTTCCCCTCAGTTTATTCATGTATAAAATGGGTTGATGATGCTTTCCTTCTTTGAGATTGAAAGATGAAAATTGTTATATAAGGGCTAAGTATAGAAAAGAGGTTATTGTATAAACTGGTTTGGAATTTTTCATCAAAATGGATTTTAGTGGAAAATGCAGCCTTTGGCCAAAAAAAAAAAAAATCTATCTGGGGACAATCTGAACAAAATATTTCATGAAAAAAAAATCAGTCTGTCAAACCAAATCAAAACTTGAATTTTGGGTCAGTGTTCGTCTGTCCTGTGGCAGTGCATTGGGGGTGTAATTTGGGTGCCTCATTCCTTAAATGGGCTTCCTGGATGGACTACATCTCCGATCATGCTACATTGCAGTTTAAGTTGACGTAACTTATGTCACTCAGAGGTGTGAATTAGCCACCCTCCTGAGTGATATAACTTATGCCAACTTAAGCCCTGCTGTGGCCAGCACTATTTTGGCAGGAGAGCTGCTCCTGCTGACACAGCTACCACTGCTTGCGGGGGGCTGGAGTAATTAAGCCAACAGGAGAACTCTCTCCTATCCGCTTAGAGCAGCTACACTGCACCACTGTAAGCTCTCTAGTGTAGCCAGAACCTCTAGCTAGATCTTCTGTTGGTTGAATTGATACGGTGTATCATGGGAGATGTAGTCCAGCTGAGGCGCAGGGAAAACAGGCTCTTAAAAATGCAGAGTGTTTTTTGTATTGAAGGGAAACAAACTCTCTGCACATGCAGTATATTACCTTATACCACTAATACTTTTTCTCTATCAAGCTGGAATGCTGAAGCAAATTGTCTAGCAATAGTCAGTTGGAAGGATTCATGCAACTCAATATTTTAAAAGGGTCAAATAAAGTATTCTGCAGAGTGTGCAGCATAAGACCAAATTCTCAGTTAAATCCATGCAATACTATTAGAATTAATGTGGTGGTACAGATATAGCTGAAGGGAGAACTAGGTCTCTAGTGTTCAGCTGGAAAAACTAAATGGAGGCCCCATTTCACTGTCATAATTCTTTGTGAACAGAAACGCAGCATGTCTTGTTTTCCAGGATGGCAAGCATAAAACCAGGTATTAATTGCCACTAAAGTTGTTGTGAGATCAGTTGGCATAAAAGCAAAACTGAGTTCAGTGATTCAAAAGAGTTCTTTGGTATACAGTTCTCATCTTCATGATTATCTAGACATCTGTCTGTTTCTGAACCAATTGTCCACTCACTTCTTATCTGGGCAGCCTCTGTAACTCTGAGATCAAACAGCATATTTTAAAACTGGCTGGGGTAGTAGCCTTATGTAAACATCTACCTATAAAGCATCTCATCATCAAGATATCTGGAGTTTCACACACATCTTTACTTGCATTCCTTTCCAGTGTGACTGGGTGATCAGAGAACATGTGACACTGGTTTCTCTTTTCATGGTTATTTCTCAATATTTTAACTGGCAATACCCATTTTATGTATTAGACTTCTGTTACCCTTTTCATATTGGGCAGCATCATGGTGCTAGCTTTTTACCCTTTTTCTTAGAGAACTTGTAGCACTTTATACTGTTTTTTTTATATATACCAACCACATATCTGACAGTACATTTGTGTACTAGTTTATTCCCAAACTATAGATTATACAAGTGTCTATGTCTGTGTCTTATTTATGGTAAGAGCTCCAAAGCATCCAGTATATTTTACTGTTCATCTATGTCACTTGATTCTGGATCAATTCCATTGGTGAAACCTTTCCTGTTGTGACAGCCTTTATCAGTGTTTATGATCTAGTTGGGGTTGGTCCTACTCTGAGCAGGGGGGTTGACTAGATGACCTCCTGAGGTCTCTTCCAACCCTAATCTTCCATGATTGTATGATCATCTTATTGTGTGAGTAGCACAGCGGATTTACAGATTTGTTACGCGAGGGTGCTATAAGAGGCCTTTACTGACTTTAATGATGAGAAATAATCTTCCAAAAATCTAGCTTTTCTCTTTGATCTGATACTTCTTCATTCCTTTGATCCTCAAGTTCTGCTTCCCCATACATCAAGAAAGGAAGCTGTTTTCATTCCACCAGCATTATCGTCAATTGCTGTTCGGTTTATATAAATAATACCGATTAAGTTCTTCCCTTTCTGCATGTGCATTGTTGCAAATTAAGGGACTTAATTAACAAGGTGCTGAGCACCTCTTGCAAAGTGATCTTGAGATACACTGACTAGGAGTTGAATGTCAGCACCTCAGAGTTGGTGCACAGTACCTTATAGAATTGGGTCTTAGATCTGTAACATCTTACTAAAGCAAAAATATTACTTTGGCTCTTATGGTTCACCTGTCAGCATATTGCATTTGATTTCAACACTTTATTAGATGACAGCTGTCACCTTAGAACATCAAATTTGTATATGCAGAGTAATTTTTTCTTTTCTTTTGCTATTTGTTCTGAAAATGCTGCTGCATTCTTTTGAGAATGTGTCAAATATTCCTAAATGAGTCAGCCTAGGAATCAGCAGTTGGTTCTTTTGCATAAAGCAAAATTGAATTGAGCTGAACCAGATTTGCATGTAAAATATTTTCCTTTATGCACATCTGACAAATACAGAACCCAGAACCCAGTGACAAACAATATCGGCCCAGTTTTTTGTATCCCACAGGCACAATACCTTTCTCAGCACCCTGTAGAGCAGTGCTTCTTCAGACTGTCCCCATTCTTATTTGACTTTACAACTATTGGTATAAGAATGCTGAAATATCTTGAATTCCTTATTTTTTCCCGTACTGTTTACAGTCCTTATTCATGCTGCTGAGCATTTAGACATTGTCTACTTTTGGATTTTTACTACAGTGTAGCTGCATTGATGCAAAAACCTAGTGTAGACGCAATGTGGTGATAAAATCTATTACTTGTCTTGGTGCACCATTTCTACGGTATGGCTTTGCACTGGTGCAGGTAAGCTGGTGTAGAAATGTTAGTGTCTGAAAGCCCAATGTAGACAAGGCCTTACACAAATGTCAGTGGAAACTCCTTGTGTGAGTAAATACTCATTATCCTGAGTAAAGGCTGTACAATCTAGTTATATACCTATATAGCCCTCATCACCATACCATCTAAGCACCTCATAATCATCAATGGATATTATCCTCACAACACCCCCATAAGATAGGGAAGTGTTATTGTCACTTTATAGATGGGGAGCTGAGGCACAGAGTAGATTAAGGGGGAGATTTTCAGGAGCAGATATGACAACTGCTTAACTCCCAGGTAGTATCAATGGAAGTAAAACATCTCACTGCCATTTATGCCTTTGAAAATTTCCCAGTAAGTGACTTGTCCAAGGTCACACAGGAAATCTGTGACTGAACAGGAATGGAACCCAGCTTTCCTGAGTTCCAGTCCAGTGCATGATCCATGAGACAATCCTTCCTATTTCAATTTGAGTAAGGTTGAAAAAAGTCAGTACTATTATACTATAAAGTAGTCCTTTTGTTTATAAAAATCATATAAATTGCAAATTATATAACATTAGTGTTTAAATTAAATGTGTAAAAAAAATAGATTTAGCCTAATAGATACTGATGGTATAATAAACTGTTGAAAAGAATTTACTTTCCTTCATGATGAATGAAATCAAAAGCAATGAATGTAAATGAATACATTAATTCAAATGTTAGGGAAGTACAATATTCCACAATATACAGTACTCTCTAATGCTTTTATTGGTAGTGGTGATCATAGTTTAACACCCAGGGCTCATAATAACAACCTTTCACATGGTGGGAATGTGGCAATAGGAAACACAGGAAGAGGAGAGAAAACACAATAAAAGGACCCTAGGATTTTCAGCACTCGGATAGTTTGTTAAATGTTTCTATGCTAGATGTCATTTGGCTTTCTTATTAAGCTGTAACTTATGGAAAGATGATTTGTTGGTAAGAACACTTTTTTTATAAAGATCCCTTGATTGTACATTACAACATAAGTATAAACATATGAGAAGCAGTGACCTATGCAGTGAAAAGATGCCATACCGTGAGCAATTGGTCTTGAATGAAGACATTTGAAATCTGTTAGTGAACACAGTTGTTGGCAATAAGAGAAAGATTAAAGGAACCCACAAATCTGCATTACTAAGTGTTTCCTCCAACTTTGGATAGCTGTCTTAATTTCCCCCTACTTTGTTTAGCTGCTGTTAGATAAAATTTAAAGTTTCAGTTATTTATGTATCTATTCACTTGGCCATTATGCACTGCCAATGTAGCAAGTGGGTCTGCATTGGGAGTGAGGTCAAAGCTCTTTGGTTACTTGAGATATTCACTAGACATTATCTAGTATGTCACAAGTATTTTGGAGTTGTTCTTTTAATCTCCATTTGGATTTCCTTGACATTTCCTTGATATTATGGGCTGGGGTGAGAAATAATCAGAGAAGCTTGTGAAATTGCAGACAATTACTGTGGTACATAAAGAATTATTAGAGATACTCAGCCAACAGGCAAGCATGAAGTGATGACAGATGCCTTAGGAAGCTGAGAAAAAAGATTGTGATGAGAGGGAGAATTATAGAAGGAGAGCCGGAATGACTAAGAATGAGTATGGGGATGCTAATTCTGAATTCCTGTGGGGAAAAGAGCTGAAAAAGTTCCATTAGTGGCATAGAGAGAGCAGGGACATGGTGTGGAAGAGGCCTGGAAGAATTATGGAAGTTAATGACTTCCATAATGACTGAAGTGGTACAATAAAGAGCATGCAGGATTTAAAGGGCCTGATGAAGTACCATTGAAATTAATGGGAGAGAACTGGCATCTGCATGACATCCCAGGTATCTTTTGGATGAAGCTGAATGGTTTCTAAACTTCATTTTGGAGCTGGAAACCATAATGGAATGGGTATGACTTGGTGAGATGGTGATACAAGAGAAATGGAAATGATAATATAACCATGAGTTACCTAAAGCAGAGTGGAGACTTCAGTTAACACATTCTAAATATACCTGAGACTAAAGGGGTAAGCATTTTCCTAAGTAACTGTCTCCCTGAGCAAGCTGGGTACTGGGGGCTGCTCCAACACCCACTGAAGTAAATGGAAATACATCAGTGGTAATTGCATCAGGCTTCTGGTAATATTCCACTTAGCAATAAGTACAGATAAAGATTAATAATTGTTTTTATATATATCTGACTTATTTGAAAACCTATTTGTTATAGCTCAACATGGCAATTAACCCCTTCGCCCCAAATTGTATGCCACCACATGCAAAACATATAACTTATATGGCTTTTAAGATCTGAGTGACACTGATCAGAGAAGGGGGCAAATAGAGGGTCAGATCATGATTGGCCTTTGTGTGCATGCACAAGGGAGAGAAGAACAAGGAGACTTATTTCCCACCAAATGACTTAAACCAGGAACCACTGCAGTCCATATGTTTTGTTCAGCACAGGAACTGCTTCCTGCTAGCAATCCCTGGAGTGCAAAGACTGGGTAGAGAGAATATGACCCCAGGCCCCTTGTGTCTGCAGAGGAAGTAATATTCTGCACTATCTTGGTGGGACATTCAGCAACCATGTTTCCTCCATGCTCTATGGAGATCTGGAAGGCACTGAGTTCTTCGCATACTGCGTGGTGTGAAGCTGCACTACACCAAAACTAACCTGTGCTTTCATAGCACAATTTGGCTCTCAGGAATTTATAAAAGCCATTTGAAACCAGCATAGCTGGGGGAGCTGAGTACTTATTGTAAATGTTTGGTGTTCCTTAGCACCTCAAAGGCAAAAATCAGTGAAGGAGGAAATAAGATAATTACAAAATACGATACAAAATGAAGCACTATAAAATGGGGGAAATAGTTTAATTAATATCTATGTGTATAAGAGAGGGTGCTTAAATATACCATCTGACAGCTGGAATGCACATCATTACCTTTGATTTCTTGATCAATAGGAAGTGATACTAGAATAACTAGAGCATATCTTAATCAGTTCAGATTCAGAACTAATTAGTGTTGCCTTCAAGTTTTGAAAGGTAAACAGGGCAACTACCAGTAAGATGCTAACAAAAATCTCTGAAATCATATGGAGTTGCCAAATAGACACAGACTTTTAAAGACAATGGATTAAATCTGCATGGATCCACTCATGTCATTGAAACTAAGTTGATTTTCATCATCTGAGGTTCTGGCCTTATGTATGTTTGAACAGCGCATTTATATTCAAAGTCAGAAAGCTTTTTAAGGCGATTGGGCCCAGTTTGTCTGATAGAACCCTGTTCAAGTCAATGGAAATAGATCAGGGATACATTTGGGCCACTTAGTTTAAATTAATGTCTTCCTGACCAAGACGTAGTGCTAATGTATGTTCCATCATTATGCAGTATGAATATCTGAAGAGAAGGGCAAAAGTGGAAGTTGTAATGGTTTTTGCAAGACCTCATTGGTCATGTGGTCACAAAACCAATACAAGGATTTCAGTCCCATTCTCGCTTTAAGCAGCTGAGTTAATTAAAACTTGCCCAAAGCCACTGATGTTGTTAGAAGTGGTATGGGGACTCAGGAAGAATTAGTTTGTCCTCTGCTCAGAACTCTGAACCACCGATTAGTCCAGAATGCCAGACCTTACATGAAAATATATGGGAAGTAGTGTGGCATAGTGGACAGGGTGCATTGGGATTCAGGAGCTCGGGGTTCTGTTCCAGGTCTGCCACTGACCAGCTGTGTGACCTCGGACATTGATCTGCTTCTATTTCCACTCCCACACTTTTTCTTGCCTATCTAGACTATAAGTACTTTGGGTGTTTGTGGCAGGAACTCTCTCTCTCACTAAGTGTTTGTATGGCACCTAGAACAGTGGGGCCCCAATCAATTGAAGTCTCTAGGAGCTATTGTAATACAAATAATAAGCAGAGAAACCCCACATATATTTTATTATAACAAGCACAAACTGAATATTGTTTAAGATCCCATTGACATTTTGTTGAACAATTTGGAGGAAGGAAGCATTTTGTTTAGCAAATTGTCATTCCCTAGCAAACCTAAAACTGAGGTCCAAAAACATATTTCATGCAGTGCGAACATCACTGGGAAAAAAAATTACCCTCCCTCCCATCATTTAGAGTTAAATACAGGAAAGGGTCTTTTTTGGTTGGTGTTTTTCTTTCTTCTGCATAATCAACTATACCAAGATTCAAGGAAGAAAATGCAGTTACCCTGGATGCCAATGGTAACTGGAGGTAGTGATTATTCATTAATTTACTCTTTTACTCTTTATTTCAGTTATGTATGGTTATTCTCACTCACATGTACAAGTTGAGCTGATCAACAGATCATCGAGGTCAGATATTTTCCTCCAGGACATGTTGTCAAGGCTCTTAAAGGGTTTTCCCCCTTCATCTGTAGCACTGAGCACAGCTTATCTGTTAGGATCAGTTAAGGCCCTATCCTACCCAATTAATATGCTGATATTGCAAGGGGACAGGAATTGGTGGCTCTCAGGCTTTCTGTCTTACTTTTCCATAGAGGTGGTCATTGAAGCTGTGTGAATATTGATTGCAAAACCCAAGGACTTTCTACTTTCTGATTTTGTAGCAAACTGAGATCACATTTGTTTCAAAATATTTGCTAAGTTTTGCAGATCCTCTTAGCAAACCTGTACCTGGCTCAAAGTGAAACGGAGATATTTTATAGTTTGTGAGAGATTTATGATTTTGCATCTGACAGGTGAAATGCAGTAGTTTTAACTTTTGATTTCTGTTTTGGGGTTCATTCATTTCAAAACAAAACATGGGACTTGCAAACCAGCACAGATGGAAAGCAAAGAAAATTCTAACTTTCCCCTGTGAAGTGACCCTAGATGTGTGCTGGCTTTATTGCAAGATGGTAAATATATTCTAATCAACAAAAATTCCCCATACAAATTTGGCTAAGCAGAGTATTAACAATTCCATCCAAAAATCTTTTCTCTATTGTTGCTGGTTCAGAGTGGTTCACTAACAGTTGATGGTCAACCTTATTTTACCTCAGATCCTTTCATCTGCTGAAGCTGCTTTGCACTACA
Organism: Lepidochelys kempii; assembly: GCF_965140285.1. NCBI lineage: Eukaryota > Metazoa > Chordata > Testudines > Cheloniidae > Lepidochelys > Lepidochelys kempii. Next base: position 130,869,329 of record NC_136381.1, on the reverse strand, counting down.
TTGGTTGGTCTCTCACATACCTGACTATAGTAGCCCCTCAGGCTCAGAGAGAGGACAGTCTGTCTTGTTGTGTCAGGCAACAAACAATTATCAATCTCGGGTAAGATCAAACCTCCTGGTTAGGGCAGACAGCAGACACAGTTTGGGATCTGACCCTCTGGGTGGGACAGAGCAATAAGCAAGATCACAGGCCTTCAGACCTAAGGAAAGTGTGCAGCTCATCCCCATCTGTGGGATTGGCAGCGAAGGGGGTAGGAGGAGCCAGGGCCACCCTACTCCTGCAGGTCCCACCCAGGGCCCAGCTAGTGGTGGATGGTCCTGCCACTTGGTCAGTGGGAAAGCCAAACTCCACTGCCCTGCTTCCCAGCAGCACAACTTGACCAAAGTCTAGTTCCTGTGGACTACCTCCTATCGCCTTCCATCAGCAGGGCTACATCATCAGTGAGTACTCAGTCACTTCGGTCTAGACTGCTGATGGCAGTCCCAGTAACTCCTCTACTCTCGGTCTCCTTAGTGGCAGGGCGTGGTAGAGTTCAGTGTCTGGCCAGAGTCCATGTGGAGGGCTCAAGATATCTGTCTCCTTCCGCAGCATAGTCCCAGTTGAGCTGTAGGGCTCTCTCTTTATACTTCCTGTCCTGCCCCTGCACTTCCAGGATGGGGGGGCTAGTTCGGCTCAGCCCACGATGGGAAGTGATGTGGTCCCTCAATCTCAGGCTTGGAGGGAGGCTACTCTGCCTTACTACACTGACCATAGGAGGATAATCAAAGTACCAGTGGATCCTCTTTTACAAAAAAGAGCATACTAACTCCTGCACGATTCTGCTCTCTGTGGCAAGTGTGGAGTGAAGGTGGCTGGGGGGGAAAAGACTGTGTCCACAGCTTCACTACAGTCCTCAGCTACTATATCTGCTTTTTGGCAACATTAGCAGCTGATGTAAGCCCTCACATTATATTTACTTATGGTTGGGGAGTTGCACAATGAACAGCTGGCCCAGGGGTATAGGAGAGCATGGGAATGCACATACCATAAGCTTACCCACTTGATAGAGAATGGACAGATTGGACAAAAAGTGAAGAGTCTGAGTTGTAAAGTTAATTACACATCTTGTTAGTTCCATACATTTTGCCTGAATTTCAGCTATAATATATAATTTCTTCTATACTACCAAAACTTTTTCTGAAGGGTAAAGTGCCAGTTGGGCTGACATATGTTGTAATTGAATCTCTGTTCAGGAAACTCTCTTGACATTGAGAAACTAGCCTTCTATTTAGAGAAAAGTAATCAAGAAACTTGTGACTAAGTGGCTCCAGGGCTTTCTGGACAATGTATGATTTTATCACATCTTTCAACTTGGTGTGGGTTTTTAATTCTTGTTATTGTTGTCAGTTGCTCCATATTAAGTAGAAGGCAGGGATCAGAAATTAGGATATTCAAAGCAGAACCCACTAACCACCTCTATCAGCACTGGTTTAGGTTTGGTGGCTTTCTTTGGTGGTATCGACATATTAGAATGGAAGACCAAGAAATTCTGAAGCATGTTTACCAAGAAATGCTGCTACATGGCCACCAATCACATGGATGAGAAAAATAAGATTGCCAATGTCAAGCATAACTGAATACGAACGTAACAGCTAGACTACCTTAAAGATCTAGCCAGAGATAAGTCTGGGTGGTGGTCAATTTTCAAAGAGACTACATCCTTCTGGGTTTTGCCATGATGATGTTGATGGTAAGGAGGAGGATGAGGAGGAGGATCCTGGTGTGGGGATGTGGCATTTTTTGGCATTAGTGTGCATTATGGATATTGGGGTGAATGCCAGACAGCTTTCCAATGTTATTTTCAACCAGCTGTTTTTAATAAAATTGATTGCAAGTTGTTCCTCAGTCAACTGCATGATCTAACAAAAGTGAATGGGACCGATCACCTCAGTGATTAATTTCTCATATATATATGAGAAAATATATATGTTTCAGAGAGTGGTAATGAATAATACTCACCTAGTCCAATGATCATTGCATATGGTGTCCTACAGGGTTCTGTTTAGTCATCATACTGTTCAATGTGTATATGAAGCCACCTCAAGAATTGGCACCAAGGTCTATGCAGTGAGAATAACCAGGTCTTATATAGCCACCATGTCCAATCTGGGCAATTCTGTCTTGGCCAGAATTGCAGGGTGGTGGTGAGTAATTTGTTTGAAACTCCTAATGGACAAGATGTAGGTATTTTTATGATGTACAGAAAACATATTGAACATTCTTTCTGTGCAGTGGAGGCCCTAGAAATAATTAAACTTATTCCAAACAGATTAATAAAGTTTAAAGTTTGGTGAGGATCTATTTTTGACTTGGAATTAAACATGAAAGTTAATATTTCACCAGTAGTCAAGAATGCCTATTTTAATGACCAGAAATCACAGTATTTTCTTCCTGCTGCATGCACCTTGTCAGAGAGTGATCATTGTGCTTGTGATTTCTAGGTTAGTTTGTAGTGTGAACTTTTGTTGGACTACATTTCAAAAGCACTCTTAGATTGTAGCTAATTCTCTTGAGAAGCAGAGATGAATGATCTCAGCTCTATGTTTTCTAAAATGTCTGTGTAGAGTGAAAAACTTGATGTGAAACTATGGAGCTGCTATGGCACTTCCATAGTAGAATTCACAAGCTGTCTTATCCACTAAGTTTTCAAAATCTGTATTGCCTTTGAGTCCTTTCATAAGTCATTTTGGACTCTAGTAGGCCGGGGTCTTTTTAAGCAAATGTGTTGAATTTTTTTCTAGGTACTCCATCCTTGCATCACTCACTCTGAGTGGTACAATATGTAGCTTCTTTTAATACTTAATTCACAAGGTATTAACTTCCTGTTTTCACAAGCAAAGCAGAAAAGTAACCTGATCTGTTGCTTTCCATGTCCTTGTAATTTACACTTCAGCTGCAGCATTGTTTATTGTGCTGAATTTTCTGACTGATTATTGTGACATGTTCCAATCTCATATTTGCTATCATGGACATTGTAACTTATAATACAATGGGAAATGTTTTCTTTGCTTACAAAAGATGTTTCCATTAACACTGTCCATGTAGTTTGATTTCTTTTAAATATAATCGTAGCAACTATTCAGATAGATGAAACTGTGGACTCATGTAGCCCTGAAGTATGAGTAGTTCTATTTAAGTCAATGGGAGTGGAAGGTGCTTACACCCAGGGGCTGAATTTGATTCTTTGTATGATGTCTTGCTATACAACATGGTTGGGTACAGTGCCTTTACTTTTGTTCAGGACTCATTGGAAAATGTGTAACTGGAAATGTGATGAATCAAAGTATTGTGCTGAAAAGCTTTTAGTTCTAGTGCCATATTTAAAATGTTGGGACGTGCCTAATAGTCACCAAAGAAATAAAAACTAACAATAGACATTGTCTATTAGTCAGCACTTTAAAAACAAGGTAAATTACATTCCTCCCTGTTGAGCACGCTCAATTAGGTATTGTATGTTTCCGATAGTGTCAGTTATCAGCTTTCAGATCACATCACACAGACAATATGCAATGTGAAACTGCAGCTTCAGTGATAAGGTGAAAGACTTTGGTGCTGATAGTACTAATACCATTACAGAACTGTTCAACAGAAGGAAATTAATGTTCTGCAAGATACAGGAGAGGCAATTAACATGGTTTTTCACTCTGTACTGAATATAACAGACATAATGGCATTGAAATGGCTGACTGCTTGTCAATATCTGTACAAGTCATTGTGAATAAGATACATAGTTGATGAATTGTTATAGAAGAGCAATGGAAGAGTTAAAGATATATCTCTCTCTCTATAGATATAGATATATTTAAAGTTTAGCACCAACTTGCATTATAGTACATCTTTAGTTTCCATCCTTATGGTTGGGTTTTGCATTTTTGATAAGCATTTAATTCACATTCCTGTTGGAAACAAAACATCCCATAATAGTCACTGGGTTGTTGTGCTGTGTTTTGTTTTGTTGTTTTATTTCCCATGGTTCTCTTGCCAAGCTCAAACATTGCAGTTTACACGGCCGACTAACTTCAGCCATTTAGTCAGTCACCCTGAAGGTAAAGAGAGTCTTCCTGCCAGAAGAGAAATAGAAAGTTAGTTAAAAAGAACTGATGAAATAGCAATTATATTGAACAGAAAACAGACCAGGTAGATAAACTTTAACAATCTGTAGTCACATACACACATAGATACCACAAGCATCAGCTAAATAGCGAATATGCAGCATGGAGGAAAAAAAAAACGCTTGGCCTTGTATTTCAAACATGAGCTCTGGAGATAGGCCTGGATCAAAACCCTGGATCCAAACCCTGGATCCAAATACTCCTGAATTTGGGGCAAGTTTGGCTCTAGACTGACAATCCTGACCTGAGTTTCTTCTTAGTTGGCCCACATTTAGGTCAGTGTAACACCACTAACCTCAGAAGTTACTTCTGATTTACACTGGTGATAACAGAATTAAGCCTAAACTCGGTGGCCTGTCCATATTTAGTGCAACTACCTACCTTGATGTGCTTTTAAGGGCGAGATCTTGCTTCCCAGCATCATCTATATTGTTTGGCATTTGTAACAATCTTTAGGTTTGAGGAAATAATGTGGCCACTGAAATAAATCCGTAAATTAGCCAAATCACAAATACGAAAAATTTCTTGCAAAGAGGAATGGAACAGGACTGCATTATCATTATCCCTCGCTCTCAAGTCCAGAGGGAGGCCGCTCCATCTCACTACACTTGCGCTTAGGCTAGTTCTCATCAGAATTTGTTGTTTTATCTTCCATAGTATTTATGAAGAAACTGACTTGGAATTCCCCACTTTAGTTATTAAGTGCAGATGCCAAAAGCAACTGCTAAAAATGGGCAATCCATTAACACCAGTGTGATTAAAAAGCAAAGCTTAAAAGCATATGGGGCATTATGGAGAAAATTATTTCCATTATCTTTTTGTTCCTTTGCAAACCCTGTTTTATTACACCCCCTCTTTACTGCTTCTGGACCTTTAAGTTTGGGGTGTCGTTTTTCTTCTCTGAGGATTGGCACATTCTTTTCTAGGCCTTCTTGCTAGAGCTGGGTGGAAAGTTTTGGCCAATACTCTTTTATGATGAAAAATGCAGATTCAGGTTGATCGCAACATTTTGCAAATGCGTATTAAATTCATCAGATTGTTTTTGTTAAAAACAATCTAAAAATTTAAAATATTTTGAGATGAAATGTTTTGATTTTTTATTAGAAATGTCTTTTCATTTCAAAATATATTAAAATATTATTTTTTTTAAAATAAGCAATTAAAAAACCTCAAAAATGAAATAAAATATTTAGTTCAACTTGAGAAAAGCTTTTTTCTCCTTTTTTTTTACTACAGCCAGTGAACTGAAAAATCAGTTCTTCACACAGCTCTATTCCTCACTGCAGCTGCTTTGCTATAGAGCCAGAGGATCTTTTCTCTGTAGATTCTTCCTAATGGAGTTTAATTTTTCTTTGCCCCTATGCTGGTCTAGGGCTTTTCTTGTCCTCTCAGCCCTTCTCTCCTTTCTATGGATTCCTCTTTTGGGGCCTTCTCCAGGGCTTGGGATGAAGAAAACAATTCCTCCTCTCTGAAGGTGGAATCCAGTCACCTCTAACATCATGTTAGTCATAAATATAAAGGGAAGGGTAAACCCCTTTGAAATCCCTCCTGGCCAGAGGAAAAATCCTCTCATCTGTAAAGGGTTAAGAAGCTAAAGGTAACCTCACTGGCACCTGACCAAAATGACCAATGAGGAGACAAGATACTTAAAAAAGCTGGGAGGAGGGAGAGAAACAAGGGGTCTGTGTCTGTGTGTATGCTGCTTTTGCCGGGGGTAGACCAGGAATGGAGTCTTAGAACTTTAGTAAGTAATCTAGCTAGGTATGTGTTAGATTATGATTTCTTTAAGTGGCTGAGAAAAGAATTGTGCTGAATAGAATGACTATTCTTGTCTGTGTGTCTTTTTTGTAACTTAAGGTTTTGCCTAGAGGGATTCTCTATGTTTTGAATCTAATTACCCTGTAAGGTATCTACCATCCTGATTTTACAGAGGTGATTCCTTTATTTCTATTTACTTCTATCAAAAGTCTTTTTGTAAGAAAACTGAATACTTTTCATTGTTCTCAGATCCAAGGGTTTGGGTCTGTGGTCACCTATGCAAATTGGTGAGGATTTTTACCAAACCTTTCCCAGGAAGTGGGGTGCAAGGGTTGGGAGGATTTTGGGGGGAAAGACGTGTCCAAACTACATTTCCCAATAAACCCAGTTAGAGTTTGGTGGTGGCAGTGGAGATCCAGGGACCAAGGATGAAATTGATTTGTACCTTGGGGAAGTTTTAACCTAAGCTGGTGAAAGTAAGCTTAGGAGATTTTCATGCAGGTCCCCACATCTGTACCCTAGAGTTCAGAGTGGGGGAGGAACCTCGACAGTGTTGTATTGTGATGCATGTAAGAGCAAGGAGTGTATGTGTTTCCAACATAGGTAAGAGCTTTATTCCAAACAAGTGAGTGAACATTATTTTCAGGTATAATGAGGCCATCTAAATTAACCCCTTAAGTACCTACCTCTAAAGCGAGGCTGGCGAAGTAGGTGGCCCTATGTGTGATGTTTAATAAGCAAGCAGGAGTCAAGTTTTTCAGGAAAGATGGCTCAGTACTACTTCTTGTATTAGAATTTCATTATGATTGAATCTGTTCAGGTTTCTAGAAAACCAAATTGGTTTTGCATTTCTCTAGTATGGAGGGGAGAATATAGTATTTAGTCCTAGGTGGTGGAATGGAGGGTACGTGATGTTACTCAGTGACAACTTTTCTAGCAAATGAAGTACTCTTCAAAGAACTGTAATAGGGTGAGACATGTTCAGTATTGTCAACCTGGGGCATTAAAAAATGTCAGTCAGTTCTATCATGACTTAAAAATCATTACAGAAAGGTCTGTGTGTCATCGGGGAAGAGGAGCATTCTTTATTTCCCTTTTGCTTTTTGAGCCTTCAGGGGACACTGAGGTTTTTCCCTGCAAGTATGAGGGCTAAAAACTTGCTTTAATTTGAAAAATGAAAGCTGATATAATATCTAGTGCTTATATGTCACTTTTCATCGGTAGAGCTCAAAGCTATTTACAAAGGGAAGTGAGTATCATACTCTCCATTTTACAGATGGGGAAACTGAGGCACGGATAGGTGAAATGACTTTCCCAAGGTTATCCAGCAGGCCAGTTGCAGAAGCAGGAATAGAACCCAGATTTCCTAAGTTCCAGTTCAGTGCCCTATCCTCTAGGCAATATTGACTCCATTGATTTAAGGTGCAGCATCTTTAAGAAAATCACCAAATACCATGAGATTTATAATAAAATTGTGAGTTGGCAACATTAATTACCACTTTCCTTTAGAGAAGCCACTTTCACTTTCGTGCAGCTGTTTCTGATTTAGAGATGGGTTGGAGCCAAACTTCTTCAAAGTTGCTGGGGTTTCAGTGCTGATGCTCCAGTTCACATGCTTCTTATGGAAGGAACGAGTCATAAAGTTTGGATTGGATCCAATCTAACTTCCAGAAAGTTCAAAGGGGTCCAGATTAAGTGTCCTGATTTGGGTCCATCTGTAATCTAATTCTAGGCATAAGTGCATCTGTTGTGAATATATTTATAAAGAAAGAGGACATCTGGATGGTGAACAAAGCCAAGTTTGAGTTTCACGAATTAGAGCACAATACAGTAGTATTAATTCAGGAAAAATAAAGTGAGCTTTAATGAGCAACTGGGCACAGAAAAATAGATTCTTAGAAATGTATTTATCTCAAAAATGCTTACAAACAGATTAAACATGTGTAGGGAAACTACACACATTTTTAAGATGACAATAAACTTTGAATATGCTCATTAACATTGTTTTGAACTCTTTTAATCTGTAGGGAAAATAGCTACTAAGGAAGCCATTTTTGGATTTATTTGGGATAACTGATCAAAATATTGTGCAGGTAGGAAAAAAAGATGGAAAAGGAACTGTTAATTTCTTTAAAGATTAGATCCAAATTGTGCTCTCTCATTCTACCATGAATAATTATTGTCTTTAGTGTAGTTATTCCAGATTTCCTCCAGGGTAACTACAACCAGAATTTGGTTCAAAATATTTATTTAAATATGCCTCATTTGAAGGAAGTCTTCTATATAGTCAAATTAAGAAAGTAAATTAGAATGTACTTGTTTCCCTTTCTAGGGCTAATAAACCCATAAAGCAGCTCTGAAATGGAGACAGGCAAGATGCCATCTAATGCTGCTTTCCTATTTGACTGTAGTACACTACTGAGACAGTTATTCTGATCTCAGTTACATGGTTGTAAACCTGGAGCGACACAAGGGTAGTGAAGTAACACCTATGTAACTGAGATCAGATTCTCCCTACCCAAAGCATCTATATTTGCAGTGTGCAACTCTCAGTAACACCAATGACTACCACCTAGCCTCAGGTACCACTTTGAAAATGTAAGCCCTTTTCAGAATCAGAGTTACAAACATGGTGTAAGTAAAAACATTTCTCACACCAGATTACATGTAGGTGCCAGATACCGCAGTAGTTACATGTACCACAATATTTTTCACTCTGTGTATCAAGAATACTGTGAAGACAATGGTAAAGATACATACCATGGTGGGGTAAACTTCCAGATTTAATATTGCCCACTGTACTTGTAGTTACATGCCTATATTTACCCTGCAGGTATCATGTTATTTTTAAAACAGGACACATGGGGAATACAGAATCAACATAAAGTAGCAAAAAGAGCATGCATTAATGGTACCTACTGTACATCATTGTTCTATACACCACAGTGTAGAATTGTAGTTTCTCCTGTTGACATATACATCAATAAGGATGTTTTTAAATCTTTTGTCTCAAGTAGGATTTAAATGATTTCCCATTCGTTCTTTCCAAATGCTTACACATCCAGGAGATGGAAGGAGATGGAACATCTTTAGTTATCGTCTACATAATTAAAACTCTCGTAAAATGTCTTTTTGTATTTACAGAATGAGGGCTATGGATCCTTGCTGTGGCAAGCAGAGCAGTGATTCATGAAAAGAAGCTGAATTTTGCTGGCCTTTGCTAAACAAAATTATCCCATTCTTCAGAATGCACACTCTTAGAGGGGGGGGGAAGCCTAAGGGAATATTTGTTTGTTGATGTACTTTGGGCTCATAACATCACTCACTTTATTAGACAGCTGACTCTGCATGGTGCATAAATAAGCTCTGTGCAAGGCACAAAATCTTCCTTGTAATCATTTTAGCTTAAAGTTCAAGGGCTACACATAATGGATCACATTAAATCTGTATAGAAACTGGTATTGGCATTTTGAGGAAGCATGAACTTTTTGAGGCTTGGTGCTCAAAGAGAAGTTCAATGTGATTGGGTTCAAAATGAGACACAGTGTAGGGTGAAAAAATATCTGGATGTGTGGCTTGAAGATTGACGTATGTTGGAATGTGAGTTATTCTTTCCAATTTAACCAGACTCCATCAGAAATTTCACTGTTGACCACACACACTTCATCTGGAATAAAAATAACACATTTCTTCTTTAAGTGATGCCCATGTGCATGCCATTCTTGGTGTCTGTGCACCCAGAGTATGGTGGTCAGAAGCTTTTCCCTTCAGCAGTACCTGTTGGGTGACCCGAGTACCCTCTGCTGCTGCACACCACAGCATGCGGGTATAAAAGGTAGAGCTGCCTCTAGCCCCCCTCAGTTTCTTCTTACCTACCGTGATGGTCACTGGAAAGCTTGTTCATTGCCAGAACAGTTTCTTTTGGCTCTTCATATAATATAGGTAGTTTAGTAGTTTATTACAGTTAGTACATTTTAGTTGTTCGGTTTAAAAGAATTGATTTTGCCGTTTTTTCCCATTTTGGGGTTCTGCTGCTTACACTGAGGCATGCCCTGTCACTGAGCTTTAAGCCGTGTGTTTCTTGCTCAAAGCCTGTGCTGGTGAGCAACCCTTACAGTAGTTGTCTTAAGTGCCTGGGTGAAGTGTATGTGAAACCAGGATTTGCCTGGAACTCAAGTCTAGATCAAAGAAGGAGAAGCAGGAGAGGTTGAAATTCCTGCTGATGGAGGCAGCACTGAGATCCCCATTAGGGCCATCCTGGACCAACTCTCTGACTGCTGCAACTTCAGGGAGAAGCCCATGCCTCCAGCATTGTCAGAGTCCCAGCACCAATCTCCTTCACCCGTCCCAAGGAAGAAATGAGGCTCTGACCAGGGGAATATCTCCACCTTCCACGTCTGGTAGGAGGGTGAGAAGTAGTCAAGTAGAGTGCATCTGAAATCTAAACACTCCTCCTCCAAATCAGTGCCTCAGTTGGCTCCAGTACCAGAGAGGGCACCATTATGCCTGGCATAATGGCACTGACAGAAGTGGCACTGTCAACGTTATTGGCACAGCAGCAAGATAAAATCTTCATGCTGAGGATCCTGAAGGTGTTTACAGCAACAAGGAATTTTCTCGTCTTTTTGGTGCTAATGTCACCAGCAGAGCAGGGTTCAGATTCCTCGGCACCATTGCCCCACCCGGCATCAACACTAACAGTGGAACTAGTGGTACCACTCCAGCTGCCTTCTTCCCGGACGGTCAGTCTGATGGTACCGCCTGAGGGGAAGCCAGCAATGATGGCAACACACCACGCATCACCAGGTTCTTGGTGCTGGCCCCAACACCAACTGGAGTATTTCCTCCATAGTTGGAGGAAGGGGAACCTTCATCATCAGACTTGGAGGTGGGATCTTATATCTCAACCCCAGACCAGAATCAGCCAGTCCCTTTGCAGAGTTTTCTTCTCCACTTACCATCACAAACTCACAATGGGAGCTGCCATTGGAATGTAGCCAGGAATTACTGGGATCCAGCCACATATCTCTGGCCTTTTCGGAAATTGTGGAGTTTTTCCCCAGCTTCTATATTTTCCCTTTGCCATGACTGCTAAGCACAGTATTCTAGGTGGGGGTGGGGGGAATCTACACACCAAGCTGCCGTGTCTCTTGTGTCCAGTACTAGGTCCAGTGCCAAGCATCAAGAACAGGTTCTGGAAGCAGAGGAATAGCCTGTGACAGATAGTCAACCATTTCCAGTCTTGGCTTCCTCCTTTTCCTTTTAGGATGAGGTGTTTTCCTTTCAGGCAACTTCACTGTCTCCTGCTGATTGTAAAGCTTATCAGGAATTGTTAAAGAGGGTGGATTCAGACATGGGCATTCAGGTCCAGGAGGCCAGGGAGTGCTAACATTGCCCAATTGACATTTATTAATGGAAAGTCCCTCTAGCATGGCACTACAAATTACTGAGGCAATATAAGAGCCTACAGAGACACTATGGCAGATGCCATTTTCATTGCCTCACATCTCAAAGCAAACAGAGGGAAAGTACTATGGGCCCTCCCAGGGCTTTGAATATCTTTACTCCCATCCACCTCCAAGGTTGTTAGTTGTTCCATCAGCTAATGAGAGATAGTGAGAGGGCATCAGGCTGCCACTCCCAAATCAGAAGACAAAAAGAGATTGGAGATTGGCAGAAAGATTTATTCAGTTGAGGGACTGCAACTTTGAATTGCCACCATCAGGCTCTGCTGGGACAGTATGATTTTAAATTATGGGAGTCCATAGAAAAGTTCAAAGAACTACTTCCTGAGAATCCTAGGCAAGAGTTCTCTTCTCTGATGAACAAGGGCAGACAAGTAGCAAGAACATCACTGCATGCTGTGCTGAATGTAGAAGACTCAGCAGCTAGAGCCATGGCTTCCACTATGGCCATGCACAGATCCTCATGGTTACAGTCTTCTGGTTTCCCCATGAAGTCCAGAATACTATACAGAACTTTCCTTTTTGAGTGTCCTTCTCTGTTCTCAGGCCAGAAGGACAGTAAGTGTGATGTGCTTAATGATTCAAGAGCCACTTTAAAGTCCTTGGGTTTGTACATGCCTGCCCCAGTCAGAAAGCACTATTGACCTCAGAAGATGCACCATTTTCTGCTCTACCTCTTTGTCATAACATTTCAGTAAAGAAGTCAATGCATTGTAGGCTCAGGACTTCCCCTTCTGCTACTTCAGTTCCAACTTTGGGACCTTCAAGACACCTAGGAAGTGCCAAACAGTCACTCTGATGGGCCTGTTGAGGACACCATACCAGTGTCTCTCTCTCCAGACACAAATTCCCCCATCTTTACAAAGAGTCTGTCCCATTTCCCTGGTGCTGGGTCACGAATTACTTCAGACCAAGGGCCCTGAGCACTCTGGTGTTGGGATAAACTCTACGGTTTGTTTCTACACCTTCCTCCCACTCTTCCTTTCCATCCCTTTCAGGGACCACTCTTAAAGGGAGCTCCTCATCCAAAAGGTACAGTCTCTCTTCTCTTTACAGGAGGGTCCATGCTGTCTCAGAGAGAAAGGGTTTTATTTCCACTATTTCCTAATTCCAAAAGCAAAGGGGGTTTCAGACCAATTGTAGACTTGTGTCAACTCAACAACTTCTTAAAAAAGATAGTTTTGAATGGTCACCCTAGTTTCCACTATCCCTCTTTGGATCCTGGGGGATTGGGATGCTGCCCTTGATATAAAATATGCCTACTTCCATGTGGTAATCAACCAAGCTCACAGGAAGTAGCTCAGATTTCTGGGTAAGTCAAAATCAGTACCAATTCAATATAGTAACATTTAGCCTGCCAGCGATTCTCGGGGGTTTTCCAAAAGTTGTGGCAGTAGTAGGTCAATTCTTCAGAAGATCAGAGGTTCAAGGTTACCTCTATCTGTACAACTGGCTTGTCAAGGGCTGATGCAAGAGGCAGGTACTCTGGATTGGGTATCCCTAAAGTAGTCAACATTCAATGCTTTGGGACTGCTAGACAGTGCAGAGACGTCTCTCCTCTCCCTGGTCCAGAAGATAGAGTTTATTGGGGCTTACTCGACTCAACTCAAGCTAGAGCTTTGCTTCTGGACTTGAGATTTTAGGCAATTCAATCAATTGGGAGATAGGAAAACTCACCCAGCACAACAGTATGAAAGTATTTGAGGCTCTTTGGATGTATGCCTACTGCACTTATGTGGTTCAAGTTGCCAAACTGTGCCTTAGGGTTCTAAAGGGTTGGCTGGCATCAGTTTACTCACCAAGTTGGCATCATCTAGACGTGGTGGGGCATGCCTTCTTGTGTCCATGACTCCCTAGAATGATGGATAATGTATGTATGGGAGTTCCCTTTGCCCACACGCAACAGATGCTCATGTTAGTGATGGACGCATCTGCCTTTAGCTGTGGGGCCCATCTGGGTTCTCTACAGACTCAGATCTAAGTCCTTGGAGGACTTAGCTTTATACATCAGTGTCAGAGAGCTGAAATCCATTTAACATGCCAAGTGTTTCTAGTGCAAATCAAATTCTATCTCAACAAGCAGGGAGGACCCTGATTTTTTCTACTCAGTCCAAACACAAGTCTGCTCTGGGAGCTCTGCATTGCCAACTTATATCTAGAAGCTTCTTACCTACTTAGATTCCAAAATGATCTAGCAGAAGTACCAGATTCACGATGACACCAATGGTACCATGCACCAGGCCCACACTCAGAAGGGGCCCCAGTGCCTGGACTGTGGCCCCATCCCCAGTGCCCGGACTGTGACTCCGCCCTGAGGCCCTACCCCCACTTGGCCTCTTCCCCCCCCCAAGGCCACACACACTACTCACTCCTTTCCATCCCCTTTCCCTGTGAGAGAGATGGGAGGGTCCTCGGGGGGAAGATGCTGGGTGGGACAGGGAATTGGGGAGCAGTGAGAATGAGGCCATAGTGGGAAGAGGCTGAGTGGAGATGGGACCCCAGAGTGAAGCAGGGTACAGGGCCATGGTCTGGGCACTGGGGCCCACAAAAGGTGTCCCTGTCTAGCAGACCACCTGAGCAAATCATTTACAAGTTACCAGGAGTGGTCTTTTTTCCAGATATGGATAGATACAGCCGCCACAGGTTGGGGTTTCCCCACGTAGGCCTATTTGTGACAAGGACCAACAGAAAGTATCAGCAGTTCTGTTCCCTACGAGGTCACATCCTGAGTTCTCTGACAGATGGTCAGGCAGTCTCCTCTAAGCTTTTCCCCCAGTTCTTTTCATTCACAAAGTATTATTAAAGATAAGATGGCACTAGACCAGAGTCATAATATTAGTCCCTGTGTAGGCCCATCAGCACTGGTTGTTCACATTCCTGGCACAGTCAGTGAAACCTTCAATCTCACTTCTGCTGAACTTGGACCTAATCTTGCAAGATCATGGTTGCCTACTCCACCCAAGCCTACAATCACTTCACTTAACTGCATGGATGCTCCATGGCTAGATAATAGAGAGTCGTCTTGCTCAAAAGAAGTTAACAGGGGTTAAATAGTAGAAAGCTTCCTACAAGAGCTACTTACGTCTCAAAGTGGAGATGTTTTTCCATCTGGTCTAGCCAGTATGGAGTATCACCAACCTGTTCTTCAATTCAGCATATCCTGGACTACTTGTTGCCCCTGAAACATTAAGGTTTGGCTGTTAGTTTAATCACATATTCTGACAGCTATTTCAGTGTTCCATCCTAAAGTTGATAATCACTCTATTTTTTCTCACAAGTCCATAAGGTTTTTGAAAGGTCTATTCAAATTGTATTCTCAGGTGCAAGATCACATTCCCCTGTTGAATCTAAACTCAGTGTTATCCTGACTTAAGGGTTCTACATTCGACCTTTTGGCTACTTACTGTCTGCTGCATCTGTCAATGAAAGCAGCACTTTTAGGTGGCCATCACCTCAGCAAGAAGAGGAGGAATGCTGGGGCTCCCTATATGATATTCTTTAAGGACAAAGTTTACTTGTGCCTTCCTCCAAGGTTTGTTCCAAAGAAAAGTGGTTTTCTCTTTCCATATTAACCAGCCAATTTATTTGCCTGCATTCTACCAGAAGCCACATTTGAGGAGAGAAGAAAAGTGTTTACATACCCAGGACATGAGAAGATCTCTGGCATTCCACATGGACAGAATCAGGCACTCCTGTAAGTCCTCCCACCTCTTTGTAGTGGTGGCAGACAGAATAGGACAATCAGTCTCCACCCCCAAAAAATCATCCTGGATAGCCTCCTATATATGCATACACTAGGGCCTGACTAATGTCATCCTGCCAAGCAGAGTCACAGCTCATTCAATGTGATGGCATTGGCCTCAATGGCTTTTTTGGCACGTGCACCAACTGTGGATATTTGTAGAGCAGCAGCCTGGGTTTCAATCCGTACATTTACCTCCCATTATATTGTTGCTCAAGATTCCAGAGTTGAGGCTGGAGTTGGACAAGTTGATCTTCAATCTTTATTTAAATGGACTGATCCCACCTCCTGTTTTCATGGCTTGTGAGTCACCAAGACTGGGATGCATGTGTACAATTACTCAAAGAAGAACAAACGGTGACTAACCTGTTCTGTAACTGTTGTTCTTTGAAATGTGTCGCACATGTCCTTTCTACAAGCTGCCCTTCTACATCAGAGTTCCGGAAAGAAGGAATTGAGGGTGGCTATGGGGGGCTCTGCCCTTTATATCTGCATGCAGTGGCATGCAGCAGCAGAGGGTGCGTGAGCCTCCCAACAGGTACTTCTGAGGGAATAATTTTCTGACTGCTGTGTACTGGGTGTACAGACACCATGAGTGGAGCGGACATGTGCAAGACATCTTGAAGAACAACAGTTACTAAATAGGTTAGTAACTTTTTTCCTACTAATGGTGTGAAATTCATGCCAGAGCACAGTGCACCATAAAAGCGCCACTTTCATGACAAGGTTCTGGGTCTATTGCAAGTAAAGGGTAAAGATTCCTTAAATACCTGTGTAGAATCACTGCACTGGACTGCATCTCATCAAAAATAATAACCTATTAGCTAATATAAGGGTATTAAGAGTAAGTTTGTAATTTTTAATTTAATTACAAGTTCAAAGGAGCATATGTATTAAGTCCATTCCGTTAGCCAAGTAAAACACTTTAACATATTGTTTTCTAAAAGACTACAAGGCTGAAAAGGCTCTGTTTATATTTGTAATACATTAAATATATTTGTGGCATGCTATTACTTCTGTGATTTTTAAATATTTTTGTCAGGATCTAACCCTGCAAATTCTTATCACCATGAGTAGTCCCATTGATTACTCACTATAGTAAGCAGTATCTTTGGTAATAAATGAATGTATGACTGGACACTAATTTTTCATCAAGCACTTTTATGGACCCATGTAGTATGTTGGGTCCAGCCCAGTACAGTACAGTGGGAAAGCTTTTGTTTTGGGGCCCAACAATTAAACTGTATTTATTTCTTCCTCCCATACACAAAAAAGAGAAAAATAATTCCTTTCAATGAATTCAGGTTTTGTAAATGATCACAGCTGAAGGCAGTCGTAATTTGCACTCTATAGATAACACAGGTTTTAGACTCTTAATTAAATAATAATTAAAATTAATGTATTCAGTAAAAAGGTAGATAATGGCTATAGTAATCCCTATAATATACGTTTCTATTAGAATTTTAAAGAGCCAAATTGCTGTTTCAAAATACAAGGAGCCATATGATTTCTCACTGTGAAAACCATTTCAGTTTAATGGAAAGGCACAGAATATTGTGTTCAGTGGTTTCCACAATGGGAAACCTGTGCTTGTTCACAAAAAGGCCCAACATTTGTAGACAGATGGAATGATTCCTAAGGGACCACACTAAAGGGGGAGAGTGTTTTGGAAAATATTTTTTTTTCCTTTGCCAGTTTCCTCATAGGAGTTTATCTTAGAATCCTTTTGGTCTTTTAATTCTTAATCCATGGTAGAAAAAAGAGCAAATTACTGGATAAACTCGAGGAATTTTGCTCCAGACAAGCACAAATGGCGTAAACTTTAATTTTTAGTTTTGCTGAAACAATTATGGCAAATTGCAGACTTCTATAGATAATTGAAAAAAGCCATATGTCTCTTTTGTGGAAATTTTCAAATCTAATACATCTTTGCACAAGAAGCTTACTTACAGGTATTTTATCATTAAGTCAATGGGAGAGGAAGTTTGCAGCTGGGTAAATTAATTAACATTAAATATAAAGAATGCCAAATTTTGTGTCTATTTTTTTTTTTTTGCAACCCTGCTGTAAAAAATCTTAAACACATTTGGAAGCTAAGTGTGCTAGACATTGTTGGGTGAAGCTTAACACATGTGAGGCAGAGATACTCAGGTTTCTTAATTCAAACCTTTATTTGAATCAAAACCATAACTTGCACTTACAATTACTATAAACATGATGGATAACAACAGATACACAGAAATTTATGATCATCAGTTACTTTCTGTTGGGGTGTAGTCAGGTCATGATAGATTTCTCCTATAATGCTCCAACTACTCCATTACATTCTAGCATATTTATACCTTTCCAAATTATAGAACCATAACTTTCCAACCATTGACATTAAGCATTATATTGTATGTAACTCACATAATATGCATGTGCAATTTTCAGTTTAAGTAACTTTTGCTGTCCATGCTATTTTCATGTTATGTTTCTTTTCTAATTGTTTTTTTCCATATTGATCATGCTGACCAGGTCATGTACCTTTTACTCAATTAAGGGACTTTCCTGTTTTTCCTTAAGTGCTTTATGTCAGTACATTCTGTATATCTGTTGTACTGACAACTTTCTTTTTTCTATACAATATCCCCCAACTTAGATACATTCCATGTTCAAAATATCACCTGTGCTCTACACAACAGCTATAAGCATTATTGAGCAAGTTTACATAGGGACAAGTCAGCAAAGTAACATCCACATCAAGTATTATCCCAGCCCGTCCAAACTTACTGAATGTACATGATCCATACTTCTGACATTTCCAACAACATATAAGTACTGCAAATGCTTTGTCATTATATAACTAGAAGACATTATTATGGCAGTGTGTTTCACCTCACTATCTATAACTAAGATTGAACAGAAATTCATCATTTTCACCAACTTATAACTAGAAATGGTAGAGTGGGAATCCTGTAAATATGAGAAGTGTTTGAAACTTTTGTATGGTACCTGAAGTTAGGTGAATCTCAAAGGTAGTGGTGTGTGTAAATGGTAAATATTTATGCACTGAATTTCACATGGAAATATTCACCATTTTATTTTGTGATACATTCTCCTGACATTGAATTTTCCCATAATACTTTGGCATCATATGGCTATTTTAGATTTACGTGCCAGGATCCATCTCTGAGACCATTATTAAGCCAAAGTTACCTGTTGGTTCATATAATCAGTGACATTGTTACCCATGAGCACTCCTCTGTCAAATTAATGGTAATTGACAACCTATATGTGAAAGCTTGCCTCCTCCACCAGGTAACACAGGTACTGAGCCCTGCTTATCTTAAGCATGTAAGTTGTCCCATTGAAATAATTTGACTACTCATGTGCTTAAAGTTAAGCAGGTGTTTCGCTGGATCAGGGTCAGAATGCTCAGCAATTTGCAAGATTGAGTCCATAATGTCTAGATACCTAGGAATAAAAGCTCCTTTTAACTCATCCCTTGAACTTCATTCTCAAGAACGTTGAAGGAACTAGCTGGAAAATCATTAAAATATTGAATCCAGTCTTTTTTAAAGCTCCAGTTCAGATCCACATGGGCAGAGCCTTGTGCCTGGATGGAGCTCCATTGTCTACAATTGGACTCCGTGTGCAGGTGGAAGACTTTGCCCTTGCAGATTCTATTGCCTAAGTAGGACCTAACTGAAAATCCCTAACATAAGAATTAACAACATTTAGAGAAACCTTTCTTTGTCACCCCTTTACAGGTATCGTAAACTGGTTATGTAATCAGAAAACTCTCATCAGCTGTTCCCATGTCATTCACACCTTTGGTGGTAGCAGTAATTGACCTATAACCAGACTGCACAGGAATTAATATACTATACAGAGTAAATATTAAGATCAGTTTAGTTGTTCAGTAAATGGCTCAGTTTGTTGAAAGGAATTCTAAAGTGTTTGCAAGAAATGAGATTTTAAATTGTACTGATAATTATTGATATCTCACAGACTGAACATAAATAAACAGTAGATATTACTTTGAAATTAAAGACATATTGAAAAAAATATATTAATATAAGTGCTGTGGTATAATTTTTGCCTGATAGGGTCTGAGATATTAAGGCCTGATGATTTTTAGATATCTTTTATTTTCTGTAATTTAAATATTACTTGTACTTCAAATAATCTAAAAGAAATAATAGAATTACTTTTGATTGACTTAAGTCAGCCTATTTATTTATTTGTCCTGAGTTTTGTATAGATTCATGGATGTTAAGATCAGAAGGGACCATTAGGATTTATCTAGTCTGATGTCTTGCATACCAAAGACCACAGAACAGTGGTGGGCAACCTGTGGGCCACCTGCGGCCCATCAGGGTAATCCACTGATGGGCCATGAGACAGTTTGTTTACATTGACTGTCCTCAGGCACGGCCGCTCGCAGCTCCCAGTGGCCAGGAACAGCGAACCGTGGCCACTGGGAGCTGCGGGCGGCCGTGCCTGCAGACGGTCAATGTAAACAAACTGTCTGGAGACCTACCAGTGGAATACCGTGATGGGCCAAGTGTGGCCCATGGGCCGCAGGTTGCCCACCACTGCCATAGAATCTCATCCAGTAATTTTGGCTTCAAGTCCATAACTTCCATTTGAAAGTTATCCAGTCTGATTTCATGACTTCAAGTGATGGAGAATCCACCAAGTTGTTCCAATTGTTAGTTAACCTCACTGTCAAAAATGTGTGCCTTCATTCTAGACAGAATCTATTCATTTAGACAGCATCCAACCACTGGATCTCCTTATGCCTTTTTGTACTAGATTGTCTGCTTTCAGAAATCTCATGATCAAATCACTTATTAATCTTCTCTTGCATGAACTAAATGGATTGAGCTTCTTAAGTCTATCACTATAAATCAGATTTTCCAGACCTTGAATCATTCTTCTGGCTCTTTTCTTAAGGGATACAAACCCTACTTTTCACATTTTATGCAAGTTTCCATTCAATAAATTTCAAGTTGCTACGAGGTACATTATCAACCCTAGAAAGGTTTCAGAGTAGCAGCCATGTTAGTCTGTGTCCGCAAAAAGAAAAGGTACGTGTGGCACCTTAGAGACTAACAAAAATTTTTGAGCATAAGCTTTCGTGAGCTACAGCTCACTTCTAGAAAGGGGATCTAGTAGTACAATTATTACAATTGTTTTTATGTAGCACCTAAAAGTATGCTTACTACTTTACAGATATATCAAGAGAAGTTATTGCCCTAAGAAGTTTGTGCTCTAAGGTCCCAATTACATCAATTAGACTATTTCTGGGTGTCAAGCTAAGCATGTGCATAATTGTATGCAGGATTAAGGACTAAATAGATAAAAGTTAAGACAGGCGAAGGAATCAACACAGGATTTTTTCTCACTTTCAAAATCCATATTATACCTCAGATATGGGTTCTTCTAGCTGAATTGATGTCAGCTTTTTATTTGAAAAATGAAGTATGTTTTATTACGATGCACAGTTTTGCCTGAACTCTCTATTTCATATGACTTCTCAGTTTTCTAACATGGAACAACAAGTGATTGTGTACAACAGACCTGTTTTTTACACAGAGAAAGCTGTATAAGAGAGTACCCTGACTTGGCAAGATTCTCTTTGAAGAGATCACCCCAAATACACACACCTGGATTCTGTTCAGTTCTGCACCACCTTCTTTTAGAGAACAGATTTGTGTGTGTCACTTTAAAATAGGTTTCACTCTATGTATTCAGCACATTCCTGCATGCACTCTTGAAAGATCGAAATGAGACACACACCAGGTTTTATGCATGAAAATTCAAATCCCTAATAATGAGTTTCTATCACAGGCTTATTTGTGATTTATTATCTTACTGCCTCATAAGCAGTAATTACAATGTTATTTATTGTACTGTGCATAATCTCTGTTGATCTGTTAAAATTGAATTATTTTCTTTTCCCATAAATTTAGCTCTGATTTCAGGCTGTCCATGCTGCTGACTCTTGGGCTCCTTTGCTCACCAGTGCTGCAATACAGTGGGGAATAAATGTGTAGAAAAAGGACTGGGGAGACCTCTGACAATTAAAAGATAGCCACAAGGAAATTTCTCTCTCACCCCTAGTGGACTCAAATTTTGCATCCTTTTGAACAGTGGTCAGTCTAAAATACATGCAGTTTGGAAGGTACAAAATGGCTGATCAGAAACAGTTCAAACTCAGGGATTTGCTCCTTGATTGCATACTACTTTCACCAAGTAAGGTCAGATTCTTCTCTTAATCACACCAAGTCAGAAATAATTCCCCTGATGTCAGTGGTGTTACTCCAGACATGCATCACTTTAACGAGATCAGGATTTAGGAGTGTATTAAACACTTGACTTGACTTACACTGACTTGTGTAAGCAGAGTTATTCAACACTACAAGCTTCCTATTCCTGCTTCTGAAACTGGAATAGTGTGTGACCTTGGACAATGATTGTTACATGCCTCTGTTTATTCATTTGCAAAATAATGACATTCACTGGGGTGCTGTGGGTTTATTTAATTAATATTTGTGAAGCACTCTAAGACCTTAATCACTTGAATTGTCATTTTGATTTTTCCTTTTATCATTGCATTATTACCAAAACCATCTCTCTCCACTCTCCATGCCCATCTTTACACCCTGCTCCCATTCATAGAACTATGGCCATCCTACAGGAACAGCACAAGGTACCATGAACAATTGCAGGGTTGGAGTTGGGGGTGGAAAAATCAGTGAGTGAGCTGTCACATAATTTCTGACCAGAATGAAACTGAATTACAGATTCATTCTCTATGCCCATGCACCATAGAGATAAAATAAAACAGCATTCATACGTCTGCATATAAATTGTTATACTCCATGATTACACATCCAGTAAAAGATTAAAAATTGGCTTGTTGTTCTATGAAACATAAGCAATAAGTAAAGCATTGTGCAATATGTCATCTGTACTGAGAGTAAAATTAGGCTTGTTTTTCATATTTACATATTTGGAAATGACTTTAGCATTGCACATGCAACACAATTAACACATTTATATGATATGATGCAAATCATATTGCCATGTTATTGATGCTCTTTGTGAGGATGCTCTTTGCAATAAATATGACATTAGCTGTGCTTGAGTATGTGTGTGTTTTTCCCTTCTTAGTGCAAATCAGTGTTTTCATAAGAATATGCCATATTGGGACAGACTAATCATCCATCTAGCCCAGTATCCTGTCTGTGACAGTGGCCAGTACCACAGCTTCAGGTGGAGTGTGCAGAACAGGGCAGTTTTGGAGAGATCCACCCCTATCTTCCCCTCCTGGCTTCTGGAAGTCATGGGTTTACAGTTGCCCCAAACAGGGAGTTGCATCCCTGACCATTTTGGCTAATAGAGATTGATGGGTCTATCCTCTGTAAACTTACCTAGTTTTTTTTTTTTAAATCCAGTTATACTTTTGTCCATCACAACATCCCGTGGCAATGAGTTCCATGGGTTAATTGTGCATTGTGTGAAAAAAAGTATTTCCTCCTGTTTGTATTAAACCTGCTGCCTATTAATTTCAGCAGGTGACCTCTATTTTTTGTATTGTGGGAAAGAATAAATAACACTTCTCTATTCTTTTTTTTCCATACCATTCATGATTCTATAGACCTCTCTCACATCCTCCTATAATCATCTGTTTTCTAAGATGAACAACTCTAATATTTTTTCTCTCTGGTCATATGGAAGCTGTTCCATATCCTTTATCATCGTTGTTGTTCTTCTCTGGACCTTTTCCAGTTCCACTATATCATTTTTGAGATGAGGTAATCAGAACTGCACAAAGTATTCAAGCTGTTGATGCACCATGGATTTATATAGTGGTGTTATATTATTTTCTGTCCTTTCACCTGGTGTTATGTTCTTTTCTGTCCCTTTCACAATAGTTCCCTATATTCTGTTAGCCTTTTTTTACTTCTTCTGTGCATTGAACTGAAGTTTTCAGAGAACTATCCATGATGACTCCAAGATCTCTTTCTTGAGTGGTAACAGCTAATTTTGATCCCATTACTTTATGAATTTGCGGGGTGTGTGGGGAAAAAAACCCTTTAAGAAGCTAAAGATAACCTCACTGGCACCTGACCAAAATGACCAATGAGGAGACAAGATACTTTCAAAGCTGGGGGGAGGGATAAACAAAGGTTCTTTCTGTCTGTGTGTTGCTTTTGCCGTGACCAGAGCAGGAATGCAGGTCAGAACTCCTGTAAAGGGTTAATAAGCAATTAGTTAGATATGTGTTAGATTCTGTTTTGTTTAAATGGTTGATAAAATAAGCTGTGCTGAATGGAATGGATATTCCGATTTTTGTGTCTTTTTGTAACTTAATGTTTTGCCTAGAGGGATTCTCTATGTTTTGAATCTGATTACCCTGTAAGGTATTTTCCATCCTGATTTTTACAGAGGTGATTCTTTTACTTTTTTCTTCAATTAAAATTCTTCTTTTAAGAACCTGATTGCTTTTTACTTGTCCTTAAGATCCAAGGGTTTGGGTCTGTGTTCACCTATGCAAATTGTTGAGGATTTTTATCAAGCCTTCCCCAGGAAAGGGGGTGTAGTTCTTGGGGGAATATTTTGTGGGGAGACGTTTCCAAGTAGGCACTTCCCCTGTTATTATTGTTAGACAATTTGGTGGTGGTAGTGTTTAACCTAAGCTGGTAAGAATAAGCTTAGGGGGTCTTTCATGCAGGTCCCCACATCTGTACCCTAGAGTTCAAAATGGGAAAGGAAGCTTGACAAAAGAAGACATTTCTTGCCAGTATTTGCTTACATTTCTAGGAGTAGTAAAGAGTTCAGCAGGACTCTAGGATGACATATCCAAGGAAAAAGTGACTTGTAGAATGGGAAAACAATGTCCCATGTATCTCCATGAGTGTGCTCTCTCTAGTAGTATAAATTATATTTTAGTTGTACTAGACTGAGCCAGTTGTTTTGCATCCATATGCTTATTGTTTATTTTTTCATTTTGGCGTTGTTCATGTCTCCTTGGAAAGAAATTCCAATAATCTATTTTAATAGTCTAATCTCAGTGACCCTAATGGCTATTGGTACATGGATATCTAAGCACATATGGAAATCTAAGGCCATGTCTAGACTGCAGAGTTAAGAAGACTTAAGTTTTGTTGATGATCATAAATTGCTTTAATAACATCAATGCAGCCCATCCAGACAACACTCCTTGTGTTGACTGAGTCCATCCTCAGTCATTGCTCTTGCATCAACAGACAGAGCATTGCATCGTGAGTAGCCATCCCACTGTGCAACTCATCACCATATTTCATCCTCTGCTGCTGGGAGCTCTGGGAATGGATCAAAATGTATCAGGGGGATGTGCTCGCTGTCCCGTGATGCAGTTAATTCCATTCCATCATTCCATGGGCTTCCTAATTCATTTTGTGCTGTTTTTCAACAGCCCTTGTAAACTGTGCTCCCACCATCTCTGCCTGACAGGTTGGATCCTGAACTGCTGACCATTCTGCTGACAAGTGTTATGAACACAACATGACTGGTCCTGCAGTATTTCATGAGCTGTGAAACTGAGTGAATCAGCGATGCCTGCCCTGCTGTCTGTCATGGGAACAAATAATTCAAGATTGCTGCTGGAATTCATGAATCAGCTCGCCACAGTGGACTGTCAGTATGGGCTTAGGAAGCCAGCACTTAGTGGTGGGATGATGAGCAGTAGCTGCAGAACTTTTGGATGCACCTTCCTGGAACTGTGCGCGGAGTTCACCCCTGCACTGCGGCTCAAGGACACCAGACTGAAAGCTGCCCTCTCCGTGGAAAAGTGAGTGGTGATCGCTGTATGGAAGCTGGCAACTCCAGACTGCTACTGGTCAGTCGTGAATCAGTTTGGAGTTGGAAACTCCACCTTGGGTGCTGCGGTGGTACAAGTGTGCAAGGCCATTAATCGCTTCCTGCTACAAAGGATTGTTAATCTCAGTAATATCCAGGAAATATTTGATGGCTTTGAGGCACTGGGATTCCCTAATTGAGGTGGGGTGGTAGATGGAATTCGTATCCCAATTTTGTCCCCTGACCATTTTGCGATGGAATACATCAACCATAAGGGATACTTCTCCATGATTTTGCAGGTGCTGTGGATCACCAGGGCTGTTTCACTGACATCCATGTGGGCTGGTCAGGGAAGGTGCATGATGGTGAAGATGCATCTTTCGGAACACTGGACTGTATAGAAATCTGCACACTGGGACTTTCTTTCCAGACAAAAGGATTCCAACGGGGGATGTGCAAATGCCCATAGTGATCCTTGGAGACCTCCCATACCCCCTTGTTACTGGTGTAAGGCTGCATGAACCATGGGACTTCAACAGGCTCAGCAGGTGCCAAATGACCATTGATTGTGCCTTAAAATATTTTTAAATTTTCCCTTGGAAACTTCTGAACAAACTAGAACTAACATTTTCAATTGAAGTTTTTGTTTTATTTTTGAAAACCTACTTTAAAAAAAATATATCAGATTTGTTTTTTCCCTTATAATTTTTAATACAAAGGTATGAATAATGACAAGGGGTTTATTTTCACTCCCCTCCCCCATTCAATTTCTTTAAACTTCCTCAACTTTTGAAAAGTTTTGGAGTGGCCAAAGATAAAAATGAAACTCCATAACATTTCCACTTTGTAATGTTTGAAAAGTTTTCAGAAGCTATTGTGGCAGCATTACTTTTGCCAATCTAACTCCTTCCAAACTGCAGAAGTTTTCAAAGGTATAGTAGAATGGAAAGAAAATGGGGATGGTGGGTATGTGAGGAAATGGACATTAGCCACTTTAGTTTACACTGAGTGGAAAACCAGGAAGAAATGAAAATTCAAAATTTTCAAAAAAAAATCACAAATTTGAAAAAGACAAAACCATTTTTTTCCATAAAATGAGAAATAAAATATTGAAATCTTGAATTTTTTCATGGAATAGATTTTCCATTTTTCAACCAGCTCTATTTTGAATTAATCCATTTCTGGAGCAAAATTGTCAAAACTGCTTCAGCTATAATGTGTATAATCTGCACAAAATATAACCAGCTTCTTTGCCCTTTTTATTTCTTTCTTTGCATAGTTCTCCACTGCTGTGAACATTAATATCATGCCTGATCTACTTCCAAATTTTACCAAAGCATTAGTGGCAAAAGTTATAACCCATTAAAATGTATATTTCTTATTTTAGTTATATGACACTATTGCCTGACTCAAACAGATAATAGCCCTTACACAGTCTCTGCCCTGAAGAGCTTTCAGTCTAAAGAAACAAGAATCTAGAAAAGGGAGGGAGAAAGAGAAACAACATACATGGGATAAATATGGGAACCTGGGATGCACAGAGATTAAAAACCTGATCCAAAGATTAACAAAAATAGGCTTGACTTTAGTGACCTTTGAATCAGACCACAATTAACTTGCTCAAGATCCCAGCTGGAGTCTGTGGCAGAACCAGGAACTGAACCCAAATCTTCCAAGCCCCAATCTAGCAGTTGTGCAAAACAACAACCCATGCTGGAGCTAAAATGCATCTGATAAAAATCCTACACAATTAATATTTATATGATACCAACACAATACTGTGAGAGCCGTTTACTCTTTTGCTCCTTTTCTTTCTATGGCTTATCAACTCTCGATCACTTTTCAAATCCAATTTGCAAAATTTTGCTGTCCCACCTCTTTCCTATACCTATTCATTTCTCTCTTCCTTTATTTTTTTTTAAATTTTGTAGCCAAGCTATTTTAGGACTATATTGTGGCTTTGCCAGAAGCCCTATATAATGAGATCATATTTTTTTCCTTTTCCAAGGGGTTATTCATTTGTTGCTGTTCCATGTCAGCAGCAAATTATTGCTCCCGAACACCCTCTAGGGTATCTTATGGGGGTGCTGGGGAAGTAGATCAAAGACTAGATGTCAATGGCATTTGTTGTTTAGCACCTTTCCAGATTAAGCCCTTACATAGCCATTGCACAAGGCATGTTGGCCTATTTTTTGATCTCTTTGCATATTTTAATGTCACACCACCATTACTGAAGAAGTAATGGCTCCTTGATATAGGCCTGGTTTGACGCAAGTAATTTGCCTCATTTTTTACTAGGCATGATTGGGACAGTGAATTGAAGGGTAAATTGTCATGACAAGCAGTATGCTGGAGTCAGGATGGCTAGCTAAAATTACCAGGAACATCCGGGTGTTAGTAAACAAAGATCAATGTAAGATAAATTAGCAGTCAGATTATCTATGGAAAGAGCATGCAGCACAGGAATTGGTTTCTACAAAATACCCATGCCAATCCCCAGATGTGTGATGCAATGTAATGGGTAAATATGTAGAAAGGGAAAGGTTTTCTCTAAGTTTGGTTGTGTACATGCCCTTTACCCACCCCCTATGCTCAACTCTGTGTAGATTTGCTGTATGCAGTGGTGAGCTGGAGCCGGTTCCCATCAGTTCGCTAGAACCGGTTGATAAATTTAGAAGCCCTTTTAGAACCAGTTGTTCCGCGAGGGACAACCGTTTCTAAAAGGGCTTCTAAATTTAACCAGCCAAAAGTGGCACCTTAGTGGCACCTTAGTGCTCCAGCCCTGGAGCACCCAAGGGGAAAATTTGGTGGGTACAGAGCACCCACCGGCAGCTCCCCACCCCGTGCCCGGCCCCAGCTCACCTCCGCTCCGCCTCCACTCCTGAACGCGCCGCAATGCTCTGCTTCTCCAACCCCCCCCCCCCCACACACAGGCTCCCCGCGAATCAGCTGTTCACATGGGAAGCCAGGGCATGCTGAGAAGCAGGTGGTGGCTTCACACTCAGGCCCAGGGAAGCAGAGGTGAGCTGGGGCGGGGGGGATGTGAGGAGGGCTGCCCGTGCCCGGGAGGGAGGGAGGGCGCAGGGTAACCACTCCTCACCCCAGCTCACTGCCGCCACCCTCGGCCTGAGTGTGAAGCCGCCGCCTGCTTCTTAGCCCTCCCAGGCTTCCTGCTGAACAGCTGATTTGCAGGAAGCGGCGGGAGGCGGGGAGGAAAAGCAGAGCAGGGCAGCGCGTTCAGGGGAGGAGGACGAGGTGAGGTGAGCTGGGGCCGGGCGTGGGGCAGGGAGCTGTTGGTGGGTGCAGAGCACCCACCAAATTTTCCCCATGGGTATTCCAGCCCTGGAGCACCACAGAGTCAGCGCCTAAGGTGCCACTTTTGATGTGATCAGTGGGGGGAGCGGCCCCTGCTCCCCTCCCCCAGCTACACTACTCCACCCCTAGGAGTGAGAGGGACCTGCTGGATGCTCCCTGGAAGCTGCCCCAGGTAAGCACCTCCAGGACTCCCCACCTCGCCCTCCTGCAGGTCCCTCTAGCTCTTAGGGGCGGGGTGGGCACCCACTACAGTGGCCCACGAGACCCTTCTGCCCGGTTCTGGGGGCAGTCGGGGGACAGGGGAGAGGGGTGGATGGGGCAAGGTTCCTGTGGGGAGCGTCAAGGAATGCGGAAGGTTGGATGGGGCAGGGGTCCCGGGGGGCGGGGGTAGGCAACGACCCCCTCGTGGGATGAGGAGGGAACCAGTTGTTAAGATTTTGGCAGCTCATCACTGGCTGTATGCCAAATAAAGGATACACAAATGACAAAATCTGAAGTTGAACTGAGCTCTTGGGAAGCTGAGTGGAAAGAGGTCTGAGAGGGAATCCCAATAATTGATACTCTCCTTTGCATGGTTAAGTTACCCTTGCAAGTGAAGTCTTTTTAAGGATCATAATAGAGGTTCTTTTTGACCATACATTAACATTTTTTAATGAGCTTTTCCACTTAACCCAATCCAATATTCAAAAAGCATATGGAAAAAAAGCATCAAAGGAGACTTGTATCTTTCATTCTTTAAACTGAAACATTTTTGACTGTGATAAAAGGAAATAAAAAGATAGGGCGAAAGGAATATATGGATAATTGAATTGCTCTTAAAAAGAAAACGGTGAGTCTAAAAGCCTGCTATGACTCTATTGTACATTTTTTTTCATTGTAAAACCTTGTTAAGAGGTGCTAAAAAGGAAATAAAAAGCAGGGACGATCTGATGTCCCCTTTGAAGTAGGGAGTTAAAAATAACAAAGCCAATGCTATGGTTTAGAAAGATCATATTTTATAACTACTACTAAAACATAGTCACTCATTCTGTAGTGAAACTGGTGGAGACCCCGCAGAGTAGTAATTGTGGACTAGACAATAAAGACATTTTAGCACCTCTACCCTCTTTAAGCTGTTAATTTGATTTGCCATTATTAAATTTCCAAATCATTCTTAAATGTTGCTGTTGCAAGATTGTGCTGTTGATTTTTCTTTGCCTTGTGTTCAGTCAAAAAATCATTATAAACTGATGTGTTAAGATTTTCATGATGCCTCGGGCTAAGAAGTGAGTACTTAGCAATTCAGTGCCTTTCCTTAAGGAAACTGATGTGATGGTGTTAAAGTAGCAATTTCAGTCAGTTAGAGGTTTTTCTAAAATAATAAAAAAAAGATTCACATTACTCTTCCTTGTAGAGCTCCTATATCTTAAGGGTTTCAGGGTATGTCTACACTATGGAATTAGGTCAAATTTATAGAAGTTGTTTTTTTATAAATTGTTTTTATATAGTCGATTGTGTGTCCCCACATAAAATGCTCTAAGTGCATTAAGTGCATTAACTTGACGGAGTGCTTCCACAGTACGAAGGCTAGCGTCGACTTCCAGAGTGTCACACTGTGAGTAGCTATCCCATAGTTCCCACAGTCTCCACCACCAATTGGAATTCTGGGTTGAGATCCCAATGCCTAATGGGGCAAAAACATTGTCATGGGTGGTTCTGGGTACATGTCTTCAGGCCCTCTCTCCCGCCATGAAAGCAATGTCAGACAATCGTTTCACACCTTTTTTCCTAGGATGGCTCTAGACTGTTCTCAATAGTAGCAGATGACAGAACGAGGAGTAATGGTCTCAAGTTGCAGTGGGGGAGG
The DNA here is from genome assembly GCF_965140285.1 of Lepidochelys kempii. Taxonomy (NCBI): domain Eukaryota; kingdom Metazoa; phylum Chordata; order Testudines; family Cheloniidae; genus Lepidochelys; species Lepidochelys kempii. The sequence continues at coordinate 130,839,217 of NC_136381.1, read as the reverse complement.
TTTAGATTGGATATTAGGAAAAACTTTTTCACTATGAGGGTGGTGAAACACTGGAATGTGTTACCTAGGGAGGTGGTAGAATCTCCTTCCTTAGAGGTTTTTAAGGTCAGGCTTGACAAAGCCCTGGCTGGGATGATTTAACTGGGAATTGGTCCTGCTTCAAGCAGGGGGTTGGACTAGATGACCTTCTGGGGTCCCTTCCAACCCTGATATTCTATGATTCTATGATTCCTGGGTTACCTGTGCAGACGCCATACCATGGTAAGCATGGAACCCGCTCAGCTCACCGCTGCTGTTGTGAGCAGTGTAAACACCTCGCACATTATCCAGCAGTATGTGCAGAACCGGGCTAAGATGCCAGCATGAGGACGATTGTGATGAGGACATGGGCACAGATGTTCCTGAAAGCACGGTTTGTGGCAATTGGGACAGCATGACGGCAGTGGGGCTGGTTGATACAGTGGAATGCTGATTCTGGGCCTGGCAAACAAGCACAAACTGCGGGGACCGCATAGTGTTGCAGGTATGGGATGATTCACAGTGGCTGCAAAACTTTTGCATGCATAAGGCCACTTTCCTTGAACTTTGTGAGTTGATTTCTGCCCTAAAGTGAAGAAATACCAAGATGAGAGCTGCCCTGACACTTGAGAAGCGAGTGGCAATCGCCCTGTGGAAGCTTGCAATGCCTGACTGCTACCGGTCAGTCAGGAATCAATTTGGAGTGGGCAAGTCTACTGTGGGGACTGCTGTGATCCAAGTAGTCAATGCAATCACTGATCTTCTGCTATCAAGGGTAGTGACTCTGTGAAATGTGCAGGTCATACTGGATGGCTCTTCTGCAATGGGGTTCCCTAACTGTGGTGGGGCAATAGATGGAACACATCCCTATCTTGGCACCGGACCACCTTGCCAACCAGTTTATAAACTGAAAGGGGTAATTCTCAATGGTGCTGCAAGCACTGGTGTTTCACAAGGGACCTTTCACCAACATCAACATGGGATGGCTGGGAAAGATTCATGATGTTTGCATCTTTAGGAACTCAGGGCTGTTCGAACAGTTGCAAGAAGGGACTTACTTCTCAGACCTGAAAATTACCTTTGGGGATGTTGAAATGCCAATAGTTATCCTTGGGGACCCAGCCTACCCCTTGCTCCCATGGCTCATGAAGCTGTATACAGGCAGCCTAGACAATAGGAAGGAGCAATTAACTATAGACTGAGCAAGTGCAGAATGGTGGAAGAATGTGCCTTTGGATGTTTAAAAGCTCACTGGTGCTGTTTGCTGACTAGTTTAGACCTCAGTACAACCAACATTCCCATTGTTATGGCTGCTTGCTGTGTGTTCCATAATATCTGAGAGAGTAAGGGGGAGATATTTATGGCAGGGTGGGAGGTTGAGGCAAATCGCCTGGTGGCCGATTTTGAGCAGCCAGACACCAGCGTGATTAGAAAAACACAGCTAGGTGCACTGCACATCACAGAGGCTTTGAAAACCAGTTTCATGACTGCCAGGCTATGGTGTGACAGCTGTATGTTTTTCTCCTTGCTGCAAACCTGCCCCCTTTGTTGATTTTAATTCCCTGTAAGCCAACCACCTACCCCCCTTCGATCACAGTTGGCAAAAGAAATAAAGTAACTGTTGTTTTGAAATCTTTCTTTCTTTCTTTCTTTCTTTCTTTCTTTCTTTCTTTCTTTCTTTCTTTCTTTCTTTCTTTCTTTCTTTCTTTCTTTCTTAATTATTTTTTTTTTAAAAGTGAGATAACTGACAAGGTAACCCGGGTGGTGTGGGGTTCAGGAGGAGGGAAGGACAAGGCCACATTGCTTATTCTAGCCACACTACAAATCAAAACTTTTTGAATGACAGCCTTCTGTTGCTTGGGCCATCCTCTAGAGTGGAGTGGTTGAGTGCCCGGAGCCTCCCGCCCTTCTGCCCCCTGCATTCTTGGGTGTCTGGATGAGGAGGATATGGATCTTGGGGAGGAGGGCAGGCGGTTATACAATGGATGTAGCGGGGTCTGTGCTCTTGTTGACTTTCCTGCAGCTCCAACAGATGCTTCATCATGTCCGGTTGCTCCCCCATTAGCCTCAGCATCACCTCCTGCCTCTGCTCTTAATGCTTAACGCTCACTTAATGCTTTCCTGGCCTTTGCCACTTAATGCCTCCATGCATTAAGCTGTGCCCTATCAGTGCGGGAGGACTGCATGAGCTCAGAAAACATGTCATTGTGAGTGCGGTTTTTTTCACCTTCTAATCTGTTACAACCTCAGGGACAGAGGTGATAGGGGAAGAATAGAAACATTTGCACTTGGGAGTAGTAAAATTTAAGATGATACATTTCTGAGAACAAAAGGGAGACTCTTCCACAGTGAATCAAGCAATTCACAGCAGACAGCACATGTGCTTTAGGTACAAGGTCGCATTCTGCCTTTTATATTGAGCGCCTGCCAGTATGGTGACACATCACACACAGCTGGGCAACAGAATTAGGTTTCCAGGCAGCCAAGGTAAGCCTTTTGGTATGTGGGGTTGGCTTCTTCTGCCTTCATAACATGTGGGAATGGTTTCAAACTGCAGTACCATCCTTTCCCACAGCAAGCAATGCTGGCTGGGTTTCGCATTTAAAAGGAGGAGCTGCAGTTTTCAGGTGGATGTGCAGCACACACCTCTCCCCACCCCGCTGCATGGCTATTCTCTGGCATGATCCCTTCACCTCTTCCTCTGCTGTGTGGCTATTCTCCGGGATGATCCCTTTTAGCCAAGCACAAACAATCCAGCATGAACGGGGTCCTTTTACTGTTCCCATACAAAAATTCCCCTATTTCAACCAGGTGTCCATGAATGATATCACTCTCCTGAGGCTAACACAGAAATATAAAGACCAAATGTTGCTTGAATGCGACCAAAACCCAGGACCATTCACTGCCATGCTTTGTGCTGCAATGATTCCAGGCTACGGGCTTGGTGTGGTAAAGTGTCCTACTGTGGAGAATTAAATAAGGCAGCCCTCCCCAGAAACCTTCTGCAAAGGCTTTCAGAGTACCTCCAGGAGAGCTTCATGCAGATGTCCAGGAGAGCTTCAAGGATTCCCGCTCCATCCCCAGACACGTTAATAGACTTTTCCAGTAGCTGTACTGGCCGTGAATGCACCCAATTCTTCAGGGCAAATCAAACATTAAACACTATTGTTTTTAAACCTTTACTGTAGTTACAAATGTACACTCACCAGAGCTGCCTTCTCTGGCTTCAGGGTCCGGGATCCCGCCTTGGGAGGGTATTGGCTCCAGGGTGAAGAAAAGGCCCTGGCTGCCAGGGAGAACAGATTATCCTCTTGCCTGCTGCGCATTCTCCTTCTCCTCGTTCCTCATCCACAAAATCCTCCTCCCTGGTACATGAGACTCCCCCCCTTGCAGACAGTGGTGGGGTACTTGTAGGGTCTCCTCCTAGAATGCCATGCAGCTGATCACAGAAGTGGCATGTATGGGGCTCTGACCTGGAGCGACCATTTGCCTCCTTTGTCTCTTGGTAGGCTTGCCTGAGCTCCTTAACTTTCACTCGACACTGCTGTGTGTCCCTGTTGTAGCCTCTGTCCACCATTCCCTGTGCGATTTTGGCATATATATATATATATATATATATATATATATATATATATATATATATATATGCCAAAATCGCACAGGGAATATATATATATATTAGCATTTCTTCTTTTTTATCGGAGTTCTGCCTGCACAGATTCTTCTTCCCATACAGCAATCAGATCCAGTGTCTCCCTTTTGGTTCATGCTGGAGCTTGTTTGCGATTCTGGGGGGACTGCCTGGTCATCTGTGCTGCTGAGCTCGCCACACTGACCAAACAGGAAATGAAATTCAAAATTTCCCTGGGCTTTTACTGTGTACCTGGCTAATGCATCAGAGTTCAAAGTGCTGCCCAGAGTGGTCACATTGGAGTACTCTGGGGTAGCTCCCGGAGGCCAATACCATCAAATTGTGTCTGCACTACCCCAACTTTGACCTAGCGAGGTCGATTTTAGTGCTACTCCCCTTGCCTGGGAGGAGTTCAGAGGTCGATTTTAAGAGGCCTGTAGGTTGATGGAATGGGGTTGGTTGTATAGACATATTCATTTTAAAATCAACCTAACACAGCTAAATTCGACCTAACCCCATAGTGTATACCAGGGCTAAGACAATCTCCCTTACTTTCAAAAATAGTGCGTAAATGTAATGTTGCTATGATTTTTGGGATGTCTTTTGCTGCTGCTTCCACCATATTCCACAAACAGCATCATCTCTCTTTCAGATGGCACATTCTGAATGGCTTCATTAACGAGGAAAGAAGAAGATAATCTGGGACAATCAAAGGAATGTCCACATTGTTCCTGTATACAAACAATCCTTTCTCCCTTAATTTAAACAGATTTCAGTTACAAAAGATCCTTTGTACAGATTTGATACTTGTTTGATATTTAAATGTAGGAAAAATGAAGTTTGTATTAAGACAAAGAAGAGTTCTCATGATTGATAAATTCATAGAAAAGCAAGATTAAGTGTTTTACATTTGCTGACACTGTGTTTTCCTAGGCATCTGCTTTGGAAAAAAAATCATTTAAAAAATGTCCATTTTTAATAAACATTAGCCCAAATGTTCAAAAGTGCACATGTGGAAATCCTTCAAGCGTTCGCAAAAAGAAAAGGAGTACTTGTGGCACTTTAGAGACTAACCAATTTATTTGAGCATAAGCTTTCGTGAACTACAGCTCACTTCATCGGATGCAAAAAGTGGAAAATACAGTGAGGATATTTATATATACACAGACCATGAAAAAATGGGTGTTTATCATACACATTGTAAGGAGAGTGATCACTTAAGATGAGCTATTACCAGCAGGAGCGTGGGGTGGGGGGAGAGAAAACCTTTTAAAGTGATAATCAAGGTGAGCCATTTCCAGCACATTTCCAGGAGTTAACAAGAATGTCTGAGGAACAGTGCGGGGGAAGGAGGGGGAGGTGAACCCTTCCAAGCCACCCTGCATTTATGGGGATACAGCCCTTTCTGTTTTTGAATTCTGGTCCCGGATTGGGGGGTAGAGAGAGGAGCCAATAACAGGTACATGTGTCCCATCAATTCCCCTAAAAAAGTTTGGGAACCCTGTGTCTCCAAAGTCACCAGTAATCTCAGTATAAAGCATTACCAAGCTTTATAACATGGTGCAACAGTATACTTTATTCATGACATCACACATGTGCATGAAATGGGCCAACAATCAATTTCCCTGTAGGCAGCCAGTTTGGCATGGGATGGTAGCATTCAGGGGTGGCCAGTTTCCTTATGGCAGTGGTGACCCACTTGTCCCTGGGTATGGGACACCACATGTTGGTACATTGCCTCTGCAGCTCCGGGGTAGGTTCAACACCTATCTTCAAAAAGGTTGCCATCCACTTTCTGAAATTCTCTTTCCACTGATGGTTATCCCAAGTCTGCAGAGAACTCCTTTCCCACCAATCTGTGCTGGTTTCCTTAACCCAGAAAGGATGTTGCACGCTGTGAAGCTACTCCAAGGACCAGTTTTCTGCTGTCAGTTCTTCGGCATCTTCCTTTTCTGCATCCTGGTTTAATGGTAGCTGAAGCTGCTGCTGCTTCCACCTTAACTGCTTGGTGGTACAGAAGGCAAAATCCCAAACTGACTTCATCTAGCTTTGAGTGCTGAAATACAATCAAAATCAGCCTCTGTGAATTCTTGGTTGCCACCATAGTGGCATGCAGCATTGGTGGATCCAGGCTGGCTGACAGCAATTGAAAAAGGGCACTAGCCCACCTGTAAAGGAAGTACAGCGGGATTTGTTTCAAAATTTGACTAGCCTGGCTTTTGCTATGCATCCCATAATGCACAGTGAGAAAAGTCCCAAAATACACACAGTGTAAATAACAAGATGTCTTTAAAATTCTTGCACATTGCTCCCCTTCCACTATACCTAAATTGTTTGCTGTCCATTTAGGGCTGGGATTTCAAAGGAGTCTAAGGTGTGCAGTTCCCACCCATTGAATTTCAATAGGATCTGGGTGTCTTAAGTCCTTTGACACTCAGCCTAAAAAAGATGATGTTTTTTTTCGGCAGATACCTTATATTTTTATCTCTATGTGACTCACCCAGCATATTATGGATGCCCATATATGATAAATATAGAAGATTCCTGGAACTATTACCTTGTGCATCAGCATCAGTGTATATCATGAGTGAGAAATGGGGCCAATAATTCTTCATTGTTTCATGGCAGGGATTCTCTTTTCCTTCAGTGTCATGAGTTTTGGATAAATATTGAGGATTTTGCTTTCTTATCCTCCAGAAAAGCCACGTAAGGCTAGATTGTGGAGTTACCACAAGGCCGGAGGAAGCTTGGTTGAGGAGCTTGATTGTCTCATGGTGCATACCCAGGGAAAATGATCCATGAATATTAAATTCACACTTCTCTTTTTTTATAGCTTTAATCGCCATTTTGTGATTATTTTTATGGCATCTCTTGTTCATCTTTTAGTAGTGAACTTGGAAAATGTTGAAATATAAACGAAAATAATTTAAATTCACTTAAGATGTTGCAACTAGACTCTACACTCCTATTTTGAAAGCTATTCTAAGCGGAGGGATCCATTGACCTTGGGGAAAGTGAATGAAAAATCATTTCCGCACAAATTGAACTTGCATTTTCCAGGTGTCTTTACCTTATGAGCTTTTTAGAAGTTATTGGATGTACAAGGGTTTCTCAGTCTCAAGCTTTATCACCTAGTTGAAGCACTTTGAAGTAGCCCGGCAAAATTTGTGTGGCAGAGAAAAGTCAATTACAGTCTAAAATTATTAGCTGTTAGTAAGTGATAAAGTGTCTGATAAAGCAGAAGATCTCCAAATTAAGTCTTTATTGAATAGCATGAGTACACAGAAGATATATATATTAGCAGTTCATTGTTTTCTGATGATCGATCTCATGGTATGAGCATAAAGAAAGATTATCTGAAGATGGCTCCAATGTGCACATGTTGTAGGAAAGCAATGCAGTTTTTCAAAAGAGGTAAAGGTTTTTTTTTTTCTTTTTCTTTTATATATATATATAATCAAGGCAAGTGAGGCCTGCAGGAATGACATAGCCTGAAATGGTAGAACTACCATTAACCTGAATGGGCTCTGGATCAAACCCTTTACACAAAGAGTTCTTTGTTTCTTGGCAGCACTCCCACATTATTGTTGTTGATCCCTCGGAAGGGAAAAATGGTTAATCAGGGAAAAGTTTTGCATAAAGTCAATATTTCAAGGATTTCCTCTTGAAGCTAAGAATTGATCAGATCCCCATCTGGGGAAGTCGGTGTAACTCTATTGCTTGCAATGGAGCTTTGTCTGTCTATAATGACTTGTCATTTCAAGAGTAACATGTTTCATGTGGTGCTGTTTTAAATTCAGTGTTTACAAACATTTTTCATTTTACATGACAAGAGTGAGACAGTCTTAGACACACATCAAATGAACTAATTGATCATTATTATTATGTCTTATAAACCACAATCAGTACAAACGATAACACTGGATGAACAAAAGTCATCTATTCTATTCAGTTTCAATAGAAGATTGGTACCCACTTTATTCCCATGCACACTGCAGCCATCAGTCTATCTTCCTCCCAATGGGTCCATGCCATAGCCCTGAATGTAGAGTGCATCTAACAGACTACTTTACTGTATTTTGAAGCTAAGCCTCCCTCCAAACGTCTTGTGCAGGGATGCTGTCAGACAATCAGGTGGCTAGCGTACCCACTTTCCCAGATCCAAGTTACTCCGTTACTCATCATGCCCTCTGATTTCTCTCTGCCCCAGTTTCTGTCATGATTTCCCAAGGCAATAATGAGAAATTTCTATATGTTACCTTTTAAATATTATCTCTTTTGGCTTTGAGAAGGTGTAACATGATTGGGACAGTACACTCCTGTTTCAGTCTCTCTCACTGAAAAGACTAGGAGTGTCACCTCCTGGGAACTCACCACCTTCTGTGGGAGTGCTCAGTGGCCTTGGACCCTGGTCCTACATTCCCCATCTGCATCAGATTCAAAGGCATTTGATCTGTAACATGCTGTTGGCTGGAAGGATCCACACCCTTTTGGCTACTGTCACTTCCCCAATTCTGCACAAAGGCATGGCTGCAAAGGGACAAACACCAAATTCTACCACAGGGGGTATGCTTTGTCCACCCCCTAAAAATTGGGCCATATGATCCATAAAATCCACAATCCCATTCTGACCTCGCAGTCCAGCTACTGGCAGTAGGTGGAGCCTACTCTACAGACTACTACTAGTCCCTGGAAAATCCAAGGGACCAGAAAACTCCTCTAAAACCCAATCCTTGGGTAAAGGATCCTCTAACTTCCTCCCTTAACAAAACCTTACAGGCACCACAGCTTCAGGCATATCACCTACATTCCTTGAGAAGAGACCTTCTAACTCCCCACCACAGATCAGTGATTTCAGCCCTGGGGAAAACCCCCAACTCAACTCCCTTTTCCTTCCAGTCCTGCTCATAGCTCTGGTGGGAAAGGCCAGGAGTTGGATTCAGCAAATGTATCCCACCATCCTGCCCCTCCAGGGCCCACTCCCACACCCCTTGTCCAAGGGCAATTCTCCCCACAAGGGCACTGTGCAGGGAACCTCTGAATCATAGATCACTGATTCCAGTCCTGGGAAACTCCCGGCCTCTCCCCCACTTCTTCTTTCCCCTATAGCTTGGTAGGGGGAAGAACATAGCCAGGATATCAACGGCCCTATGCTCACTCACCCACTGCTGGCCAAGAAAACACCTATGGTCACTGCCATCCTTCTCTGTTTCTGCTTGGGGCAAGCCAGGGTCATGCTGTCCCCATAAGGGAAAAGCCTAGTGGTGTTACTATATTATTTAAAGGGACTGGCCCCTAGGCTGCAGCTAATGGGGTTGCCCACCACTGTGCTCCTAGGGATGTTCTCCATCTGGTCCCTATGGCACCCTGCTGGTCAGCTGGAGGCTCAATCCAGTAATGGGCATGTGTGTAACCCAGCAGGCTCCTTGCAGCCTTTCTAAGGCAGAATGGTCACCCCAAGTACAGGGAAGGGCTTATAAACCCTTCCCTTGGGTATGCATGAGCAAAGTAGGCCTATCCTGTACCCCTCTGTCCAACCAATCAACCATAGAGCATCATTCCTCAGTTGCATGAGGAAAAAAGTATACAGCAATCCTGAAGGGTGTCAAGGGTTTTCTTTCTCCTGCTGTTCCAGACAACTGCATATGGGGCATGTTCTATGCATATGGCATCGAAGAAGGTGCAAAGATGGTCGTGGGAGAATCAGACCACTGGGCCATGCAGGGTGGAAAAGAGAAGGTGGTGGGAAAATGATAAGTTATAGTGGCAGACAAGTAGGGAGGGCATAGGGTGGGAAGGGCCTTCAAGGTGAGGACAAGAATCTTGTAGTTGATGAAGTGGAGCTAGAGGAGCCAGTGAGAGGATTCAAATTTTTGGAGGGGGAGAGGAGGATAAGATATGGACAGAACAAGAAAATAATCTTAACAGCAGTGTTTTGAATGGACTTGAGTTGGTCAAGGGAGTTGTTAGGGAGGTTGGTGAGGAGGAGGGCCTGGCTGAGAAGTTTACCTATGTGAACAGATTAAAAAGGCTAGATTTTAGGGCTTGTCTACACAGGAAAGTTAGTGTGGAGCTAGCTAGGTATAAGGCAATGAGTCATCCCTGAATGATAGCCTGATTAAGCTGCATGAGATAAGTCATTTTTATGCTAGGCTTCAGCCAATGAATAAGTGAGAAGCTGGTCTGGTGACTCTCAGGGCAGCTACATTAGCCTCACAGGATAAACAGCAGCTCAGTGTCACTTCATGGCTTGAACTCTTCCCTGCCTGACAGCAATGGGCTTAGCCTGCTCCAGCCTTATTATTGCTCCAGTCCTATTCCTAGCCCTGCTTTAGCCTTCCTTGACCTCTGACCCAGGGCTCCCACCAGTAAGTCCAACTGCCGCCAGGCCAACCCATCGGCCCAGCAACCCCCATCATGGTTTCTGATGCTAGGCTGTAAATGTACTCTGCACTAGCTACTCTCCACTAACTCCCTGTGTAGACACTGTGACCTAAAAATGCATTTGTGCACTTTAGCTTAATACACTCCAAAGTCGACTAAGCTAAGCTGCTCAAAGGCATTTTTCATTCACAGGAAAGAGTGTCAAAATGGGGAGTTAGTGCAGAGCAGCTAGTGTGATGTAAATTCACTCCCTAGTTTGCTGAGCGCTAACTTCCTGCGTAGAAAAGCATTTACAATTGTTCAGGAAGAAGACAGTTTTTGGAACATATTTTGAGCACACATCTGTAATTCTTCATACACTGCCTGTACATACATCAAACAATAATATTAATGACCAGTGTGTTACCAGTTTTCATATGACACCTTACACGACTCACTTTAGATACACTCATGTCCATGGTTCAGTGTTGTCATAACCTGTGACAATTGTGGGTGTGCACTCTGTGCACTCTGCCAATTTGCACTGAGGGGCTAACTGAGTCATAGCTTTGTGTGGGGTATTGCACTTGCTTCTACCTAAGGAGTGATCTTCACACATTTTGTCTCCTCAATGCTAGTGTCTGCACGCACTGATAACAACATATAATTAGTGGTTAGACCAATGGTCCATCAAGCCCAATATCCTGTATTTTGACAGTGCTCAGTGGCAGATTGTTCACAGGGAATGAACAGAACATGTCAATTGTTGAGGTATCCATCCCTTGTTGTGCAGTCCCACCTTCTGACAGTCAAAGGCTTGGGGATACCCAGATCATGGGATTGCATCCCTGACCTTCTTGGCTAAGACCCATTGATGGAGCTATCTTCTATCAATTTATCTAATTCTTTTTTTAACCCAGCTATACTGTTGGCTTTCATAACATCCCTGGCAATGCATTCCACAGGTTGATTGTGCGTTATGTGACAAAGTACTTCCATTTGGTTATTTTAAACCTGTGGCCTATTAATTTCATTGAAGGGGAAAATAACACTTTTTCATTCACTTTCTCTAGTCTGACTTCCTGCACAACACAGGCCACAGAATCTCACCCACCCACTCCTGCTAAAAACCTCACCTATGTCTGAGTTATTGAAGTCCTCAAATCGTGGTTTAAAGACTTCAAGGAGCAGCGAATCCTCCAGCAAGTGACCCGTGCCCCATGCAAAAAACCTCCAGGGCCTCTTCCAATCTGCCCTGCAGGAAAATTCCTTCCCGACACAAAAAATGGTGAACAGCTAAACCCGGAGCATATGGGCAAGGTTCACCAGCCAGATACTACAGAAAATTCTTTCCTGGGTAATTCAGATCCCATCCCATCTAATATCCCATCACAGGCCATTGGGCCTTGTCATAAATATAAAGGGAAGGGTAAACCCCTTTAAAATCCCTCCTGGCCAGAGGAAAAATCCTCTCACCTGTAAAGGGTTAAGAAGCTAAAGGTAACCTCGCTGGCACCTGACCAAAATGACCAATGAGGAGACAAGATACTTTCAAAAGCTGGGAGGAGGGAGAGAAACAAAGGGTCTGTGGCTGTCTGTATGCTGCTTTTTGCCAGGGACAGAATAGGAATGGAGTCTTAGAACTTTTAGTAAGTAATCTAGCTAGGTATGTGTTAGATTATGATTTCTTTAAATGGCTGAGAAAAGAACTGTGCTGAATAGAATGACTATCCCTGTCTGTGTGTCTTTTAGGTAACTTAAGGTTTTGCCTAGAGAGATTCTCTATGTTTTGAATCTAATTACCCTGTAAGGTATCTACCATTCTAATTTTACAGAGATGATTCCTTTACTTCTATTAAAAGTCTTCTTGTAAGAAAACTGAATGCTTTTTCATTGTTCTAAGATCCAAGGGTTTGGGTCTGTGGTCACCTATGCAAATTGGTGAGGATTTTTACCAAACCTTCCCCAGGAAGTGGAGTGCAAGAGTTGGGAGGATTTGGGGGGGAAAGACGTGTCCAAACTACGTTTCCCAGTAAACCCAGTTAAAGTTTGGTGGTAGCAGTGGAAATTCCAAGGGCAAAGGGTAAAATTAATTTATACCTTGCGGAAGTTTTAACCTAAGCTGGTAAAAGTAAGCATAGGAGGTTTTCATGCAGGTCCCCACATCTGTACCCTAGAGTTCAGAGTGGGGGAGGAACCTTGACATGGTGACAGCGTGGTGGGATTTACCTGAAATCCTTTTGAGATCAATTTGAGATTTTTTGAACCAGAAAAACAGATTTTAAAAAGGATTATTTTTTTCCTTTGGGGTTGCTGGAAAGGGTGTCCAACAGAAAGCAGCTAGTTTTTTCTCTGCTTTGGGGCCAGAGCAGAGACAAAAAGGGATTATCTTTGTGAATTGCAGGTTTTCTTTGCCTAGAGGCAGAGTAATTAACTCCTGCAAGGAAATTCACAGTCTTCGCAAACCAGAGGCTTTTTTTCCCCTAAAAGTAAATGGGGGGGGGGGGTGTTCTACCCATTTGCCTGGAGACAAAAGTGGCAGGGTTGTTTGTTTTTTTTTAGGATTTTGATTTTTTTTTTTACAAGGAGCACAGGTTTGAAAGGATTTTTTTTTTCCTTTGGGCTGCTGGTAAGGAGGTTTCCAAGTAGTTGGAGGTTTTTTGCTTTGATTTGGGGCCAGAGCAGAGACAAAGGGAATTGTCTTTTTCTGTAGGCTGACAATCACTATCAGAGAATAGGCATCCTATTCCAGCACAGCAAAATTTTACAGCCAGGTTTTGTTTGTTTATTTCTAAACCTCGGGTGTAAAGTTAGTTAAAAACAGAGAGGTTAGGATGACAGAATCCACGGCTCAACAAAAGCTGGAATTAGCCAGATTTCAGGCTGAGGAAAAACAAAAGGAACATGAAAGACAGATAGAACTCATGCAGCTGGAGAAGGAGGTACAGGAGGCTGCCCACAGGAGGGAAATGGAGGCAAGGGCCAAAGAACTGGAGGAGAAGGAAAAAGAGAGGAAGCATGTGGAGGAGATGGAGAAGATAAAGGCTCAGCAAAATATACCAACAAACCCTAGCAATCCTTCTCCAGGTACCACTTCCCATCCCAGAAAGTTCCCCACCTACAAGACAGGCGATGATACTGAGGCCTTCTTAGAAAACTTTGAAAGGGCCTGCCTTGGGTACAGCATCTCTACTGACCAATACATGGTAGAGCTGAGGCCGCAGCTCAGTGGACCCTTAGCTGAGGTGGAGACTGAAATGCCTAAAGAACACATGAACAAGTATGAACTGTTTAAATCCAAGGCGAGAGTCAGAATGGGGATAACACCCGAGCAGTCTCGTCAGAGGTTCAGAGCCCTAAGGTGGAAACCAGACGTGTCATTTACTCGACATGCCTACCACATTGTGAAACATTGGGATGCCTGGATATCAGGAGCAAGTGTTGACTCTCCAGTAAATTTGCCCTTCCTAATGCAAATGGAACAATTCTTAGAGGGTGTTCCTGAGGAAATAGAAAGATACATCCTAGATGGGAAGCCCAAAACTGTCATTGAGGCAGGAGAGATTGGAGCCAGATGGGTGGAGGTGGCAGAGAAGAAAAAACTGGTCGCAGTTGGAGCGGAGACCAGAAGGGACAACCCCAGACCACACCCTATTACCGGGGGCCACCCAAGGCCCGACCTACCTCCCGAAGAACCCTCCAGACCCCTTATCGTCCCACCACCCCGTTCTCCAGCAACCCACCTCGCCCCAGTGACCCGTCAGCTGGACGATGTTTTAAATGTAACGAGCTGGGGCATGTAAAGGCCAACTGCCCCAAGAACCCCAACAGATTACAGTTTATTGCACCGGAATCACACCAGAGGTCCTCAGGCCCAGATACCTCCCGGATACCCTTGGAGCAGAGGGAAACTGTGAGTGTGGGCGGGAAGAAGGTCACCACGTGGAGGGACACCGGAGCACAAGTGTCAGCTATCCATGTTTCCTTAGTGGACCCCAATTTAATCAATCCAGAGATCCAAGTGACGATTCAACCCTTCAAGTCCAACTCTTTCGATTTGCCTACAGCCAAGTTGCCTGTCCAGTACCAGGGCTGGTCAGGAATGTGGACTTTTGCAGTCTATGAAGATTATCCCATCCCCATACTTTTGAGGGAAGACTTGGCCAATCATGTGAAGTGGGCCAAGAGGGTGGGAATGGTCACCCGCAGCCAGGCTAAACAAACCGTGAGGCCTAGCTCTGTTCCGGAAACTTCTATCAGGACCTGATCAGAGGTGATGGACCCAGACCCCAGGCCAATGTCTGCAACAGCAGTAGTAGATCCAGTCCCAGAGACTCAGATGGAACCAGTCCCAGAACCAGAACCAGCGGAACAACCAGCACCAGACCCATTGTCAGCACTGAATTCAGTACTTGCAACCTCAACACCAGAGGGCCCCACCGAACCTGAACCGGCAGCAGCCCATAACCCTACACAAGAGGCTCAGCCAGAGCCTGAACCCCAACATAGTGTCCCAGCGGAGAGCGGTTCACAGTCAATGGAAACAGCCCCATCCCCTACATCGCTTCCAGAGGGACCAAGCATAGGTCCACAATCCAATGAGGAACTGATGTCTCCAGCCTCAAGGGAACAGTTCCAGACTGAACAGGAAGCAGATGAAAGCCTCCAGAGAGCTTGGACGGTGGCATGGAGCAACCCACCGCCTCTAAGCTCTTCTAATCAATCCAGGTTTGTTGTAGAAAGAGGACTTTTATACAAGGAACCTCTTTCTGGGGGACACCAGGAAGACTGGCATCCTCAGAGACAGTTGGTAGTTCCAACTAAATACCGGGCCAAGCTCTTGAGCTTAGCCCACGATCACCCTAGTGGCCATGCTGGGGTGAACAGGACCAAAGACCGTTTGGGGGGGTCATTCCACTGGGAGGGAATGGGCAAGGATGTTTCTACCTATGTCCGGTCTTGTGAAGTATGCCAAAGAGTGGGAAAACCCCAATACCAGGTCAAAGCCCCTCTCCAGCCACTCCGCATCATTGAAGGTCCATTTCAGCGAGTAGCTGTGGATATTCTGGGTCCTTTTCCAAAAAAGACACCCAGAGGAAAGCAGTACATACTGACTTTCATGGATTTTGCCACCCGATGGCCGGAAGCAGTAGCTCTAAGCAACACCAGGGCTAAAAGTGTGTGCCAGGCACTAGCAGACATTTTTGCCAGGGTAGGTTGGCCCTCCAACATCCTCACAGATGCAGGGACTAATTTCCTGGCAGGAACTATGGAAAACCTCTGGGAAGCTCATGGGGTAAATCACTTGGTTGCCACTCCTTACCACCATCAAACAAATGGCATGGTGGAGAAGTTTAATGGAACTTTGGGGGCCATGATCCGTAAATTCGTAAATGAGCACTCCAATGATTGGGACCTAGTGTTGCAGCAGTTGCTCTTTGCCTACAGAGCTGTACCACATCCCAGTTTAGGGTTTTCCCCATTTGAACTTGTATATGGCCGTGAGGTTAAGGGGCCATTACAGTTGGTGAAGCAGCAATGGGAGGGATTTACACCTTCTCCAGGAACTAACATTCTGGACTTTGTAACCAACCTACAAAACACCCTCCGAACCTCTTTATCCCTTGCTAAAGAAAACTTACAGGATGCTCAAAAAGAGCAAAAAGCCTGGTATGATAAACATGCCAGAGAGCGTTCCTTCAAAGTAGGGGACCAGGTCATGGTCTTAAAGGCACTCCAAGCCCATAAAATGGAAGCATTGTGGGAAGGGCCATTCACGGTCCAGGAATGCCTGGGAGCTGTTAATTATCTCATAGCATTCCCCACCTCCAACCGAAAGCCTAAGGTGTACCATATTAATTCTCTAAAGCCCTTTTATTCCAGAGAATTAAAGGTTTGTCAGTTTACAGCCCAGGGAGGAGATGACACTGAGTGGCCTGAAGGTGTCTACTACAAAGGGAAAAGTGCTGGTGGTGTGGAAGAGGTGAACCTCTCCATGACCCTTGGGCATATGCAGCGACAGCAGATCAAGGAGCTGTGCACTAGCTACGCGCCAACGTTCTCAGCCACCCCAGGACTGACTGAACGGGCATACCACTCCATTGACACAGGTAATGCTCACCCAATTAAAGTCCAACCTTACCGGGTGTCTCCTCAAGCTAAAACTGCTATAGACCGGGAGATCCAGGATATGTTACAGATGGGTGTAATCCGCCCCTCTGGAAGTGCATGGGCATCTCCAGTGGTTCTAGTTCCCAAACCAGATGGGGAGATACATTTTTGCATGGACTACCTTAAGCTAAATGCTGTAACTCGCCCAGATAACTATCCAATGCCACGCACAGATGAACTATTAGAGAAATTGGGATGGGCCCAGTTCATCTCTACCTTGGACTTAACCAAGGGGTACTGGCAGGTACTACTAGATGAATCCGCTAAGGAAAGGTCAGCCTTCATCAAACATGTCGGGCTGTATGAATTTAATGTGCTCCCTTTCGGGCTGCGAAGTGCACTTGCCACCTTCCAAAGACTTGTAGATGGTCTCCTAGCGGGATTAGGAGAATATGAAGTTTTAACCTAAGCTGGTAAATGTAAGCTTAGGAGGTTTTCATGCAGGTCCCCACATCTGTACCCTAGAGTTCAGAGTGGGGGAGGAACCTTGACAGGCCTATTTGCCTTGAATATTTAATTACCAAAACCATGTTAACCCATCATACCATCTCCTCCATAAACTTACAAGTTTAGTCTTTTGCTACTTACTCTTCAAATACTTTTTTGGTCTGCCTAATTATACTTGATTTGCCAAAATATATGTTCCTTTCTATTTTCCTCAGCTGGATTTGACTTCCAATTTCTAAACAATGTCTTTTTGCCTGTAACTGCCTCTTTTACTCTGTTGTTTAGCCATGGTGGGTTTTTGTTTTTGTGTTTTTGTTTTGGTCCTCTTACTGTTGTTGGGTATTTTTGTTTGTTTTTAATTTGGGGTATACATCGAATTTGAGCCTCTATTATGGAGTTTTTAAAAAAATTCCATGCAGCTTGATGGAATTTCACTCTCGTGAATATTCTTTTTAATTTCCGTTTCAGTAGCTTCAACATTTTTTGTATGTAGTTCCCCTTTCTGAAGTTAATTGTTAGTGTGTTGGGCTTCTTTGGTATTTCACCCCCACAAGGATGTTAAATGTATTTACATTATGGTTACTATTACTGAGTAGGCCAGCTGTATTCACCTCTTGGACTAAATCCTGTGTACCATTTAGGATTAATTCAAGAATTCCTTCTCCCCTTTTGGTTTCCAGGACCAGCTGCTCCAAGAAGTAATCATTAATGGTGTCTAGAAATTTTATCTCTGCATCCCATCCTGGAGGTGACATGTACCCAGTCAATAGGGGATAGTTGAAATCCCCCATTATTATTGAGTTTTCTATTTTTGTAGCCTCTCTAATCTCTGTGAGCATTTCACAGTCACTGTCACCAGCCTTGTCAGGTAGACAGCAGTATATTCCTACTGCTCTACTCTTATTATTCAAGCATGGAATTTCTATCCATAGAGATTCTATGGTACAGTTTCAGTCATTTAAGATTTTTACTTTATTTGTCTCTATGCACTCTTTCAAATATATTGCTACTCCTCCCACCAGCATGACCTACTGTCATTTATATATATATATATATATATTGTATTAATAGTACAAAGTATTACCACATCCCATTGATTATCATTGTTCTAACAAATTTCTGTGATGCTTATATCAATATCCTCATGTAATACCAGGCATTGACATTCACCCATCTCAGTATCTAAACTTCTAGCATTTGTATGCAAGCACTTATAAAAATTGTCATTATTTCGTTGTCTGATTTCATGTGATGTAACTGAATGGGTCTCTTTTTTTCATTTGACGGTTTTTCTTCAGCTCCTACCTGTACTTTATGAACTTCTAGCCTCTCCCCTATACTACGATCTAAAGAATCCCCATTAATAGAGCCTTCACTAAGGGATGTTTCTGTCTGAAGAGAGTGCTCCTCCACACCTGTTGGCTTTCCCCCAGCCCTTAGTTTAAAACTCCACTACGGTATTTTTTTTTATTTTACATGCCAACAATCAGGTTCATTTTGGTTTAGATGGAGCCCATCCTTCCAGTATAGTGTCCTCCTTTCCCAAAAGGTTCTTTAGTTCCTAATAAACCTAAATCTGTCCTCCAGAAACCATTGTCTCATCCACTCTTTGAGACCCTATCTGGCTCAGCACGTGGAACTGGAAGCATTTCAGAGAATGCTATCATCAAGGTCCTGGACTTCAATCTCTTATCTAGCAGTTTAAATTTAGCCCCCAGGACCTCTCTCCTACCTTTGCCATGCCTATTTATCATGAGCCTCTTTCTGGCATCCATTAAGCCAGTTTATTTTTACATTCTGCCTCTTTCCCTTAATCCATAAAATCCAATTTTGGGTTTGAAAGATCAAGTAGCTAATTACAATAACTACAACATCTGAAACAAACCAGGACCCTCTCATCCACAGTCAGGTAGCTGTATATCTGCATTAGAAACTGTCAAACTATACATCATATAATTAGACATAAGGCAATTATACATTTATCTGAGGGATTGCCTACATTTAAAATGCTACAGCAGCATAACTGTGCCACTGTCGTGCTTCAGTATAGACACTACCTATGTCGACGGGAGGGATTCTCCTGTCACTGTAGGTAATCCACCTCCCTGAGAGGTGGTAGTTAGGTTCTTCCTTCCACCTTGTGCTGTGTGCATGGGGATTTAGGTTGGTTTAACTACGCTGCTCAGAGGTTTGGATTTTTCACACCCCTGACCAGCATGGTTATTTCAACTAAATTTTCTATTGTAGACCAGGGTTAACACTGCAAATGGTGCTTCCACTGTGATTGCATACCTTACCCCCAAAAACCCAAACCCAACAAGAAAAATAATTTCTGAGCAAATATTTCAGAGGCAGAAAAATCACTGAGTTATTTATTTATTTTGAATAATTAGAGAGTGAATAATTCTTTTCAATTTTGAGAAGTCCATGCCAGTTCATATTTAAATTGGAAAGCAGACTGTTATGAGGCAGCACTTAACAGGAAGAAAGCTAAATAAACTGCAGTTTAGAAAAAAAAAAAACCACAATTTACTACAATGTCAGATTCTTCTCTCAGATAAACAGGTGTAAATCCAGAGCATTACCATCACTGAAATAAGATGATTCCAGATTCGAATTGGTGAAACTGAGAGCTAAATCTGGCCCTTTGGGTTTTTTCATTATTGTGTGACCTTGGTGACAGTATTCTGTAAAATACTTTGAGAGCAGCCTTGGGCTCAGCATGTTCTGCTTGTGTTTAAGGAACCTATATATTTTCTAGAAGTGGATGTTCAGAATTCAATCGTTTGTGATTATGTGTATTTCTTTGGTCAATTTCATCTAGCAAATGTTTGACACAGCCTGTGCTTTGGCTCCATATTTTGTATCTATGTACATAAGATAAATAACTGGAGAAGAGAAGTTTGCCTTCTGTAGTTCATTAACACATGTACTGTAAGTCACGCTGTCCGGTATAGCTTACAACTCAACGTGCCAAGCTCAGGTCAGACTGTCAGAAAACAAGGAAGACACCCCAAACAGGTGGTGTGTTCTATAATTAGATTTCACCAAGCCAGTAACAAATGTGCACTCCTGGATTACTATATCAGTTTTACCATGGAGCCACACATAGTCACGTTAGGCTCTCTAGCATGTCTTTACATCCAGAAAAACTGGACTTTGTGATGAAAGGTTATTAAAACAAAAAATCACCTTATATTAGGTTACACCCAACCTCAAGGGGTCAGTCACTTAGCCCAGGTCAATAGATACTCTGGATCTCACACCAAAGATCTCACAGCCAATTATTCTAGTAAACTAACTAAAGATTTATAAACTAGGAAAAATAAATTTAAGTTTATTAAGTTTAAAATTAAGTTTAATAAAATTAAGTTATTGAGAGTTTAAAACAAGTCAAATACATTAATAGGTGAGTCAAAATGTGTAAGTCCAAAATGATAGCAGAGATATAGCAATCTGCTAGTTTTCCATAAATCTCTCAGGGTTGTGCAGAATATCTTTAGAGACCTTTGTCTTTGCATCTTAAACACTCCCTGTATGTGTCCAAGACAAGTCAGAGATACAGGATTGCTCCCTGGATCCATTCTTATAGCTGTCTTCCCTGGAAAGCAATCTGCAAAGTGTCTCCATCACAGCATGGACTTTTTCTCTGTTGACTAAACACAGACTGGGTCTGTTGATTTTCCACAGTCAAACACAATGACCCATGCTTTGAAGTTAGCGTGCTTCTTCATTTACAGTTCCAAGGCTCCAAACCCATTTGATGGGCAATCCAATTATAGATACATAGATAATGCATTTAGTTACAATCAATCTTTCATTAGTTTTCATGAAGTTTAAACATCAAGAAAATACACCTTTGATATAGGATTATCTGATTACAGTGTATACATAATGTAACTACATGTAATGTAATAGACAACAAAATACAGATAGGAGAAAACAATACTGTTTACAGTATATTGTTTAAAGTTCTAAATGGCCTTAATTACTTGAAAGCCTTCCTGTGTATGTATGGGCGAGCCCATGGGGAATGGAAACTAGGGGTCTTACAGTGACCTATGACCATGTCACCTGATTATGAAATCCATCTTAAATTTGGTACTTTTCCATTTAGAAGGAGGCGTGGGGACCCAGAGAGACAAACGATTCCTGCCTTATGCCAAAGCTATAAAGGAGCTGGAGAAGGACAAAAGGGGCTGCCAGTCCTGAGAAAACCCATGCTTACCACCTAAGATGTCTCCTGGAACTAACAAGGACTGTGCCATGGGAAAGGATTGGGCCCAGACTAGGAAGGAGTGTAGTCTGTGAAAGAAGCTTATTAGAACATCTCTGAGGGTGAGAAATTACCCGTAATCAGTTTCTTAATGTATTAGGCTTAGATTTTGCATATTTGTGTTTATTGTGCTTGGTGACTGACTTTGTTCTTTCTGTTATTAATGAAACCACTTATATCCTACTTTTTATACTTAACATCACTTTTGTTTATTAATAAACCCAGAGTAAGTTATTGATAACCTGGGGGAGCAAACAGCTGTGGATATCTCTCTATCAGTGATATAGAGGGTGAACAATTTATGAATTTACCCTGTATAAGCTTTGTACAGAGTAAAATGGATTTATTTGGGGTTTGGATCCCATTGGGAGCTCTGCGTCTGGGTGCTGGAGACAGGCAACCTGCAGAGCTGTTTTAGTTAAAGTCTGCAGCTTTGGGGGTGTGGACCAGACCCCGAGTCTGTGTTGCAGCAGGCTAGCATGGCAGGGTTCTGGAGTCCCAAGCTGGCAGGGAAAATGGGCTCAGAGGTAATTTCAGCACATGAGGTGACAGTCCCAAGGGGATCTCTGTGACTGAACCTGTCACAAATACTATTAACTTTTCCTTTGATCTGATCTAACAAGTGAATTGGCTTGAACATGCTATGACCTTTGAACATTTCCTTGATATTCATGCACAAGTGAATTGCCCTATTTCTCTATCCTGAGCAGGCAATCTGTTAGACAGCATCACACTATATACCAATGTTAAATGATGATAAATAGTGATTATAATAATTATAATTATAATCAACATAATAATTATTAATTAACTGAAGCACCAAGAGATCTAAATAAGCCCATTTCAGCCAGGGTTCATGATTAGTCCCCTTCAGCAAATCCCCTTGACTCCTACTCAGGAACAAAGTGATGTTCCCCTGCCATCACCAAGGTATACTTTATAAAAAGCCATCCCTCTAATGAGCATCTACAAACCTCTCAGCTCATGCTCCTAACTAATTCACCAATTACATAATCTCACAGTTAGATTTCACCTTCCTGCTACAGTGACAAAGCTAGAATAAACACAAACACTTAAGCATACTCTCCACTATAAAATTAATTTAGCTTCATTGTGTTGCTCAGGGATGTTAAAAATCCACACCTCTAAGTGATGTAGTTAAGCGACCTACCCACTCCTCTCCCTGTGTAGACAGCGCTAGGCCAATGAAAGCATTGGTCAGTTGACATAACTACTGCCTCTCAGGGAAGTGGAATACCTACACCGATATGGGAGGGTGTATGTGTTCTCCAGTTGGCGTAAATAGTGTCTACACTGAAATGCTACAGCAGCACAGCTGCAATTGTGCATCTGTGCCAATGTAGTTTTTCAGCTGTAGACAAGACCTTAGTAAGTGTTGGCTCTCAAATAAAATAAAACCAAAAGGAGATGAGGGGGAAAAAATCTCAAAATCCTGCTTTTCCTCTGTCAGGATCTGGCCTTCAATCATGGTCTTGAACACAGGTGCTTGAGATGAAGTGTTGGACATCACACCGTATCAACTCCTACATATACTAGGGAATTCACAAACTAGAGTGGGAGGGAGCAGCTTCTGGAGTTCTGCAGCCTGATTCCTGATTGGTTGGTGACCCTGATTGGTTGGTTCCTGCTTCCTTTCTGCCCTTGTCTGAGACATAAGCTATTGCCTGATAGTTTGAACCCTGCTTGACCCTGCCTTGCTTCCCCTCATGATGCTGCCTTTCCTAACACTGCGTTGCTGCTCCACCCAATCCTGCCTTTCTGCTTTGCCTGACTCTTCCAGCTGCCTTGCTGTGCATTCACCTTGGATTGAATCTCCTGCCTACTGGACCTCTTGTTCAAATACTGACCACCAATCCAGATTGCCCTTCAACCTGCCTGACATTACATTGCCGGGCCTTCCATCCTCCTTAGGACAAGTCACCTTTCCCATCCCCAAACCCACTTAATCTGTGCCCTCAAACTCCACCAGAGAACAAATAGGGAGATTACCTTCCCCACCAACTTTTCTTCTTCAATAAATAAATCAAAGACAAACCATAAACCCAGACACAAATTAAGGTGTGCAGATGCAAGGAGCTAATGTGAACTTGGCCCTTTAGTTAAATGGACTTAATATTTGTGTCTATTAAGAAATGATATAAATTCTCCAAAGAAAGACTCTATATACAGCTGCCAACATTAAATCCCTCCAAATAAAACAATAGCATGATGATAATCTTGAAACAGCATGTCCTTTTCTATCACACAGATTTGCTTATGAGCTCAGCTGCTTTAAAGCACAGTATGCACATTATTGAAATCACTGCCTGGGTTGAGTCATATACAGCTTTTCTGGTGTCAAAAAGCAGTTGCTAGATTCATTCATTTTCCATGTTAAGCGCAGATCCTGTGATGAATGCTTTAAGAGGCTTTTCTTTGTATTTCATAGCTAGGAACTGCTTAAGGGAGAGCTATATTTTTGGTTATAGTTGACTTTCCTTTTCAATACTGTGACCCTTGCTCACCAAAACTTTTCTTTTTGTCTGACGCAGTCTAGGCTTTTATTATCATATCTTGAAGATGACACAGCACACATAAGCACAACAGTTCAGAGAGAGAGAGAGAGAGAGAGGAAGAGAAGTTGAAATATGTCATCCTAACGATACCTAGTGCTTTCTTTTGCTATCTGTTACCATCCATGTAGGAGGATTTTTATTTATTTTATTTTTGGATATGCTTATGTGAGAAACCCATCAGCATTTACATCTGACGCCTGTAAATATAATTTGTCAAAAACTGCTCTCCCAGACACCTCAATAGGATATCCACCAATATGACTATCTGATGCACCTTGTTATGGAGTGTAGTTGTAGCCATGCCAGTCACAGGATATTAGAGAGACAAGATGGGTGAGGTAATATATTTTATCGGACCAACTTCTGTTGGTGAGGGAGGCAAGTTTGTGTCTCTGATGCACTTTAGATCTTTAATGGACAGCTCCAAGATGGATTGCATGGAGACAACTCCCTGGCTTGTCACAGAAAGAGGAAATTCCTTCCCAAGGGCCTGGGGCTGTGATTCAAAAAGGCAGTTCTGTTCAAAATGACACAATGTATCTGAAAAATACCCCTTTAAAGATGGGGGGAGGGAGGAAGTTGTGTCTTTTATTGCCTCTATCATGTATAAAGAAAGAAACACGTTGTTGAGGGTTTTTTAAAACATTTTTCTGCTTGGCTTTTTTAATACTAGAAACATTGGGTCTCAGCTTTGTTTTTGCTGAAAGTCTTTTCAGAATACTGGAGAACATGAGTCTTAAATTGTGTCCGCAAACTCCCTTCCCTTCCTCTATCTCCTAGGCAGGGGGTTGGGAAAGCTATATTGCGTTTTCCACATGAGCCTTTACTTTCAGGGGGAAGAAATTATATTTTATACTAAAAGAAAAAAACAACAAAAACAATAAAGGGAAAGAACAAGACTGTGTCACCATGAGAGAGGACAGTGTGTCTCTTCTTTAAGATGCTGCAGCAACTGAGGAGGCAGACTCAGAAATGTATCGTTACAGTACATCTGCTAACAGATCATGACATTTACATAGGTGCACATATAATGAGGAGTAGGGAATGCTCAGGCAAAATTCTGTATAACTATAGACTCCCCTTCTTCCTGCACCTTAGCTTAACTCTTTGCAAAAGCACAGGCCAGTGTTGTGTGTTTTCAGGAACTTATGGAAAGCATTACACAGAGGTAAATCTCAGGGCTATTTTATGTAAAATCCTGGTAAATGGATGTGAATAGCCCCCAGTCAAGTTCAAAGAAAGTGCACCATACACTTTCTTAGTAAAATGAACATCTATAGAACATTGTAAATAATTGGAATACTATGAATAACTTTTGAACAAAAGCTGCTATACAGTAAATTACTGGAGTTCCGTATGCAAACTTTCCTCCTTTTGTTTTAGTTACAAACATTCAAGTATAAGGTTTCAATATAACATTTTCTATACTTCAGTATACACATCAAAACACATTCCCATCTGATCTTTTCTCAGAAATTTTTCAGTCTTCATAATGTGACAGTAGTATGTAGTGGCTGTCATCTGGACTCTTCAGAACTTGATCAAATGGCCCTGTCTCCATCCTTTCATAGAATATTAGGGTTGGAAGGGACCTCCGGAGGTCATCTAGTCCAACCCCCTGCTCAAAGCAGGACCAATCCCCAACTAAATCATTCCAGCCTGACCTTAAAAATCTCTAAGGAAAGAGATTCCACCACCTCCCTAGGTAACCCATTCCAGTGCTTCACTACCCTCCAAGTCAAAAAGTTTTTCCTAATATCCAACCTAAACCTCCCCCACTGCAACTTGAGACCATTATTCTTTGTTCTGTCATCTGGTACCACACAGGCGAAATAATCCCAATTCCCTCAGCGTCTCCTCATAAATCATGTGCTCCAGCCCCCTAATCATTTATGTTGCCTCTGCTGGACTCTTTCCAATTTTTCCACATCCTTCTTGTAGTGTGGGGCCCAAAACTGGACACAGTACTCCAGATGAGGCCTCACCAATGCCGAATAGAGGGGAATGATCATGTCCCTCAATCTGCTGACAATGCTCCTACTTATACAGCCCAAAATGCCATTAGCCTTCTTGACAACAAGGGCACATTGTTGACTCATATCCAGCTTCTTGTCCACTGTAACCCCTAGGTCCTTCTCTGCAGAACTGCTGCCTAGCCATTTGGTCCCTAGTCTGTAGCAGTGCATGAGATTCTTCCATCCTAAATGCAGGACTCTGCACTTGTCCTTGTTGAACCTCATCTCAAACACTTCAGAACCTCGTAAGCAAACAAACGGTCTGGAGATCTCCACAGACATCAGCATTCCAGCCCTTAGGTTAGTAACTCTCATTTGCTGGTGAAACAGAAGTCTGTAGCCTGTATTCAAAGTAGTATAGGGATTGGGATCAGCATACAAAAGCACCATTTCTTGGATTTCTATAAGACTCCCACTCTATAGAGCACCATCTTTGCCCCAGCCATCACAGCAGACACATTTCTTGGTCTTTTTCTAATCAATTGCCACATTCATACTGCTGTCTTTAACTCCTGTATTTATGACTTTCCCTCCCTTGGACTCTGATTGGCTCAGCTTTCAGAGGGTGACTAGGGAGTGCTCCGCCAGCTGGGTTGCCAACAGTGAAAACTTCCTACACAGCCCCAAAAATAGCTACTGAGCATGTCTAATTAACTGTAACACCCCTTCTGAGTCCTTCTAATTCAGTTGCCCTGCCTAGCTCCTCTATATGTGTGCAGAGACACAGAATATCCAACTAAGATCTATGTCTTCTCCCCACGGCTTCTCTCCCTCTCCTCGTAAGAAACAAAGTTAAATTCTGTGGTATAAATCATATGGGTTCCACATACAGTAGAAGATGCAACTAAGGTTTCCACCTCTTGGGATGTCATTGTTCCATTTCATTACTCTTCCAAAAGAGACCTCCAAAATTTGATATGTTTAATGGGAGGGGAAAATAGTGGGAGTAGGGAGGAATAGAACAGAAAAATAAATTCTTCTGGGAGCTAACCAGAGACTTTACACTTCAATAGTGACATTCACCTAGGTTCAGGGGGTCACAAAAAGTCAGACTTTAGTGATATTTAGGTCTTGTACTGGCCTTCAGTAAAGAAGTGAATTTAATTCCAAGAGGACAATGAAGACCATGATAGTTTCTTTTCCTTTTGCAATGCACCTTTATATGTGATGACTCTGAAGAGAATGACATTAAAGTGACTTAAGCACATCATATAAAAAATGAAAAAGCACAGCTAAAACTAAGCACTAGATGCATCAATGCTATTAGAATTTGTTACAGGGAAAAATAAAGCAAAACACCCAGGCTCGGAGATCTTACTGCGTGCTCAGGCACCAAGATTTTCATGGGGGTGGCTAGCAAAAGTATGCTTAAAAAGACTGAACATTGTGTGAAAAATCAGAATAGCCCAGCACAAATAGGTACAGTTGACTGAAATCAATCAATCAATAAAAATGCCACGTGTTAGCCAGTGGAGGAAGCATGGTTCAGTAGAGTTAGAGGACTGGGAATCAGGACCTAGATTTTATTTTCAGCTTTGCCCAGGATGGCTGTGTGGCCTTGTTCAATGCAGTATTGCAGTGGCCAGGTCAGTCCTCCCAGGATATTAGAGAGGAAAAAGGGGTGAGACATTTGGGGATGATGTTTATTACCTCAGCTACCTTATCTCACAAAT
Source organism: Lepidochelys kempii (assembly GCF_965140285.1). Classification (NCBI taxonomy): domain Eukaryota; kingdom Metazoa; phylum Chordata; order Testudines; family Cheloniidae; genus Lepidochelys; species Lepidochelys kempii. The sequence goes on along the minus strand of NC_136381.1, from coordinate 130,812,047 downwards.
GACCTTGTGCAAGACATTTAGAACAAAACGTTTGTATTTGGCTACTTAAACATTAAGATCCTTAATCCATATCTAGACTCCTAAGTATATTATTTGATTTCCAGAAGTTCTGAGCACTTGCAACTCTCATTGACTTCAGGGAATTTTATTTATTGAGAAATATATTTTATTTAAAAGGTCACACTCAGATCTGAAAACCTATCTGATTTTAAAAAATTGCATATTTTCATGAGGACTATGTGAACTTGTTTCAGTAAAGCAAGAATTGACCCAAGCCTTCATCCAGTGGTTGAACTGAATTTGAATAGAATCTGTTTCAATCTTTTAAATTACTTTCCTATTAAGATAAATATAGAAGAATTAACATCTTAGAATTACTAAGCTGGAGGTGTGACCCCCCCACCCCCGTGACTTTTGCCTACAGTAACAGAGAGAACAAACAAACTAAACCAAGACTCTAGCTGCACACTGCAGAAACAAGAATATACATTTTTGGGTACTTTAATTTCAGTTTATTTTTTTTACTTAGGTGGCACATAGGTGATAGATTTTTCTACCAAGATAAGTTCATACAATCCCTGGCAAGACATACTGCAGTCTCACTAGAATAACGGTGGTGAGTGATCCATCCTTAATATAGTTCATATTTTCATCAGCGCAAATGTAGAGGATGAGTTCCTGGGAAAGAATGAACTGCAGGTGCAGTTCTATAAGGACAATTTAAAGAAACCTCATTCTAGAAGAACAAAAATGTGGAGTCCAATTGCTGACAGGAGACAGATGGTAGTTGAATTTCTGGTGGGAGGAAAATATGTTACAGATCTTTGATGGTGCATATATAATGCTCAGAGTGGAGAGGGGTGCACATAAGAGCTGAATTCCTGTCACCATAGTCTTATAATGTGCCAGATAAAACAGTTGCAGTCTTGGCAAGTGAAAACTCAAGGATTTATTATTTGTTAGGGAATAATCAGAAGTTGAATGACTGATGGAAAAAAACCCTAAGTTAGAAGGTTATTTAACAGTTTGACAGGACTACTGGTGAATTACAAACTAAAACTGTATGAAAAGGGGGGAGTCACTAAACTGTCAAGTATATGGTTAAAGTAATTGATTATCAATTTGCATCCCACAGATGTAATGTCATTAAAGTAGTGTCATGCTTATTATTACTGTGCATATGATTGTGTAATACAATAAATCAGGATTTGCTTTGCTGGGAGGACCATGAGATAGATTTAAGGCTTTTTGCCCTAAGTCTCCTGGTATGGTTAATCTAAAATCACTGAAGTGATGATTTCATGAGAAGGCTGTATTATAATTAAGTCTTATTAAGATAATTGTCTTCTTTTTATGTTGTAAACTTTGTTTGAAGTTGTGAGTGGGCAACAAAAATATTAACCAAAAGCAATCTCTGGGACAAATTACATTAACTCTACACATCAGAGGGTATTGCTGTGTTCAGATGTCCTGTACCAGAAAATGTGTGAGCATATCTGTGATGTCTTCAATCAGGACTAACCATTTGGACTGGTCTCATACTCTGATGTAATATATAACAAGAAGTGTGATGTAAATTTCTATCAGGGTAACAGCCGTGTTAGTCTGTATTCGCAAAAAGAAAAGGAGTACTTGTGGAACCTTAGAGACTAACCAATTTATTTGAGCATGAGCTTTCGTGAGCTACAGCTCACTTCATCAGATGCATGCCGTGGAAACTGCAGCAGACTTTATATATACACAGAGAATATGAAAAAATACCTCCTCCCACCCCATTGTCCAGCTGGTAATAGCTTATCTAAAGTGATCATCAGGTGGGCCATTTCCAGCACAAATCCAGGTTTTCTCACCCTCCACCCCCGCACACAAATTCACTCTCCTGCTGGTGATAGCCCATCCAAAGTGACAACTCTTTACACAATGTGCATGATAATAAAGTTGGTTTATTGGATAATAAAGTGAGTTTGTGTGTGCATGGGGGCGGGGGGGACGCGAGAAAACCCGGACCCGTGCTGGAAACGGCCCACCCTAATCATGCACATTGTAGGGAGAATGGCCACCCTGGATGAGCCACCACCAGCAGGACAGTGAGTCCGTGTGTGTGGTTTTTGGGAGGGGGGTGAGGGGGTGAGAGAACCTGGATTTGTGCAGGAAATGGCCCAACTTTATTATCATGCACATTGTGTAAAGAGAAAAGGAGTACTTGTGGCACCTTAGAGACTAACCAATTTATTAGAGCATAAGCTTTCGTGAGCTACAGCTCACTTCATCAGATGCATATCGTGGAAACTGCAGCAGACTTTATATATACACAGAGAATATGAACCAATACCTCCTCCCACCCCACTGTCCTGCTGGTAATAGCTTATCTAAAGTGATCATCAGGTGGGCTATTTCCAGCACAAATCCAGGTACCTGGAGTGATGATCACTTTAGATAAGTGATGATCACTTTAGATAAGCTATTACCAGCTGGACAATGGGGTGGGAGGAGGTATTTTTTCATATTCTCTGTGTATATATAAAGTCTGCTGCAGTTTCCACGGCATGCATCTGATGAAGTGAGCTGTAGCTCACGAAAGCTCATGCTCTAATAAATTGGTTAGTCTCTAAGGTGCCACAAGTACTCCTTTTCTTTTTGTAAATTTCTATGAAGTCCTACAGTAGTTCTTGCTGCAATATTGGTCTGATGTACACAATTGAATGCTGGGGGTGAGGACTCTGTGAAAAGCCAAATGGGACAATGAGGCTTCTGGGATATAGGAATGACAAGTGTAAATAACATTAGGTGATAACATACAGTACTGAAATAACTCAAATTGAATTTTAAATAGTGGAAGTGTAAATAGAGGAGATGAAGTTCACCTCTATGAACCTTAATCCTTCCACTACCCAGAATATTCCTTGACCTCTGCATGAGTTTTTAATGATTTAATTGCTCATAGGCTTATTTGTACTTTGTTCCTTTTCCTAAGGTGCATTGAGCCTTATCAGATGAACCCTGGGAAGGGTGGAGGCGGTCAGGAGAGTGCCTATTACAGCACAGCAAAAAACATTTGTTTCTGCTCAGAATTTAGAAATGAAAGTTGAAAGAGATTCAAATGTCCTCCTAGGAAATTCTCTTTGCAGTGATTTGTGGGAAAGGTCACAAAGCAATATATTCTTACCGCAATGCTCAATAATGAGGAAAATGAAAGATGACTGCAGACATATTTAGTCCAACTGAAAGGGGAAAACAAATGTCATGTGCCCAGGAGAGTCAAGACAGAACACTAAAAACAGTATTGGATGTACATGGATGATTCAAAGCAGCAGTGGGTTTAATGTCACAGTCATAACTATCACAGCAAAGCAATAACAAACAGGGATTTGGGGGAAGGAAAGTATCCTGAATTATTTTTAGGCGTTTGCTTCAATTTGACCAAACTCATAATAATGGACTGAATTTTGCCCTGGCCTAACTTGGCCAGATAGAGGATAGGAGGTGTAAAGACATTCCGCTATCTTTGTGCACGCAAGCAGTTTGCAAATACAGCAAGAGCTTGGGAGAACACAGAGGATGCATCCCCTTCCTTCCTTCTAGGGGCGAATTGATGGGGGTGGGAAGGGAGAATATGGTGCCATTCCGCTGCACCAACACATGCTAACCAGCACAGCTAGCTGTTTGCACAGTAGTGTGTTTGCTGCATCTCAGACAGATTCCCCCTCCTTCCAATGGGGACTACTGGGAGGTATTGTGAAAATTCCTCCAGCATTTGCCCTGTGAAGGTCTTACCTCCCTCCACACTGTCACTTAGCTTGGGTTGTGCCTAATGACCAATGAGAAGAAGAACTTTAAACATAGCCTCTGGGTATTTTGTTCATGTTTTATATACTTTATTAAAGTTTTAATGATGTAACAGCCATTAATGATGTATTCTTAACGTTCAGAAAATGTTAAAGGGTGCATCAAACTATTTCATGAAAAGCCCTTCTATTATATATTACAGTGCTCGGGGTGGGAGAGGTCTTAAACTGGCTATATTTTAAGTGTTGCGTCTCAAGTTTCCAGTGTGATAGTCTGAAACAATATATGCTGTACAATTTCACAAATGCAGCGTATGTCTACATTTGAGATGCCCAGCTCATGAAGCCATACCCACGTTAGCTGAGCATGAGCTAGTGCCCGAAACTTACTGTGCCTACAGCTTCACAGATGACTGCTTGGTCTAGATGCACAGAGTACAATCCTGCCCGATCCCCGGCTACTTACTAAGGAGGCTAGCCTGAGCTTCCGCCTATGCTACCCCAGACACACTGCTGTTTTTAGGTGCTCGCTCCACAGATCTAGCACAGGTATGTCTACGTGAGCTGAAACATCACATCCCCATGTTCAAATGTATCTGTACCCTAGTAGTTAGTTGACACCTACAGTTCTGCTTTTATACTCTTGTTTTTAGAGCAGGTCTCATACTTGGGATTTTTATGGCATAAAGAACACTTCATCACTGTTATATACAGCTGTGTTCCTGCCTGCATCTCAATTCTCATTTCCTCCTCCTCTTGCACCCGAATCTGTCAACTTTGTTCCAGTTTTGTTTTCTTCTAGTGGGACTACTGAGGGACTAAGGTTCTGCTCAGTCTGAATGGCAGAATCTTGTCTATTGACTATACTGGAATAATTGTAGAGTAATATGCTAATTCTCAACATGAGTAAGAATGGCAGAATCTGGAGTGGATTTTGAGCATTTTAATACAACTGTGTCCTGAGAATCCAATTCTGTATTAGTTACGGTGAGTAGCACTTACTTCCCTGAATAGTCGCACTGAAGTCAATGGGTCGGATGTTCAGCTGGTGTAAATCTGTGTAGCTACATTTGATTTTAATAGACCTTTATCAGTTTACTCCAGCTGAAGATGTTGTGTAATGAAACTACTGGGGGAGTGAATACTACTGCATTCAAATAAAGTAAAGAATTATAGAGAAACAGTAGTTTATTAAAGTGCACTTAATTAGGCTGCACAAAGTAAAACTGTCCTGGGCAGCAGAATCAAATAAGTGACATTATTTTCAAAATAACCTGACCAAGGCCCATGCTATGATGAACAACTGAAATGATCATTCTGTATGATTACGAAACGTGAACTAAAGATTTATACTGTTGCTCAAATGCTAGCGTTAATTCACTGTGAGAGCATATGAGAAATGTCATCCTGCCAACTTCTTTATAAAACAAAATTAAAGGTAATTCTTTTTCAGTAGTAGTGTAGTAGATTTCTGATCCAGTTATGTGTGTGTAATCCGATGATAAATGAAAAATTCAACTTGAAGCTTGAAGCACAAAGTGGGGGAAAGCCACTATATGGCTTCAGGCTGTCATCACTATAATGGCTGAAACAACAAAGTTAGAGTGATATAAATATATGTGAATATGAACCCTGTGAAGTTCTAGGCAGCAAATCGGCACAGCTGAGAAGTACTATTTGAGACAATTGACTTAAGATGCTTTCTGCACAGAGTGAACCGTGCTAACTCAAACAGTTTAAATGCTCTTGGATGTGGATAGAACACATCTGGAACCTGAGGCAAAGCATCCAAATTGCATAGTAGGCACACACAGAACAATTTATGTCTTTAATTAAATAGCAAAGAATTCGTTAGCACAGTATTAAGGTTCCCAGTGATAGCTGGTTCTCTTCCAGAATGTTGAGTTCAGCAAAACTCAGGCTGCTGAAAAGCAGGCAATACAGAGTAAGTGCCCATGCAACCTTAACTCTGCTTCCCTAGTGCTCCACAGAGCACTCTCCAATTGACTCTGGTATTCCACCGAAATGAGAGCAGTAAGGTAAATCGATGGGATACTCTCTCCCATTGACTCCAGTTACGTTATTCATGTAGCTGGAGTCGCGCAACTTAGGCTGACTTACCCTGGTAGTGCAGCCAAGGCCTTCATGTGCCTAACTGGAGAAGCTGACTCTTTTTCAAATGATATTTTAATTTGATTTTCCCCACTGTTTGAGTATGAATTGATGGGGGTATGCACAGCTGCACTACCCCCAGAGCAAACTCACTACCTTCTGTTGCTTCCAACAATGCAGAGTGACTGCCAACCACTATGCAAGCTCCTCTGGCCATTGTGAACAAGAGTCAGAGCCATGACATTGTCCCTCCCCATCCCTTTTGTAGTAGCTTACAATCAATGGGGCACTAAAATGCAATAGATATTGTCTCCATATATATAATTATGAATTATAAACTGGAGCCATTTAGACTACTTTGGCACTTGGACCCATCTTCTTACATGCAATTTATACCAAATATTTAAATCACATATGAATGTAATCCAACATCTCTAATCCATCAGATGAAAACCATGCAGTGTAGAATATCTTGAAACAAAGGTTCCCCATTTTTAATTTATCAATGTCATAGTGACTAGATTATTACATTAAAAAAAAAACCCAAACAATACAACAACAACTACAAAAGCTTGCATTGGGCATGAAAGCCATGCAGATATTACATTTGTCACTGGTCAGATTTGCTTAATGCCTCTTTGTAAACTTCTTCACTGTGGAGCACCTTTTGAAATGTAGCTGTGTCATTTCTGGGACAAGGCTGATTAATCACCAATCAACAGCACAACACATCCCAGCAGTCAAATTAATAACCATTAGCTGAAGGTTAGCTTGTAAATGGCATCAGGACTTCTGTGATGAGGCTATAGATCTTGAAACCTCTGAGATGTTAGTCTTCTCAGCATCTCTACCTTGGAAAGCCTATTTATTGCTACCAGAGGTGAATGATTTTTGCTTTTATTACCAAGAATAATTGAGTACTACATTCTCCATTTTTCTTTGGCTTAAACATTTAGTCCTGGGCTATTAGTTAAACAAACATCCGGTTATCTTCATCCTGGGTGCTAGATGTCAGGGCAGTAAATTGAATAATGATTTGCTTTAATAGAAAGCAGAAATGAGTACAAAATCTCTTTGAGGATACAAGTTTCCATCTATACACAATAAATAGTAATATCTTATCTTTTGGTCCTTTGTATGTCTAGATTTCTTTTTAAAATGTAAATTATTTTGAGTTGATGAGTCACTGTACCTGAAAGTGAATCACCTATGTTGCACTGTGTTCACTTGGGACCATACACAGTATCCCCTTGGAATCTAGTGGCCCAATCCTGCTTTCCATGCAGCTCTCCATGACATTACGGGAACTGACTATACATTTCTGAGGACCGTGGTCTGAAAGTATGTCTGGGCTTTCAAACCTTGACTTCTAAAAAAAAAGTGTATGTTCTACCAGGAAAATTATGTTTTAAAACAAACAAAACAACAGGACCAGTGACATGGTGGTTCTCAGCTGTGATCAGGATGTGCTAAATGCAGCTGTAAGGACCGTGTGTGTGCAAAAGTAGCTTTCCAGTCTTGGACCCCTCTTGCACTAAGTCAATCTCCATCATAAATTAAAGCAACCCAAAGGCTGTTATTGTAACGCCAACAGATCCTGGTCGTCGGCAGGTGGGATCGAATCAAACCAGGGACCTCTGAAGCTTAGTACATGAGCCTCTACCGCATGCAGTAAAAGCCAACTGCCCGTTAAGTAAGGCTGTAGAACTGACTCATGTAACTCTCTCTCTAAGTGGTCTCAGTGCCACTAGAAGGGACAGAACACCACATCCAGGAGGTGTGTGGGTTACACAATAATCTGTCATCTGCCAGATGCCTCCATGGGCTATTCAAGCAGTCATAGATTGTTGGGAAGTAGGGACAACCTGGTCACACACTCTAGGCATCTCAGAGGGAGGTTTATGAGGGAGGAACTAAGGAGGCTATACGCCAGGTGTGGCCTCACTTACTGACCGTCCAAGCCACATATGACAATCTTTGGAAGTTCAAGAGCTGGGTGCGCCTGCCAGGCCTTGGGGCTTCTGCCTCTGCAAGCATGCCCTGTGGGGCTGAAGCCCCAAGACCCCCTCCTCCCCTCTGGGAAGAAGCCAGCAGTGACACATGACGGGACATGCCACATGTCCCCCAGATGTTTGCCAGCCTTTTCTGGCCCTGCTCAGTCACATGGTGGTGCCAGACCCCTTTCCTGCAGGGCAGCTCTTGGAGCCAGCAAGCTGGGATCTGGGGCCATGGGAGGAGGCAGCAGCACACAGCTGGGAGCTTCAGGGAGAGAGGCTGCTTTTGCTGCTGCCTCTTCCCAGGAAGGGAAGGCAGTGGCCCCTCCCTGCAGCTTCCATCTGTTTGCCACTGCCTCTCCACGCGGAGCTAACACCTGGGAGTGGCAAGAAGAGGCTGCTGAGAGGGCGGGCATACTTGGAGATGTGTGACTCAGGTGGGGGGTGGGATCTTCAAATTGTGCCCTTCTCCCTCTCAGCAGGTACCAGTTACCTCTGAAAGCCCTTAGCCCCCCCACCCCACTGCAGGACAGAAGCCCTGAGCTCATCTTCCCTGCCCTCAGTCTGGTAGGTAGTCAGTTTACTTTAACTGTAAAAGAGCCGCACAGTTTGGCCACCCCTGTTATATGCAATCCTTGGATCCCTCTGTGAACGGGGACTCCTAAAGCAGCTGTATTCACGGTAAAATTCATTAAAAAAAACCCCAGTAAGTAGGATAATGATAGTTCAATAATTTACACCCCCCCCCCCAAAAAAAAAAAGGAAAAACAAGTTTGCTTAATTGTGTGGCGTTTTAGTTTACAAATAGGTAAATGACAGACTATATACAAAGGATTATATTCATTCATGGTCAGAATGTGTCACCCATAAACTTTGTCTTTTTTTTGTGAGTTCTCAATAACCTTATATATTAATCAATAAACACCCACCAGGAATAGTTTAATGATAATGAAATCAAGCCTACCAACATGTAGATGGACTGTTCTCATCCAAATTGTCCTAGCCTTGTTGATCCACCACTACATTTTGTCATTTCTGGTGTGGTGCTTCATCAAGTGTCATTAACAAACAATGACAAATAATCAATATTGCTTGGGCTGCAATTATTTACAGAGTGTCAAAATGAGCTGGGGCTGAGAAACTTAACTTGAATTTGTTTTTGATGCTTCTCATGTATCTGTGTAAGTACATTGTTAATTGCAGGTGATCATATTTCCCCTAGCACCTGGCCTGAATTGAGGATCCCAGCCTGCTACTTACTCATAGCTAAAGGAGTTATTCCCTTAACTCAAGTGCTAGGGAGTTTTGGAGATGAAGGGCTTAGGTTCCATTCCTGCAGATGAGTGGTTGCTGTAGGTATGTGGTGATGGGTTCATTACATTTGCTTCCTTTGGCTGCTATGGATATTACAGGGGAAAGGAGTTACAAAAAATAAAAAAAAGTTGTCCTGCAATAAGCTCCAGGCAACTATTTATAGACTGTGTTGACCTGATCTGACATTTGTATCTACTTAGAGATGATACAGATATCTGCTGTTGGCGGTAGAGTCATTGACCCTTTGCAGAACAATAGTTGGAGCATACAGAGTCTCCTGCTGGTGCCACTACCATGGCTGCCCCTTCAAATCACTTGGTAAAAGTACTATTTGTTATCTTCAAAGATTCTTATCAATGAAGGAAATTCTTGAATGAAATAAAGTATTTGCAACCCTGAATTGCAATCTACAGGTAAGGACATGACAGGGATGCCTATGATGGCACTATATTTAAATGTTTGCCTGTGATTCCGTGAGAAACTAAAGTGTAGGACAGGGAATCAGGAGGTCTAGGTTATGTTTCTGGCCTATCATAGGCTTCCTTGCATTGCAAACGTCATTTAGGCCCAACTTTTCCAATTTGGGTGCCTAATTAGGCACCTGAATAAGTGGCATGATTTCAGAGATACTGAGCACTTGCAGTTCTCCCCCAAGTCAATGGGAACTGCAGATGCTCAGCACCTCTGATAAACAGGCAACTTTCCTTGAGTCTAAATATTGTAATACAATCTAGGCTGAGGGGGCTGGGAAATAACAAATAATCTGGGAATAAGAAGATCTAGTGCCTGGAATTTGGAATGAAAAAAGAATTGAAGCAGAAAATAAAACACCATTTTTCCCTCCAACAGTGAAGGAAATTAACCCTTGGATCAGGTTGCAAGCAATTGGAGTAAATTATACATCATTTAGAGTCTTTAAATTAACATTATATGTTCTTCTAAAGGATATCCACTTCATTAAAAGTTATTTGGCATAATACAGGAAATACTGGGTAAAGTCCTATGGCCCCTATTATGCAGGATGCTAGGTGAGATGACCAGAAATGTTTTCTTCTTATGTTAAAAGTTATTAATTTTAGATTTCCCAGCTTTGCATTTGTGACATTATTAGGGGAATCTGTTTATATACAACTTTTTAATTATGATGTTATAAAATTTTTGACTCATGGAATACCTCAGTGCATGTGAAGTCTTTCATCTGCTGTCAGGGCTGTAACATGTTCCTCCCAGGCCATGTGCAATGGTAGGTTGTTAGACCTTAACTGTTGCCTATTCAGGTGCAAATGCTTTAGGACAATAAGCTGGTTGAGGTTTGGAAAGTCAGTTTTCTCCAGCTTCTCTACAGAGGCCTGGCATTTGGAGAGCAGAAAAGCCCCAAAACACAGAACAAGGAAAGAGAAAGGTGTTTGCTAACCTTTAAAATTACAAGGACACACAGGATGCTTTAGGCTATAGAGAGGAAGAACAGGCATGAATTTGTGGTGGGGAGCTTAACAGAGGGTAAAGGAAGCAAGGTGTGACCTAGAATAGAGGGAGAGAGACTCCATAACTTGGAAGAGAATCCATGTGCAGGAGGGGGATCCTGAACTCCGGTCTGAGCCCAAAGAACTCCCAGAGGGATGATGAAACTGAGGTATGGGAATATGGACCGGTTTATTATTTCGTCTAGATCTGTGTATCTCATGTGATATCTGAGTAGATACATTCTGCAAGGGTTTCTAAAAACACAATAACTATCTGTCTGTTTGCTTCACTATCATATGCCCCCCCTGACAAATTACTCTGTAAACCCAGAGCACCCACATGGTTGGAGCTCAGGGAGAGTGTGTCCTTATGGTACTGAGGAGTCTGGGTGGTTAGCAGCACTGGTGTTGGGGCCTAAAGCAGTTGGGCCACAGGGACCAATTTCTGAGAAGAGATCAACAGAGCCTGGGCTCAGGCAATGTCCCAGAGAGGACAATGGGAGAGAGAGAGTACTGTGGCCTACTGAGACCCAGAGAAGTTAGAGCGTGAGAGTCCAGGGGATTGGGATTCAACACAGCAGCCAAGTGAATGTCCAGCAGAGGGATTTTGAACAGGGCTGTGTGTGAAAATCAGCAATTGAGACACTTACATATCTACACAGATAAAACCAAAAAGTAAGTATCGGAGCTTTATGGATAGTCAATTTCTTCTAAAGAAGAAATAGCCCAGTTTTGTTGCCACTGAAGTCAGTCGGATTTGTCTTGAATTCATCCACTGTTTTACAGATCAGAGGTAAAATCTTGTTAACCCTACTTGTCTGATTCATGCTGGAATTCGCTGGGATTGTGTGTCAACGTTCTGACACAAGAAATGAGGGGAGGAATACTTTAACACCTGCTCACTTGAATAAAGCATGCACAATTTACTGGTTTTGAGAAGTAGTTTCATCCCAAACATTACACCATTGTTCCAGTTCATAATAACTAGAAAATTAACAATGCCCAGAAATGGAGCAGTTCCCTTTCACTTATGGAAACAGAAAAGGAAGCAAGGCTCTGTGAATAATGAAAAATAAATAGAACTGCAGCAACTTTTAAATTCCCAATCTAGAATGTTATCAGTAACATAGGTAAGGATTTATTTTAAAGTATGGTAGGTTAAGCCTGATTCACCTTTGCAACATTATTTCAATTAAGGTGCTTGTACTAGTATAACTGGAGTAGAATATGAGCCATAACATTTATTTTGATGATCCTCCCTTTAATTTCTAAAATATTATGTGTGTGTGTGTGTGTATATATGTGTATATGTATATATGCATATGTATATATCTGCTATAGCAGGCATTTCTACACTTTTTGGCATTTTGAATAAAAGCTGCCTTTTTGGGTATTTTTAGGCTTGAAAAGAAACTGCTGAGGTGAGTCACCTTTGAGTCTACAAAATGAATTCAGCTGCAGCACTTCCTGAAGAGTGTTGGTACTAGTTTTGTTCAGTAGGGAATAACTTCAATCAAGCCTTCATTAGTTTTCTCAGTCAGAATGGCTAAATGAAATGAAGAGACATTTTACATTCTGCACAATGGTTTGTGTCTAAAGAAATAAGACTGGTTTTGAATTTTTTCCTGTCCATCTAGTTTTATTGCACTTGACTTTGACACCTTACTGAAATATTAATAGTCGTGGTAGTCATCTGAAAACATCTCTGTGCGTGAGAGAGTAGTGAAGGGAGTTTGCATTCCCAGACTCCACAAGCCGCTTTAAAATTGCGGACACAACTGCCCACTTTTAAATAAGCTTTTCTGGTCTTTTTGAAAAGAGATGAAAGAGTACCTGGCGTCCATATGAGTCAGGGCCTTGCATAAATAGTCTTTCTGGCTCTGAGTGAAGGAATCATGCAGGCAGAAACTCCCATTTCCTCATGGGAAGATTTCTTGCTGTAATTATACCAGAAGAAAAGAACTCATAACCTAGGAGCATTACACTTTAGCTACCTGTGTTATTAAAGGGAAAACTTTGTGCTTTTAATCTTCCCACATTTCTGAATGACTAATCTACCACTTCTCTCTGATTACTGAGCCAAGGCCTCCCATGAGCTTTGCTGCTTCTTTTTGGCTTCATAAATGCAAGGTTTTCAAAGATGTCTAGTAACTGGAGGACAATTCAAGGAGCTGATTTTTTTGAGACAATTTAAAGGCCACTTTCTGAAAATCAGGTCTGTTTAAAGTGTCTTGAGTTGTCACCCCAAAACGGAGGTATCTAAATTCACATCACTTCTGAACATTTTGGCCAAAGCACTTCATCTTTGAACTACATACTACAGTGTAAACTTTACTCACATTGGCTGAGGAGGACCACTTGTCTGACTAATGCTCACCAATGTGAGGGCTGCGAAATCAGATTTATGGCTTGATCCACGCTGCAGAGTTAGGTTGATGTAAGGCGGCTTACACTGACGTTATTATGTCAGTGTACACACTACAGTCTTGTTGCTGCCAATATAAGTGCCATACTACACTTTCTAGGGCTTATGTCAGTGTTGTTAGGGCAATGCAATATCAGTGTAGACAGCACCTTTGAGTTTGCAGGTGGAATGGATTTAGAAGATGGTGTGGTAGACTGAGAAATAGGTGGGACAAAGAGTTGTTGGGGGGGAAAACTAGAATATGTTTGTCTTTGGAAGGAAAGGAGCTAGAAGAGAGCGAAAGGTTAAGATTGAGAGGAAGGGAGTAAAAAGTGTGGATGGGCAACATGGAGAAAGAAGTTGCTTAATGACCCTTAACCATTGCCAGAATTTATATCCTCTGCAGTGTGGTACTGTTAAATGGTTTACTTCCCAGACAGGAAGCGTGAGGAAGGGGCTGCCATAGTCCATGTTTTGTTATGCAAAAGGCAGTAGGCGCAGCATCAGGGTCAAGGCTGATTCCTCACTCTGGCACTTCGAGTGCAGAAGGTGGAAGCCCACAAGTATTCTAAACATTAATACTGGCCAGTCCAGGCTTGTACTAAACTCCCAAGGTTACAGCTTCTCTCTGACCTGGAATGGGTAGATTCTGCCACCTCCCAAATGCAAAACCCCTTAGAACCCAGAAAGTCACACTTGGAATTCCTTCCTGTGTGGTACCCTCAAGCCCTTTCACTTCCCCTCCGGAGAAGAGCTGAGAAAGAAAACAAAGGGAATTAGCTGTTGCCTCCCAAACCCCTACCCCAGGTCAGAATCCCCTCCCACACCCTAGCTCCCATCCAGCGCCTGCCTCCCTCACCCTCAACCCCTTGGTCCCATCCCGGAGCCCTCTCCCAAACCCCTCATCCCTTGCCCCAGCCCAGAGTCTGCCCCCCTCAGCCAGAGACCGCCCCCCTACTACAATGCAACCCTCTGCCCCAGCCCAGAGCCGCCTCCTACACCCTGAACCCCTCATGTCTGCTGCCACCCTGGAGCCAGCACCCCCTGCTGGAGCACTCACCCCCTCCCACACCCCAACCCCTTGCCCTAGCCTGGTGAAAGTGAGAGAGGGTGGAGGATAGTAAGTGACAAAGGGAGGGGGATGAAGTGAGTGGGAGCAGGACCTCGGGGAAAGGACAGGGCAGGGGGTGGGTCAAGGGTGTTCGGTTTTGTGCGATTAGAAAGTCAGCAACCCTATCCCCAAGTCATCCTAAAAAAGTAATAAGCAGAAAAAGGTTGGTTTTGAACAGTGTAGTAACAATCTGCGTTACCCAGAATATTTCTTTATTTACTACTTATGTGCATACAATATTCTCTTGGACCTGCATTTTGGCATATTGATGGGTTTTTGGTTTTTCTCTTTGGAGAGCAGCTGTCTCAGTGCTGCATTATTTCTGAAGTTAAGAATCATAAATGTTCCATTATCATTTTTAAATGCCTACTGTGGTGCAACAAATGCAGTATGCTTCAAATACAATGTTCCTTCCCACGCAGTCATTTCTGGAGTATACAATTTGGCCTTTTTTATAATTACATGTACAACAGCAGTAATTCCACCTAGCTTGTGTAACTGAGATTTGTCTGCACTGAGAGTAGTCCCCTTTCTATTGTGCTAGAGCAACTAAACTTGGGGGAGAAGCCACTCCTGTGGCGGGCCCTCACTCGCTCTGGGTGTCTTCGGCAGCACTGAAGGTCCCGGAGCGAGTGAAGGTCCCGCTGCCGAGGTGCCGTCGAAGACCCGGAGCACCACCGGGTGAGTAAAAACGCAGCAGCGGGTGGCGCCTTTTTGGGGGATCGCTCCCCTTGTTCCCCCAACAGGGGAAAATTTAAAAGGCACCAAGACATTGACAAGGCGCCACTTGTGCTTAGTGGGGGAGCGGCCGCAGCCCCGCTCCCCCCCTAGCTATGCTGGAGGGGAGGAATGGGGATTTTTCAAAAATCCTAAGGTTAATTAGATGTTTAAATTCTCTTTCTATCTTTAACAACCTCCTTCAAATGAATAAGGAATATCATAAGCCTTCTGGGCCAAATTCACAATAATGTAAGAGGGGAAAAGATTCCAGGAAAATCAAATGAGTTTTGCAGACTTACACTAGTAGTTATTTTTGTGCTATGTCTAGATGATATAGGCCCTAATTCAGAAGGTATTGAAACATATGCCCAACTTTAAGCATATGAAAGGGTTACATCAAAATCAAAGGAACTACTAACATTAGGCACATACACTTTCTGAATCAGGACTTTACAGATGTTTTTTTGTTGTTGTCACACTCCCTTGTAGTCCAGCTGCTATTATAAAGGAGGAAGCGATCATGGCTAGTTTCCTTCTTCCCCCTTTCCCTGCCATCTTTAACAAAGAAAAAGGGGTTGTGGAGGCTTTCTTTTCCATGTGGACCTAGTCCCAGCCATCTATGCACCTTGAGACTAACCTTGAATAGGTTACAGTGCGCTTTGTAGAGGACTACATCTAAAAACCATCTGGAAATTTCAATGGATGCTGAATTAGTTCTTTTGATTGGTAAGAGGCCTGTGCTCTTTGACCTGTAGTTGGCTATCTAGTAGTTGCTGGGCTGATTTTAAGATGTTGGGCTTTCTAGGTCAAAAACCTAAATGACTGGGAACCTCCCTAAGAAACTTTTTTCTCCCCATAAAGCCTTGTCTGCAGTACAGAGTTAACTCAACTTAAGTTACGTTGATGACCATTTGCCATTTAAATTGCATCAGTTGTGCATGTCCACACAATGCTCCTTGTGTTGGCAGAGCGCGTCCACAGTTGGTGCTCTTGCATTGAAAGAGAGAGTGTTGCATTGTGGTTAGCTATCCCACTGTGCAGCTCGCCACCTCTGTTTCTGGGAGATCTGGGAACAGATCGCACTGCATCATAGAGGTGTGCTCACCATCCCATGATGCAGTTCCTTCCATCTCATCATTACATGGGCCTGCAACTTCATTTCGTGCAGTTTTTTTAACAGCCCCTATAAACTGTGCACCTGCCATCTCTGCCTGAAAACATGGATCCTGAACTGCTGACAAGTTTGGTGATGAGCGTTCTGAACACAACATGGTTGGTCCTGCAGTATTTCGTGAGCTGGGAAACAGAAAGTGAATCTGTGGTGCCTTCACTGCTGTGTGCAATGGAAAGAAACAATTCAAGATTGCTGCTGGCATTCATGGAGCAGCTGCACATGGTGGACCTTTGGTACTGGGCTCGGGAAACAAGCACTGAGTGGTGGGCTCACATCATGATGCATGTATGGGGTGATAAGCAGTGGCTGCATAACTTTTGGATATGCAAAGCCATCTTCCTGGAACTGTGTGCTTAAAGACACCAGACAAAGAGCTGTCCTCACTGTGGAACAGCGAGTGGTGATTGCTGTATGGAAGCTGGCAACTCCAGACTGTTACCGGTCAGTTGCAAATCAGTTTGAAGTTGGAAACGCCACCGTGGGGCCTGCAGTGATGCAAGTGTGCAGGGCTGTTAATCACCTCCTGCTACAAAGGACTGTGATTCTCGGTAACGTGCAGGAAATAATTTATGGATTTGCAGCAATGGGCGATGGATATGCATTCCATCTCAATTTTTGCACCAGACCATCCTGTGACAGTGCATCAACAGAAAGGTTTTCTTCTCCGTGGTCTTGCAAACATTGGTGGATCACTGGGGCAGTTTCACTGACATCAATGCAGGATGGTCAGGGAAAGTTCATGATGCACGCGCCTTTAGGAACAATGGACTGTATAGAAAGCTGCAAGCTGGGACTTTCTTTCCAGATGAGATGATTATAATGGGGGATGTGTAAATGCCCATAGTGATCCTTGATGACCCCACCTACCAGTTGCTCCCGTGGGTCATGAAACCTTACACTGGGAACCTAGATAGCAGCAAGGAGCGCTTCAACAACAGGCTCAGTAGGTGCTGAATGACTGTTGAATGTGCCTTTGGCAGGTTAGACCTCACTGAAGAAAATATTTGATGGTCATAGCATCCTGCTGTGCTCTCCATAACATTTGTGAATCAAAGGGGAAAAGTTTCCTCAGGGTGGAGCGCTGAGGTGGATTATCTGGCTTCTGATTTTGAGCAACCAGATATGAGAGCAATTAGAGGGGCTCAGCGGGGAGCTAATAGAATCAGGGAGGCTCTGAAGGAGCAATTTGACACCGAGCACCAGTAATGTTTCTTTATATGATGCATTTGTCAGGCAATATTTACATGCCACCTCAAATGATCCCTCTAATGCTTGCTTCCTGAGCTTTAATTGTATTGAGCAAATGTTCCTGCCTATTGCCATTGTGTTTGTTTGAATTTAAGCAGCAACTACTGTGTGCATGACACACAGAGAGACTCATTTTGTTTCAAATACTAGAAGTTAATTAACTAGAAGCTGGGTGAATAACGGATTTTTTCTTTTTCTTTTTTGGGGATGGAGGTAGGGGGATTCACTGGCCATTTTGAAATGTTGTATGTGGGCAGTGGAGAAGTGGGGGCGAGAATTCCTTTTTCTTTGGACCAAACCTAAAAATTTAAAACAAGTGCTGATAAATCAAACCCTCCTCCCCCCACCACCCCAAAAGGCTTTTGTTTCAAGAGGATTTAAATGTCTTATTTTGGCTCTGACAATTTTTAAACTTTAATTTTTTTTTAAAAAAAGAAACTCAAACTGATTTTCAATTTTTTAAAACTGCCAGTGAAACAAATGATCAGTTATTCTCTTAGCTGTACTCATAACATCATCCTGCCTTACTTCTCTCATCCATTTGTGTAAAAAAAAAAAAAAAAAAAAAAAAAAACACCTGGGAAACAGCCTTAATTAAAATGACTTAAAATGAGTTCAGAAAACAGCCATGACCATCCTCTCTGTTGAAACCAATGACTTCTTACATTCAAAATCACTAGAAATATTGTCCTTGTTGCTCCTGGAGATATTGTGAAAACTGTGATGAAATTATTTGCAATGGTCCACTCTCTTTAATGATTTTTTTAAAAAAAAAAACATGGAGTTTAAAGTATGAGGTATGATATAAAATTGCTCATCCATGGAAGTTCTTTTTTATTGGCAATATTATTACTGTTAATAATCTTTCTTGTTTCTTTTGGGGCATTTTCACATTAATCTTTCTCATCCTAGGGAAATCACAGTGTTTTCAGAATAAGTTCATCAAGAAACACACCATCTGTGCTCTGTCAATGTCCATTTCAGAGTTCAGTAAAGGGTCATTATTTGAGTGTGGCAAAGTAACAATTTGAAAACATTTTAGACTTCATACCTTCACAGGGCTTTGGCTATTTTAACAAAATATGCCGGAGGACACTTTTGCAACCACAAGACTATTTCAGGAGAGTATACCTCTAAAGTTTTTTTTTGTCTGTTTTTTACTCTAAATTAGGGTATGTCTACACTGCAATTAAACACACATAGTTGGCCCATGTCAGCTGACTTAGGCTCACAGGGTCAGCGTAGGCGCCAACTCCGTGGGTGCTCCTGGGCTGGAGCACCCACGGGGAAAAATTGGTGGGTGCTCTGCACCCACTGGCAGCTCCCCGCCCCAGCTCACCTCCGTTCTGCTTCTCCCCCCTCACTCCCAGCGCTTGCGCCATGAAACAGCTGTTTCGTGCAGCAAGCCTGGGGAGGAGGGGGAACGTGGTGCGCTTGGGGGAGGAGGCGGGGCCAAGGCGGAGATTTGGGGAGGGGTCCAATAGGGGCAGGGAGGGGTGGAGTTAGGGTGGGGACTTTAGGCCAGGGGTGGAGTACGGGTTTGGGGGGGGGGGGGGAGCACCCACAGGCACAGAAAAATGTTGGTGCCTCTGGTGGTCAGGCTAAGGGGCTGTTTTAATTGTGGTGTAGCTGTTCGGGCTTGTGGTGCAGCCCAGAATCAACACTGGGAACCTCCGGTCCCAGAGCTTGGTTCCAGCCCAAGCCTGAATATCTACACCATAATTAAACAGCTACTTAGCACAAGGCCAGTAGCCTGAGTTAACTGACAAAGGACAGCCATGGGTGTTTGTGACCAGAATCCCAGGTGAGCCAGCAGAGGTCACTCAATTAGGGCAAACTACAAAGAATGGGGCAGGCAATCCCCAACGCTGGTGGATATTCCAACACTTAGATTTACCAAGCCAGCACAAAGCATCTTCTATTATACCTCACTGGTTACTCAGAAGTCAACAACACAGTTCACTTAAAGTGACCCAGCCTCAGCCCTCCACCTAGGCATCCAAGTCAGATATGATGAGGATTAATGAAAATGTTATTCATCATATAACAAAGGTTCTACCAATGAATATTCCAAATCTTACCCAAATACATGCTTATAACCAATTCTTATTAACTAAACTAAAATCTATTTAAAAAGAAAAGGGAGAGAGAATTGGTTAAAAGAACAGTTTACATACAGACATGAATCAATCTTGAGATTCAGATTCATTGCAGAGAAGGGGAGCTTTGCAGATGCAAAGAGTTCTTTCAGAAATAATTGAAAGGTTACAGTACAATGTTTATATTTCAGGGCGGTCCAGTCAGAATTGTGATCTCAGTCCTTGTGGCTTAGGCTTTCCCTGCATGAAACCTCAAGCAGATATGAGATGACAAGATCGGGATCCAAGGGTCATTTATACAATTCCAGGCCTTGTTTGACAGGTTAGAGTCCTTAGTCGAAAAATAGGCACTCCTATGGACTTTGAAGTGGACCCATTTCCTAAGCATGGCCGGTAATTATCCACACAGATTAAAACAAGACAATTGCCAGTTTTTCTACCATTCATAGATGATTTGCCATATACTTCAAAGAGAGATGAATACAGGGATATCCTATGTTTATAGCTCATTTAAATGTTAAGGTGTTCTTTTGATCTCTGAGTTAACAGAATTCAGCATAGGCAGGGACTGTTTGATTACGTTGTTGATTTCTACCAATATATATATGTAAATACACAAAAACACAAACATTATCTCCCCATATGCTTTTAAGGGTTGAATTTGAGTCATTTATCCTGCAGGATGCTTAACCCTTTCTGGTCATGCTTGTCAGTGTTTAACTGCAGTGTAGAGAGACCCTTACTGTATTGTGCTGGTTTCAGAATTACCATAAGACTGGCTTCCCCCTTCCCACAACATAACCTATAGAGATCTATCTTCTCAGAATGAAGCATTACAAGGGCTGTCCATCAATCACATTACAGCATACCATGAAAAGCCTTTCCTACACCTCAAAGGAAAATCCATTTCAATCCAGTGCACCTCAGTTCTAGCTGATAGAATTATACATTACATCATGTGGCATGAGCAACAGAAAGGGGAAAAAATAACCCTTATATACATTTTTGTTAAATTAAGTAATGATAAACGACATGTCAGGTTAGAGTCACACACACATCCCTCTGCAGCGTTAGAATAAGCTACAGTAAGAGCCTTTCAGCTTAGTACACTTGAAGGCAGGTCTGTTTCTGGACACTTTATTATGCTGTTTTATGATGTGGCATGAACACTCCATTGCACTAAAATCTAGTGAATGGCCAAGCTAAAGAGATCGTCATTGCTTTTATTTTATATGATGTGATCTTAGCAAAATTATGTCATCCTTCAGATATTGCATTCTTCCTCCCTTCCTATGATACCTATGAAATAATTGACTGCCTTCTTCCCCCCTGCAAACCTCCCCCCCCCAAAAAAAAAGAGGGAAAGATTGCTGGCAGTGATAAAGGAAAACCTCATCAACTTTATACAATACTTATTACGGAAGGACTAAAAATCTGTCTTTCTCATGAGATATTTGCTTTTATTAACAAAAGACATGATATTAAGTTTAGCATTTTATCTGGGAGCATCACACTATGGCACCTATTAGGTGAGTTAGCAGAGATGCTCATTTATAGCCTGATCTTGCAAACTTTAATGGACATATTGTGCAAAGACGTCCGATGGAATAGTACATGTTCCAGGCTTGCAGGATTCTGCCCATTACTTGTGTAATACTACTTGTGATTGTGGTTTTAAATTTGACAGGGCACCGTGCATTCTGTTTCCTCTTTTTATTGTTATTAAAGTGTTGTTCTCCATATAAGAGCTTCCTGAGAGTCAGTAGGTTAAATTCAGCTTTGAGGTAAGCAAAAACAACTCTCACTGACTTCAAGGGATTATAACCTACCCATGTCTTGGCTGAATTTGGTCCATTGCTTTTAATTAAGTTGTGAGCATCAGATTCCCCACTTAATAGGGGTAATGTTATGCTGAAGATCTATACTGAGACAACACTATAAGTTACATGCTGTTAATTCATCACTGCAAAGTGCATAGAATCCTCCACAAGGCTAATATGCAAAGTGCCATAACACTCTCCATTAGGATTCAATTCTCTCTTGCTGCAGTCAGCAGCAATTCTGAAAACAGCAGAGAGCTGTCGGTTTCTTATGAGCAGGGATTTGATTGCCCAGCTTTCTCCCTGCTGTTTAATTGAAGTATGTTCAAACAATAAAAAAGAAAACTTTGTTTTAATAAATGTTCATGATCAGTGTTGTCAATATAACATCACAGATTAATACAATTGTTGTTTTAATTAAACAAATCACGTGCCTTTTTAAAATGCTAATTTCTGACTATTACTGATGTTTTCATGGTTATAAATGCTAGAAATACCAAATATAAATGAGTGAAATAACCACTCATGAAGAGTTAATGTTGACAAAAACCTACTTGAGTAAGTGGAAACAGCTAATAGATGGGATGATTCAGTGAATTGTTGTGTGGGTGTTTTTTTTAAAGTACTCACTATGCAATAGAACTCAATGCACTGAACTGTACAGCCTAAGAAATCGTATGTACAACTAGTTTTGTGCTATGAGCATAGCATTGGATTGTAATAGGTCAATTTCCAAACTATAAACGAGACATATACAGTGGGTGAAATTTTGACCCTATTGAACACAAAGGGAGTTTTTTGCCATTGCTGTCAACATGGGCAGGATGTCCGCCTTTAACCATACCCTGTTAACAGATAGATAGGAAGATGTGCGTGTATCTCTTACCCTTTTGATGTATGATGTCTTAACACGTGTAGAGTTGATTGAGTATAGCACATGGTGAATCAAATTAATTTAGAATTAACTGAAAGCATAGGAGGTTTTTGGTAAGTGTGTGTTTTTATATTAAATGTACAGTAACAGTGAAATTAAGAAAAGGAAAAAAAATAGGTTGAATAGGAAAAACCCTTCAACGATGAAAACTATTAGATTACATGATACCTTTCAAGAAAGTCAGTCAGCCTGCAGTATTTAGGGTCTTAAGCAGTACTGATGGTGTCTGAATGTCACTGGCTAGGCAAACTGTAGAGTTTGATCCTGTGCTCTATGGTGTTAAAAGCACTGTTCAAGCAGCTAAAGGACGAAATCCCTGAAGGGTCATGTGTAGAAAACTCATAAATCTATTAGTCTTGGGAGGGGAGCAAAGACTTATGCTCTTATTGCAGGTTACAAGAGCATCTAAAAAATTCACCACTTCAGATAGCTTTAGATTTTTCTTTCTCCCTCCTATATCTATAGCTAATTAATTTGTGTGAATATGCTAGAAGCTCCATTGCTGGAGTCATTTTAAGACTACAATGCATTCTTGAGTGCTTTTCCCATGTAGAGAACAGTCTTTACAGCTTTGAGATGGATTAATTGGCCTAATAGGTGTTTAATTTCTGTGTTACTTTAACAAAGCTGTAGACTTCATGGTGGTTGTTATAGTGTACACCATGGATATTGTGATCCTGGGAGCCCCTCAATGGCAACTGTAGAGAGCACACCATACCATAACTCACATCAGGCCTAACACACTCATTGCCCCTACATACTGCTGTAAGAATCTGTGTCTATGAAGGTGTCAGGTAAGGTATGATATGCAAACTGGTAACCTGATGGTCATTAATAATATTGTGTGATGTATGTGTGGGCAGTGTATAAAGAATTATAGATGTGTCCTGCAAATGTGTACTTAAATGGTGTTTTGCAAGCAGTGCATAAGCCCAGACTGTCCAAGACAAAGGCATGTTGTTTTGCCGGTTTTCCTGTGTCTCCAATTTAAATTGAACCAGGTAATACCTGTGAAGACAAAGAAAATTACATCTGCATGGAAGCTAAACAAAGCCATCAAGCTAAACAAATGGGGGCTGGGGACACAGATGGGAAGACTGCTTAATGATCACAATGGATGATGGAGCCTCCATCTCCAGTTCCTAGCTCTTGAAACAGAGACAATAGACTTTGGGAAATATAAGCAAAGGCAGAAAGACATTTTGGCATCCACCATAGAGGAAATTGTTTGTCACTGGAAAGCATGTTTGTTTTACTTATTGTTTGCAGTGTTGTTGTAGCCAAGTGGATCTATTCTCTTTTCTTGCTTATCACTTCACTACCAGTTCTTTCTCAATAAACTTAATTTTGTTTTATTGCAAAGCTGAAGGGTGAAATCCTCAGCTGAACTACCAGGCAAGTGTATGTTCTGTCTCTTTGGAAGCAGTGAACTGAATAACACCTATGAGGGGGACTGGGGACTGGACACTGCAAGGGAGATGGTTTTGGGGAGACTTTAGACATGAACGTCTGTTGGTGTCACCTTGCAAGGAGCAGCCAAGCTGGGGGAAGCCAGATTGAGGCCATTGTGTTGTGAAAATGCTGCTGGTGTCAGGACTTTGAGCCAAAGCTGCACACTACAGAAGCACCCAGGGTTACAGGGCTGGCAGTGACACAGCCCCTTCCTGGTCTGGGAGAAACCCCAAAGCATCACAGCCAATAGGAATGTCACAGTGAGAGACGGGACCACATTTACATCCTCTGTTCCCAAATTGCCTTGCAGTTGGAGAATTCTTGTAGAGGGGTTAATGTTTAAAAGTACTCATGCCAGCCAATAGAGGGCAGGGGTAGGCATTCTCACCAGGCCATTGCAAGCTATTGAAATAAGGACTCATACTGAATAACTTAACCTCATAAGATATAATTATATGTAATGATCTATTAGCAGGGAAAAATCAGATATGCCTTTCCAGAATAACACATCCCAAATAGCAGCAGCATAAATACTAGTTTTGTAGTAACTTATGAAAGACTCTTCATGGCTAATTGAGGGTAAATTTAAAAAAAAAAGATTAAACTGAGAACTTGTGATGGAAACGAACTCAAAGACAAATAAACAACAGGTATTGCCTTCAGGCATCTCATCTTGTGCTATAACATCTCACAAACTAAGTAGAATCATAGAACTGGAAGGGACCTCAGGAGGTTATCTAGTCCAGTCCCCTACACTCATGGCAGAACAAGTATTATCTAGACTATTCCTGAAAGGTGTTTGTCTAACCTGCTCTTAAAAATGTCCAATGATGGAGATTCCACAACCTCCCTAGGCAATTTATTCCAGTGTTCAACCACTCTGACAGTTACATAGTTTTTCCTAATGTCCAACCTTAACCTCCTTTGCTGCAATTTAAACCCATTCCTTCTTGTCCTATGCTCAGAGATTAAGAAAAACAATTTTCCTTCTTCCTCCTTGTAACATCCTTTTACATAATTGAAAAAATTGAGTTTGTTTAGTCTGGAGAAGAGAAGACTGAGATCGGACATAATTTTCAATCTTCCCTCATAGGTCATGTTTTCTAGACCTTTAATCATTTTTGTCGCTCTTCTCTGGACTCTCTCCAGTTTGTCCACATCCTTCCTGAAGTGTGGCTCCCAGAATTGGACACAATACTCCAGTTGAGGCCTAATCAGAGCAGAGTAGAAGAATTACTTCTCATTTCTTGTTGACAACACACCTGCTAATAAATCCCAGAAGGATGGTCACTTTTTTTGCAACCACATTACACTGTTGATTCATATTTAGCTTGTGGTCCACTTTGACCCCCAGATCCCTTTCACAGTCCTCCTTCCTATGCAGTCATTTCCCATTTTGTATGGGTAAAATGGATTGTTCCTTCCGAAATGGAGTACTTTTGCACTTGTCCTTATTGAATTTCATCCTATTTGCTTCAGACCATTTCTCCAGTTTGTCCAGATCATTTTGAATTTTAATCCTATCCTCCAAAGCACTTGCAATCCCTCCCAGCTTGGTATCATCCACAAACTTTATAAGTGTACTCTGTATGCCATTATCTAAATCATTGATGAAGATATTGAAGAGAGCTAAACACAGAACTGATCCCTGCGGGAACCCACTCATTATGCCCTTCCAGCATGACTGTGAACCACTTATAACTACTCTCTGGGAATGGTTTTCCAACCAGTTTTGCACCAACTTTATAGTAGCTCCACCTAGGTTACATTTTCCTAGTTTGTTTATGAGAGGGTAATTGAAAACTGTATCAAAAGCTTTACTAAAGTCAAGATATACCACATATACCTCTTCCTCCCCATCCACAAGGCTTGTTACCCTGTCAAAGAAAGCTATCAGGTTGGTTTCACATGATTTGTTTTTGACAAATCCATGCTCACTGTTATTTATCACCTTATTAACTTCTAGATGTTTTCAGATTGATTGCTTAATTATTTGCTCCATTATCTTTCCGGGTACAGAAATTCAGCTAACTGGTTTGTAATTCTCTGGGTTGTCCTAATTCCCCTTTTTATGGACTGGGACTATATTCGCCCTTTTCCAGTCATCTGGAGTCTCTCCAATCAGGACTTGTGAATTGAAGGTCAAGCTCGACTGGGCCAAATTCAGCTATAATTTCCTATACTGATTTGGCATCAGTGTCACACAGGCCTTATTAGAGATCTGATGAAATTCCTATTTCTCATGGTATGTCTCCAGGCATTTCAGGAGCTGGTACATAACCTTTGTCACTTGCTGCAACTTCCATGCTGACCAAGATGGACATTACAACAATTACTCCATGATTGAGGCAGCAGGATGTTTTCAGGAATGCAGAAATAAACTAGTTCACGTGTATATAGTAGAACATGATGCTGGGACTGAAGCCACCCTTCTGGTGCTATCATCATGGTACAGATAATTTGGCCACTAACACTTTTTTGCATGGACTTACATTGAGTGAATGGAATTATAAGGCAGAGAGATTGTCCCCTTGTATTTTCCTTACCAATATTCAGACTGTAAAAAGAAGTAGAATTCATTATGCTACTCAAGCATCCAAGATTACATGTTAAAAATCCAAAAAAACAGCACTCCCAAGTACTGTCAGAACTAGCCAATGTCATGTTAGTTCAGGACACGCTTAGTTGGTAGTTTTTACAGGAGTGATGACATCTGGCAGCAGCTGTTTGGTTCATCAGGTTTTGGTACACAAATTATCCAGTGTCTGCTACCCATAAAAGATAAAATTACTCTGAAGTGGAGGGCTTGAATAGGGTGGTGTGGCGCCCCAGAGGCTGGAGGAATGGCGGAGGAACTAAACCTGCATCCTATCCCTGAGTTCAAGGATGGATTTCACTCCTCCAAACCCTTTGAACTTCATCAAAGTCCAATCTTTATAAAGTTATATGGAGATCAGTTTTGCTGGGAGCAGTGGAGCAGGGTGACACAAGTGGCTCATTAAGTTCCACCACAATCAAACAAAATAGACTCAAAGGGGAAGCTTTAGCTTATGATGCTGGTGAAGGCCTTTCAACAGCATGGAATGTGGTATCATAACCTTGTTCTGTCACATTACCTTCTCTTCCCTCCTGTCCCCTTACACTGGGAAAAGCCGCTTTACACTGATTGGAGATTCCTCCTACACATGCTGATTTAAGTTTAGTTTGCATTTTGTAAGCAGTGCAAAGTGAACTACGTAGGCTATTGCTTGGTCTATGCCAAAAACGTAGGTAGACTGAGGTATATCACTCAGGGCTGTGAAAAATATTGTGCCCTGTGTGTCGTATTTAGGTCAACCTAACCTCCACTGTAGATGTGGCTTGGTGATAGATGAATTCCCCCATCTACTTAGCTACTGCTTCTCATGGGGGTTGATTTAGTTCAGTGTCAGGAAGAACCCCTTCCGCTGTGGTAGCAAGAGTCTACACTACAGCAGCATAGCTGCAGTGCCTCTGTAGTGCGTCTGATCATCCTAAGCAAATTTTGCTTCTGCATTGACAAAAAGGTGTAACTAACATATACAGTTAGTTACATGACTTCTTATGCTCCCTGAGATGGTTTGGATGGGGCGGGGGGAGAGAGATCTGTATTTAAAAAACAAAAACAAAAAACCCAACCCAGCCAAAATACAAACTAATTAATGGTGTTAGCCATCCCAAATCCAGATATGGTCTGATATTTCCACTATGCAATGGTTTTGTAGATAGTTGCATTTGGGGTATAGTAAATATCTAACCACAAAAGGAATAGAAAATATACCACATATAAGGGTGATAATTGAAAATAGGGCTCGGGAAAATGTGCTTTAGTCCCTGGATGTGCAGGATTTTTTTTTTTAATGTTTACTGACTTTTTCCACCAGCTATTCTTTCATTTGAAAAATGTATGTCTTTTGTTAAAGAAAATATAGCAGCAGTTCGCACTTTCATAGCTAAACTAAGCTGCATTAATATCCATTAGTTTTCATTAACTCTGCTCACTTCTGTCTAGCCTATGAACCATGGTAAACCTTTACAGTGGTGGTTTTTTTTAAGCTTTATTTGAATTTTTTTTTAAAATACCTTCTTTGTTAACGGATTACATTTCACTGCACCACAATTAAATATGTGCAGAATATCTATATTCTCTCGTAAAGGTAGAAACCTGTTTAAAAAAAAAATACCCTGAAGCTTCAGGGTAATCTACCAATTGAGAATATTTGAAAATTAACCCATAATTATTTTTTTTAATTAAACTTGTTCTGTGACCTAATCCTCAGTATACTTCATGAGCATGAATACATATAGTTGAATATGTCAGCTTTGTTTCCTCTTCTTAGTTATGCCATTGTAAATCAGGAGTAACTACACTAAAGTTAATGAAGTTGCACCAATGTAAAACCCGTATGAGGAGAATCTGTTCTATACACTTTAAAAGGTCAGACTGTCACAGCAGCAAGTTTTCTATTTAACAAACAGATTTTAACAAGTTTCTACTGTAGAAAAAATAAAATAGCATTAGTGCAGTATTTATATCTATCTGGAGTAATGCTTTACATCGTTAAACTGAAAAATATTACAGAGCTTTTCACTTAAGCTCAATACCAATAGTTTAATGACCATGTGTATATACATGCAAAATTGTCAACAATTATGCATCTAGCACTTTCTTGGGAGACATAGCAAGTAACTATGGAAAGTCATTTAGGAAATAGGCATAAACAATAACACTGGGCTTTGTTAGTTGCAGAATGAAAATGACAGTGCAAGGGGACAGGCATGGAGCTGAGTAAATAAGAGGGAGAAATTACCCAAGAGAAAAGGGCTGAGCTTGAGAATAAATTCATTGGACAGAGTATCTCTTCTGGTAAGAAGGAAAACCTATGGAACTGATTTTTTCTTCACAAAGGATAGGCACAGTTTCTACAGCTGTAAGAGAGAGGTGCAGAGTCAGGAAAGTACTTAAGCACATGCTTAAAGTTAAACATGCACTCTTTGTCTGTACTGGGGCCACTTGCCTGATACTGTAGCCCTTTTTGTATCCTTTGTGAGGAAAAGCTCAGTTCCAGAAGATGGAGATCCTCAGCTGGTATAAATTATCATAGCACCATTGAAGTCAAGCCAGCTGAGGATCTGCCTTTAGGTTTTGCTTCTGACCTGAATCACAGCCAAAAGGATGAAGAGACACTAGAATTGATTCTGATCTCATTTACCTGGAGTAAATCAGGAGTCATTCCATTAATCCCAGTGTGATTGCAGCAGTTTAAAATGGATGTGAAATGGGAATGAGGCCCACAGAAATAAACAGCTCCCCTGTAAACTTGGGCCGTTAAATGCAGTGCTGAATTCAGCAGCAGAACTAAAAAATAAAAATAAAAATATTTTTTTCCCCAATAATTCCTCTCCCACTAAAAATTCAGGAATACCTACTTATCTTAATGTTAGCAGCCTTGGATTTTTTTCCATTATTTCCATTTTCCTGTATACTACTATATTGTATTTAATGCATGTTCCACTATTTTGCATTTGTCCCATTAATTTTATTGCCAGACACTTTCAGTGTATTTTTCCATAGACAGATCATGTTATTCCAAATTTAATATTCTTGTGGTAACTAGATCTAATTAAAAAGTTTGTGAGCCTAATTTATTGTTGGTGTATATACATACTTATGCTGTTCATAAAGAGTGTGAAGGGCTCCTGAAGGGATGACCAAGGGAGCTATGACGAAGAGAAGCCTGAGGAGCAGGAGGCTCTTATTGGGAAACGGGGACAGCATTTGGACCTAGAAGTTTGAGGGCCTAGAGCTAGTGTCAGAAGGCTAAGTGCCAGCTAGCAAGAGCTGAGAGGACAGACTGGGACAGAAGAAAAACTCTTGCTGTGAGAGAATACCAGAGCTAAATATGGATGGGTGCATGGTGAGGGACTTCATTTAGGGATCCTGAGGATTTTTTTTTTAAGTTTGTTATTTAAACAAACCTAAGGCAAGGGTGTTCATTATCCACGTGAAAGGCTGTATGCAGTTCATATGGGGCCCTCAAGAGGGGGCTAGAAGAGGCAGCGTTTATGCAAAGTGACCTGTGGCCACGAGGAGGCTCTCTGTAAATGGCCACCCTGCTACACACCAACATACACAGAACACTGAAGACCATACAGAATAAATTTCTCTCTCACACACAAAATCTATAAGCCTAACAGACAGGCAGGAAGGAAAGCAAATATATG
This sequence comes from Lepidochelys kempii, assembly GCF_965140285.1. Lineage (NCBI taxonomy): Eukaryota > Metazoa > Chordata > Testudines > Cheloniidae > Lepidochelys > Lepidochelys kempii. The sequence continues at coordinate 130,782,174 of NC_136381.1, read as the reverse complement.
ACCTACACAGCAATGAAAAAAGTCAGAATGTTGAAAGTGTTCACAGTTTGACCCAACTCTGCTCCCAACTGAAGTCTCTTGTAAAACTCTTACTGATGTCAGTGGAAGTAGAGTTAGGCCAATTCTAACAGCTTTTCAAAATCCCCTTCTAAGTAAATAAACCAACTGTACAATTTCTCTCTGCAGATGTGCTTTGTGCAGTGCTTTGTTTCCACAGTGAAAATTTAGCTGTAATCAAATTTCCAGCCAGCACCAAAGGTGGACTACACCGGGGGATAGAATCAGACTTCAAAGTGATCTGGAAAGAGGAGAGAAGTGAGAGCTAAAGGCAGCAATGTCATTTTGAGTACAATTAAATGTATAGTCTGACACCCACTGATAGAAAATAAACATCACAGATAGAAAATGTGGGTGCATAACCAGAGGGTAGAAGGCATTCTATTAAGGCAAATTTATTGTTACTCTCCTCTAATATAATTTTTTATTTTCATGAAATTTAGCACTCTATTATCTGCCCGTGAAGGATTGGGAATCTGAAGCTAGAATGGGAGGTCTCTAAAGAGAGATGCTCTGTATTTGAAGACTGGTTTCAGAGTAACAGCCGTGTTAGTCTGCATTCGCAAAAAGAAAAGGAGTACTTGTGGCACCTTAGAGACTAACCAATTTATTTGAGCATGAGCTTTCGTGAGCTACAGCTCACTTCATCGGATGCATACCGTGGAAACTGCAGCAGACTTTATATACACACAGAGAATATGAAACAATACCTCCTCCCACCCCACTGTCCTGCTGGTAATAGCTTGTCTAAAGTGATCATCAAGTTGGGCCATTTCCAGCACAAATCCAGGTTTTCTCACCCTCCACCCCCCCACACAAATTCACTCTCCTGCTGGTGATAGCCCATCCAAAGTGACAACTCTCTACACAATGTGCATGATAATCAAGTTGGGCCATTTCCTGCACAAATCCAGGTTCTCTCACCCCCTCACCCCCCTCCCAAAAACCACACACACAAACTCACTATCCTGCTGGTAATAGCTCATCCAAAGTGACCACTCTTCCTACAATGTGCGTGATAATCAAGGTGGGCCATTTCCAGCACAAATCCAGGTTTTCTCACCCCCCCACCCCCATACACACACAAACTCACTCTCCTGCTGGTAATAGCTCATCCAAACTGACCACTCTCCAAGTTTAAATCCAAGGTAAACCAGAACATCTGGGGGGGGGGTAGGATAAAACAAGGGGAAATAGGCTACCTTGCATAATGACTTAGCCACTCCCAGTCTCTATTTAAGCCTAAATTAATAGTATCCAATTTGCAAATGAATTCCAATTCAGCAGTTTCTCGCTGGAGTCTGGATTTGAAGTTTTTTTGTTTTAAGATAGCGACCTTCATGTCTGTGATTGCGTGACCAGAGAGATTGAAGTGTTCTCCGACTGGTTTATGAATGTTATAATTCTTGACATCTGATTTGTGTCCATTTATTCTTTTACGTAGAGACTGTCCAGTTTGACCAATGTAAATGGCAGAGGGGCATTGCTGGCACATGATGGCATATATCACATTGGTGGATGTGCAGGTGAACGAGCCTCTGATAGTGTGGCTGATGTTATTAGGCCCTGTGATGGTGTCCCCTGAATAGATATGTGGGCACGGTTGGCAACGGGCTTTGTTGCAAGGATAAGTTCCTGGGTTAGTGGTTCTGTTGTGTGGTATGTGGTTGTTGGTGAGTATTTGCTTCAGGTTGCGGGGCTGTCTGTAGGCAAGGACTGGCCTGTCTCCCAAGATTTGTGAGAGTGTTGGGTCATCCTTTAGGATAGGTTGTAGATCCTTAATAATGCGTTGGAGGGGTTTTAGTTGGGGGCTGAAGGTGACGGCTAGTGGCGTTCTGTTATTTTCTTTGTTAGGCCTGTTCTGTAGTAGGTAACTTCTGGGAACTCTTCTGGCTCTATCAATCTGTTTCTTTACTTCCGCAGGTGGGTATTGTAGTTGTAAGAAAGCTTGACAGAGATCTTGTAGGTGTTTGTCTCTGTCTGAGGGGTTGGAGCAAATGCGGTTGTATCACAGAGCTTGGCTGTAGACGATGGATCGTGTGGTGTGGTCAGGGTGAAAGCTGGAGGCATGCAGGTAGGAATAGCGGTCAGTAGGTTTCCGGTATAGTGTGGTGTTTATGTGGCCATTGTTTATTAGCACTGTCGTGTCCAGGAAGTGGATCTCTTGTGTGGACTGGACCAGGCTGAGGTTGATGGTGGGATGGAAATTGTTGAAATCATGGTGGAATTCCTCAAGGGCTTCTTTTCCATGGGTCCAGATGATGAAGATGTCATCAATATAGCGCAAGTAGAGTAGGGGCTTTAGGGGACGAGAGCTGAGGAAGCGTTGTTCTAAATCAGCCATAAAAATGTTGGCATACTGTGGGGCCATGCGGGTACCCATAGCAGTGCCGCTGATCTGAAGGTATACATTGTCCCCAAATGTAAAATAGTTATGGCTAAGGACAAAGTCACAAAGTTCAGCCACCAGGTTAGCCGTGACATTATCGGGGATAGTGTTCTTGATGGCTTGTAGTCCATCTTTGTGTGGAATGTTGGTGTAGAAGGCTTCTACATCCATAGTGGCTAGGATGGTGTTATCAGAAAGATCACCGATGGATTGAAGTTTCCTCAGGAAGTCAGTGGTGTCTCGAAGGTAGCTGGGAGTGCTGGTAGCGTAGGGCCTGAGGAGGGAGTCTACATAGCCAGACAATCCTGCTGTCAGGGTGCCAATGCCTGAGATGATGGGGCGCCCAGGATTTCCAGGTTTATGGATCTTGGGTAGTAGATAGAATATCCCAGGTCGGGGTTCCAGCAGGAGAGTGAATTTGTGTGTGGGGGGGTGGAGGGTGAGAAAACCTGGATTTGTGCTGGAAATGGCCCAACTTGATGATCACTTTAGATAAGCTATTACCAGCAGGACAGTGGGGTGGGAGGAGGTATTGTTTCATATTCTCTGTGTGTATATAAAGTCTGCTGCAGTTTCCACGGTATGCATCCGATGAAGTGAGCTGTAGCTCACGAAAGCTCATGCTCAAATAAATTGGTTAGTCTCTAAGGTGTCACAAGTACTCCTTTTCTTTTTATTTGAAGACTGTGCACTTATATGTTTTAGAACTACAGTTCTAAGACACAAACAATGCCTGTTGCAAAATAACTTGTATCTAGTGCAGCAGTATTCTCAGTCATAGCAACCTCCTGAGTTCAGGACTGACACAGTAGTGGGGCTTCTCTTAGAACATTACTAGAGAGGTCACTCCTATTTCCCCTTGACTTCCTCAATATATTCTTAGGCAAGAGAGGAATAACCAGAGCAGCTGTTTACCCTTTTCCCCCATAATAAAATAATCTATAAAATAGAGACTAAGCAAAACCGGACATCACTAGTCCATAGCCACCTGTGTATTTTCCATGTTAAGGACAAAATAGTATAGATACAATGTAAAGATATTCATACCCATAGGGTGTATGTCACATTTTATGATTCAAGGGAAATCACAAATTATGTACATGCACATGTATACAAACAATCAAAATGGGCCTAAGACAATGGATCTAACTGCTGATATTGCACCATGATATGGGGAGGAGTGTTGCAAGAAGTAATTTGAAAAATCAATGAAATTCGTATCTAGGGATCATGAATAAGTTGTATTCTGGATCTGTGAAACACACACACACACTTTTGACCTTCAGACTGATATGACTGGTACTTCATAAGGTAATGTGTGCTTGCGGGTTGTGAAAAGGAACTCCCGCAAGAGCACTTTAGCTTTATAATAATTATAAAATCAAGATAGCAGAGTCTTCTGCAACCCAAGTAGAAAGGACACCCAAATAATTTCCCTTTGCAAAAAGAACACGCCTAGCTTTAAAGATGAAAGTGGATTGGGAACACATCCATTTTTGCAAAGGATTCACACCATAAATTGTGCTGTCATCAAAAAGTGGTGCTTCTCACTTTCATGGATTATTAATGCTCATTTTATAAATGGTTGTTTCTCACATTAATTACTTGATTCACATTTCTTCCTCTACAGGTCTAGTAGCAGAAAAGCTAGCAATAAGCGCTTGTTACACATGAGGGTTGCAAGTGACAGTGCATGGAAACTCAGCTTTGATCTCAACTTCCCCTTACACCCAACTTCATCAAGAAATTATCTCATGTTCTTAGAAAAGATTTCAGTTATACATTGTACTTTCTTTTGAGACACTCAAAGCACTTTATCATGAATTAAGGCTCACAAAAACCATGTGAAGTAGAGAAATATTACTGTACCTCTCTGTGTATATGTATGTTGGGGAGCGTGCTAGCTGCCCTACATTCAGGATAAATATAAGAACCAGTTAAGCCCATTTACAGAGTAAGATAGATGGAACAGTAGGAGTCACCACCCAAAACACATGCCACACCAGTCAGGCACAGATCTATGTAAGTGACAAGATTTGGCTGGGGCGGGGGTGATTGCAAAATCAGGGGCTGTGTCAGCAGAAGTCAGTAGCAATCAAGAAGAAGAAAAAGAGGACCAGAAAAGGGATGGGACAGCCAGAGATGCACTTGGAGAATGGCCTAGGAGGAAATCAAGCTTGAGCATTTTGGGCAGAGTGCTGGCTGGAAAAAGGCTTGGAATTGTGAGAGAAGAAACTGTCTCCTGTTTGATTCCTACTATGTTCAGAGAAGCAAGACTTCATTTACAAAGAATGTATATGAACAAGATTGCTTTGAGGAAACACCTGACTCTGTCGTCAGTTTCTCCTCCTAATGGAAACAACCTGGAAGACCTTGAATATTGGCAACCCACTTGGGAAAAAAAGGGGTAGCACTGGTGTCATTGGTGGGATCCAGTTTCCAAGGTGAGAAATTGTGAGCTGGTATTCCTGTTGAATTGTAATGGAGAAAATGAGTTAAGTTCTTGAAGAAGTCAAAGATGGCCAAAATAATTTTAGAAAAAGAGCTAAACACTTTGATAAAAGGAATGACAACAACATCTGGAAGTGTCCCAGAAACTATTGAGACATGAAATGCAGGAAGAGATGAAAATTTTGTTATGACAGCAGCTACAAAGTGTCTGGGTGGATTGGGAAGCCCAGATGCAACACTCTTAATCTGGAATGGCAAAATTAATTGAAGAGGTGGCCAGCAACCTGATTGCCATGGATCAGAAGGTTTTCCATGACCTACGGAAGATGCGGAAAGCCTGGCAAACTTGGAACTCACTAACAGAGAAGTTGTCACATGGACTGAAAGACTGAAAAATCATGTGGAGAAGTATATCAAATCTTGGAGGATCAACCCCACAGATGTTGTTAAGGTCTCAGCAGTTGAACAACAATGATAGCTACTGAATGGGTAATAGGATCTGTGAAATGTGTGGGGATAATGGGCACTGGATCAAATGAAACAGTTATTGATCAAATATTGTAAACAGGCTGGAGAATAGGGTATCTAAAGTGAACCATCTAATTGGTCCAGGATGAAAACAGAGACTGTGGAATGTGGACCAGTCCAAAAAAGGGAAAAATGGATTTGAAAATTGGACCTCAGAAATTCAAGAAAGAAATCCAGATTGCTGAGGCAATGGACAAGCTATTAATTGGTTTGGATTTCATTATAGCTAACTGTAGTAAATGCAGGGAGAGGGGTCCTACAAATTCATTTTGTGGGAATGCCCTCTAAAGATATGACCCAGGTGAGAGAAATTATTTATATACAAATTGTTTGCGGTGAACAAGTTGTCCTGCCTCCTCAGGCAGAAACCATAGTAATAGCTATCTGCTGAGGTAGCTTTCTAGCAAAGGACAGTGCAAGCGTAAGAGCAGCTTTGCAACCCAGGGTATTGGAGAAATTTTAGCTGCTAAAGTTCGTGTGGATCTGAAGCAGGAATGCATTCCTATTTCTTTGATGAATGTTGCTGACAAGCAGCAAATAGTAAAAAGGGACTTACAGCTTCAAAATGTGAACCAGTGGATCTAGTAAATGGTCGGGTAGAAGAAAACTGAAGGGAGTAAAAGTGAGCTCCCAGAGTTTCTATTGGACTTGTTCCGGTACAGTGCTGTTCATTTAAATAAGCAACAGAACGGTCAGACTTTCTGATTAGGAATTGGAAGTAGTTCTTCCGTTCCAACAAAGATATATGTTGCATAGGCTATGTTGGGTAGGTCTAGCACAACAGTGATAATGGGGGACGCCAGCCCATTAAAGAGTCACCTCAGTGTGTATCGGTAGCAAAGAAGGAAGAGGTTTTAAAGGCTATTCATGACACCTATCAGGAAGGCATAATTGAGTTTTCATCCTGTCCTTGGGTTCATCCATAGTGCTGGTTAAGAAAAAGGATGGCAGTGCCAGATTGTGTAGGGTCTATAGAAAACTACATGAAGTCACTTTAAATTAGGGTGACCAGATATCAAGTGTGAAAAATCGGGACAGGGCGTGGGGGGTAATAGCTGCCTATGTAAGAAAAAGCTCCAAAATCAGGACTGTCCCTCTAAAATCAGGACATCTGGTCACCCTACTTTAAATGATTCACATTCATTATGGTGAATAGATAATGTAGCAGGTTCAGTCCGGCTTCCCACACTGGATCTTAAAAATGGGTGTTCACAGCATGGTAAAGGCTGTGGCAATTTAAAGTGATGGCTTTTGGCTTGTATAATGCACCAGCCACATTGAAGAGGTTATTACAAGGCAGGACTTGTTTGTTAGACCTAGATGTGGTCCTGAGGCATACTAAAAACATTGAATAGGAAATTAAACATTTACAAGTGGTCTATGATAAGTTAAACGCTGCCAATCTGAAACTGAACCCAAAGAAATGTAAGTTGTTTCAAGAAGAGGTAAAATACCCTGAGTACACAACCAGCGAAGGGGGGGTTTCCAGTGAGAACTATAAAAATAAGGCTGTTCAGATTGGGCCAACTCCCCAGATACTTGCAGATGTGCAGAGTTTTGTAGGACTTTACAGAAGGTTTATTTAAATGTTTTCCAGTATTGCAAAAACACTGTCTCAGCTGGGAGAGGAAGGGGAATCACTTCAGTGGTCAGCAGAGTTTTAAAAGGTCTCTAGTGACTGCTTCTGTCTTAACTTACCTGTGTTTCAAAACCCCTTTCTAACTGGACACAGATACTAGTGCCTACAGCATGGGATCAGTATTGATCCAAGGACACAACTGGTACTGACTTATTACAGTAAAAATCTAAGCTGTTGAGAGAGAAATGATTGCACCATCCAAAAAGAATGCATCGCTCTGGTTACATCTATAGAACATTCTCACCACTATAGAATGGGAAGAAGTTTGTAGTCAGTAGAGACCATGCATCTCTGCGGTGGGTCTTTAGATTCACGAATCCTCAGAGACAACTTGCCAGGTGGCTGGAAAAACTGCAGGGTTGTTTGAGTCACATGCTGCCCACAAGTACAGTTGAGCAATTATTTTTTAATAGTAAATTCACCAAAAATGCTCCTTTTTTTTTTTCTCCCTCAGGACACCAACATTATTTGAGAACATGGGTCAAACTTGGTGAATAGTTGCAGACACAACGCCCTGAAAATTAAAATTTTTGACATGTCAAAATGGTTTATTTTTGAAAAATAATTGAAACAAACCATTTGAAATAAAAAAAAAATCAAATCAGTATTTTCAAAATGCTTCATTTTGACCCGAACAATTTTCTTTTGCTTTCATTTTGGCAAGAAGAACAAAAATCAACTCCGTTTTGATTCTAATTTTATTAGTAAGTATTATTATTTTTTAGTTTGGCTGCTGAACTGAAAAAATGAATTATTCATTCTACTCACAAGCTTGTCCAAACAGCCTTGTAGTGAGGCTAATTGCAAACACTGTCCTTCTGACTCTACAGAAAAAAAATAGATACTCTCCGGGGGCCTTTGGAAAGATCACCCTCCAAGATTGAAAGGAAATTAGGCAGGGGGAGAGAGAAGCTCCAGGTAAACGTGGACGGACGTGAAATTGTTTTGGATTAGTGATGTGTGAATATCTCCCCAGAAAGACACTTTGTAAATAGCTAAGATTGTGTAGTTTATAATTTTTGTTTTTTTTTCTTTCTTTCTGGGATAGGTGGTTAGAGTGTCAGTATGTTAAGCTGCATTGGGGACAAAGGGCAAAACTAAGATGGGGTGTTAGACTAGCGGGCATGCTAGCTGCCCTTCATTAAGCATAAATGTAAGAAGCAATTAAGCCCCTTTCATGAAGTAAGATAGTTGTAATAATGGGAGTCACTTTCCAAAACAGAGGCAACATGCAAAGCTGGCCAGAAGCTGGACTATGTAGGTAGAGGGGGTTGCCTGGAGATTGGTTGCACATGCAGGGACTGTGTGCTGTGTTGTAGGTGCATCAGAAGCAGCCAAAATGTAGGCAGAGAGGACCAGAAAATGGAAGAAACAGCCGGAGAAGTGTTTGGCATGTGGGCCTGAGAGAAAGAGACCTTTTTGAGCACAGTGATGGCTGGAAAAGTAGGCTTTGAATTGTGAGCAAGAAAACTTTCCCCAATGTTTGATGTTTGATTCCTATTGCCTTCAGGGAAACAGAACAGTGTACATTCTTTGTAAATAAACAGGATTTCTTCAACTAAATATCTTATTCCATCATCAGTTTTTCCCTCCTAATAGAAACAACCCAAAAGGCTCTGAATATCAGCTACCTACTTTGCTCAAAAAGGAGTAATATATACCCATTTTACACATGAAAAAGTGAGGGCACCGAGAGGCAAAATAGCTTTCCCAAGGTCACACAGTGGATTGGTGGCAGGAATAGAATCCAGGAATCTTGACTCAGAGACCCTAGCTGTGACCATTTGAAAATGACCCCTCACTAAAACAGTCTCTGTCTCAATCTCAATGTACAAACTGTAAAAGCATTTTTTCTCCTATGAGGCCCATTCAACCTTTTATTTAGTTGAAAGAATGAAGCCCCATGAAACATCTCACATCAGTCTTGGTGTCTTTTTGTGGTTGAAAGAGACATAGTACTGGTATTGTTTGGTCAAAACTCAAAATTTCCATCTTGTGTAAAATTTTGAATTTTTAGTTTGGTCTGAGTCAGAATCAAATGCAGTCTCTTAGAAGAGAGAGATCCATTATAACAGAAAGTTACATAGGTTTTGCATTGCTATTGTTTTGTTTAGACAATTTATTCTGTTCTTGATTTAAATAAAAATGAACTAGGCTATTATTGAACCTGATTTTGCATTAGCAGAAGGCTAGGTAATGGTGTAATGCATTTTGATTTTTCAGGCACACTTAAATGTCACCCCCATTAGGGTTATGATTAAGGGTCATTTCATTATTTGTTTTCATCAGTGTTCTATATCTCAAAACACTCTCACTATTCAGGAGATGTGGAGTGGAATAGCTTTGCTAATGGCATTTAAAAAAAATAATTGCAAGGAACTTACACAAACAGAAGTTACCAAACTAAAACCAGACATACCATGTGAAGAAATGATGAACTATACTTTAATGGATTAGTAGACCCTCTTTCTTTAGCTCTATTGTATACAGGGTCACAGTTTACCGTGCTATGTCAGACACAGTTTTAAGAACTCCTTTATCTTCATAGATGCAATCAATGCTAACATAAATACAATGCTTGCAGCGCTGTGGGATAAGGCTTTGATAAGTCTTCAAAGACAGTTTTTTTTCTTCCACTTTTAGATGTGGATACTCTTAACATAAGAATATTTTCAATGAGGCCTCTGTAGCATAATAACTCAGTCAGTTGTCCTTGGATGCAGTTAAATACCCTCTGGTCTATAATATACTCTGAGAGACAAAGGCTTGGTCTACACTGCATAAGTACTTCAGTATAACTGCGTTGCTCAGGAGTGTGAAAAATCCATGCTCTTCCACCGACATAGCTACAGCCTCTCGTGGAGGAGGATTTATGAACCCGACAGGAGAGCTGTCTCCCATTGGCTTAAAGTGTCTTCACCACATGTGCTAGAACAGAGCAGCTGCATCAGTGCGGCTGTGCCAATGTAAATTTGCAATGTCGACCTGTCCAAAATCTGCTCTCAGGTTCTCCAGTGTAAACCCAAACTAATTCCGTTGTCTTCAGCGGAGAGTAACTCTGGATTTGTACTGAGTAGCACAGAACAATTTAGGCCAGAGTTCATTTGCATCCTATGCAAACTGATATCTGTGTGTGAATATCCTTTTTCCATCTCTCCCCAAATTCTTGCAGTTTGAATTTTTGGCTTTGTTGCAAATTTACATTTTAAGAGCCATGTTCAAGGATCTCAGGTTTACAAAGGAGAATGTTCTTGAGTCTAGATTTCAATGCATATTTTAATTCTGATAATGTAGTTAAGCCATCTGAACTTTTCTTACTACTAACCTTTTCAGTACAGAGACATTTTTTTAAAACGTCCTCTTTTTCTATACTATAAAACTCCCTCTTCAGGCTATGACACAAAAAGGTCTGTAGTCTTATATAGTCATAATTTGAACCCATCAATTTTATTTTTTTTTGTTCTAACTCAGATCTCCTTACACCTCTATCTTTATAGGAATTTCTTATCTGTAGCACTTCCTTTCTCTAGCACTGATGTAACAGGGTGGCCAGGTGAGCAGCACTTGGATAATCCGTACCAATACACACAAGTGCTGATTGCAAAAAACAGATGCATGCAGATGGCCCCCTGTACCAATATGGAGGAATCTTATTGAAGTCAGTGGGGTTCCTCCACAGCACAGAGATCTTTACATGCACATGACTATGCAGGTGTCATAAATATAAAGGGAAGAGTAAACCCCTTTAAAATCCCTCCTGGCCAGAGGAAAAATCCTCTCACCTGTAAAGGGTTAAGAAGCTAAAGGTAACCTCGCTGGCACCTGACCAAAATGACCAATGAGGAGACAAGATACTTTCAAAAGCTGGGAGGAGGGAGAAAAAAAAGGGTCTGTGTCTGTTTGCTGTTTTTGCCAGGGACAGAACAGGAATGGAGTCTTAGAACTTTTAGTAAATAATCTATCTAGGTATGTGTTAGATTATGATTTCTTTAAATGGCTGAGAAAAGAACTGTGCTGAATAGAATGACTATTCCTGTCTGTGTGTCTTTTTTGTAACTTAAGGTTTTGCCTAGAGAGATTCTCTATGTTTTGAATCTAATTACCCTGTAAGGTATCTACCATCCTGATTTTACAGAGGTGATTCCTTTACTTCTATTAAAAGTCTTCTTGTAAGAAAACTGAATGCTTTTTCATTGCCCTAAGATCCAAGGGTTTGGGTCTGTGGTCACCTATGCAAATTGGTGAGGATTTTTACCAAACCTTCCCCAGGAAGTGGGGTGCAATTGTTGGGAGGATTTGGGGGGGAAAGACGTGTCCAAACTACGTTTCCCAGTAAACCCAGTTAAAGTTTGGTGGTGGCAGTGGAAATTCCAAGGGCAAAGGGTAAAATTAATTGATACCTTGGGAAAGTTTTAACCTAAGCTGGTAAAAGTAAGCACAGGAGGTTTTCATGCAGGTCCCCACATCTGTACCCTAGAGTTCAGAGTGGGGAAGGAACCTTGACAGCAGGATTGGAGCCTTTTAAAAAAAATAAATAAATAACTACTGGGTGTTTTGGATGTCCAGTTTGTGACCCCTAAATAGGGCCTGTTTTTGAAAAGTGTCAGACACCCAAAATCATCAGTCATGCTCGGATCTGTAGACCTAGATATCTATCTATATTCTTTCATGGCCCTCATCATCATCATGATATCCAACATCCTCATACCAATCAATGTCTTTACCCGCAAGACACCACTGAGAAGCAGGAAGGACGGAGAATTGAAGCACAGAGCAATTAGGGGCCTGATCCATCTCCCTATCCAATGGAAAGACTCCGTGGACTTCAATGAGAGCTGGATTTGACACTAAGGGCCTGATTTTCAAAGGTATTTAGGTGCCTAAAGACACAAATAGGCAATGCATAAATGATCTTCAAAAAGTGTGTGTGTGTGAGGGGTGGGGTTTCCTATCCTAATCTGGAAGCAGTAGCTTTGGTACAGCTGTGCTTACAGGGCACCCTGCAACCACCCCGCCTTTTTTTTTTCTGTGCCTGTGACCTATTGTACCTCCCCACTCCACGCGTGTGTGTGTGTGTGAGTGCACATATTTTTTAATCACTGCAGATAGGCACCTAGCACAATCTTCAGAAGCACTTAGGTACCAAATGCCACTGATTTCAATGGGAGTTCAGCACCAAGGCACTTCTCAAAATAACACCTGCCACCTAGCTGCATCTTCAAGCATCTAAATACTTTTGAAAATCTGGCTCTAGAAAGTCACATAAGGTCCCACAACAGGTGTGTGGTAAAGACATGAATTGAATGGAGTGCCCAAACACACATTAACTACAACCCTGTCTTTCTCCCTTGTTCCAGATATCCGTGTCCAACAGTAACTTCAGCAGGCTGAACTAAAACTGTTTGATTGGTCTTCAGATTAGGTGGCTGAAAGAAAAGATTTTAATTGAGATTGACAATTAAATTAATAATTGCATATCAATTCATTTCAGAAACAAAATCTTGCTGGAAGTTGATTAGCTAGATGATAGGAACATCTCAATTGGAAACCTCTTAAATGTCAAAAATATGCATCAATTTTGTATTTATTTAGCATACAATAACTCTCTTGTTAAATATGTATTGTGAGCAATGACATGGCAAGGATCATATTATCTGGCTACTCACCTTTGGAGTCCAGGCTGCACTATCCAGAGTAAATGCCAGTCTGCTCCAGAGCCCTACTATCCTGTTCTCCAGCCCCAGGATCCAGTGGAATTAGAACTTTTAGTGACATTCATGCTTTGTAAAGTCAGACGGTCAGAATCTGCTCTCTGTTACACTACTGTAGGAATTATTAGTGAAATATATGTAAAGAACTTGGAGTAATGTTACCGGGAACTGAATCTAGCCCTGCGACTTCAGTGGTGGGAATGAACAGTGTGGGATTCCTAATTTAGCATTTTGCTGTTGCAGAAGAGGAGTGATGAAATTCCTGTCTACAACAGAGATGAATCATCACATATACAACACGCAGAAAAGGGTGCCTCCACAAATGTGAATTTTGGCTGGATTAAGCCTCTCTAGCAAATGCTAGCAAATCATTCACATGAAGTTTTGTTTTACAACTGCACAATTTTCATTTATGCTACAGTCCCGTTACACCTCTTTAGCAGTGTAAAGTGACCTTCGTGTAAACAATCATCAAGCCCTAAATTTGATTAAATTGTGTTAAGTGTGCTTGACATTTACAAGTTCTTTAGATGGCAAAGGATAAGATATTGTCCTTTGGTGAATGAAAGACTGTGATTCACGCAAGGCTCACACTCACCCTGCCAATGCCATAAACCTCAAGTGCAGCGCAAGCAGATTATGGAGCACTGTAGAAGTCTGAGAGAGAAAAAAATAATTGTATATTCACTTTGGGCCATAACTGCTGCTTCTAAAAAGAAAATTACCATACTTTAGATCAGCAGACAATTCAACATTAATATTAATACTGATGTGGCATCATCCAGGCCAATCAGTATCAAAATGGTCAATACTTGCATGGATTGGTTGGTTGGTTGTTTTTTAAAAATGTAAGAAAAAATGCAATAAAAAAATCAGATGGGAAAAAAAATGTCAAAAATGTAATACAAGTAAATGCCAGCTGGAGCTTCCAGTTTCTTGAACTTTGTTTATGTCACAATAAATCTTCAGTGGAATGATGTCTGGGTACCACATGATTTGAAATGATATCCACACTTCTAAGTATATGAGTACGTATATATAACATTTTACATGTATAATTTAATCTGACGCTGAATATTTTCTTGAAGACTACTGTAGGCTTAATTTTCAGAGTGCTCTAAGACATTTGAAACATCTGACACCATAGTGGCACTGATACCAAAGTATGACATATCCTGAATTTTAGAGTATGACCAGTTGCGCAGGTTCCAGCAGGAGTTTAACATATATGTCCTCTCTGTCATGTATGTCTACAATATTGACAGAATGACAAACTAATTTCAAAGAAAAGCAATGTGAGGTCCTTTATATATATTTCATTATTCATACTTACACTGAAAAAAACCCAACACTGATACTAAAAAATACATTAGCCCTCTAAAAACCACCACTGATGTACCAGTAACTTGTCTATACATGATGAGTGAGAGTCAAGTTTCCTTCCTATAAAGGAATAGATGTTTTTATAATTTTCTCTTTCATCCTGGAAAAAATGTAACTGATTTTTTTTTTAAATATTCCTTTGTGTATGTGAAGATCAGTGTGTGGTATGTTTTTAATTTTGGGCTTTACATCTTGAAATTGAGTAATAGCACTTTTTATTCAATTTGTCAGTGAAATGCGGACAGAAGAAATGTGATATCTTGGCATACAATTATTATTATTATTCCTTAAAATAAAATAAAATAAAAATCCAAAACAATACCCCTTGAGTTTTAGTCACTGGATATATTCCAGAAAGTTATCTTCATTTTTGTTTTATAAGAACTAGAAGTCAGCATGTTGCTATTGCTTCTTGACATAAAGATAAAGTCCTTTATGTCCAGTTTACAGCTCAGTTCTGTAACACCATCATAGCAGAGTCTTTACCACTTTAAATGATAAAAGTTTCAATAGGCACTTTAGTGGAATTAAGAAAAATCTACCACTCTTCCACCGTGATGCCAGAAAGCTAGCTTCTGTCTAAGTTGTCATATCAGTACATTGTAGCGAATAGGCCTGAGCTTGTCTCAGTGTTATTCCCAAGTAACAAAAAACAACAACAAAAAAGTATATCTTACAGGGTTTATCCTCCCTTTGCAGACCAAATCAAAACTGACAGTATGATAAATATAGTAACTTGCTGGAAACAGGTGCTGTCTTTAATAATCAAAGGAATCTTGTCCTATAAAGCTCGGGTTTTATTTTTAATTTGTTGTTGTTCTAGTTTTCTTATTCTTGCCTTTTGGGTTTCCCTCCCTTAAGTGACTTTAGCAGTGTTATAATTTTCTTCCTCTCCGAACATCTCTGCCAAGACTTTAAAGCGGGGTCCCCAGTCACTCAGGTAATCATAATCCTGGTCTGCCTCTGTAGTAAGTGAATCTATAGAGCTCAGAGACTCTGCTACAGATCCATTTCCTTCATAGGCATAGGTTGCCAGTGAATCATAAGGGGGTGCAGTGGGATCCACATCGTTTTCCTGCAGCCTTTGATTAATGAAATCTCTTATGTCTGTGTTGTCTTCCACTGGTGGTCTCTGACGTGGTAAACATAGAGTGTCCGGTTTTATATCCCTGCGTATTTTGTTATCTTCAATCACTTTTGGATTCCTCAGGGCACCAATGTCAAAAGCCTGGGTGTCTTCCTCCCCACCTCCTTCATCATCATAATGGATGACATTGTCTCTGATGTCTTCTTTAGAGGTCATCAGGGTGTCTTTTTTCTTCTGCCTTCGCAGTGCTACGTACAGCACAACAATGACTGGAACAAGGGAAGAATTGTAAATTAAGACAAGTATGGAAATACCTTGGCTGTCAGCAGACACACTAATATATCCTTCTATGATAGCTAAGGGCAATCAAAAGGCTCTTTTCTTTAGAAGACATGTTCCTGCTACCTTTTTTTTTTTTAAAACAGTGCTGTAAGCAGTAAGATAATATTTGCGGCTTGATGCACCTAACTCCCATCATGCTAGCTATGCACTGAATAATGAATAAGCCCCAAAGGGCTTGCCTTTACTAGTAAATAGAGCCATGTAGGAATCAGATTTTTTTGTTTTGAGGGTAGTTTCACAATGTGAAAATTTCTTCCATTCTAGAATGGCTGGAAGAACATTGAAAAATGTTAAAATTTCCTGCAGGCTGAAATTATGTGTGTGTGTGGGGGAGGGGGGTGGGGTCATTTTGGATTGATCAAAACTTTTCATTCACATTTTGCCTTTTTTATTTCATATTGTATTTTATAAAACACATTTTAAAATAACAAACAAAAATAATTTTGAAACAGAAAACCAATGTTCTGTATCAAAGAGGTCAAAATGTTCCTTATCACTTTTTTTTCCTCCAGTTTGGAAATTAATTTTCATCAATGGTGACATATTTCTGCTATATGTTTTGCTTTTTAAACAAACCAGCATATTCTGATGGAAAAATAATTCATAATATTCCTGACAATGTCAAATAGAAAATTACATTTGAACATGACCTTGAGTAGTTACACTAACTGACATGATGCTGATAGTGACTTTGCAGTCAGGGACAAATCATGTCAATATGGTATCAATTAGTTGGGGTTAAACACTGGTCCTAATAATTTACCAAGGAACCAGTGACACAGTACTAAACATGACTTCTCCCTGTCTATACTGACTGCAGGATCATGGCCAATAATATTGTGTTAATTAACATGGCTCTTCAAGGTGGTGTTCTAACTCAGTGTAACTTTCTAGTGAAAATGAACCTTTAGGGTACAGCAGGCTGACTTTTGAAATATCTGATTTTAAAATCTCTGTATCAGGTAGGTTTCTTAGATAACAATTATGGGGGAGGCTTCTAAGTTACAAGTACAACAATAAGTAGTAGGAAGTGGGTTTGAGAGATAGAAGATCACCTTAAGCCACAGGGAGTACTGAAGATTGTCATTGACAAATTAATGTTCCTTGGTCAAGTGTAACATAGCACACTGTTACCACACTGAATGGAATACAGAGAACCACTAATAGTCCCAAATCCTCTACTCTGTACAAAACCAAAGTAAATGGGCCTCGGAGTTCTGTGGGAATCAGTGATGGAACCGACGCCTCAGACTCCAGAGTCACGTAGCAGCTGTTGCTATAGCTCACACTCTTCAGTAATTTACTCAGTTGCTCTGTCACATCATAGAATCATAGACATGCAAGTCTGGAGGGGACCTTGATAGGTCATCTGTCTAGTGTTTCTCAATCTTGTTGGGCTCAGGACCCATTTGTAAAAGTTTACGACCTGTCTCAACCCAGTAAATAGTCTGAGGGTGGAGGCCGTGGGGTGGTTTTGGTCAGGACCCATGCCCCACAGGGGACAAGATCTGTCAGGCACTCGCCCCTCAGTGGCATCTCCTGCAGCTCTGTACTGTGGGGTTTGTTAGGCTTGGCTCTCCCCTCTGGTCATTGCAACCTCTAGAGTTGAAGCATCGCTCAGGTTTGGCCCATCCCCCTGACTGGGCTAAACTTTTGTGAGTGAAGTTGTTACCTGGCTCATTGGGCTTCAGTGCCACCCACTCTCTCACATTTGGCCTATCCACACTCCCATCATCAGGGCAGCCCATCCAGCCCCGTGTGACAGGAACCATTAGAGCTGCCAAGCGACCCTTTGAAACAGTCTTGCAACCCAATTTGAGGTCCCGACCCTGGGGTTGAGAAACCCCAACCTCACCAGTCCCCTGCACTGAGGCAGGACTATTAGTAGTAGTCGTATCTAGAACCTGGGTTTTCAACCTATGGTCCCCAGATCTTTGGGGGTCCACAGGCCATGTCTAAGATTTCCAAGGGGGTCCACACCTCCATTTGAAATTTTTTAGTGTTTGCAAATGAAAAAATATTGTAAATCAGTGATCTAGGCCATTCCTGACAGGTTTTTGCCTAACCTGTTCTTAAAAACATCCAAGGACAGAGATTCCACAATCTCCCTAGGTAATTTGTCCCAGTCCATAACTATCTTATATGCAGGGATTGAGTGTGTTCATTTGTGTGTCCTCCACCAGTAGTTCTGTGTAAGGAGCACAGATCTGGTCTGAAAAGCTTGGATTCAGGGCATTTAACACTTTGAAGTGCTATTTTAGGCATAGGCTAACACCTATCAGAATCTGAGTTACCTAGTCTACTGTGTAAGCAATAAAGCAGGTTTGATTACACTACTAGTGTAGTGGGGCTTTATTTTGGGGAAGATAGGCAGTAGCATGGGCTGCCAATGACACTGTATAAGTAAGACCTCATGTAAAGAGCACTTGTGCTCAAACAGCAATGTCATGCTATGGAATCCATTTCTGTACAAATATTGTATTATTTTTCAATGGTCCAGTCAGCCACAGGCTACATTATAATTAGGTCTTCCTGTCTCATTTCTTCATTCTTCTTACTTAATCCCTCATAATAATTGAAGAAAGGTCCTTACCAGGTAGCTGCTGGTGCAGATTTAGTAATTTTATATATATATATATGGAAATCAGTTCCTCATGACAGGTATTTAATCAACACTGTTTCAGAGCAAAATTTGCATTTCAAACCAAACTGTAAGATATTTTTCCCCACTCCATAAGAAATATGTAGTAGTTAGCAGATTGCATGCTCGGATTCAAATTAATGGTCAGTGCTTTGGGATATTTTTCTACAAAGGTAGAAGCATAAAAGTTCTCTTTGTAAACAGCTGTACATTTTCAATGGCCTTTGTTAAACAATAAATGGAATTATGGTGACTCAAATTAATTCACAAGTAGAATCAGAGACATACTTTGTTACAGGATGAAAACTAACCTAGAAGTATAACAATACACAGCAATATTGCGATCAAAGCCCCTGTGCTGAGTCCAACTGGTAGGAAGATTGCTTCAACATTGCAGGATAGAATGGTACCATCGGAATCGCATCTACAAACGTGGATAGTCATTGTGTTTGTGCTGCTCTGTACAGGATAGCTGCTGTCTTCTATCACAACTGGGAGGAAATACAAGTCTTGCTGCCTACGGCTGTAGCCACTTCTCCTGGTTTCAATTCCAGCTGTGTTGTCTGCAAAACATGACAGCCCTCATAGGATTGTTTCTATGGTGCTTCACTTAACATTTAAAAGCTTGTATTTTGCTGAACCTCAGAAAGATAATCTGGCTTCCTGAATCAGTAGATTATATATGCTCTGTAAATCCCTTGGTTCATTAATACTGAAGCTGTCAAATTCAAATCAGATGCAGCCAAGGTTTTTTTTCAAGCCAACAACTAATCTTTGTTGTTTGTGTTCATTTATCCTGCTGAGCTTGACAGCTAACATTTCAAAGCAGAAATGAAAAGAATATATATTTTCCTTTTTTTTTTTTTTTCCTGTTACAGGTATTCCATTAGCAGGGGATTTCAATCTTTCCTTTCCTTTTCTTGCCATGGAGTTTGGATCAGGTCCCCATTATGAATGTGTCTCACTTTAACCCTTTGGATTTGATAATGAGGCAGCTGGAGGAAGCACAATAGCCCCTCGACTTCTCCACCCCACTGAAAACAGACAATTAAAAAAAATTACAGGAATCATCTGAGCCCTTCGTGCCGTTAGTACATTTGCCACTAATCAGTGCCGAAACTGCACAGAGCTCTCGGGAGCTGAATTTTGCCACTTCTTCCCAGCAGAAGCTGACTTACCACTGCTTTACGTGAATCAAACAAACTTGAGTAGAAAGGCAATGATGTGAAGATTAAAAGGATTAAATAGAGGCGAAAGGAAAAGCATGATTGGAAAGCAATTTACTATCAGGTCTGATTGGGGATAGCCTGCAGTGCTTATTCCCCTTTACCATCTCTCCCATGTGAATTACTGTCTAGTTCAGATCATTTGCTGCAACATTACAAGAGTTCACTTACTGGATGTTTTTTCCCTTCCCCCTTTGAATCCTGCCACTGAATATAAAGATTAAGAGCCACATCCAGCTCTCAGATACCTATGTTCAACAATCATTAAAGCTGGTAAGAGTTGAGTGCAAGTATCTATAGACCAGATTTCTTAAGCACCTAGATACTATTCTGATTAAAGCTGGTTGAACATTTTCCAACTGAACATCTTTCTGTCAGACAATGGTGTTTCATTGAAACTGAAACTTCCCACAGGAATGTGTCAGTTTGGACAACATTTTGTCATGGGGCGGTGGGGGGCAGGAGCTTTTTTGATAATGTTTAAAAATTCCATTTTTTGACCAGAACATTTTGATTTCCTTAGTATCAACATGACAATCCATTAAGAAAATAATTTTATGTTGTATAGTAATGTCAAAATTGAAAAAAAAATCAATAGTCCCAAAATACTTCCTGCCCCCCCTCAAAAAAAAATAATCTTCATGGGTAATTTTTGAAGTTTTTTTTTTTTTTTCGAAATCAGAATGAAGACAAAGAATATAAAAATTCCGGAGTTTACCACAAAACAGAAACTGTGGTTTCCACACAGATCGAATTCTGATGAGGTGCCTTGCAGCTGGTCTGCACTTAAAAATGCCACAGCTGCACCACTGCAGTTGCGCTGCTGTAGCACTTCTGTGTAGAAACTACATACCCTGATGGGAGGGATTCTCCTGTCAGTGTAGGTAGTCCACCTCCAAGGGGTGATAGCTAGGTCAACGGAAGAATTCTTACATTGACTTAGCGCTGTCTACAAGGGGACTTAAGTTGGCTCAACTATGTTGCTCAGGGGGTGTGGATTTTTCACACCCCCGACTAACGTCGTTAAACCAAATAATTTTTTCATTGCAGACCAGGCCTTGTAAGAACAATAACAGACAGATAGGATTTGGTCCTAAATTCAAATACCAATAGTAATGGGAAATTAGCATTAAAATGGGCCTGAAAAGGCTCTTTGGATGCATATGTATGCCTCTGGCACAGTGTTGACTATTCTAGTAACTTTTATTTTACTGTGAGTCCTGCAGTGCTTGGTGTTTGTTTGTTTGTTTGTTTGTTTGTTTTCCTTTCTTTTAAACCCAAACTCCTGGAATCAGGAGAATCCCAGCTTTCATTTTAAAATGTTTTAAAATCTCATAGTTGCAGAGAGAAGCTTAAAAACATGAAGTCACTTAAAATATTGGTTTTTTGTTTCTTTTAAAGTCTCATGATTTTATGCTATTTGTGATTTTTGGGAGCCTTAACTCCTAAGGTTTGAATGGTTGGGGCTGGCAAAACTGCTGCCATTGCAGTTGCTAGGAGCAGTACACGTCTTTAAGAGCAGAATCTTGTAGACTACTTTGGTGTGGTTTTTCCTCAGCCTCTGGTCCCCCTGATTTCTTCCCCCAGCCCCCCAAAGGAGAAAATCAATGTTATGAAACAAACTCTTTCATGCTTCCTTTCCCTTCTGTGCCTTCCTTTTTCTTGTCATGGCTGAACTTGAGGTAGAACTGGATGCAGTTTTTTTTCATGACAAAGTGCTGATTTCTTGAAAGCAAAGCTTCTTGTGGGAATGTAACAGTATTAATGAAATAGGTTTCTCAAACCCAGGATGGAATTTCTGGAGAGAGAGAGAGAGAGCCATCCCAGAACAGCCAATAGCCCAGTGGTAAAGGCACTCACCTGGGATGTGAGAGATACTGATTCATGCTATTTTGGGGTACCTCCCTCTTTTTTTTTTTTTGTATGGAAAAAAATTTAAAGGTCTCAGTTTTGTCATGATGTACAATGGGAAAAATTCTGACATCTTGAAAAAATGTTCAGGGCAGTAAATAGAGCTGGTAAATAGAATAAATTAACTTGAGGTATTCCTCCTACATTCTACTTCACCTCATTCCTTCAACCCCCTACCTTCCTATTTCTGGGCTTCTCTCACTCTATCATCAGCTTCTTATTTTTCACCTTCTATCAGCAAAAAGAACTCACTGGCCAACTATGTAGGGGAAACAGTGAACGTGATTGTGTAACAAGTACTATCAAATGCACTAAGTAAATTAAATTAAAAAAGAAGAAATGTGAAAATCTTTGTGTAAAACTTCACTGTGCATGAGTCATTAATCATAATACACTCATAAAAATGGGCTATTGCATGTAAACGCTGATGCTGTGTAGTTCTCTTTGGCTTTGACAACAAAATACAAACCCTGGTACAGATTAGTTGGCCCTTTTTTGATTCATTCATTGTTCGTGAACAATCAAGGCAATAGATTATGTAAATATAAAACTGTCAGGGATTATTTACATACTGTATTACATTTAAGTATTCAATAATATTAAAATATTCCGTTTACAAAATATGTAAATTATTTACACAGATTAACAAATTTTAAGGCCTAAAGGGACTATTAGATCATCTAGTCTGACCTCCTGTATACCACAGATCCTTACATTTCACCCAGTCACCTCATTGAGCTCAGTAGCTCATATTTGGCTAAAGTATATCTTCTGGAAAGGCACCCAGTCTTGATCTGAAGTCATCAAGAGCTGATGTATCTACCACTTCCCTTGGTAATGTGAGTAAACAACTTACTCCTGTAGTCTTGGACTGTGAAATTTGGTTTGGTGGACGCCTCAGGTGACAGTCTAAAGGAAAACCTTTGCCCAGCAGGGGACAAATCTTTGTCCGCAGCACTGACAGTCTGAATTACCTGAAATGAGATTGAAATAGAATTTGAGGTCAGTTCACTCTTTTAAAAGAAACAGCTTTGCAAGAACCTTAATGTAGTCATCAAATGAAACAACAGAAATGGACATTTAAGCAATAAGACACAACAGAGTCTGTTTCCTGCTGGAATAAAGTGCCATTCCTCTGTGTTGTAAGGTAAGAGGATGAACGCAGAATGCCACATTCTCTTGTGTAGTGGTGTATCCAAGCAACTCACACTGTGAACTGTCTGAATGAGATTATAAAATCATCCCATGAAAATACTAATGGAAACAAATACATATTTTGTAACTTGTACCTAAAAAGTATAGTGATGGGCACAGGAGAGATATAGATATTCTCTTGCCAAGTAGTAACACCATACTACATAGTTCACATTAAGGAAAAAACATGTGATAATTAGGATGAAATAAATAAGAATTTAAAAATAGAGACAGGTTTAAATCAAAACTCCAGATCTAAATGCCTTTCACAAACTCTGTGGAACTTTGGCTCCCCATAGGCTCTTGCTATAATTGGTTTAGAGGGAATGGTCAAGAGTCTGTCTCAGAAGACCTCTTTTGTATACAAATGGAGAAAGGGAAGCATCAGAGCAAAAGCGCAGTTCAAAAGCCAGAGATGCAATAGTTTGGGAGTATGTGTGGGACTCTGACTTTATCTACATGTACATCTTGCACTGTTTTTAAAGCTGATTTAGTAAAACTGGTACAAACCCCTTTGTGGATGCTCTTAAGTCAGTTTGCACCAGCTTCGTTGATTACCAACTTAATACCAAACTTATGTAAAATGCTTTTTATCAGCAGCTGTTGTAGCTCTTTACAAAGGAGGTTAGAACCATGGCCCCATTTTAAACATGGGGAAATTGGGGCACGGACAGGTGACATGACCTGCCCAAGGTCACAAAGCAGGCCAGTGGAAGGAGCCGAGACTAGAACCTAGGTCTCCTGAGTCCCTGGTCCAGTGCTTTATCCACTAAGCTCCATAAAAGCATCGTGTACACTGATGTATGTATGCCTTTATAGGGGATTCCATTGGTTTTAAAAAAGAAAACTCTTTAGTGAAAGAACTACAATTTTCATATGTAGACATTGTCTTAATATTGGTACCTGTTCAAGCTTTGCAATGCTCACCTGAACCAAAATTTGTAAGATTTTCCCATCCCTAGTATCATTGATTAGATAACACACTGATAGGTGCTTTATAAATATCGTATATTAATTATACCAGTAAAATAAGACAGATTAGTAGACAGAGGTACATGCAGACCATAGATGCACACTGATTACTACAGCACCTCACTGAATCTGGTTGATGCACAATACTCCTTTAGTGGTAAATTTTGAGCCCTCCCAGCTTTCCTCCCGAAATAAAAACAAATGGTCTGGCACTGAAGTTGAGATGAAGTAGTACAACTGAAAAACTGCCACCACCTAAATATAGATGTGGGTTAGCTCCCTGCCTTCTCAATGGAGCCAACAATTTTTTGTCAATCATTTTTTATATATTCATGTGTTTTGAAATCGCAGACAAATCTGTCACTTAAAAAGATGAGTATGATGCTTACATAGACAGGTGTGTTTTGCTTTTCGTTAGTCACTGATTATAGAGCAGGCAAAATCATTCTAATTCTATAGCTGATAATCAATGTTCCCTCTAATTTTTTCCGCCCATGTGCGGAATTAATTTTGTTATGTGCACCAGTATGGAGGTAATGTGTGGATGTGTGCCACCAGTAGAAACAAAAAACCTAGATACAATATATATTTTTTAAAAGTTAACATAGGGATGATTACTCCAGCCAGGACAGGTTAGGCATTTTTGAACTCACTACTCAAAGAATTAAATTTAAGCATAAGAGAGAAATCAAAATTATGAAATGCGTAGACCAGCCAAAAAAAAATAGCATTTTGAAAGAATAAAATTACAGAGACTATATGACAGGTTTCAGAGTACCAGCCGTGTTAGTCTTTATCTGCAAAAAGAAAAGGAGGACTTGTGGCACCTTAGAGACTAACAAATTTATTTGAGCATAAGCTTTTGTGAGCTACAGCTATATGTGCATTGCAGGAAGTATCAAGAAGTAATAACAAGTTATAATAATACAAGTATGTGTTGGGAGGTGAGTGTGAAAGTGTGTGTGTGTGTGAGAGAGAGAGAGACATACACACACACATACACATACCTCTCTCCCCTCCGCAGCCCCCAGGCTGGGGGAGAGGAGTCTCTCCCCGGCCGCCACAGCCCCAGGACTGGGACCGGGGGAGAGAGGTGTCTCTCCTGTCCCAGCCACAGCCCCGGCCAGGCCTGGGGAGAGCTCCGTGTCTCCCATCCCTGTCGCAGCCCTGGCTGGAACTGGGGCTGCAGGAGAGAGGTGTCCTCCCTCCCCCTAGCCCAGCATGCCCCAAGCTCATCCAAACTCCCATCACCTCACCCCACTGCCCCCACCCTCCACATTCTTCATGCTCACCTCTGTGTGTGCCTGCGCGGCTGGTTTGCAGCCCTTGATGGGCTCATGTGCGGTCACAAAGGCGCACACCTTAGAGGGAACACAGCTGATAACTGAAGTAATCAAACTGTTATAGCTGCAAGCCCTGTTTCCTTGAGGCAAAATTTTGATACAGTACAAAAGATGTTATGGCCTAGGGTTTTGCAGACCTTTGACCATTCAGCACTTAAACAGGATCACATAGCAAAGAATTGTGGACCAAATTCTGATGCTTCAGTCAGTTGAGAAACATCTTACCCTGCGTATTCTACTATTGACTTAAATGGATCACTTGTGGAGTAAGGTGCTGTTCAGCTGTGTGAGGGTATCACAATCGGATCCTGAGTGTAATGTATATATTTCAGCCTGCTGATTTGGGGTGAAAATATCTCTGCTTTGTTGAGACTTCTTCCCAGGGAAGGAACATATGGATAAAGACACCTGACCAAGTATCATCTAATTGTTTCCTTGAGCCCACCTCCTCTGTTTTATCCACCTGTTGTCTATAGTCTTATGCTTAACCCTAAGCTCCTTGGTGTAGGAACAGTCTCTGTTATATGCTTGTACAGTGCCTACAATGAGGCACTGGCCCTTCGGTGCTACCATACAACAAATAAATAGTACCAGTAATGGAAAATGTGATGGGCAATAATAAGAATTTTCAAAGGCCATTGATTGTTTTCATTGGGAACACATAGCTAATTTTCATAAGGATTACAAGCTGATACTATCAACGCTTTCTAGGGGATTTGGATGCTGAATCTTTGGTGCTCAAATCCCTTATGCAGCTTTGAAAAATCTCATCCACAATTTTTTATTTTTAAGTGTGTCCCATGAACAATACATTTTTGTTTTTCGAAACTGGCTTTTACTTTTATAAAATAATAATAATGTTAAAAGGAAATCAAAATATTAAAATACCTGTCCTGGTTTTGCGTTTTCACATACAGATGTCTCATATGGCACTGAAATTTCTGGAGGAAATTCGTTGACATCTAAGACATTTATTATAACATTGACCTTGCTGGTTAGTAATGGATTACCTATTAAAAAAATTGACAGGAAAAATTAGGAAATACTATTTCTGTATGCCCCCCACAACAACACTCATTATCTTCCAGATACACAGCTTTTACACTCGTGCAACTCCTTGACTTCAATGGACTTAGTTTTCATTCTCACCAGTGTGAGTTCAGACTCGATTCAAGGGCTTTATTGTTTTGGGCCAGATCCTGATTACCTTATTTACACTGAGTAGTATCTTCCTATTCATGGAGTAAGGTAACTACTCAATACAAGTAAGGGTATCTAAAATTGACCCTTCAGATGGAAATTATAAGTGCATACTTTTCTTAGATCACTTTAAAAGAATTCTCCTGCTAATCCTTTCCCAGGATTTAAAACTGTATTCATTTTTTCTAATGATGAAACATAAAAAATCCATAAACTTAATACTTACAATCCGCTATACATCTTCAAGATGCTGTACAAATGGTAATTAATTAGGAAAGTAAATAGATACACGCATAGTATGGATGGGGAATATGAGCGAGAAGGGTTCAGTGACTTGTTAAAAAGCTACAGAGTGAGCCCGTGACAGAGTCAGTAGTGGAACTCAGGTGTCTCTGGATTATAACATTGGTTAGTCCACTAAACTATGCTGCAACAATTATCCATTTTCTGTACAGGTAACACATACATATGTGCACAAAATAAATATTTAAAAAGAGTATGCTTAATGTTAATAGGCAAGGACCTTCCAGCTCTCCCAAATTGCTGTGTTATAGAGATATTACTGGTATGTTGTTTATAGAATTATGTGCAAATTCAGCAGGAACAATTCCACTATGCAAAATTCTCCACATTGGGCTAACCCTAGGGATTTAAAAGCAATTGTGTTAGAAAATCAAAGGATAATTTCATCCCTCAGGGTTGAAAATATGTGGGCTTCTATGCAGTTATAGTTAACCATAAAAAAAAAAGTTTATGAGCTGTGAGTCATGCCTGGCAGAGACACAACAACGTGGGATACAAAATATAAGAACTGTCCTAAGCCTTCACCCATTTTTAGAACCAAGTTTACACGGAACCTTTCAGAAGTGCTGAATTGTTTGGATTTCTTGCTTATTTTATATTTTTTGCACAAGCCACTGCAAGCCTGGGATCTGTAACCAGCACGGCCAACAGTGGGGGTGGAGAATATAATAATTTGCTGTGTGTATAGGCTAGCAATATACAAGTCCCCACCTCCAGACCAACATAGAAGCATGGTGGGAATTATACCTCTGAGAGGCACAATTTTTTTCCTGTCCAGTGGCACATCTGGATGCTACCTCTTACAAAGCCACAATCTAGACTTGAATGGTTTCCAAATCAAATGTGTTAAGTTGCAAAACCAAGCAACAAAAGAATATAAACTGTGTTATTTCTTCTTGTGAATCAACACTAATACAAATATTTTATCAAGTCAAATTCTGTTCCTTTGCAACCCCATTTCCTTCAAATTCATCCTCAGCTACACCTGTGCAACCTCGCTGAAGCCAAATGGGTTTAACAGAGGACAGAATTTGGCCCTGCAGTTGGAAATTAAGT
Organism: Lepidochelys kempii; assembly: GCF_965140285.1. Taxonomy (NCBI): domain Eukaryota; kingdom Metazoa; phylum Chordata; order Testudines; family Cheloniidae; genus Lepidochelys; species Lepidochelys kempii. Next base: position 130,754,741 of record NC_136381.1, on the reverse strand, counting down.
GACAATTCTGTTGATAGACAATCTAAAATAAATTCTACACCACTCTCTCAAGGTTGAATTGTCTCTGTAGCGCTAAAAAAGTAAAAATGTAGCAAAAGTTTATTTTAGTCACTAAAGAAAGTAACAGTGATTCTGAATACACAGCAGCAAAGAGTCCTGTGTCACCTTATAGACTAACAGATGTATTGGAGCATAAGCTTTCGTGGGTGAATACCCACTTCGTCGGATGCATGTAGTGGAAATTTCCAGAGGCAGGTATAAATATGCAAGCAAGAATCAGGCTAGGGATAACAAGGTTAGTTCAGTCAGGGAGGATGAGGCCCTCTTCTAGTAGTTGAGGTATGAACACCAAGGGAGGAGAAACTGCTTTTGTGGTTGGCTAGCCGTTCACAGTCTTTCTTTAATCCTGAGCTGATGGTGTCAAATTTGCAAATGAACTGAAGCTCAGCAGTTTCTCTTTGAAGTCTGGTCCTGAAGTTTTTTTGCTGCAGGATGGCTACCTTTAAATCTGATAGTGTGTGTCCAGGGAGGCTGAAGTGTTCTCCTACAGGTTTTTGTATATTGCCATTCCTAATATCTGATTTGTGTCCATTTATCCTTTTACGTAGGGACTGTCCAGTTTGGCCGATGTACACAGCAGAGGGGCATTGCTGGCAGATGATGGCGTACATTACATTGGTGGACATGCAGGTGAATGAACCGGTGATGGTGGTCAAGTAAGGAGGTGTTGTTTTCACAGCTTCACTTTCAACAGCACCTCATTTTAAAAATCTTGCCCATGCAGCAGTCCTGTCTGGAAGGAAAATTGTATATTCATACAGAATAACTCAGTCATACATGATTCTTTGAGTCTATTATTAGTTCATTTTAGGGAAAGCAATGAAGATCATTCTGGATTGTATTAGCAGGAGTGTTATAAGCAAGACATGAGAAGTAATTCTTCTGCTCTACTCCACACTGATTAGGCCTCAACTGGAGTATTGTGTCCAGTTCTGTGAGCTACTTTTCAGGAAGGATGTGGAGAAATTGGAGAGAGTCCAGGGAAGAGCAACAAAAATGATTAAAGGTCTAGAAAACATGACCTATGAGGGAAGATTGAAAAAAATTGGGTTTCTTTAGTCTGGAAAAGAGAAGACTGGGGAGGGACATAACAGTTTTCAAGTACGTAAAAGGTTGTTACAAGGAGGAGAGAGAAAATTTGTTTTTTCTTAACCTCTGAGGATAGGACAAGAAGCAATGGACTTAAATTGCAGCAAGGGAGGTTTAGGTTGGACATAAGGAATAAGTTCCTGTAAGGGTGGTTAAGCACTGGAATAAATTGCCTAGGGAGGTTGTGGAATCTCCATCATTGGATATTTTTAAGAACAGGTTAAACAAACACCTATCAGGAATGATCTAGATAATACTTAGTCTTGCCATGAGTACAGGGGACTGGACTAGATGACCTCTCAAGGTTCCTTCCAGTTCTATGATTCTATGAAAGACAGCTGCAGAAGAAGTTCTGAACTTAAATTGTAGATGAAGATGACAGTATGAGGGCACAGTCATCACTGTCAGTTCCTTTGTATCATTAAAAAATATAATAAAATATTTTGCTAATAATACATTAGTTGTGAATGATGTATGTTCTTGCAAGTGTCCTGTAAATGAAAGGAGCTGACTAGTTAAATTGTTTAAAATCTTGGTAGTTCCTATTAAAGTAGTAATCTCTCTATATATCATATCGATTTGAATTTTCTTTTGGAAGTGTTTCATATGAAAGCTTATTTTCATTTTGTTTTCAGCTTCTGTAGCACAGTGTAGAAATTACGGGGGGGAAATTTTTAAAAAAGAAAAGTTAAGAAGGGATTCAAGTGACTGCCATAAAAATCAATGGGAGTGGTCTGGTTGTGGTTTTTTATTAATTCCTGTGCACCACTTTGAAAATATACCCATTTTGGCCTGTCACTGATAATCATGAAAGATAATAGAAGGGGCCAGATTCCTCTATCCTTACTCATGTAGGCTAATACCTTACAATAGCGCTGCCTCAACCTAGCTACAATCATAAGAATAATAGTGGGGCTCCCAGACTTTGTTACTATAAACAATAATAATAAATAGAAATTTCTCTAGAATTTTCTCTTGCTCTGGTCTTTCAATCTATTTCCTTTTAAAAATTATAACCTGAGGTGTTCTTGTGCTAATAATAGAATTATATGAGTCATAGCCAGCATTATCAGCTTGTAAGGAAAGTCTGCATTATTCATCCATATCTGCATTTGGGTTTATATATTGCTTGCCACTATCTTTAGCAATTTGAGTTGCATTGTACTTGTGCTATTACTAGAAAGTAACTTGATCTCTTGAGGCCTACACAATCACTCCTAGTCAAGCTTAGTTGCGGTGGAAGAAAGGTAAGATAAGCATCATCACTGATTTTAAATACAGCCCTTCTTGAAGCCACAGATGCGCAATGGAAAACAATAAGGACTGTGTCCCAGGGATGAGACAGGCGTAGTTGATCCACAGAAACTTGTTCATGACTTGACATTATTTTCCATGCAAAGTAGCATGGTGGCAAAGCTCTTTGAGCTGCTGGGGGCTAAGATGGTGGGCAGTATTTAAGTGGTAAACACAAGAAGCACATCACTTAGTCAATTGAAAAAAGGCCTTAGGAGCCAGCCAGAAGTGGGATTTTCTCTAAATTGAGGGGAACAATCTTAATATTTGTTTTCATTCATTTCACAAATGTAGATTATTGAACGAGAGGAGAAAACTCTAGACAGCAGAGAAAAGTATTAACTTTTGTGGTCCATTGTGCCTATGCTGATTTGGGGACCTAAATATAAGTGATGTGACGTTTTCTGAAGAGCTGAGCACAATCAAATCCCAGTGAAGTCAGTAGGAACTGCAGGTGTTTGGACAATGGTGGTACAAACCCCTGGATCTTGTCTATAATCTCTACTCTTGGAGCTGCACTTATTGGGTAACTATGGGTTGGAAACTTCCTAATGAAGACAAGAGAAGGATGGTTTGTGCTTACAGCACTGGATGGGGAGCTGGGACATCTGTGTTTACTTCCTGGCTATAGAACTCTTCTGTGACCTTGGGCAATTCACTTCACCTGTACCTTAGACCATAATCTGTAAAATAAAACATGGGGAGAATTGGGGCCCTAGAGATTGCTTTTGGAAATTCGGGCCGTTAGCTATTAAATTCATACCTTGTATACTCGAATTGTATGTATATTACTTCATAAATACACACATGGTTAGGCTTTTTTTTTTTAAATAGGTTAGAACTGAGGGCTATATACAATTACTTGAATGGATGAGACTCATCTTGGGAGAATTAAAATTAAAATGTCAATTTTTGTATGTGCTAATTTTCAAAAGTTATTTAAATTTTGTTTTGCTGGGGTGGCTTGGAATGGGGAATATATGAGATTATTTCATCGAAATTGCAAAAGGCAATTGGAAAAAAAGATAAGTGAACATTTTTTGCTCATGGCTATGATAATTCACAAGGAATATAAAACCTCATGCTTCAGGACATAGGACAACCTCCAATTGACAGGGTTAAGAAAGAAACTTTCTTGATGGGCTGGTTATTCTATAATTGTCCATTATGAGGTATTTTTCACCTTCCTCTGAAGCAGCTGGTAATGGCTACTTTCAAAGACAGGACACTGGGTTAAATGGACCATTAATCTGATCAGGTGTAGCCATTCCACTGTTCCTACATCAGTACTGAGTAACTGCCATAATGTTCAGTTTTAAAGCAGGAACTCGTCTAAATAATTAAATTATCTTTCTCTGTCTTTTTCAATGGTCCCCTCACTCCTTCTCCCTGACGAAGGCAATGAATATGATAAAGTATTTAAAATGTTTCCATGGCAGGGAAATTCAGAAATTTGCCCTTTTCCCCTCCTCTACTACTACTTAGCATTTCTGAAATCCCAGCATTTCCCTCTGTTACCTCTGAGTCAGACAGACCTGTATGAAGCTTTGACAGGTAATATGTCTTCATTCTCCAAAGTATCGCCAATTATAGGTGTACTGTATGTATAACATTTATTTTTTATGAGATGAATAACATTTAAAGCACAAATATTAAGGTATATGGGAATATGAATTTCAAGTGTATGGGAGGTATAGGTTTACTAAGTTGGCTAATGGTCAGAATTGGGAATTTCATAATGTGGGCTACATGCAACAACTCTAACATAAGCACAATGTTCCTATAACTGTATTTCCCTTTATATATTTTTTTTTTGGCTTGTTTTTTTTAATTACTCTGGAGTCTGGGAGAATAATAAATGGATTCACAATGAGTTTGCTAGACCAAATGCCTTATTTCAGGACAAGTTTGCAAATCGAATATGCTCATTACTTACCAATACATCTAAATATTTAAGCTTTGCTTAAGCACAGCCTATTAAGAGACCTCCATTTCTTCAACACCATTTCTTTAAAATTATCTGAAATCAGATTACAATTCTGCTGGCCTATTTCTTCTAAGTCACTCAAGAAAATGTGTTTCCCCCTTACAAAGGTAAGGTCAGAAGTCACAGGTTTAGTGTATACACATAATGAGATGACTCCTTCAGTTTAAGTGCATAGGCACTTTATTTTATTTACTGTTCTATCTTCAGCCTTTAGGGATATTCCTCTGGCTCAGTTTGGGATAACTACAACTGAGATTTTTTTTTCAGGTGGAGTAAGTTTTCATAATATATGTATTTCTCTCTAAAGTCCTCCCTTCTACGTTATTAGTATGTATTGTTTATTGAGTACTAATTGCTGAATAATGCATAAGGGAAAACATGGTCCCTGCCTCCATAACTTACATTCTAAAACAGATAAATGATACAGTACTATCATAAAGTGCACCAGGAGTCCAGATCCACAGCCTATTGAAGTCAATGGAAAGACTTCTGTGGATCAGATGCGGATGATTGAACAACAGGTTTTTTCCAAAGGATGAAACAAACCTAGGAGAATTAACTTTGACAGGGAAAGATGTGTGCTATACAGAAGGATGTAAATGAAGAGGGGGATGATTGCTTGATGCCCCATGAGAAGGAGGGAGTTCCCAACATGGGGGCAGACTAAAAGAAGGCACAGAGAGGAGCAGGGGAGAAGACAATCAGGGGAGTGACAAGGCAGGGGGGCTTGGGCAGATTGAGAGGAGAGATGGATCAGGCAGATTAATTCATACAGAGCCTTCCATTACTGGTATCACCTCAACCTTAACTCCATTCTAATATAGTTTTTGTCTGGGAATTAAAATAACCATTATACTCTTCCACACAAAGAGGAAAGGTATGCTTTCTCCTTGACCGTCCTCAACTCAATCTTATTAAGTAAACAACAAAACAAAGAACAAGACAAAGGTCTCCATGTGAGAACACCAACTCTCTCTCTCCGCTGTAGCACCCAAAGACAAAATGTTAGCTATCTCTGCATCAAGGAGGTACTTTTCTCCATTTAAAAGTTCAGTACACATACGAGACACAAACTACAGTAGTTACAGCACAGTTATCAATCGTTTAATCAGAGTAGTCCCAGTAAAATGGAGGTTCTAATATCATCCTTTAAACCCAACCACTTTCTGATAACAGAATTTCCATTGAATTCAGTGGGAACTGTGCTTACATAAGGAGTACAGGATCAAACCTGATTATATGTGAGTATTTGAATACGATACTTAGCCTTGCCAAACCGATACATGGTATGCATCCTTAAATCATTTCATTCTAATAAACATATAATTTTTGATCATTGTATTCTGAGAGACACTACTTTAGCATCTTAATTCAATTCATGCCATACTTACTAACTTTACTTGCAATTATAGAGAAATTGTACTGTGCGGTGCTTTCTCTGTCCAGTATTTCATTAGTTGCAATGGTTCCTTCAGATCCATCTATTGTAAAGTAGCTGTCTGCATCACTCTTCCGATCTATGAAGTACCTGCATATGAAAAAAGTAGATGCAAATGTGCAATGACCATACATATATCATACTGGCATCCAGGCTAGCTTGACATATTTTGTTTTTTTTTTCCCTCTCTCTCTCTGTAAACAATGATTTATTTATTTCAAAGTAAAGGGGAAATGGGAAATAATGAAAGATTTAGTTCTACTAAAGTTCATATCATTTTAAGCCCTTGATACCTACAAACTTATAACATGCTACCCAGCTTCAATGACCACTGATCACTACCACAAATCACCTGAAAGTACTAGAGAGACTTGTAGGGGAAAAGAAAGAAGGGATGCGAAACAGCATCAAAACGCTGGATTCTCTAATCAGATATTGTCACTTTGCACCATCTGGAGGCACAAAAATGCCAGAAACGGGCAGCAATTGGTCTGGAGTGAACTCCCCTGCTGGAGGTGAACTCCTTGAAGGCATGAGTGTACTGACTCCAGACTGGGTGCCTATCAGTACCCTCGTTCCTGGCTTAGTTGGCATGTCAGGGGCAGAAGGGGGTTATGTTGGGGGGAGACAGTGGTGAGAAGTGGGTGTGATATAACTCTACTGCACTACATCTATCCTCCACTGGTGTAGAGCCCATCATGGACCCCGTATCAATATATCAAATTAAAGTGGCCCATAAGCAGCCCTGACTTTTGTCAGGTCTGTGGGAATCAGGGAGCTGTAACTGTCTCCCTGTCACTTGCTTTGGGCCCTTCTGTGCCAAGCAAAGCTCTGGCACAGCAGAGAATCGAGCTCTGTGTGTTTTTGTTCTAGGAAGAACTTAATAGAAGAAGGAGATGTTCTTGTAAACAGAGCAGTTCACAGACAATCTGATAATTTGTTCCAAAACCATTTCCCTTGAATACAAATTAATTTCTAGTCTAATTTCTCATCTGATGGTACTGTTTGCAATCATAACAGAATAATAATTTTTCCGATGCCGTGCCCTGAGCTACTAATTCCTTTTTTCTTTTTCATTATCAGACAACAACAGCTGCACACCTAGCTGCCATTGCTTGAATAGTAGGCAGGGTAGAATGGACACAGTCATTTGCGAAAAGTAGACAATAAGGATAAAACTGATTGTCGGTGAATTTAATAGAATGTAAATATTGGAGGACTGCGGACTTCACACATCTTGTGATTTTCACGCTCCCTCTACTCTCTTATGAACCCGTGAGAGTAAATGTAAAGTAGCATCCCATTTGCTAAGGCTCTCACTCATTGTGTGTGATTTATAGGAAGAAAATATATGTACTGTAAAGGCAAGCAGTAGAATACCAGACTTTTCCTCACTGCTGACTGAAGTGATGAATAAAAGCGGTATTTGACATATCCCAGAGTAATCCAATTTGAGCTAAAACTCAAGAACTTCAATTGGAGAAGAGTTAAATTAAAGTTCATGACTGAGATGAAGTATTCCTTGGGGAACATTTGCTTTCATTAAAAATGCATATGCCCTCCGAGAAAATTCTATATATAAGGATGAAATATATTATTGATTTTCAGCCAGCTTTGCCAGTCCTCATTTTAATTGTAAAAAGGCATGGTGTATAGTTGTATACAACAGGACTACAATGGTCTGATGTAGGCCAACCATTTTTGAAAATGTGGGTGTCAGTGTTCAAAGTAAGTTGTTACATAAAATTTATTAGAAAGAAACACTGATAAAGTTTATGTGCTGTTTGCAGTGTTGTTGGTCCCAGGATATGAGAGACAAAAGGTGGATGAGGTAATATCTTTTATTAGACTAACGAATGGTAGTGAAAGAGACAAACTTTCAAGCTTCACAGTGACTTGAAGATGAGCTCTGTGGAGTTCCAACACTTATTTCACTCTCAAACAGAAGTTGGTCTAGTAAAAAGTCACCCACCTTGTCTTTCTCATAGGTAAAATATGGCAATATGCTTTCAGAAGTGTCTTGTTTAATAAAGTGTGTCTGCTACATGTTTTAATTTGCGATCAATGCTGAAATATACTGGAGACAACCATGAGATGGCAGTTTCATTTATCTTCCCCTCTTTGGTGCCTATGTAAGTTATGTTTGGTGAAATATCTTTGCATGAACCAGAGAAGATGACTCAGGATCTGACTCATAGTCCTTTGAAATCAGTGGGAGTTTTCTATTGATTTCAGGTCCTTGGACCCAGGAGGCTATAGTTTAAGGCAGGGGTTCTCAAAGCCAGTCTGCCGCTTGTTCAGGGAAAGCCCCTGGTATGCCAGACCGGTTTGTTTACCTGCCGCGTCTGCATGTTCGGCCGATCGTGGGTCCCACTGGCCGCGGTTCGCCACTCCAGGCCAATGGGGGCTGCGGGAAGCGACGCGGGCCAAGGGACGTGCTAGCTGCCCTTCCCATAGTCCACATTGGCCTGGAGCAGCAAACCGCAGCCAGTGGGACCCATGATCGGCGAACCTGCGGATGTGGCAGGTAAACAAACTGGTCTGGTGCACCAGGGGCTTTCCCTGAACAAGTGGTGGACTGGTTTTGAAAACCACTGGTTTAAGGTACCAATCCTACAAACACTTATGCGTGTGATTAATTTTAAGCAAGTGAATTTGTTCTGCTGAAGTCAATCGGATTAATCTTTTGTTTATAGTTAAGCACATGCATAAATGTTTGCAGGCCTTGGGACTCTAGCCTGCAAACCCTAATGTATGTCATTAACTTGATGAATATGAGTCCAATAACACTACTCATGTGCATATGTGATTACAGGATCCAGACTTAAATTAAACATTTTATGTCCCACACAGTGGACCTAACACTGTTCCCTCTGAGACCATGACAAAACTGCTACTGACTTCACTGGGATTGGGATGGGATGAGAACAATTGGCCATACTTATGAAAACAGCATGGGCTATTTATGCTGGTAGCACTTGCAATGGTCTGAGAAAGGGGTGGAATCACCATCATCAAATTCAATGAACAATTGTGTTCAGTGGTTGCAGCATTTAATCACTTTCTCTATTGCTGTTACTTTACTAACAGCATATTGAACCATACTTATAAGGAAGAAAAATATTCCAATACCTTTTAGATTTAATTCAGCCTAGTCCTACATCATCCATTTCATTGATCAATCCCAGTGTTATTTTCTGCATTTCATTTTTTTAACTGTGGCTTAAACAGACCCAGATGTTACAATAATTCTTAATCTAGGAGAACAGATTTTGTATGTGCAACTGATGCATCTGGCTAACATGCTCAATTTGGAACCAATCTGCTTATTTAGAGTTACATGTGCAAAACCTAAGCACCTGATAAAGCATTTTGTACATAAGTAAATTCCTGGTGTGATTGGATATTAATGAAGCATAATTTCTATGAAACTTAGTCTTGCTTTCAAAGCCAAGGTAAGATGACATTTTTCTACATCAGCATCTTTCTTAATAACCTGTCAACCTGCAATCTTATTTTACAGCTGTGCCATGCTGGAAGAAACCAAAATCCTGCTCTTTCATTTTCCTGTGGGACTTTGAGTTGTGACTTGTCTTTGGAGTTGCTGCAGAACTTTGTGACTGATTGTCCTATTTTGCTGCATTGAAGGCATAGTGTTTTTGATCTGCCAGTCTTGTTGGTTTCTGTGGCCTTCTCCACCTAGAACTGAGTTGCATGACTTGGCGTCCACTAGAAACCCCAGGATGTTTCAGAACAATCTGAACCATAGCTCCTGCTTGGAGCCTGGGTAGTGTTCTGGGGCTACTTTCATCTGCTCTTTTTAAAATCTGTCTTAAACTAGAAAAAAAAAAGAAATATTTTGCCACTTGGTTAGGAGGAAATACCTATTGGAATTACTGTTGACGAGGAACATATACAAATTAGCCAGTCTGAATAATTAATTCTAAGGTACTAGGCGAATTAACAAAAAGACTGACTGAAACCCTGATAACTTACTTTTGAAAAATCAACTGGGAAAGGAATCAGAAGACTAAAGAGTAACCAATGTAATATTCATTTAGAAGGGAAGAAATGTGATCCTGGCAGTTATGTAACTGAATCCTAACTTCTATGTCTAGAAAAAAATATAGATGGCTAGTAATTTTTTTTTCTTTTCATATTCATTCAAAGACCTGATTTCTCAGGGAGAATCCACAACTACAATAGAAGTCAATAAGAGCTCGATGAGCTCAGCACCTCTGAAAATTAGGCATTGAATTATCCTGGATTTGCAAATGATAATTCTTGCCAGAAAACTTGATGATTGTTGATGTGGGGAGTTGGGGGGAGAAGAGGAGGGTTAGAGAAATGTGGATTACAGAAACAGAGTAGATATAAAATATATTTTTAAAATATAGAATATGATAACATCTCTCTCAAACTCTGCATTGAAAAATTAACTCAAATGTGCTTGGAGAAACACATATCCCCTGCTCCTGCTCCCACTAGCTGCACTGGGAGCAGTTCAGGTACACTGACCAGTGGAACAAAAATACTGAAAAAAATGGGAAATGATAGACAACATTGTATTAATATGTGGAGAGGGGATATTAATGAGGTGTGTCTGGTCTCATTGTAGGGAGTGGTCTTATATAAAGCCTTCATTTATTATATAGTAAACAGCAAGCTAATGACTTCTGAAATTATACTGAATTAGGATGGGTAATTCACCCAACAGTTGGTATTCACCAGATGGTATTCACCCAAGAGGTCTGAAGGAACTCAAATGTGAAATTGCAGAACTACTAACTGTGGTATGTAACCTATAATTTAATCAGCTTCTATACCAAATGACTGGAGGATAGCTAATGTGACACCAATTTTTAAAAAGGGCTCCAGAGGTGATCCTGGCAATTACAGGGTGGTAAGCCTGATTTCAGTACTGGGCAAACTGATTGAAATTATAGTAAAGAAGAACATTGTCAGACACATAGATTAACATAATTTGTTGGGGAAGAGCCAACACGGTTTTTGTAAAGGGAAATCATGCCTCACCAATCTACTAGAATTCTTTGAGGGGGGTCAACATGCATGTGGACAAGGAGTATCCAGTGAATATAGTCTACTTAGATTTTCAGAAAGCCTTTGACAAGGTTCCTCACCAAAGGCTCTTAAACAAAGTAAGCTGTCATGGGATAAGAGGGAAGGTGCTTTCGTGGATTGGTAACTGGTTAAAAGACAGGAAGCAAAGGATAGGAATAAATTATTAGTTTTTAGAATTGAGAGAGGTAAATAATGACGAGTCCTATTCAACATATTCATAAATGATCTGGAAAAAGCAGTAAACAGTGAGGTGGCAAAATTTGCAGCTGATACAAAATTACTTAAGATAGTTGAGTCCCAAGCAGACTGTGAAGAGCTACAAAAGGATCTCACCAAACTGGGTGATTGGGCAACAAAATGGCAGAAGAAATTCAATGTTGATAAATGCAAAACAATGTTCGTTGGAAAACATAATCCTAACTATACATATAAAATGATGGGGTCTAAATTAGCTGTTACCACTCAAGAAAGATCTTGGAGTTGGATCTTGGAGTTAGTTTTCTTAAAACATCCACTCAATGTGCAGTGGCAGTCAAAAAAGCAAACAGAACATTGGGAATCATTAAGAAAGGGATAGATAATAAATCCGTGGTATGCCCACATCTTGAATACTACATGCAGATGTGGTCACCCCATCTCTAAAAAGATATATTGGAATTGGAAAAGGTTCAGAAAAGGGCAACAAAAATTATTAGGGGTCTGGAACAGCTGCCATATGAGTAGAGATTAATAAGACCGGGACTTTTCAGCTTAGATAAGAGATGACTAAGAGGGGATATGATAAATATCTATAAAATCATGTCTGGTGTGGAGAAAGTAAATAAGGAAGTGTTATTTACTCCTTCTCATAACACAAGAACTAGGGGTCGTCAAATGAAATTAATAGGCAGCAGGTTTAAAACAAACAAAAGGAAGTATTTTTTTCACATAGCAGACAGTCAATATGAGGAACTCCTTGCCAGAGGATGTTGTGAAGGCCAAGACTATAACAGGATTCTAAAAAGAAGTAGATAAGTTCATGGAGGATAGGTCCATCAATGGCTATTAGCCAGGATGGGCAGGGATGGTGTCCCTAGTCTCTATTTGCCAGAAGCTTGGAATGGGCAACAGTGGATGGATCACTTGATGATTACTTGTTCTGTTCATTCCCTCTGGGGTACCTGGCACTGTCCACTGTCAGAGGACAGAATACTGGGCTAGATGGACCTTTGGTCTGACCCAGTATGGCGGTTCTTATGTTCTAATGAACACCATTAGGGTTAGGGAAATAATACAGAGGGACCTAAAGAGCCTGGAAGATGATAAAATGAGATTGAACTTTTAAATATGCCAACTAAGGACACTGTATTTTTATACATGCAATTCCCAGGGGGAATGAACCAGGGAAGCAACAATGAGAACAGGTGGTGTAGACTGGAAGAAAGCAAATTAGTCTAGAGTTTGAGATATGGTTGCACAAAAGTGTGCAAAAAGGAATTATGTAATGTAGTAGGGAGATAATAGACCCTGTTTCTGGTAAACGATAACAAAAAAACCTGAAGTTTCTCTTGGGCACCACATGACAAATAAGATATCAGCAAATTGGAGGGAGTTCAGAGAACAGCATTAAAAATAATTCGGGGTCTTGAAACAGTCAATTATGAGGAGAGATCAAAAGAGCTAAAATATGTTTAGCTTGTATATGAGATGACAGGAGAGACATGATAATGGTCTACAAATAGTGGAAGGGTTTAAATACCAAAAAGGGACGAGTATTATTTAGTATTACATAGGGAGATATAACAAGAGTATGGGATGAAATTAAGAAAGAAATTTAGGTTGACGAACAAAATCTTCCTGGCAGTGATACATATTAAGCTGCAGAGTAGTTTCCTGAGAGAAATGACAAAAGTCCTATCACTGGACATTTTAAAAAATAATTTGGGCAAAATCATAATACATTTGTTGTATGGAAGAATACTGCATTGGCAGGAAGATGTATTGGGTGATCTCATAGGTCTTTACCATCTCTAATGTCTGATTATAAACAGATATTTCATGCTAAGAATCTAATTACATATAGTAATACTCACAGACAAAGTTTTCATTAAAATGGAATTAAAGTTGAGTATATAACAACAAATTAAAGATTAAAAGCTTAGAAAAATGTTGCAGTTATTTAAAAAAACAAAAACACAAGAAGAAATTGACATTTGGCTCTAAAGTTATGCCCAAAAGAAAACCAATATTTTAAAGTAATGAAGTTGAAATGTCTGTCCTCTTAGCCTCCTATCTCAATTTCTTGTTTCTTTTATATCTGCTTTATAGGATGAGTTATTCTTGGATTACAATTTTTTTAAAAGGCATAAAGAACATAAATTTTGGGGAAAACACCTTGTGTCTAGAGCATCAAAAATGTGCACCACAGAGCACTGGTTCATATGTACATATCTTACTCAGTGAGATGCTTTGTTATCATACTAACCTTTGTCCTTCTTGTAGGAATTGCATAATTTCTTGATGCGGACATAGGAGATTTATACAGGTAGATAAACTAGGGTCTGTGCCTAATAACATCTGGATAATTGGCAACACATGGAATTCTATCTAATCAAGAGTGATGAATGATTGCCTTCAGTTTGCTATTTATTCAATCACAAGCTTGTATTACAAGTATGTCTTCCTCAGAGAGCTCTTCATGGCTGTTAAGGGCAGCTGGGACTAGTACAACCAACACTGATCAGAAATAAGGGGTTTTGTTTTGTGTGGTCAGTGATGCTGTTAAACTTCTTATTATTGCTAGACAGGGTAGTCAGAGAGTGGGTTCTTTTTCTCAGGGACTTCATATTTGAGACAACGTTAAGATTATTTGGGTTCCTTAACTACTTACAAAGGTTTGGGTTTAGTTGAATCTTCTTTTGTGTTCTAAGGTCTTGCGGGAGGATGGATTCTAATAGGCCATTTCTGTTTTTTAACTAATATGATCCTACGAAATAGCTGTATTAAAGATGGAATATGTTTTCATAAGCACAGAAGACCACATAAAATTCAAGTTGTTCTATGTTAACAGTCCACAAATCCTTTCTGCAGGATTTTTCAACTCCTCAGTACTCTGTACTATCCAGTGCCCATAGCATTGTGTACATCCATTGGGCTGACTATCCTGTATCAGGTAACTTTCCATAAAATCAAACAACATTACTATTTAGTTAGATAAATCATATTTATTTTGAAGTTAGGTGAAGATTAACATATTTGAAACTATTAAAAACCTATAGGGAAAATCACACCACTGATTTATTCCAGTTCTAATATTGGGATATTTTCATAATGAAGCATTCCTACTTAAATGATAAATATCCTGTCAATATCAACAGAAATCACGTTAGTAGGTTTAACCACCACAATGCAGGAAATGTGGTCTGATATAGCAATGTCTAATAATGGGTTATTGGGGGGAGAGATTTAATACTGTTTCCCATAATATCCAGCCAACATTGAATTTTCTCTCTATCTTTTATTTATTCTGAGCCAAGAAACAGGAAGGACTGGTAATAGAGCTCAAAAAAGGCTAATATATCCCCACACGTTTTTTTCCTCTTTAAATAATTTAGTAAGGCTAGCTCATCTTCTCTTAATGGGGGCATGAACTCCCTATACCTATGCTGAGGATTTTCAAAGCCTTGTTATTTCATTAAAGGTCAAACCAAATAAAATCCTAATGGAGTTGCAATCAGCTCTTATCTTACCCTCCATGTAACCCTATGGGTATCAGCTTGATCCCAAAAGAAGCCAATCTATGCAAATATGTCCCAAACAATTTATAACATCAGTGAATAAATACTTGCAGGAAGATATTAACCAAAGCAAAATACAAACAAGATGGCAGAAATGTCAAAAATAACAGAGACTTCTTAGGCAGTGTGGCTTACGAACTCACTTCACTAAACCCTTACTTATCATCCAGTATTTTCCCCATATGCTACCTTAAATGTCTCTACTAGCACACAAAGCATACAATATGTGTACAAGAACAGTGAGGTATGGTATGATCTAGAGGACTTATTAGCATGATTTTGGAATGGTTGCATTATTCACCAGTAGCAAAGTCAAGAGTGAGTTGGGTAGGTCATGTCTAACAAATGACCAAAAAAACCCTTTCATTTTGCACTTCACTGGATAAGCATTATAAATGTGCCATATATTTTCCATAAAATCCATTTTTACAGATATTGTAAAGTGTTTATAAGATGTTCAGTAGGATTACTTTTTTTTGTACCCTTCCACCTATAAAACCAAGTGTCTTTGTTAGTGTGAGGTTTCCAGAAGTATTGGCCTAACTCTTATCCTACGCAAGTCAACTCTCATTGACTTCACAGTCATAGTTGTGACTTCACAGTCACAAAAATCCCACCTATAAATGAAACTGTATAAACACCTGCGAGAGAGTAACACTAACATACCTAACCCCCCTATATAAATGACCTGCAATGGCTTTTCTAGTTTTAGAAATGTTTTGACTTTAAAGTGTTATAAAGCTTTGATGTTTTGTGAGACCGCAGACCCTAAACTTTTCACTGGTGCTAGACAGAATTTTGCACATTGTGGGCATTGGGTAGTTGTGACTTCAGGAGGGTGGAGGGAGAACTCTACATTTGGAGAGAAGAAGAAGAAAACATTCTATTCACCGTATCATATGGCCAGCTCTTTCTCGTGAGAATTAGATATAAAACATATGTAGAAATTCAACACCTCCACTGACTAGAATTCTTTGCACTCTATAAATACATGACTTGCAGTCTTTTCACAGTGAGCTACAATCTCACTCCATTTCTAAATAATGAAGGTGAAAGATTAATGTTTTTCACCAGCTAGCAGGCCACCTGATGTGGTACGGATAATGTCAATACAAACAAATAACACTTTGCTCTTAGCTTCTGATGAGAACAGTGAATGTTTATTTGGCATGATGCAGAACTAATTTACATGAAGGCAATGGCTGTGGGAACACTCACTGATTCTGATGACTACATCAGATTTGACTGAAAGAAGCTGTTGAACTTTTCATAAGCCCTATAAATTTGACATACACATTTTAGTAAAACACACTAGACAAAATGGGGAATAAAATCTGCTTCACTTCAATTATCAACGGTTCCAAACTGCCAATTGTTCCTGTCTACAAATTTCATCACTTCCTCACCCTCCCCATCTAAAATGCTGTTCAGATGCTCATCAAAATCTTCAGACAGCTCTGTTGTCTGCTTTGCATTTCTCATGATGGGATGCATATCTTAGCAAAAGCTGTTGTCATTTGGAAAATGCATTGTTTTTATTTTTACTAGTGCACTGAGAAGGCAGTGCTGCAAGACCCAGAGAGAATGAAAAGCTGTAACTTGTATTGCCGGCTTAGATGTATGGGGTAAAATGTATGTATTCAGAAATCTTGCATTTAACCCCTTTAATACAAGCTTACCATACACATCATCTCTCCAGGGCTGGCACAACTGTGGTGCACCTACAGGACAAAATTAGGTTAAGGACAAAGCCTCAGAACCCCATTCTCTTTGCTGCTGTAATGGATCTTTAGGTATTGCTGAGGTTTGGGGCAGACTTGAACAGTGGAGGCCATTCTGCATGTGCACTCTCTCTCTCTCTCTCTCTCTAACCTGTCCATAATGAGGGAAGGATGGTACCATCTGAGTCTACTGGTCCAGCATTAGTAGGAGATCTGTTTGCTACCAGCTGATTTATTTCCATTGCCTGCAGATGGGAGATCAGACTATGTGAAAGTGTTCCTACTCTGCCAGCTTTCCACGGGGGGAGGCCATGATGGCGTGGACATTAAAGAGCATCCTAGAATCTCTGGTGATGGGAGGGGCATTTGAGGATGGTTTGGGGTGGACTGTGGGCAGACAGAGAGCTGGTTGTGGCTCCCTCGTTCTCAGCTGCCTGTCTCCAGGCAGCTTTAACTTACACTCTGGCATAATGTCCTCAGGGTCTTAACACCAACCAAGAATCAGGGGGAGCAGAGCCTCACTATACCACACCCTTTTCAATTTCCGTCCATCTCCTGACACACCCAGCCCCTCTCCTTAAACCAGGAAGCAAATTTCCAGTTCAGGAAATGGTGGTGTAAGCATATGTGACAGCAGATCTGGTAGAGGAGGCCACAGAGCTTCATACTATTAATGTTTCTCTCACCCAGCGGGAATTGGCTGCTTTGAGTCCACTTTTCAGTGTGCAAATATTTGGCGTTCAGTATCCTATCTTAGTCTTTGAGATGCGTTAACTCAGTACCTATTCTCATTGCATAAATCAAAACCGTAATGAAGCTGAGGAAGCCCGAGAGAAAAGATGTCACACTGAAGACCAGTGGTGCCAAAATTACACTAGTGGGAGCTGTGGACACATAGTGGGATGATTCTGTCACCTACTCTGGCCTGTACGGGGGCCTCACAAACCCTGCAGCGAGGGGTTTGGTACAGGTAGATTTGGGGATTTGAAAGGGAATGGCTATAGTGTTAAGCACTTTGGGGAATACTGTGGTGCTGGGCAGCCCATAGCCAGCCTTGAGGAGGTGGCCATAAATTAGAATAGTCCCAAGGCTGCTCCAGTTTACATTGAAGGTTGTTCAAACCCCAGAGAAACCCAGAATCCAGAAGGTGGTCATTGGTACCCCTTGACTTCCTCTTGGGCTGTGACCTATCAGGAAATATCTTTGGAGATTAAGGCCTAAATGAGTTCATTAATATCAAACTGCAGATTGTTAATGTGAGATCCATATGGATGCCATCAGCGCCATCCCATTTTATGTCTGCTTTTTCAGTTCATCCACATACAAAGATGTGGCCCCAGCCATGTATTTGCTACTCTCCTGTGTGTTGATCCATTTCTCTTAGAGGTCTAAGGATGCCCCAGGCTGAAATTGTACTCCAAGCATGTGACCATCCCCTACCCCAAATATATGTGACTGTCAATAAATCCTAGCTTAAAATTACATTAATGATGCTGCAAGGAAACAATGGCTCAAAATATAAGAACCTCTCTAGATGAAATGCAACAACTGTTTAGATATATACAACAACAAACTATACAACAGGTTAAGAGAGGAAGTTAGCACTAACATATCCAATTTAATTAAAAGGGACATTTAGATCGAATATATTTGGAGTTTAGCCAGAATACAAGAGCTAACGCCACTATTCTTGTGAAAAGTGCAGTAGACTCTTTAATTACCACCAGTCCTCAGGGCTGTAGTTTTATGTGGTGGGGAGCTATTTCAATTTTGACTAAGGGAAGAGAACCATTTTAAAGAATGACCAACACTGTTCCTTATAGCACCTAGGTTTCTTTAGAGGTTCGTCCAAGTAATGACCTAAGCAAGATTAAGATGGGTTTTGAGCCATGACAAGATCACTGTTTGAGATGATATGGCTGTAGCACACGAAATCACTGCTTTTAATCCAGCGATTGCATTTCATAGTGTTTGACGAATCCATTGCTGCAGAGACTTGGAGTGAGGACCTTTCATGCAAAAGCAGCAGTTCTACTACATGAGCTAAAGTACAATTGCAACAGAATGCATATTTTTGCAGAATCTAGCCATTAGGGGGCAAAAGCATAATATGCTGCTGCTCCATTAAACTACAAGTGGGTGTTTAGATCATTATGTACTGCCAAGCGCTTACCTCCCTCATTCCTGCTTCCTGGCTGGTCCTAATCAAATGGAGGAGCCTTCTATGACAATTCTTCCTCTCTCCCTCAGTGCTAAACACTGTCCTGAGCTACCAGCACACACTTTCTGACCAAACTGTTCATTCAGACTGAGCTTGATAAGCTGATGGAGGGGCTGGTATGATGAGGTTGCCTACAATGGTATATGGCCCATCCATGACTGCTATTAGCAATATGGTCAATGGCTGGAGGTAGGATACTTGATGGGAGAGCTCTGAGTTTCTATAGAGAATCCTTTTACAGGTGTCTGGAGGGTGGGTCTCTCCCCTTGGCTCAGGGCCTAACTGATCATATTTGGAGTTGGGAAGGAATCTTCCCCAGGGTAGATTGGCCAATCCCCTTGGGGTCTTTCACTTTCCTCTGCAGCATGGGACACAGGTCACTTATTGGTTTGAACTCGAGTAAATGGTGGATTCTTTGTAACTTGAAATCTTTAAATCAAGATTTGAGGACTTCAGTAACTCAGCCAGAGGTTATGGGCATATTACAGGATGAGTGGGTGAGGCTCTGTGGCCTGTGATATGTAGGAGGTCAGACAAGATGATCACAATGGTCTCTTCTGGCCTTAAAGAGTGAATCTAAGAGTTATGGATCTACAGCCCACCTACTGAGAGAAGTGTACAAATACTTTGTTTTCTTCAAGTAAAATATCAAAAGTAGTATTTGACATTCTAGTAGTCAATTTTTATAACCTAGTGGATAGATCACTGGACTGGAACTAAGGAGTTCTGAGTTCTTTACCAAATTCTGCCATTGACCTGCTGAGTGACCTTGGGCAAGTCACTTCACCTCTGTTTCCCTATCTGTAAAATAGAGAGAATGATACTGACTTCCTTTTAGAGCACTTAGAGATCTACTGTGGAAAAATGCTATGTAAGAACTAGGTATTGCTATTAAAGATTGAGGGTCCTCTCCTTCCTGCTTGAGCTGTGAATTCTAAACAATCTCAACAGCTGTGTGGTGAATGCCCATTGCCCACACATCTTAAAACAAAGGATCTGACCGTTGTACATGGATGTTCAGAAATCCATCTTTTCTCCATGTTCACCATTAGAACAAAGACATTTTTGCCAGAGTAGGGTGTCCCTCCAACATCCTTACAGATGCAGGAACTAATTTCCTGGCAGGAACTATGGAAAGCCTTTGGGAAGTTCATGAGGTAAATCACTTGGTTGCCACCCCTTATCACCATCAAACAAATGGCCTGGTGGAGAAGTTTAATGAAACTTTGGGGGCCATGATACGTAAATTCGTAAATGAGCACTGCAACGATTGGGACTTAGTGTTACAGTAGTTGGTCTTTGCCTACAGAGCTGTACCACATCCCAGTTTAGGGTTTTCACCATTTGAACTTGTATATGGCCGCGAGGTTAAGGGGCCATTACAGTTGCTGAAGCAGCAATGGGAGGGGTTTACACCTTCTCCAGGAACTAACATTCTGGACTTTGTAACCAACCTACAAAACACCCTCTGAAACTCTTTAGCCCTTGCTAAAGAAAACCTAAAAGATGCTCAAAAAGACCAAAAAGCCTGGTATGATAAACATGCCAGAGAGCGGCCCTTCAAAGTAGGGGACCAGGTCATGGTCTTAAAGGAGCTCCAGGCCCATTAAAATGGAAGCATCGTGGGAAGGGCCATTCATGGTCCAAGAGCACCTGGCAGCTGTCAATTATCTCATAGCATTCCCCACCTCCAACTGAAAGCCTAAGGTGTACCATATTAATTCTCTAAAGCCCTTTTCTTCCAGAGAATTAAAGGTTTGTCAGTTTACAGCCCAGGGAGAAGATAACACTGAGTGGCCTGAAGGTGTCTACTGCGAAGGGAAAAGTGATGGTGGTGTGGAAGAGGTGAACCTCTCCATGACTCTTGGGCGTATGCAGAGACAGCAGATCAAGGAGCTGTGCGCTAGGTACATGCCGACGTTCTCAGCCACCCCAGGCTGACTGAACGGGCATACCACTCCATTGACACAGGTAATGCTCACCCAATTAGGGTCCAACCTTACCGGGTGTCTCCTCAAGCTAAAACTGCTATAGAAAAGGAGATTCAAGATATGCTACAGATGGGTGTAATCCACCCCTCCGGCAGTGCACAGGCATCTCCAGTGGTTCTAGTTTCCAAACCAGATGGGGAGATACATTTTTGCGTGGACTACCATAAGCTAAATGCTGTAACTCGCCCAGACAACTATCCAATGCCACGCACAGATGAACTACTGGAGAAACTGGGACAGACCCAGTTTATCTCTACCTTGGACTTAACCAAGAGGTACTGGCAAGTATCGCAAGATGAATCCGCTAAGGATAGGTCAGCCTTCATCACACATGTCGGGCTGTATGAATTTAATGGGCTCCCTTTCGGGCTGCGAAATGCACCCGCCACCTTCCAAAGACTTGTAGATGGTCTCCTAGCGGAATTAGGAGAATATGCAGTCGCCTACCTTGACGATGTGTCCATATTTTCGGATTCCTGGGCAGAAGAACTGGAACATCTACAAAAAGTCTTTGAGTGCATCAGGAAGGCAGGACTGACTGTTAAGGCTAAGAAGTGTCAAATAGGCTAAACAGAGTAATTTACCTTGGACACCAGGTGGGTCAAGGAACTATCAATCCCTTACAGGCCAAAGTGGATGCTATCCAAAAGTGGCCTGTCCCAAAGTCAAAGAAACAGGTTCAATCCTTCTTAGTCTTGGCCAGATATTACAGGTGATTTGTACCTCAATACAGCAAATTGCCGCTCCACTGACAGACCTAACCAACAAGAAACAGCCAAATGCCGTTCAGTGGACCAAAGAGTGTCAGAAGGCCTTTAACCAGCTTAAAGCAACACTCATGTCTGACCCTGTGCTAAGGGCCCCAGACTTTGACAAACCGTTCCTAGTAACCATAGATGCGTCCAAGCGTGGTGTGGGAGCAGTCTAAATGCAGGAAGGACCGAATCAAGAATTCCATCCTGTCGTGTTTCTCAGCAAGAAGCTGTCTGAGAGGGAAAGCCACTGTTCAATCAGTGAAAAGGAATGTTATGCCATTGTCTACGCTCTGGAAAAGCTATGCCTATACATTTGGGGATGGCGTTTCCACCTGCAAACAGACCATGCTGCACTACAGTGGCTTCATACTGCCAAGGGAAATAACAAAAAACGTATTTGGTGGAGTCTCCAATATTTTGATTTCGACATACAGCACATTTCAGGAGCTTCTAAGCAAATGGCTGATTCACTCTCCCGTGAAAGTTTCCCAGAATGTGGAAAATATTGTTAGTCTTTTCCTTAAGATGTGGAAAATATTGTTAGTCTTCATACAGTTAGTTGTATATTTAAAGATGCATGTGTCTTATTAACTCTGTTTTCTCCTAGATCTCCAGGAAGAAGTCACAACAAGTGTTTCACCCTATCTGTCATTTGGGTGGCATATCATAAACATAAAGGGAAGGGTAACCACCTTTCTGTATACAGTGCTATAAAATACCTCCTGGCAAGAGGCAAAAATCCTTTCACCTGTAAAGGGTTTAGAAGCTAAGGTAACCCTGCTGGAACCTGACCCAAAATGGCCAATGAGGGGACAAGAGTCTTTCAGATCTGGAGAGGAGGGAATAAAGGGTTTGGTCTGACTGTGTGATGCTTTTGCCGGGAACAGATCAGGAATGCAGCCTTATAACCCCTGTAAAGTTAGTAAGTAATCTAGCTAGAAAATGTGTCAGATTTTCTTTTGTTTAATGGCTTGTAAAATAAGCTGTGCTGGAGGGAATGTGTATTGCTGTTTTTGTGTCTTTTTGTAACTTAAGGTTTTACCTGGAGGGATTCTCTATGTTTTGAATCTGATTACCTGTAAAGTGTTTACCATCCTGATTTTACAGAGGTGATTCTTTTACCTTTTCTTTAATTATAATTCTTCTTTTAAGAACCTGATTGATTTTTCATTGTTCTTAAGATCCAAGGGTTTGGGTCTGTGTTCACCTGTACCAATTGGTGAGGATTATTATCAAACCTTCCCCAGGAAAGGGGGTGTAGGTCTTGGAGGGGATATTTTTGGGGAAGACATCTCCAAGTGGTCTCTTTCGCTGTTCTTTGTTTAAAAGGCTTGGTGGTAGCAGCATACTATTCAAGGACAAGGCAAAGTTTGTACTGTGGGGAAGTTTTAATCTAAGCTGGTAAGAATAAGTTTAGGAGGTCTTTCATGCAGGTCCCCACATCTGTACCCTAGAGTTCAGAGTTGGGAAAGAACCTTGACAGGGTTGAATCAGCAACCCTTTTCCCAGCACCCTGTTGCATATGGAAAAACGGTCTGACCCAGTATGGCCATTCTTTTGTTCATAACAGTACAAAAGGATGTAAGTAGGGGGCGTTATATTCTAGTTCTGGAATTCTGGAACTGAGCAGGATGGGGCCTTTTTGCTTTAAATGGTTCTGAGGCTCACGAGGTACGGCACGTGAGTCAAGCAAGGAGGTTCTGCGGGACAATGTCATGGAGGAGAATATCAAACTCATTTTAATCAGTCACATCTGTAGTTCAGACCAAAGGTAAAAATCCTTTATCCACTAAGATACATCATTTCCTAGGAAATTTGACATCTTCAAAGATGCCACTTGAAATGTGGCTTAATCTCACATAGAGATTAGAGAAATATCTATACTCCAGATATCATTGTATGTAATGGTGATTTCCCAACCATCTACTTATGCTGGCATTTTTGATTGTTACTTAGCTTTGTCCCTAAGATGTCACATTGGTCTCAACCTTTATAGAGTATGTGCATATGTAAGCATGATTTTAATAAAAAACCTGATGCTATCTCTAAAGGAAATTAGATTTGATGAACACCAACATTTTCTGATTTATAAATGATATAAATACTCAGTGTTTATTTGAGTACAGATGCTTGTCTGTCCTGGAGGGCTTGTAACTGTCGTGGGCTAGGAATCTGAGAAGAACATGTGAGAATATTTCCTTTCTTTTTCTTTGAGAAGTGCTTTGGGATCTTTAATGGCCACAAAGTACACAGGACTTCAGCTTAACATTTATGCCAAGCATTTCTTGCTGCGGTATGAAGGAAATGGAAATGGACAGAATATCTCTCCCGCAAGTACTGAAATCTAAATTTAACACAGTTTGAAAATGAGGTGCACTAGGGCAATGTTCCAAAACAGTGTCACATAGAGTCATATTTGCAGGTGCTGACTACCTAAGGCACCTTCTTTTCTTTGTGTCTTCCTATTTCTCTTTCTCTGAATATGTGTTCTGAGCCTCTTCATTTCCATATTCTGTCAACTTCCATCCCCACAATCCATACTTATTCAAACTCTAAACTTCTCAGAAACCTCAACAGCCCTAATTCCATCTACTGGAGAAAAATAAACCTCAGCATTTTCAGTGATTTTCAGCAACATAGTATCTCCTTCTTCTTTCCCCCACGCAAAAAATAACCCACCCAAATTCAACCTCCACTATTATTTAGCTACTATTCCCCCCCCATACATTTAAAACAGATTTAGACATTTTTTCCTGATAAAGTGGATTAAGTTGCTGTGACTAGTGTTGCATCCTTTAATGTGAGCTATTTTAGACTGCTTTGTTCTGTTGAGTTATAACTTCTGCTGCATACACTGCAGATTTTTTGTTTATTCTAGTCTCCATTGTTTTGCAGATTGTTGTTGTAATAGGCACCATAATGGCTAAACTGCTCTAGGAAAACATCTCTGGGAACATGAATTAATTTGTAAAGAAACTGTACTATCCAGCACATTATATTGCCTATTACCTCAAAGAACATTTCTTGCCATTCTGTGTCTACTTAGAGGGCCTATTTACTTGGAAGCAGTGTTGCACTACTTAAGCTCCTTCTTTAAAATATTGTAAAACTGACAGACCATTATTTACCCCTACAAGGTAATCTAGATTTTAAATAGCTAAGAGACCATAATTGCTATAAGACGCATTTGAAAGTTGTAATCACATGCAGCTCTTTGTAACTAAATTATGCTTTTGCTAACTTTTTTTTATTGACTCTTACTTTCAATTAGAGGATATAAATCTTATGGAGTATTGGATTCTAATACATAAGTAATTAACAATTATGTCTATGTTCTTTCACTTGAACTAACTAATATGTGAACACAGACAGGTTAAATAGTAAACAATGACCATCTTACCGCCACCCTCAAATATGGGAGTTCTTTAATTGGCAGTTTCCACAGTTATAAGGGACTGATCCAAAGCTTAATGAAGCAAATAGGAGTTTTTCTATTGACTTAAGGAGCTTTGTATGAGGCACCAAGGTCCAAAGGTATTTGGATGGTAAGTTATAAGGGGAGAAGAGATAAGTATGTGTTTTCAGGACCAAAATCATGATGGTTTGGCTGAAAGAAATTATCTTTCAGAGTCAAACTGAGGGAGATGTACTGCCTCTACAGTACCCAGTAGTCATTTGTCTTTTGTTGTCCCAGTGTGTCTATTGATCTTCTAGCACCGCCTCACTTATCTGTAGTATCAGAGTATCTAATCCCTCATTTGGATTCTCAGACTGGCACTTGGACACCTAAGGGCATAGACAACTTGTGCCTCCCCATACGGGGCTGGGAGGTGCATGTGGGGCCAGTGCACAATCTAAAGGGGAGGACATGTGACCTCCCAGCCAGGGAGAAGTGGCTCTCAGGCAGAAGTGGCTCCATCCGGCTCCCTATCCAGCTGCCAGGGAGAGCAGTTGAATGTGCTGGGTGGGGAGGTGCAGGGAGAGAAGGACAGAACCCTTCTCCTTCCCAGCCCCCGGCAGGTCAATCTGGGGGGATACTTCTACACCCCCCATACCTTCCCTACAAGTCACCTCTTGACTGGGAAAATGTGGAAATGAGCACCTCAGCCTAACGTAGACCCCAGTACTGCAATCAGCTCTGCATGGGTGGGCTTTGAAGGATGGTTAAATCAATTATTTTGTTTGCCATAGTTTTAGTTTAATGTTTTAACTAAGTCAGGAAGCTCAGAAAGGGATCAAAAAAAGGGAAGATGCACTATAGAGTAAATCCTCCAGGAAACTAAGAGATGCCATTCTTCATGCAGTCTTTAGTTTTCTGGGGCACACTTCCTTCTGGAGCAGAAACAAAGCAACCCAGGACAGGGCAGTCACGGACTACAGCTACACAGAGCAGTAGAAAGTTTGTTACCTCATTTCTGTACACAGCTTCTATTCACAATAAAGGGTTTATCTTGACACTGTTCTGCTCACTATAAAAATATCACAGGCTACTGCACCCACAAGAAGTCCCACAGACTTAACCAGCGGTTCCTTCAGGCAGATCCAGTTGCAGGATCAGGGTCTAGGCACTCAAGCATGAAAACTGGTCTCTCTTAGAGCCAGATTATCAGCCAGTTACTCTCACTGGAGAGCAGTTACTTATTCAAGAGATTAACACTGGGCCATTTGAATGAGAAACTTCTCAGAAACATGAGTAAGGGGCTCGCTATCTGGCCCTAAGAGAGAGTCCAACTTTCAAGATAACCCTGGTTTTGATGGGACTACTTTTGTAAGCTCACTGCTAGGGGAAGGGGTTCACAATCTGGCCCTTTGTTAGGGGCGGCGGGGGAGGGAGAGGCGGGAATGTAATCTATGTCCCCCAGTCTATATGAAACTACACCATCTTGTGGTGGAAAGGAATGCAGGATGGGCAGGCACAAGAGCTACCTGTGGGAATGCAATCACCCTTCCCATTGCTATGTCAGCTGTCTTACATCCTGAACTCCAGCAATATTTGCATTCTAGTCCTGGGCGCCTCTGAAAACACTGGCATTTTTGTTGAATTGTGTTGTTGTTTTGGAGATGTACTTGGCAATGGTTACTAAGGACAATTGCAAGATTAACAATTTATTTTCACATGTTAAATGTAATCTCCACCAACATGTGCACTCAAGTGTCTAGAGTAGAGTAAATTTTTTTAACGTATTAGCTACATGAGGTATTTTAGGAGAATCTAATTTCATGCAATTATTAATGTGCCTTTTCTAAATCAGAACCATTAATTCTGTTTACATAAAATATATGTATCATTAGCATCAGACTTTTTTTCTGGAAGTCCGAGGCAGTTTTAGAAAGAGTGAGACTTGTAACACTTTATAGTGAAGTTCCATTTTTTTCATAAAGGTTTAATAAATTATTCCTGTTATAGACATGAATACCATGCATAATAAATGGTTGTGAGCACATCATTAGAAGGAGGTAACGATAGATTGTTATATGCAGCCTATTTACCTTTTTGACACTAATAATCTATAACAATTTATTAATCATTTATTACTCTTTATAAACTATTTATGAATGGAACCTTAATATAAAGAGTGACAAAAAGACTATTTCTTGGAAAAGGTGCAGCACTGATATCCCTCAATTTATGCATAATATAAGTGTGGTATGTCCAAAGCATTGCCAATTCCCCGACCCTGCCTTTCCACATTTGCTCCCAATGTACTTCTAAACAGTTTTTGATGGACTCCCTCTGGGTATGACAAAAGTCTGCATATCTATTCAGTACCCAGAACCTCTGCTGAGGTCAAGTGTGTTAGTTAATGCCAACTAGTATGGTGCTTTTTGTGATATGGACTCCTGTTATCTAGTATCTACTATATATCGATTGACTCATTTCATGTATGCCACCCAATGCAGCATGTACTTTTTTGATAATTACTTTCAGCAACAATTACCTGTGATTTTGACTTTCATGTGAAATGGTTCATATATCATTACCACTCTCCTGATTCATTCAGTCTCATTCTCAGCACAAATTTAGAAAATAAGAACATAAGAACGACCATACTGGGTCAGAACAATGTTTCATCTAGCCCAGGATCCTGACTTCTGACAGTGGCTAGTGCCAGATGCTATGAACAGAACAGTGCAATTGCTAAGTGATCCATCCCTTGTCATCCAGTCCCAGCTTCTGGCAGGCAGAAGCTTATGGAAACCCAGAGCATGGGGCTGCGTCATGGACCATCTCATCTAATAATCATTGATGAACCTATCCTCTGCAAACTTTACAGAATTCTCTTTTTGAACTTTTCTGAGTTTAATTTATATGAAAGGTATGTAAGAAGGAAAATGTTTCCTTACCTAACAGAGCTGCTGCCAACATCAAGATCCTGTGCAGTTACAGCACCTATTATGGTCCCAACAGGAGTATCCTCATAAACCTCCATGGTGTACATAGGCTTGCTGAAAACTGGAGGTTCAGCCACATCCAACACATTGATCTTCACAGTGGCTGTATCTTTGAATGGACCCACAGAGTGGAATCGATGATCAAGATGCACATTGGAGGCCTCTACTTTAAAGGTATATGCCTTTTTTGTTTCAAAGTCTAACGGCTGTGGTAAGGACAGACAAAAAACATCATCAGATCTGGCAAAATAGCTTTGTAAAAGTCTCTGCAGACTGTACAGTTTAACCTACTACTGATGTATCAGAGATTGGCAAACTTAATTCCCATGTGTTCTCAGCAGATTAGAGATCCGTCCAAATAGTTGGATTATATTATTTATTATTAGCATTATGGTGGCTTCCAACTAAGCCCAAGTTCACACAGGAAAGTTGGGGTAGAGCTGGGAATTGAACCAGAATCTTCTGTATGCCACTCTAGTATTTTAAACCCAAGCCCCATTTTTCCTTTCACCACAAAGATCTACAGAAAGAACAATTATTGTGGAAATGGGTCCAAACCAAAATCCTGCTGTGTAGAGATGGGTGCAAACCAAACTTTAGTGTTTGGCTTGGAATCTCAACCCAGACCTGAATTCTTCTTTTTATTCTGAAAAAAAGCCAGGAACACCCAACAAACCTGAAGAATTTGAGTAGCGGATGTAGTCAAAATCCAGATTTTAATTTTGCAAATTGGCAACAGCTCTAACCTATAGTGGACTGAATGCAACATGGCAGTTTGGGTACAGTAAGCTATAGTTGCTTGACAGAGCTACATACTAAAACGGGACTACTTTGATTTGAATTTATTTCATTATAAAATAATCTAGTGTTCTTGGTTTTAGTAGAGTGACCACGGATATCTCTTCTGTGCATTATTGCAGTGATATTCTGTGCATTATTGTACTCATATCTAGTCAGAAAGATACAGAAGCTTTACTATCAATACAGAATTTGGCGGGATTGCCTCTCAAGCTTCTAGCATTTTACTGAAACAGTCTTTTCCTGATGTTTAGATAATACTGGCATCTAGTGGCTTTTAGTTATAATAGCCAAATTAGAAAATTTCAGTTTAGAGGGATATGGTATTTGAAGAAAAACACTAGGTTACAACTGTAGGATTGAAGTAAGAATTGTTTCTTTATTTCATTTCCATCATCATAACCATCACTACATTGTCTCCCAATCAGTTTTCATTTCTAGCATGGGTTTAAATGAGTCTGCCATTTTCTGCCCTTGTCACAACAAGACTATAATTGGCCAGAGGCTGGGCTGGCATAAATAGGAGTAGTTCCGTTAAAGTTAATGGAGTTATGCTAATTTACACCAGCTAAACACATTGCATAATGGTTTTAAATCCTTGTGAAAGTCTCTATATTTTAAACATACTATATGGGCAAGCTTTTCAAAGCTGGGGACTTAATGATAAGTCTATATATGGCATGTAAATAATCAAACTTGAAAACTCTGACTATGGTATGCTGCTCATATCAAACTGGGCTGTCTTCATTCAGGAAAAAATGCCATAGGAGTCAGTGTGAATGTCGCCTGGTTAAGGACTGCAGAATTGGCCTGACAGGGACCACTTGTAAAGCATGGGCCTAAAATAAATATTCAGAAGTTTTACTTTCGTTCCCCTCCAGTGCCACCTCAACAACCCCATATTCCAGGTTGAATGAAACATTTTTCTCAAACCCAAATGAAACATTTACATTTCATTTTGAGCATTTTATATAATGTCTCTAACTTTTTTAAATAAATTTGAAAGAAAATTGAAAACAAAAATTGTTTTGAACCAAAAAATCAAAAGTTTTTTTTATTTTTATAAAATGTCAAAATGAATGTCTTGATCAAGATATTTTTTTATTACTCCAATGAGTTAGCAACAGCAATGTGAATTTGCAAAAATGTTTGTGTTACTGAATCTGCATTTTTCACCTAGCTCTAGGCAGGAATAGTGTTGGGACCCAAAGAAGTTATTTGTGTTGCAGATGGCCCTATCTGACTGGATGTCTGCTTCACCTTTTATCTGTGGCATAGTGAGTCTGTACTATGGACTGCCCAGAAACATAAACTGTACTGAGTTGAAAGAGTCAAAATAATACATTTTATAGTACTAATAAATACACTAGTGATGAATGCACCATTTCAGACAAAATACAAATGGCCCAAATGGTAGCATCTTCCACTATCTAATCATGGAAACACTGCATTTCAAAGACTGCCTGCCAAATAAATGTAAATAGGATTTATATAGGCCAAAGTATGTCTGCAGATGCCAACTGACTCAGATTTTAGGTTTTGTTTTTGTTTTTTTTGTTTTTTGTTTTTTTGTAAATATCATTTTGGACAAGAAAGAAACAAGTGCAATAAGGTGTGGAAGCTTTTAAGCATCATTAGTTGTTCCCTGGCCTCATTCCTCCTCATCTAGCTTCTTACATACCCAAAGTGCTCTCAGAAAACTCTAGAACGGGCATTGGAAAGATTTGCTTTACAACCTGTAGCTCTATGTAAATGAGATTGCTTGCAGACCTCAACCATGCAGATAATTAGTGCAAGTCTTACTATACACCTCAAATCCTGACATCCAGTTGACGTATTGGGCGTCTGTCAGAAAAGTTGATGGCTGAATATCCTCGAGTTGCCTAGTTCCCAGACTAGATTTCTATAAACTTTTCAAGTTTTATAAGGTCTGGAATGTAGTTCCTTGGTATTGTTTTTGTGGTTGCTTCTCACATCACAAAAGAAGGTGTATATAGTGCCCTACTCCTGACAGTCAACTGTAGTTTGTTAAGGTATTCTAGCTGCCAAAAAAATTTCACATCTGTGCTGCCACCTGGTGTCTGATCTATGTAACTAAACCCTATTACGCACATAAAGTTCTTAGTGTTAGTAAACTAGTAACTTTGATGTTAAAGGGCTCCGAGCACAGCAGAATTTGCATTTGATAAATATTTAGTTCCTCAGCTAGTTTTTCCTAAAAGATTCCCCAGTCAAATCTCTATTTCTAATGTGATGATTAAAATGCTTTAAAATTCATGAAAGAAGTTAATAGAGACAAAAAATGAGGTTTTATTAAAAAGCCAGGGTCTATGGAAGTTTTGCTAAAAATCTGTAGAGTTGAATATGTAATGAGCTCCTTTCTACAGTTTTTTTTTAAACCTATTGAAAATTCTTATCTGTACCATAGACGTCTATTAACTTCAAACAGACCGTTACAAAAAACCTGCCATAAAGAAAGGCAATCATTTTGCTTCATTTCATAGGATTTTTCCCATAAGGGAATGACAGTTCTGCTAGCACCAATGTGGCTATTTTTTCAACCATGTAGCTGTAGAGTTATTATGGGAGCATTTTGTAATGATCTCCTGTCAGTCTCATAACAAAGGAGTTTGGCTCTCTTGGCAGGCCCTGTCTTTCTTCTCTCTGTTTCGGCTATTAGCTACTGTATACAGACTCTTAGTAAAGCACTATCAGTGTATGCAGAGCTGTGTATAGCAATATCACGTTGTAAATACTAAAATAAAATAACACATAATGACAAACCACACTATTTAGCTTCATAGGAGGTACCAGGAACTGGTTTAATTAGTGTGAACAGGAAAGCACATCAACCCCTCTGATTTGAAAGTAGAGGTATTTTGAAATATTACTGCTTCCCTTACCCCACATGGAAGTGAAGGAATACTGACAAATAATACTTTAATGTAAACTGTGTAAGGAAAATGCAACAGAGATTTTTTCCTCCCCAACTAGAAGGTTGTCCAAAATTCTAAAAAAAGAAAAGGAGTACTTGTGGCACCTTAGAGACTAACCAATTTATTTGAGCATGAGCTTTCGTGAGCTACAGCTCACTTCATCGGTGAAGTGAGCTGTAGCTCATGAAAGCTCATGCTCAAATAAATTGGTTAGTCTCTAAGGTGCCACAAGTACTCCTTTTCTTTTTGCGAATACAGACTAACACGGCTGTTACTCTGAAACCAAAATTCTAAAGTTGCAAAACATGCTTACTGAGTTGTCTTGATAAGGATGACATAGGTGGGAAAATAACTGTATGTATTCATCTCATTCTCAGAATGAGAAAAATAAGAGCTCACAAAAAGTGCTGAACAGGCAGCCTCATGACCTCCAATATTTATCCATAGAACAAGTACAGCATGACACAGGCAGAACAAGCTTCCCCCAAACTGCCACATCCATATTTCACAGTTCTGTCATGGATGGGATGGTGGGCCAAGGTTTGAATGAACATAAAATGTGATCTGTTG
The DNA here is from genome assembly GCF_965140285.1 of Lepidochelys kempii. Classification (NCBI taxonomy): domain Eukaryota; kingdom Metazoa; phylum Chordata; order Testudines; family Cheloniidae; genus Lepidochelys; species Lepidochelys kempii. The sequence goes on along the minus strand of NC_136381.1, from coordinate 130,722,631 downwards.
AGTCTGCCAACAAGGAAGTCAATGCGCTCTCATTGGGATGATGTGTTTTTGTAATGTCTCAACAACTGATCCACAAAAATGGGCTGAGACCACCAACTTTAACACAGACTTCCAAAATATCTGTCGGATGTTAACTGTTTTTTTTTTCTTTGTTTTCTTTTGTTTCAGTAACTACTGACTTGCACTGGATTTGAAATAGTAAAAATAAAAATAAAAGTGATAGGGCATGCTGGTCTGTTAAGGAAGATTCCAGCTCCAGCACTGTCCTACGTTTCTGATGAGTGTGCAGAACGAGCAGTATGCTAGGAGCTCTCGTCCAAGGGACAGCTAGGAAATGTTAGCAGTTACCTCCAGGACTGATGAAAAGGAACAAGATGTACATATGAGCTCCATTCCCTCACAACAGGGAGAGAAGAAGCAGCAGAAGGAGTTCTTGGTCTTGGGTGGCAGCTTTAGAAGGATCTGAAGCCACATGGCCAGGGTAAAGCAGCCTGGAGATGGTTTGCTTTCAGTCACCCACAGGAAGCCAGGAACAGGAAGGGGTTGGGGCTTATTGTTTATGATGCACTTTTGTGGTTTTGATCTTTTTGCTAAGACCTCAGAAAATGTCAAGGACTTTAGACAGAGGTGAAGGAAGTGACCTTGAGCAGAAGAAACAGTTTAATATCTGGACTAGATGCCAGCTTCCTTTTAGGGACTTCCAGATGGAATTGGACAGAAGCTCTGCTTCACTCAGTTCACCAAGGTGGACACAGATGCTCAGTATTTGAAAGCCTGTGGCCCGGGCAAAGAATGAGACAGGAAAGGGGTTGATTTTGTTCTTTGATATATTTGGACTGTCATTATTCCAGAAAGGTGTGGCCTAGTTAAAATGGAGTGTTAATCCAACTTCCCAGTGAGAGCAAGTGAGGAAATGGTTGCATTCCCATGACTATAAGGTAAGATCTTGTGACAATGTGGCACATCAATGTTTGTTTTTGCATGCAATGTGATAAGAATGTAGTTAATCAGCCTTGTAATAATGAATTACGAGCAAAATTTATACAGAGGGTATACAGTAACAACTAGAATGTTTAAAGTGAACTGGTGGTAATAGATGTCTAACCAAAGGATAAATTTCCCACTCATCTATACGGAACTCAAAAAATGTTACTAGCCCATACAAACTCCTGCAGTAAGAGTTTCAATTCTTGAACTGCTACCAAACCCAACCCCCCCGCTTCCTCCCCAACCAACCAACCAAAAAAACCTGGCAACACTGGCTGATTTGGTCTTTGGAGACTCAAGAGCTCCACTTCCTGTTTTTGATCACTTCATTAGCTTTGTATCTTTTTGATGACCACCATCATCTTTCTGACAGCATTCTTTGCTTTATTGTGGGTATCTACCTATGCCAAAGGCTTGGCATGTCTACTCCTCCTTGTTAAAATATGAAGTCTCCCCATATTACACACACATGGACAATCCTCTCTTACAACTGACTGTCTGTGCTGTGCTGAGTATCAGTGTCTGCAAAAACCCTTGACATTCCCTTGGGTCACATTAGTTTACAGGTTTTAAGCTCTCTTGTAATATATCCTGGGACATGTACACGTGTCCTGTTATTAACAGGCAGCACAGCTTATTGGTTAATGAAGCCTTTTGCTTTTTTGTTACTGTGAGAATTTTTAAAAAGGGAAATACACCTTTGAAGTGCAGGGAAGTAGTGTATTCCAGAAATGGCCTTACAGTAATCATATTATCTGTGCTAGCGAAATAATGGCTGATTTGGTAGTTCAGAATTTCTGGTTGTTTTATAATCACTTTTTTTTTTAATGCCCATTTTTTTGTCGATGGTCTTGTTTCATATACTCAGTGGTATGTGATGCTTACTGGAAGAAGTTTTAGATACTCTGGGAGCTCAGGTGCAAATTCCATAGGTCTGACTCAATATTCATCCTTCTGAGGTAAATAAACGTAGTGCTGTACAGCTTGGTTCTTTCAAGTGTCTCTTGATACTTGCTGTGGTGATTAAGGATCCCCTATCAGTTCTGGTAAGATTAGGGGTTTGTCTTGATGTCACAGGGAAATATATATTAGAGAGACAAGATGGCTGAGTTAACATTTTTTTATTCGGCCAACTTCTGTTCATGGACCTTGGTCCTCCAGGCTGGGGGTTAGGCACAGGGCTAACAACCCTCTCCCGTAAAAAAAACAAATATGTTACGGGAACAGCAACAGAGAAATCTACCATTACTGTGTGTGATGGCCTTCAGGAGTCAATGACCCGTATGACTGCCAGTGGTGAAAGACGAAAGGAAGCTACTGGCAGGAAGACTGAAGTGCTCAACACCAAGACAAAAACCAAACTTGTTTTTTGTAATGTACGGACAATGTATGAAACAGAGAAGCTAGCTCAGGTCACAGCAGAGATGAGACGCTACAGCTTACACATCCTGGGTGTCCGTGAGATGGATGGGATCAGGAAGATTAACAACTGCCTTGGGAGAAACTTTGCTGTATTCTGGATGAGATGATGGACAACACCATAAGGGTTTTTGAAGAAGGAATCTTTTGAAGAAGGAAGTAGAGCATTTCCTGCTTGAATGGAAGTCCATCAGCAGAAGACTTATGAGAGCCAGACTGAAAGGGAAACATAATAACACCCTGATTCAGTGCTCTGCTCCAACAAATGACAATGATAGAGAAGTAAAGGACAAATTCTAACTTACATTACAAGCGGAGTTAGAGAGAGTACCATGCCACAACCTAACTATTGTCATGGGACACCTGAATGCCAAGGTCCGTAAGGACAACACAAAGACGGAGCAATTGGAAGACATGGGTGTGGCATCATGAATGAAAACAGAGAGAGGCTTTTTGATTTCTGTAATATGAATGACCTAGTCATCCGTGGAACCCTATTTCAACATCGTGAAATTGACAAGCTGACATGATGTTCTCCAAATGGCAGAGATAAGAACCAGATTGATCATATAATGATCAATGGCAAATGGCGATGCTCACTGACAGATGTGAAAGTGAGAAAGGGTGCAGATGTTGGCAATGACCACAACCTTGTGACCTAAAACTGAGATGTGTGGTCCACCAAACAAGGGGCATAGACGTTATGACATTCACAAACTAAAGTTCCCTGAAATACAGAAAGCCTTCATTCTGCAGCTAAAGAACAGGTTTCAAGCACTTGCAAACGTTGATAAAGAGGAGGGGAATGAAGATGAGGCGATCAACAAGAAGTCAGACAAAGTAATAGCAATTTATACACAAAGCAGTGAAGCCTGTCTAGTCTACAGGCAGAAGAGAAGGAAGGAGTGGATTACACCCAGCACATGGAATGCCATAAAAACCAGACTAACCCTGAAGAAAAAAGTTTTAGACACAAAATCCCAGAAGCTGAAGGACAAATACTGTGAGCAGTATAGAAAAGTGCACCAGGAAGTCAAATGCCTTGTGAGAGCACACAGACAACATTATATTGATAATGTGGCAACACAAGCAAAGGATGCAGCTGCTCTTGGTGAACAAGAAACAGTCTACAAAATGACATGGCTTATCAGTGGTAAACAGCAGACACCAAGAAACACTCTCATCAGGGACAAACTAGGCCACCTAAATAACAGAAAAAGAACAAGAAATGCGCTGGACAGATCATTTCAAAGAATTGCTGAATGGGGAGCCACCTAAAGAGGAAACAAACATCCAGGAGTCAGAAGAAGATCTTGATATCAACACAGACACCCCAACTAAGGAAGAGATCATTCAAGCCATCAAATCCTTAAAAAATGGGAAAGCTCCTGGCAAGAATAGCTTGCAGAATGCAGAATTATTCAAGTTAAATCCTGAGTTAGCAGCATTTATCCTGGCCCCTCTATTTACATCAGTCTGGGAAAGGGAAAAAGCGCCGGATGAGTGGACCATTGGGGTTATAGTGAGGATACCAAAGAAAGGAACTCCCTGTGATTGTAATAACTGAGGTGGTATCACACTTTTATCTGTGCCAATCAAAGTATTGTGTAAGATCATAGTCCAGCATATATCAGAGGCAGTCGATAGCATTCACAGAAAACAGCAAGCTGGTTTTCAAAAACAGCATAGATGCACAGAGCAGACTTTTACTCTAAGAAACATAATAGAACAATACTTAGGATGGCAACGGAAACTCTACATACATTGCATAGACTCTGAGAAGGCTTTTGATAGCATTCACAGGACCAGCTTTTATTTCAACTTTATATGCAGTATTGATCACAGTGAGCTCAATTTTGAAGTGAAAACAGGAGTATGTCAGGATTGTGTCATGTTTGCAATCCTCTTCAGCATTGCCATTGACTGGGTAATGCAGCGTACAACAGAAGACATGTCAAGAGGCATTAAATGGACACCCTTCTCATCCCTTGAAGACCTAAACTTTGCAGATGATCTCACTCTCCTATCACATACCCAATGCCACTGTGCTGGCTGTACAACAATGTAAGTTAGGTAGACTTAATTTTGTAATGTATACTTGCCCTCAGTACATTTCCCAGACCTGAAGAAGTGCTCTGTGTAAGTTTGAAAGCTTGTCTCTCTCACCAACAGCAGTTGGTCCATAAAACATATTAACTCACCCACCTTATGTCTCTATAAAATGATAGTCACTATCTATGAAACAGACACATTTACGTGCATAGAAATGAATAATTGTATGTCTAACTACTAATATTTATGAATTGTTTAAAAAGCTGATTGATTAGGATGTTGTTTTTAAGCCATAAGGAATTCCCCCCTACACACACTTTTTAGGTTCATTGCTTTCATTTTCCTTGGAGCTATTCCTATACCAACCACACAGTGGTGCTAAATGCCAATAGAAGCCTCTGACTTGCAGAATGTAACATAATCTGTTTCTTGTTTATAGAATGATCACTGTAATAACTAAGCTTATACACCAGATCATATCTTAAAGCTAAATGGTCAGCAACGCCATTCCGAAATTTAAGATGTGCACCTATTCCATATAAAAAGCATTGGCTTACAAAATCCAGCTAGTGCCAGAGAAGCACAAAACTCCCTCTCCTTGTCAATTCACTTTGAATACTGAAGAGAAAAACCTGGCATGTGTCCTTTCCACCAGCAAATACAGCTTTTCACCCAAACAAATTTACAAAGACTTGTTCAGCAAGACATTTTTCATTTACATATAGAAATTGCACCATTTAAGAGAAAAAGCTGTATGTGGTGAAGGAGAACTTCTACCATGGCAAATTTTTCATGACAAATAAAAACAAGTTTTACAAATAGCATGACTGTGTTTTGATACAGCTCAAACTAGTGCTGAACTACAGCAGTGGCCCAGAGATGTTAATAGACTGTGATACAAGAAGCAGAGAGGGGAAAGCAAACTGGCTTTTTAAGGAGACAATAATTGTTTTGGTTAAGTGGTGGTACTGAGCAGCTGCTTCAGCAAATTGTGATTTTTTTAGTCAAATAGTTACTGGAGTCCTAAAGATGAGCCTGAATGTTAATAGGTCCCAATTTAGCAAAATACTGAAGCATATGCCTAACTTTAAGCATTTTAAGTAGTCCTGTTGAGTCTGAGAATGTACTTTGAAGTTTTAATGTTGAGCTTCACAACAACTAGGCCCATGTGCGTAGTCCCATTGACTATATGAGTAGTGAGCGTAACACACATTGTGTCAGATCTCTAAGGGCATTGTGAATGCTCAGCACCTCTGAAAATCAGGACCTAGATCAGAATCCAGTAAAACAGTTGAGATTGTGCTTAATTTTAAGTCTCCAGGTATTCCATGGAAGTCCACTAAATAAGTGTCCTGATTTAAAATACATAAATAGATAAAGTTGCTGATAAAATTCATGAATAATTTTACAGGCTATGTGATGGTCCTTTAAAAAATATGTTCCTTAGTGTAAAGACTAACTAGTATGAAAGGCTAGTGTGTTTGCAAGGGATTTCATTGTGCATATAACAATACAGTAACTACTAGTATCCCAGATAGAGGCAATGCAGATTTGTTGCTTGGCTTGTACTGAGAATGCTCAGTAACATCTGCTGCACTCTTTCTCTCCCCCCTCCCACTATCAGCAGGTGGGAGTCTGCATAAAAAAATGCAGATGAAGAGCCTAATTGCTATATTTCATAGGAACAATGCTAAGCCAAACTTCAACATGGAATATATTAGCACCCTTTTACTGGGACAATATTCCAGTTAAAATACTCATTCCTGAACATAAATAGAGAGTGTGTCTCACTCCCTGGTCACAGCATATGTGTGCACTCCTTATAACAAACAACTAAGGGAGCAGCAAGTTTTCCGCACATCTGAAAATCATGTTGCTCTTATTTATGACCCCTCCAGTAAAGCACCTAAATCAATGCACAACTTTAAGCTTGTGAATCTTTAAGCACCCGAGCCACTGAAGTCTGAAGGGATAAATCAATGGGAATTTTACCTGAGCAAAGTCATACAAAGGGCAAAATGCAGGATCAGGGCCTATGTAAAGGCATCCTTCAATGGAGGGCCCTGCACTCTGGAATTATTCCTTTTGCATTACTTCATACTACAGATCCAGAATTCTTGATCTTCAAAGCCTATCTCTAAGTTCAGGCTCTTTCTGATGGGGAAGATTGAGAGGGGATAGGGTGTTTTTGTTTTTTTTTTTTTGGTTTGTTTTTGTTTTCCTATTCAGTGCCAAAGTTCTGTTGCTTGCATTAGGTAATGTTGATTGGCCAATGTATTACAGTGGGGATGTTTTTTATTGTTGTAAATGCATTCAGAAGATAACAGGTAACAGGTTGACAATGCAAAGGATAAAATAAGTAAATACAGCAAAAATAGTGTGGAGACCAACAAATAATCAGGATTTACCTGTGTCCATGATTTTTTTTTTATGAGACATTAACCTCTTCCTCACAAGCCAGTCTTGAAGTAAAGTTGGTTAAAATGTGGGATTTCCAGTTTGTGGGAAATTCTTTATTTTTGAAATTTGTCTTTGTTTCATATTAGAATGAATCCATTTAAAAAAAAAATTCCCATGAACCAGAAATCCCCCAACACACAATTCTGTTTTGGAAACACCAACAGATGGTGTTTCCGGAATGAAATCTGCTCCCTGGGAAGCTGAGAGCTGCTGAATGAAATTGACATTCTTGTTAATTTCACAGCTGCCCCAGACCCCTAGGCTCTGGGCTCTAATAGCTCCAAGAGCTCTGGCTAGAGCTAGGGTTCTCAGGGCGTTCAGCATCCCTGCTGTGGAGCTGGGAGCCAACCCCCAGTTACAGCTTGGGCTGCTATGACTTTCAGGAGTGATGGTAACAACATGGGAGGCCTCTCTGTCCCAGAGCCCGGGGGGAGGGGGGGGTTGAGTGGCCAGGCTCTTTGCCTTTGCAGTCTTCAAGGAAACCTTTTGTCAATTTCACTGTGGAAGTGAAATACACAAGAGCCTTACAGAAAAGCAGTCAGGGAGCCTTTCTTCTTGACACCCCTCCTCCCCCCAATAAAATAAAATAAACAGAAAATTGAAATTTGTTGGCCAAACTGAAATTCTCTCAGAGAAAAAAAAATAGTTTTGTGAAAAGGGGACATTTTTCATCAGAAAATCATTGTAAAAGAAACAAAAAATTGACCACCTCTACATGGAAGCAATTTAAGATGTTATCTACACTGGACTTTATGTATGTATGTGTTTATTTGCACTAGTGCAGTTGTATCAGTGCAAACCCTTCTGCGTATGTGTTGCTCCAGTGCGGGGGGGGGGGAATCAAATAGTGTAGCCTATCCCCGCTTCAAATGTCTTTGCACAAGTGTAGTGTGTATACACTGTAGTGCATCTGCATTGCTGAAGCTACAACTTTGTGCAAACTACTCTTCCTTCCCTCACACACAGCATAGTAGAGGCTTAAAAGCAAACCCAGGGCCGGGGAGAATTTAATCTTATCTAAAGCCTACTATGCCTGCTCAATTTTTTTCCCAGTCAATCGTTTATACTCATTATTGGTTCAAACTTGGCATCTGGTGGCCCTCACTGTGTTTTCACAAGTGTGACCGTTCAAAATGTAGCTGTTTTTGAAGTATCTGCTGAGGCAAAAGGGTAATCAGAATTTTCCTAAAGAGAGAGAGATAATTTTCCAATAATTCATCAGTTAAAAATGACAAAAGAGATTATATACAAACTTTTGCAAATGAAGAAGGAAAAAAAGGGTGTCCTGGAAATGACTAGGTATGGAAATGAAAGCTTGAATGTAATGCCACGGTGGCCAGTAAGAGAGGAAGTCCCACAAGGTGGAATGGCCCTTAAAGTTACGTAGTCTTAGCCCCAGCTGTGGCTGATTATCTACCTCCCAGGTGATGGCTTGAAGCCAGGTACGGGTTTTAAACTGAAGATGACCTGCTTCTTCCATTAAAGGTCAACAAAAGATTATAGTGGAAGAGAGACCAGCAGGGAACAAAACACCATGGTTGAAGAACCTGGAAGGGGGTTCTCTACGCCAGCTAGGTGGAAGACCTGGTTGGAGAAACCTATGGCATAGGCAGAAGCAGAAGCCTTATTGGGAAGAGGCTACAAAACTCATCTTGTATAAATTAATAAAGTAAAACAATGTCAAAATCATAGCAAAATGTTTTGATTGACCTGGAATTCCATATTTTCCAAAATTTCATATTGTGGGAAATTTTCATTTTTTGTTGTGAATTGGAAGTATTTTTTTTTAAATGTCAAAATGAAGTATGGAAATGTTGGTTCCTGATCATCTCTAATAATTAGTACATAAACAAAACTCATGCATCACAGGTCATTGTTGATTGAGTGTGACATAAGAGGTGAAATTCTGGCTCCACTGATGTCCATGGAGTCTTTGCCACTGATTTCAATGGGACTAAGATTTCACCCTATATGTCACGTATCATGTTTAGTTGTATGATTCATTTTCAAATTTCAGCCACTAGATTTTTAGTAAATGAATACCTTTTTCAGTTTGATGACCCCTTCCTGGGTGTTCTCATCTGTGGTGATGTCAAATAAATTCCCTCCATCTCCTGGGACGACGTTGTATTCAATTTCTGCGTTTTTCCCAAAGTCAGGATCCACAGCTCTGATTCTTCCAATGGCTGAACCAACAAGTGAGGACTCGGGTACTTTCAAATGGAAGATACCTGAGAGAAAGTGTTAAACAATAATTTGGGGGAGTTTACACAATACACCTGATCAGGAAAAAGCATCCTGTATCAAAATAAACCAGCCTTTGTAAAGATGGTGTGTTCACAACAAGATCAGGTTAGAAAAAAACATGTAGCATGACAAGTTAAACATGGCACAGTTAAGTTCCAAGAGCCCCAAATATGGGTTTACGAACCCTGGAGAGCTTAATTGTATGTTTTAATCGTATGTCTACATCATTGACTCTTTTCAATTTGTAGTTAGTGCATGTTCATGAGCATTACTACATAGTCTATTGAAGATGTTTTAATTAATGCAAGCCCTGTGGCCTGAAGACTTAGACTGAAAGGACATCACTGTAAGCATCTGTTGGTGAAATGGGAGTGTCCCAGAGGTGCTTAAGAGCTGGGACTTCACTGGCCAGGGAGCTGGAGAGCTGGCATCAGTTGGAGAGCAAAGCAAGTAGACGGAAAGGGTCAGGCCTCCTTTTACATTTCAGTTTTGTGACGGTTTGGGGCATTGTGGTTAAAATTCAGTTACATTTTGACTATGGGGGATAACCAAATGGAATTGACATAGTTGGGAAATGCAAGGCCAAGACACTGACATTAAATATTCCTGGGCCCACCCTAACTGACACTGCTGTCAGGCACTATTGGGTCAGGGAGCCTGGATAGAGCAGAAGAAGAGACAGAGAGAGAGTAAAAAGACTGTTGTCTGCTTTTGGGAGAGCCTGTCTAGTGGTAAGGGCTCTGTCAAAGTCCTAGATCTCAATGATGTCTCTTTAAGAGCTGAGCCAAGCCTGCTGTATTTGCGGAGTGTGCAGACACTGGTGGCAACTTCAAGGCAGTAGCGGCAGCATGGTGGCAACAGATAGTACAGGACAGCAGTGGCAGTAAATGGTGCCAAGTGGCAGCAACTGCAGCAATTGTTCTGTGGCAACAGATGGCTCAGAGTTTTGGTGGCCCCTTTATCCATCCATTTCACAATGATGGCTAATGGAAAAATATAGCAGCACTAAGATTTCACCCTGTCACCTTAAATACCAGTGGAGTACCGTATTCAATAAATAGGGCAGCAGATTTGTTACAGTGGGGAAAAAAAAGTCAGATAGTGTGATTTTTTTTTCTATTTGTCCATGACATTTTTTTCTGTCTGTGACTCACCGCATAGCAACATATGCTTTTCGGCCCCTGTCCCATGATGCTCAGCCTAGCTTCCCACTCTGGGCATTGTGACTTGATGCACCAGGTCACACCACCACTCAGGTTTGGTCAGGCCTCCCTCTGTCATGACAGGGAGGGATGAGGGGCAGATCAAATCTGAGCCCGCACTCCTGTTAGATTACAATGTCTGGAGCGAAGACCTGTGCCCAGCCCCACAGGAGGTAGGAGTGACTCGCCAATTGTCCCCTATCATCATGTCCAGGCTGAGATTAGGGTTGTGGTGCCAGGAGCGGAGAGTGCTGAGTAGCGTGGTTGGTGTCCCCATGGTGAGATGAGGAGGAGGACATTCCTTATCAAATCAGGATAATTCCTTATCAAAATCAGGCAGCAGTCCCAGCACATGTATGACTCTTACTCAACTTACTGTGACTGCTCTGGGATTTTTGCTAAAAATCATCCCTACCAATAAGTTATGCAATTTCTAGAGCAACACACACACAGCTTTCAGGTATCAAAATATTAGCCCCCAGAGAGTGTTCTTTCTAAAATGTTAAGGCCAGACTTATAAAGCTCCAATTGTACACACCAGGGTTTTTTATTTTGTTTTTCATTTGAAAAACCAGACAACCATGAATCAAACTTCAATAGTCATTCATAATCACACCCACTTGTCTATGCCTATGCAAATTTTTCTCTCACAGAAAAAGGTGGCTTGGAACGGAGGCCAAAAATCTTAATTAATATACCTTTCATAAAAGGGCTTCTGAATGCATTAATTCCACCCTAACAAATGGCCTAATCCTGCTTCCCTTGAAAGCAATGGGAGTTTGGACATTGATTTCAGCAGGAGTAGGCCAGTAATCAGGACAATAAGGCTTAACTTGAGGCACTGCTGCTTGACTGAAGAGGAAGACATATGTCTATAACATTAAGCTTTAGCTTGTCTGCGGCATTATTATTATTTCTGACCCTTCAACAAAACCAAAAGAAGTTTTGGCTTTTGTGTTTTTTTATGATAGTGCTTGAAGCATGAAAATGGCCACAGCCTAAGGGCCACTATAGCTATAGTAGGCACTGCACAAACACAGAGTAGTAGATGGTCCCTGCCCTGAGGAACTTACAATCTATACATACCATCCAAACCCAGAGTTGCGGACGGGATATAACACAGAGAGTGAACTATGAGAGCGTGACAAATATCATGTTCGTGAAATGATTTTTTGGGGGGAGGAGTTAAGTTAGGAGGGAGACCAGCTAAAGGAAAAGGAAAAGGAGAGGGAAGAGAAGGGTGAGGGAATGGTCAGGGGAGAAGAGGGGAAGGTAAGGAGTGAAGCTCAGGTGTAGAGAGACCATTGGGGAGGGTTGGGAAGGAAGAAGGTTGGAGCAAACAGCCGATCAGCACAGGGCAGATAAAGACCACTTAAAATTGTTGAAAGTTCTCTGAATAATGTCTAAAGGTCCCTGTTCTGGCTGCCTGTGATCCTACCAGTTGCAGTCTCTGGGTGGCTCCTCTCTGAAATTTTTCCCCATAGATGCATGGCTGGGGCATTGCTTCTAGCCTGGGGCTATGGTGGAGGGTTCCCCTGCATGGTTCTCGGTCCAGGAGAGTGCTGGAGAGGCAGGGATCCTAGTATTAATACATTTTAGTGAAGCCAAGCGCCTCTCTATGCATTAAGAATAGGGTCTCAGAGCTCTTTTGAGTTGGTGGCTGTCATAAATATAAAGGGAAGGGTAAACCCCTTTGAAATCCCTCCTGGCCAGGGGAAAGCTCCTCTCACCTGTAAAGGGTTAAGAAGCTAAAGGTAACCTCGCTGGCACCTGACCAAAATGACCAATGAGGAGACAAGATACTTTCAAAAGCTGGGAGGAGGGAGAGAAACAAAGGGTCTGTGTCTGTCTGTAGTCGTCTTGGCCAGGGACAGAACAGGAATGGAGTCTTAGAACTTTTAGTAAGTAATCTAGCTAGGTATGTGTTAGATTATGATTTCTTTAAATGGCTGAGAAAAGAATTGTGCTGAATAGAATAACTATTTCTGTCTGTGTATCTTTTTTGTAACTTAAGGTTTTGCCTAGAGGGTTCTCTATGTTTTTTAATCTAATTACCCTGTAAGATATCTACCATCCTGATTTTACAGGGGGGATTTCTTTATTTCTATTTACTTCTATTTTTTATTAAAAGTCTTCTTGTAAAACACTGAATGCTTTTTCATTGTTCTCAGATCCAAGGGTTTGGGTCTGTGGTCACCTATGCAAATTGGTGAGGCTTTTTATCCAACATTTCCCAGGAAAGGGGGGGTGCAAGTGTTGGGAGGATTGTTCATTGTTCTTAAGATCCAAGGGTCTGGGTCTGTAGTCACCTAGGCAAATTGGTGAGGCTTTTTACCAAACCTTGTCCAGGAAGTGGGGTGCAAGGTTTTGGGAAGTATTTTGGGGGGAAGGACGCGTCCAAACAGCTCTTCCCCAGTAACCAGTATTAGTTTGGTGGTGGTAGCGGCCAGTCCAAGGTGTAATATTTTGTACCTTGGGGAAGTTTTGACCTAAGCTGGTAAAGATAAGCTTAGGAGGTTTTTCATGCAGGTCCCCACATCTGTACCCTAGAGTTCAGAGTGGGGGAGGAACCGTGACAGTGGCACTAAGAGTCAATCATAGCATGATACTACAGTATGTCTGCTGAAACTAATTTGCAACTTTAGGAGTTCAGTTCAGCAGACCCATTTTACTCTGGTTCACTTTATCACTACTCTGACACTCAACAGAACTGGGAAGTTGCTGGAGTCTAGTTGCGCTGGATCACACTCTTGCAATTCCCCTACTGTTTTTCTTTTGGCTTATCAATGTTTTGCGTATGGCTCTTTACATATGCAGATAAATCAGACAAAACCTACAAACCTTTAAGTAAAAAAAGAAAGGGGCCAACCTAGGCAGCTTTGACTACATATGATAGAGGCCTATAGAACACTTCCCCAAGGCAGTAGTTCAGTCACTCTTGACTGGAAAGGGCTGGGTCAATTCATAGCCCACCTAAAGGCAGGCTAGGAGACATTCACAGTATTGAGAGAAGCTGGAGGGCTCCCTGTAGGAGAGCCACCTCCTTATTGGTTTTTAAATGCACAGTACACTTGGTGTCAACTTCTTCAGCTTTGCAAAATTTTACAAAGAGAAACATTCTCAAGGGAGTCCACCAGTGCTACTAGATTAGGAACAAACCTTTTCTGTCTTGTGAGTTAGGAACACACCAGTAATTATTCATATCTGTATTGTGGTAGATATATTATTTGCTGGCCTACTTGAGGGGGTACTGTGTAATTACGCACTGCCTGCCTTCTCCCTGCCTTTCAGGAGGCATGGGTGTGAGGACACAGGCTGGCTTTCGTGATTAAGAGAGAATCCCCAAGTGTAAAAATTAGTTGGGTCAGCAGCCCCATTTGGTTGCATTAACAAAGTTGTAAAAGGTTGCTCCGATACGTTTCCCCTATTTTTTCCCCTTTTGATGTAACATGCTGAGCTCTGTTTTTCAGCAGGAAAAAAATAATGAGGCAAATAACAAGAAATGTCAAGTCAGACTTGGCTCAGCTATTTCTTAGTGGTACCTCACTGATTTAGATTCAGGAGTAATTTTTTTTAGAGTAATGTACAGGAGGTACAATCACAAATCTTATTATTAGTTAATGAGATTTGAGCTCCATGTGGACAGGTATTGCTAAAAGAAAAGAGAAACCTGACATCGACCAACAGGATTTTATTTATTGTGCCCCCCACTCAGCTTTAACTCTGTTACCTGAGTTTTCCCCAAATATTTATGGGGAATATCACAAAAATCATTGTTTCAGCATTGCTCTGTACAGCCACAGTTTTAACAAACATAAAGCAAAGGAACACAAGAGACTGAATTTCCTCCCTCTTTCCCGAGTAGATATATTCTTAGTGAGCTGAAAAGCACCCAGATTCACTAAGAACAAAACATTTCTCGATCAAATATTGTGCCTGGTTGTAAAGTGTATGGGACTTATATAGAGCCAAAGAAACTCTACATTACTCATTTCAGATAGTTTAGGCTAAATCCGTTTATTTTCAGTGACCTGGCATTTTATCAGTTCCAGAAGTATAACAGCAGTAAAGCTACGGTCATTCAGATTAATTTGAAATCTGAAGCGATCTTCAACTCTACCATAGTCAGATCCCTGCAAATGTACTACATAACTATGCTTCCATCATGCTCCCATAACAGTTCCTTTGTAGCATGTGGAAGCGCTTAATGGTACTACCTTGAGAACTTACTTCTAAAGTAATAACAATGAATACAAATAATGTAGATTTCTGCCAACACAGGAAAAAAAGCATTGACAGAGTATAACTTATGAAAACAAAACTTCCTATTTTTTCTCAATTTTTTTCTTCTTTGTAAAGAAAAATTGTGAATTAATATTGGATAATAAGGACTTCTTGTGAAAAAGACTAGAATGACCATTCAGAGAGAGATCTGGTCTCTCTTTAGTCTATAATGTTCCACTGTAATGGATTTGCTGTGACACCTTTCTTCTGGTAAATTATTATTTTCGGTTCTGCCTGTATACAGTCCTGCATGTATTCACTGCACAACTATATTGAAATCAACCTGGATTAGCAGTCTGTTCTGCCTATTCCCTAACACTCTGGAGACCTTCTGTGGTCCTCCAGAGCCAAAATGAAACATGGGACAAGCAGGACAAACAAGCTTATGCAGAAACTAGTTACACTGCAAAAGCATTTGTCACAAATGGGCAGTCCCCCAGGGCCATGGAGAATAGGGACTGACAAGAGAAACATGCTGATTTCTGAGCAATCTGATTTCCTGGGCTTTTTACCAGTAGCAGTGGGGGTGGGGAGAGGCAGAGGTGAAAGTAAGCCCGTCCAGTCCGGAGTACCAGTAAAAAAAGATGCAGTAGTATACTGGCAAATAAGTGGAGCATTCAGTACCGGCTTACTTTCACCTCTTTTGGCTGCAGAACAAAAAGTTCAGCTAAAAGCTTGGAAAGGGAAAACTCACTGTCACATTTGTTTGTTGTTTCTCTCACTTTCCTCCTCCAGACAGGCTGCTGACGGGCTAGGCTCCACCTTCCCCGGACCCCTGCACTCAGCAGGGGCTGCAGGGGCTCCCCTCTAGCTTGGAGCAGGGAACAGGAGGACTGGCTGAGGGAGAAGCCTCCCCAGGTAGCCTGCTGCCTGCATAAGAACAGTTTAAATTTAACTGTTCACTCCCTGGTTCAGACCCCAGATTCGGGCTATTTCTGGCTTCCTTGTTAATTTCACTCAGGGTTGTTGCTGGGAGCAGGGGAGAGGGGGTTGTGTGAGATCAAGGTGGGGCATTTGGCTGTCCAGCTTAAATCCAGAGATAGTAAAAGCCAGTGGAAGGGGAAAACTCACTATCACATTGGTTTATCTCCTCCCTCCTCCTCCAGCCAGGCTGCCCAACGAGGCTAGCCTCAGTGCTTCCCTGACCCCCTGCACTCAGCAAGGGCTGCAAGGGCTCCCCTCTAGCTTGGAGCAGGAAGCAGCGGGACTGGCTGAGGGAGAAGCCTCCCCAGGATGCCTGCTGTCTGCATAAGAACAGTTTAAACTTGCTGCTCCCTCCCTGCTTCAGACTGGGATTCAGAGCTCTTTCTGGCATCCTTGTTAATTTCATTCACAGTTGGGGGTGGGGTGGGGTGGGGATGGGAAGTGAGACCAAGGCAGGGGCAGAATATAATAGGCATTTTACTGCACAGCTTACATCCAGCTTAAATCCAGAGCTAATAAAAGCCAGTGGAAGGCTCAGTGCTTCCCCAACCCCTGCACTCAGCAGGGGCTGCAAAGGCTCCCCTCTAGCTTGGAGCAGGGAGCAAGGGGACTGGCTGAGGGAGAAGCCTCCCCAGGATGCCTGCTGTCTGCATAAGAACCGTTTAAATTTAGCTGTTCACTCAGTGGTCTGAACCCTGGAATTAGGGGCTATTTCTGGCTTCCTTGTTAATTTCACTCAAGGTTGTTGGGGCGGGGTACCAAAGCCTGGGCAGTTTTCTGCCCCCTGGATGAGGCAATCTTCAATAATATAATACACAAAAAATACAACCAAAAATCAGGAACCATTTCCAAGTTCAAATCTATCCCATTTCCTGCCCAGCAGAGGATTATGGTTGTGATGCCCAAACTGCTTGCAGATCCTCTTTGAAATGTTAGTGTTTAAAAAATAAAAACATGGAGAACATGGTGGGATGATGTGTTCTGATGATCGGGGTTTATTTTGGGCAAAGCAATTTTGGTAAAACATCTAAAGATTCACAGGGAAAGCAAATAGCCCCATAGACAAAACCACAAAGGACTGGAGGGGAAAACTGGATATTCAGGGAAATTATTGTGCCTCCTTTGAAAGAAATAGTAGTTTTCATTCCACCCTCTTTATATATTGAATTAAACACCTGAAATGTCCTTAGGACATAGGGGCTCAGATCTCTTTTTGTTTTGTGGGTGTCGGTGTCCTGCAGAGTGCGGAGGCTGAAATTGATAAAACTTTTTCTAAGTATCTTGCATATTTCATGGCAGCTATTCTAGTTGTCCTGCATTCACCCTGGTGTTCCCCTACTAATAGCCACCCATTGGTATGCCCCCTGCACCCTTGAAGCTAATACCTCAGGAACTTCTGCTTAACGTGTGCTGCTTAATGGCATCTTGCCCCTGGGGTGGGGGGGGTGGGGGGGCTGGTGGTCCGATTCCTACAGTGAAGAGCTATCTTTTCTGAGAGATCCATCCATACTGGACATATACATTTGGAACATACCTGGAATAAGAGTAGATTTAGATCTAGCTATTAGATCTAGCAAGTCAGATATCAAGGATTGTTTAATCTCCCTCCCAGGCACATAAAAGTGTGCAGGGGGCACACCAATGAGTGAAATTAACAAGGAAGCCAGAAATAGCCCCGAATCCACGGTTCAGACCATGGCGTGAACAGCTAAATTTAAACTGCTCTTATGCAGGCTACCTGGGGAGGCTTCTCCCTCAGCCAGTCCCCCTGCTCCAAGCTAGAGGAGAGCCCCTGCAGGCCCTACTGAGTGCGGGGGTTGGGGGAATGGGGAGCCTAGCCCCGTCGGCAGCCTGGCTGGAGGAGGAGGAGGAGGGAGGACAAGGAGAAAAATGTGACAGTGAGTATTCAGGCTTATTCCAATAGTAAAGTTTTATTACTGACAGTACTGGTAGTAGTAATAGTAGCTTTATTTTCTATAAGCTAAGTCACGCAATGGGAGGGATCCATGAAGTATGTAGGAGAGATGGGTTGCTTGTGTTTGGACTGTCCGGGTAAGAAATGTAACTTACTTCCACCCCTGGCCTCGCCCCTTCCGCCTGAGGCTCCGCCCCTTCCGGGGGAGAACAAGTGGGACCCGTACCGGTAAGAGCTGTATTTTACTTTCACCCCTGGGGAGAGGTGAATGGCTGGGTCTTGTGAGGAGAGCGGCAGTGCAGAAATTCAGCACATGCCTGTTCTGTAAAGTGGCTAAAGATACAGATTTAGCAAGAAATGCTTTTGTATAAGACTTGGTACATGTAATCAGAGATAGGTGCTGACTTTTGTAAAGGGCAGATGATTATGGGGGACTACCAGAGGTACAGCAGATCAATCCGTTTCTGTTCTCAATCAGCTCTGGGTCAGTCTTTAGCTATTTCTCCATTTGGTCACATTAAGCCAAGTATAGCCATGAAGTGGTATGATTTAACCACAGTACAAGCCATGTGTAGTAAGGCCAGTGAGAGTCCAGACTTCCCCATAGCACCCTATCAAATCCCTCAACCCTATCCTGGCTGAAACTTGTAAGATTGTTGTGAGATCCATTAAATTCAATGCTGGTGGACCTTGCAAATCAAAGTTAGTGTGTCTAATCTCAGGTCTATATAAACTGTCAATCTCAGCTGAGTTTGCGTGAAACTCAGAAGTACATAGCCAGACACTGCTTCCCAAAACCAGTGATTCTCTAGTTACGATGCAAGGAGTTCAGGAATGTCTCAGGCTGCAGGCACAAAAGAGAGGCAAAATGGTTTTCTACGCCACAGCTGACAATAGCACAAATTGACAACCTACCCAGTTCTTATACTATGTTGTGAGTATGCAGGAGAATGGCAGACTGAGGAGGTATTTGCAGAGTTCATGGAAAAAGGGGGGAGGGTCGGAGCAACTTTGTTACCACTGAAGATCTTAGGCCTAAAGACTAATGAAGAATTTTGGCTGGCCCCCAAAGACACTGACAAGGCCAAGGTGAGGGATGGGAATACAACCACCTGCTACATCCCACCCAGAACACTTCAAAAGCAAGGGATGGGATCCCAGATGTTTTCGGGAGAGGGGCAGGGTTGTGTGAGTGAGGAGAGAACAGTGATGTTTCACTGAAACTCAGTCCAGGTGTGCAACACTTTTGGCTCAGTTGGGTTAAGCTTCACTTTCTGAGGCCCGAAGCTGGGTGAGTTCTGATGTGTTTTGGTTTTCCTCACAAATATTTTTCTATACCTGGAGTTAGTGGATGTGTCTCCACTGATTTCTAGTCTGGATTTGGATCAGAGCCTTTATGTCCAGTCAACCCGTGGTATGCCTGCCAGAAAAGTTGTCACCTATGATAAGAACAATGGCCTGAGATCACCATTTCATTTCACAAAGACCAGGAAACAGCCATTAGATGGTATTATAGCCAAGTCACCTACAACAGGGGCAGGATCCATACTGTCTTTCAGCAAAATGGCTATAAATCTCATTAACAAAGCTTTAGTCATCCACAAAAGTGCTTTTATGTGTAAAAAATATCCTTTCCTGCTGTTTCTTTAGCTATGTTTATTTTAGTTTTTCTTTTAAAAAGTAACATCTAAAGCACTGTTTGCTCACTATTAATGCCATGTAATAGACAACCTACAAGAAATAATTCCTACTGTAGCTTTCTGTTTGGTCAAGATCTCATTTGTTGTTGTGGGAGGGAGGCTGTGTATTTGTTTGGCAGAATTTTCAATTTATTATGAACCTTGAAAAGCTAATGTTCAAAAGCAACCTCATTGAAAAGAGAACCATCCCTCGAAAAATAAAATGAAAACAAATATTGTGCTTCTTGTTAGCTTAACCCACCAAGACATCTCAATTATTCAACCGAGAATGGCATCGGAAATGTTTGGGCAAGTTTTTTGAGGTGCTATTTGCCTGATTTAAGGAGAATCCAAGAAGGATGGTCAGTGTATGATGGTTACTTGCCTATAGTCTAATATAATTTGTTGTTGTACTGACAAATGTAAAAGGTAAAATAAGATAATTACTTGGCACTTACATAATTCACATTTTTTAATCAGTTGTGATAATATTGTTTAAGTAGCTATTCCTGGTACTAGTACTGGGAAAACATAATGATGTCTTCCATTCACATAGTTTACACCAGAGATTTTGAAACATGCATATGGATGTTAAGCATAAAATGGGAACAATACGGTTAGATTTGTTTTATATTAATTCTGAAGATTTTAACCAAACATTTCTATTTCAATATTTCTACAATATTTATAAAGATGTATGGTGCTTCATAGATACAAAAAAGATTATGCTCAAAAGTAACCAACCTTGTTTCAAACACTTACAAGAAAAAAATGGCATTTTTGAATCAGCTTTGCTGCTGGGGATTCCACTATACTACCATGGGGGGAAAACACAACAATTTTGTTTATTCCTTCTATAGAATTTAAACAGAATGGTTTATGAGACCACCAAAGTGATAAAAATATATTGTCTGGGAGAGGACATGGAGTTTGTGATGCTCTGATTAATATTTCAATACATTGCTTCTTAACATCTTGTGGAAGCACTTTTCATACTTTCTCCACCACTACAGAACCTCAAATAACAACATTTTATTAATCATCAACTCTTAATATCCCACACTTATATTGCTCCCAAGAATGTTTATTATGGAACCATAACTTGCACATCCCCATTACGCACAATTCTACCGTCAGTTTCTGCTATGGAGAAATGTCCACTTCTTTTCAGCAAACTGTGTGCACAGGGTCTGAAACAGAAAATAAGATTTCAGATGTATCTAGATGCAATTATCCATATATATGTGATTACAAATACAAAATGTAGTTCACCCTGCTTCAGTTATGACTTTTCTGTATGCAGTTTCTTTTGGGCTAATTTTCTCTGCAGATTTTCACTTTAAAAGTGAGATGTATTCAGAAAAAATAACATCTAAATTTGGGATGGTGTGCCTAAAAGGTGAGTTTCTGCAACTCCCATCAAAGCCAATGAGAGCTGTAGGGGCTCAGCCCTTTTGAAAGTCAAAGCACCTATTTAGGTGCCTAAATATGGATTTAAACACCTTCCTTTGAAAATATTGACCATTACCTTTTTTATACTGTACAAACTTGCTGTGTAAGTCACTGAAAGAGGAAAAAAAAGTTACCAACTTTACTGTCGTTCTTTGAGGTGTGTTGCAGATATCCATTCCTCTGTAGGAGTACAGTTGTTGGAGAAATGTTTCCATCAGTGGTACCTGTCGGGGCGGCTTCAATACCCTTTGCTGTTGCATGCCACCACATGCAGGCGTGAGAGGATGGAGCTGCACTCATCCCCCTCTGTTCCTTCTGACCAGAAGGGAAGGATTGCAGGTCATGGATTGGACATGTGCAACACATCTCAAAGAACAACAATCAAGGAAAGGTAGGTAGCTGTTTTTTCTTCAGTGATTGAACATATTCATTCCACTGTAGGTGTCTCTCAAGTAGATTACCGTGGAGGTGGGCTCGTAATCTATCTGAACAGCAATTGTAGAACAACCCATCAAGACTGGCAGTGTTCCTGAATTGATGTGAAATGGAATAATGAACAGCAAAAGTGTAAACTGATGACCAAGTCACAGCTTGGCAAATATCTCAAATAGGTACCTGTTCCAGGAAAAATGCTAAAGCTGCTTGTGCTCGAGTTGAATGGACCAACACTCTAGGTGACATGACATGAATTAACTGTAGCTCAAATGCAAGAAATCCAGGAGGAAACCTTCTGAGTAGAAACTGGTTGGCCTTTCACCCTGCCCCAACTGCGACAAATAACTGAGAGGAGGGTCTAAAAAAGACCTGGTGTGGTCCAAGTAGAAGACTAAAGCTCGTCTCACAGGCAGTGAATGTGTGTGAATATCCAGAAAGAAAGTTGGCAAATACATTGCCTCGTTAATGTGGAAACTAAAAGCCATCTTTGTCAAGAAAGTTGGGTGAGGGCAGAGGTAAACATTATCATTATGGAAACTGTAGAAGGAGGGTCTGAGACCAAAGCTCTCAACTCACTCACTTCAAATACTGAGAGGTGCAGTGGGGAGCAAGCACCAAGAGATTCAAATGGTGGCCCCATTAATTTTGCTAGTACCAGGCTGAGATCACATGGAGAAACAGGTTTTGCATCTGTGGATATAACAAGTCTAACACTTTTAAAAATCTGATAGCTATGGGATTGGGGGGAAAAGGGTGGAAGGGTGGAAAGCTGAGATAGCTGCCAAATGTACTTTAATAGAACTAACTGTCAGACCTTGATGTTTTACCTGCAACAGATAGTCCAAAACGTGGTTGATGGAAGCTTGCACTAGAAAGGCACATTTTTGTTGAGACCAGCTAGAAAAAAATGTTTCCATTTGGCCAGGTAAGTATGCTTTGTTGAAGGGTTTCTGTTATTCCAGAAGCACTTCCTGAATGCTTTTAGAGTACACCCTTTCCAAAAATGTTAGCCATGAGGCATCCATGATGTCAAGTGGAAGGTGTGACACCCTGGGACCCCAGTATTAACCACTGCCATGTAATTAGGATATGTTTTGTACAAAGTATGCCTTGTGAGCAGTGTTCCCTCTCATTTTTCACATCCATGTGCGGAATTAATTTTGTTATGTGCACCGATGTGGAGGTGATGTGTGGCGGGGCTGAGGATGAGGGACTCGGAGTGTGGGAAGGGGCTGAGGACAGGGGCAGAGGGTTGTGGCGTGAGGGGATGAGGGCTCTTGCTGAGGGTGAGGGCTCTGGGGTTGGGGTGGGGATGAGGGGTTTGGGATGCAGGCTGCCCTGGGGCTGCTGTGAGGAGAGAGGACTCCCCACAGCCCTCACTCAGCACAGCTGCTGGGACACCTACGCATGGCCATGGCAGCTATGGCGGGGATGGGCTGGGGCCGGGGATGGGGTAGAGATGCCTCTCCACAGCCACAGCAGCTCCGGCAGGGCGGGGCTGGGGAGGGGTGCCTCTGCCCAGAGGTGCGGCCCTTAATAGAACTGCTGCGCAGCTGCATGGCCAGCAGCTTAGACAGAACTTAGCTTGTGAGGTATCATTTGAAAAGTCTTCTTCTGCTGTACATTCATATCTCATTGGATTGTATGTGCTATCGTTGTATGTGAAGTTAGGCTATGTATGTGTTACTGAAACATGTTGGGTGATTGAAAACACTCACAAGCAGACTTTGAGGTACAACAGTAAAAAAGGCCAAACAATGTTAATGGCGTATTGAGGAAATGCACACAGGCACAAGAATTACCCCAGGAACCGTGTACAATAGAAACCTCTCAGAGACTGCACTACACAATGGGAACTGTTTGACCCAGGTCACAGAAAAAGAGCTTTCCAGCAAGTGGGAAGAAGATATAAAAGGGGGACAGTGACATAATGATGGGACCTCACTCTCCCTACAAAAAACACACCTAGAAACACCTGAGGAATAAAGACTGAAGAAGGAGAAGTGATGGTCCCAGGCTAAGGGATTTCTAACCTGTGTATGAAAACCTGGTATAGTCAAGCTGAAAAGGAAAGGCAGTTTGTGCCTTAAGAACCTGCCAGCCTGTTTATCAATCAGGGTGAGAATTTGCTAATTCATATCTACCTATCTAGTGTGTTAAGCTCAGTTTTAGGATTTGTTTATTTATTAAGGAAATCTTCTCTGATCTGTTTGATATCACTTATAACCACTTAAAATCTATCCTTTTTTAGTTAATTAATTTCCATTTGTTTTGTCTAAAACCAGTGTGTGGAAATCATAATTTGGGGGTAAAAAGCTGTTGCATATCTTCCTCCATATTGAGGAAGGGAGCGAATTTCATGAGCTTACGCTGTACAGTTCTCTGTGCAGTGCAAGATGGTATAATTTTGTGTTTATCCTGCAGAGAGGGGTGTGTACCTTAGCAACTGGGAGGTGCCTTAGCTGAGCCTTCTCATGCAGAGCTGATCTCAGCATCTGTGTGTAGCTGCAGCTGGGTGTGTCCCTACCTGTGTGTTGGTGAAAGTGTGAGACCTGGAACGTGTCTTCAGCTTGTGTCATAAATATAAAGGGGTTTACATCTCCTCATTGGTCATTTTGGTCAGGTGCCAGGGAGGTTACCTTTAGCTTCTTAACCCTTTACAGGTGAGAGGAGCTTTCCCCTGGCTAGGAGGGATTTCAAAGGGGTTTACCCTTCCCTTTATATTTATGACAGCTTGTCACAGCATTACAGGGTGGAAAGGGAACCCAGGCTGGTGGGTCAGGTGGGCTCAGTGGTATCCCAGTTCTAGATGGCACCCCGAGGGGAGGACCTGTGACAGAGGGCTTGCAAGTTGGGATGGAGCAGATGGCCATGGTCCTGAGAAATCATATCTGGGTCCAACATGAAAGGCAGAGGAGGTCTCACTGACCAAATGATCAGTGTTGCCAAGGCCAGGCTGGTACTATTTATATGAGACAAGCATGGTCTAGATTGCCCAGAGTCTTAGTCTAGACAATGAACAGTATCAAAGGAAAGGCATACAGCAGGGAGTTCTTGCACTGTAGCAGGAAAGCGTCAGTCAATGAAGCTGAGTTGTGACATGCCTCCCCCACCACTCCCCGGGGCAGAACCGATCATGTTTTCTGTTGGCCTATGTTGCAAAATGTGTCCTCTTGGGGAGTCCCCCACAGCTGAAAGATAGATTTGGCCATGTCGGGATGTAGTGACCTTTCATGGTGAGTGGAGAAAGATCTGCTCAGATGACCTCTCAATGTGTTCTGCTTTCCTGGGAGGTAAGCAGCTTTCAGGTGAATGTAATTGGGTATGCAGAACTCACAGTAGAACTGCCTCCTTGCACAGTTGCAATGAATGTGCTCCTTCCTATCTATTTATATAGCACATAGTTGCTGTGTTCTCCCTTAACACTAGCAGATTTTTTCCCCACAATATGTGGACAGCAGTGGTGCTGGAACAATTTTTATATTGGGGGTTCTGAAGACATATTTGGATTGTTATTACTACTTCAAGCCAGGGGGTGTTGCAACACCCCCAGCACTCCTGATGGACAAAAGGCTGAACAGACTAGATGGATAGCATGTGACTTCCTGATATCTGGGAGTCCTCAGATCCTGGGAAGATTATAAACCTGAGTTTTCAGGGCTCTCACAAGTGCCCCCCAACCCAATGACAAGGCATCTGTGACTAACATAAGTATTGGCTGCAGCAAAATGAAGGGAACTCTGGTATAGACTTTATGAGGAGGGTCTTCCACTAGCCTAGAGAGGACAAAATTTACCTTGGATATGTGAACCAGTCTATCTAGATTATGTCAACTGGGAACATGCACAGACGCTTGCTATCCCCCAAAGCCTTCTACGGTGTAGTCTGGCGTGTTGTGCTACATAGGTACCTGCTCCATGTGCCCCAGGAGTCTGAGGCAACTGTGCACTGTGGTAACGGGATGTGCTTTTCGTTCCATGGCCAGGCCCTGGAGTGTTTGGAATGCTGACTGAGACAGGAATGTTTTGGATTGCATAGGCTCCAGGAGTGCTCCAATAAATTCTATTCTTTGAGTTGTTCAACTGAGTAATAGCCAAAATTCATTGAAGATGGACTGGACAATGATCATGATAGACAATACCTGAGACTTGGACTGGCCAGACAGTCAAACAGGAAGGGGAACATGTGGCTCTCCAGCTGCTGAAGATATGCCCCTGCCACCACCATGCAGTTTGTGAAAATGTAAGGGGCTTCTGACAGACCAAATGGAAGTACTGTGAATTGGTAGTGGTTTCCATTCAAAATAAATCTGAGAAACTTCCAGTGCTCTGCACACATCACTATATGAAAGTAAGTGTCTTTTAAGTTGAGGGCAGTCCCCTCGTTCCAGGAAAGGAATAATTTTATTTTCTTCAGATATTTATTAAACTATCAAATCTAAAATAGTCCTGAGACCACCTTTTAGTTTGGGAATAAGGAAATAGTGAGAATAAAACCCCTTCCCCCAAAGACCCCTATGGTGCCCTGTGATGAAGTAGAGAAACTGCCAATCAGCACAGCAGTGGTTAAAGAGAGCCTTTGGGCCCAGCTCGCCCTGCCCTGTTATATCTGCAGCCAATGCCAAGCCTGGAGTGGGGGGAGAAAAGAAGAGAGCCTGGCCCAGTTCAGGGCTGACTGGCAAAGAAGCAGGAGCTAGCTGTCCCCATACCTGAGGGAAAGGATTACTAGCCTGCCAGCCAGGACAGCCATTTGGGAGCAAGCACTGTCTCCCCAGCCAAGGGAGACTGTAAAGAAACCTCCAGCACTGGAGGCAAGTGAATGAGTGAATTCCAGAGACATTGTGGGGCTTGTCTGCACCAACTGGTGGCTGCCCCACCTGAAGGAGCCTGGGACCATGACAAGGTGCCACACAAGATTGGCACCCAAGCTACCGTACAGGAAGCAAGCCGCCCAGAAATCTGGACTAGAGAGACCCCATAGTGCTCGAAATAGGGGTGTTGCCACACCCCCTGGCTTGAAGTAGTAATAACAAACACCAAATACATGGTTTCCATCATTAGCACCCCCACTATAAAAATTGTTCCAGCACCCATGGAGGGGCCACACCCCAAACTGAAAATACTGGTAGGGAGTAGCCCAGGGCAGCAGATTCTGACTCCTTGATGGGAGTCCCTGCTGTTCAGGTGTTGATGTACACAGGACCCTCAGCTGGGACATAATGGAGAGGGAGGGCCTGGGTCTCAATATGCCCCTGGACTTAAAAACTGAGTCTCCTCAATCATGCAAGGGCTGAGAGCAAAGCGCTCTAATCACAATGCCACCCAGCCCTCCAAACCACCTATTACACTCCCTCTAGAAGACAAGATTGGACCGACCACTGAAGAATGGTATCATGAGAGTGGTCCCTGAAGAGGGACACGGAAGGGGATGGGAAAGGAAGAGAGAAACAAATATAGGGCCTATCCCAGATCCACTGCGGATACGATCCATTGATCCAATGTGATGTGAGTCCAAGCACAGAGGAACTGAGATAGACAAGTGGAAAACATTTGGGTAGGAACAGATGGGCCTGTAGGAATTGGTATATTTCCCTTGACAGACATGTTTAGTCTGGGCTGCTGGTTGGGAGGAACCTTTTGTTGCAGAGGAGGAAGAGATGGGAGGTGGTCACCTCCTATCATTCTTGCCCCTTTTTCTCAATGAAGTATAGGCCAAGGTATAAAGTTCTGATATCTTACAGGCTAGTAGCCAATCATCCATCTTTTCGAGAAAGGAGGGACCTTTAAAGGACAGATCTTGGATGGTCTGCTGTACGTCAGAAGTGAGATTGGAAGACTACAGCTACGAACATCTCCCCATAGATATGGCAGACAACATGGATTGAGCTCCTGAGTCTGCCATGTCCAAACTGTCCTGACCACTAGCTAGCCCTCTTCCACCATCACACTAAATTCCTGCCAGAGACCTCCAGTAACCTGTCTTTAAACTTCATTATGTTTTCACACAAAGTGGAGTCATAATGAGTAAGAGTTTACTGGTTAGCAATTCTAAGTTGCAGCCCTCCAGCTGAATAAAGTTTACAACCAAACAAGTGCAATCTCTTTGACTCCTTCCCCTTCAGTATCGATGCTTGGCACCCCTGCCTCTCCCGCTCGTTAGCTGCTGCCACCACCAAAGAGCCTGGGGGATGGTGAGAACAGGTGATGAAAACCCTTGGAAGTGACATAGTATCTCCTCTCTGACCATTTTGCTGTAGAAAGGAGGAATCTGCCAGGGTGTACTGATCAACTCCAGAATTGCTTCATTAATCAGAAGTGCTACACTGGAGGGCGCTGTTGAAACTAATATGCTGATTAGCATGTGGGATTTCTTGCAGATCTCTTCCACCCGAATTTGTAATACTGAGGCCACCCTTTTAGGCAGCTCTTGGTGAGACTTGTAATCCTCTGGTGGCAGTGAATCACTCACCATCTCTACAGTCTCATCTGGATGAAGACACACCAAGATGTTGAGGCAGTATTTGGTCTCTTTCTTGCGGTAGACGAGCTGACTGAACAACTTCCAGCTGCTCAGTAGTGGGCATCAGATAATGTTGTCTGTGGTGCTGATGATCTTGGTACATCCTCAAGGAAGTCAACTCAAGCAGATGAGGGGAAGTTCTAGCATGGGGAGGGTCACTCCACAGTGTCCACAATGGCCACTGACATGGTGGTGGTGGGTCTCATGCTTGTGCAGACCATTGCCTCTTATTTATCTATCTAGTGTTTGCATATTCACTGAGCCAAGCAATAGTGTTTTTAGTGGTCAAATGAAGCTCTCAGAGGCCACATTTGAATTTGGTTAGTGGGCACTCCTCGACAATGTGTATCATTATTTGATCTGCGCCATAGCTGCTGCTTGGATTGTCTCAAAGACCCCAATGGTGCTCGTTGGCTGCACCAAGGCCTGGCCCACTCTGGAATTGGTTAAGAATGTCCCACTGATGACATGGCAGGTTGAAACTGGGCAATATTGAGATATGCCCACTCCTGGGACTGACCCCAAGGCTGTGATGGAGGGTATACATCCCATCTCACATGGAACACACAAGACCTCATCTCCAAGTCCAAAGGAGATGACTCAGAGTAATGTGATAATAGTGGAGCAGATCCTGTGTGGACAGGAGAGAGCTGAGCCTGGGGTTGGCAGTACCAGGGATATTAACGATGGTTTGCCTCTGGATTTTACCATCCTCTTTGATACCAGAAGTGTAGAGGGTATTGATACCATATGCTGGTGAGGAGCTGGTGTAGGAAACACAGTCACTGGTATTGGCTGAAACCCGTCCTCCTCCAATGGGGACACTGGTACCAAAAATTTGAGTAATCCTCCAGCAGCTGAATATGCTTCAATCGTTGTCAGGACCCAGAATTGGGTTTTGAGTTTGATGTGTTTGCATAGGAACTTCAAGTGTCGGCCTCAATGCCCTGGCACAGGTTCTGGAGTCACAGATTCTGCCCCCCCCCTCCTAGAAGAGGCATGCTCTGGTGTACGTTTCTCTTCAAGAGTCTCTCCCTGACTCTTTACTGCTAGATGGCCTTGGTACCCATGATCTTGCTAAATGGGGGACCAACTCCTTGGAAGATCCACATCTTTCTTCCGTACTGGAGCCATACAATACAGTGCCAAAGGAAGTACGCTTTGAACTTGACGGCTCTGATGGAGGGCGGGATGCTGCCTCCATAAGGAGACACTTAAATCTCACTGCTCTATCTTTTTTAGAGCAAGGCTTAAATCCTTTACAACTTGTCACTGATGTGGGACTCCCCCAAACATTCTAGGCAGCTGAGTTGTGAGTTGCTGATTGACATCAGCTGTCAAACAATTGGCAGGACTTAAGCCCCAGAGTGAGGCATGGCTCCAGTCCCAGCACCAAGATTCAAATTTGGACCAAAATCTGAAATCTAATATTCACTATACTTTCTACTTAACTAGCTACTGTGAGAACAAATAATCTATAAGCAAAGAGTGCAGGGAAAACTTGCAGTAGCAAGATGGGAAGCACTCCAACAATAATCACTGGTGGTAAGAAGGAACTGAGGAGTTCGGGGAAGGTGTCCAGTGGCAGAAGGCACTTGAGATATCCCAACAGGTACTACTGAAGGGAAAAAGTTCTCTGACAACTGTGCACTTGTCAGGCACATCCCTACAGTGGAATGGACATGTGCAATCACTCAAAGAACAAATAACAATTTGGAGAGAATTCAATGGAAAACTCTGAAGGGATCCCTTGCAGTGTTTTTCTGCCCTCTGGTCTTCTCCTGTGGCTTTCTTTGAGACGTAACCTGACACAATATATTTGGAGCCAGATTTCCATAACTGCTTAGTTCTCATGTAGACAAATAAATAAGTGGCCAGATTTTCAAAAGTGCTCAGTAGAACTGGTTGAAAAAAAACAAAAACAAAACTTGCATTATACTTTTTTCCACTGAGAAATGCCATTTTGTCAGCACCCTGAATTTTTTGAGTAAATGTATCAGCTTTGAAGAACATTTCTCAGCTCAGGTCAAGATGGAGGATGTACCAACAAGCATTCCAGAACACCCCAGTGGCTTGGGCATTCAGCTGGTATGTAGGAGACCTGGGTTCAAGTTCCTATTGTTCCTGCTTCAAAGCATAGCCAATATCCCAGCAGTTAGGGAATTCACTTTGGTTTCTGATATATGTAATCTTGGGTACTTTTCATTCTGTCTCCCTAAATACCCCAGAATAATGTCTTCATATCTCCTCACAGAAAGCAAGCTGGGTGGAATGACTGGTATGTTTCCACCCAGAGGTTGCTGAACTTCTATGAAGCACTTTTGTATACACCTTTCATCCAGAAAACAACTGATATAAGATATGATTATTAATGAAGACAGTCTCCTGCAATGATGAAACATTTCAAAATTAACCTACACATTTTGCTGTTAATGGCCAGCCAGCACTTAAAGCTGATGGTAGGGGAAAATAACCCCATTTCACGAACTGAATAAGAATAGACTAATAA
Organism: Lepidochelys kempii; assembly: GCF_965140285.1. Lineage (NCBI taxonomy): Eukaryota > Metazoa > Chordata > Testudines > Cheloniidae > Lepidochelys > Lepidochelys kempii. Next base: position 130,692,547 of record NC_136381.1, on the reverse strand, counting down.
CACCATCTTTATAAGATACAGATAATATTTATCTTCTAACCACTATTCAGTAAATAAGTGCCATTTATATTCTGGGAATACAGTGCGTACTGTACCACAGTACTATATTTTTTCTATTGACAAATTATCTAAATACTATAGTTATTCATTGCATAATGCCAAGGAACATTCTTTTTTGTTTGTTTGTTTACCTGCTTTGATGTTGTTGATGGCTCAGTCTATCTTGTTTGAGTACTGTAACAGAGGCTTTTATTTCATTCAGTCAATATTCCAAACAGCCTTTCAGAAAGCTTCATCTCACTTGCGTATTTTTGTGAGAGCTGAAAACAAAATCAACTCAGTAAGAGTATGGCAGACAAAAAAAGCAGTAAATGTTAAACATTTTGAGATGATGTATTACCTGAAAGTTTCTCTCTCCAGATTTCTGAAAGTATTCCTCACTTTTTATTTCAGTTTATGTTTTAAAGGTGTCCTTGCATTCTTCAGTTTAAATAGAACTTTTCATTCTTCCAGATTCTTCATGATCAGGAACATACAATGTTGATAGCTGACTATCAAAGACAAACAACTATCTAAGGAGTTTTCGGCAAAGACAGAATCAACTGTTGAAGAACTAAGCTGATCTCAGTGGAAGCTTGGGAGAAGTTCTGCTATGATAGGGTGGGTATTCCATTAAAAATAATTGGCTTAAATGGAAAACTGAATAGAGATGTAGCTACTTTTATTTATTTATATATTCTGGATTAGAGGATTTTTTAAATGTTATTTTTTTAAATAAGTAGGTACACCCATAACTGTGAAATCATAGTGCTGCATTTGACTGATAGACAATGTGGCATTGTTTACTTGCCACAGGACTGAGGCAGGAGACCGAGGTTCTAGTCTCAATGTTGCCACTGACTGGACATACTGTACAGTCTTGGGAAAAATCACATAACTGAGCTGGGTCTCAATTAGTCTCATTTTACACATGGGGAAAAAACTATAATACTGTTGTTACCTATCCCAAGTTGTGCTGGGAATGCTAATTTGTTAGTTTGTAATACACATTAAAATCAGTAAGTGCATCCTTCTGCTACAGCACCCAAGAGCATGCTCAGTCAAATGCTTTATACGGACTTGCAAATTATGTGACAAAACTCTTTATCTGAATAGGGTTTTTTTCAGTAAAAGGTGAATTAAGAGGGTGTCAGGATTTAAAGAAATAACTAATCTGACCTCCAAGAGAGACATTTTATGGTGGTCTCGTGTTTGCTAGCATTGGAATGAAAATAATATACTTTTAAAATATTGATTGATTCTTTTTCTGTATGGGGTGGGGGATGTTATCTTCTAAAAGGATATTTATCTTATTAAAATAATAAAAAAAGAGTGTTTCCTTGAACCAGACTGTTTCTATGAGCATTTATTGTTCTATAAATACTATTTTATTTCTCTGAATTGCTTTCACGTTCACTCTGTCATCATTGAGCAGAAGAAAGAGGCAGGGCAGCTGAAGCACAACAACATTGCAAAATATGAATTAACCACTTCACTTAATTGGTTTGATTCCATAATGTATAATTTATACCAGCTAATTATACAGCTTTTGTCATTTAAATGTTGAAGTAAATGCATCCCATCAACTTCTTCTGAAGCTTATTTTAACAATTGGAAGCCAGCCACAATCATCCTGGAGGCTAGCTGACATGTTAAGGCTTAGTACATTAGCTTCATGAAAGAATGTGCTGAATTGTCTTTTTACTTAAACAGTTCTCCCTATGCATTACTAGCTGAAGAGTGAGAATACCCGTTAGCTGAAACACATCTGAATGTGAATTGCTTTCATCCAGACCCGGCCTACACTAGAAAATTAGGTCAACATAACTACTTCCCTCAGGGGTATGAAAAATAGTCACCCTTGAGCAGTGTAGTTAAAACAGCCTTAATCCCCATCAACTAAGCTACCACATCTCAGGTAGGTGGATTACCTACACTGAGGAGAGAACCCCTCCAATTGACATAGGTATTGTCTATGCTGAAGCACTACAGAGGCTTAGCTGTGCAACCGTACCATTTTTAAGCGTGGACATACCCCCAGTCTTCTCCATCCAAAGTCTCCTTTCTTTCCCCGAAGATGTATTACCGCACATTCTTGATTAAATTGTTCCTGACATCAGCTTTATTCTACAGACCACATTTTCACTCCCTCGCCTCTTTGGTAATATAAAGGACCTTTGGATATGAGAAGATGGTCTCCGTGTTTACAAATGTATTCTGTCTTTATCTAGGAATCATGCTCCATAATTTAGAATGGAAGAATAATCAGAAGAGTTAGTCATAATAGACATGTGAAACCCCTATGGAAACATATTCCTACTAATGAAAACTTTAAAACCATTCATCCTTCCAGTTATATGAAAGTCCATGGAAGCAGGTTATCTTGCTTTACAAAATGTGGGTCAAGAGTTACCTGCAGAACAAACAGCTCAATCACAGATTTATAATGCTTCAAGGTTTTCCTGTTTTCTCACTGGTCCACCTTCATTACTTAAAAATACACAAGAAGGAACTTCTCTGTTGAATACTTTCAAAAGCGTATTTCCTAAATAAAAATGCCATGTTTAGCAGGACAGTCAATAATCTTTCATCTCTAGAATCTGCTATCCTGTCTAAACCCACCTAGCTCTTTAAGGGAGCCTCAGTGAAAGAAAAGTGGTGTGTGCTTGAAATTTTTTTGGCAAGCTTAAAATCCATTATTTATCAGTGTATAGTTCCTTCCTACTATTAATACTATATGCTATCTCACTTTTGTTGGGAAAAAAAGTCCTAACTGAATTCAGAAAATAAGCCTAAACCTTATTCTATTGTAATGAATAGTTTCTCACTCTGTAGGATAATGTGGTGTGCAGCATCTTTGGCAACAAGAGTAGTTGCCCTATTAATGGACCCAATTTTGTATGGTCCTGAGCAACTTTGGTGAGATGCCAAATGCCTCAATTGCCCTGGGTCATGGACTCCATAAAGACATTAGTTTTGTGTCTCATTACAACAATCTATAACCCACTAACCCTCCTTTGTCCTACCTATGACAGCAAAGGTGTTAATTGCCCACTTCATCTTGAATGGTTTCTTGCAATGTGTTAACTCCTTATGTTTACTAATCTGTTCCAGCTTGTATTTAGTTGTGACATTCTGATTACCTTTGCCAGACTTGAAGAGCTGTGTGGAGCTCAAAATCTTGTCTCTTTCACCAACAGAACTTGGTCCAATAAAAGATACTATGTCACTCACCTTCTATCTCTCAATTCCTATTGAAATAGATGAAGGCATTCAGGGCCTGGCCCGCCTGGGCCTAATATGGAGGCTTAACACCAAACAAAAAATATGCACTAGAAACGCATTAATTGTGACAAGCCAGGGTGGGATTCACAAAGGTACCTAGGTGCCTAACTCATTGATTTCAATAGGAGTGATGCACCTAAGTACTTTGTGAATCGCACATCTCAAGTGGGTGTCCAGATTAAGGGGAGGTCCACACTACAAAATTACTCTGGTATAACTACATCATTCAGGGATGTGAAAAATGCACACTGATGCTAATCCACCTCTGTGAGAGGCCATAGCTATTATGCCAATGGGAGAGTCCCCATTAAGCAGCGCCTTTGCTATTACTGTTCTGAAAAAGCCGTAATCATTACTTTTCATTAAGCTAAACCTGTTCCCTCTGTGACACACCCAATAAAGACTGTTTCAGTGACATGGTTACCCTGATTATGCAAGTTCTTACTGAAAGGAATACCCAATATCATTCTCTCACATTTTAGCCTTTGGCCATACTAAATGTATGTTACTTCCATTACACACTGTGCACCTCAGATATTATTCCCATCTGTTTCATCAAGAGCTATAGCTCTTGACTTCTGACATTTGATATAATAAGAGAGAAAAGGTTTACAACTCTCAGTATGCAGAGAAGAGCAGAAACTTGATCTGTTGATATTTTAACCACTGCATAAAGCCTTGACTGGACTAAAAAGTCATCACTACAGACATACCTGAAATAAGACCTTTAAAGCTGTCTTTTTGGAAGTGTAAAAAATAATCTCCTGGTGTCTCTATTTTTGTTAAAAAGTATATTTTGTTCCTTCGCACTTTGAAATGTTTCAGTCTATTAAGACAGATGGTCACATAAAGTAATTTCGGGGGCTGATTAAATCCCATAGTAGCAGAGAGAGTAAAAGGTACAACTGAAAATCTGCTGGAAGAAGAGCTTTGTGAACCTTGCCACACTGGAAATCTCTGTTTGATATTCTGAGGGAGGTTCTTGAATCTCTCCAGAAATGCAGTGAATTCCATTCCGGAAGGTGGGAAGAATAAATGTTGGAAAGAAAACAATAGTCTCACGAAGACATAGGTGTAATCTGAAGCCTCTGTCACCAAAGAGCCAGTTATATGTACTGCAATTACAGTGTGGAATGTAAGGAATGTAGGAATGTAATCAAAACCATGTAGGAATGTAATCGAAACAAGGTAGAACCATATAAATAGTGGCAAAAACAAGACTCCTGTGCCATCACTAAATTGTTCATTCAAATATTCTAATCTAATAATAGAAGTTTGTCTTGTTGACTGTCATTTAGCAACTAAGGGTGGGATTCACCAAGGTATTTAGATTCCTAACTCCCACTGAAACCAGTAAGAGTTAGGTGCCTAAATACGTTTGTGAATCCCACCCTAATAGTTTGGCACGACTACCCAAGTTTACAAGCTCGATTTTCAGACTTCATGAGCACTCACAATTCCAGTAGTCTTCAAAAAGAGCTGCACGTGCTTCTGAAAATCACCACCCTATCAAACAACCTTTTAAAATGACTACATTTCTGAAAAGCCTGATTCCAACTAATTTATATAAAGATCTTTAGTACATGATCTCTATTCCGATTCTATGACTATTTTCCAGTACAGACTTAACCTCGATGGGCCCAGATGGCACAACAGTGTTGCACCTGCTAATGACAACAATTATTCTGACTAGTAGTCCTTCTACCAAATATTGCTTCTTAGTTGTTTCTTTGAACAATGCCAGCTTATACCTTTAATAAAAGGGCCAGGAATGTGTGACCCACCCTCGAATGTAAAACATTTATAATCAGGAGACATTTGAAGAGTGACATCACCTTTCCCTGGATAAAATATATGTCCCGAACTGATGTTATAAAAAAATATAACTGCTACCAGCTATGGGCCTGATCTTGCAAAATGCTGCATACCCTCATTTCCCACTGTATGTTTGGCAACTTGCAAGATTGGGCCTTGTGTTCTTTAAAACAGTTCTTGTCTTAGCAAAGATCCAGTCCATAATTTTCCGTCATGCATTAGAGTCCCCTTCTGTCTGGCCTCCAACCCAAGAAATTCTGTAAGGGAGCCTTCACACTGATGTTATAAACTACACTCCTTTCGAAATTAGTGTATGTAAAATAAAACATACTCTTGGGAAATCTGGGTGGGTTGTCATTGACATCGGTGAGAGTTATGTTTACAGTGGTAGTTCCAGCTAATCCTCCCAGCTGTCCTCCCATATCCTTGGCTTGGATGAGGACTTGATATTGTTCTTTGACCTCTCTGTCCATGTTTGGCAAAGCTGTTCTTATTACACCTTGGAGGGAAAAAAAGAAAAGAGAAACACAATATATATAAAACCACGCCTTGGCAAAGGTTTTGTTTACAGAATAATATTCTTTCCTATGTACGCTGATGGTCAGATTCCGCAAAGAGTTCATCAACTGGCAGTTCCCATTTAGATACCTGAATGAAGTGCTCAGATTTCTAAAAGAGCCCAGTAGTCAGCAGCTCCAATAGAGAGACTCACATTGATTTCAGTGGGTGACCAGAAGGAAGCTTGATTACACAGTAGTATTTCAGGGGCTGTCTCCCCCGCCCCACTTTAATCCACCATCCAAAATGTGGGTTTGTTTGTTTTTTTGGATGGTGGATTAAGACTGACAAGTGTATTTTCACTAGGGATGTGAATGAGAAGAGAGTGAATGGAAAAGTCATAAGGGGCAGTGTGGCTAAAAGCACAGAGACATGAGTGGGAGAAGAAGGGGTGAGGTGTAGACCAAAAAAAAAAAAAAAAGGTAGAAAGTGGTGAGTAGTCATCACTAACTACTTCTCAGACTGTCTCTGTCATCACTACTTCTCAGACTGTCTCTCCTGTATTTGAAACAAAATATCCACTATCACCACCAATGTAGTGAGGTTCCATTGGTCAAGATAACATCCTTCTGTACAAAAAATGGGGTTTGGTCACAAAAGTATCGATGTTCACCTGCTACAGCCATTGCTGAAAATGCTCAGGCACTTTTTGAATAGAGTATGGTAAATATCCTACCTGCAGTTGCAAACACAAAATTAGTCATTAATCAATTGTGTTTTAATCTTGAGTGACTCTGAACAGTTGGCATCTAACTATACCTTCTGTAGCATTCTTTCTGTTATGTTAAACATTTTTATAATAATTATAAAGGTTTTATATAAACATTGATGTAATAACGTTTTTATGTTAAAAATGTAGGCTCCTGTGACCAAATTCATGGGAAAAGGTATGTTACCTTGTCATAAGCCAACACTGTATAATGCAATATAATTAAACAATATTTCTCAGAAATGGTTTGATACAGGCAGTTTAATGCAGACAGCCTGTGTGGTTATAAAATAAGCCAGTTGGAGAAGGATTATTATTATTTCAGAAATTATTATCTATGAACATTAGGCTGGTTGGTTTTAAAATCTGTCTTTTTCCCTTTTGTTACAATGTACACAGAGTGATAAGAAAAAAATCTCTCTTGGGATGCTTGTTATTTCTTTGGCAATTAACTCGTGTGTCAACCAGTAAGAATGGAATCAATTAGTTTATAACTCTTGCTAGGAGTCTAAAAATAACTTTGGCTTCGATTCACCACTGGTTCAACTGATCAAAAATTCCTAATAAAATTGATTGTATAAGGATGAAGATTTCTTTCATTTGCAACATTGATGATAATAGGAACAATTATTGAAAATAATGTACTGCCTTCTTCCTCAGCATGGCAGTTAGGGCACTAAATAATAACTAACGTCTGAAATAATTAAGCATATGTGTGCATAGTTTTGAAACAAGGGTTGTGATTCTTTTCTTTTCAAAAACTCAATGCTATTCAAAAGGCTCCACTTTTCACAGTAGAGTTTAAAGCTCCAGGATTATAAAAATAACTGAAAATACATATTTAAAAAGTGAATAAAATACTAAAAAGCCCTACTAGCATCATTAAAAATGGGAGTCATTGGAGACTGAAAACAGAAAGGGAAGTATTTTAAATCTTTGGGGTTTTTTTAGTGGCAAAAGTCCTTTTGTAAATTGAGACAACACTATCAGGCTTCCACTGAAACCTCTTCCCCTTTCCATGATTTTACCTCCTGAAATGTTTTACAACATATTTCTTATACTCAAGTCCAAGGAGTAAACAACGATGGAAATCAATTTTTCCCCTTGTTATACTAGTAGAAGAGAGCAAAATAATAATAATTAAATAAATAAAATTGATGTGTTCAGCACTCAAAGAAACAAGCAGAGAATATTTCATGAACACGAGGTGCAGTTCACCTTGATTTTTACATTATGTTTTAAGATAGCATTGGTTAGCTTTAAATCTGTTAAAAATCTTCCTAATGGATTACAGTACATAAACAATTGGTTGTCACTCTAGCAGTGAACTTCCTAATCACCCACTGCTTTTCCTGTCTGGAAGTTGGAAGCATTCTGTAGCTTTTCCAATAAGAGATCTCTGTCTCCAATAAAAAATCAATAAGAATAATGTAAATGTCAAAAATAGTCCAATGGCAATATTTTCATTCACTTTGCACTCTATATTAAAAGACTAAATAAACATGAAAAACAACATTTTCTATAAAAAAGCATGTGTTTATATGGATGTTTCAGAGAGCACATTTAAGAATCTCACTAGAGCAATTCATTATATGGAATAATGATTAACAGGAAAGAACCCATTGCATTTCTTCTTCCTCTTCACAAAAAATATTAGAATTTTGAAATCAAGGCTTATTGTAATGCTAGATCTACATGGATTCAGTACTGAACTGAATGTTCCCAGCTTTTACCATTTTAAATCTTTTAGCGTTAACCAAGAGGGCTGCAGAATTGAATAATATTAAAAGGGTTTGTTTGTTTGTTTGTTTGTTTGTTTGCAAGGAATACAGATAGTGAATGTGAACCGACATACAATGTCCCTGGGGTTGCCAAAAGACCAACAAGTATAAGCTCAGGGCCCAATCCTATCATGAGTTCTATGCAGATAGGCCCTGCACCTGGATGATCTCCAGTGATCTTAATGGAGAGTCGGGGATCTGTCCACATGGAACAACTTTGAGTATGTGAGCCTCTGCGCCTGATCTTGTAACGAAGTTCATGAGTTAATACTAATGTGAGCAGTTCTCTTGGTGTGAATATAACCCCTCTAATGGCTTTCATGTACCCTTGTATATTGCAAGTTAATGTTGCTCAGAGTAGCATTAATCTATATGCTCATTTCTGATATTAGTTCCACTTGAGTAGCATGTTCAGAGGGGTTGATAGGGTATGTGTGATATATGGGGTTTCCCCTCTGCATGACTTTCCTGGGCTCTTCTTATGTAAGCTTTCCCCATCTGCTCCACTCAATACTGAGTAACAAAAGGCAGCAAATACCCCCAAAGATCTAAAACAATGCAGGGAATGCTGGTGGGGATATAATCAGGTGTTACATGAGAAATATAGATACCTGAATTCAGCTTGTGGCCGGTTAAAGCTTTTCAGTTCACTTTTAAATTCCTCTCCATTTCCCACAAGATTTAATCCAAAAAGAAGCATTAAGATTAAGATTTTTTTTCAGGTGTCTGAAAAAGTCAGATTTTGATTTTCAAAGTAGAGTCGTCGAGCCAGCCTGCAATATGATCTACTGCTAAATGGAGCATGTGACAGAGGAACGTGCCCTTTGGAGATTCTGCACTAACAGTGTTGTGCATCTCCCATCTCCAATTATTGATTCATCTGTGAGAAAGTCTTTAACATGCCATCTGACATTCAAGTACAGCTTCACTGGGAGAAGAAATTCCATTTGTTGAAAAGGGCATATGGGTGACTATTCCTTGCAAGTTCAAGATATAGTTTGTAGCATTTAGTGTGTACATTCTAGGTTCACTGAATTATTAAATATAGAAACAGGAATGGCATTTAAAAATGTAGGGCACGATAAAATATTTCTTCTCTGACAACACATCTAACAACCTCAGACCAACATCCTGTGCCCTAGCAAAAGAAGAGGGCAGGGACCAATCAGCTGTCCACATTCTCAAGTTAAAAAACATGCAACACAAGAATTACTGCTAGAGTATTCGGAGTAACAGCCGTGTTAGTCTGTATTCACAAAAAGAAAAGGAGTCCTTGTGGCACCTTAGAGACTAACCAATTTATTTGAGCATAAGCTTTCGTGAGCTACAGCATCCGATGAAGTGAGCTGTAGCTCACAAAAGCTTATGCTCAAATAAATTGGTTAGTCTCTAAGGTGCCACAAGGACTCCTTTTCTTTTTGCTAGAGTATTCTTCATTCTAGGCAATCAGACTGCAAATTGAGTCAACAGGATGAAGACTTGAGATTTGGAGTCAAAACATCCAGGAAAAAAAAAGAGAGAACACACAACTGAACAGCACTTAAAGACAGAAGTAATCTTAACAACATGGAAGTAACAGTGCACCAGGAAAGACCTCTTCAACACATACATACTTTAGGCATTCCAAACTATATGGCAGGTTGCAATTTATTCAAAACCCAGTCTGCGCACAAAGCAAATGTATGACGATGTATTGGCCTTTGGGTGTATCGGAGCATTAGGTATTTATTTCTAAACACGCCAATAATAATGCCCACTTCGATGTTTAATCAAAGTTTAAATGTTTGAAAGGGCAATATAATATTGTTGCTGATGAAACATTTACCTGTCTTAGGATCAATGGAGAAGTATGGTTGCCCCTGAAGAATACTATAAACCACTCTGGCACTGTTTCCATATGTAGGATCATCAGCATCTGTAGCTTTAACCTGAAGTACATATGCACCTAGAAAAAAAATGCAGATGTTTTAATTTCCAAAAGAAAACAAAGATCAGAATATTGCTGACATATTGTATAGCTTAGCCCCTTTTGATGAAGGCATTTGCTGTAACTCCTGCTTCTTTGGAAACAGGGCAAGAACAATGTAATGTTTCAGACTTAAACACTGACATAAATGTAAGTAGCAGTTGCAGCAGACGGGGAAGGGAAGAGAAGGTGGGCAGGCACCCATGCTTCAGAATACACTTACCAGCAAGTTGGAGAGGAGGGGTGTTGTGAGGGAAAGCAGGCCAGTTGCCCACCCTTAGATATGTAAATATGTGTGGGAGTAATAGGATAATCCATTTCCCCTTCAAGAGATGTCTAAAGGCAAGGGGAGCCCACCTATGCCCTTTTGGAGGGAGGGTATTCTTGTGTGTTTTGACAGTTTTACAACACTCACTGGGGACCATGCAGTTTACCAGTCTGGCTTTGAGGGTTTGAATCTGCATAAACACCAAACTCCAAGTGCAACCTGGGAGTCCCAACACTTTGCAAACCAAAATCATCAGCAGAGTTTGCTGACATTCATGTGAGGGAATTATTAGGTAAATTGGAAAAAGATGGGGATCAATATGAAATTTGAATATGAAAACTGAAAGGTGGATAAGGAACTGGTTAAAGGGGAATCTACAACGGGTTCTACTGAATGGTGAACTGTCAGGCTGGAGGGAGGTTACTAGTGGAGTTCCTCAGAGATCGGTTTTGGGACCAATCTTATTTAATCTTTTTATTACTGACCTTGGCACAAAAAATGGGAATGTGCAAATAAAGTTTGTGGATGACACAAAGCTGGGAGGTATTGCCAATACATAGAAGGACTGGGATATCATTCAGGAAGATCTGGATGAACTTGTAAACTGGAGTAATAGTAATAGGATGAAATTTAATAGTGAAAAGTGCAAGGTCATGCATTTAGGGATTAATAACAAGATTTTTTGTTATAAACTGGGGATGCATCAGTTGGAAGTAACAGAGTATTGGTTGATCACAGGATGACTATGAGCTGCCAATGTGATAGGGCCGTGGAAAAAGCTAATGCGGTCTTGGGATGCATCAGGCAGGGTATTTCCAGAAGAGATAAGGAGGTGTTAGTACCATTATACAAGGCACTGGTGAGACCTCATCTGGAATACTGTGTGCAGTTCTGGTCTCCCATGTTTAAGAAAGATTAATTCAAACTGGAACAGGTGCAGAGAAGGGCTACTAGGATGATCCAAGGAATGGAAAACCTGTCTTATAAAAGGAGACTCAAAGAGCTTGGCTTGTTTAGCCTAACCAAAAGAAGGCTGAGATGATTGCGCTCTATAAATATATCAGAGGGATAAATACCAGGGAGGGAGAGGAATTATTTAAGCTCAGTACCAATGTGGGCACAAGAACAAATGGATATAAACTGGCCATCAGGAAGTTTAGACTTGAAATTAGACGAAAGTTTCTAACCATCAGAGGAGTGAAGTTCTGGAACAGCCTTCCAACGGGAGCAGTGGGGGCAAAAGACCTATCTGGCTTCAAGACTAAGCATAATAAGTTTATGGAAGGGATGATATGATGGGATAGCCTAATTCTGGCAATTAATTGATCTTCAATTATTAGCGGTAGATCTTCCTGATGGGATGTTAGATGGGGTGGGATCTGAGGTCCTACAGAGAATTCTTTCCTGGGTGTCTGGCTGGTGAGTCTTGCCCACATGCTCTGGGCTTAGCTGATCGCCCATATTTGGGGGCGGGAAGGAATTTTCCTCCAGGGCAGATTGGCAGTGGCCCTTGGGGTTTTTCACCTTCCTCTGTAGTATGGGGCACAGGTCACTTGCTGGAGGATTCTCTGCACCCTGAAGTCTTTAAACCACGATTTGAGGACTTCAATAGCTCAGACATAGGTTAGGAGTTTGTTACAGGAGTGGGTGGGTGAGATTCTGTGGCCTGTGTTGTGCAGGAGGTCAGACTAGAGAATCATAATGGTCCCTTCGTACTTTAAAGTACATGATTCTATGAAAAAAAAACAGGCCACATATTTAGGTGTCTACATTTGGATATAGGCGCTTAATTTTAGACAAGATTGAGTATTTGGACCTCTTCCTTTTTGTTCATAGGTTTAGTAACACAGCCACAAATATTGCTTACTTTTGGATATCGGCTCACCAGCGAAACTCTGATTTCCAACTTAGTGGGGTATCAAGCACTTTAGTGTCATCTGTCATCCTTGTTTCTAGTAACAGGGATACTACAGTGATGTTTATGAATAATATTGGGTCTAAAGACCTCACTTACAATAATAAGAACATTTCTCCAAACCTGAAAAGACATATTAAAAGTGCTGGGGGCCTAATCCTGCTCCTGCCATTGGAATTTTGCCATTACCAGTAGCATCAGACCTTTGAAGAGGCTTATTTATTTAGTTACAAAAATCTTCCCTTCACACATTAAATGGACACTGGTGAAAATATAGTGCCAGATCTAGAAAGTGGGTGCCTAAACTGCATGTTGAAAGCTAGATACGGCTCATGGCATGTGCAAAACCAACATTTCTGCACACAACTGGCATTTGCAAAGTAAAATGTATAAACTGGCCTTGAAACCAGTACGTAGGCAAGCAGCCACCTGATCTGCCTGCAGACAGACCACGAACTACCATGGGAATTATACTACGGCCTCCTAGAAGAAAACTTTCTAGTGCTAGAATACATGTCCAAAAAGGAGTCTGTACATTTTAGAATGAAAACATATTTTATTCACTAAGTTGGTTTTGAAATCAAGGCTTGAGTTTTGTTTCATCTACCTGCCTTGGTCTTCTTCAGGTAGGAACACTTCAGAAATAAAGTATTTGTTTTTATATAGCTCTATCTGACACTTGTACCAGGTGTGTTGATAGAAACTTTACAGTAAGATAGTCTGCCTTATATCCATACATATAGGGGTATTCATAGAGTAGGCTTACTCCATTTCCCCTCTGTGTCACATTGAGAAGTAGTACATGGTGGTCCATCAGGCAGTCTTTCTGTTAGAATGGGGTGCATACTACAGCAAGTTTGAGAACATCTGGCATTCCCTTGACAATACTCAAGGAATACTGCAAATACTGCAAAATTATTAGCTATAAAGGCAATTGGGAAGTTTTTAAGCATCATCATTGTACTAGCATTAACAGTGATGTGCATGTCAATGTTTATTTTTTTAAAAAATAAGCAGATGATCTGATAGTGAAAAATACTCCAATACAGTCAAGGAAAAAGTTTGAGGTGATTTTTTTAAACTCTCCTACACATCTCTGCTTTCTATTCCCAGCACCACTGGAGGAATTGGAATGGATAGTGAAAATAAATTGACTGCTTGTTGGATAGTATTGTAGAGTTTCTCCAGTTACAGATGGTCATTGGCCAAAGCAAAATGTTAAGGTGCCACTGGAGATTTCTTGTACTACACTGATGACCATGGGGGAACGTGAGAGTTCATGAAAAGCTATTTGATTAGCAAGACCAGTTTTAAAATAATGTGGGTCAGGTTTACAAGGTGAGGGCACATTTAGTTAGAGTCAACTTTTAAATGAAAAGAAAGATTAGGGCTGCGGGAAATAAAATATTACTGCAGAGATCATCTGGACTCATTTCAGAAGTAGCTTGAGGTTAGTCTTTGATTTCCTGAAGGATGGGGAATGTCACATTTTAGAGGCCACGAGGTGCCACAGAAGATCAAAGTCATAGTTCAATATAACGATTATGGAAGCACTGCATACTCAGACATTTATGCCTAAACTTCTCATCTAATACAAAATCAAGATAACAGAATGTGTGCTATGTAGCTCTATTGGGGGGTAGGGGAGTAGCATTGAGTATGGAGGTTCTCTCTCTTTGCCAGGATAATGGGAGCATGTTTTTCAATACATACAAAACCTTCCATGGACTCTCACTACAAGAGGGTGAAAATAGAAGGGTCTATGTAGCAGGGGATCTGCCAGTCCCAACCCTGTCAGCACTTGCTGGAATGCAGGGACCCCCAACAAAGCTGAATTCTGTACTACGGAAGGGGAAAGCGTAGGGATTTCATAATATATCCTTCATGGTGCCTCTTGAATCATGCTCCTCAACGCCCACCTTGAAAAGTAGAACTTCACTGGTTCTTCTGCCAAGCACTGCAGAGGAAAAGGCAAGATTTTCCTCATACTGCTTAATTACACTAACAGGAGCGCCAAAAAAAACATAACACAACCCAGGTTACCCACAATACACTAGAACATTAATTCACATCCTCAATCCAGCCACAGTCATAAATCTTGATACCAAACCAGGGCATAACCTATGGGATAAATATATACTATGTATTAAGTTGTACTGGTTGAGGACTTGATGGCTCAGGGGATTGGGTAAAAAGGCTGTGCATTTGGGTCCCATAGGAACTCGACTAAACACAAATATTTAGATAAGCTTGGGATGTGTCAGTATTTCAATTAGAGTTTACAGTTTCTATGGACTTTTTTGTGGGGAGATGCTCAGGAATTAATTTACAGGGCTAGTAAAAGTGTGATCTATATGACTTTAAGTATTCTCTGACCCATTAAAGAAGATAGTAAAAAACAAACCCCAACTACTTATACAAATAAACACAAATACAAGTAACTACAACCCACATACAGCCCTAATTGCCAAAGGAATATGGAAGCTTTTATCTTGAAAAATGCCCTTATGTCTATCTATCCATCCACATATCCTCCCCACCTCACAGTATCTTACTATCTTTCCACCATAAAAGTCCAGTTTATTGCATTCTTTGCCTGAGGGAATGTTTCTTTGCGTCATTGTCATTTTCCCCCTTGTCCTGTCCTGAACACTCTCATTCTTCTGCTACTTTCTTTTCCCATACAGCTGTTTTTTGTTCCTATCTCAAACACTAAACCCAATCATCTGATTCTTTGAATCCTGAGGTTTGAATGAGAGTTGGGTGCTTTAGAGTTTTGATTTAAATAAACATCCCAAAATTTGTATTCTTACTAAAAGCTTGGCTGGTCCTCCAGGCTCTTTCTCCCCAAACAGATCTCGTCCTTTAAACCCATTCCCTCCACACTGTCCCCTACATTTTAGGTTGGTTGCTGTTGTGAGGGGAAGAGAAAAGGAGTTGGGAAGCCCATGTCAGACGTCAATAGCATGTTTTAAGAGAAGTAGGAGACTATCTACCCCTTGTAGGCAGCAAGAGTATCTGAAGTAACAGAACAAAGCTCTTTTCTGACATTAACAAAACAGTAGGGGCCTACCTTGAATTTTTACCCCGGAGTGAACAGCATTCTCCTCATACCCCAGCTGGAGAGGTACATCCAATTTTTCAAAAGTGGTGAATTACATTGGGCTTCTGACTGCATATCAGCTGATTTTCAAAAGTGTTGGGCACTAAGCAGGTCCCGCTGAAATCAACCAATACTTTTAGCTTACCTTTAGGCTCTTGTTTTTGAAAATCTTGGCCATAACGGCCCCCTCATATGTATTATCAGAAAGGTTTGAACTCAGGGGGCCTTCAAGCACTACAGCATAGCCCTCTAATAGTTGAGCTAAATGAATAACTCCTTTAGCTGGTAGTAGTAATAGATTGTTATCATCTAGTTGGCTGGCTACCAGAACAGGCACATTTTGCCAGTGTATTACATAGATAAAATTTCTGGATTGCTTCGTGCACTCTGGAGCTCAAAATACCAGAAATGTAATCTCTTGCATTCGAAAATACACCTGATGCTCTATTTACAGGTTAATATTTAGAAACTCTGGTTCAATTCAGCTCATATACACCTTGAAAATAGCACATAACATTGATCCATTCCCCAGGATTTTTTTTCCCCTTTAGCTGAAATTCTAACACCTAATACTGTATTGAGCTTGAAATTTAAAATCAATACTAGCTGATACACTCTAGCTGCAAAGAAGAAAAATAAATCATAAATCTGATTTTACTTCAAGACATTTCATCAAAAAAATTACTGGTGCTGATTTAGTTAATCAGTAACACTTCATTTCTAGCCTTTACAACTATAGCACAACATCTATAATTATCACCATCATTGGTATTATTTTTAATCATTAGGTGCTCAGTTCATAAGATAGATTTAATTATGCTGTACTTTATAGCACAGCTTCAGATATGCTAGTTTTCCTTAGTTTATACTCATAAAAATCAAGGCAGACTGTGATCAGGTACATTCATAGAATCAAAGAATGTAGGGCTGAAAGGGACCTCAAAAGGTCATCTACTTCATCTACTACTGCACTGAGGCAGGACCAAATATACCTAGACTGTCCCTGGCAGATGTTTGTCCAAGCTGTTTTTTAAAAACCTCCAGTGACCAGGATTCCACAATCTCCCTTGGAAGCCTATTCCAGAGCTTAATTACCCTTATAGTTAGCATATTTTTTTCCTAATACCTAACCTAAATCTCCCGTACTGCAGATTAAGTCCATTACATCACATCATAGCTTCAGTGGACATGGAGAAAAATTGATCCTCTTTATAACAGTCTGTCATAAATATAAAGGGAAGGGTAAACCCCTTTGAAATCCCTCCTGGCCAGGGGAAAGCTCCTGTCACCTGTAAAGGGTTAAGAAGCTAAAGGTAACCTCGCTGGCACCTGACCAAAATGACCAATGAGGAGACAAGATACTTTCAAAAGCTGGGAGGAGGGAGAGAAACAAAGGGTCTGTCTGTCTGTCTGTCTGTCTGTATGTATGTATGTATGTATGTATGTATGCATGCATGCATGCATGCATGCATGCTGGTTTCTGCCGGGGATAGACCAGGAATGGAGTCTTAGAACTTTTAGTAAGTAATCTAGCTAGGTATGTGTTAGATTATGATTTCTTTAAATGGCTGAGAAAATAATTGTGCTGAATAGAATAACTATTTCTGTCTGTGTATCTTTTTTGTAACTTAAGGTTTTGCCTAGAGGGGTTCTCTATGTTTTTTTTAATCTAATTAGCCTGTAAGATATCTACCATCCTGATTTTACAGGGGGGATTTCTTTATTTCTATTTACTTCTATTTTTATTAAAAGTCTTCTTGTAAGAAAACTGAATGCTTTTTCATTGTTCTCAGATCCAAGGGTTTGGGTCTGTAGTCACCTAGGCAAATTGGTGAGGCTTTTTACCAAACCTTGTCCAGGAAGTGGGGTGCAAGGTTTTGGGAAGTATTTTGGGGGGAAAGACGCATCCAAACAGCTCTTCCCCAGTAACCAGTATTAGTTTGGTGGTGGTAGCGGCCAATCCAAGGACAACAGGTGGAATATTTTGTACCTTGGGGAAGTTTTGACCTAAGCTGGTAAAGATAAGCTTAGGAGGTTTTTCATGCAGGTCCCCACATCTGTACCCTAGAGTTCAGAGTGGGGGAGGAACCTTGACACAGTCCTTAACGTATTTGAAGATTGTTATCAGATCCTCCCTCTGTCCTCTTTTCTGAAGACTAAAAATAGCCAGAGTTTTCTTAACCTTCCCTCTTAGGTCAGGTTTTCTAAACCTTTTATCATTTTTGTTGTTCTCCCCTGGACTCTCTCCATTTTGTCCACATCTTTCTTAAGGTGTGGTCTTCAAAACTGGACAAAATACTCCGACTAAGGGCTCACCAATGTCTAGTAGAGTGGGACAATTACCTCCTGTGTCTTTTGTATGACACTCCTGTTAATGCTGAATGATGTTGGCCCTTTTCACAGTTGCATCACATTGTTGGCTCATCTTCAGTTTGTAATCCACTATAACCCACAGATCCGTCTCTGCAGCATTACTGCCTAGCCAGCTATTCCCCAATTTATATTTGTACATGTGATTTTTCCTTCCCACTTGTCTTTATTGAATTTTACCTTGTTGATTGCAGACCAATTCTCTGATTTGTCAAGGTCATTTTGAATTATAATGCTATCTTCCAAAGTGCCAGCAATCCCTCCCAGTTTGATGTTATTCTCATCATGTATTTGATGTATTATTTATACACATATTGTCCACTACATTAGCTAAGTCATTAATGAAAATGTTGAATAGTTCCAGACCCAGGACAGACCTCTGTGGGACCCCACTATTACATGGGACAAGTCTTGCAGTCTTTACATTGTTCTTACTTAGGCAAAATTTGTGTAGACTTCATGAGCCTTTTGCCTGAGTAAGAATTTGGTCTTGTATTTGTTGGATTACACACAAAATGTTGTCTCACATTCATATTCCATGTCTGTAAGTTAATCGAGTGACACCAAGGATGATTAGGGCCTATTGTCCTTATACAACATTACACTTGAGATACAAACTCATAAAAAATAAAGAAATTTGGAGTTAATAGAGTGCAAACTCTGCCTTTAACTCAACCCATTATGCCTAGCTATTACAGTACATGCAGAATAGTATTTAATTTAATAGTGATCTGAAAGAAAAGAAAGTCCAGCACAAAAGAGTCATAAGATTCACTAGGATACCACAGGTTTCAGAGTTGCAGCCGTGTTAGTCTGTATTCGCAAAAAGAAAAGGAGGACTTATGGCAGTACTCCTTTTCATTTTTTTTAGGATACAACAGTATAACATTGTTTAAGGGCTCAATCCAATGCCTACTGAAGAAAATGGGAATCAGACTGGAACCTAACTATATATTCCCAGACAAACAAACAAACAAACAAAAACAATTCCCCCAAAAACCTATGGTATGGTATGATATGGTGGATTGAAGGTTGAATGTATGTATCAGTGACACTGAAGGATAAAAACAATTCAGTGATGTTGCAATTGTCAACAAACCAAGCAGTAAAAACCCAAGAAATTTAGCAGTTGTTATTAAATGTACTTTGGAGTGAAGGAGGGTTAAATTTATACTTTGGTAAGAAATGCCCTATTAAGACACCAAACAACCTTAACTTTGTCCTGCAGTGATGCCATGAGTTAACCATACAATTATGATTGCATTTCAGTGTTTTGGTCCTAAATTAGATTAAACAGATTTTATTGGACACAGTTGGTTATTTTCATATTTTTTCCTTCGACTATCACTACAGATAAAAAAAGGTGGCCATGCCACTTCACCTGCTCATTTATCTTTGCCACATGAACGAGGCTTTATACATATAAGTATTAAATAAAAAGAGACCAGAGTGAACCCAGCTGAAATTAGATGCAATCCCTGGAGGTCCTAAACTTTAACATTGCTAAAAGTTGTATCATGTTAAACAAAAGCTTTCTGCTGGAAAAAATATTTGAGACTGTTAGAAAACTGGCCAGGGCTGTGAAATATTGATAGGACTGCTGATAAAGGAAGCACCAATAAAAATGGTTTTCCCTGAAAAAGAACCTGTTGCTGAAACCTGTTCTCTCTTGAAGGGATTAAGACCAACATTTTCAAAGATGGGTGCTCAAAGTTAGGATCCTAAATTCATACCCATGTTTAGGAATCTAAATAAAAGTACCATGAGTTTCAAAGGAAATGGAAGTTGCATAATGGAAGTCATAACCTCTGAAGAATCATGCAGCTTAATTTGGTGCCCAAGTATTAATTTTAGATGCCTAAATATGTTACCTTAAATTCTTTCTCACATACTCTCTCCATACACACACCAGATAAATTATTCAAAATAAGGTAAAACTGGTGAATAATAAACTGTTTTATTAAGGCAAACACTTAGTCGTGTTTTTCCCAGGCAATTAGATGCAGGTAGGCCTGGGAATCCCAACAGTAGTGTGTGTTGGTTTTGAAAAATAATATCTAGACATTATTAATTCACCTGCCAACTCCCCAAAAAACAAACTTGAGAACATGTATAGTGTGTGTTTTTCAGAGAGGTCATTTCTGGCTTATTTTTTTCTTATGTGGCTTCACTGGTTCTTCAACTACACACATACATGTTCAGTATTATGAACAGGTTTTTTTGAAACTAGTTTCTCATCTTTTCTCATGTTATTGAGAATTGCCTATTCTGCCTGACTAATAAATGTACTGTTTTATAGTAAAGCATAAAAAAAAAATATAAAAGCAGCCTTTATAACTTAGTTATTTCTCCACTAAATAATACAGTACAATATAGCAGCAAATATTCATTGTCTACTAAGCAGTGATGGAGAGTTAAATTTATTACATCCCCAGGCATTTTAATAAAAATATAATTTTATTTTTATGTCTTTATTAATACACAAACATAATAAAAGGGCCAAAATAAACAAACTATAATTTCTTCCACTGTATCTATGTCAGACTATATTCAGAATAAAATGAAGTTTTATATCATTAATATTTGATCTGTAATTTGGAAATCTTTGTTTTAGAGATTGTAAAATACAGGGAAACAGACTGATATGCCTAAGCCCTTGTTTGTTTTTTTTTCTTTTTAAGGGTGGAAAAAGGCTAAAGGCTATGAAATGCTAAATAACTTTAAAGGCTTAAGAAAATTGACATTCTAATGGTTCATCAGGAGTATTTTTATTTTAAAGTGACAGCAAATGACATTGGAGGACTAGTGTATTTCAGATGGTTGCTTCAGACATAAAACCCATTAGCCTAGATCTTGCTCCCATTGGAGTTAACAGAAATTTTGCTGTTGATTCCAAATGAAACAGGATCATGACCCATGGCTTAAACCATCCTGACCAAAGATAGAGAAAAGTACTGTAAAAGTTCGCGAGGATGATATTAGGATGGCTAGGAGAACTTATACATAGAAAGCCCATGATTGTGTATTGTAAAGTGGATGCTCATGGAAATAAGGACCTTGAAACAGAAGCTAAAATCAAGATTAATGCAAATAAAGTAGGTGCTCGGAGAAGTATCTCACACAGTTTGACTCTGCAGCATTTCTAGCCCTTGGCCCACCCAGGGAGCAGAATGCTGATACTGTCTGATACTATGGCCACAAATAATTCTAAAAATTAAATGTTCAGTGCTACAAGTACTAGGGGACTACTCATATGCTTAAAGTGAGGTATGTTTTAAAGTGATTCACTAGATCAGGCCAGACTGCTCAACACCTATAAGTATTGAGCCATAAACACACAGAAACTTTTGCCCTAAATCACAATTGAACCAAAGTCTCCAGAAGTGAAAGGCTAGTGCACTAACTCTTGGTACAATCTAGTCCACTACAGTACTACTGTAGCCATGTGTGTCACAAAGCTCATTGTGGAAATAGCATGGGCATTTGTGCATCTGGAAAAGCATTACATTGTAGCAAATACTTGTACACAATAATGAGAAGCATTTACATCATAGCACAAAACTGGGGTGGTTTACCTTGCATGTGATTTTTTTTTTAAACATACTGCTAACCACCTGAAAATACCTGTTGATCTCTTTATTTGCTGGGCGATATTCCACAAAAATGAAAAGGTATCTGAAAATTGTAAGGCCACAGCATTTAGAAGTAAGTTCACTTGGATCAGAAAAAAAATATTATTTCTTTTACGGAAGAAAATGAGGACACAGGACTAATAAAGTGTTCAAATCTCCTATTATTTAAAGTTACTCAGTTACCACAGAAATAAGTCTCTAAAAATAAAAAAAATAACAACTGCATAAAAAAGGGCTAATTTCCAAGCCTTTTCTCACCAGTAGTTTCTACCTGAGCCCATAGCACATCTCAGGTTGCTTCTCTCCATATGGCTTTGTTTACACAGCTCACCTTTAACGCATTGAAGGCCACATGACTTTAAGGGCCACAATTACTGAGGTGGGCCAAACTCTCTATGCCTTGCAGCGCAAAAGGGTCCATGTAAGGGCTTTGACAGTATTCACTTATAAGAGAAGGGGTTCCTCTACAAGACATATCTTATAGGAATCTTCCATTCCTCCTTCAAAAATGGATTAGTCTGACCAATGCTGAAAAAAACACCCTAGGTACATTGGTTCTAGCCAGCTACCACCCAGTGTCAAATCTTCCATTCCTGATGGAAGCTAGCCAAAGCTCATCTAATTTAAGATAATATTCTAGATCAAGCAGTGTCTGGATTCTGGCCAGGATACAGAACTGAAACTGCTTTAGTGGCACTGATAGATGATCTCCTCTCCTCTCAACGATCATAAGATAGACATCCACTCTTATCCTGTTGGTCCTTTCTGAAACATCTGACATGGCTGACCAAAAGATACTTCTGTCTCACTTGAGAGAGGTGGAAAGGGTTCAGAGTAATCCACTAAAATGGCTTAAGTCCATTCTGGAGAGATGCATCCAACAACCAGTGATGTGAAAATACTTCTCCACCATGAGACCCCTCAATTGTGGTGTTCCAGAAGCATCGATTCTCTGTCCAGTCCCTTTCAACATCTATATGCAACCACTAGATTAACTGATCAGACAACATGGACTCAAGTGCCCTGAACATGCAGATGGCACATAGCTCTACCAACCCTTTACTACAAACAACCATACCACTAGCACAAAGATGGCCAACTGTTTAGATCCAGCTCATGGATGAAAAACAGCTGGCTGAAGCTGGTCCTGAGCACGTCAGGGGTGATACTGATGGGAAAGCATTTTGAAGAGTTTGCAGCAACAGTGCAGTCTCCTTTGGTTGACTGTACACATCCACAACTGATCAATTCAGTCTGCAGTCTAGGAGTAGTCTTAGGTTCTTCACAGACACTAAACTCTCACATAGCAGCATCCATGAGTAATGCTTTCTATCATCTCCAGTTATCTAGAACAGTGGTTCTCAAAGCCGGTCCACCGTTTGTTCAGGGCTAGCCCCTCGCGGGCCATGCCAGTTTGTTTACCTGCCATGTCCGCAGGATGGGCTGATCACTGCTCCCACTGGGCCGCGGTTTGGTGCTCCAGGCCAATGGGAGCTGCGGGAAGCAGCGCGGGCCAATGGATGTGCTAGCCACCCTTCCTGCAGCCCCCATTGGGCTAGAGCAGAGAACCACGGTCAGTGGGAGCTGCAATCAGCCGAACCTGCAGACGCGACAGGTAAACAAACTGGCCCGGCCCGCCAGAGGCTTTCCCTGAACAAGCGGCAGACCAGCTTTGAGAATCACTGGTCTAGAAGACTTCATCCTGTTCTACAGGATGAGGATATGGCCTCAGTTAATCATGACTTCATCACTTAACTGGACTAGAACAATGTGATATACTTGGGCATGAAGTCTTCAGCACTTAGGAAATTCTGGCTAGTACAGAATGCTGTAATGCATCTCCTTAGTAACAGAGGCTACCATGAGCACATCAAACTTGTCCTTCACTCTCTGCACGGGCTTCACATATAATTTTGAATGAGGTTCAGGGTCTCAGACCTTATGCTCAAAGTGTTCCATGGCCTGGGCTCAGGGTATCTGAAAGGTTGCTTAAAAATTTTGGACGAAGACCATGCTCGACAACTTTGCTCCTTTAGCACAATGGACCTCTCTAGAATAAGGGTAAAGTTAATCTGTGCAGGAGACAGAATT